>NC_087354.1:71286137-72646971 GCF_030014295.1 Loxodonta africana | reverse complement strand
TCTAAAAATATTCAAGAATTGAATGGAGATACATATGTTTAAAATAATACTTAGACCTACATATGCTGTATTTATAATAATTACAATAATAATGATAATATGAGTAATAGCTAACAGTTAATGAGCAATTAATTTTGAGCCAGGTATTATGCTCAAAAAGAGCCCTGGTGGCACAGTGGTTAAGAGCTTGGCTGCGAACTGAAAGATCGACAGTTTGAACCCACCAGCTGCTCAGCGGGAGAAAGATGTGGCAGTCTGCTTCCATAAAGATTACAGCCTTGGAAACCCTGTAGGGCAGTTCTGCTCTGTCCTGTAGGGTCGCTATGAGTCAGAAGCAACTTGACTGCAATGGGACTGCTAAATACTTTGTAAGGATTATGTCACCTTATCTTAAAAAATAGACCAATGAATAGAATGTCTGTTTGGGGTGATAAAAAAGTTTTGGAAATAGATGGTGGTGATGGTTGTATAACAGTGTGGATGTAATGAATGCCACTAAATTGTGTACTTAAAAATGGTTAATATGGCAATCTTATGTATATTTTACTACAATTTGAAAAGAAAACCAATCAATGAGATTGTTGTTCTTGTTAGTTGCTGAGCACTTAACTGTTGTGCCACTAGGGCTCCTGACGAATCAGATAGATGCTATTAATTGACTGTGCTTTGCAAGTGAAGGAGCTAGGGCTTAAAATGTTTGTAACTTGACCAAGATCGTATGACCAGTAAATGGAGGAGTTGTAATTAATTGGTATTGGTTTTTTCAGTGCTTATAATTTGCCAGGCACTGGCCTCATTTTTTACAAATATTATTTCATTGAATCATCACAACAGTCCTGTAAGGTGGATACTACTATTTGTATTTTGCAGTAGAGTAAGGCTCAGAGACATGTTTAGAGTTTTTCAGGTAATAAACCCTAAGCTTCTAAACCTTATAGTTTGCTACTTAACCTGTGGTCAGCAACCAAAGGGTATATCCATGCTTGACTTTGTTTCTTGAAATAGAAGTGTGAAGATAACCTATATCCTTCTGAGAATTTGGTTTTCTTTCATACTTTTTATTTTTCATGGTGCTTTTCCTACCTGTTTGTTGTTTCTAAACTTATTTTTAGACAAGCTAACAAAAACAAAAAGCACAGTGTTACCAAAAAACCTTTTGTATAAATATTATTCTTAATTTGAACCCTGTTGTTGTTCTTAGGTGCTATTGAATTAAACAGCAGAACTGCTCCATAGGGTTTTTGCCTCACTTTGGTATCATCTCAAAAGGGCCCTAGAAGATCTGGAAAACTCCTAGAAAAAGACATCATATTTGGTAAAGTAGGGGGTCAGCAAAAATGAGGGAGCCCATCCATCAAGTGAATTGAAATGATGGCTGCAAGAATGGGTTCCAACATACCAGCGATTGTGAGGATGGTGGAAGACTGGGTGATGGGCATTCTGTTACACATAAGGTCACCATGAGTCAGAACTGATTTGACAGGAACTAACAATAACAATTCTTCAAAAATGTAAAAATCATGAAAGGCAAGGAAAAACTAAGGAATTGTTCTACGTTGGAGAAGACTAGGGAGACATGACAACTAAATGCAATGTGGGATTGAGATACACCGTAATGACCATTGTGGCCATTGCTATGCATACTTGTAGGTTATGGGCCTAGCTTACATTCTCTTCATGGCTTGCTTTTACCCACCCTTCAGCTTTATCTCTCTTCATTCTCTCTTTTTCACACTTTTCCGTTCCATGTATACCACTTAAAAAATAAAAAATAAAAAAATTTTTTTTTCCCATGTATACCACTTACACACTCTCAAATTCTCACTTTGTGCTTCATGCTCTCTCTTCATCAATGTTTGTGTTTTTTTTCTAAGCCTTTTCATATGTTGTTTTCCTGCCTAACTTAGATGTCCTGCATTGTACTCCCGTAACAAATTTTATGTCCCCAGGTTATGGCAGTTGTGACGTATTATAGTAAATGATTTTAAAATTGTCTCCCACTCTTAAATTATAAATGATATTAGGGAAAGAACTATATAAATTTTTGTTTATTAAAATGTACTGAGAATATCGGTTGGAACATTTTAGGCACTTAACAAATATCTGTTGAATGACTGAAAGAAAACAATGTGGGTTTCAAAGTTTAAATGTATGGTAAAAATAGAAGGTAACTGGAAGATCTGGGTTCAGGTGTTTGAGATTTGTTTATTAATTTGTTAATTTTAAAAAATAGCACAGTGAATTGGTTTATGTACCCTGCCTATAACTTGTCTGGTCCTAGCCTGTGTTTAGTATGATTTGGTAACACAAAATCATTCCCTGACCCAAGACTCACTATGAGATCTCTTGTCACTACCCGCTCCCTCAGCCCCTGCAAAGAATTCGTATTTATGTTTTAAAGTTGGCCTAGGGAATAGTTTATTTTTCGATCATGTGAGTTTTTTCTAAAAGTTTACAGAAGAAACTATAAAGCATTGACACATATTTGGTTTGGGACTTAAGTAAGACTCATAGATATCCACGGCCCACAGAAATATATCTCAGTGTGCTACCTTTCAGGTGTTCTCCCATACCCAAACCTCCAGAGACCATCTTTGTCATCGTTGTCAAGAGCTTTTACTATCAGCCTGATTGTTTGTAGTACTTACTGTTGGGAGTTGAACGAAGAGTACTGCATGAACTATAGTGACTATACTAGTTTGCCATTGCTGCTGTAACAAAGGACCTCAAATTTAGTGACTTAAAACAATACAGACATTTACCGGAAAGTTCTGGAGGTCAGAAGTCTAAAATGGGCTGGCAAAGCTGCATTCCTCCCGTATGTTCTAGTGGTGAATCTGTGTCCTTGTCTTTTCTAGCTGCCTTCATTCCTTGTCTCACAGACCCTTCCTCCATTTTCAAAGTAAGTAGCAGAGCATCTTCAAATATCATTCTGACTCAGCTTCTGTTGTCATATCTCCCTCTTTTCCTCTGCTTCTTTTTTCACATCACCTCCCCTCTCTTTAGCTCCCTTGCCTCTTCTTATAACGGTCCTATGATTACATTGGACTCTCTTAGATAATCCAGGATTATCTTCCCATCTGAAACCATTAATTTAATCACATCAGCAAAGTCCTTTTGTCACGTAAGGTAACATATTTGTAGGTTCCAGGGATTAGGATTTTGGGGGGCCATTATTCAGCCTACCAAAATGTCCTCTTACTCCTTTCTTTAAGATGATATATTGGCATTATATTGCATAATAATTAAGAGTATTGGCTTTTAAGTAAGGCAGACCTTGGTTTGAATCTCTTAGAATGTATACTGGCAGAGCACTTGGTTCTTCGTTATTTTTCAGTAATGCTATGTACTTGACCACTTTGATCTTCAGTTTTCTTATCTTTTTTCATTAGTAAATAGGCATGTTATGTCACAGGGATTAAATATGAGATATGAAATGCTTTGCATAGTAGCTTGGTACAGAAAAAAATGATAGATATTAATATAAAAATCAGAATAAAACTAAAACTTTTAGAACAAACCATAGGGATAATCCTTCAGGACTTAGCTTTTGACAATGGATTCTTAGATATGACATGAAAACCATGAGTAAAAAAAGACAAGTAAAATGGTCTTCACCAAAATTGAAAACTTTTGTGCATCAAAAGACTTATGCATCAAAGAATTTTATCAGCAGGATGAAAAGACAACCTACAGAATGGGAAAACATATTTGGGAACATATTTATATTTCCAAAATATGTTTAAAGAACTCCTAAAAACAAAAAGGCAAGCAACCCAGTCAAAAATGGGCAAATAACTTGAATAGACATTTAACCAGAGAGTATATACAAATGGTCAGTAAGCACATGAAAAGATTGTCAAAGTCATTAATCACTAGGGAAATACATATCAAAACCACAGTGAGATTTTACTTTACCCCTACTAGGATGGCTATTATCCAAAAAATGAAAAACAGCAAGTGTTAGTGAGAATGTAGAGAAATTGGAACTCTCATCTGCTGCTGATTGGATTGTAAAATGGCACACTTACTGTGGAGAACCATTCCTTAAAAGGTTAAACAAAGCATTACCGTATAATCCAGCTAGGTATAAACCCAAAAGACTTGAAAGCAGGGACTCAAACAGGTCTGTGTTCATTGCAGCATTATGCATAATAGCTCAAATGTGGAAACAATCCAAGGTGTCCATAAACAGATGAATGAATAAATAAAGGGTGATAAATATATGTGAATAACATATTAATATTATTCAGCCATAAAGAGAAATGGAGTTCTGATACATGCAACAACATGGGTAAACCTTGAAAATATAATGCTGAGTGAAACAAGTCAGATACAAAAGGACAAATATTTTATGATCCCACTTATGTGAAATATCTAGAATATGTAAGTGAATAGAGATCAAAGTTTATTAGTGGTTACCACTTCCCAGGAGCAGTTGGGATGGAGGAAGGGGAAATTTCTGCTTAAGGGGCACTGAGTTTCTGTTAAGGTTAAGAAAAAAATTTCAAAATGGATAATGGTGATACTTGCAGCACATGGCAAATATCTCTGAATTGTAGATGTAAAAATAGTTGAAATTGCAAATATTTTCTTATATATGTTTTGCCACAATTTAAAAGGGTAGAATAAAAGCATTAAGACGGACATGCCTAATGCCTTATTTATTTATTTTTATGGAGGTATAATTGGCCTACAATGAAGTACACGTATTTGAAGTGTGTGATTTGATAATTTTGGCTTATATTCACACCATTAAGACCATTATCACAATCAAGCAGTTTTCTCCTGCCATTTTGTGATTTCCTTCTCCTCCTCCTCCCCACCTCCAGACAACCCTTGATCTGTTGTTACTATAGTTTACCTTTTCTGGAATTTTATGTAAATGGAATCATACACTCTGGCTTCCTACACTCAGCATGGGCCAGGGTGGTTCAGTGGTAGTATTCTTGCCTTCTGTGTGGGAGACCTGGGTTCACTTTCGCCTTATGCACAGCCACCAGTCATCTGTCAGTGGAGACTTGCTTGTTGCTATCATGCGGAGCAGGTTGCAGCAGAGCTTCCTGACTAAGGTTGACTGGAAAGAAAAAGGTCTGGCCGTATAGTTCTGAAAATTAGCCAGTGAAAACTGTATGGATCACAGTGGTCTGATCTGCAACTGATAATGGAGATGGTGCAGGACTGGGCAGCATTTGGTTCCATTGTGCATGGCGGCACCATGAGTTGGGAATTGACTCAACAGCAGCTAACAACAACAAACAACATGCACACTAATAATTATTTTGAGATTCATCCACTCTGTTACGTGTATCAATAGTTCATTTCTATGTAATCCGTAGAAATGAATACAACGGTAGTATGCCATTCTATGGATATACCACCATTTATCTGTTTGAGTTAATGGACACGAGGTTGTTTCTTTCCTGTCCTCTGTTCATTTTGTCAAAGTGAGTGGAATCAAGTTGTTCATAATATTCCGTTATTATCCTTTTTTGTCTGTGAAGACTGAAGTGTTGCTGTCTCATTCTTGATAGTGGTAATTTGTGTCTTTTCTCTTTTTTGCCTAATCGATTTTTCAGGATTATTGATGCTGTAAAAAATTAGCTTTTTATTTCACTGATTTTTCCTTTTCTCTTTTCTACTTACTTGATTTCTACTCTGCTTTTTATTGTACTGTTTTTTTTCCTTTGGGTTTAATTTGCTCCTCTTTTTTCAGCTAGTTAAGATCATTGCTTTTAGACTTTTCTAATACAGCCACTTAGTGCTATAAATTTAGTGCTAAGGTACAGTTTTAGTGACATCCCACATGTTTAGACTTTTTTTTTCCATTTTCATTCAGTTCAAAATACTTTCTAAATTCCCTGTTTTAATAATTTTTATTGTGCTTTAAGTGGAAGTTTACAAATCAAGTCCTCCTCTCATACAAAAACCCATATACACCTTGCTACACACTCCCAATTACTCTCTGCCTAATGAGACAGCCCGCTTTCTCCCTCCACTCTCTCTTTTCATGTGCATTTCGCCAGCTTCTAACCCCCTCCACCCTCTCATCTCCTCTCCAGGCCAGAGATACCAACATAGTCTCAAGTGCCCACCTGATCCAAGAAGCTCACTCCTCACCAGCAACCCTCTCCAACCCATTGTCCAATCCAATCCATGTCTCAAGAGTTGGCTTCGAGAATGGTTCCTGTCCTGGGCCAACAGAAGATCTCGGGGCCATGACCACCGGGGTCCTTCTAGTCTAAGTCAGACCGTTAACTCTGGTCTTATGAGAATTTGGGGTCTGCAGCCCACTGCTCTCCTGGTCCCTCTGGGGTACTCTGTTGTGTTCCCTGTCAGGGCAGTCATCGGTTGTAGCCAGGCACCATCTAATTCTTCTGGTCTCAGGATGATGTAGTCTCTGGTTCACGTGGCCCTTTCTGTCTCTTGGGCTCGTAATCGGCTTGTGTCCTTGGTGTTCTTCATTCTCCTTTGATCCAGGTGGGTTGAGACCAATGGATACATCTTAGATGGCTGCTTGCTAACATTTAAGACCCCAGACGCCACTCTTCAAAGTGGGATGCAGGATGTTTTCTTAATAGATTTTATTATGCCAATTGACTTAGATGTCCCCTAAAACCATGGTCCCAGACCCTTGCCCCTGGTATGCTGGCCTTTGAACCATTCAGTTTATTCAGGAAACTTCTTTGCTTTTGGTTTAGTCCAATTGTGCTGACCTCCCCTGTATTGTGTACTGTCTTTCCCTTCACCTAAAGTAGTTCCTATCTACTATCTAATTAGTGAATGCCCCTCTCCTACCCTCCCTCCCACCCCCTCTCGTAACCACAAAAGGATGCTTTCTTCTCAGTTTAAACTATTTCTCAAGTTTTTGTAATAGTGGTCTTATGCAACATTTGTCCTTTTGCAACTGACTCATTTCACTCAGCATAATGCCCTCCAGGTTCCTCCACGTTATGAAATGTTTCACGGATTCCTCACTGTTCTTTATCGATGCGTAGTATTCCATTGTGTGAATATACCGTAATTTATTTATCCATTCATCTGTTGATGGGCACCTTGGTTGCTTCCATGTTTTTGCTATTGTAAACAGTGCCGCAGTAAACATGGGTGTGCATATAACTGTTCGTGTAAAGGCTCTTATTTCTCTAGGATCAAGGAATGGGAATGCAGGATCGTATGGTAGTTCTATTTCTATCTTTTTAAGGAAGTGCCAAATCGATTTCCAAAGTGGTTGTACCCTTTTAGATTCCCACCAGCAGTGTAGAAGTGTTCCAATCTCTCCACAACCTCGCCAACATTTATTGTTTTGTGTGTTTTGGATTAATGCCAGCCTTGTTGGAGTGAGACGGAATCTCACTGTAGTTTTGATCTGCATTTCTCTATTGGCTAATGATCGTGAATATTTCCTTATATATCTGTTAGCTACCTGAGTGTCTTCTTTAGTGAAGTGTCTATTCATATCTTTTGCCCATTTCTTCACTGGGTTATTTATCTTTTTGCTGTTGAGTTTTTGTAGTATCATGTAGATTTTAGAGATCAAGCGCTGATCAGAAATGTCATAGCTAAAAACTTTTTCCCAGTCTGTAGGTAGTCTTTTTACTCTTTTGGTGAAGTCTTTGGGTGGGCATAGGTGTTTGATTTTTAGGAGCTCCTAGTTATCTAGTTTTTCTTCTGCATTCTTAATAATGTTTTGTATACTGTTTATGCCATGTATTAGGGGTCCTAACATTGTCCCTGGTTTTTGCTCCATGATCTTTATCATTTTAGATTTTATATTTACGTCTTTGATCCATTTTGAGTTAGTTTTTGTGGGTGGAGTGAGATGTGGGTCTTGTTTCATTTTTTTGCAGATGGATATCCAGTTATGCCGGCACTATTTATTAAAAAGACTGTCTTTTCCCCATTTAACTGTTTTGGGGCCTTTGTCAAATATCAGCTGCTCATGTGTGGATGGATTTATGTCTGGATTTTCAGTTCTGTTCCATTGGTCCATGTATCTGTTGTTGTACCAATACCAGGCTGTTTTGACTACTGTGGCGGTATAAAAATAATAGGTTCTAAAATCAGGTAAAGTAAGGCCTTCAACTTTGTTCTTCTTTTTCAGTAATGCCTTATTTATCCACGGCCACTTTCCCTTTGGTATGAAGTTGATGATTTGTTTTCCATCTCATTAAAGACTGTCATTGGGATTTGGATTGGAATTGCATTAAATGTATAAATGGCTTTTGGTACAATAGACATTTTTATAATGTTAAGTCTTTCTATCCATGAGCAAGGTATGTTTTCCGCTTATGTAAGTCTCTCTTGGTTTCTTGCAGAAGTGCTTTGTAGTTTTCTTTGTATAAGTCTTTTACATATCTGGTGAGATTTATTCTTAAGTTTTTTATCTTCTTGTCCGCTACTGTAAATTGCATTGATTTGGTGATTTCCTCTTTGCTGTTCTTTTTGTTGGTGTAGAGGAATCCAACTAATTTTTGTATGTTTACTTTTATCCCTATACTCTGCTGAACTCTTTTAATAGTTTCAGTAGTTTTCTGGAGGATTCCCTAGGGTTTTCTGTGTATAGGATCATGCCATCTGCAAATGGAGATACTTTTACTTCTTCCTTGCCAATCTGGATGCCCTTTATTTCTTTATTTAGCCTAATTGCTCTGGCTAGGACCTCCAACACAGTGTTGAATAAGAGTGGTGATAAAGGGCATCCTTCTCTGGTTCCCGATCTCAGTGGGAATGCTTTCAGGCTCTCTCCATTTAGGTTGATGTTGGCTGTTGGCTTTGTATAAATGCCCTTTATTATGTTGAGGTATTTTCCTTTTATTCCTGTTTTGCTGAGAGTTTTTATCATGAATGAGTGTTGAACTTTGTCAAATGCCTTTTCTGCATCAATTGATAAAAACATGATTTTTGTCTTTTTTATTTATGTGGTGGATTCCATTAATTGTTTTTCTAATGTTGAATCATCCCGGGATACCTGGTATGAATCCCACTTGGTCATGGTGAATTATTTTTTTGATATGTTGTTGAATTCTATTTGGCTAGAATTTTGTTGAGGATTTTTGCATCTACATGCAAGAGGAATATAGGCGTATAATTTTCTTTACTTGTGGTGTCTGTACCTGGTTTTGGTATCAGGGATATGGTGGCTTCATAGAATGAGTTTGGTAGTATTCCTTCCTTTTCTATGCGCTGAAATACCTTTAGTAGTAGTGTTGTTAACTCTTCTCTGAAAGTTTGGTAGAACTCTGCATTGAAGCCATCCGGACCAGGGTTTTTTTTTTGTGGGGAGTTTTTTGATTACTTTTTTCAATCTCTTCTTTTGTTACGGGTCTATTTAGTTGTTCTACCTCTGTTTTTGTTAGTTTAGGTAGGTAGGTAGTGTATTTCTAGGAATTCATCCATTTCTTCTAAGTTTTCAAATTTGTTTGAGTACAGATTTTCACAGTAACCTGATACGATTCTTTTAATTTCATTTGGGTTTGTTGTAATATTGCCCATCTCATTTCTTATCCAGGTTATTTGCTTCCTCTCCTGTTTCTCTTTTGTCAGTTTGGCTAGTGGTTTATCAATTTTGTTGAGTTTTTCAAAGAACCAGCTTTTGTTCTTGTCAATTCTTTCAATTATTTTTCTGTTTTCTCTTTCATTTAGTTCAGCTCTAATTTTTATTATTTATTTTCTTCTGGTACCTGTGCGTTTCTTTTGTTGCACTCTTTCTATTTGTTCAAGTTGTAGGGATAGTTCTTTGATTTTGGCCCTTTTTTCGTTTTGGATGTGTGCATTTATTGATATAAATTGGCCTCTGAGCACCGCTTTTGCTGTGTCCCAAAGGTTCTTATAGGAAGTGTTTTCATTTGCATTGGATTCTCTGAATTTCTTTATTCCACCCTTAATGTCTTCTATAATCCGGTCTTTTTTGAGCAGGGTGTTGTTCACTTACCAAGTGTTCGATTTCTTTTCTCTGCTTTTCCTGTTATTGATTTCCACTTTTATGGCCTTACGGTCAGAGAAGATGCTTTGTAGTATTTAAGTGTTTTGGATTCTGCTAAGGCTTGCCTTATGACTTAATATGTGGTCTATTCTAGAGAATGTTCCATGTGCAGTTGGAAAGAAAGTATACTTAGTCGCTGTTGGGTGGAGTGTTCTGTGTATGTCTATGAGGTTAATTTGGTTGATTGTGGCATGTAGATCTTCCGTGTCTTTATAGTTTCTTTCTGGATGTCCTGTCCTTCACCAAAAGTGGTGTGTTTGAAGTCTTCTACTACTATTGTGGAGCTGTCTATCTCACTTTTCACTGCTGATAGATTTTGTTTTATGTATCTTGCAGCCCTGTCATTGAGTGTATAAATATTTAATATGGTTATATCTTCTTAGTGTATTGTCTCTTTAATCATTATATAGTGTCCTTCATTATCCTTTATGATGGATTTAACTTTAATGTCTGTTTTGTCAGAAATTAATATCGCCACTCCTGCTCTTTTTTGGTTGTTGTTTGCTTGATATATTTTTTTCCATCCTTTGAGTTTTTGTTTGTTTGTGTCTCTAAGTCTAAGGTGTGTCTCTTATAGGCAGCATATAGACGGATCTTGTTTTTTAATCCATTTTGCCACTGTCTCTTTATTGGTGCATTTAGTCCATTTACATTTAGGGTAATTATGGATAAGTATGAATTTAGCGCTGTCATTTTGATGTCTTTTTTTGTGTGTTGTTGCAGTTTCTTCTTCCCACTTTCATGTGTTGAGTAGATTTTCTTTATATATTGTCCTTTCCTCATATCTGTTGTTGTTGATTTTGTTTCTGCTGAGTCTGTATTTTTCTCTTGTATTTTATTTTGATGAGCAGGATAGTTTTTCTCCTTTGTGGTTACCTTATCATTTACCCTTATTTTTCTAAATTTAAAACTAACTTTTATTTCTTTGTATCCCCGTATCTTCCTCTCCGTGTGGAAGGTGTATGATTACATTTCTTAGTCCCTCTTCATTGCTTTAATGTTGTCTTCTTTTATATAATAACATCGCTGTTACCCTGTTTTGGGCTTTTTTTTTTTCCCTTAATATTCTGGCTTTGTTTTTTTTAGATTTCTCTGTCTGGGTTGACTTATGGTTGCTCAGCCCAGTGTTCTACTCTTTGGTTGATATCTGATATTATTGATTTTCTAATTAAAGAACTCCCTTTACTATTTCTTGTAGTTTTGGTTTGGTTTTCACAAATTCCCTAAACTTGTGTTTATCTGGAAATGTCTTAATTTCACATTCATATTTAAGGACAGTATGGTAGATAGATGATTCTTGGTAGGCAATTTGTTTTCTTTCAGTTTCTAAAATATGTCATCCCATTGCCTTCTTGCCTGCATGGTTTCTGCCGAATAGTCGCAGTTTATTCTTATTGGCTCTCCTTTGTAGGTGACTGTTTGTTTATGTATCGCTGCTCTTACAATTCTCTCTTTATGTTTGGTTTTGGCAAGTTTGATTATAATATGCCTTGGTGACTTTGTTTTCAGATCTACCCTATGTGGAGTTCGATGAGTATCTTGGATAGAAATCTTTTCATCTTTCACACCATCATGGAAGTTTTCTGTCAACAAATCTTCAAGAATTCCCTCTGTATTTTCTGTTATCCCTCCCTGTTGTGGTACTCCAATCACTCGTAGGTTATTTCTCTTGATAGAGTCCCACATGATTCTTAAGGTTTTATTCATTTTTTTAAAATTCTTTTATCAAATTTTTCTTCAAATATATTAGTGCCAAGTGATTTATCTTCGAGTTCACAAATTCTAGCTTCTACTTGCTCAATTCTGCTCCTCTGACTTTCCACTGAGTTGTCTAATTCTGTAATTTTATTGTTAATCTTCTGAATTTCTGATTCCTGTCTGTCTATGGATTTTTCCAGCTTATTAAACTTTTCATTATGTTCCTGAATAATCTTTCTAATTTTTTCAGTTGCTTTATCTGTGTTTTCCTTGGCTTGCTCTGCGTATTGCCTCATTTCCTTCCTGATGTCTTGAAAGGTTCCGTATATTAAAGTTTTGTATTCTGGCTCTGGTAATTCCAGGGATGCTCTTTCATCTAGAAGATCCCCGGATTCTTTGTTTTGAGAGCCTGTTGAGGTTATCATGGTCAATGTCTTTATATGGCTTTATATTGATTGTTTTCTCTGAGCCATGTGTAAGTTATTGTATTAGTTTATACTTGCTAATTGTGTCATAGCTTCTTGCTTTGTTTTGTTTTGGTATACCCCTATGGGTTGTTTGAGTGAGGTAGCTTGGATATTTTTGCCTTTGGAGCTCTGGTGTCCTGTCCCCAGCTGGCTAGAGCTGTTATCAGGTATATCAGTCTAGGATTCCATTCAATTTTCTTGTATGACTTCATCTCAGGTTTCTAGGTAGTTGATCATCAAGTGTGCGGTAGTGGCTCTTAGAGGGGCTGGGGTGATTGGTGTATATACCTCTATCTGATTGTAGCAGGGGGTCATGCTCTGAACAAGGCAGGGGGCTGAGAGCCAACCTCCAAGTGTCTCTGAGGAAAATGCGTCCCTGTTCCCTAGAGTGTGCTAGTGGTTGGGTTCTGCAGATGGACCATGGGCACCCAAAGTTTTTGGTTGTAAGGCTTGGGAGGTACCAGTTATCTTTGGACCCCTGTTGCGGGTGGCTGGGTGACCTGAGTGGGGCCACCAGTCCTTAAGTCCCTGATGTGGGTACGTGAGGACCTTGTTTAATAGGCAAAGGGATGTGAAGCATCAAACACCCACCTCTCTACTGCACAGCTGAAATGGTTGGAGTTTGCCAACAAGGTTCTGTTGTCCCAAAATAGGCCCACACAGGTCCATGCAGAAGGAAAAGGTACTCAAGGTCCATGGATGTTTTATGCCAGGATAGGAGCTGCTTCTGTCCTGAGCTCCCCAGGTTAATGGAGGTAGGAAATCATCTTTTGCCCTCAACTGCTAAGTTTTTTCTTCCCTAAAGCCGGGAGGATGGCTCTAGGTGCTCACCAGGGTCTATCTCAGGCCCAGGGATTCAGCTGCTGAAGCCGGCTTGGGAGTGTGGGTGGTGCAGTAAAATATACACAAGTACTTAGCTTTTGCCGAGAGCGCCGTTCTTCTCAGTTTCCGGAGGTGTGAGTAGGCTGTGCGGCTGGCTTCTTCTCCCTGAGGAAGTGACGGCCAAACGCTAGTACCAGCCCGCTGCCGTCACCACCTCCGCTCCGGGAGTGGTGCTTGAGGGCTCCCTGCGATTCAGGTCTGGTAACTCCTCTCCACTTCTGAACGGTCTCTTCCTCCTCCTGCCCCGTGTTGGTTGTCTAAGCTTGCCTTTGTTGCTCAGGGCTCCCAGCTTGTCACAAATATACATGTTTCACTTGTTTTTTCGGGTCTTTGTTGTAAAGAGGGCTCGCCAGAAGTGTCTGTCTATTCCGCCATCTTGGCTCCACCTCTCCTAAATTCCCTTTTGATTTCTTCCTTGACCCAGGGGTTATTTAGAAGAGTGTTATTTAGTTTGCACATATTTGGGGGGATATTGCAGAGATCTTTTTAGTGATTTTTCATTTAATTCCACTGTTGTCAGAAAATATACTTTGTATCATGTCAATCCCTTTAAACTTATTGAAGCTTGTTTTATGCCTCAGAAGATAGTTTATCTTAGTGAATGTTTCATATACATTTGAGAAGAATATGAATTATGTTGTCATTTGGTGTTGTGTTCTGTATTGCCTATTAGGTCAAGTTGGTTAATAGTGTTTTTCACGTCCTGTATAACCTTACTGATTTTCTGTCTAGTTTCCCTATCAATTATTGAGAAAAGGATATTGAAATCTCTGATGGTGGCTCTTTCTCTGGCCTCTGATAATTTCCTTACATTCATGCAATTATTTGTACTCTGCAAAATACTCAGAATACTCTGCACATCTATGGTGTTCTTTCTCTTTGCAGTACTGTCCTCATCAGTACTCTGTCCTGCGAATTGTTGCTACTTTTTTTCTAGACTCTTAACTCTGTCTCTTCAGGTGAGGGAGTCTGCAGGCCTTCGCCTAGGTTCCTCCTTTCTTTAGTGCAGGCTGGAAACCCTCAGCACAGTGAGCTAGGGAATTGTAGGACTCGCCTTGATTGTTTTCCTTCCCTCAGGGATCTCTGTCCATCATTGCATAATGTCTAGTGTCATGAAAGCCATTGTTCATATATTTTTTGTGACTTTTTTTTTTTTTTCAGTATCTTGGGTAAGTTGCTGTTGTATCTTGGCCAGAAGTGGAAGTTCTCCCTGTATTTATTTATTATAGCAAAATCATTGATACTTACTAGGTACTGTCTAATATAATAGATACACAGATCTGAATAAGTCAAGTACACTATACAGGAATTCACAATCAAACAGGAAAACATATATATATATAGAACCAAAATCCGTTGCCATTGAGTTGATTCCAACTCATAGCAGCCCTGTAGGACAAGGTAGAACTGCCCCCATAGGCTTCTAAGGTTGCAGTCTTTACTGAAGCATACTGCCACATCTTTCTCAAAGGAGTGGCTGGTTGGTTCGAACCACTGACCTTTCAGTTCGCAGCCGAGCACTCAACCACTGCACCATGAGGGCTCCTTTAAAAATATATATATTTATTTTATTTTTTTTAGATACCCATAAATAACTATAATCTCCTATGACAACTACTGTTCAAACTCTACTATTATAAACAAAATGATGTGACAACACAAATGAGTAATTAATTCTGTCTAGGCGTAGGGTAAGCGGTGACGTTTAAACTGGTTTTGAAAGGTTAGTGAATTTTGCCACATGGAAAAGGAGCATGTTTGTGTCTTCTTGTTATGTGATCAATCACCTTCCCCCCTTAGGTTCCTTTAGTGCCTACATGGAAATTATGAAGAAGCCATGAAAACTTATTTTAAAACTGTTAGGGAATGCAAAATGGAATGCAAATGGAACTGCCATTTTGGAAAATTATTTGGCCATTTCGTATAAAGTTACTGTATTACCCAGAAATCCCACTCCTGCTCGCAGGTGTTTCCCCATGCTGAATGAAAATTTAGTTCACTCAAAAAAGTTGTATCTGAGTGTTTGTAGGAGATGAAAATATCTGTGGTGTATCTCTACAGTAGATTACTATTCAGTAATAAAAAGAATAAATTACTAATACATGCAACAACATGGATGAATCTTAAGTTTATTACACTAAGAGTCTGTATGACATTCTGGAATAGGCACATTATAGGGGCAGAAATCTAAATTAGTGATTTTAGAGGTTAACTGCAAAGGGGAACAGGATTTTTTTTTTTTTTTTCATAATGAAACTGTTGTATATCTTGATTGTGTTTGGTGGTTATACAACTGTGTAGAAAAGAGTTGACATAAAAGTCCTGAGATTGCTATCCCTAGGAAGGTCTGCGTACAAGCTTCGCCCTTAGCTAACATATGGGAACTTGGATGGTAAACTGCACTGATATAAAACTGTCCCTAAATTATGATTGGCTCAGTGTGTCTAGATTATTTTTGCAAACAGTGCAGTTTATGTTAAACACCTGTTTTCATTCTGAGAGTCTGGAATTATGAGACATGCTAGGCAGAAGTGTCTGTGTGATCAGCCCTAAATAAGAGCTTTGGGCGCAAAGTCTCCAGTGAGCCTCCTTAGATGACATTTCACATGCGTAATCACAACTCATTGCTGAAGGAATTAATCACATCCTGGGACTCCACTGAGAGATGACTCTTGAAGCTTGTACCTGGTTTCCTCCAGACTTCACCGCAATGTACCTTTGTTAATTTTGCTTTATATCCTTTCACTGTAATAAATCATAGCCATGAGTTCAAGTATATGCTGAGTCCTCCAAGTCGTCTTAGAAACATTGACCCTGGAGGTCTTGGGGACCTCTGGCATGATAACTATATGCATTTATTAAAGCTCATAGAAGCGTGTATGAATTACATCTTTTTAAAAAACTGCTTATTGTGTTTAAAAAGAAATACATTTAAGAAAGAAAAAGAACCGCGGTTTTTAAAAAACCAAACGAAACCTGTTGCCATCGAGTCAATTCTGACTCATAGCAGCCCTATAGGACATAGTAGAACTGCCTCATAGAGTTTCCAAGGTGCACTTGGATTCGAACTGCTAGGGTTTTGGCTAGCAGCTGTAGCACTTAACCACTGTGCCACCAGGCTTTCCACCCAAAAGTTATTAGGCTTCTTAAATTCGCAATCTTTTTGTAAATGGAAACCTTGGTGGCATAGTAGTTAAGAGCTACAGCTGTTAACCCAAAGGTCATCAGTTCAGATCCACCAGGTGCTCCGTGGAAACCCTGTGGGGCAGTTCTACTCTGTCCTATAGGGTCACTATGACTTGGAATCGACTCAATGGCAACGGGTTTGAGTTTTGGGTTTTCATAATTAGAAGAAAATTATCTCATGAGGTAAGCTTGGCATAGAAGAATGATCATAGATTTTGGACTCATACAGCTCTGAATTTGAAACTCAGGTCTTTTGGTTTGCAGTTGTTTGACCTTTGAAAAATTATGTGATGTGACCTTATTGTACTCAGTTTCCTCAGCTCTTAAATGGCAGTGTTAATTCTTTGTGCACACTGTAGGATCGATTACCTAGAATAACATGTAAACACAGAACTTGGCAAATTCAGTCACTTGATATTGTTATTATTATTTTAAAACTCAATGCAAACAAAAGATATCTATAATTTTTCTATTTTTCTATGTCTCAAGAGAAAAAGGTCTAAGAAATAAAGACAAGAAAGTTGGGTGTGGGGGAGACAAAAGGTGGTTTGGGCCGTCCCTGAGGTAAGTAGTGTAATTCTTTTTCAGGGGAGTGTCTTAGTCTTTGTTCATTTAAGAGCAAGACGTTATTAAGAGGGGCAAATTCCCGAAGGGCTGCTAAGGGACTGTGAATGAGCAGCTCAAATTTCTAACTTGTGGAAACTTTGTGGGTAAAAGAACATTTTCTTCAGAAGATAAGAATAACACATATAAGTTTTTTTTTTCTTAAAGGAAGTTTCCTAACTCTGTCCTTTATAGCATATATTATATTTTTGTTTCAAATTTTTAGTTTTTTTTTTTTTTAGTGAGCAGTTAATTTAATAAACAGTTTTATTTTATAAAGCAAATATTATTCAGTGCATTTTGTGCCTTATGAAATCTTTTGGGTATTCATAACTGGAGAGGATCGAATTGTTGATGGTATGTATGGTAGTTCAGGACACCAAAGTTCACTTTAGGACACCAAAGTTCACTTAGTGGCTGCCATTGGAATTATAGTCAAAATACCCAAGAAGAAATAGTCTCTCTTAAGTTTACCTTGTACCTATAACCACTTCAAATAATAACTATCTTAACAGACTTTTCAGCTGTAAACACCAAAATACAAAAAAACTAAAGAAAGAGTGGACCAATTTGGCATTACCAAAACCAAACCAAACCCAGTGCGATGAAGTCTATTCTGACTCATAGCGACCCTAAAGGACAGAGTAGAGCTGCCCCATAGAGTTTCCGAGGAGCGCCTGGCAGATTCAAACTGCTGACCCTTTGGTTAGCAGTCCCTAGCACTTAACCACTATGCCACCAGTGTTTCCTAATTTGGCATTATTCCAACTTAATTCCAACAGACACTTATTTAATGCTTGCTGTGTGCTGGGTGATGTACCTAGGTGCTAGCAGTACAGGGATGAATGAAACTCGTTCCCTGTCCTTGAGCAGTGTGCTATTAGTACCAAGACCTTCTCTAAGATCGCTATATCTGAAGCCACTCTTTCCATCCCTATTGAGGTGGAGGGATAAACTGAATCACAATTAGCGTGTCCCTTTACTCCACCATTTTATACAGGTAAAATACCAAACAAAATCTGTTGTCATCAAGTTGATTCCGACTCATAGTGACCATATAAGTCAGAGTAGAACTGCCCCATAGGATTTCCAGGGAGCAGCTGGTGAATTCAAACTGCCAGCCTTTTGGTTAGCAGCTGTAGCTCTTAACCACTGTGCCACCAGGGCCCCAAATCACTCTATAAGGAACATTAATTCAAATACATGAAAATTTGAAGTTTTGCGTGTCACAAAATAAATGAAACCACAGCCTAGAAAAAGATATTCATGGTATGCATAATAAACAAAAGACAGAAACATATGTACATACCTATATGTATACATACGTATATTGTTGTTAGGTGCCGTCGAGTTGGTTCTGACTCATAGCGACCCTGTGCACAACAGAACGAAACACTGCCCGGTCCTGCACCATCCTTAACAATCATTGTTATGCTTGAGCTCATTGTTGCAGCCCCTGTGTCAATCCACCTCGTTGAGGGTCTTCCTCTTTTCTGCTGACCCTGTACTCTGCCAAGCATGATGTCCTTCTCCAGGGACTGATCCCTCCTGACAACATATGTGTATATATGCATATGTATATAGTCATATGTAAAGGAACCTTGTTGGAGCAATGGTTAAGTGTTTGGCTGCTATCTTAAAGGTTGGTGGTTTGAATCTACCAGCTGCTTTGTGGGAGAAAAGACTTGGTGATCTCTTCCCATAAAAATTACAGCCTAGGAAACCCTATAGGTCAGTTCTACTCTGTTCTCCAGGGTAGCTGAGTCAGAATCAGCTCAGTGGCACACAACAACAACAGCATAGTCATATATATGTATATGAATATATGACCAAATGGTTATATCAAAAGTTAATAGAAAAATATCATGAATTGAGTTGTGTCCCCCCAAAATATGTGTCAGCTTGGTTAGTCCATGATTCTCATTACTATGTGGTTGTCTTCCGTTTTGTGATTGTAATTTTATGTTAAAGAGGATTAGGGTAGAATTGTAACACCCTTAGCCAGGCCACATCCCTGATCCAATGTACAGGGAGTTTCCATGGGGTGTGGCCTGCTCCACCTTTTATCTCTCAAGAGATGAAAGGGAAAGGGAAGCAAGCAGAGAGGGGAAACCTCATACCACTAAGAAAGCAGTGCTGGGAGCAAAGTATGTTCTTTGGACCAGGGGTCCCTGCACAGAGAAGCTCCTAGTCCCAGGGAACATTGATGAGAAGGCCGACAGAGAGAAAGCCTTCACTTGGAGCTGACACATGAATTTGGACTTTGAGCCTACTTTACTGTGAGGAAATAAATTTCTCTTTGTTAAAGCCATTCACTTGTGGTATTTCTGTTATAGCAGCACTAGATAACTAAGACAAAAAGTATAAGAAAAAATATTAAGACTTGATTAGGTAAGTAAAGGACATAAAAAGATAATTCATAAAGAATGATAAATATTATATATATATAATATATATAAGTAAATAAACAAACCAAATATGTTGCTGTCCAGTCAATTCTGATTCATAGTGTACCCATGTGACAGAGTATAACTGCCCCACAGGGCCTTCTAGGTCTCCTAGGCTATAATCTTTATGGGAGAAGATCAGTAGATATTTTCTCCCACAGAATCGCTGGTGTGTTCAAACCCCTGACCTTTTGGTTAGCAGCTGAGTGCTTAACCATTGGGCTACTAGGGTGGTCACTCTCTCTCTCTGTTTCATGTAAAACTTTCTTTAAGGAGTGAACCTGCCATTGCCATGTTTCTCAAAGCTTTTGTTAAGTTGGTATAGGTCTTTCAGAAAGAAGTTTTGCTATGTGTTTTAAAGCCCTAAATATTTTTTTATGCTTTTGGACTATAAATCCTACATCTGAGAATAATTTTAAGAAATAACACTATGCCTTATTTCAGAAAATCTAAATCCACCAAGATGTTAATTATAATAGCAGAAAAGAGGAAGCAGAGTAAATGCCCTTTATAAGGGAATTGAGCACATTGAGTTATATTTACTTACTAGTCCTTTGCTAGCTCTCACCAATTGTTGAATGTACAATATTGCATGCCATTTAAAAATGACAATATTTTGAAATGTATGTATGCTTTAATGTAAATAGGAAAAGTAGGATATAAAAGTTTATATGCACTATGATTGCAACTATTAAACCTGAGGAGCAGAATAAATGAAATCATAGCAGTTGTTTTAGGGCAAGGGACTCCTGGCTGATTTTTTTCTTACCTCTATTTTCTAAACTTTTTATGAGGTTAGTTTGGTTTTATAATTAAATAGTAAATTTATTTTCTGTGAGACTAGTTCATGGAGAATTTAAAGTACTCACTATTACATGTTTGCAAAATTGTACAAAAACGTGGTGCATTTCCGTATTATACTATACCAAACCAGTTGCTGTTGGGTCAGTTCCAACTCATTGCGACCTCATGTGTGTCAGACTAGAACTGTGCTCCACAGGGTTTTCAGTGGCTGATTTTTTCGGAAGTAGATCACCGAGACTTTCCTCCAAGGTGCCCTTGGTGGACTTGAACCTCCAGTTTTCTGTTAGCAGCCAAGTGCACTAACCATTTGCGCCATGTAGGCACTCTATGATACATAACCCAGTGCTGTTGGTTAAGAACAGTTAAAAAGTAGTTTTCAAAAAGACGATTCTTTGTCTTGGGGACAGAGGTCTCTGGACGTGTTACTGTCTTTTATTGTACCAAAAACCTCATGTCTTTCATCATACCAATTTTTATTATCACTTCCTTTTCCTTCACATCTGGTTCCCTGTGCATATGCAGTGTATATACTTATGTATATATTCAGGTTTTCTGGTTGTGCATTTTCAATTATCTAGTCAGTATATTAGCAGCATTATAAGAAACCTAGGTGACCTGTTCTGAATAATTGTATCCAGTTATAATGGAAAATTTAAATTATAATTTTATTAGTTATGCTTTAGTAAATTATATGTTCTCTTTCTAGAGCATAGAAGATGCAGAAGACTATGATCATACTTTCAAAACCTAAGTCAAGAGAAAAGGAATTGAATGTTAGTTGAAATTTCTTCTTCACTTTATTAACATGTTTTTAAGTGAAAATAGATGGGAATCATATGGCCTTCTGAAACTGAAACAAACAATGTCTATCTAGTGAATAAATAAACAAATGTAGTGTAAGCATAAGGATCACTAGTGGTGTGGCCATTAAGCGCTTAGCTGCTAACCGAAAGGTCAGCAGTTCATACCCACCAGCCACGCCACAGGAGAAAGATGTGACAGCCTGCTTCCATTAGGATTACAGCCCTGGAAACCCTATGGGGCAGTTCCGCTTTGTCCTATAGAGTTGCCATGTGTTGGAATTGCCTCAGTGGCAATGAGTTTGGCTTTTGATTTTGTACAGGCATACAATATAAATACTATTGAGAAGTCAAAAGGAATGATTAGCTGGTATCTACAACAACGTACACAAAGAAGCCGTACACAAAAGCCTGCATATTATCTGATTCCATTTATATGACATTCTCGAATAGACAAAAGTATAGGCACAGAAATCAGATCAGTGGTTTCCAGTGCCTAGCGATAAAAGGAAACAGACTGCGAAGGCACAGAAGGAAACCTTTTGGAGTGATAAAAATATTCCATACCTCAGTTGTGGTGGTGATTAAGGAATGTTTGTCAGAACTTCGCAAACTATACTCCTAAAAAGGGTAGATTTTACTATATGTAAGTAATATCTCAATTTTAAAAAAAAGAACAGGATTCTGTTTCCTCCCTCGCTCTTTTCTCCCATCCCCCCCTCGCCCTTCCATGAAAAACTTACTTTGGAATTCAGTTTAAAATACACAGAATTTAATAGCATATTTTAATTGAAGTGGTAACTAGACAGCTTTGGTGTACTGATACTTAGTGACTGAATAGTAAATGCGTTCTTTGTGTAGATGACTCTGGTATCATTATTCTGGCAGTTGGTAGATATCCCAGCAGAGAACAGATGGGGGAGGGAGAAGCATGTTAGCATCCTCCCACTGAACTGTGTGACCCTTTTTCATAGCTGTCTCTTAGTTATTTCTATATGCCTTAGTGATTCTTTGTTCTTTTACCTATCTAATGATCTGTCACCAAGAAATTAGTCATAATAACTTTCTAACTTGAGTTAATTCCTTTGCTTGCTTTATTCACATTCCTACAGGAGCCTTACAGGGAGTACTGGATCCTTGTAATCCTGGTCCCACAATTGGAGTCAAGCCCTTTGTGAATTTGCCATTTCTGGTACTGCGGCTCTCTCTCTCTGTCTCCTGGGTCCCTCAAGCACAGGGATCTGCTCCTGTCCTTCTTCTTGGTGGTAGTGAGGACCCCCCCTTTCTCCCTCGGAGATGGTTAAGCCTAGCAGGATGGCGGAAGTGACCCACGCACGTGCTTGTTAGGCTTCCATGTACTTCATTTGCATGGGCCCACCTCCACAGGTGTGCATTGTTTGCGTTATTGACAAACTGTCCAGTTCCTTTGTTAGGCCAGAAGCCCCTTGTTAGCATAGTTCCACCCAGTCATTTGGTGAGCCTCTTAGTTATCTAGTGCTGCTGTAACAAAAATACCACAAGTACATGGCTTTAACAAAGAAAATTGTATTTTCTTCCAGTCTAGAAGGCTAGCAGTCCAAATTCAGAGTGTCAGCCCCAGGGGAAGACTTTCTCTGTTGGCTCTTGGAGGGAGGTCTTTCTCATCAATCTTCCCCTGGACTGGGAGTTTCTCCACCCAGGAACCCTAATCCCAAAGGACGCACTCAGCTCCCAGCGCTGCTTTCTTGGTGTTATGAGGTGCCACCTGTCTCTCTGCTGGATTCTCTCTTCTATGTCTCAAAAAAGATTGGCTCAAAACACAATCCAATCTTGCAGATTGATTCCTGCCTCATTAACATAACTGCCGCCTTTCCCACCTCATTAACATCGCAGAGGTAAGATTTGCAACATATAGGAAAATCACATCATGTAACGAAATGGTGGACAATCACACAATACTGGGAATCATGGCCTAGTCAAATTGATACACATTTTTTGAGGGGACACAGTTCAATCCATGACAGTGGGAATTACGACACCTTGGCAAGAAAGGCTGTATAAAAGCAGTCCATCACACCGCAACAAATTATTGATGGACTATAATGTTTTAGGCTATATTAGTATTAATTAATGGAACTCTGCCTCCCATACTCCATTTTAGATAAGATATCAGGACATAATTAGGTTTCTATTTAAAAGAGAAAAACCCTAGGATATATTTTGAGGTCATAACAGCTTTTCATTTTTTATGTTGTCTGTATCTTTTTTTTTTTTTTTGTATCTATAGCCCATTCTAATAACTGGTCATAATTATAACCTAGCTTCATTGAGAAACTTTTAGATAGAAAAGTTTACAAATAGCTTACCAACTGGTCTCCTTGCCTTTAGTCTCTTGACACTATTGCAGCTTCCATAGTAATGTTATTATATATACTCTCTGTTTAAAAATCTAAAGTATGGCTTTTAAGATCACAGAATGCCAGTCCTTAAATCTCCATTGCCTTTCATTTTTCTTGCATCTTTAGGCGCACCTGGTAGCTTGCTGTCTAGACACACCTTGTATTGTTTTTTTGTTTTTTTCTCATGTTCTTCCTGTGTCTTCAATTCTTTTTCCATCTTACCTGCTTGGAAAATTCCTATTTACCTTTCAGAATTTATTTGAAATGTGAGTGCCTCTATATACCTTATGAGCTTTTGCCTCTTCTTTTACTTTATTTGGTAGATTATTTCATTCCTTCTATGTTGTCTTAGTTATCTAGTACTGCTATAACAGAAATACCACAAGTGGGTGGCTTTAATAAACAGAAATTTATTCTCTCACCGTCTAGGAGGCTAGAAGGGTAAATTCAAGGGAAGGCTTTCTTTCTCTGTCATCTCTGGGGGAAAGTCCTTACCATTAATCTTCCCCTTAACTAGGAGTTTCTCAGCACAGGGACCCCAGGACCAAAGGACACACTGTTCTCCTGGCTCTTGTTTCTTGGTGGTATGAGGCCCCCTTGTCTCTCTCAACTGCCTCTAATCCTGCCTCATTGACATCATTGTTGTTAGGTGCTGGTGAGTTGATTCCGACTCATAGTAACCCGATGCACAACAGAACGAAGCACTGCTGGTCCTGCACCATCCTTACAATCGTTGTTATGCTTGAGCTCATTGTTGTAGCCACTGTGTCACTCCACTTCGTTGAGGGTCTTCCTCTTTTCCACTGACCCTGTACTTTGCCAAGCATGATGTCTTTCTTCAGAGACTGATCCCTCCTGACAACATGTCCAAAGTATATAAGACGCAGTCTCATCATCCTTGCTTCTAAGGAGTGTTCTGGTTGTACTTCTTGACATCATAGAGGCAGGATTTACAATACACAGGAAAATCACATCAGATCACAAAATGCTGGACAGTCACACAATACTGGGAATCATGGTTTAGCCAAGTTGACACACATTTTTGGAGGACACAATTCAATCCATAATGTATGTGTTCTCATAGCACTTGATAACTGTATCTGTCAAAGCTCTTACCATATTATGGTACACATTTTCTGTATTTCCTATTGTACTCTAAAGTACTTGGCAAATGGAAGGCCATAGCTTTTTCATTTTTATATTCTCAATCCCTGAACTAGTACCTGGCATATACTAGGTATTCGGTATTTGACACTGAATGAAGAAAAGAACATGATGGGTGTGAGATTCTATGGATACCTCTTCTTATACTTTTCTTTTTTTCTGTTCTTTAACAGGAGAGGTATAGGCGGAATAATCCTAAATTGAATTGTAAATACAGTATAACTGTATGCTTGGGAGTGATATTTATTATATTCAAAATTGTTCTGGTACTTTTATATCAGATTTGCCATTCTGCCAAAGTTTTGTAGGGAACAATGGAGATGATACCCACTGGCATATCTTCTTGCATCAATTTCACATGCTTTTGCCATCTTACTTGACCCTAGCCTTACCTAGACTTCTCTGCCTTCGTAGAATTATGGTGTCTACAAAGTTTTCTCTGAAAATTCAAAATCTGCATCCTAGATCTACCATTGTTCTCTAAATCAGCTGTTCTCTCCAGTTAGTCAGAATTATTATTAATTGAGAGTGACCTTATTTTTAGCTAGGTTGTATTTTGTTAAATTACAATGAGGTACAAATATGAGCACTTCAATAAATTTACCTATTGAAGCTTAATTTGAATTTTTACAAAGGAATATGTTAACCTCATTAAATTACTAGTTCGTAAAGTTTGTGGGAGCTTTCCACTAATCCACCTCTCCTCATCCTTTGTAGATTTTGGAGTAAAATATACATAATCACTTGTGTTATCAAACAAAATTCCCATTTTCCTACCATGCTCTTGCTTCTTTTTACCAAATCTTGTACACTCATATCTGCACCCTACAGCAGTAGTTCTCAACCTTGTCTGTATAGTAAATTTGGGAAGCTTTAAAACATCCGTTTGTCCTTCCTGTACTCTGAGAGATTTAATTGGTCTGCTGTGTAACCTTCGTATCTGGATTTTTAAAAATTCCCTAGGGATTCTTTTTCCAGACAAGTTCGTGCTTTGAGAGGGAACAAATTGCTACAATGCTGTAGGATACAGGTGGTATCTTGCAGTTTTATGGAGCACCCTTATCACATTGACATATTTGCAAAATGACATTTTGGGTTAATCATATGGATACTTTCACATATTCACCCTGTCATTCTTTGCTCATAATGGATGTTACAGTATTTATACAAAGTTCTAAGCTTCTTGTAAAGTTTAATTTTATAATTTTGACAATAATATTTATAATCTTCCCTGGGTTACATTATATTTGATGTAATATGAGCTTCAATGGAAAGAAAAATTACTGGAATTCAGATTAGATTTTGCTTTCTTTTTAATTGCCTTTTTCAGACTTTGAAATGTGTTTCAGATACTTACCTTTTAGTTATAGATACTTTAAATGCTGTCTGTAAGCACTCCAGAATGAAATGGAAGAACTGTAACTTTTGATGTAACTTAATAAATTTAACTATAACTCTTTTTCAATGGCACTGGGTCTGGGTTAAGGTAATAGGAGTCATTATGATAGATACAGTCTAAGGATTTAAAATAAGGTATGATCCAGTACATTGAGGAAGATTTTAATGTGAGTATTTATCCTATAAAATCATTATGCAAACTATTTTGTAGTCTTAAAAGTTTTTTTATTTTTAATTTTAAAGGTTCTTTCTGCATGTTTTTTACATAGTCAGATTATTGGCTATTTAGTAAGTAACAAATTCAGTGTATATACTGTGAAATTTAGAAATTTTATGATAGATTTGTCACGTTTTCAGTCTTGGGATACTTACCTGTCATATGTCAAATATTATCATAACTTGGTAGCAGCCAATTGGTAAGGCATGTTATAATAACAAAATAAATATTTCAGTAGTTTTTTTTTTTTTTTTTGCTTGTAGGACTGTCTTCGTAATAGGAATGTGTTAAGTATCCATTAGAAAGAACAATCCAGAGATGGAAAGGATTTATGTGTTTCATATACCTTTTTAAGAAAGTATTGCTCTCCCAGAATAAGGTCAAGATAGGTCTCTGATCAGTATCAGAAGAAGGGGGGAATCTATTTTCAAACTTTTTTAGAATTCAATTGTTTTTTAGAGCACAATATCTGTGGAGTATCGATCGTTGGGGTCCCGTAGTTAGTCAAAGGCTATCTCCTTTGACTTACCCCTTAGCGTGGTGTCATCCTCCTTCATGTGATAGATTGTTACAATCTCAGCCAGTGTAATTACACACTAGCCAAGTGGGTCATTTATTTCTTTACCTTCACCATTTACCAAAAATCTCCTTTATCTTTGGGAGCCAGATCTTCCTTTTGCAGTAAAAGCAAAATAATGGCACATAAAACATTAGCTGTAAAGAACTAAGCACCTTAAAATTATTAGAGAATAACTTCAAAAAGCAAACTGTTACATCTTGTATTATTAATTCTCTGACAATTATATGCAAAACACTTAGAATAGTACCTGGCACATAGTAAATATACATGTGTTAGTAGTAGTAGTAGTACTAGTAATGGTAAGTTAAAAACTTAAGTTTTCAATATTCTTGGGAAAGAAAACGTGGAAGTACTTTGTTTTACTCTGTTAGACTTTAAAAAAAACAAGGTTGAAAATCATCTCTATAAAAATATTAATAATTTTCATTTTCTGGGAAAGCATATTATGAATACATTTTTAAATTTATTTTTACACCATGTTCCTTATGAGCTTAATTTTTTAAAATATAATTTGAAGTGTTAATCTTCATAATAAATGTTATTCTTTAACTTTATAAACACAATTAAATGCTTCAACTTATCAAAATAAGTCATGTTAATAATATAGTTATAACCCATTAAGATTATTAAAAAACAAACAAAAAACTTAAGTTTGCCAGAACCATTTTAACATGATTATTCATTATAAAGAGAAAATCCTTTTGTGTTTTCTTTTAAGTACATTTCAAGCTTTCAGTGTGGTTTGCCTTAAAAAACGAAAAGATTTCATTATAAAAAGTCTGTTCATGGTGTCCATTCTATCCGCTTTTCTGTGTTTGTTCACATTATTCCATATACCTCTATTTCCTTCTTTACTTGTCTGAGACCTACTTTCATTAAAATCCGCGCATGAGGTGATTGCTCCACTGGGTCATGGTATTTGCAGTCTATGAGCTCTTACCACATTGACTGTTAGCACCATTCATTTAGCCTATATATTACATATTTGTCTTTTTATATGCATTACCTGTTCTACCAGATGAGCAGTTCCTTATGGCAGGTGCTAGTAACATTTCCATAGATATATATATAGCCATGAAAATTTTATATAATTTATATAATGCTCATTTATTTATTCATTCAACAAATTTTTGAAACATTTATTGAATGTCACTGTATGCAGGCACTATTCTATGCACTGGGGGATGTGCCTGTGAATTAGACCTGCCCACATGGGTGTTACATTTTAATGTAACGTTTTATTGCTCAATAAACATTTATTTAGTAATATATATGGTGACTTTTTTGACTTCTGCAACCAAAGGAATTTTGTGATAGTAAATAAGGATATTTTTGTAGACTGTGTTGTTCTGAGCAGTGCTGTGGCAGCCATGGATGATGGTTTTACAGTCTGATGAAATGTAGTTCTCTGGTATAGGCAGAGATTGGACAGTTTAAGCTGGTTCTCTTAGTATTACCTAACATGTGCTTGCTTTGTAAGAAAAGAACCAGTAACTTTGAAGATTGGCCTTTTGTGACCTCTGGATGTAAAAGATTTCAGGGGAAAACACCAAAACCGCAGTACATATGCACACTCATCTAACAAAATAAGCCTTTTCTGACATTATAGAATCAAATCCTGAGCAGCTAGAAATGAATGTCCCTGAGAAGGGTGTTGTATGAGATTCATCATTTTGCAACTAGATGAAATGAAAAGCCTGGCTGATACTTTTAATTGAAAACCCAGACCTTTCTTTCAAGGGCTGAGAAGGATGATAGAAGATAAAAGCAACACCCCAACAAACAAAAAAACAAACAAACAAAACCCAGAAGCTGGAAGGATAATGGATCTTCATGGCAAATTGCAGGTATTTTGAAAGCAGTTAAGTGAGGAGTTTAGCAAACAAAAACTGAAAATGTCAGAATCTTGTCATCATATCTATTCCTCTTATCCACCGTATGAAAAGATCCTACAGAACAGTCTTTTCAGGATGGGGAGGGAATACAGAAAAGATGCTTGAAGAGCAACAATTGGCAATAATATATAGTTACCTTGATGACTAAGGTGCGCCTGACCCAAGTTGTCATGATTTCAGTCACCTCGTATGCATGCGAAAGCTGGAAGATAAATAAGGAAGACCAAAGAAGAATTGATGCCTTTGAATTGTGGTGTTAGTGAAGAATGTTGAATATACCATGGACTGCCAAAAGAACAAACAAATTTGTCTTGGAAGAAGTACAACCAGAATGCTCATTAGAAGCAAGGATGGCGAGACTACGTCTCACACACTTTGGACACGTTATCAGGAGGGCTCAGTCCCGCGAGAAGGACATCATACTAGGTAAAGTAGAGGGTCAGTGAAAAAGAGGAAGACCCTCAACAAGGTGGATTGACACAGTAGCTGCAACAGTGGACTCAAGCATGACAACAATTGTGAGGATGACACAGGATCAGGCAGTTTCTTGTTCTGTTGTACATGGGGTCACTGTAAGTTGGAACCAACTCGACAGCACCTAACAAGAGCATACAATATATCAGAAGCCCTGGTGGTGCAGTAGTTAAAGTGCTCAGCTGCTCACCAAAAGATGGGCAGTTCAAACCCCACCAGCCACTCTGCAGGAGCCACTCTGCAGGAGAAAGATGTGGCAGTCTGGTTCTGTAAAGATTTACAGCATTGGAAACCCTGAGGGTCAGTTCTACTCTGTCCTATAGGATCACTATGAGTTGGAATCAACTTGACGGCAGTGGGTTTTGTTTTTGGTTTTGGCATACATCAATATACAGTAGATATGGGATTCCATGTCACCAAGATTTTTATTGAATAGAATTCAGTACTTTAAAATCATATGAAAACCTAATCATTAGACCATTATTTTCATTAAATTGCTGGTTGTTTCTGTCCTGAGTGGAATATGTGACTAAAGATTGCTCTTGCCAGTAGTTTGAAAAGATGGAGACATCATCATGGCCATGTCTAGGACATCTGTGAATCTTGACAAGTCGTGGTTTGATATATAATAATGTTTTGAGTAAATGCCCTTGGAGTGAATTGCTTTTTGAAGAAGACATATGTTACTGGAATTACACAATTCATGTAGAGGGCATTTTGGCAATATCTACTTGTCTGAGACCTATGTCTATGTTAAAAATTCATTGGCAAAACTAACTTAAGAAGACATTTGCACCAAGACTGGTCTTCACAGGACTGTTTGTAATAGTGAATGACTATAAACAATCAAAACATCCATCCATAGGAAACAGATTGAGTAAACTAATGTACATCTACGCAATGACAAATATCTCTATAAACTGTTTCGGATATGACCACTGGGATAAATGGCGGTGGGGGAAACAAGGTAGAGAAAAATATGTATAACATACTGTCCTTTAAAGAAGCAAAGAAGGGGGGCATGACTATATAGAGATAGTTGATTATATTTTTTAAAGGGTTTAACCAAAAACTGATAAATATGACTTCAACATGATAGAGGAGACAAGATAGAGAGATAGGAATCAAAAGTAGACTTCTCCGAATATAGTTTGCTTTATAGATTTGACTTTAAATACATACTTATAAAACGAAATAAGAAAGCACTAAATTGGAAGCCATATGTAACAAATGAAGTATGTATTATGTAAAGATAAATTATTTCAGGTAACTTTAAAACACAATAATTTGAGTTTCCCTAGTGGGGCTTTCTCTGTCTCCGTCTCTGTCTTTGTCATACACAAATATACACAGACACATATAACAACATCAAAAAATCTGTAAAGGAATATTAATTTTTTAAGTAATTATATTGTTACTATTATTAATGTTCTGAAATTCTAATAATTTTCTGAAAAGTAGCACCTTTTTTATTCATTCATTCACTTACTTATTTCACAGATATTTGAGTGAATGCTTGATATGTGCTGAGATACAATTATGACCATGTTGTTGCAGCTGCTGTCAGTGGGCCCCAGACTCATGGCAACCCAGTACACAACAGAATGAAATGCTTCCTGATTGTGCAAAGTAAATAAGTTATTATGTTAATGCCACTAGAAGTTAAGATTTTCAGAGGAAGTGAAAAGAATAAAACCAAGGTAGAGAAAAGTATGTATAATACAGACCAAATACAGGAAGTTAAGTAAAAACCCTTCAATTTGAAATTTTTTTTTGAAAATATCAGTATGAACTCATATTTCTCTGTTAAAAGTATCTTTTCCAGTTCTGTTCACTGGAATGGCATTGAAACAACAGTCAGTATGGGAGCAGTGAGCACCCCTAACAACTAGAATGTGGTCTCTAAATGCCATTTTCTAATAAAAAGAATCAGGGCTCCTTGGAAAAATGACTGATTTGAGGACTAAACAAGATCAACTCGGATCATCGTGTAACACTTCCATGAAAGCAAGGAAGCTATCAAAGATTCCTGGAATCATCAAGTAGACACATGAGACTGTGTTGGCATCTCCCGTCTGAAGGGGAGATGAGAGGGCAGAGGGGGCCAGAAGCTGCCCGAATAGACATGAAGAGAGAGAGTGGGGGGAAGGAGTGTGCTGTCTCATTAGGAGGAGAGCACCTAGGAGTATATAGCAAGGGTATGTAAATTTTTGTATGAGAGACTGACCTGATTTGTAAACTTTCACTTAAAGCACAATAAAAATTAATTAAAAAAAAAAAAAAATCCATAGATAAGAAAAAAAAAAAAGACTCCTGGAATCGGATAAAAAAGGCTTCAGGAGCTAAAATGAACAGGCTTCTGTTGGCCAACGATGGGACAATCTAAAAATCTAAAGCAATAATTGCAGTGGATTGAAACACATCAAATTATGTTTAAGCTTATGAGTTCATAAATTTAGTCATAAAAATCTTTATAGCTCGTCTTCAAAGGATTCTAGGGAACCAACTTAAAAATTTGCAAAATAATTATTAAAGAGAAAAATAAAGCATTTATTCTGCTTTACCCATATAAACTATATAATAGTAAGTTGATGAAGGAAAGTTCTTTTTTGCCGCTAATAAATGCGTAAGTAATTATAGAATTAGCGTAGCAAAAAAGGGATGTGGACAGTGATCATCAATGTCTGCTAAAATCACTAGGAAAAAGTTGATTTGGAATTTTCTAACTAATGAACTATGTTTACAACACCAATATGCAGGCCATTCTTAACATCACAAAAGGAGAAACAACCAGACATTATGTGTCCTCACCTATTCTTGCCAGAAAATCCTACCTCAGTTTGATTATCTGTGCGGTCTATTATGGTAGCTACTGGCCTGCATGTAGCTATTGAACACTGGAAATGCGTTTAGTCTAAACTGAGATGTGCTTTTTTTCTATCTTGTGCATGTGTAAAATACACACTGCATTTGGAATACTTAGGATGAAAATATTTCATTAATAAGTTTTATATTAGTTACATGTTGAAATGATAATTTGGATATACTGGATAAAATAAATTATTAAAATTAATTTCACTTTGTTTTCTTTTTTAATGTGACTGCTAGAAAATTTCAAATTACTTACGTGGTTCATATTATATTTCTGTTGGACATTGCTGCTCTAGATTTACCAACCAGTTTATACGAAACACAGGGTAAAGGGATGCAGTCATCAAAATCCAGAATGTAGGTAAACAACTCAGTTTCTTCAACAACTAGATGGCCAAAATAATAATAACAATAAAAAAGAGGAGGACACTGATAGATTGAAAGAGTCTTAAAAAATATCTCCATAGGTACAAAATGTGAACCTTGTTTAGATCCTGATTTGAACAAAACAGCTGCAAAACAAAATGAGGTAGTTGGGGAAATTGAATATGGATTGGATACTTGGTGATATTCAGAGATTTTCCTCTAACGTTTTTTTTTTTTCTTAATACATTTTATTATGCCAATTGACTTAAATGTCCCCTGAAACCATGGTCCCCAAACCCCTGCCCCTGCTACACTGGCCTTCGAAGCATTCAGCTTATTCAGGAAATTTTTTTGGTTTTGGTTTAGTCCAGTTGTGCTGACCTCGCCTGTATTGTGTGTTGTCTTTCCCATCACGTAAAGTAGTTCTTATCTACTCTGTAATTAGTGAATACCCATCTCCCACCTGACCTCCCTCTCCCCTCTTGTAACCATGAAAGAATTATTTTCTTCTCTGTTTAAACTATTTCTTAAGTTCTTATAATAGTGGTTTATCCAATATTTGTCCTTTGCAACTGACTAATTTCATTCAGCATAATGCCTTATGGATTCCTCCATGTTATGAAATGTTTCACAGATTCCTCACTGTTCTTTATTGATGCGTAATATTCTGTTGTGTGAATATACTATAATTTATCCATTGATGGGCACCTTGGTTGCTTACATCTGTTTGCTATTGTAAACAGTGTGGTAGTGAACATGGGTGTGCATATATCTGTTCATGTAAAGTCTCTTATTTCTCTAGGATATAGTCCAAGGAGTGGGATTGCTGGATGATGGTAGTTCTATTTCTAGCTTTTTAAGAAAACGCCAAATCAATTTCCAAAGTGGTTGTACCATTTTACATTTCCACCAGCAGTGTATAAGTGTTCCAGTCTCTCCACAACCTCTCCAACGTTTGTTATTTTGTGTTTTTTGGATTAATGTCAGCCTTGTTGGAGTGAGATGGAATCTCACTGTAGTTTTGATTTGCATTTCTGTAATGGGTAATGATCATGAGAATTTTCTCATATATCTGTTAGCTACCTGAATGTCTTCTTTAGTGAAGTGCCTGTTCATATCTTTTGCCCATTTTTTAATTCGGTTATTTGTCTTTTTGTAGTTGAGTTTTTGCAGTATCATGTAGATTTTAGAGATCAGACGCTGATCAGAAATGTCATAGCTAAAAACTTTTTCCTAGTCTATAGGTAATCTTTTTTCTCTTTTGATGAAGTCTTTGGATGAGCATAGGTGTTTGATTTTTAGGAGATCCCAGTTATCTGGTTTTTCTTCTGCATTGTTAGTAATGCTTTATATACTGTTTATGCCATGTATTAGGGCTCCTAACGTTGTCCCTATGTTTTCGTCCATGATCTTTATCATTTTAGATTTTATATTCAGGTCTTTGATTCATTTTGAGCTTGTTTTTGTGCATGGTGTGAGGTATGGGTCTTGTTTCATTTTTTTGCAGATGGATATCCAGTTATGCCAGCACCATTTATTAAAAAAGACTGTCTTTTCCCCATTTAACTGTTTTGGGGCCTTTGTCAAATATCAGCTGCTCATGTGTGGATGGATTTATGTCTGGATTCTCAATTCTGTTCCATTGGTCTATGTATCTGTTGTTGTACCAGTACCAGGCTGTTTTGACTACTGTGGCGGTATAATAGGTTCTAAAATCAGGAAGAATAAGGCCTCCCACTTTGTTCTTTTTCAGTAATGCCATATTTATCTGGGGCCTCTTTCCCTTCCTAATGAAGTTGGTGATTTGTTTCTCCATCTCTTTAAAAAATGCCATTGGAATTTGGATCGGAATTGCATTAAATATATAGATTGCTTTTGGTACAATAGACGTTTTTATAATGTTAAGTCTTCCTATCCATGAGCAAAGTATGTTTTTTCACTTATTTAGGTCTCTCACGGTTTCTTGCAGAAGTGTTTTGTAGTTTTCTTTGTAGTAGTCTTTTACATCTCTGATAAGATTTATTCCTAATTATTTTATCTTCTTGGGGGTTACTGTAAATGGTATTGATTTGGTGATTTCCTCTTCGATGTTCTTTTTGTTGGTGTAGAGGAATCCAACTGAATTTTGTATGTTTATCTTCTCTAACTTTTATAGGTGTGAAAATGATATCGTGGTTATGAAAGGGAACAAAAGCCATCCATGAGAACTGTCCCTTGGCTTGTTTCACCTTTTGTATGTGTAGATTTATTGTCCATTAGGCCATAATATTTTGCCTACTAAAGAACACAATGGCTCAGGAAATTACAACCTCTAGTAGTTGCAAAAAGAGTATACCCTTTTGTGCACTTATTCTTTCCCTATCTCCCTCCCTTTCCAAATATTTAATGACCGCTTGATTGATGCTGGGTGTTGGGATATTGCTATGTATCAGACAAACTTGGTTTAGGGCCCTCATGGAGCTTATAGATATGAAATAAATAAGTATGGAGATAGTTGTTTACATAATTTTACATCATAATTTGGGAATTTGTACAAAAACTAATCAGTGAATGTACCATGTGGTAGCTCTTGAAGATCCAGAACTTGAAAGTGGATCATGTCAGATTATACACATTAATCATCAAGTGTATATTTTCATCCCCCAAATAGTTTCTCCAGTAGATACTTACATATGCTAGGTACTGTGGTTTTGGAGTTCACGGTCAACAAGATGGGCATGTCCACATGGAGCCTATAGCCGGTAAGGTATTCTAGTGCTAAAAGTCTGAATTTGTAGCAGGAACCCAGGCTGGGCTTCACACTACATGTGTTTTTGGTTTTGTGAAATTTTTAGCCAGTGTATCATCTAGAATTTGATATTTTATTATTTATTGAGCCCTTAGTAAAAGTACACACTTAACATGTACTTTACAGTTCAATAATTAGCTTATAATTTTCAACATTTCAATGAACTTTTGTCAAAAAATTTAAGAGGATTTTAATTGTGAGTAATAAGGAGTGCTTGATAATCACCTGTAGATAATTAGGGAGCCATTTGCATTTTCTCCCCACAAATTTTATTAGTGTTTTGAGCTTCACTTAATTCATAACTTTATCTCATGAGAATTAGTTAATCCCATTTAGTCACAGTAATAATAGATATGATGTTTTCTCCTCATAAGCATTCTCCCAGAGTTGTAATGATTCTTTTGGAAGGATTATAGCATTGATTAGGTTTATTTATTATGAATAGAAGTAGAGTATTTTTCTTGGCCTTTTACTCTAAAGAAGGAAAACATCATGGTAAGTAGCACTGACATGCGTGGCAGTTTATTTCAGGTTTGCAAATGTAGAATGTATTTTTCTACGGCTTGTTCAATTGAAGTATTGACAGGTTACTGTCAGACCAGAAACTTCTTTAGAAAAGTCTAGCATGTGTGATTTCATACAGTTTATACACTTCATCATATCTTTTTGCTAGCCCTTTCACTATATTTTAAAATAAGAAATAAGGTGGTTTTTCACTTAATATATGTTATCTTCAAGTATTTTTTTGGAAACACTTATCACCTCAAATAATATTTTTTAATGTATATTTTAGGACCCCACCTCTCACATCCACTGGAGAATGTTTGGAAAAATACAATATTTTCTCAGTTACTAGGTGGATTATTAGATAAAATATTTTATAGATATTTACTTCTTAATATAAAGAAAACAGAAAGAGAAGTGTGTGCCCAAATTTGTGTTTCTTTTTCTTTTAGGCTTAGGCTGTTTGGGGCTTATTACCAGCCTAGCGCAAAAGCTTTGAAGTCAGAAAGGCCTGGGTGTGTATATATCCTGGTTTGGGGCCTTGGCTTTATAACTTAAATTCATTAAATTTTAGTTTCTTCACCTGTAAATTAGTGATAACAATAAGTACTGTAAAGGGTTGTTGTGAGTATAAAATAACAGTTTATGGAAAGTGCTGTACACAGTACCTGGCAAATAGCAAGTGATCAGAGTAAATGGTAACTGTTAATATTATTATTTGAACATACACTCTTACATATTATATGCTCTTTCTTTTATCATTTTTATTTTTTGAAGCTCTGGCTTTAGTTCATATAAAGTGAAGCATACCTTTATTTTGGAAACATTTAGAGTGATAGTTCATCTTCGAAGTAATCATTAATTTAAAAAATATTTATTGAGTACTTGCTTGTCTATGTAATTTTGTTAATTTCTCAGCCTGTATTTTTACTTTTATCAGACTGGGATAACTTGTAGAGTTATGTGGTATATGTAAGTACCTAGAATTAATGCTTAATAAATTGCAGCTCCCCTACTTGTCTGTGAGTTTGTGGTGCTGTGGTGCCTTGTGTGTTTCAGTGGTGCTGGAAGCTCTGTCATCAGTATTTCAAATACCAGCAGGGATACCTGTGGTGGACAGGTTTCATTGGATGTTCCAGATTAAAATTAGGGAGAAGAACCTGACGATCTACTTGTAAAAATATTGGCCAGTGAAAATATTATGAATAGCAGCAGAACATTGTGTGATACAGTGCCAGAAGATGAGTCCTTCAGGTTCATCTTCAAAAATACGAATGCAGAAGAGCTGTCTCCTCAAAGTAGAGTCACTGTTAATGACATGGATGGAATAAAGCTTTCAGTACCTTCATTTGGTGATGTGGCATGACTCAAAATGAGAGGAAACATCTGCAAACATTCATTAATAATCAGAAGTGAAATGTATGGAGTATGAATTGAGAAAAATTAGAAGTTGTCCAAAATGAAATGGAACGCTTGAAGATATCTTAGGCATTTGTAAGCTGAAGTGGACTGGTATTGCCTATTTTGAGTCAGACAGTCATATGGTCTACTATATCGTGAACGACAAATTGAAGAGGAGTGGCATCGCATTAATTGTCAAAAAGAACGTTTTAAGGTTTATCCTGAAGTACAACGCTGTCAATGATAGGATAATATCCATACACCTACAAGGAAGACCAGTTAATACAAGTATTATTCAAATGAAGAAATTGAAGATTTTTACCAGCTGCTGCAGCCTGAAATTGATCAGACCAGCAATCAAGATGAATTGATAGTTACTGGTGATTGGAATGTGAAAGTTGGGAACGAAGAAAGATCAGTAGTTGGAAACATGGTCTTGGTGATAGAAACGATGCCGGAGATCGCATGATAGAATTTTGCAAGACCAATGACTTCTTCGTTGCAAATACCTTTTTTCACCAACATAAACAGTGACTATAAACATGAACATGGGCCTCACAAGATGGAATGAACAGGAATCAAAACTACTATGTCTGTAGAAATAAATGATGGAGAAGCTCAATATCATCCGTCAGAACAAGGCCAGGAATGGACAGTGGAACAGATCATTAGCTGCTCATATGAAAGTTCAAGTTAAAGCTGAAGAAAATTAAAACAAGTTCACTAGAGCCGACATGCCAATTTGAGTATATCCCACCTGAACTTAGAGATCATCTCAAGAATAGATTTGATACATTGAACACTAATGACTGAAGACCAGGTAAGTTGTGGAATGACATGAAGGACATCATTAAGAAGACAGGAAAGAGACCAAAATGGATGCCAGAAGAGACTCTGAAACTTGCCCTTGCATTTAAGAGTAGCTAAAGTGAATGGCAGAAATGATGTAGTAAAAAGCTGAATAGATGATTTCAAAGGGTGACTCAAGAAGACCAAGTATCCTAATGAAATGTACACAGACCTGGAGTTAGAAAACTAAAAGGGAAGAACACACTCAGCATTTCTAAAGCTGAAAGGACTGAAGAAAAAATTTTAGCCCCAAGCTGCAATATGGATTAGGATATAGAACAGAATAGGATTCTGTGGGCAAAATATTGAGTGATGCAGGAAGCATCAAAAGAAGATGGAGGGAATATACAGTGTCACTGCATCAAAAAGATTTAGTTGTGTTCAGCTATTTCTGTAGGTAACATATCAAGAACTGATGCTATTGAAGGAAGAAGTCCAAGCTGCGCTGAAGGCATTGGTGAAAAACAAGGCTTCAGAAATCGATGAAATGCGAATTGAGATGTTTCTTTCAACAAATGGATACAATGCTGGAAGAGCTTACTTTTGTATGCCAAGAAATTTGGAAGACAGCTACTTGGCCAACCCACTAAAAGAGATCCATATATGTGCCCATTACAAAGAGAGATGATCCAACAGAATGTGGAAATTATCAAACAATTATCATCGTTATTACACGCAAGTAAAATTTTGCTGAAGATAATTCAAAAACGGTTGCAGCAGTACATCGACAGGGAGCTGCCAGAAATTCAAGCCAGATTAAAAGAGGGTATGGAATGAGTGATATCATTGCTAATGTCAGGTGGATCCTGGCTGAAATCAGAGAATGCCAGAAAAATGTTTACCTGTGTTTTATTGACGATAAAAAGGTGTTCAACTGTGGATCATAATAAATTATGGAGTACATTGCAAAGAATGGGTATTTGAGAACACTTAATTGTCCTCATGTGGAACCTGTACATAGACCAAGAAGCAGTCGTTCAAACAGACCAAGGGGATGTCCATGAAGAAGGACATCATGCTTTGTAAAATAGATGGTCAATGAAAAAAAGGAAGATGCTCACAGGATGGATTGACATAGTGGCTGCAACAGTGGGTTCAAACATAGCAACGATTGTGAGGATGGCACAGGACCAGGCAGTGTTTCCTTCCGTTATACATTGGGTTGCTGTGAGTTGGAACCAAGTCAGTGGCACCTGACGTCAACTATCACGGTACATACATATATGTGTGTATTCATATGTATACATACACATATACTTTATTTTCCTGTCTTCATCTTTTATTCATTTTCAGGTTCTTTTTCATAAAAGTAATATATATTAAAAACATCAAGCAATATTTTTATTACATTGGACCACTTCTATCATGGAATGGGCAACAGTTTGTTCTTACTTTAATAGACTTAGGATATGAGATATATATTTAAAATATACTGTGGATTTATGGAGAAGCAGATTGCCACAATATTTTCTTTCATTAAAGAAAGAGTAACAACTACTATTAAAATTTTATCTTTTTCCCCTATCATCGTTGGCCCATTACCTACCTCTCCTCCAATCATCTAGCTTTTATCATGAGAAATACCATGCCGAACGAGGACACAACAAAACCAAATACTACCAACAGTAAAAGACAACATTGAAATGCATGCTGAATTTACATACAAATTTATTCACTGAGCTTTTGAATCGCCTCTTAGTGCCAGAGTGAGATTTTGCATTTCACAGTCAGCATATTTTCCTAATTAAAATGTCTGAAGCAATTTTAACTTTTTATTTAAAACTTGAAGTAATAAATAGTATTTGCATTAGCATAATGTAGTGCTGTGAATTAAATTTGATCCCATGGTTTAAAATACAAGTGTCAGGAATTTTTTTTTTTAAATGAATAACATTTATGTAGCAAATACCATCTAGCGTGTAAGTGTATAAACATTGATATTAACCTTTATTCATGAAAGGGTATAATAGCCTATGCCTCACTTAACTCTGTACTTTAAAAATGATTTGCTTGGTCTGATAAATTATGCAGTCTTTCATTTCAACCTCATAACCCTTTAGAGTTTACATAAATTGAATCTGTAATATTTGGCACATTAGAGCATAATGATTGTAGCTAACTCCACTAGTCCTAAACTTGATTCTTTCCATTATACATATAAACAAGAACGTATAAAGGTATTGTTTGGTGTGAAATGAAGGTTAGGTATTTCTAATTGAACAGTGAAGGGCTAGAAGTTTTCCATATTTTGCTGCAAAGGAAAAAGGGGAAAGTAGGCAAATGAATAATTGGTTGCAAATTATTTCTTCTATTTTAAAGTAAGTAAAAGTGCTAAAATTCTATTTAAATTGAAAAATGAGTATAAGATTATCAGCAAATTTCTTCCTGACAGTTAAAAGAAAAATCATGATTTCCATGTTTCCATTGATCAGATTTGAGTTACATGTCATTATGGATATATTTAGATATTTGTGGGTTACATTTAGAATTTCAGGAAAAAAAAATTAGAATTTGAGAAGGATGAAGAATTAGTTAAATATTCATTAAGGTCCAATGATAGAAATTGTTATCGCAGGGTATGAAAAGGCTGCCATTTGAGGATCTCACAGTTTGGTGTGCATGTCATAAAGATAGTTAATTATATTGCAGTGGAATGTGTATAGTATCCCGCACATACATCTGTGTGATGCAAGGCATGGTTTAGGAGAAGGAATGGAGTGTTAGGGCGTCATAGTAAGTGAAGTCCAGACATATACACGACAGGGACAGGGGTGATGATGGGAAGTCATGTCAGAATAGGGAGTAGGATATGCGAGACACTGTGGTGAAAAAACACGGGAATTTTAATAAATTCCAGAATGAAGGTTTGGCTTGGATACAGTATATGTGTTGGGGCATGGTTGTAGATAAATTCCTAGAAGTATAGGTAAAAAGCTAGATTGTTAGAGGTCCTAAATGCCATGGGGGAAAATTTGTACTTTTTTCCAAAGGGGAATGCGAATTCAGAGAAATATTTTGATCTGATTTGCATCTTAGATAGCATTTTTTTTTTTTTTTTTAAGCAAAAACTGGAACATTTTGGCAATATGAGGGTTATATTGGAGGGGAGGTTTTCAAGTGACAGAAATGAGCTAGGAGGCTGTCAAATGAAATTAGATGAGAGATAAGAGCAGTATTAACTATGGCAGTTCAGGGGGTGTGTTGGAAAGGGGCCTGATTTAGAAGGGAGCATGATGTAGTGTATGGTTCTCCACCCTTCAGATTTAACACCATCACTATTTGTCAGATACTTTGTGATATTCCCTTATCTAGGCTGTAATCTTTACAGGAGTAAATTTCCAGGTCTTTCTCCCGTGGAGTTGCTGGGTAGGTTTGAACTGCCAATCTTTTGGTCAGCAGCTGACCTCTTAACCATGGTGCCACCAGGGTGCCATTGAAACCCTAGGTTAGTAAACTTTGTTTCTAAGTTGGTTATTTTAAATAAAGTTACAAATTTGAGAATTTTCACAGGTGATACAGATAATTTTGGTAACAAAAATCTTATAATGATGGAAATATTTCTAAACATGTTTCCAGAAAATAATATGTGTTTTTTGAAACCAAAAACCCATCACTGTCGAGTCAATTTGGACTCATAGCAACCCTATAGGACAGAGTAGAACTGCTCCACAGAGTTTCCAAGGAGCAGCTGGTAGATTCAAACTGTGGACCTTTTGGTTAGCAGCTGAGCACTTAACACTGTGCCACCAGGGCTAAAGGGATATATTAGATGTGTTATTTATTTTCAAATAGCTGATAAGTAGCATATATTGACATAGAAAGCTTAGCAAATTTGGAATGGTTGTCTTTTAAGAAAAATAAGTACCATCCTACGGTTCAACCACTGTCAGGTATTTTTTGGTCACTGTTCATCCTATTACAGAGTGTTGTAAAAATTCTATTGTTTAAGATGGTATAACTTATAAATCTGCTCAACTAGGTACAAATAAACTTCAGTATGTCTGAAAATGCTAGAGTTGCATGCCACATACGACATGTGATTATTGACTTTCAGATTGTGTAAGGGTGCTAGAATTAAGCTATATATATTAAACATTTGCTGTTGTTAACTATTGTCTAGTTGGCCGCTGACTCATGGCAACTGCATGTGTAATGGAACAAAACATTGCCCATTCCTGAACCACCATTATGATCTGTTGTGGATTGGATCTTTATAATCCATTGGCTGATTTTTGGAAGTAGACTGCCAGGGCTTTCTTCCCAATTCATCTTATTCTGGAAGCTTTGCTGAAACTTGTTAAGCATCATATCAACATGGAAGCCTCCACTGACACATAGGTGGTGCCTGCTCATGAGATGCATAAGCAAGGAATTGAACCTGGGTCTCCCACATGGAGGGCAAGAATTCTGCCTCTGAACCACCGGTACCACCATTAGTAAAGCTTAATTTCTTACCCTTTTTTTTTTTGGTCTGTAAGAGAGCCAGAATATGACCTTGAGTATATCCCACCTGAATTTAGAAACCATCTCAAGAATAGATTTCACGCATTGAACACTAGTGACCGCAGACCAGACAAGTTGTGGAATGACATCAAGGACATCATCCATGAAGAAAGCAAGAGGTCACTGAAAAGACAGGTAAGAAAGGAAAGACCAAGATGGATGTCAGAGGAGACTCTGAAACTTGCTCTTGAGTGTCAAGCAGCTAAAGCAAAAGGAAGAATTGATGAAGTAAGAGAACTGTACAGAAGATTTCAAAGGGCCTCTCGAGAAGACAGGGTAAAGTATTATAATGACATGTGCAAAGAGCTGGAGATGGAAAACCAAAAGGGAAGAACACGCTCAGGGTTTCTCAAGCTGAAAGAACTGAAGAAAAAATTCAAGCCTCAAGTTGCAATAGTAAAGGATTCCATGGGGAAAATATTAAACAATGCAGGAAGCATCAAAAGAAGATGGAAGGAATACACAGAGTCATTATACCAAAAAGAATTAGTCAATATTCAGTCATTTCAAGAGGTGGCATATGATCAGGAACCGATGGTACTGAAGGAAGAAGTCCAAGCTGCTCTGAAGGCATTGGCGAAAAACAAGGCTCCAGGAATTGACGGAATATCAATTGAGATGTTTCAACAAACAGATGCAGCCCTTGGAGGTGCTCACTCTTCTATGCCAAGAAATGTGGAAGACAGCTTCCTGGCCAACTGACTGGTAGAGATCCATATTTATGACTATTCCCAAGAAAGGTGATCCAACCAAATGTGGAAATTACAGAATAATATCGTGAATATCACACTCAAGCAAAATTTTGCTGAAGATCATTCAAAAAGGGCTGCAGCAGTATATTGACAGGGAACTGCCAGAAATTCAGGCCGGTTTCAGAAGAGGACGTGGAACCAGGGATATCATTGCTGATGTCAGATGGATCCTGGCTGAAAGCAGAGAATACCAGAAGGATGTTTACCTGTGTTTTACTGACTATGCAAAGGCATTCAATTGTGTGGATCATAACAAATTATGGATAACACTGCGAAGAATGGGAATTCCAGAACACTTAATATGTGCTCATGAGGAACCTTTACATAGATGAAGAGGCAGTTGTTCGGACAGAACAAGGGATACTGATTGGCTTAAAGTCAGGAAAGGTGTACATCAGGGTTGTATTCTTTCATCATACCTATTGAATCTGTATGCTGAACAAATAACCCGAGAAGCTGGACTATATGAAGAAGAACGGGGTATCAGGATTGGAGGAAGACTCATTACCAACCTCCGTTATGCAGATGACACAACCTTGCTTGCTGAAAGTGAAGAGGACTTGAAGCACTTACTAATGAAGATCAAAGACCACAGCCTTCACTACGGATTGCACCTCAACATAAAGAAAAAAATCCTCACAACTAAGACCAATGAGCAATATCATGATAAATGGAGAAAAGATTGAAGTTGTCAAGGATTTCATTTTACTTGGATCCACAATCAACACCCATGGAAGCAGCAGTCAAGAAATCAAAAGACACATTGCATTGGGCAGATCTTCTGCAAAGGACCTCTTCAAAGTGTTGAAGAGCAAAGATGTCACCCTGAAGACTAAGGTGCACCTGACCCAAGCCATGGTATTTTCAATCCCATCATATGCATGTGAAAGCTGGACAATGAATAAGGAAGACCGAAGAAGAGTTGACGCCTTTGAATTGTGGTGTTGGCAAAGAATATTAAATATACCATGGACTGCCAAAAGAACGAACAAATCTGTCTTGGAAGAAGTGCTGCCAGAATGCTCCTTAGAGGCAAGGATGGCGCGACTGCGTGTTACATACTTTGGACATGTTGTCAGGAGAGATCAATCCCTGGAGAAGGACATCATGCTTGGCAGAGTACAGGGTCAGCGGAAAAGAGGGAGACCGTCAACGAGGTGGATTGACACAGTGGCTGCAACAATGAGCTCAAGCATAACAACGATTGTAAGGATGGCGCAGGGCCAGTTAGTGTTTCATTCTGTTGTGCATAGGGTCACTATGAGTCGGGAGACTCGAAGGCACCTAACAAATTGTACTGTTATATTCTGGCACTCCAAATGAATTTTCTTGTGTATCCTCTGGGTACAAATAGTCCACCTTGGAGATCACTGCCCTGAGTGATAGGACTGTTTCAGTTAAGCTGTTAATGTCAGCAGACTTCATAGATCATTCGGGCATCCCTTTTTAGTAATGAATTTGATGAAGAAAAATATTGCCAATAATGAAACCATAGAAAGGTATCACAATAGCAGTAGCCTGGGTAAGAGATGTAGTACAACTGTGGGAATGGACATCAATTTGAGATTCGTTAGGAGGAAAAATCTTTGGGGTTTGGGGCTCGGTTGTATGAAGGTTAAGGAGAGGTAAGGATCAAGAATGATACCTAGCCCTCTTGCTTGGTCACTGCATGGAAGATGATGTCAACATGAGATAGATAAGAAATATAAGGGAAAGGAGCTGGTTTTGCAAATGTAGTTCTTTGTATGTCTTTTTTTTTTAAAAGAATTATTTGTAATTGGTGGACTGTTTTAGTTTATATTCACAGTCTCTGTGTGTTAAAATTAAAAAATATGGTTCTAATGAAATAATATTGGAATATCTTCCTTTATTTGAAATGTTAGATTTTTACTGAAATAATTTGAAAGCATGTTGTAATACTTGGTATCTATTAAAAACTTAGTGCTAATTATCCACCATGCTTTGAGCTTGAAAACTAAAATGATCACCAGTAACAAAACAAAGAAATAGAGCAACCAAGTACAATTTTAAAAAGTAGATTTTATTTTCTTAAATCCTATAGAAGTAACAGGTTAAAGGAAGAAGGACTCAAAATGATCAAAGGTCCTTCATATCTTTCTCTCAGAACTTTAACACTTTGCCATGAACATTATAAATGGCTGTTTTTCCTTTAAAAACTGACTTGCTTTAAAATGATGTTTGAAATAATATGTGTTTTGCATGTCCTGTTGTAATGATAAAGGTCATATAGTATCATTTACATATTCTCTAGCCAGAAATGAACTCAGTAATATCCTTGGTATAACATATACATTATCTGAGGTTTAAAACTCTCATTATTCATGAAAGTTAATTTTACAGTGGGTGTGAATGATCTATCTTATGGCTGCTTTTTTGATCATTCTATAAAATAATATGGAGCAAAGCCTGCTCAAATAACAGGAAAACCAGTAAAGAGTGATGCATTCGCCTGACTCTCTGTATACCCGATTGGATCTTGATTGATGGCAATCATTTGTCTTTGTCAAAAAAAGGAGAAAAATTCAGACATTGAAATAGGAGTGCTATCAAACTTTCTACAATGGCAGAAAGATTCCATTAATGTGGGCTTAGAGTATTAACTGTCTCTGTTGGGAAATGATAAAGAATGTTAATTTTTTTTCCTTGAGCATATTTAAGTATAAAATGCATTATTTTGTCTACTGTTAGGATTAAAAGAATACTTTTGATTTATGACAGACTGAAAGTAGTGAAAGAGAAAAAAGCTTTAAATTGATGAAAAAACGTAGAGCTTAATTTTACTTTTTTTCTCAGTGAAATAATAAAAATTTAGCATAGTGTTTTAAAAATCCTTATTGCTGTATTCCAGTTGATACGGAAAGATTGACTTCAAAGAGCTTTGAAGTAGACAAGGAAACATATTTTTTAACAGGTTGAGTTGTTCTTTGGAATTCCATTTTCTTCCCAAATATTAGGGGGAAAGTGACATTCTGGGCAATTTTGTTTTAGTATATTTAAATGTATTAAATGTTCTTGATTTGGAAAGGGAAAGAAAATGTTATAGCTGCACTATACTAAAAGTTAGAATTGGTAAATGACATTTAATATCAAGGACAAAATGACCTTATATAATTTCTTATAGTAAGAAATATAAATGTGAAAATATGTGTGATATAAAAGTTGGCTATACTTTGCATTTAATTTTGGAGGTTTGTTATCTTTTAATTACAGTATTTAAGTTGGTAATTTGGCCTTTATTTTAAAGTTATATTTGAAAATACTTAACAATGCAGATGATGTTTCGTAGAAAATATTTCTAAAAATTAACTGGCTGTGTGTTTATATGAATAATGTTTTAACATTTTTAGTGTAAAATTTGAAATAAGTTAAAGCTTTTATGCATGTATTGTGGAATTTTCTCTGCCCAAATACTTTGGAATAAGTGTGTTGAAGTTATATTATTAAATAGTTAAGCACTGCTTGAGGCTGGTAGTTTGAACCCGCCCAGAGGCGCCTCATGGACAGGCCTGATGATCTGCTTCCCAGAGGCCACGGCCCTGAAAACTCTATGGTGCAGTTCTACTCTGTATATATGGGGTCACCATGAGTCCTAAACGACCCTATGGCAACTGACAACAACAACAAGTATTGATTAACTATTGATTAATATTCAGCATATAGTCTGGTTCTCATTTTCTTTCCTGCTGGAATGTGACGTGTAATGCTGAGCAGCCAAAAACTGTTTGGTTTATCTTTAAAATTAACTTTTTTTCCCCCACGTTTGTTTTTCTAAGGCTAATGTAAAAAGATGAACATGAATTTATTTTTTTTTCACACACTATTTTATGGTTGAAATATTTGCTGTTGATAAATGCATTCTGATAAATGAAAGATGATTATATATTTAAATTTATAAGTTCCCCATATGCATGGTTTGGAAAGAATTTAATCATTTAAAAAAGAAAATCATTATGAGTATGATCTTTTAAAAAAGAAAGTAATAATAAGGCAAACAGTACATAAATCTCAAATTATGTGAACTTTAAAAATTTTGAAACTCGGACCTTGGGTTTTCATGCCCTTGTGATAATTTCATTCTAAATGTTTAATTAGAAGCAGTTTTACTCCTTTCTAATATGGGGTAGAGTCCCTGGGTGGTGCAAGTGGTTGAAGTAAGTGCTCAGCTGCTAACTGAGAGGGCGAAGGTGCACATTGACCCAGAGACATGACATAAGGAAGGCCTGGTGATCTACTTCCGAAAGTCAGCCATTGCAAACACCATGAAGCACAGCTCTGCTCTGAGACACGTAGCATTGCCATGGGTCGGAGCTGACTTGAAGGCACCTGGTGGTAATATGAGGAAATGAAATGTTAATTGGTTAAAAAGGTTTTGTTGGTGTCTTATAACTACTTGTTCACGTATGTATCTAGTTTTTGAAGTCTAGTGGCATTATTCTATATAAATTAGTTGTTGGTTTAGATTAAAACCCTTCATATAAAAATTGCAGTCACTGTCTTTCTCCTTTTGGTATCTGTTACATTGGAAGAATAAATCTTAATGGTGTGTTATACTGAATATGTATCTAAAACAAAAAAACCAAAGCCATTGCCTTGAAGTCAATTCTGACTTACAGCGACCCTATAGGGCACAGTAGAACTGCCTCATAGGGTTTCCAAGGGGCGGCTGGTGGATTCGTACTGCCTACCTTTTGGTTAGCAGCCAAGCTTTTAACTACTGTGCCACCAGGGCTCCCATAGAATATAATAATGACTTTAAGACCTTTCTGTAAAAGATAGAATTTCATTGTAACTAACTTTGTCATTGATTAAATACATAGTAAAAACCTTCTGAAATATTTGTTCGAGGACGAAGTACCGTTTTTGGTAAATATGGTTCTTCACATGGGATCTGCAAATGAAGGAAGGGTTGACATGCACAATTTTAGTAGATGTGGTTAAGCGGTTTCACTTGCATTTGAAGCACTGTTTAGATGTTGAGTGCATGTAACAATTTTGGATGGTCCAATCACACAATTTTAAAGCCAAAAGGATTCCTAGACGTTATTGTCGTTAGATGCCATTGAAGTGGTTCCGACTCAGCGACCCTATGTACGACAGAACGAAACACTGGCTCGTCTTGCACCATCCTCACAATCGTTGTTATACTTGAGTCCATTGTGGCAGCCACTGTGTCAGTCCATCTCATTGAGAGTCTTCCTCTTTATTGCTGACCCTCTACTTTACCCTGGTTTATATGGTTTTCTTCCAGTTGGTTGGCCAGGTAGCAGTCTTCCAGCATTGTTTGTTTGAACATCTCTTTTGGTATTCCATCAATTTCTGTGCAGCTTGGACTTCTTCCTTCAGTACCATGGGTTGTTATCATTTGCTGCCTCCTGAAATGTTTGAACATTGGCCAATTCTTTTTGGTAACAGTGACTGTATTCCTTCCATCTTCTTTTGATTCTTCCTGTGTCTTTCTGTTTTTTGCCCATAGACTCCTTTAATATTGCAGCTCGAGCCTTGTATTTTATATTCAGGTCTTTCAGTTTGAGAAATGATAAGTGTGTTCCTCCCTTTTTGTTTTCTAACTCCAGGTTTTTACCCATTTCATTGTAATACTTTACCTTGTCTTCTTGAGCTACTCTTTGAAATCTTCCCATTCAGTTCTTTTACTTCATCTTTTCTTCCTTTCACTTTTGCTATTCTACATTTAAGAGTAAGTTTCAGAGCCTTTTCTGACATCCATTTTGTTCTTTTTTTCTTTCCTGTCTTTTTAATGACCTGTTGCATTCTTTGTGTATAATGTTGGTGTCATCCCACAACTCGTCTGTCTGCAGTCATTAGTGTTTCATGTGTCAAATCTAGTCTCGAGAAGGTCCCTAAATTTAGGTGGGATATAATGTAGAAATAGGTGTATTTTAGTGATTTCTGTCCTCCCTACTTCCAACAGAAATATACAACAGTAAGGGAGAAAAGATTAATCCTTATGTTTCCTTGCCCTGAATTAGTATTCTTCAGCGTTGTGAGGAACTGAAATCAATAATATTTTGAATATACACACAGACAGATGTTTGTTGTACACTAAGATTGGAATATATATATATATATAAAATAGATTATTTAACTTAGCCATTTTATGTTGTAGAAGAAGAGACTGAGGCTCAAATTGGTTAAATGGGTTTGTTTAGAATTCAGCAGCTAATTGTGAAGCCAGAACTAGAATCTAGATACCCTTTCTCCCACCTGGTGTTTTTTTGTTTTTTTCTTCTCCAGATACCATCTTGTTTGATAGTAGTATTACAGAGTGACGTAATTAAACTCTTTATTTTTTGGGTATATGGCAACACAATCTAGAATATTAAAAAAATTTTTAGCGAGTAAAGAAAAAAGTCCCTAACCTACAGATTCTCTAATAGAACTTAGAAAGGTTAAAAGAAAGGTTTTTAAGGGTAGAGGAGATCAGGTGTAAAAAGGGCATTTGAATCATTATAAAACATCTTTCAGAGCACATGTTTGGAGACCACTTGTGGCAGTAAATTCCATTTTCATGTAGTGTTTTTTCAATCACGTTTACTGATAGTTGACAAATGGATAGACCATCACCTTTTTAATACTTTATTCACTTACATTTTTCCTCAAAATTGGGAAAGAAGTTAGAGGGGAAGGAGGTAAAATGTAAGAGCTTACTTTTGAGTACTTTTATCTAATGGAATAAAATTCTTTCAACAGAAAGAAAAACAAATATTTACTTTCTTAGCTGTTCTGTCTTAGTTTAACGTCTTTGTTTAATTCCAGTGTAATATTTCTGTTCTCAATTTAAACATTGAAAAATTTATGTCAGTACATTTTAACAAATTGCCTTTCACAGGCAATTTCTCATATTTTTTGTGTTAAATTACACTAAATTAGAAATTATATGCGTCAGTAGTAGAGCACGGATAATCCAGTGTTTTTCATATTTGTGTAAAATTGAGCTACTTCAAAATTTTTAGCCCATTTTCTACCTTGATTTTGATAGAAGAATCATTTTAACTTTTAATATGTTAACTTCATTTTACGTCTAGGAAAGAATGATTAGAATAAGGAAATTACACACTTATCAGTTGACTTTATTAAGCACATACTAGATGTTAGGCATTGTGCTAGATAGAGGTTGAAGGGTCATACAAAGTAAATAAATTAAAAAAAGACCCTACCCTTAATCTTACGGCCTTGTCATGGATTGAATTGTGTCCTCCCAAAATACCATTCAACTTGGCTGGGCCGTGATTCTCAGTATTGCATAATTGTCCACCATTTTGTCATCTGATATGATTTTCCTATGTGTTGTAAATCCTGTCTCTATGGTGTTGATGAGATGGGATTAGCAGCAATTACATTAACGAGGCAGGACTCAATCTATAAGATTGGATTGTGTCTTGAGCCAATCTCTTTTGAGATATAAAAGAGAGGAGCAAGCAGAGAGACATGGGGACCTGATACCACTAGGAAAGTAGCACAGGGAGCATAGCTGGCCCTTTGGATCTGGGGTCCCTGCGCTGAGAAGCACCTCATCCAGGGGAAGACTGATGACAAAGACCTTCAGCTGAGCTTGCAGAGAGACAAAGCCTTCCCTCGGAGCTGGCTCCCTCAATTGGGCTTCTGGCTGCCTAGACCGTGAGAGAATAAATTTCCCTTTGTTAAAGCCGTCCACTGGTGTTCCTGTTATAGCAGCACTAGGTAACTAAGACGAGCCTAATGATATTATACATGTATAAGTAGTTAATTATAACCTACTGTTATAATCTTAACAATAGAAATAATAAAATTATGTATGAATCTACATGATAATAAATACTCAAAGAGGGTTAAAAAGTATACAATATGAGATACATATAAACCCAATTATATAGGTATACCTTCTTATGCTAAGCTTATAAAAATATCTTACAGTTAGAAATTAGAGATTAGTGTTTATTTTAAACTCTCATTGTGAGACTCTAAAGACACACTGAATTTTTTCTAAATAACTCAGTGTTAAGCAGGTGTTAAACTTTTCTTCAGTTGGTAAAGGTCTATTTCATTTCCCCTGAGAATGATTCAAATCTGCATGGAGAGAAAAAAAAGCCACATCAGCTTCCAATTGTCAAAATTCAGTTCTTAAAAACTCAAGTCCTTTTCCCAGTGGGTTTCCAGATTGAAGAACATATGGACTCTATCTTCTGAGTAAAATACTTTCATTTTCCTATTGAATTACTTTTAAAACTTCACCCTGATATGAGAGGTGTAAAATGAAACCATAAGGTATTTAGACATCTACCTTTCTGTGGTTTTTTTTTTCTTTTTCAACTTGGATTGATAATAAACTTATAAAAATTAGAAATAATGCATTCTCTTTGAAAATGTAATGCATTTTCAGGCATAGATGGATTTATTTTTCCAGGAATTGAATATTTAGAGGCTATCCTTGGTATTAATAATTCTTTAATATGGTTATTGATTTTAATGAATTTTAGGTAGATACTTCATTGTCTTCTGATTTAAACAACTGCTGCTTTGGAAGATGTATCATGTTTGTTGCAAATGTATCGTTACATAATTGAAGTAAATAGGTCATCTGTGTATTTTTCACACTTCTGTAATCAAAGAAAATGCTGTGGCAGACCAGGGAGTTTTCTCTTCATATTTGGAGTAAGACTAATAGACTAGGACATAATTGCTGTTTGATGGGTTTAAGATGGAAAGACTGTTACTGAGACGATGCAAATAATTTATTTTATATGAATTATTTTGTAACTTAGGAGTTTATAGCTTTTGTGCTAATTTTTTTTTTTTTTTTAATGACTTTCCCAAAGGTTGGGAGTTAAAAGCAAGGAGGTACAAGTCAAATAACGTAATTTCCTGTTTCTTAATGAAAGCAAAGTTGAGGGAAGCACTTGAACCTTTTTGAACATTTCTACATTTCATTTATATTTTTGCTGGTTTGCATATTTTTTTTTTTTTAAAGTGACTTTTTTGACAAGATCTTTTTGGAAAAGGTGGATAATCAGACAGACAAGGATATGAGTGACAGGAGAACCAGATCTTTGTGGTTTTTTTTTTTTTTTTTTTTCCTTTTCTGTATCCCTGTTGTTGGCTGTTGTTAGTTGCCTTCAAGATGATTGCGATTGTGTTAAGTAGAAGCCGTCTATAGGGGTTTTCAAGGCTGTGACCTTTCAGAAGCAAGACACCTCTGGGTGGCTTTGAACTACCAAACCTTTTGGCTCGAAGTACAGTGCTTAACCGTTTATACAACCCAGAGACTACACTAGCCCAGCACATGAAACTGAAGGAATGAAGTAGAATAGTAAAAAGTAATTGGTAACTATAGTAATCTGTGGAAGTTGATTATATGGGTATAAAGGCAAGAATCAAAACTATCATTGGAGGATCTTCCAGCAGTACACTGTAATGTGGCAGCATTTTAATATAATTATGAGGCACAGTGTAGTGGCTACAGGAAAGAAATTATACAATAAAATGGTCATGTAGCCAATGTGGCTTCTATGTACTCTGGATAGAATGTATGAAAGATCTGACACAGACGTTAAATTGTTCGAATTTGTGGTGGTGGTATTCATTTTGAGTGTTCAGAATTCTACTTTTTTTCCATTTATAACCTTTCTTCTCAGTCTATATTATACTGTATTTATATAGTATTCAATGTTTTATTAGTAAAACTTTAAAGACAGTTCGTCTTTTAGTTATTTATGTTAATATAGACAGTAATGCTGTTTGTTAGAGAAAAAAAAAAAATTAGCTCCCGTCAATAGTTTTTTTTAAAGAAACCATTTATACTTAATCTTTGAGTTCCTGTTCAAAATTGAATATTTGTGCCTTAGTATCACTATTCAACTACCACCTGTCTGTCAGCTTGTTGTACTGTGTGGTTTGTGTGTTTTTTTTTATGATGCTAGAAGCTATGCCATCAGTATTTGAAATACCAGCAGATCCATGGTGGACAGGTTTCAGTGGAGCTTCCAAACTAAGAAGAAAGACCCGGTGATCTATTTCTGAAAATTAGCCAATGAAAACATTATGAATCACAGCAGAATCTTGTCTGATACAGTGCTGGAAAACGAGTCCCCTGGGTTACAGCCGCAACAATGGACTCAGACATACCAGTGATACTGAAGATGGCACAGGACTGGGCAACGTTTTGTTCTTTTATACATAAGGTTGCCGTGAGTCAGAGCTGACTGGATGGCAGTTAACGACGACATCATCATCAGTATTGAAAGTATGAGCCCTAATTGACAAGCTTGCCAACCCAATGTACAAAAGTTGTTGCCTCTGTAGATTGACGAACATTTATATAGCTATTGTGATTTGGACTTTTTGTATTTTCAAATTAAATTTATACCTAGTATATTTTACTGTTGTATTAAGGTCTGGTAGAATCTCCTTATATTGTAAAACTTATGTGGCACATGTATGGCGTTACTTGGTAGAGTTATTTGCATTATATTTTATAATGTTTATAATGTAGTAATGTAGTAGGTAGTAGGTCCAGTATAGACTATACATGGCTTCTTTACTACACCTGAAGATTTATCTCTTTTTGCTGTCTCCAATTTTAGTTCTCTCATTCTCTCTTGAACTCACTGCACTTAGCCTTTGTTTTCACCATTCTACTGAAACAGTTCCTTTCAAGGTCACCAGTGACATCCATGGAAACCCTGGTGGCGTAGTGGTTAAGAGCTACAGCTGCTAACCAAAAGGCCAGCAGTTCAAATCCACCAGGCACGCCTTGGAAACCACATGGGGCAGTTCTCTACAGGGTCGCTATGAGTCGGAATCAGCTCGAAGGCAACAGGTTTGGTTTTGATTTAGTGGCATCCATAGTGTTAAATACAGTGGTTAATTTTCAGTCTTCATCTTTTGATATGGATGATTACTGCCTCCTTCTTGAAATACTTTTTCATTTGGTTTATGTGACACCATGTTCTACTTTTCCTACCACTGGCCAACCCTCAAAATTCTTTGCTAGTTTTTTCTCACCTTTTCAGGCCCCTTAATAATAACTTGGGTTTTAGTCCTTAGACTTTAGCTTTTCCCTTCTCTTCTCTGGCTCTGCTCACTTCCGTGAAGATCTCAGCCAGTCCATACTTGTATTATAGAAACACTATATAAAGTCTCTATGAGTCAGAATTGACTCGAGGGCAATGGGCTTTATATATTGATGACTTCCAAATGACTTATCCTGTTAGGCCCTTTCCTTTGAAATCCACTCTCATATATTCAGTTTTCTATTCAACATCTTTGCTTGGATATCTGTATTGTTTAGGACACTACAGTTGCTTTAGTAGATAAATCCCAGCATCTCAGTGACTTACCACAGTAGAACTTTTTATTTTTCATGTACGGTATAAAATAAATGTTTTTGATGGATGATTTCTTCCATCTTGTAGTTTTATAATCTTTAATCCTTGGCTTCCACGAATGCCCTGTTCATTGCATCAAGGTAGTGGAAGGGGAACAAGCATGAGCAATTGTGTGTGACAAATTTTTATGGGCCAGGCTTGGCTGTAGCTCATATTCCATCAGCTCACCTTCTATTGAGTAGAATTCAGTTAAAGCGCTACACGTAATTACAAAGGAGATCGGGAAATGTGGTGTAGTTGTGTGCTCAGGAAGAAGAGGAAAATGTGTTTTGTAAATAGCCGTTCTGCCACAGATTTCGTATAGGTACCTCAAGCATAACATGTTTAAACTCAAATTTCTGACCTTCTTTATTAAAACCTATTCCTGTCTTGTTATCTCCCATTTCAGTTAGTGTCAATTTTAGTCTTCCAGTTTCTCAGACCAAAATCTTTGTACTCTCATTGTCTCCTCCTCTCTCATACCCCGTATCTAATCTGTCAGCATGTTGTTTTTTTCTGCATCATTAACCAAAATGAGTTTGAATTATTTTTTTATTGTGGTATATATGTTACAAAGCACTTGCTATTTCAACATTTTTTACATTTACATTTCAGTGACATTAATTATACTCATTATGTCGTTCAGCCATCACCACTATTCATTTCTAAATTTTTCCATCACTCTTAACAGAAGGCACAGTGTTCTCTAAGCAATGAGTTCCTTTTACTCTCTCCCTTCTGCCCATCTCTGGTAACCACTAATGAACTTTGCTCTCTACATTTGCCTATTCAGTTATTATATACAAATGGAACTGTACAATATTTGTCCTTTTGTGACTGATTTCTTTCACTAAACATAATATTTTCAGGGTTCATCCATGTTGTAGCATGTATTGAGACTTCATCCCCCTTTATGGCTGAGTAATATTCCTTGTTTGTTTGTACCACATATTGTTTATCCATTCGTCTGTTGATGGACATTTAGGCGGTTTCCACCTTTTGGCTGTTGTGAATAGTACTGCAGTGAACATTGGTATACAAGTATATGTTTGCTTGCCTTGCTTTCAACCAGCATGTTCTTTTTATTCAACCTTCAATTGATGATTTTTCACCACTTCCACTGCTACCACCTGGTCCAACCCTTCGTCATCTCTCTCTTGAATTACTGCAAAAGTGTGAAAACTGTATCTCCTGCTTCCAATATCACCTTCCTACCCGCAGCTGGATTCTTCCAGCAGTCAAAGTTACCATGTTAAAACATAAGTAAAACTATATCGCTTCTCTATTTCAAATTCTCTAATGTTTCCTTATCCCACAGGGAATGGCCATATTCTTACCATAACCTATGAGATCTTACATGATTTGACCTTTTCATTAACTATCTGATGTCTACTTATTTAGTTACCCTTTACTCAACCAAAATCACTGCCTTGCTGTTCAAGTGAGTTTCTACCTCATATCCTTTGGAATTACCTTTGTTCTGCCTAAAATTCTCTCCCCTAAGATATCTACATAACTGATACTTTTACCTCCTTCAGGTCTTTGCTCAAATGTTACCTTCTTAGAGAACCCTTCCCTAATTATCCTATTTAAGACATCAGCATGTCCCGTTTTCTCTCCCTGGCATTTTCTATTCCTCTTTTCTGTTTTACTTTTCTGTGTTGCACTGATCATCTTCTATAGCAAATATGGCTAGCACACCACCATAGTTTCATGCTCTGTTTCCATAGGGTAAAGTTGTTGCTGAGAAGTGGCCACCAGTTGAGGATTACATTTCCCATGTGGTGTCATGTGACTAAATAAGACCAATGGGATGAGAGCTGAGGACATGTATGTCATTTCTGGTTAGGGGTGATATAGCTTATAGTGACTGGATCTTTTCTATGTTCGTTTCTGCTTTCTATTCTTATCTTCAGGTTTTGATCTCTTTACTTCAGCTCTAGGCCTATTCTACTCCATGCAACATTTAATTAGCTTTTTATATCACACGCTTTGAAACCTATTTTATTATGAATAAGCTGCCTTATATCCTTAAACTTTTCTTTTGTGTCCTTCATGATTTGTTTATTGCCCACCTTGTATCACAGAGAGTTTTTGGCAGATTTCAATAATATACTAATAGGATAAATTAGAAAAATAGATGTTTGAAAATTAGTGTTGAAGACTCTCATTATATCTTGCTCAGAATATAGCAATAACTTCTTTACTGCGTCCTCATTTCAGATACTTCTTCCCTTTAATCGAACCGTGATATTTTTCTCAGAGTTATTGCTCTGCAGACACAATCTCAGCTTAAAACTCTTCAGTGTCTCCCCATTGCTACAGGATAAACTCAGGCTCCTTACATCGGGTCCCAATGTATTTCTGTAGTATTTTCTGTTGTCACTTCTTGTCTTATACTCCAAAAATTTTGTTAACACTAATTTAGCATATACCAAGTTGTTTCTTACCTTTTAGGCTTTGTTAATGCTATTCCCAATATGTGTTTGTTGATTAAATAAGTAAGTGAATGAATGAATGAAAGATAAGCTCATTAGTTTTTCCATTCCTGGCCTTTCATGGTATGGCCCCTGAATATCTTTCATATTTCATTTCCTGCTGGATCTGACCAGATAAGACCACTTCCCATTTTCTAACTTTTACTTTTCTTTAGGCTTTCTAAAAAGCCTAGAATGCTGTCTTCTTTGTGTATCAATTGAAACTTGACCCCTTCTTCAGGAACTTTCTCAAAAATGTTTTGCTCCTTGAAGCGTTTCCTGATCCCTTTAAAACAGATGCAATTGTTCCTTCCTTTGAATTTCCAGAGCTCTAGGTTTTTACTCTTGTTATGGCAACATGGATCTTATGCTGCCTTTGAGTGTCATTTTTTTGCTCACCTTATTCCACTTATTAGAATGAAAATGCTTTGAGATTAGAGACTGTGTTTTCCCCATATGACTATATTCAACCAATGCTTTCCAAATAATAGTAGACACTCAGAAAAGATTTTAAAATGAATATAATTAAACAAAAACAAAACTGGTCTCTGAGAATCCAAAAAAAAAAAAAAGCATAGCAAAGAAAGAAGGCAAAATAAATCACTTCAGAATGTGAATAATTGCTTCAAAATTGAAAGTACTAGGAAGTTTCTAGGAGATGACAGCAACTATTGAAAGAATTGGCTTCCAACTGTCTTAAAAACTTGGAAATGTAACATAATAAGCTCATTCTCCCCTGTGGATAAGGAACACATACCTTTTGCTAGTGCTTTAATTTTATCTAGGTCACAAATATAGTATGTATTTTTCTATTTTATGCTAGTTAAAATCAGTTAGTTATTTTCACTAGTATTTTCCTGAGAAGTGTGCAAATTTGTATTAAAGGTGGGAAGTGTTGGATTATGTTGGGTTTGCTGTTGCATTTAAGCTTTAAATTATTTATTTAAAGATAAAAGTGTCATACTAAGAAGGCTGGTATTTTTTTGCTTTTCCTTCTCTCTCTTTTACTTATGAGCTGTCTTTAGAACAACAACAACAACAACAACAAAAGAGATGTGGTATAAGGCCTGAGTTTGAGAGAAATGGAGGTTCTAAATGCCAGAAGAGTCATTCTTGGGTATAAATTTGCTACATGTATGTTCTGTTAAACTATGTAGGTCTTATAAATTTGGAGGAAGTGATGGGGGAGGTACTAGAAACATTCAGTGACTATTAATGGCTTCCAGGCTATCCATTAAAAAGCAGCAGAACTCAAAATGGATCAAAGATCTAAAGATTAAACCTAAAACAATAAAGCTCATGGAAGAAAACATAGGGACATGCCTAGGAGCCCTAATTTTTTGAATAAATAGACTATCAAGCATAACTAAAAATGCATAAAGCACAGAAGTTAAACTAGATAACTGGTACCACTTATCAAAAGACTTCAACAAAACATTAAAAAGAGAACCTACAGACTGGGAAAAAAATTTTTGACAGTGATGTATCTAACAAGGGTCTAATCTCTATACAAAAAACTTCAACACCTCAACGACAGAAAGACAAACAATCCAATTAAAATGAGCAAGGTACATAAACAGGTACTTCACCAAAGAAGATCTTCAGGTATCTAACAAACACATGAAAAGATGCTTGCGATCATTAGCCATTAAAAAAAAAAAAGTGAGATGCAAATCAAAACTACAAGAGATACCTATCATTTCACCTCAGCAAGAATGGCAATGATCAAAAAAAAAAAAAAAGCAGAAAACAACAAATGCTGATGAGGATGTAAGTAGATTGGAACTCTTACGCACTGCTGGTAGGAATGTAAAATGGTACAACCACTATGGAGAATGGTATAAACCCAGTGCCATCGAGTAAATTTGAGAATGGTATAGCGCTTCCTTAAAAAGCTAGAAATAGAAACACCATACAATCTAGCAATCCCACTTCTAGGTATATATGCTAGAGAAATAAGATCTGTGACATGAATAGACATATGCACACTCATGTTCATTGCAGCATTATTCACAGTAGTAAAAAGATGGAAACAGCCTAAGTGTCCATCAGCTGATGAGTGGATAAATTGTGGTACATACATACAACGGAATACTACACGATGATAAAGAACAATGATGAATCCAAGAAACATCTCACAGCATAGACGGACCTAGAGGACATTAAAAACCAACCAAACCAAACCCGTTGCCGTTGAATTGATTCCGACTCGTAGTGACCATATAAGACAGAGTAGAACTGCCCCATAGAGTTTCCAAGGAGCACCTGGTGGATTTGAACTGCTGATCTTTTGGTTAGCGGCCATAGAACTTAACCACTACACCACCAGGGTTTCCTAGAGGACATTATGCTAAGTGAAATAAGTCAATCACAAAAGGACAAATATTGTATGAAACCACTATTATAAAATCATAAGAATAGGCTTTCACACAGAAAGAAATATTCTTTAGTGCTTACCAGGGATGGCAGAGAGAGGGAGGGGGAATAACTAGACAAAAATAGGCTTACACACAGAAAGAAACATTCTTTAATGGTTACCAGGGATGACGGTGGGGGGCGGTGGGGGAACACTAACTAGATAGTAGGCGTGCACTAATTCTGGTGAAAGGGAAGGCAATGTACCATGTGGAGGAAGTCAGCACGACATGACTGAGGCAGTGTAAGAAACTGAGAGGGATGCAAGAATAAAGGGCAACTAAGGTAAATACTATAACATATACAATTCTGCAACAATAGTAATAAACAGTAATTTGTGAGTAGATACATGGGTAGATATGCATGCTGAATGTGTGTGGGAGGACATATGGAAGTATACCTGCGTGCATATATAGGTATGGTTGTGGATATTTCTACATACATACCTGTAAGGGCTGCGTGTATATTCATATATATAATAGAGCACAAGGGGGCACAGTTGTTGAAACTTCTTAGATGTAATCAAATAGCTTGCAGGACCGAGCTACTTGAAGCCTAAGTACCCTAATCTCGGGGGACGTCTAGGTCAATTGGCATAACATAGTTCATAAAGATAATGTTCTACATCCTAGTTTGGTAAGTAGTGTCTGGGGTCATAAAAGTTTACAAGTGGCCATCTATATGATTACTGGTCTCTTCCCATCTGGAGCAAGGGAGAATAAGGAAAACTGAAGACTCAAAAAAGCAGTTAGTCCAAAGAACTAATGAGTCATAAACCACAGCCTCCTCTGACATGAGACCAGAAGAACTAGATGGTGCCCGACTACCACTACAGACTGCTCTGACCAGGGTCACAGTAGAGGGTTCCAGTTAGAATGGGCGAAAAATGTAGAACAAAACTCAGATTCATAAAAGAGACCAGGCGGATAGAGACTGGAGAAACCCCTGAGATTTTTGCCCTAAGACAACCTTCTAACATGGAGCTGCAGTTACTCCGGAAGTTACCTTTCAGTCAAATAGTAGACTGGCCTATAAAATAAACAGTAACACCAGTGCGGAATGTGTTCCTTAGCAAAATCCACTAAAAAGACCAAAAGGGCAGCATTTGCCTAAAAGCAATGATGAGAAGGTAAGGAAGGACAGGGAAACTGGATGAATGGAAACTGGGGACCCAGGGTGGAAATTGGGAGAGTTCTGATACTTTGAAGGGATAGCAACCAATGTCACGGAACAATTTGTGTATGAATTATGGAATGGAAAACTAACTTGCTGTGTAAACATTCACCTAAAGCACAATAAAATGTTCAAAAAAATAAAGCAACAGTCTTATAACTCCCTCCTCCTCATCTAATAGCCTCGACTCATAGAGACCCTATAGCACAGAGTAGAACTGCCCCATAGGGTTTCCAAGGAGCAGTTAGTGGATTTGGACTGCCGACCTTTTGGTTAGCAGCTGAACGCTTAACCATTGAATCACCAGGGCTCCATTTCCATTTTGGGAAATGCTAATACTGGGAAAAACTATGAATTTTATAATTGCTCTTTACTGGAATGTGCACTAATAGTTTTTCATGTAATGTATAAAATTGTGGGATCTTCCTATCTTATTCAAGTCTTTCACTTTATTAAACTTATAACAATACAATAAGCTGTCATAAAGAATGTGTTAATGAGCCCAATATGAACATCTTAGCCAGAGTAGCATGGAAAGATTTGGGTAATGGAAAGCCCTACATGGTGGGTCTAGCCCTGCGTTTTAGTAGCAGAATAACTTGCCTTCTCTTCCTCAATTCTTCGTCTGTTATGTGGGAACTATAATTTCTATTTTATGGTGTTATTTTTGAGGATTAAGTGAGATCACATATAAAATACTTAGTAGAGCATCTGGTACATTAAAAACAACCAGTAAATTCTAGTTCTCATCCCCCTTCGAGTCATTTAACAGAATATATTTCTCAGAAGAAGAGTGAGGCCCTGTCTTCCTGAGGCTTCAGATCGCTCTCTGCGTGTACGTTGTCTCGCCCTGTAGTAATTTATAAAAGCTCCTGATCCCTGTCATCGTCTTGTGGCCAGTAAACCTATCACCTGAAGACTGAAGAAAGTCTTTTAGTATAGTAAAAGCTTCCATTCTTTCATTTTACACATGGTTCAGTATAAATTGAAAACTTACAACGGGCATTCAATAAAGGGATTATATATATTGATTAAGGAGTTGGTAATGCTAAATACCCTTATTTTGAATTGACCAGCACTGAAGTAGAATATAAATATCTTAGAAGAGTATTTTGAATGTCAAGTGTAATTTATTATTAATTATTATCAATATAAGTTGTTTGGGTAGCACGGTAAATTTGGTTTCTTAATTAATCAGTTTTTAATAAAGCCTATATTATTTAATAAACCCCGGTAACATAGTGGTTACGTGCTATGGCTGCTAACCAAAAGGCGGCAGTTTGAATCCACGAGTCATTCCTTGGAAACCTTGTGGGGCAGTTCTACTCTGTCCTGTATGGTCGCTATGAGTCAGAATTGACTCGACGGCAATGGTTTTTTTTAATCTAATGAGGTCCATAAAAATCATTTTGATGTATCATCCTTACCCATCCCAGACATTCGCACCAGCCTACTCAGTTTCCTTAACCTGCCTTCTTTTGGTCTGATTCCAGGTTGGTGAGTAACCTGGTTTTAAACCTGTTTCTACCCTAGTTTTTGCCACACAGAAGCTGCCTTGCCGTGTACTTTCTTACCTGAATGTCTTCAGATGGAAGATTCTCTTTGACGGCTCCATTCTTCTGCCCATGCTGTTTCTTTTGCTTGTAACGCCTGTTCCTTTTGTCCAGCAAGTTCCTGCATATCAGTTTGTGTTTAAAAGTCATTTGTTCATTTTTTAACTGATTTTTTTTTTTTTTAATTAAGTTCCTGCTTTGTTCATGTTATGGTGTTTGATCAGCAAATTTAGATAGGCATAAACCCTTGTCCTCGTGGAACTTACAGGATAGATCCTCATCGAAACATTAATGAAATCTTCAAACCTTCCAGGCAGTGTTAATTAGTACTTTGGTCATATCTATTTATAATAGTATAATACCTATATCTATATATAAAAACAAACCTGTCACCATTGAGTCGATTCTGACTCTTAGCAACCCTATAGGACAGAGTAGGTCTGCCCCATAGGGTTTCCAAAGAGTGGCTGGTGAATTTGAACTGCTGACCTTTTGGTTAGCAGCCCTAGCTCTTAACCACTGCACCACCAGGGCTTCATATATCTGTACCTGTATCTTTATATATATATGTCTGTCTGTCTATCTAGCTATCCTCTCTATCTAATAGTACCCAACAAGTTGTGCTATGTAGTGAAAACCTAAAAGGCTTTGAAGTAATTAGCCTTTTGTTATTCACTACCGTGGTTAAGCCTCAGTTCCCTCATCCTTAAAATGGGAATGGCAATATTTAATCATGGCGGAGTTGTTGTGCGGCTTGGTGATAATGTATATAAAAAATCACAGCGTCTGGCATGTAGTAGCCTAATTAGCTGTTTTAAAGGTATATTATTTTTAATATTTAGGAAGTCCCTTATCCCACTGTACGATAAAAAGTTTTTAGGGTTAAAAAAAAATTTTTTTTTTTTTTTTTAAGGCCCGTGTAATTTATTTTTCTGTACCAAGCTCTGGTACATAGTTGACACTCAACAAATGTTTAGTGTTTTTTAATTAGATTTTTGGGGGGAAAATTTGTTAGATTTGTCTAAATAGTACAGCTACTGAGGTGAGTTTTAACGCCTTTAGTATCCAATAACATCATTTATTTTAATGTTTTGTTTTTTTCCTAGTTGTCTTTTGTTAGTTTTAACGGGTATTTCAATTAACACTAGATTTTTATTTTCTCATAATTTTGCTTACTCCCTGGTAAAAACGCTAAGTGAACAGAGACTAACAGCGGCCAGGAAAAGCTTGGGCTCATTTCTTAAATCGTTAACTTGTTTGCAAAATTATATTTTTCTGTAAAATGTCTTAAATAATAATTAACTAAATTAACTAAAGCTGGGTGTCCAGATGACCCTAAACAGCAAACAGAGAAATACATTGAATAGTACAGAAAATCATAATTACATAAAATATAATTTTATATTAAATGTGTTTAATATAATATTTACTTACTATAATATGATTTTATGTAACTTATATTAAATATTTATTTAATATAATTTGTATTTATTTACTATATTAAATATATATATTTTTAAGCATTTGATAAAGAATTCTACTTTAAAAAATGTTTTCTCTGCTGCAATCCAGACAATTGAACTTTTTTCCCCCCTTTTCATTAAGACAGTGTGAAGCATAGATCTCCGCACTTGATTTAGAGTTGAAACTTGGTAAACAGAGGTTTTAGTTAATATTCTTTCCATCTATCTGTGTGAAGGCACGATAGATTTCAGTTTGTGAGATAAAGCATTCTCTTATATTGTATGATACCCTATAGTATCTGAGTGTTATTTCACCAGGATTTATGTAGAAAGTGAAACCTTTCTAGAACTTAAGCATTTTTATCTTCTAGCTGACAGTGCACTGAAAACGTTTACTACCTTTTAGGATTTACCATTCATTTAAGTCGTAGCTAATGTCTAGCATAAATTTCTAATCTAAAACTATGGAAACAGAAGCTAGCTAGATATAGGAGTTAGAAAAACACATAACATAAAAATTTAAAAACAAAATATGAAGTGCAAATATTTTCTAGGATTTAAAACTTTTCTCTAGCCAGAAGAATTTATTACTGACTTCTGTTAAGGTCGTCAAGATTTATCAGGTATTGTCACAGGAAAGTGGTTAAGATGGAAAATGGGAAATTTTTCTAATATGATTGCCTCGTGACAGTTTTTCTTAGTATACTCACATTCTTTTATCAATGTAGAACCTACCTGCATTAGAATGACATTAAAACCAGCCTTGATAATGATCATGCATGTCTTACTAATTTGATACCAGGTGTCAACACATTTAGATTGTAGAATAATTGGGATAATGACATAGCTACCACTGATTTCAGCAATAAGTATTGTTCTGGAAACTGTTCTACTTTAACAGCACAGTATCCAGAAAGCAATCTACCTTTGTAAAGCAATTTGAACCTAATGACTTCAGTGAAATATTAATGTTTCTCTTTTTTACTTGATCTTTTTATTCTGCTCTTTGAATTTTGCCTGCTTTTTGACAACCTTACTTCTTCCTGGTCTGACCACCTTTTCCTTTATACAGCAGGGAAAAACTGACTATGTGACTGCTTTTGGTAGTCTTCTGAAGGACCTTATCCTATTCTCTACCCACAAGTTTAGATTTAACTTTGGGATAGAAAGAAAGGGGCCTAAGCATTGTGTAGGGAGGGAAAAAGATAGGGTGTTCCCGTAGCACTAGGGCTGTGGCATCGAGCAGTGCAGAATGAGTGCTGTGCAAGTTCAGGGAGCACCGTTCATACCCATTTTGATGTGAAAGGTATCCCTGGAGATGTGCAGTTTAATAGCTGTGTGATAGAGCCTGGTGGAGGCTTGGTGGTGCAACAGTTAAGTGCTTGGCTGCTAACTGAAAGGATGGCAATTTGAGCCCACTGAGAAGCTCTGAGGGAGAAAGTCCTGACAATCTGCTCTGGTAAAAACTAGGGCCAAGAAAAGCCTTTGGGGGCACTTCTGCTCTGTCACGTGGGATCACTATGAGTTGGAATGGACTTGATGGCACCCAACAATAGTCTTGCTCTTTCACACATACTCTTTTGAATTCTTTTAAATTTCATACCTGTCTTCATGAGATCAGGGAAAATATCTTAATATGTACTCTCGGCAGATGACACAAGGTAAACAGTCAATAATTATTATTAGAAAATATTTGAGGATTCTATCTGAATATTCATCCATTCATACTATGTTAATAGGCTAATTGGCTTGCCACATTTTCTTTGAGGAAACTAAACTTTTAAAAGCTCTTGTAATTTACATGTGAAAAATAATAATCAGATAGTTGAGCCATTCAACTATTAAAGGAAAAATGTGGATTATATTTTATTTACTGGTTCTCTGTTTTAATACTTCTACCACCTCCAAATAATTTTCATTAGGTACATTCTTATTCATTGGTTTTTCACTAATGAAATCACTAACCACAATGGGCCTAGGAAGGAGAATAAATAACCTGTCTATTGATGCTTGAATTATATTTGTGAGGTTTCAAAAATCTATTCTGTTCTTGTAGAACAGAAAATATATGTTCTATATGTTAAAATGGTATTGTTTTATATTCTTTATTATAGATTGTAGTCATGTTAAAGGTTTGTTTATACAAACACATAAAAATGAAGTTTTATTAAAAAGTAGATATATATGTATTCATCTATATAATAGAACACAAAGAGGGCAATTATGGAAACTTCTTAGATATATCCAAACACCTTGTGGGACTGAGTTACTAGACTTGAAGGCTAAGGGCCTTAGTCTTGGGGTATATCTAAGTCAATTAGCATAGCAGAGTTCATAAAGATAAGGTTCCACATCTTAGTTTGGTAAGTAGTGTCTGGGGTCTTTAAAGCTTGCCAGTGGCCATCTGAAAGAAATCTATTGGTCTTTTCCCGTCTGGAGCAAAGGAGAGTGAAGCAAGCCAAACACTCAAGGGAGCAGTTAGTCCAACAGTACTAATGGTTCACATGAACCACAGCCTCCTCTAGCCTGGTTTCAAAAGAACTAGGTGGTGCCCAGCTACTACTACCTACTGTCCTGATCAGGGGCACAATAGAAGGTCCTGGTACTATAAGGTCACTAGGAGTCGGAATCGACTTGAGGGCACTGGGTTTCTGGGTTTTGGGTTAGAATGGGTGAAAAATGTAGAACAAAACCCAAATTCGTTAAAAAAAAAAGACTTACTGGTCTGATAGAGAATGGAGGAACCTCTGAGGTTCCAGGTTCTCTTCTAACCTGGAACTGAAGCCCCTCCCTGAGGTCCTTTTAACCAAATAATAGATTGGCCTATAAAATAAACAATAACACCTGTGAGGAATGTGTTCCTGAGAACAATCAAGTATGGGAGATCAAACAGGCAACATTTGCCAAAAAGCAAAGATGAGAAAGCAAGGAGGGGCAGGGAATCTGGAAGGATGGAAATGGGGAAGGTGGGGTGGAAATGGGGAGTGCTGCCAATTTGCCAGGATAGCAACAAGTGTCACAGAAGAATTTGTGTATGAATTGTTGAATGGGAAAATAATTTACTGTGTAAACCTTCACCCAAAACACAGTTAAATGTTTTAAAAAATCAGTTAAAAACAACAACAACAAAAAACTAGAAATATAATCAGATGGGAGCCCTGGTGGTGCAGTGGTTAAGAATTAGACTGCTAACCAAAAGGCCAGCAGTTCGAACCCACCAGCGGCTCCCTGAAAACTCTACTGGGCAGTTCTCTGTCCTATAGGATCGTTACGGGTTGGAATCAACTCAACAGCAGTGAGTTTTGGGGTTGAGTATAATCAGATGACTTATGCTTATACTTAGAAAAAGTTAGGCCTCCGTAGTAATTTTAGTCTCAGGCTTTGAAATTAGGTAATAGAATTAAAAAAAAAAAAGGAGGTAAAGTCAGAACATTAATTGCCATCTACAACTTTTCAAAGACCTCTGTATCCCTATTAAGTCAAAGATCTTGGTACTTGAAGACAGTGCCCTAAGAGGGGACCTACGTACAGCACCTTTGTAGAGAAGGCTTACTGTCTTTTGCAGTAAATAGTAAACATTTCCAGATCTTATAGAATCTAGGCTCACAGCCTTAGTTTGATTCGTTTTTGGATCTTAGTTTTCATTAATTAGTGGAAAGCAATAGGGATGTAGTTCGTGAAAGTTTTAATATAAGTTTTTGGGTAGATATAGATATATATAAAAAAAAAAAATTTTTTTTTTTTATAGATATATATAGAGGTATAGGTATATAGTGATGAGGGATATGTGTTTCTAAAGTCTCAGAATAAGTGTTTTCCAAAAAAAAAAAGAATGAATGATTTCCCAACTTATCCATACTTGTATTTGGTCAACAATTTGTTTCTGAATACTTGAAGTCTTTTCAACCTTTCTGACCATACAGCAATGATAACTAAAAAAACGAACAAATAACCTTTTTAGTTAATTAATAGCCTTATGGGAAGAGTTGGATCAAGAAATTTGACAATTTCTTATTCTCCTGCCCCTAGAAGGGGCTTTGTGGGAACCCCGTTGCTGTCGAGTGGATCCTGACTCACAGCAACCCTGTATTTTTGGGAAGAAGGGAGCAATGACTCCTAAACAAGAGTAAAATCTTTAAGTGGATGATCAAAACTTGCAGTAAGTTGATGATCAAAGCTTAACGCGTGCCCCTTTACAGTACTGTTTTAAAATAACAAAGTGTGTCTCATTTTTTTGGTAGTAGTGCTTTATTGGAAATACATGTTGTTGGAGGGGAGTGGGGTTAGGGGGGTGAAACATTAGATTTTTAGGTCCTGATCTGTTACTATGTAAATTATTTTAAAACCTGCTGGTAATTACCCTGATCTAAATGTGACTTTTTCCCCAAAGAATGTGCATTACACTCAAGACCAGAAATGGGACGATAAATGCTATTTTTTCAAATGAGAGCAATAACTCTTTGATTATTAGTAAGCTCCTTGAGGGCTTTGTATCCTATGTCACCTAGAGGAGTGATTTATACACCTGGAGCAGTGATTTAGATAGACTCTCAAAAAATTGTATTGAAATTGTTGGCCTGTCTATAAATAGATTTTTATAATCTATTCTAGATCTGAGATCTGAAATAAGTGAGTTTTGCTTTTCCTTCTGACTATATTAAATCATTATAATAGGAGATAGACTTGTGTTGAGAAGATAGTCTCTACGTGATACAGCTTAAGGATATTGTAAAAATAGTCATGCTGAGATATACAGTTCTTTATTTGGGTTGTGTCCTAAGTATTTTTTTATTTTTGGTAGAATGTTTATAGTAGAAGACAGAAATGCATAGTTGGGGTAAGTGAAAATTTGTCTTAAAGTGTTCTTCACTATGTGAACAAATGATCATTTCCTGGTGAATTGGTGTTTCTCTGTCAGCCATATGTCACCATTTTGACCAATTTTGTTGTTGTTGTTGTTAGTGTCAAAGAGTATGAAAATAAGTGTTAAGTTTTACATCCTCCAAATTTTAGTCATTACTCTTAGAAATACTGTTTTTTTGTTACTTGATAATTTGTGACTGATTTTGTAACTCCTCTAGTTTTCTTATTGCATGAGAAAATAATTGGGCATGTGCTTTAATAGCCATTGAGTTTGACTTCACTGTTGTGCTTATACTGGAATCTGTTCTTACCTAATTTAGTAATAATTTTATCATAGCAGTTTAACATCTCTTATAATTTTAATTGTTATCAAGAAGAATGACATCATTTAATTTGACTCAAAATGCAGAAGGATGGATGAATGACAAATTAATAATTTACCACCTTTGCATAATACTAAAGCATAGACTATTAGAAGGATTGATGGCAGAAAAGGTTAACAAATTTTAGCAGCTTTCATTAGCTTTACATCGTCATATGTTTGTGGTGCTGACTGAAATAGGCTTTGTAGGAGATCTCAGTCTAGGGAACTAATTACTTGTGCCGATTGCTGCACTGATGAATAGACCTTCATTGTATCATTCCCCTGAAGACGAGGAGCAGCCTGTGATTCACGACTGCATCCTGGCTGATATTTGATAATAATTTTAACAGATAAATGTAGGTAGGCAGAATGATAAAGTGCCTATCCAAGCTCCACGACTATCAAAGCCATACACATAGCCATCTGTGTACCGCCTTTTCGTCTCTGGAACAATCACCTAAAGAGAATTTTCATGAGCTCAAATGACTGTTGTCTTTGGCCTGTATGTGTATACTGTGGGTATTTTTAATTTATTTTTATATGGTACCTTAGTATTGGTGTTTATTTAAAATCTAGACAATAAAATAATGAAAAATAGCATAAAAGAGCCTTTTAATTTTTCTTTTTGAGAACTACAGCTCTTACACTATTCTTCCATTTTGATTATATTATATCTCCTCCTCCTCGTGTGTGATCAACATCAACAAAGGAAATCTTTGATGTTCTTATTTTCTCTCCAACACTCTCAGAAAAGAGCATTGGGTTTCTATGGCTTTTTTAAAAATTTTCTTTGAATAATATGTTATTTGTTGCCTATGCTTTTATTAACCCGAGACGTTTTTTAATTAGCAAAAGTACTTATTTACAAATTGATTTTGAGTCTTTAAAGATATCTTTAAAACATCAAAATAAGAGTAACTTTTACTTGTATATTTTGGAACTGTCACTTGGTCAAAAATATTAATTTGTCAGAGCTGACAGGTACACAATTTTATTAGCTCATGAAATACAAGATTTTATTTTGTATTAGTCGTTCCTGTAGAAGTTTTGATTATGAATAAAATTTTTATTTCATTATTGAAACTTACGGGTTTTCATGTGTATTTTTTAGTGAATAAAAAATATTCTATAGAGATTTTTTCCTTACTGTAATTGAAAAAAATCTTCATACTAGTATTTTCCCTGTAAAATATTTTCTAGCATGCTAGATGATGATTAGCCAACAGGAGAAAAAGTTGACATTTATATATTGCCACATGAAAGATCTATGTAATTGGGGAAAATATAGTAGAATTTAAATTGAGTGAACCCTTTTTTTAAAAATACATTTCCAAAAGTATGCTTTCGATATAGCATAGCAATTATTGCACATCATATAGCATGTAGTTTTTAATTAAATATAAAAACAGACTACATAAAACAGAAATCCAATCTGATTTGCTTGAAAATAGATTGCTATTTCACTCTACAGGAATGGTTTATTTAAAAACAGTAAATGGAAAAGAAATGCATTTTCTTGTGTTGTTCTAAGCCTCAGGGGCTAAATGTAATGAATATTTTAAGAGATTATTTTAATTAAATTCCTGCACATCTAAACAGAGTAATATTTTATTATCACATACATAACCATGTAACTGAGATATTCATTAAAGTTAACACTTTCTGGACCAAGAATTCATGGTATGATTTACTGACCTTGTGCAAAAAGGCACAAATTAGGAAGAAAAATGAAGGGGGACAGACTTTGATTAATATAGGTAATGCTATACCATATTTATAATAGCCTTTTCCCTATTCTGGTTTATAAATGCAGCCACAGAGAAAGGTGCCCTGCTGAGGCTGAAATGAGGCTGAAATCAGAGCACATGCCACTAGAGTGTGGGGAAACTGATCACACTGTCAGCAATTCATTTCAAAATGATGTATTTAGTGCTCATTTCACCTTCCAAGAAAAAGGGAAAGGAGTTCCTTAGACTAGAAGGTGATATTGTTATTTTCAAGGACATACCTAAGTTAAAGATTGCAAAAACGGGGAGTGTGAAGTGGAGGGAGAATTAAGAGGAAGGGGAAGGGAAAAAAAGGCAGTGCAAACAAGGAGAGCTTTATGCAGAAAATCAGTGCTACCACGCTGTTTGATAATTGCTAACATATGTGGCTTCTCTGTTTCATTGTAGTCGTCCTCGTGAGTTCTGGCGCCTTGACTACTGGGAAGATGACTTGCGGCGCCGGCGACGATTTGTGCGTAACCCTCTAGGATCGACACATCCTGAAGCGACACTAAAAACAGCCGTGGAGCATGGTCAGTGTATAAACCACTCCTTGCCAATAGCAGCAGGTACAGTGCGATGTCATGAAGAGCAGAACTTATTACAAGGCACTGTAAAATGCCCAACACTGTATTTCATGGTTATTCATCCCAGAAAGAGGAGTGAAATTTTGTATAGTTAGTGTAGGGTCCGTAATCTTATGGTGTAAAGTGTATTTATTTATTTTTTATGTCACACGTGCCAAACTTACCACAGACCCTTTGTTTCAGAGTAGGAGGAAAAAATATTTCTCCTTTTAAGTGACAAATTCAGCTTTGAGAAGATTATCCTAGGAAGACTACCTTATCTGTGAATATCAGAAAGACAGCATTTACAAACCAAATAGGTTTCTAGGTTCTGTCATGTGTGTCTGGTTTTCCCCCACCATGGTATTTTAGCATGAGATTATGAAGTGGGAGAGATGGTAATAAATGTCCACGTGCCTAGACACTTCCTCAGCCTTGATTTGTAGATGGTTGTGATAGATGACTCTCAGAAAAAGAGAATGGACATTATTTTCATATGTTCCTGTTCTGCATCATCTTATTATCAGACCTCAACAAAACGTTTTTCCTTTTTTGATATAATGCATACCACTATGATGCGCTTTTCGTAGAAGTCTGATAAGCAAACGGGAAAAACTGAATAGGTCCACTGATTAGTCCTTTGGATTTGCTAGTGTACTTTCTTTGATCGTGGACTTTCATTTATTATTTTATGATTTTTGAAAGCCAATTAAGATATATATACTGATTAAGGGGGGGAAAGGCCCTCCCAATTTGAAAATTATTTGGATTTTATAGAGTATAAATTGGTTATTTTTTAATAAGGTAGGAAATAGTTTTCATTTCCCTTTTTTCTGGATATTAGTTTAAATATGCAGGAGTTTACAGTTAAATTATAATATACAGTATACAAAATAAATGTTAAACACATTTAATGAGGATATTAAGAATTTAGATTAAAATCTGTAATCTTAGGTTTGGCCTCAGTCAGGCAGCTTAACCTCTTGCACTCAGCCTTAAAGAGCCATTTCTGGGAGAAAATGTCCACAATATGTCATCAGATATAACACCAAATGTGACATCAGTCCTTTAAAATAAATGACCATACAGAGAATAGTCAATAACAAAGTGATCTGAAAGCAATAATAGTCCCAGGGCCCTACATCTTCAGCTACAGGAGGTGGAGAAGGAGAAATAAGATGTAGAATTAATTAGGCCACTTTTGCTTTTAGGCTTCGAATTCATTCTGCGTGATGCCGCTGTAGTATAGATTTCAGAGTTATGTATTTTTTTCTTCACTTGTTTTCTTTTTGGTTAATGATCCTTAACCTTAAAAAGTCAGTCTTGCATTTGTATCCTTTTAAGCCAAATGGATGTTACCATGTGTACTTAAAATTTGAAATTTAATAATTAAACTTTATTTTCTAAATTATCATTTAACAGCAACTTTGTTTTTTTCTGAGGTCTATAAAAATATATTTTTATAAACATTTTTCCTTTTATATCTGAAAAGGGAGGACTGGTGTTCTAAAATCACACATAGGCAAACTGTTAATCCTTTATGTGGGAGATAACGTTAGTAACTGAATTTAAAATTTGTGGTGTAAATTTAATATAACTTCTCAAAATACATCCTTATCAAAACCAGCAAATTTAATCATTTTGGGGAATTGTGGGAGTCTTCATAATGAACAGATTATAATTTTATTATTGTTGAATGTTACCTTTTAAAATATTGTGTCAGTTTTTTAATGTTAAGAGTCTGGATTGGTGTTGGATAAAAAAGATATTTATTAGCATTACTTACTGTATTTTAAGACTTTTAAAATCCTATATAGAAGCAGATTTCAGCCTAATTAGTCCCAACAGTAGCTGAGGAGTTAATATATTAGTTATCTATGTTTATTATGCATTTTTAAATCGAGAGAGTGAGAGAAACAAACATTTCTATGTGATTTCATATTTGATAATTTTTACACTAATCTTACAATGAGTAATATTTAAACAAATTATAAAAATTAAAAACAACTTATATCTGAAATGTATTTTTTAAAAAACTAACCAAATATGTAGGAGATGCTTCGAAGTCTTACTATTAAGGAAATATGTCATCTTTAATGTAACATTTTTTGAAAAAAGACATGCTTTAATTTATATATATTTGTATACACACAAATATATTTTATTTGAAAAATATTTGTAAATATTTTATTTGAAAAAAGTAAGGAAATATTAGATAATTTCAGAACTCAACACATAGATTGTACTGTGGTACTGTTTGATGTCAGCATGATTTATGGTAATATATTCTATAAGCAAAAAGCTTAGTTTTTAAATGTTTTCTTAAATGAAGTATTTTGTAGTTGAAATATTCAATTCTAATTCTCTGATAATTTTTAAATTTCCTCTTTAAATACTTTTTTGAACATTAAGAAAGCTAATCAGAATAAACTTAGAATCATGTATGTACAACAAAATAATATGATCAAAAAGTAGTCGAAATTGCAGAATTTAACGTAGGTAGATACTATATTTCATTGTTGAATTCAAATATTTAAAATAGATATTACTCAGGAGAGTGTGCCAGTTTTATATTGTTTTACCACTTCGTCTCACTTTTATTTATAATTGATTTATCTAAGGAGACAGGGCATTTTAAAAATGCAAACTTTCGGAACATCATAAACTATATTATCATTATCAAAGGAAGACATCTAAATAGAAGTGCAGTTGGAGATTAGTTATGTATTTTAGTAGCAAGAGCCATCTTTTTTATAGATTGATTTGATTTGAAGGAAAGCCTCTGGTGTAAAGGTGGCAGAGTAAATACCTGAAGAGTGATGTTCTCTGTTCAGGCGATCAATACCAGCCCCATGACTCTACTTCTGGCTACCTTCTAGTTAAAAACAAATTTTTTAATTCTGACAATTTAATTGCCCTTCCGAAGTTCACATTAACTTGCTTGGGGAAAAGAGCTTTAGGTAATTTTTCAAAAAGAGACCCTCCAAAGTGGTTATTTATAAAAGTCATGTTGTAATGGGAGATTTCTTTAACTTTGCAGAACCGAGTCATATTTTAAAATTAAAATTAATACTTCCCTCTTATGCTTAAGTATTCTTTATGGAAATTAGCAGCAGCAAGCAAAGGTGGTTATTTAATTCCTGAGAGCATTTCTTTCCATTTTATAGTTTCAAAAGTTATTAGAATTTAGTTGTGACGATTCCTAACATTCTCCTAATGCATAGAGCCCAGTTTGTCAGTTATTTATTGTCAGAGCATTTTAGATCTGGAAGGAACCTCAGGCTAGAGTCTAGTCCAACTTTATTCTTTACAGATAAGGAGACTGAGGACCAGAAGCTGTGCATAATTCATCGTAGATGTAGGACTAAAGCCCAGGCTGACTGACTACTAGTCATATTCTCCTACCACTGTGCTATGCTGTCTTCTAAAATTCATTGTTAAATATAATGGGAATTTTATATTCACATTAAAGCTGCAGAAAATATGTTTTAAATGGTGGAAAGATTGGTTTTAATTCCAGTACTAAAACAGTTTAGCAGTAGCATTCTATTGCATTCAAGACATTTTTATTTTCTACAGAATGTATATGCCAAATGGAAATACATGAAGAGGATTTAACATTATTTAAAAGTATCTTGTAAGCCTGTGGACTAATATGAGTAACTCTTCTGGTTTTCTAAGGATGACAGACCGTGTAAAGATACTAAATGATGCCATGTGCCCATAACCTCAGTAATTCCAAATGCTAATGTTTTAGTCATCAATATATACCAGGTTCTCTATCTAAAACTTTTGGGAAACCCATGATCAATAGGAGAAGCACTTGTTCCCCTAATCATCCTGGGTAGTTTCACTAACCTTTCTCGAGCATGTTTTCTTAACTTGGAACTTTGTGGAGATAGCATAACCGTAAAAAAAAAAGGGAATTAATTAGATCAGCGCAAGAATTGATTATAAGATGTTCTTTATATGTCCTGGGTAGAATACAGTTATGGTGTGTGCTTCACATCACACTAAATGAATACCTGTATTTATTTCATGAGCATTTGAGGTCACTTTGTTATTCTAATAGTAACCTTAAAAACATTCTAATTTTTAATGTATACAATTTTTTTTTTGATGTAACATGGACTATTAGAAAGGGGATTTGTATATCATAGGTGGAACAGGTTTTCTGTTTCTGTTTTAATTGTTCTTACCAGCCTGCGTTGGTTAGATAAACCAGCTCATGCGCAGAGCTAGCTCTACGTCAGGGCCAGAGAACTTCAGCCGCACGTTCGGGGGGCGGGGCGGGGGGGCAGCCTCCTTCTGGGCCCTCTCATTGCTCCTGGCCTCAGTCAATTAAAAGTCATGTTTCAAGGAAAGCATTTCTGATGAGTTTCTATGATTATCATAACAATTGAAGTTTAATTATTAAGTTAGGATAAATATTAAACTGGGGGGCAATGATGTTAGATGAAGGCAATCTGTTTAACAATAATATAAAAAATTTAAACAGTTACCATTTTTAGTAGCAATTTTATTAGCCAGAAAATTTCTGAATCAGGCTTTAAAATTGAACCAAAGTATGTTCTGACTTCATCCATTAAACTTTTAGACTATTGTAGAATATACTCACAAAAAAAAAAAAAGAAGGTATCAAAATAGTTGATACTTGTTTATAGTAGTTGATTGAGTGAGTATAAGGCAAACGGAAGTTAAAAATATACTTTTCCCAGCACGTATAAACATGATAGTTATCTTTTATTTTATGCTTGGGACAGTTTTGTTCTAATTTTGAGGGAAAAAAAAAAAAAATTCTTTAGCAGAAAGCTATTAGACCACTGAGAATTGAACCCCAGCGCATGTGGTGTGTATTAGAGTACTGTTGGTAATTTTACTGCTGCTAACTTACAATCCTCAAGGGGGAGTTAATTACAGGAAAACCATTCTAAATATCAGTAAGCTGCATATTTTCCATGACAAGAGGTTTTTCTGTTGAGGTTGAACAATTCCAGAATCTTAGCTTGTAAAAACAAGTAAATAAATAAATTAAAGTGGGTGTTTGTATGCACAGGACACCTAAAGTACTTAAAAAATTTTTTTTTCATAAAACTTTATTTAATTCAAAAGTTATTGTAGTTTAATATGAGTCAGCATAATGAGAATATATTTAAAATTTTAAAAATTCTATTTGGAAGGCATCACTTAAATAAAAATTATACTTAGGTGGTCATGTAAATGAATGAATATTTACTGAGGTGTTTTAAATCATTGTGTGTTGCCACTGGGTATTCTCTTTTTTGGTAAATGTTTGCAGATTAAAGGCCTTTTTTTTTTCTTTTCCTAAATAAGCTTGTGGTACTTCAGCACGTGTGGCAATAATCAGAGAAAGTGAAGTGCAAGGTGTCGAAGTTAGTTGTTTCTAATGCGTTTGGCATATACTTATCAATTTTAGGTTTGGAAATTTTTTTTATTCTTTACATGTTTATTATTATTCTGATTTAACTTTTTAAAATGCGCTATGGAAAACATAATCAGCAAACTAGTAAATTATATATACATACATATACGTATACACACACATATGTAATGTTTATTTTCATTTTTTTCCCTTCACTTACATCAGAGAGCTAGTATGTTCACTGCATAGTATCTGTTCTCAGCAGAGTTGTGAAGAGCCAAAATTCTAGCACCATTATGCCTGGATTTATACTGGTTCCATTTCTTACTAGTTGTATTACGTTGGGCAAGTTATGTAACTTCTATGAGCCTGTTTACTCTTCTGAAAATCAGGAATTAATACAAGGTTGATGAAAATTAAATGAGTTAAACTATGTACATACTTTGAACACTTCTTGGCACATGGTAAGTGCTATCTATATAAGGTGAGCCCTTATTACTATTGTTATTATTATTTCTTCTTTGAAGAAGGAATTTAAATCCAGAAAATGAAAACCATGTATCATACTGATTTCACTCTAAAATCTAACTGGCAATTGATCGTTTATTATAATTTACTTTATAGAAAAATTTAGAAGATGGTACTTTCTTTTGTATTTCTCAGCAAGCGTTTATGTGTAGTAAAGTTGATAGGAGGAGCCCTGGTGGTGCAGTGAGCACTGTTGGTGCAGTGATAAAGTGCTGGGCTACTAACTGAATGGTTGGCGGTTCGAACCTACCAGCTGCCCCATGGGAGAAAGATGTGGCAGTTGGCTTCTGTAAAGATTTACAGCTTTGGAAACCCTATTGGGGCAGTTCTGCTCTGTCCTGTAGGGTCACTGTGAGTTGGAATCAACTGGACAGCAATGGGTTAAAGTTGATAGTAAATTGGAAAGTGTATTGTTTGGGCTAAGGTCAGTGCTTCTGATTTCAGAGTAAGAAAATATAAATACTTGAAATATAAATAATGACATAAAAAGTTATACTGCTATTTTCCTAAAAATTAGTGGTTAATTATATATTTTATAGCTTTTTTGAAAAATAAGATTTTCATTAGATACTTTAATCTTCTTAAAATATTTACTGAGCCTTTTAAATGTGTGCAGCACTATGTTGTATGCAGGAATTAAATAAGATTTTACTTATTTATAGAGGTTATTCTAAGCTAAATATAGAACACCTGTCTTGTTTAATAGAAAGTGCCTATGTTCCTTAAGTAGTGCCATAAGTGGTTTACATGGTAAATTCACACTAAATATGATAAAAATAAATTTTTACATTTAACATTATCCACACCATACCTGTTAAATGCCAACAATCTTTGATTTTGCCAAGTCAACCAGAGAGCGCATTCAGTTTAACTATTTAGAATAAATTGTATAGATGAGTACTAGTAACGTTACTGCAGACCGACTGCTCTCGCCTTTCTGGGGTCTGGGCGTTACGCCTAGGCCGAAACTGCAGTGGAGCAAAAATCCTAGCTGTCCGATTTCCATATCAATAGCTGCTGCCTGGGTGGATCAGGTGCTTTACCTCTGGGATTGTCCTAGCTGGAAACCAGGAATGTCAGTGGTGTAAAGAAGATTCTAAACTTTCCCTTTTAAAAAATAACGTTTGGAAAGGACACACACACACACACCCCCAAGCTTTAAAAAAATCACAATCCAGAAATTCATATCAGCATTTACGCTTTTCTTAAGGAGAAAGCAGCTCAAATCCCATCACCCTGCAGGGATGTGAGTCCTGGAAGTCAGAATTTAGAGTTTCATTGTTTTCTTCTTTCATCTGCCCCTCTGCTCCCCTCTCTGGTCACATTAGTGGCCGTAGGTGCTCCGCAGAGCGTCTCTGGAGCCCCAGACCTGGTGTTCTTTCTCTCCTCTGTGTCGCAACCCCCGCCTGGGCACAGAGCCTGAGAGCCTGGTGCTGCTGCTCTCCCCAGGCTGCTCTGGCTCAGGCCGACCGAGGCCCTTTGCCCAGACGCCTCTCATCCTGGGCTTTCTGTTATGTTTACCCCCGGGGTGCCTTAGCCCTTTAGTTTAAACACTTGGAGGAGGTAGTGTTTGAGCCTCCAGCTTCCACACTGCCTTACTAACGGATATTTGTATAAGGGCCAAGGGGGGTGGGGGTGGGATGGTGAATGTTGGGGAGGGCGATGTGAAGGAAGGAGGGAGGATGGAATAAAGGGGAAGGGAACGCAGCTTCTGAGTCGCTGTGGCTTTATTAGTGTCAGACACGGCTTCGGTATCTGGGCTTAAATCCTCATTGGCTGTGAACCTCTTCAGCTTTGACCCATCTTACCTCTGGATTCTCCTCCCTAGCCACTCCCCAGCCCTTTGAAAATGTTCCTCAGTATAATACGATTTGCAGAAATGAATCAGTAGTCCTCCTTATTTTTCAGTGTTAGATGAGCATTGTTTCAAAAACTAGGTTTTGATTTCATTTACTGATTTCCCAAAAAGTGCTGGTTTTGAACCTCTTCTTGCCGTAACTATAAGTAAATAAATGGTTCGGTGAGCGGTGAGGGGTCAGATTTAATGGGATTAGGGTGCTTGTTCAGGGTAACATTAGACTAGGCTTGGGGAATCGAGTTTGTCAGAGCGAGCCTGTACGCCATCCCAGTCACTTTCCCTCCGTGGACGAGTCTCTGTGCATAAATGATTGATCACCTTTACCACTACCCTTCCTTCAGCCCCTGCCCTCTGCCGGAGCGCTCTTACCAGAGCTGATGGACAGCTTTGTTTCCTTTTCATTTCAGCTGCGGATGAAGATATCCTTGCTAAAGGAAAACAGTCCATCAAGAGTCAGGCTTTAGGAAATCAGAACTCAGAAAACGAGATCCTCCTGGAAGGGGACGACGACGCTCTGTCATCCGTGGATGAGAAAGATTTAGAGAATCTTACCGGTAAATGCACGCTTGTGCAGATACTTCAGCCAGCTCTGGGCCAATAAGCATCTAATTACTTATTTTTTCAGCGGTGACCGCTAGGACTACCAGACTTACACCCACAATTGCATTAATTAAAGATTGTTTTTTGTCCTACCAGACATTTCCCCCCTCACCTTCAACACTGTGTCCCCATTACTTTTCGATGGTATGAGTCAGAATCGACTCCACTCGACGGCAACGGATTTTTTTTTTTTTTTTGTATTGTTGCCTTACCCTCCTCATTTTATTGTTTTTGTTTTATGATTACTTTTCACTGAAAAAGGAAAAATTTAAAAAGCAGCAACAGCAAAACATAATTGCTTACACATCCCACACGGGGTTACCAAGTCATATAAAACGGGCTAGAAGTGAAAATTCTGCCAGTTGTTTTGTAAATAAGGCTCAGAGGCAGATGTACTGTTTGCCTTGGTATGTAAGCCTTGGTGAACGTGCCGCATGCGCGTTTAGCTCTCTCAAAAAATCAATTCCAAGAGTGCTGTGGCTCTTCACAGAATTTGCGTATTTTATGTGATGTTGGAATTTTGATTTGCCCTCTGCAGATTTTCAGTTTTACTTCTCTTATGGGAAAAATTCTCTTATTTAGCCTGAAATTTTAGTCATTCATTCAGTGGTTTTTTGTGTTTTTTTTTTTTTTTTCCCCAATGCCAATTGCTCTGTCCCTCAAGGAGAAAAGTCTGAAAGATTCTACAGTAATTTCTATTGGTGAAAAATTATATAATATTCCATTTTAATAATTTTAATTTGAGAGAAAAAGTGTTAGGAATCTTTTATTTGGCTATACATTTGCAACCTGTGATACCATATAAAAACAGAAGATGGTATCTTCTCTGATGACTGGAAATGTCTCTGTAAAGTAAAATAAAATTAACTGGAGCATATTGTTAAAGGATTTCTGGTGGTAGTGGAGGGTAAGGTGGATACTGCTGTTCTCTAGTCTTTTCCTTCATGTCCATTTATCCATTTCCTCCTCTATTTTGCCTCTTCTTGCTACTGGTAATACATTCATACAGTAATAGAGGTGAAAGGGGAGTTTAATTATATAATCTTGACAATGGCAATAGGATTAAGAAGTAATCCACACTAATAAAGTGGTGTGGGTTAGAAATGAAGTGGAAATTGTCAGGGGTCTTCTGTAGGGCCTAGGCTGCCCCAGCTTCTGCCACTGTCTGCTTACCCTGTAATTGAATGTCTCAGAGTGATTGAAAAAATGTTATTTCTTCTCAGGATTACATGCTAATGTACAGAGGGCAAAGGGAGACAGCAAAAGAACACATAGCTGCTTATTTCATCCATTTATAGGGATGAGCTTTGGGAAATCATGACTGTTCTGTAGCTATCTGCTGCCCATCTGCAAACACAATGTATTCGTACGTTGGGAATAGAGGGCAGAACCTGCTCTGATCTCCACAGACCATCCCTTCTATTGTCCTACTGGCACACATTAAGATTGATGTGAGATTAAGGACCATCCCCCTTCTAACAATTGATGGAAATGTCAATTCATCTGAATTTTGAGACACGTATTCACCCATTGATTACCTGAATAGGTGTACCTTGTTTATAGGCACTATATTAATTCAGAACTCTAAGTGCCAATCTTCTCTTTTGCTGTTTTCTTCCCCTGTAGGGTTTGTATAGTGAGGAATTGGCATGGGGTTTCAAATTCTTACTGTATCTCTACATTAATATATGTTATAAAATTATTACTCTCAGTCCTTGTTTTAGATTTATATCTAATATACTTTATGCCGTTCTATCTTTAGTGAATCTATTGTTTTCCGTAGCAGTCTGATTTGTCTCTTTGATAAGCCCTGTGGAGATTTGATTATTCTAATAAAAATTCATTCACTTGGAAACCCACCCTCCAGCTGTTTACTCCCAGAGTCCCTGAACTACACTAATATTAGATTTGTAAGCATTGAACAATATTTAACAGTAGAAAAGAAGGCTTAGAAAAGAAGTATTTTTACCAGTCTTTCATGAGGTGAAGTTACTATGGAAGAGGTTTTGTGTCAGCCTGGCACAAGATCTTTGTATCAGAGAATATGGCCTAACATTTCCCACGTCACCAATAAGCCAGTGATCTTTTTGTAGTCATGCCTCAGCCAAACTCTAAGCTAACCTTTGGCCTTGGGAGCCTGTGGAGGTTTCCTGCTCCTGGATGTTGTTCCATGTTGTTTGATAGCCTGAGGCTTGTTTTTTAAATGGAATGTGGTTAGACTTATTTAGGCAGAGCCACCTTTCTTACCGAGAGGCGAACACCAAAGCTTTGCAGACTCCCTGTAAAATAATTGCATCCTAGTTTACTGTGATCTTTAACCATATGTTATAAATCTAATATGAGAATCCTGACTTTTCAGCAGAAGATTCGGGATGGATCAGATATGTAAGTGTAGAAGGAGTTGGTAAACAAGTTGGTACTAGAGGTGTGAATTAAAAAATTACATAGTCTCTGATCCAATCTATTTGATTTTTGAGAACTGTCACTCCAACTTGTGTGGCTTGTCTTTTTCTTTTGGCAGGTCCTGTAAGCTTGAGCACGCCAGCTCAGATTGTGGCCCCCTCTGTTGTGGTAAAGGGCACTCTTTCTGTCACGTCCTTTGAGCTCTATTTTGAGGTAGATGAAGAGGATCCTAACTTCAAGAAAATCGACCCTAGGGTGAGGAGATGAAGAGGGGGGTTTCATTTTTATGAAATTTTCTTATGGTGGGATGGTGGGCCACTGTTGGGTGGGATTGGCATCGGTAAAATCTGGCAGATTTAGTTTGAATTTCTTGCTGAGTTTCCTCTGCTTACATGCAAGGCAGCTTTTTTTTTTTTTTTTTTTTTTAAGCTTATGATTCCCTTACCAGCTAGTTAGATTATTGAAGTTCATTGAGATTCAAAAACAATTTCCACTTAATTGCATCTATCATTAGCTCATTCGAAGAGGATAAAAAACCTTAGGGAACATCGTCTATAAATGTATTTTGCCTCAAAGGGTCCAGGGTGAATTAAGCTACAAAATTCAGTGAGATTGAGAGTGGAATTATTTTCTTTAGCCTTTATGTTTTCTGGATATAATACCAATATATCACTCTCCTTGCTTTGTCTCTGTGACTTACTACTCTGTTGTGCACGCACGCATGTTTTGTGTGTGTGAGATACCTCTGTTTCCTATTACCTAGCGTAGATTTTACAAGGCACTGCATAATTTCCTATTCTTAAATGAAAATGTAATTTCCCCTTTAAAATGTATTTCTGATTACCTTTCAGACCTTGGCAACTTTATTTTTACTAAGAAATGTTTGTGGCATAGCCGTAAAGCCAAAATTAGGTTTTATTTCAGGAAAGTGAATGGTAGAATTCCTTCAGAGAAGAAAAAGTCTCTTTAAAAGCAAGCAAAAGAGGAAACCTGTAGAAAGAGAAGTTGTTTGAAAAATCGGAATAATTTATTTATAGACTGATGGCTAACACACATACACATACACACATACATTCTGAGTTTATTGGTAGAAGGTTTTTTAAAATTGTATGTGAATTATTAATTCTTAATGATTTTGGAAGCATTTCAAAGTAGCTCTTAATGAAAATGTTATAATTTTATTAAACACCTTGCAAACAAACATGTTTTATGCATGTTTCCAGCGCTTTGTTTCAGTATTGCTGCCTTTATTAAGATGATTTGATAAACTGTATGACAGGAAGGCTGTGATGGAACTATTGTGTTGAGGTTGATAATTCATCTAATCTGATGTAGAAAAAACTTCACACTAGTTCTGAATTTACATCAGTCAGTAAAATTTTCTACTTTACTACGTGGCTGAAATATTTGACAATGTATTTTACCTTCTTTAGGAAAGGAAGGTAACCAACATTACTTAAAACTCTCATTTCTGGTAGTTTTTGAGTTTAATTCAGAATATTTTATTATGCTTTTGGACACAAATGGCTTAAAATCTAAAATCTGATTAATTTAAAGATGTCTCATGAATTATTCTCAGAACCTCCGACAGTCTTTAAGATTAAGCTCTGTGAAGTTATTTGCTCCTTTGGGTGAAGTTATAACTTTTATATCTCTCTGGTCTTATTCTATGCAGCATCATTAAAATTTTTTCCCTGTTGCTGGTGAAGTACCAGATCTTTAAGCCGAATCACAGCAGTCATCTTGTACTATTACAACTTGCCTAATACTCCAGAAATCAAAACTCTTGGTAATTTATACTTGCTAGAAAATTTCTCCTAATTAGTTGAAGAATTTTTTATTTCGTGTAGACATTTGTACTTTATGTATTTTGTAAACGAGGAAATTTGTGCTGCTGCGTTTTTTTTTTTTTTCTTGGTGGTATCTGCATTAAATAAAGAAGAAATGAGGATACTGAATTTGGGGGATTTTTGGTCTTTTGCAGCATTGTCAAGACTTAAAAACTTTTCGTGGTAGGGAGATTTGTGTCTAATGTAAATTTGTGACTAATGTTGTAGATGCTTTTGTGAGTTAAAAAATGATCATCTTAAGATACTATTTTTATCTTTTAAACTGAATACTCTACCCTTAGATCATTTCCTTTGTAAATATAAGCATTTACTGATTGCTTTGTAAATGCTGTTAAGAATCAAAAAACATTTTCCCCAGAGAGTAAATGTGTTTTTGTTATTTAAAAAAAAAAAAAAACTAGTATATTTGTCTGAACAACTTAGTATTATGGTGAGTTTATTCTACATCAATAGCCTGAAAGACCAGAAAAATAGACATAAGTAATGTAGGTTGAAAGAATAGAGACGATTTGGAACTGATAAGGTCAAAGTTTATATTTCTACCAGAAAACTTCTTTTACCAGCGGATAGTAGTCTTAGAACTTAAGCCAGTTTTGTCTAGTGAACTGAGTTTCAGAGCCTGAGCAGCTTCCTCGTTTTTCATCCACCTCTGCTGTTGCGCAGCTCATCTCTGATGCACCTCCTCCCTTACTCAAACTTCTTCTGATCTTGAAAATTGCTGTTCAGAACACTTTTTCCTATACCTCTCATTAACGGATCTTCTCAATAAACTAAGAAACAGGACTGATTTCAAAGAACACGTTTTAAATATTATAGGGTCACATCTGACATATATTCTGTACCTGTGTGTGCCTCATCGTTAGCATATTTAATGGCATATATAGTTGTCTTCAAAATGAGGAAGACAAAACAGTTCATTTGGGATGTTCTTAATGTTACTAATTAATTTTCTAATCAATTATTTCCTTGCATTAGAAGGAAACCTTTGTTAAAGTTGAAATCGGTGCACTGGGTTGTCACCTCAGTAAAGCAGGAAGGGAAGGAAGGTACTTTCCTTAGTTGCACATTCTTGGAACAGCAATTTGTCTGTGGTCATAAAAATGATGGCAACATTTTTTTGTTTGAATTGCACATGAGCAGTTTCAGAATAATTTTTGAAATTTGATAAAGATGAGCATAGTTATGGGATTTATAATACAGCCATTTTAAAATGGAAGTCATTAAAAAATCTGGTTTGTTCCTATCACCACCATATGGGGGGTAGGAGTATTCTGCAGTAACTATTGCATTGTTTTGTTGGTGTGATTGTCTGAAGTTTTTATCATTCAAAGCTTGAATAGCACATATGACTAAAAGTAAAGTATTGACTATTCAAAAAAGACCCATAAATATTTCCTTTGCCTTTCAGACACAGATTGAATTTTTTAGACTTATGGTAAAAAAAAATCGTATCAATTTTTAACATGAAATCGTGTTTATTTTCTGTCTCAAAAGTTAGGATAGAAATATATTTTTTCATACTATTTTCTTTTTGCAGATGTGAAATATTACTTTTAATCTTAAAACCCACAAAAATATATTATAGTTGGGTAAAATTAGTAGTTTCTCTTTTCTAAGGATTTTGGTGGCAAATTGTATAGCTAATGGACTGTATTTGTAAATTTTCCAAATCAGACTTTCAATAGAAGCTCCTTGCATTCAGTTCAAGTTCAACTTCTCTTCACTGTAAATTATAACCCTGTGATCTCACCTGCCTTTCTGTAAGAACAATCCACAAAACAGCCAGTGTAAAGTTAAAGTCATATTTTTATTACTGTTTTCAACAAGACTGGTTAAGGTGAGGGTAGAGGTGCAATAGAGGGAAGGGCGCAGTCTGACATTGGCACTGAGATACATTTAACATCAGTAAAACTGTTTTTAAAGAGAAATTTTACATATAGTTAAATAATTTTTTTCACTTGGTGACAACATACAGGCAACCAAAAACAAAATGAAAGGAGAGAGAGAGAGCGCGCGCCAGAGAACGAACGAAGAGGGAAAAGAAGGAAAAGGGGAAAAACTACTATACATTGATTTGAAAATGTACCTTGGGTTTCATTTCGTGGTGGTAAAGTCCGATCGCTTCTTTTGCGTGACCTTTTAAATTCACATTGTTTGGAAGAGAACGATTTTACTTTTGTGCAAGAACGTGATACGTTTTTGTTCGTTTGCCCTCTTTTTGTTTGCTCGTGAATTAACGCAGCTCTTCAGCCCGGTTCATGTTTCTCTCAGGTGGCTTACATAAAAGTTTGTGTGCGGAGTTTCCGCTGTTTGTCGCCGAGTTGTGTGCATTGTGTGTCTGCGAGAGGGAGCCGGTCTGTGTCGCTTTTCAAGCAGCCCCAGCACCCTATAGCTTGTCCAGGCTTTTGGGATTGGTGAGAATCTCCCTGGCCAACCTCCAGGTCTGCTTGGCAGCGCTCTCCAGGGCCGAGTGGGGCTTGCCCTGGAAGAGGTCGAGGTTGGGCAGAAAGTAGTGGGGGCAGCGGCGGCACTGCAGGCAGGAGATGAGCTGCAGCAAGATGCCGTTGAGCCGGTCGCCCAGGCACGCCTCGTCCCAGTCCGTTTCCCGCGGGTGTTTCTCGCACTCGTACAGCAGCAGCGTCTTCATGTGGTAGTTGTTGAGCGGCTGGCCGGGCAGCTCCAGGTGGCGGTCCCTCAGCGTCTTCAGCACCGAGAGGCACTTGTTTCGGCAGCCGCCCATCAGCAGCCGGTTCTCCGCCTCGCCGAACTGGAGCACCCAGGCGTCGCTCTCCGCCGAGCTCTGCTTGCCTGTCAGCGAGTAGCACTCCTTCGAGAGCAAGTTGAATCCCTCGGCCTTGACCTCCGCCACCCGATTGGGGCCCGGCCAGGGGATGTGGGGCATAGGCCACTGCGCCGCGCTGCGAGGCCAGATCCCCGTGCACTTGAACGCCGGAGTGATTTGCACCACGTAGCGCTCGCGGATGCGTAACTTGACCTCACTGGTGTCGGCGATCATTTTGACCACATCCCGATAGCTGCATTTGTCCACCGCCTGTGCCACCAGCGTCTGGAAGCGCGAGCGGATCTTGCGCGCCGAGAGGTATCCGGACGCTGTGATGAACTCGACCCAGAGAGACATGCTCCGCTTCCGTCCATCGCTCAGTTTGAGCACCGCGCAGCCGGGCAGCGAGCCGTCGTCCACGAAGTTGAAGACGCCCATCTGGTTTAGGTAGAGCACCACCTCGAATTCGGTGGGCGAGATGACCTCCAGCCCCTCGTAGCGGGCATCGATCTCGCTCAGGGAGCTGATGAAGCGAGGCTCCTGCACCTCCACTTCCTTGAGCACGTCCGAGACCACCTTACAGACTTCTCGGATGGTCTTGGCGATGGCCGCCTTGCGCGCCTGGCAGCGCTCCGTGTAGTATTTATTGAGCTGGTAAACCAGCTTGGCCTGAGCGGCGATCATGTTGGGGCACAGGTCCGGGCTGTACACCGGCGTCTCGCAGTACGTTGAGGGATCCAAGGCTCACGCACTGGTGGTGGCCCTGCGGCTTGCAAAACAGGCGGTGCGCTCCCCCTATGCCCCACTTTCACTCTTGCTTTCCACCTGGGTTGACCCGCCGACGCTGTCGCCGGCTCACTCTTTGGAAAGCTCTTTTCTCCTCCAGAAAATAAGAAAAAATGTGATCTTTGAAAAAAGTGCCGGCTGGGACTTTTTGTTTTCTCTTGATACGTAAAATGAGAATGATGGTAGGCGACAGAAGGGTAAAGAAAAAAAAATTTTTTTTTTTTTAAATTTCAGGTTTTCAGGGGGTTGGGCTTAGTTCCCTGCATTCGTGGAAGAGATTGCCCAGAAATCTGAAAACGAAGTCTTTTAAGTGCCAAAGTAAATTTAAAGATAAAAGCGAAACATTTCAGTGGTTCTTTCTTAAACTTCTCTCCCACACTGGTGTGGCTTCTTCACTCTGCGTAGGTGAGTGCCTTCTTCCTCACCCTCCCCCAAATGAAAGGTGAAGGTTGTAATTAATGCCCTGAGAGCTGCGAAGTGCAACTCCGTCCGCGGCACACTCGGAGGTTGCCGGCGCCCTACGCTCTCAGCGTGTTGGTCTCGTCTCTTCTCGGGGGGTCGTGTTGTCGCGCTGTTCCTCTTTTCCTACTGGAGGCGTTTCCTGGACTGGGTTTGTTTGTTTGTAGTGGGTTCGTCTTGTCATTCTCTAGGTGCAAACCTCAGGAAGTTGTTTGATATTCATTTCTGCTTCGTAATTTATAATTTTGGCACTCAAAAAATCTACTTTAATGTGACGAAGTCGTTGCTTGCGTTGCATCTGGGTTGTAGTTATAACGATTCGGGGTTTTCTTCTCCCCCTTTAGGTTGCCTGTACGGATTCCACTTTCGGAGTCGTCTTTCCCTCCTCCCCTGCGACGTCTCTCCCTCTTTCCCTTCAATCTCAATCTCTCTCTCTCTCTCTCTCTTTCTCTGTCTTGCTGTTTCCTGGAGTTATTTAGTTTATGAATGGTCTCAGGGCCATCATGAGGGAGGTGGAGCTTCAGTTCCTACAATCGCTATCCGAGCTGTCAGTGCTTTAGCCAATCCCGGAGAGAAGACAGGCACGCTTGGCGGACGGTAGCAGTCACCGCTGCACATGATAAAGAAAGGGGGTAAAGAGAGAAGAAAATAAGAGGGGATGGTACAAGCCAAACGCTCGCACACATTTCACAGCCTCCTCTTCTTTATCCTCCTTTCTCATCAATTGCAAGGAAGAAAAAGAGAAAGTCTATGTAAATGAGACTCTCTTGAAGATGGCAGGAATAATCAGGGAGAGTAGTTCGGGAAGGTTTACTTTTTTTGGTAACCTATCAACACTGTAAGGAAGAGGCACAAACTCTAACAAAAATTACTTTGGCGTGAAGGCAAGTGGGAGAAGGAAAGGCAATCTTGGAAAGGACCCAGGGCTTCGCCTTGTGCAAAGTGTTCCTCTTTCCTTCCCCCCCTCCCATTGTTGCCTAGAGCCCGAGTGATTGCTGTATATGTGTACCAGTGGGGGGTGGAAGGGATATAGAATGAGGATGTATGACCATAAATCTCCTTTCAGTCATTTCCATAGCTGTTGAAAAAAAGGGGCAGGGCAAAAATAGTCCAAGCACCTTGTTTGATAATTATTTCATAATTAAGATTCAGATATATTTGATACCATTATTTTATTGTTACCGGAACTAAAAAAAAAAAAAAAAAACTAGTTACTAGAGGGAAAATATTCTGATTAAGTTGTGAGGAATGGTGCAAATTTATATATGGTAGAATTTTGTAGGACATGCTTTTAAATTACAATAAGCCCTTAAAATTGTTTGAAAAAATAAAAATGAACGGAAGCAAATGTGAACCTGAGTTAGAGTTTTCTTAAAATGTTAATGAAAATCGAATTTTGCATATATTCTCAAGTAGTACAGAGTTTCACTTAAAGAATGATTTTATTTTCATAATTGACTCTTGCCTTAAAAGACTTTAGTGCTGCAGAAATCTATAACTACCCTGTTATTGATTACACAGATGGCTTACCTCCCTTGGCATTTCAGTGAAACTCATGCGTGTGTCTTTAGTATATGCGTTCTCCTTACAAGCTGTAACCATTGCAGCCTTTTGGTATTTTAACATTGATGGTTTATGTTTGAACTTAAGGTGTCTGGATTCTGAGTCTTTTTAAAAGACATATTGGTGTGGTGGAAATAGGATTAATTTTAATTTGATTTCGGGGGTTATCTTCCAGCCTTGAAGTATGCGGTAAGAATAAGAATCTTGGAAGCCGACAGGCAAAAACTTCGTTTTGCAAAACCCCATTGTGCGTCTTTGGAAAGATTCGAGGACTTGGCTTGGCCTCCTAAAGGCGGACCAGGAGAACCTGCAATCACTTGTCTGGGGAAAGTTAATTTCTTCCCCATTTACTTGATGTCAGACACTTGGGCTTTTTACTTCTTTCTTAAGTCTGTGGCGCGGACCACCGGTGCCTCGTTACCCTTCCACTCTTGTTGCCCCTAAGGCCCTTTCTGAAGAACTAGTTGGCTTAAAAAAAAATTTTTTTTTTTTAAATCGAGTCGGAGTTATTGTTTAGGATCAGTCTTCAGTGGCGAGGAGTTGGGAAGAACAGTCGTAAGTAAGCGTACGCGAAACTCTGGGACTGAGAGTTTAAGGCAATTTCTCCGGAATGACTGGGATTTGGGGCGGATGCGGTCTCCAGCCTTCTTGCGGGAAGCAGCCTGTGTCCCGGAACACTTGGCGGCTGAAGGATCGAGAGGAGTCGCGGCGCCTTTGGGATGGGCGCTGGTGGGAAGCCAGGACCCTGTCGGTAACCCGGTTATTCCCCGCACGGTAACACCCTCGCCCTGGGAAGTATCACTGGGCAGGAGGGGCACTTGGTGCAGGAAGTTGTCTGGCCCGCCCGGAGAGGGTCCGCGGCAGTCTCTGCAGAGGGCAGTTACTGGGCGGAGACTGATGGCGGGGCTAGAGGGTGCGGCGCTTTCCTTCCCTGCCCCTCGAGGCGGCTGCTTCTCTCTTGCCTCTGGCCGGGCGTGGACGGGAGCGGCCCACGATCCTGCTGGGAGTGAGTGTTTGCAAACAGCCCCGGGGTGACGGGCAGTTGTCCGTTCTCAGGCCTCTCGCGGGGCGCCGCCGGCCCCGGGTCCTCTGAAAGGCTCGGGGCGCCCTCTGCCCGCGCCCTCCTTTCTCTGGCTGGGCGGCCCGGGCCACGCGGGTCTTCGCGCCATCCCTCGCCGGACACCCCAGCCCTGCTCTGATCCAGGCTCTGTTAAGCACCACCGAGTTTCCTCGCCCACTTATCCCCGCGTTTCTACACTTTTCCATACAGAGACTGAGCAATGATAAAACGTTCCAAATGTTTTGATTTAAAAACAATTCATTACCAATTTACCCTGTCTAAGGTAGATGCTCTAGTAAATAATAAATCAGTTAAACAAAGGCGACTTTAATTTATTGCCCTGCTACTAATTAGAAACATCATTCGAACAATAAACTTAAACACTTCCAGCAATAATGCACCCTCTTGCTGGTCCCCCCACCCTCTCCCCCCATCTCCAGCTCCCTACTCCCTAGCTGCCTGTGCTGCGAGAGCTGCTTCAGCTGTGTGTTTGCGGATCCGCTCTTCCTCTGGCTGAATAATTGAAGGGGGAAACGGTATCTGAGGAGGCTGTAATTGAAGAGCCCCTGTCACCTCTGCTTTTATGTATGTTAGTGTAGAAGTCCATCAGCAGCTCCTTGATGGTGTATTAAAATGAAGTGGCAGCCCCTTCTGCAGAAGATACCGTATTCTATTAAAGGAGACCAAGTGAGAGGGAGAGAAACTCTAGAGGCTAAAAGCCACTTGAAGTCTTCAGACCGATTGATCTGTATTCTCTTGTTATAATCCGTCTCATCATACTTGAGTTAATGAGGCAAAGGAGGGGGAGCGAAATCTGATGGTCCTTGACAAATTCATTAGGGAGGCTGCAGGACATTTTATTTGACTGTTAAACATCTTGTTTGTTTGGTTTAGGCAGTGCCAACATCAGCATGCTTCTGCCCAGAGCTATGGTGTTGGGCTAGCTACAGTTCCTGCAAGGAGAAGGAGGACGCTAAGGGTGTGAATGGGTTTTTTTTGTTTTGGATTGCTTGTAGTCAGAACCTGCAGACTTCTCTAGGCTGTACCATCACCATCATTACACTAGGAACATTTTATGAGGATGTAGATAATACCAAGATGGGCATGCTTTTGGTAACTATAAACTAAAGTATGTGTATCTTTAAAACTTCAGTCTGAAAATTCCAATCATTTAAAAAAATTGAATCAAATTATAGCAGTTACTGTATTAGTTGTTACAATTAGTTTTAGTTTTTTGAAATGTAACTGTTTAAGGTCCAGAGAAGTAGCCAGATTACAAATAATATCCTGTTTTTGCTTGCTTATGATTAAATCAACTGGTAATTATCAATTGACTATTCTCTTTAGTGAAACATTTATTGAGTACAGAAACTTGGAAATGAAAAAAAATTAGCTACTTAAACAAATATGATAATCCCAAAAGGCAATTGGCATATTTTAATTTCAGGGCCAATTATACCAGGTACTTTATAAATAGTGCAAAAATAAGGTGATAGGTTGAGGGAGAATATATTTTACAAACCAGAAAATACTTCCAATTAAAGAACAATAGGCAAATAAGCTAAAATGCTAACTTTATAATTTTTTATTCTAAGATAATATAGTACTTGATTTTCTCAAAATTCTCATGAAAAGAAGTAAACGATCCAATTGCATAGACACTTCGGTTATGTATTTCCTCAGCAATTGACTTAAACAGTCTCAGCTGAAGTGCTTTGAGAAGCAAACCCTGTCTTCCATTTATAGGACAACAGTATGGGAGGAAAAAGAAAAAGTAATGCCCTTTGCCTGCCATTTTTGTACATTCCTGCCCTGCTGATGAAGCTTGAACTGCTGTAGGGAATGTATGGATTTGAAAAGAAATGACTCAGTAGTTCATGTTGTGTTTCTCAGAAGCAAAACCAAACTAATGGCTGAAGTCAGTGCTTCTGTACATCTGACAGTTATAATCCTGTTTACATTTCCAGAACATACAGAATTCTTAAACTGTTTTATTTTTTGTTGATCTTTCCTCAGAAATGTGTGTATGGAGTTACAACTTGGTGCATTCTCTATTTTATCAGATCACCGAGACTTATTTTATTATCTGTAGAAATAGTATATAGTATTTCAGTAATCTTTACTAAAGAGTACACACATTTTAGATTATATGATTTTGTTTTCCAGGAAAAGTCTTTAAAAAATAATCAGATTATTTATTGACTTAATATTCTTTGAAGCATTTATGCTTTAGAAAACAAAGGACCACATGTTTACCTGTACTTATTTTATTCTCTAACTTTGAAGCACTTATGTGGTTGCTAAATCTTTATCTACATAATCATTTGACATGTTTATAAAGATGTTTGATTCCTAAGAAAATTCATCATGTTAGGTCAGTGAAAGGTCAGAATGTAAATGGGGAAATAAAACATTATTAAAATCTCTGACTTTAAAAACTATTCCAGTAAAAACGAAAAGTAAATAACAGGTACAATTTGTTAGTGTGTAGTTGATGAAATTTTATTGAAGCAATTATATCAAAATATCTGTAAGAAGCTTTAACAAAAATAGTGGTGAGATTATACTATCCAAATTAAAAGTCAAAGTAAAATTATATTTCATTCTCTTGTCAAGTGATCTAATTTTACAAAACTCTGAAGTATCATAGAGACTGTTTCTAAGCTATTGGTACTTAGTTCACTTTAGTGTCTGTCAATTTAAATGGTCAAACATAGTGCTGAAACAAAAGTTTTTTTCCGTCTCACAAGATAGTTTTTTTTTTTTAAATCTTGTAATCTCTTGATTTGTAACCCAAGGGTATTGTTCTTTTTGAACAGTTTGAATTTAAGATAATGTTCTGTCAGGTAAAAGCAATAGCTTCAGCTTTGCATGTGGTAAGTGTATCAAACTGTACTGAAAGAGAACTTTTTTATGTACTTTTGACTGGTATTGTTTTGTGGGGGCCGTGTAAGTTTGTTTAGATTATCTTGGATAAAATATATGATTATCGATGTTTCCACCTATTAGGCTATTATTAAAGCATAAAAGTCTAATTGTAAAATTTTGGTAGGATGAGAAAAGTGAGAGTATGAAATATGTTAGGTTTTTTCCAAGTTGAATAACGACTGTATATATGAATACTTTATAAACTATACACAATTTGATCTCACCAGATTGTACAACGATAGAGTACAGTACTTGTACTCAGAAACATTAAGTGGCTTTTAACCTGACTGAAAAGTAAATATTGTGTTATTGAGCTAGGATATGAAATTTTAAGAAAACCAAAGTTAATTCAGTGTTTTTTTTTCAGAAGGTGTTTTCATCGAGTCTGTGACAGTCTCACTTACGTTGCTGTATGTCTTTCGGGCTTACCAAGAAGTCATTTAGCTTTATCTGATTTTAAATATACACATTTTTTATTTGTAGCAATTAGATTGTTTCCATATATAGTTAAACAGTTTTCTGGAAATTTAGAGCAAATGAAATTCTTTTTCTTTTAATAATTTGGACATATAAATGTACTTTGAGGTAAATATTAAATTTTACCTCCCAACACACTTTGGCTTCCGTAACTCAGTATAATCCTCAACAGATGAAAGGGTATTTTTAGTACATTCAATTCTTAACTATTTAAGGAATGATTATATAATTTGTGGATTATTGTTTGAGGCTCTTTCTTATAAATAGAGACCCAAATTTTACTGATCTTTAATTTTCCAGAAGATGTACAGGAAAATCAGTATTAGTCAATATTGAATTTGATGCTAAAGAAAATCAAAAGCTAATTTTATGATTTAGAGAAGGTGTTAGAGTCTTTGTTTATGAAGATAATACTGTTGACCCACATTATGCAGGATCTGTTTCTTGGGGTTTTAGAGCCACTCATGTTTCCACTTGCCCTTGCGATCAGTGCTAGACATTTATGAAACAGATGACTGAGATTAGGGACATAGATGATACCAGTGCGACACAGTGTTGAAGTTAACTGGTTGGTTCATTTGGAGTCTAAACTGTGACCTTGTCTTAGTAATTCACTGAGCTCCATGTTCTAAACTACCAGTGAACTGAGCTGTACTTTGTTCAAAGTCTAAGGCTTAGCATTATGTTCTATATTTCTTTCAGATTATATGAGACTTTTTTGTTTAAAATTATCAGGAAAGTGTATCATATTGGGTATATTTTGGTATACTTTATGCAAACTAACCATTTTAAATCTTAGTTTATTTTAAAATACATTGGGCCTACAGCACTCTATATTATTGTTGTTAGTAGTAATTTGGCATCAATCTCCTAAAATTACAGGGAATTTTAAATAGACTTAGTGTTATTTTTAATGGAAATGTTAAAAATCTAGCCTATTTCTTCCTTCAATCCTTGTGACTTAGAGTAAAAGTGATGCACAGAGAAGTTTCTCTGATTCCTTGTAGCGAATCAGAGGGCAGCAAAAAAAAAAAAAAAAAAAATCCTTTACTGGCTCCAATCTATGTATAGAAGACATCTGTGTAGTATAATTGAAATAATATTTGATGATCTAAGGAATGGAAACTTTAACCATCTGAAATAAAGCTAGGATATAAAACAGCTGTCTTGGCCTATGGCTATCAAGGTTCTGCCAGTCTGTTTCTTTTCTGAATTTTCTCTATCTTCCCTTATTATCTTTGGATCCTAAAGAGTCATTCTCTTATTTTCTGACTAGTTTTGTCTGTAGACAAAATCTGGGTTAGTAGGTTTAAATCAGCCTAGATAGAGTGGAAGATCTTTGATCTACGGCTATGACTGTTTCCAAATGATTTGCTTGCTGGGACTAGACACTGTCCATGCCCTTTCACTTTGCTATCAGATAGGTATATACAAAGGACCAGAAAGGCTACCAGATGCATAATTAATCATCATATTAGATCAGTAAAAGGTTTCAACCATACTTAATTAGGTCCTCTATTTCTAATAGTTATTTGTTCTACCTTGGTTTATTGGTCCAGCTCTCTGTATAACATGTCTAATCTTTTCTGCAAATTAGTAAAAAACCTTCTATAAATTGTAGCGTCACTTGAATGATGCAAACCTCTGCATTTTTAAGAAATGTAAGATTGTTGTTGTCACACAGCTTAGGTGATTAGATAAAATAAAAGAGGGCAGTATGAGAGTGTCAGAAGAGCATCAGTCTAGAGAACAAAAAGCCCTGTATTTGTCTCCCGGCGAGGCTACAGACTGTGTCGGTGACCTTGATCCAGTCATATCGCTGCCCACTGTTTTCTCATTTGAAAATGAGGGGTTTGAACAAGATGATCTCTTCTTTTATAGGTAGAAAAGTCTATAATTTTCTACCATTAACATGATCCAAGTTGTTGATATCTTTATTAGTTTGTTTCAAATCAGAAGTCTTTCTGGGGAAGTTTAGACATTTGATGCTTCTCTAAGGTAGGTGGGACTGGGTAAGGTAGGTGGGACTGGGTAAGGTAGGTGTATGAGTATTTTAACATGAAAAAAATCATAGAAAAGAGTAACTGACAGATGGGTGTAGTCTATATTCTAGATTTAAGGGACAAATTTATAAATTATAGATTGGAGCTAGTTGTGAGACAGATCAAGTAGCAACTTGGAAGAAATTCTAAAAATATGCTAATGATTGCTTAATAGGAGTTGAATCATAATGTGAAATCGAAACAGGTCTTTGCAACACTCTTCTTGTATATTTAGAAGAATAATATGTTTAAAGATGTGCAAGAGATTAGCAGGTGTGTTTTTTTCTGAAATGTTAAATAAGCTCTCACTGTTTCTGACATTTTCATTAAGATTGGATGTTCTGTAAATATTAGCTCTTGAAGCCAAAGGAAGTTCAAGTTTACTATAAACTTTTTAAAAAACAGAGTCAACTTTCTCCTTAGAGAGGAAACATTGCTATAAGCAGTTATAATATTACCATGTTCATATTGTGTTAAAAGATAGATCTTAAGCAGGGAAATGATTCTCAAAACATGAGTCACTGAAGAAAGGACAGTTTTGTACTACTTTCTCATACTTTTCACTTGTTTTCACCAGGAGATCTGACAAGCATAAAAGTGTTAACATCTTTTATTTTACAGATGTTCTTAGTTTTCCCTCAAACTGTAAAAGATGCTGTATCAGAGTACCATGGTAGGAAATAATTTCAACACCTCCTCTCACTTACGTGATAACTTATTATTTGTGCTAAGCTTATGGATATTTTTTGAGGGAGGGAAGGTGAAGCAAGGAAAAATAACGTATTGAGATCTAATTGTTCTCATTTGTAGATACAAGTCAGTCAATCTGCTGTATTTTAAATTCCCTCCAAAATAGTTTTAAATCTGATAGTTGGGTTATTTTTACTTCTCTGTTCATTGCAAGTCCCTCATTAACGCAAGGCAGTACCAGGTGACCACCGAGAGAGTTGTTTGATGGACACTGTGAGTTTGCGAAGTGCAAACCTGAAAGACTGAGAGATGAGAAATGCATTGCTATTTGTGAATTTATGTTTTATCTCACTTCACTTGAAAATTTATGAGTAGCATGGCTTAAGGGTGCTGGAGTTGTGTGTTCCAGGGCTTGCCCCTACTGATAACACCCTTGTTGGCGTGAAAGTGCAATGCAAATTATGACAGTTACAACCTTCTGTTTTGTTTAACCTGTCAGTAGATTTCCTGGCTCAGTGCTGAGGGCAATGGTGTGTTCAGCTAGTCCATATTCACCTAAACTTAAAAGGTCAGGTTTCTACAGGCAAGCCTAGTCAAAGCCTAATTGATGAGGAGGGCAGGGAGACAGAATTTACTGTTCTGTTGGCTAGTTTCATATCGTTAGGTTGTCCTGAAAGCATCAGGCAGTCACAGCCCCTTTCATGTAAGTGCTGACCCTAGACAGGAGCTGACAATCAAAGGAGGCAGCCACAGGAACCAGTGCAAGTAGGCTATTGATTTTTCAGTTAGGTCTAAGTAGTTTGTAGTATGGGTAATGGGTGACAGAAGCAGGTATGTCATTATCAATGAGCTCCAGAACAGTAGCGACAACCCAGCCTCATATTTCCTTCAGCACTGACAGTACGCATCCAGAGGCGGTCAATAAATCGCCCAGCCTTTAACTGACAAGTGACTTGGAGGCTCAGGTTGAGAGGTGGAAGTTATAGAGCCAAACTTCTTTACTTGAACATGTACTAGGTCTTGCAGTGGGGTCAGTAATTATATTGTAACTTTTGGAAGTTTTGTTTTGGAAAAGTCTTTGCAACTTTGAAAATCAGAATATACTTATAAGCTTTTGAGAACTTAAGAAGCCGATTTCCTTAGTTAAGAAATAAAGTTAGAAACAAGCCAGTCGTTTGTAAGCATTCTCTGCGAGGCTATTAAGCTCGGTTATCATGGAATAGTTTTGCTTTTATGTTGTACCAGCTTCTTTTTTAAGCAAAGATATCCCATTTGAAAGTTCAGCTGTTAGAAATTGCTTTTCAAAATCCATTTTACTTCTTAACCTCTTAAATATTTTAACTGCAGACCAACTTTTACTTAAAACTTGAACCATTTGTAAATATGATGTATTAGCCACTAAGCAGTTGCTATTTGACCTTCAAATCCATTTTATATTACTTTTCACAATAAAATAGTCAGAAGGAACATTTCATGATTAAAGTTTGATGAATTATGGTTGCTTCTGAATTTGAAAAGAAATGAGACTGATTATTTTGAAAGTATTTCATATGAATATTTACATTTAAAGATAGATACGATTTATGTTCACTTAAACACAGAAAGTGTGAAGATTTTGCCTTAAAACTACACATGTTGTAAAAGGAATATTAAATAGAGTTATTTTAAATTTAAACCAATCTTTTTTGTTTTTTACAATATGTCAGTAATATAAAGACACGATAATATTTATAAGTAGAAGTAGGAGTTTGGGCTGTACTGGGATCCTTGCAAACTATCACATGCTTACGTTTAAAAAAGAAACCTTTAAACAAATTGAAATAGAACAGGAAAGTAAATGTCTTTAAAACTTCCTTAAACAGGCTCTCGCCACAGTGTCTTGCTTCGCGCGATGATGGCGCACAGAACCAGAGTGTAAGTGAGGTTGTGGCATCGTCTCTGCGGAGTGCTGTGCATGGCCGCGTGAATCATTCCATTTGTCCAATGCAATTAGAAATTCTTTTTTTTCTCTCTTAGTTACAGAATGGCACAATGAAGGTATGGCTGCTGAAATACTGAAATAGGTTTTTAAAATTTGCAGTGATGTGTCTGTGTGAATACTCACTTTTTTTTTTTTTTAAAAAAAAATACAAATTCACAGTGTAGTGGAAGAAGGCTACTCTTGAAGTGTTGTTGTCTCCAGTTTAAAGAAGCTTTGGGGTTGTGTAATTAATGTATGAGGGGAAATCTTATTCAGATCTTTAGAATTAGGCACTTTTTGTGACTTACTGAGTCTTAAAGCAGGATTCGTTTTAGATGAATCCTTTTTCCTCTATTAATTGTTCACCTAATCTGTGTTTTTCTTTTGGCTTAGGTAAAATATTTAGCTGAGTATCTTGGACTCTTTTATCATTAGCTGTATTATAGGTACAGCTTATTTTGCTGCATTTGCAATCTTTGCTGGATACTGTGTTTTTTTCAAGAATGAAAAAAAATAAGCTGCAGAAAGGGGGACAGATTAAATTTTCATGAAAGAAAATCCTAATCAGCAGTGACAGTGTAAGAGGAAGGTGACTGCCACTTGGTCGTTGTGGAGAGGCACTTAGATTTGGTGTCAGTGCTTCTGTTAATGATGACTAATGTCTTTCTTGGAGCAAGTGCACGCTCAGACAGACTGCTGCAGCCCAGAGAGAGGACTCAGCCACGGCAGCCTCGGCAGAGACAGTCGGCGCCCTGAAACAAAGACTGGTAAAGACAATCAGCGTGGCAGCCTGTTATAAGGAAAAATGCAAATGCACTTCTAAGGCATTTAATTTACAACTTTGAAACTATCTTATGTCCAGTATTAAGAGAGATTATTTTTAAATTAAAATGTAAAAAAAAAAAAAAATCAAGGAATGTTAATAAGATGTGCTCCCTGTTTTGCTCCTTACAGGAATAGGTACGTATATTGCCCACTGCGCAGAATCGCAGGTGTTAAGAAAGTTTTAAAAAGAGACAAACTTGCAGCAGGCTTTTTCACACCACATTGCAGTATTCTGAATAAATGCTTTGTAGTTACAAAAAGAGAATGAATGGCTCAAAAGGCCTTTTTAGATCTTTTAATCTTAAATATGTTGCTTACAAAAAGAAGATGACATGTGTTATTTCTCCAGCTTTCCCCCAAGTGTAAGACCTTTCAGGAGGGCATTTGCAATGCTTGTCATATTTTTTCATATATGTCTTATTGGCCTGACATGTCTCGAGAACCATGAGAACACAGATGTCATTGCATTCAGACAACACTAATTACTCTGGGATTTTTGCAGCCTCAGTGCCTGCATGTAACTGTCGATTATGATTGTTCATGCAGCCTGCAGTGGGGACACTTTGGACATGAAAATAGTGAGACACAAAAATAGTGAGACAGGCCTTTTAGTCCCCCATTGTTCTCCAGAAGAACTTAGAAGAAAAATTTCCTGACACATCAATTTCATTCAGTGTCTTACATTTTAACCATGTTTTGGCAGCATTTTCCTTCCTGGAGTAAGTGTGTTATGCTTTAGAGTTCAGTGAAATCTATTATCCATCTGTTCTTTAACCTTCTTCAACAATCCTCTATTACTTTTGTCTTCGAGCTTCATGGGAAATTTCTTTATGTAGCTTATAGTTTGAGATAAACACTAATTGTGGTATGAGTCTCTTGAAAGTGACAGTGCAAAACAATAAATATGTATGACGTGTTCTTCTGGTGTGCAATTTAATGTTTAATGAGAAACTGCTGCAAATATGGTTAGTCTCAATTTAGATAAGTGCAGTCATCTTCTGCTTTTAACACAGGTCAGTTCTTTTCTTTGTTTAATTTTCTCTGCAACATTCTGGATTTCAGTTGGTGATTCATGGTGTTTAGGTGCTTTTGAAATATCAGAGGTCAAATGGTGGTCAGATCCGGGCCCTCACTGTTAAATGTGAAGACCAAATACATGTTTTGATAAAAAGCATAATCTGTGTTAATCACCAATTGGAAAATAGCTCCAATAATGTAACTTCATATGCTGATGAAGCAGAAATTGAAGCAGCTTGATCGAAGATGTATGATGGGATAAAAGTGCAGTCTCTGCTGTACAGTTATAGTAATTATGACTAATGAACCGTCCCGTCTGGATGAAATGCCATGCCCACAGGGACTGTGTCCAATCAGTTGTGACGTATGCAAGCTGAACAGACCATGGGTGGAGTTCCTGATTCTGTGTCACAAGAAGTAGACTCTTTCTTATCAATATCACTTTTATTAGGGCAATGTAAAGTCATTGGAAGTTATTGAAATTTTGTTAAATATAGAATGTAATTATTAAAAAAAAAAAGTAAATTTATTTAAAAATAAAAGCAGGTTCATTGTGACCTATGCTTCACCTCTGCTTTCTTAAATACTTCTAGGTGACTGTCCGGACAGTTCTGTGACTTCCTACCTGTCCCTGTATTGTGCTACTTTTGAACACTCCCTCTATTTAGAGCTATTGTTTACTTTTGTCAGGATGTATTGTTCACTAATCAGATATTGGAGAGATGCTGTAATAGCGTGTATGAGGCATTTATTGTGTGCCAGGCTTTACCTATAATAACTCCTAAGTCCTCACAACAACCCTTTGGAAGCAGGCACTGTATGTTACCATCAGTCTATAGATGGGGAAACTGAGGTGTGGGAAGATTGAGTAACTTGTCTAAGGTTTCCAGTTTTCATAAATCTTGAAATGCTTTGTTGAGGTTAGTTGTATTTGTTAGGCCCAGATCTACCTCTAAATTGTCCTTTCTTTCCCTTTTTCCTACCAGGGTTAATTGTTTACTGTAGTTTTCTGACATCTGACAAAATTGCTTTGATATTTTAAAACTAAGGGCTCATGTCCAGGTCTAGAGTAGTAGTATTCTGCCTCTTCTTATGTTCAGGTCCCTAAACTCCCTCATTCAATATACTTTAAGTGGCCAGAGTTTTCAGGATGGAGTTTCAGAACGCATGCTTTTGATATATATCTGAAATGTAAAAAAAAGTGCAAATATGCAATCTTGAAAGTGTAAAATTCTTTAAGTTGTAATGAGAAAGCAACCTAGTCATTTAGAAGAAAATGAAATAGTGCTGGTAAAATAAACTTGCCTAGTTTTATTCTGGGATTATCTACAAAAAAGTTTTTCTCATCAAACCAGGTATAGTCATCATCTGAGTATCCTGTTATTCCCAGAACCTTACACTACCTGTTAGGTAGTAGGCATTCAGTAAATATTTGTGGGAGGAAGGAGGGAGGAAAGGAAGGAAAGAAGGGAAACTGTTGAGTGATTCAGTGATGTCATGAGTCCATCAAATACATGCTTATATTCCAGTTCCGTGGCAGGTTTTTACTTCGAGGAATAGAATAAACCAGGCTGCCACTAATTGTCACTATTGTTTAAAATCCTTAAAACCCTAACTAGTCCACTTCGTTTTTCACAGACCCTCAATCTAAAGCCCTTGTGTTTCCAGGCTAGCTTTCTTGCATCTGCTGTGAAATGCCCAACAGAGAGCTCACCTTGATTTGAACTAATATTCCAGGTATTTTTTTTTTCAATCTCAGTTAATACCTACGGGGGGAGGGCATCATCCCTGTACTCCTCTCCTTCTAATACTAATTAGAAGAGTTACTGGGAGGCAGGTATCATCTTACTTACTCTGGTAGTACTCTATGACTAGGTACGGTGTACATGTTCAACAAATATTTGTAGATTAATAAATTTAGTACCCTCGTCTTTACAGTAAATTTTTTTTTCCTGTCACCAGAGTCAACTTTTTCAATGTGAGGTTTCTGAAGTTTCCAGAAAGCCTTTAAAACTCCATTGAAGAGAGATAACAAGAATAACACATCGTTTATTGAGTTGTTATTCTGTACCAGGCACTTTGCTAAGCACTTTAACTGCCTTAATCCTCTCAACAAATCTATGATGAGTTATATTTCATGGTTGTACCTATATATATAGAAACTGAGGCAGTGAGAGATTAAATAACTTGGTTCATGCAGTCCGTAGCTAAGAAGTAGTAACGCATGAATTGCAGAGAGATCGACAGTTTATTTTAAAGCTATCAAATTTTTATTGGTGTATGTCAATGCTATTCTATTTTCTACCACATTTAAATGTTTAGGCATAGCCAATTCATTTCCTCATTCCTGGACTGGTTATGTCCTATGTTTGCTTAATAGTGACATGATCAGATAACACAGAGGGATCCAGAGATAATCTGGCTCATGTGTTGTTGTTGTTTGTTTTAATTCATGGAGGAAAAAGTGACAGTTACCAGTATCATCATTTTAGGTAAGTTTTTAGGAAAGGGTTGCAGTAAAAACCACATTAGGTAATACAGTTAGGAAATTTCCAAAGTGGTATATAATAAATCATAGGAAAAATCTTGAAATTTAAATCTGACTTTAAAGTGATTGATAGTTATAACCATGGTTGTTTGTAGAAGATGGAAGTGGAGTTAATAAACTGCTGCATATTTTATATTTAGGAAACATTGTGGCTTATAATGAGTCTTTATTTAGAACTGAAACCACGGTGCTATCAAAGAGGAAGCAGTTTGCCAAGTATAGCAAGTTCTCAGAAGTAAACTGGCATCAATTTCAATTTCTATTTAGATTTCAACTTTTCCGTGGAAGTTTTTAAAAAAAAAATTGTTGTGTTTCAGATAAAAGTTGGAGCCCTAGTGGCACAGTGGCTAAGAGCTTGGCTGCTAACCAAAACAAAAGGTCAGCAGTTCACATCCACCAGCCACTCCTTGGAAACCCTGTGGTGTAGTTCTACTCTGTCCTGTAGGGTTGCTGTGAGTCAGAATCAACTTGACAGCAGTGAGTTTGGTGTTTTGGTTTTTGGTTTAGGTGAAAGTTTACAGTGCAAATTAGTTTCTTATTGAAGAATTTGTACACAAATTGTTTTGTGACATTGGTTGCGATCCCTGCAATATGTCAGCACTCTCCCCCTTTAGCTTTACACCCCAGGTTCCCCCTGTCCATTTATCCAGTTTTTCTGCCCCTTTCTGCCTTCGTGTCTTTGTTTTTGAGCAGGTGTTACCTGTGTGGTCTTGTATAGTTGACTGAACTACGAAGCGCTTTCCTCACGTGCGTGATCATTTTATAGGCCTGTCTAATGTTTGACTGAGACGTGGACTTCAGGAGTGGCTTCAGTTCTGAGTTAGCAGGGTGTCTGGGGCCATAGTCTCCAGGGTTCCTCCAGTTTCTGTCAGACCAGTAAATCTGGTCTTTATTTGTGAATTTGAATTTTGTTCCACGTTTTTATCCTGCTCTGTCTGGGACCTTCTATTGTGATCCCTGTCAGAGCTGTTCCGTGGAAGTTGATAACGTTCGATTGCATGAATGCTGCAGTACTGTTTGTGTATTTTTAAGTCATACCTGTGTTTTGATTGCAAATATTTAGTCACTCAAGCTCTTGCTCACTCATTAAAGGTGAATTCATATTTAGGTAAACATTTTGTCATGGTCAGTATTATTTGTGTTACTAAGAACATTTTAGTCTGAAGTCAGTATCAGTTATTGATCTTCCTTTAACTTTTAAGATTAAAATTATAGGCAGTCCCAATTGATGAGCAACTCATACTTGCCCTTTAATATTATGTAAATTTACCCTCACTTTGAACCAACCCCTACTCAAAACAAATTCTTTATTCCAGTCACCTTTACTTGCTTACAAGTGCAGCTTTTAAATCACTGAAAAGGTTTAGAACCTTTTCTTGCACTAAAGTAAGGCTTAGTAAGAACTGTATGCACCTGTTCCGACTTCTAGAAATTCTTGAAGACATAGTTAGGAATGAATCTCTTTCATAACCCAGGGACTGTACTTTATAACTTTTCCTAAATAGTTCAATTAGATATCTTTAGTTGGAACAAAATCCAGCAGGATCACAAAATGGCAACTTGTTATTTTGAAATCAGTCTTTGTTTAATATTGAGCTTTATTAAATTTTACTGATTCATGAATAATACCTTTGAGTCAGGTATAACTCAGACATTATGACAATTTTCAGAGGTCACTGACATGCCATATTCTTTCTTTCCAAGTATGTTATAGGGGCGTTGAACTGGTAGATTTAGGTAGTGGAACATTAGTTATCTCTAAAATATTTCAAAGTAATTTTAAATAAAAAAACAACAGTATCTCTGTACTATGATTTTACATATATTAAACTTACATTAATGAAGAAAGATTTGAGAATGAGCAAAATATAGAAACAGTTGAATTAAAGTATACAAATAGTGGTTAAATTTGGGGGGCTTTAATTTCCTTTATTGTGTTTTAATATTTGCTCAGTAAATTTAAATATTTGTGCATATGTAAATTAGTAGATGTGTTTCAAACTGTAGTATGTATTTAATAATCCTTCACCATATCTTAGGGATTGAATTATGTTGTTGGTTGTTGGTTGCTGTCCACTTGATTCCGACTCATGATGACCCCGTGTGTGTCAGAGTAGTATTGCTCCCTGGGGTTTTATGGATTGAATTGTGCCCCCCCAAAATTTATGTTGATGTCCTAACCTTTGGTACATGTGAAGGTGACCTTGTTTGGAAATAGGGTCTTTGAAGATGCTATCAGTTAATAGGAGGTCATACCAGAGTAGGATGGGTCTTAATCCAATTTGAGTGCTGTCTTGTAAAAGTGGAGAAGAGACACAGAGAGACATACAGAGGAAAGATGGCCATGTGACCAGAGAGTTATGCCACACCTGCAAACCAAGAAATTCCGGTGGCTACCAGAAGTTGGGAGAGACAAGACAGGATGTTTCCCTAGAGCCTCTGAAAGAACATGGCCCCAGCGATGCCCTGAATTCAGGCTACTAGCTTCCAGAACTGAGAGACAGTAAGTTTTTGTTCTTAAAATTTACCTACTTGTGGTACTTTGTTAAGAAAGCCCTATAAAACAAATTAAAAAAAAAAAAAAAAAAGTTTGTTGTCCTGGAGTTACTTCTGACTTCTGTGGACCCTGTGAGTGTCAGAGTAGAGCTGTGCTCTGTAGAGTTTTCATTGGCCATTGTTTCAGAAGCACATCACCAGACGTTTCTTCTGAGGTTCCTCTGGGTGGACTCGAACCTCCAGACTTTTGGTTAGCAGTAACAAATGTTAACCATTTGTACCACCCAGTCAACCAGTACATCATGTTTTTATAAGTCTTTTATATATTAAAAAAAGAAGCCAGGATTCTATTATATACAGCCATGGAAATTGTCAACTAGAATTACCATTGGTTATCATATTAAATCTCTATCTAACCATAGTGCATATGTTACCAATCTACAGTGTTGTGTGTGATCAATATAAAACATAGATTTTGAAGAGTCTGATACTGTATTATTTCAGCCTTATCATTGAAATGCTAATATTAAGTCTTACTGTTGCTAGATTTCAAAGGTCAGAGTATCTAGGCGTATGTAAAAAATTGCCACAAGGTTAAAAAAAAGATCACTTCAAAACAAACTGAATTCTGGGCAGCAAGGAAACAAGAATGCATAAGACCTAACTTTAGTCATCTACTGCTTCTCAGCTTAGTAATGTTCATAGTGTTAAGATATTTGAAGGCCCTTAATGTCTTGAATGCAGGTTAAATTTTACAGAAATATTTTGTGGATTAAATGTATATTATTATCTGCTCAGGCATTGCATGTGACTTGACTCTGCTTAGTTCTCTCTGCTTCTTATAACTTTCACACTAGCAAGGTAAGAGCTTATTTTTTCCTCTGTCGTTTACACATTTACTGAGAGCATACAGGGCAGGGGATGCAGGGTGTCCCTATGTGTAGAGAAAACGACTGTGTACTTACAGTGCCATTTATGCCACCTGCCTCTAGCAGTGAGAGAATATGTGTAACTGTGCTACCATTACCGCTGCTACTCTACTATACGATAAAGCAGGTACAGGTATCCTTCTACAGAAAAATCTCAGGTTCAGATTGCAAAAAGGGGGAGAGATATCCTTGGAAAACAACCAATGAATACTCAGCAACAATGTAAAGAGCTGAGATGAGCAGAATATTATATGCTGATTGATAGATTTGCAGACAAGGAAAAAATGCATTGACTAGCTTTGTGCATTTAAATCCAGCCTTTATGCAAGTGTTAGGAGATACTGAGTAAGCAAAAATGACAGGAAAGAATTAAAGGTAAGATTAAGGGGGAAAGAGAAGAGTATAGATTGGGAGATAGCAAATGACGTTAAGGGTAATGAGAGAGGGGCCATTCAAAGTGAATGAAAGGTGTAGTGGATAGGAGGTAGGTAGAACATCTCTATTGTCACGATACCGTGTGGATAATATATATATATAATATGACATATCTTATAAGATGGAAACCCTGGTGGTATAGTGGTTAAGAGCTACAGCTGCTAACCAGAAGGTCGGCACTTCGAATTCACCAGGCGCTCCTTGGAAACCCTATGGGGCAGTTCTGCTCTGTCCTGTAGGGTCGCTATGAGTCAGAATTGACTTGACGGCAACAGGTTTTTGTTTTTTTTTTTAGTATTGTATGACTTAGATGTTGGATTCTCCTATGTACGTGCTTGGAGGCTGGGGTAGGTAGGTTGTTGCTCAGTACAGTAATTGATTCCCATAATGATTCCTTTCTGTTTTCAAGATTAAATTGTATGTATCATACTTTTTATAAGAGGAAAGAGAGTATGTATTAAGTTTCTTATTGCTGTTTGTTTTAGTTACCTATTGCTGCCATAACAGAAATGCCCACAAATGAATAGCTTTAAAGAACAGAAATTTATTTTCTCACAGTTCAGGCAGCTAGAAGTCTGAATTCAGGGTGTGGCTTTAGGGGGAGGTCCTTCCTTGTCTATTTCAGCTTCTCATAACTGGCAATCTTTGGAGCTCCTGGACTAGTAGATTATCTCATTGTTACATGGCATCTGTTTCACCCCTGGATGTGCCTCTGTGTCCATTTGGTTCTTTTTATAACTAAGAAACAGCAAAGAAAACCTCGTTTCCAAATAGGATCACATCCACAAGTATAGGGGCCAAGGTTTCAGTACACATGTTTGGGAGATACAATCCAATCCATAACATTCTACCTCCCCTTCATGTCTTCCTGTCTTAGTCATCTAGTGCAGCTATAACAAATACTGCAAGTGGATGGCTTTAACAAAGAGAAAATTTATTTTCTCATAGTAAAGTAGGCTAAAAGTCCAAATTCAGGGAGTCAGCTCCAGGGCAAGGCTTTTTCCCTCTGTTGACTCTGGAGGAAGGTCTTTCTCCTTATATCTTCCCCTGGACTAGGAGCTTCTCTGGGCAGTAACCCCAGGTCTAAAGGCTGTGCTCTGTTCTCAGCACTTCTTTCTTGGTGGTATGAGGTGCTCGCTCTCAGCTAGCTTCCCTTTTCTTTTATCTCCTGAGAGATAAAAGGTGGTGCAGACCATACCCCAGGGAAACTCCGTTTACATTGGATCAGGGATGTGACCTGGTAAGGGCATTACAATCCGACCCTAATCCTCTTTAACATAAAATTACAATCACAAAATGGAGGACAGCCACAGACTATTGGGAATCATGGCCTAACCAAGTTAATACACAGATTTTTGGCGGGACATAATTCAATCCATGACACTTCCCATTGAGAAAACACATTCACTCTGTCACATCTTCCCCCAGAATCTTAACCCATTCAGCAAAACTGTGGTTTTCAGGCAAACCCTGAGCATTAGCCACACTCTGGATTCTGGGCAGAGCCCCCTTAACCCTGAGTGTCAGCCCTGCATTCTATGTCCCCTGGATGGTGACCCTGCCCCCTTGGCCCTGAGTGGCTCCTTTTTCCAGCCCACCAGCAACTTCGGGTGGTAGCCCCATTCTCTTGAACTAAAGGAACAGCAGCCCCACCTTCTGAAATCAAGGTGGCAGTGACTCTACCCTTTGAAACCTGGAAACCTAGGGAGAGGTGCCTCCATCCTTTGAAACTGAGGAAGCAGCAGTGCTGGCCACTCCCTCCGCCCTCCTGTGCTCCTTCTGACATCTCTGCTGGTCCCTGAACGGCTGGGGCTGGGGATCATCGGTTCCTTTTCTTGGAAGACTGCAAATGTTCACAAGCAAGTAACTCATTGGTCGGTTTCCTGTCTGTAGGATTCCAGGAGGCCATGAGCTTTCCTTCATTTAGCCCTGTTTCTGTCCTTTTCAGTCTGAGCTGACTAGATTTCTGCTGTAGTGTTGATGAGATCCATTGGTCACAGGCCTAGTCTCTTTAGGAAAAGTTTGTGTACCTACACCCTTGGTGTCCGTTCCAGGACAAGCTCTCTCTTACTTTTTACAGTAGAATTTTCCATTTAAGTTCTGAGTTTTTTGTTTCTTTGTTTTTGCACAATTCATTTCTAAATCTCTCTCATCCCACATTTTACAGTTAGCAATGAGGAGAAGCCCCATTGCCCGTTTAAGATCTTGATTAGAAATCTACTCAGCCAAATATCCGAGTTCATCACTTACATGTTCTGCTTTCCACAAAACATTTAAATATAATTTAGACAAGTTCTTTGCTACTTTATAAAGATTGATTTTTCTTCAGTGTCCAATAAAATGTTCGCCATATCTTTTTAAAGCCTGACCAGAAGCACATTTATTGTCTACAGTTCTACAAACTTTCTGTTCATGATGATGGAAACTTTCTCTGCAGGGGTCCTCATTTCTTTCAGAGCCCTCATCACAATTGCCCTTAATGTCCATAATTCTGTCAAAGTCTCTTCAAGGCAATCTAAATTCTTCTATCCTTTACCCACTACCCAATTCTAAAGCCCTTTCCACATTTTAGGTATTTGTTAGGGTAGCAAGCCCACTCTGTAGCCCCAAATCTGTTTCAGTTACTTAGTGCTGTCGAAACACGACTGTCACATGTGGGTGGCTTTAGAGAGCAGAAATTTATTTACTCACAGTTCTGGAGGCTAAAGGTCCAAATCAGGGTATTGACTTCTTCCCTATAGTACTGGAAATGCCAAGTAACTTAGCTGTTTGGGAGTCAGGAAAAAAAAAAAAAAGGAAGAAAGAAAAAGGCTATGGGGGACCTCTGTTTAATCTGATCAAACTACCTACCCTAGCTTTCCTCCTTACCATCTCCCCCACTTTTGGCCTGACAAACCCATAGTTATAGAGCCCATGGTATCCATTTACCAAAACACATCATTTCCTTCACCCTCTCTCATGCATATAACATCTCCCTCTCCTCAGGGTATAGATCACATACATGTCATGTCATATACATTCTGACATTCGTTCAACAAATATGATGAGAACAGGATAGAACCGCAAGAAGTCAGATAAAGTTGAACTCTTGGTAAATTTTTGTAAATGTCTTATAAATAATGAACTTCTTTGTTCAAGACATAAAAATTTCCTCGTTTAAAATTAAAGAACCTTTCTAGGGATTTGGGTAAGTGTATTTGTGCATGTGTTATTTATAAGGGATATAGTTATTAGTGGGGAGACTGGTATGATGTTCTTTCTGACTTCATCATTTCTTTGGATTCTGGCACAAACAAGCACCTCTGTAGTCTGTCTTGGTAAGGGTAAGCATAACATTTAAAATATATCTATATGTTATATATATATATAACATATATATATGTTAAAACTCACTTTATGTCTTAAAATGCACTCTAATGTAGAAATTAAAAAAAAAAAGTTTGAATCATTCTTTTGCCCACAAAGTTTTATTAGTCTTTTTTAAACTGATCTGGTAGAATAGACTTATGTTTATTTCATTTGTCTGCATGTTTATTTTGTTGGCTGGTTTCATATTAAATATTTTATAACAAATGGCCCAATCTTATACAATGTCTGGGTAATCTCATAGTAGGAAGATAATGGTATAGTCCCTCAGTTAAAGAACTATTTTCCATGTAAGGTTAATTGCCTCTTGCTGAGCAGCAAGTATAGGCTTGAGATTATTTTATTTGATGCCCTAGAAACAGTAATTTATTGTGGATGAGCACTCACGTGGAAGATAATTTCTAACTCATCATAGTGTTTGGCCAACTGTTTAAAACTAAACCACTGTGTGTAGAAGCTTAGCTGAAATTACGAAGAAGCACATATGTACTTGGAATGTGATTAAATGCATTACACTTTACTATGATTTTACATATTAACTACTGAGATATTTACATGCTAACTTATCAGAAGAAAATAGTTGGATTTCTTAATTTTAATGGGCATCTGAAAGCCTCCAAACCTTCATTTTGAAGGTGTCTTAGAGTGGGAAAAATAGAACAATTTAACTGCTCCTTAAAATAGATCATGAATGCTCATACTGTTTTAAAAAATATAGTTTATGCAAAATACTTTTAACTAATTAAAGCTTATTTTTGAAAATCAAAATGTAGTGTTTAATTTTTTACCTAGATAGAATTTTAATATATTCATTCAACATGTATTTATTAAGCCCCTGCTAATATGCCTGCCATTGTGCCAGGAAGTTAGCTAAATTTGCCAAAAACTGAATCTTTGTGTATTAAAGATATCCCAAAGTAGCTTGTTTATTCTTACATTTTACACACTATGTGGTGCCTGGCATGAGGGGGCCTAAGAGTGCTGTGGATGGCCAGGACTCTCAGCTTCCGCACCTTCTTTCTCTGACTCAACCTCTTAGCCTCACCTCTAACCCTTCACTCTTAATGCTCCCAAGCATCTGAATCTGACTGGGATAGGTGCTGGCTCTCTTCTCCATCTTAACCCCAGCAGAAATCTTCTCTGCCCTAGCTTCCTTCAGCTTTAACAGTAGAGATCTGGGGCAGACAAATAGACATTCCTTAAAGTGTTGATATAAAGACAAAATGAAAACTGGCCAATTAAAACTTCACAAATTTTCCGAAGTATTAAAACGATTCTCAACCAGTACATATTACTTCTGAAATAGGTAAAAGTGGCAAAATGATCCCAAATATGATAAAATGTTGGAACAAGAGAAAAGACCTTGAAAAGAATTAGAAACCAGTATACACTGAAACATCCACATATGAAATACTAACATTTCAGTTGTGTTTGAAATAGGACAGAACCATCACATAATGTTAATTTTAAAAAATGGAATCATTCTTAAGATGCTCCTAAGAAGAACATGATCATTAAATATTCGAGAATAACAATAGTCATACTTCTTTAATATACTTAAGGAGCATGTTCTTTAAATATTTGTAATTAGTCAATAGGTAATTTTGATAATTTAGGCAAGATTTTTTTTTTTTTTGGCAGATTGACTTGGGAAGTTGGCGTGATGTTCTGTGCAAAACATTTACAATACAGTAATGAAAAAGTTATTTTCCAGTAAGCTGTGTAATCTTAGACAGTTAATTGAACTTTTTCAAGCCTTAGTTTCCTCATTTGTAAAAACCTGGTAATAGCATCTACCTCATAGTGTTGTTGAGAGAATAAAGTGAGATAATTTCTTTAAAAGCGGTGAGCATCATACCAAGCACTTAGTAAGCATTCATTCAGTAAATGTTAGCAGTTGTTATTAACTTGTAATAAGTGTTCCAAAACCAAGTAGATACTTTGTGAGAGTTTTCTTTAAATTAATTTATTTTCTTTAAAAAACAACAAATCTGTTTTCAAAAGTACCATTAATTCAATCACTAATACTGATTTTTTTTTTTTTTTTTTAAATAATAAAGACCAGTAAGCCATAGAGTCACTGGCAAGGTCAATTGGAATGTATAGCTAGCATTTGTCTTCAGCAGTTCCCCATTGTTTTGACCAAGAGCATGTGGATTTTTGAGAGGAAAAAAGTAAATAAAGGAAAAAGGTTAATTGAAAATTATTTAAAATTGGTAGGTACCTTCTGAATTTCAGTTTACTTCGGGTGTCAGATTTGGCACTAAAATGTCGTTGGTGCTGGAGCTTGAGTAAACACGGGCTCTAGCCCCATCTCATCGTTGAAGACAGCCCAGATGCTTGGATGTGCCCTGCAGAAGGGGCAAAGGGCAGAAGTACTACAGCCTAACAAAGGATATTTTTTTGTGTGCATGAGAGCAGGCGTTTGGTGTGAAAGTAGAGGGGAAGATAGCTGGCTAAAGGAGGAAGAGCGACTGCTGATAGCTATGATCCCTTGTAATAGGTAAGAACAAAATGTATTTTTGTGTGGAAAGAAACTTTTGTTTTATGGCAGTGCTTGCTGCTTCAAGGCTGCACCGATGGCATATGTGCAGGAATTAATTGATTATTTTTGCCTTTCTGCCTGACTTTTTTTTTTTTTTTTTTAGGGAAAACAAAAGATATATGTAGAATATGGGCACAATAAATGCTTGAAGCATTCCACTTGTTCCCCAGTTGTGAGTAGCAAAAAAGCAAGTACCGGTTGCTTATAGCACCAAAAATTGTTAATATAAGTGCATTATTCTCCTTAAAGTAAAATTTCGATTTCAGTTTTGCTCTGTTGTTTATTGGGAAGGTTACCTGTTTAAGGAAGCAATTCATTTGGGTTTTGGAGTTGTTGAGTTTAGGAGACCCACATTTTAATCCTTGATTCCCTGAGGATTTTCTTTCACAATACCTTTCTCCTTTAAGTCCCTAAAACTACAGTCCTTTTGAGTGAATAGAGACTATTTTATACACCACCCTGCTCCCAATCCAATTAAAGCTTTCATAATAGATGGATTAGGGAAAGTTTACTTCTTAGCAGAAATAAAGCTTTAGAAAAATGGTACCCAGATAGCAAGAGGGAATGTGAGGGAAAGCGGAGAAAATTAAGGAGATAATGGTCAGCGATCTTAACTTGTCTGATGTTTGCGCTGCTCACAATGTAGTGGGCTTTTAGAATAAGGGGAACAGTGCTTCAGATTCTTTAACCATTTTGTTGCTGAAGTTTGGCTGTCTCTTCAATTTTCTTCACTTTTGCTTTTGTTATCTGCATCTTGGGCAAATATGTCTAATCCTTTACTTCAAGTGTCTGTGTGTTTTGTCACGTTTTTTTTTTTTTTTCTTTTTGTGTGGGAGTGATCGTTTTGGAAGGAGGTGAGGAGATAGAAAAGTTAATCTGGCTAACAATCTGCTCAAATAATTATAAAAAGTAACCTAGTATCAGTAAGTATATTTCAGGTTACATTTTAAAATGTGTATATCTATGACTGTGTATGTGTTTGAGAAACTAACAAATTAAAGATTTTAATATTTTATAAGTATTTCTCTGTGGATTTTGTTTCCATTTGGCTATAATAGACATGATGTTTGAGTATGTTGATTTACTTGGACAGAATTAAAATTTCAGAAGTAATTTTTCTTGATTTAAAAATATGTTTATTACCTGTTGTCACAGATCAGTCAAGTGTTCTTTACTTCAGATCTTTCAAGAGAAACTTGGGAAGTTTTGTATTTTAGTTGCTTTAGAAGATCTGGTCATTTTCATGTATGATCAACAAAGTATTAAAAGCAATTTAGAGAGTTGACTAAGGACCACTGAGTTAAATGAAGTCTTTCCAAGTTTATAAAACAATTGGGAGTCATTTTTTTTTTTTTTAACTATTTTACTATAGTGTATTCAGAATTTTCTTTCCCAAGAATAGCGGATTGTGGTAAGACTAAATGTTTAATGAGTCTGTGTTAAAGGCTGCACTTATCTTCCAATTAACCTCAGTACCACTTTGGCAATTTTGTAAATCCACAGAAGTATTTTGAGTGAGGCCTAAAGGGTAAGCTGCAGGCAGCCTGTGAGAAATGTAAAAAGACTAACCTGCTGACAAACCCTGTGCAATGGGACAAAGAAAGTTTAATCCGTATTATGGTAAATGCAGGCTTAGTGTCCCAAAAGGGCTTTGCAGAGTGGAGCAAAACAAAGAAGGGGCAGCGCTAATAAAAATCCAGTGCTTTTATTTTTATACACAAAATTGTTGCAAAAGAAAAACTGATAATAGCATTAAGAAAAGGTTTGAATGGTGGTTTTAAATATGATACTAAACATTGTATTTGTTCACCAATTGAATGCAGTTTGTTGTACATAAAGAAGCTAAAAGTAACATGTGCATTCTGGCTGTGTTAATATTGCTAAAGGCACCTTTAGGTGAACAGTATAATTCTAGAGCTTTAGCTCAAAGTCATAATATCACGGTTAATATTTAAGTTTTGCAAACTATAAAATAATTTCTGTGTATGAAAAATGAGGATAAAGAAGACTTGTTTGTCTAAGCTTTAACTATAATAATCCATTACATGCCTTCGGAGCTTTTGTTGGAAACATATGCCGTTTATGATTATACCTGTAGTTTTAGACTCATGTAGCCCAAATGAATAGCAAAAAAAGAGAGCTAGAAAACACAAACCTTTCCCTTTGCGGATTAACCATTCCCTCAGAAGGATTATCACTGAAGTTTGGAAAACTTAAATTTTCTAACGTTCAGCAAATCAAGGATCAGAATTATTTGTATTCTAGTAGGTAATAGGTTCATGAAGTGACGTAAAAGAATTGTCTCATTTTTAACCACACTTTGCAATAGCTATGTTGCTGAGGCTTTAAGACGAGTTTTTAATCTAGCTTTTTGTTTCCTTCAAAGTAAATCCTTGACCCCAAATTTTAATTTTAAATAAAATATTTACTATCTTAGCTATAACCAAGAACATATATACTTATTTAAAAGGCATGAAATGATTTTAGAGTTTACATAACAGACAGTTCTTATTTGCGTGGGGAATTCTTTTAAAAAATACTAAAATATTCAAGTTGTTATTTAAAAGATTATGACTATAGCCTCAGAATAATAGCACCATCCATGCGTAGGATTTTAAAGTATAATGAGTAAAATAATTTATAATAAGTTTAATCAGTATCCATACAGATACCACAAAGGATAAGAAAGTTCAGGAATAGATATACTGAGACTATAGCAAGGAGATGTTAGACTATTGCAATTTATTTCACAGTTGGTTTTTAACCTTCTTTTGACTGTGAACTTATGTAGTTTTTTTTAATGTATATTTTATTTCATACGTCACAAATTTTCCAAAATGATTAGTAAACATTTATGTAGCTGAGATTGCCGTAATTGTGCTGACAGTATATCTGTTCATAGTTCCTTTTATTGTGATGTGCTTCACAGTTTTTAAGGGCTTTCACAAGCTGAATTTTACTAACACTTCACAATTCTCTGAGATCTGTTGGACAGGCATTAATATTCCCTATTTTACAGACGAGGAAATTTGAGGCTTTGTGAAGTTGGACAGCTTCTACAACATCACAGAGATAGCAGGTAGTGCAGTTTGAACTTAAACCGAAGGCTTCTGACTTCAGATCATTATTATTTTTTTTTTTCCATTGAACCAGACTGAGCGTAGTGTCAAAGCATGTCACAGTTTCCTCTGTACTTTGTTTTGTATCAAAATATTTTACTCACAGGAAGGGATTTATAATGATGGGAAGATAGTCTAATATTTAAAATGGATATTATAGTACTTTTTAGCTTTGTTTCAACTTGATGTATGTAAGCCCAATTTTAGAAATCAAACAATTACCTATGGTTGGGGCCATTTATATAGGCCTTTGGAATCCAGCAGTGAACAATACAGACGTGGTTTTTCTTACAGAGCTTACATTCCAGCAGAGGGAGATCAAACAACTCCAATACATTGTCATAAATGCTATAAGATAGGGGCAACGTGGAAATGTATATTCTAGCACCTAATATATTTTGGGGGGATAGAGAGTTTATGGAGGGCTTCACTGAAGAAATGACATTAAAACTGTGAACTGAAGGATAAGCAGGAATCAACTAGGTAAATGGGAGAAGTGTATTCCAGGCTTAGGGAATGATGCCAGTGTGAGAGGAAGCTTGGTGAGGTGGAATAGAAAGGACTATAGCATGGCGGGCATTTAGGGTATAGGGTGGAGGTTGCAGGTGTCATTGAAAGAAGTTGAAAATTTTATGAGCATGGTGAATGACTCTGAAAAGTTTTAAGCAGGTAACCCAGTTAGACTTGTTCATTAAAAAGTTTCATTTGGGGATGATGCTTGTATTTTAAGAGGGCTCTTTGCTTTGCACATTGTCTTTCATGTTACCTTTAAAACAATATAAACCAAAACCAAACCAAACCCGGTGCCGTCGAGACGATTCTGACTCATAGCAACTCTATAGCACAGAGTAGAACTGCCCTATAGAGTTTCCAAGGAGCACCTGGCGGATTTGAACTGTCGACCCTTTGGTTAGCAGCCGTAGCATTTAATCACTGCGCCACCAGGGTTTATTAATAGATTGGATACATTTAGTTGCTCGTTTTTTATATATATATGACTGATAGTTTTTTAAGTGCTCTGGTAATAAAAAGCTGTACTTCAACAGATTGGAACACGTTTGACCATTTTGAAGTGATGATTGTCTGATATACTTCTAAATAAGAAATTAATTATTTCTAGGGTAGCTGCTGTTGGAAACCCATTCTAGGCAAACCATCATTGATATGGTGACCGCATATACCTAATTTTTAGAATAGATTGAATTTGAAGTATTTTTTTCTTTATTGTAGTCAGATGACGTGTTGAATGAAATCTCCCAAATTTCTAGTTCAGAAAATATATTCACTGTACTTTTCTGTAGTCATCCTGAAAATTTTTAAAGAAAAATGAGTGCTGTTTCTGCTTTTGTTTCAAGAAAATATTAGATTAAAACAGATAAATGGGTAAGTGAATCATTTTCAAAACTACCTATTTGACTGAAAAAAATGAAAAGAAGGCATGGCAGTTTCAGTTCACATAGCTGGCGGTGGATAGCATCTCCTTTCTAGGTGTGAAATGTTATTCCTAGACATTAAACAAATTCAGGATGTATTCCCTGGTGCAAGCTGCCTGCTGGCAACAAGATACAGGAGTTCAATGTGTATTCAGAGATAAGAATGACATGTAATTTGTGTTAGAATTTGACTGTTAATTGTGTATAAAGCTGTGGCCTTTACAAGTCCAAACATTTGGCAGGCTTGTTAATTGGGGGAAAAAAGAGGAAGTTTGAATGAAATTACATGTAGAAAAGATAGACATTTACATAATTTACAAAGCTTCTTGAGTTAATATGTATTTGTTTCAGTTTTTGGGGAAAGGGAAGGACAGATCAGTACTTTCACTTATGTTTTTGGTAATACAGATGGCAATTTATTTGCAGTTTTGTGTTTGAGTGGTAAAACTCAAAATAAAATTATTTTCACCTAATTTTTTAATACCACAAGGGGATCCTGAATTTTCTTAAAAGTTAACTATGAAACTCAAAAAGATTTCTTCATACGGTTATGGCTATTTTACTATCAAATTCATAATGATAGGGAGTAGAAATTTTGAAAAGACTTGGTGACTATTCAGGTAATTAAATTATTTTTGTTCGAATCCAGATTTGTCCAGTGAACTCTCAGATAGGTGTTACAAGGAGCAGGAGCTGGATAGAATCGTCAGTCCCTTATAAATGCTTTAAGTGCTTTATTTTTGTAATAATTCTCCTTACTGTGTTCCTTCTCCATAGTTTGCAAAAACAAATACAAAACTCAACTTTTTGTAGTAATAAAAGGTAGTAAAAATAATGTTTAATGCCTGTGATCTGTGTGAAGGCAGGGCTCATGTCTGTTCCTGTCATAACGAGCGTTTCTAATTTTAGAACAATTTTTGGTATATATCAAAAAACCAAGCCCGTTACCATTGAGTCGATTCCGACTTATAGTGACCCTAGAAGACAGAGTATAGCTGCCCCATAGGGTTTTCATGGAGCGACTGGTGGATTCGAACTGCCGACCTTTTGGTTAGCAGCCAAACTCTTAAACCACTGCACCACTAGCGCTCTGTCATATAAAATAACCAAAGCAAACCCGTTGCGGTTGAGTCAATTCCGACTCATAGGGACCCGGACCCTATAGGACAGAGTAGAACTATCCCATAGGGTTTCCAAGGAGTGCCTGATGGATTTGAACTGCTGACCTTTGAGTTAGCAGCCCGTAGCTCTTAACCACTATGCCACCAGGCATATAGTAAGTGCTTAATAAGTATATCTCAAATGAAGGAAAAGGCGTTAATTACAAGAACAAAACATGATGTTATAAAAAACATGATGTGATAAGAGCTTTAAGTATGTTAACTCACTTAATTCTTACAGTTACAATTATTGTTCCTATTTTATTGTTGAAGAAACTAAGATCCGGAGAAGTTAAATAATTTGCCCAAGGTTGATAGAGTCAGGATTTGAACCCAGCTAATCTTGATTCCAGAATTCATACTAAAAAAAAAAAAAATTTCTGCTACCCATTAATTATACTGCCTCTGACAGACTGGCAGGTAGAACAGAAGAGGGATCTAGAGGCACCTCTGTGAGGCAGTGAGCCTATTTATTTGAGATAGATTACAAAAATTGGTTAAAAAGTACTACAAATTGTGAAATACTATTCCAAAATACAAAACAATGACTCATATATAACATAGTACCTGCTGTTACTTAATTTTTAAGAATAGCACTAGAAACCATAAAAAATTTTGAAATTAGCACCTTTTGCAAAATCATTTTATTCTATCTTTGATAATTTATTTCCCTTTTAAAGATTTTTCAAAAAAGAGTAGTATATATGTTTGGCATTGTCTTAAAAACTGTTACATAAAAGATGGTTTGGGTGAAAATAGTTTCAAAGATATATGTAAAGAAAACATTTAAGAAAACTGACAGAACACTGAATTTTAAAAGGAACCCCAGTGTTCCCTGATTAAAACACACACACACACACACACACACACACACACACGAATTTCCTAGCTTCCCTTGTAGCTAGGAATAGCTGTTAGATACCATTTTTGCTAATAAGCTATGAGTGGAAGTTGCCCTGTTGGGGCTCTTGGAAAGCTTTACAAAGGTGGGCTGATTCAGGTCAGACAGTTCATTTGTTCTTTGCTCTTTGTCTTTCTCCTTCTCCTTATTACTGCTTGAGATTTAAACACAGTAGCTGTAAGAGCAGCCGTCATTTTGAGAACATAAAGAAAATACCAAGAGAACCACAGATTCCTTCGACTTTATGTTCTTGAACCACTGAACTAAATCTGCTGACTACTTTTGCATTTCTTATTTGACATCAAAGAAAAATTCCCTAATTTGCTTAAAACATTTTTTGGTTGAGTTCTCTGTTACTTTTGTTGTTAAGTGCCTTTGAGGGAGTTCCGACACGTAGCAACCATACGTGTAACAGAATGAAACGGTGCCTGGTCCTGCGCCATCCTCACAATCGTTGCTATATTTGAACTCATTGTTGCAGCCACTGTGACAGTCCAATTACTCTAGCCAAATGCAATTGATAACTGATAAAGCCACCACAACTTGTGATATAGTAATGGTTATAATTTCCACTGCTCTACAAGTACAATTGTAAAATCCGTACAGAAAATCAGAAATGTTGATATATTTAATAGTATATCTAGGTGTTTAAAAATTTTAGGGCAACAAAATAGCTTAAAAATTTGGGCATTTCTATATAGTATCCCAGCAGTATACTCTGTAAAGTTGTTGTTGCTGACATCACAGCCCCTTTTAGAACCCCTAGGTTCTATGGCTATATTTCTTCTGCTAAATAATTGCACAGCCCATATATCCCATGTATATCACTCAGGTGTACATTTTAAAAGGTCTAAGGCTATGGCTGCTAACTAGCCGCTTCTTAGAAACCCTATGGGGCAGTTCTGCTTTGTCCTATAGGGTCACTATGAATCAGAATCAACTCGATGGCAACGGGTCTGGTTTAAAGGAAAAGCGTGTTTAAGAAAGTATAAATTACTCTTTTATTAAGGAATGTGTTATGAATACTGTATAATAGCTTATTGTTGAATGACTTTGCAACTATAAAATTAGCCCAGGTTATTTTGTAAAACTTGACAGCATGCTAATAAGGGTTAGAATATGCATTTTTATTACTTTTCAAAATGTTGCCCAGCATAGTGTCTAATATTATAGTCTCATTTTGAGAAAGCAGAAATAATTCTCAGTTTGTATTATTGAAATATCCATTTAACCTGGAATATTTGGTATTCTTTTTTAAAATGGCAGGAAATATAATAGAAAATACTTAGTAATAAGTTAGCAATGATTTAATTTAAACTATTTAACATGCTTCACATTCCATCAAGAATAAAAATGTTAAATATAAAGAATAAAATACTAAATATTAGGAAATTTGTTTAAATATTGTAGCACTGTTTCTAAAGTACATAAATGTTTTTATTCCTTTATTACATTGTTTAATGAACTGAAATTCTGAAAAGTATTCCTAGAGTTTCATTTCTGGTAAAATATACACATTTTGAGTAGTGATAAAATAGTCTTGAATAGTCTCAGCAACACCTCTTCACTTCCCCTTTATGAACTCTGAGACATATATGCATCTCAGTTTCTGTTCTCCAGGTTATTTCACGTGCCAAGTGCTGTTAGGTCAAATTAGTGTACAGCATTCTGGTATGTGTTGCTTTGTACTAGAGTTGGTCCATAGAATCACTGCTTGTTCCTGTCTAGAGCAGACAGATCCTTTCAGATGCCGTTGATATTGTGAGTTTTCTTTCAATTTTGTAAGATTATAGATGTTTATTTCAGTTCAACACCCCTAATCAAAATTATTTCAGAATGTTTTCAATTTTTAGAGGTAGGGACTTAGAACTCTTTTTTGGTCCAAATAAGGAAGGTAGTCCAAACACAAAAAATGACAAATAAAAGAAGATACCTTAGATTTAGACATTGAGATTATTGATGTAAAAAAAAACCAAAAACCCTTATGTCTAGCATTTTACAGGTGAGGAAATTGAGGTAAAGAGCAGGTAGTGATTTACCCATGGTCGGAGCCTAGTCTATGGCAGAACCAAAATTTAAACGTAGGTGGTTTTGTTCTAGAGCTGGTGCAGTGTTTTTTAATTTACTCAGTTATTTTTTATGCTTATGAATGAGTTTTAAACTTTTTGTTGAAATATATACAGAAAAGGCCACATATCATAACTACACAACTCACTGACTGTTTATAGACTGCACAGACTTGTGAACCTAGCAGTCAGAATAGAAAATAGAGCATGACCCAGACCAGAAGCCCCTACAGTACCCCCTTTCAGTCACTACAACAGTTGAAATACTGAAGGATTTTAAGTACATTGGGCACCTCACAGTACATCTCTATATGCTTTTGTGTGTTTCTCTAAAAATGGACATTTTCCCACAGAGAATAAGAAAATACCTAACAAAATTAATGAAAACATTCCTTAATGTTATCTATATTTGGAGTTGCTGGGTGACACAAACAATAAAGAGCTCAGCTACTAACTAAAAGGTTGGTAGTTTGGACCTAGCCAGGGAGCTTCAGAAGAAAGGCCTGGTGTTCTGCTACTGAGAAGTCACGACCTTGAAAACCCTATGGAACACATTTCTACTCTGCAGCACATGCGCTTTCCATATAGATCCTCTTGTCCCAAAAATATCCCTTATAGCTTGTTTGCCCAAACCAGGACCTGATCCAGGACCACACATCTGGCTTCTGCTACTGGTAGTGTTCTCTTTCCTAATCTGGTTGCTAGTTTAAAGAGTCTGTCCAGTCTGGTTGTTTTGTCTCTGAAGTCTCTTGTTCTAGAACAGTGCTTTATTATGACACTGACTTGCGGAAGATAATAGACCATTTGTCCTGTAGATGTTCTCACCTTCTGCATTTATCTATTTGCTTTCTTCTAGTAATTATTTAGCTTGCCTCTCTATTCTTTGTAATTCATGCAAACTGGAAGTTAAATGTATAGGCTTGATTAGATTTTAAAGTAAATGTAGATAAACTGTGACATAGATTGTGCTATGTACCTTATGTTGCAACACATGAAGACGTACATAATATCCATTGACCCGTCATCTCATGTAGAGCTTGCTCTTAACCGTGGCACCTCTGTGAATCTGTGGATGTAATACTAGCTAATGTGTTGGCAAAATGGTAGGTTTGGGATTTACTCTTTAACAGCTCTTCTGTCATGAAAACGAAACAATTTTATGCTACGTTCTGCCTGTTTCTCACTGGACTTTAGGATACTTTGGAAACAATAGCGTTGGAAAATGAAGAATGCGGAAGATATTTTCCATTTTCAGTTTAGAGTATTCTCAACTTTGTAAGGTAGATAGTTCTCTAATTTTTAGCCTACAGTCAAAATACTTTAAGTAATAATATGTTTTTTACCAGTAAGTTAGGTGTTCATATTTTTGCATGAATGAAAATTTGTGATTGTTCAAATGGTGACGTTAGGTGTATGTTTAAATACAGAAGGACAAGGAGAGAGACATGAGAGAAAAAAGTTAAACGGTAAGGATAGATTTGCAAAGGTAAGAGAAGAGAATATAAAAAAATGAAACCATTATATCTAAACATACACTTTAAAACATAAAGAGTATAAGTGTTTCAAGTTTCTCACACATTGATATTTACCATTAATTGTATGCAATGACGATTTTTGAAAGAAATGGGTTTCAATCAGTTTGTCACCATTTGATCACACCGATGTGATGTTGTCAGCACTGAAGCAAAACCTCTGCCACATTAGCTGGGAGTTCTCATTAAGCATTTGATTTGCTGAATCCTCATTAAATTGATGAACTCATTTGCTTAGAGGCAGTGGCATCTGATATTGTTCAAGGATGTGTTTAGAGATTAAAATCAAAACTGTTGCACACATGGACTTATTTATTGATGCTTTCCCAGTATTTTACATTTTAAATGGTATTAAAATGTTAATTTCACCCTCTCCTTTAAGAAAGAGCATATATTCCATATATGTAATATCAGCTCAGAAACACATTCTTATAAGTTCTTTGTAGGAAAGAAGAGTTTAAGAACTTTTCCATATTGTTACTGTAATTTTCTCTTGTGCAGTTTACAGGAAACAAGGACTATCTGTAGAGAACATAATATAGCCATCACACGTGATTCATGCCTAACATGACAGGTATCTTAAAAATTTTCCACCTACGCAAGAAGCGTGAAATGCAAAAAGAGGGTAGACTTATTCACCGAGAACACTGCATGATATTCTATGATGTCTTAAAATAAATGTAGACAAAAGTGTATGCATTTGATATACTACCTGCTTTTCATTCTGGAAAACCAGGAACTTTAGTAAATACTATAAAATTTGATTACCTGTAACTATTATCATGTGCATATTTTACCACAAAAGAATTTAATGGATAAAAAAGAATTTTTTTTTTTAAGAAACAGAGTAAGAAAATAGGTTTACCAGTATGTGTGTGTGTGTGTGTGTGTGTGTGTGTGTGTGTGTGTGTATACTGGTTAATATTTATGTATTTTTCCCCTGTACAGATGAGTTTTGTTCTTAACAAGTACAGCAGTTTGGGACTAAATTACTGGTATTAAGTCAGTAGCTAAAATATTTTCTAGAGCCAGAGAACAGTTTTTTAGGATGGCAGGCAGGTATCCAGTGAGTCTTGATTATTTGGTGAAGTTTTTCAACATTTGCTGTAGTTCTGTTTTTTCATCAATTGGTGAACATACCCATTTACAAATAAATGGAAGACACCCACCCAAATAGTAGACAATCTTTTCTCGACAAAGAGACCGATATATTTTCCTTAGTAGTTTTAGGACTGTTTGAAGTCAGTTCAACAAGTACTTGTTATGATGTATGTAAAAATTTTGAATAAATTCAGAAGTCATTTTCCCTTTCCTCTTTTGAAAAACATAGTCTAGTTTCGTATTGAATCTATTCCTTTCAAAAGGTTATAGTTTTAAAATCTTAAATCATTTTGTCTTTCTATTTTATACCTGTTCTTCTCTTTCTGTTTTATATGACAGTTATAGACTTCTTCACTAATAGGGCTTGCACTTCAAGATAAGGCTGCATGTAAACAAATTAACTTTTAAAAAATAGAGAGCGATTTCATTTGTAATAATATACCAATTTATAAATTATCACTAGCATTTTTTTGAGAGATAAATGACCTATCATATAACACATACTGTTAGGTAGTCTAGATGTCTTTGTGTTCTAGGAGATAAGGCTCCTGTGTTATTATGCCCTAATAAAATGAGTTAATGTTTTAGTATTATAGATAAAAGAGCACTTGGATATATTTAATAACCAAACTGAGAAACACTTAATTTTAGTTGTCTGTAGCAATATAATACAAATTCTCCTGTAAAACAAATTGCACTTTTGGAATATATTTTAATGTGTATTCAACAAAGGAGAAAATGAGGTGATTGAAGTTCAATTTGTAGCATGTTATTAACCATTTCCGCTTGACTAGATGAGTAAAAGGATAATGGATGAGGGTTTTATTATTACCTTTTTGCTAAAATGAAGTGGTATAAAAGATAAGGTGACGAGATTAATGAACATAAGGAAAAGGAGTAATCAATCAAGCTCCAAGAGGGAGATGAGAATGACAGTACCCTATAAGATCTGAAAGAGCACACCATTTTAAAAAGTAGTCTTTATCATTCTGTTTTCACTAAACTGTTGTGAAAATTAACAGTTGTGGCTAGACAACTGAGCTAAAAGTAATAAGATTATATTTAATCAAATGTGAAGTTTTGCATTCAGGTTTGAGAGATAACACATGGTAGAGACCTGGCAGAGCAGCTGAATTTTTTACATCTGAGAGCTAGAAAGCGTGTCTTTTGAGTTCATGTGCTATATCTTACTTTAATCAATAGACTAAATATAAATCCCTTCCGCCGGACTGCATTTACAGCTAAGCATGAAATGTCCAAGTTTCCTTAGTTGTGTATTTATTTTTTGGTAGTTTCTGAAGAAGATTTCAGGAAGCCAGAGTAATTTTTGGAGGTTGTTAATTTCACAGCCATGTGAATTCCGATTGTAACCATCCATTCAGTCAACAAAATTTGTTGAATGTCTGTATGTGCCAGGAACTGTTCTAAGTATTGAGAGTATACCAACAAAGAAATTTGGACAATATTCTCTCATTGAGCTTATAATCTAGTAGGATAGAGGTGCACATAAATGTGTATGTCATATGGTGATAATTACCAACGAGAAAAGTAAAACAATAAGGCCCTAAGGTGCTATTTCAGAAAAGACCTAAATGAAATGAGGAGCAAGCTATGGCAGAGGGAACAGTAAAAGTTCAAAGGCCCTGAAGTAAGAGTGTGATTGGAACAGTAGGGCAGTATGGTGTTTCCGGGAAGTCAGCAAAGTGGAACTGAGTTACAGGACAACCTGGAAAAGATTAAAAAAAAAAAAGTTATAGAGGCCAAAATATTTTGTATGATTGGAATTATAAATCATTCACTCCACAGATGTTCATCGAGTGCCAAATATACCCCTTAGCTTAGGAAGGATATACTAATGAAAATGAGAATCCTTGCTCTTATGTAGCTTGCATTCTAGAGGGGCGGGGAACACAGGCAGTTTATAAGTAAATGAATAGATTAACAAGATAATTTCAGATAGTACAATGCTTTTGATAGTAAAACTGGGTGAGATTGGCTTGTGCAAAGTGGCACATTGTGACCTTACCCCTCCATTCAAATCCAATGGTAAGACCATGGATACAACATTCTGAGCTTTTTTGTCTCCATAATTCTTGCCTTACATTGTTGTTATAAGGATTTAATGAGATATAATATATGTAAAGACCCTAAAATAGGTAGGGAAGTGGGAAAGTGATACAGGGAAAAGGAAGCCAGTGATGGGCACCCTGTTAATAAGCGAGCCACAGGAGGAGTTTAATCCTATGGGGAACTTTGGGACACTGTGCAAAACATGTCATAGAATTACTCAGTCTGAGAGTTGAGAGAGCTGGACTATTTATGCAGTAACTTTTGAGAGTTATTCCAGGTAAGTGTTTTAACAAGTCCAGGTAGTATTCCCTTTAGGTATAAAGCCTTCAGGCACAGAGGTGCAGATACTGGCAGGTAGGAGCCTTTAGGGAGACACTGAAAGTTCCAAGCGGTATGAACAGAGCGGTGACACAGTCAATTATAGTAACTCTGTCATATTTTTAGGTAACAAGGTAATTTAGTGTTTGTCTCTAAATTAATATTTTCCCAACATCCTTGATGATTCTTTTCCTAGATCTTTTTTTTTCCCTCTCTTTTCTCTATGTTTTCTGGTTCCTTATTAGCACTTTCATGCCTTTGTAGGTACCCTGGTGGCACAGTGGTTAAGAGATTGGCTGCGAACCAAAAGGTCAGCAGTTCGAATCCACCAGCTGCTCCTTGGAAACCCTGGGGGCAATTTTACTGTGTACTATAGGGTTGCTATGAGCCAGAATCAACTGGATGGCAATGGCTTATATACCTTCATAGAGAATAGATGCCCTTAAGGGCTAACAGCTTTTATGTTTCATGCCTGAGATTAGACAATTCTTCTTTTAAATTGTTTTTTGAATTCATTTGAACCATGAAGGGAATATATAACATCAGCTAAGATACATTTCTCTTTATGCTGGAACACATCTATTTAAATATTAATTCTCACCAAAATTGGCAAGGATAGCTTGGTCTGTGTTTTAGAATGCAGGGATTGTGAAATGACATGATGTCTGAGATTAGCTGTAAAATACTCTACAAAGTCTGGTGGGCAATAGATAAAACAAGATTGGCCAAATTGATAATTATTGAATCAAGGTGAATGAGCACATGGGAATTCATTATATTTTTCTCTCTATTTGTATGTTTGGAATTTTTCAAAAGAAAAAGGAAAAAAAAAAATACCGCTTGTTACGCCCTACTCTCTCTTAAACTGAATTGTAGCCTTTTTATAACCCAATAATTAGTGTTGGTCTTTACATGGGGTTACCATGAGTCAGATTCTGCTCAGTGGCAACTACCTGCCTTTACGTGGAGTCTCATCGATATTCCCATTCCTATCAGTACTCCCACCATACAAAGAAACTAACAATAACAACAAAAAAACAATGGAAACATTGGAAAGTTAACTTTTACATCAGCACAAAATCTGAATGCCGTTCAAATTCTCATGTGAAAATAGGAGTAATGTTTTAGCCAGGAGCTCTGGTGGCACAGTGGTTAAGAGCCTGGCTGCTAACCAAAAGGTCAGCAGTTTGGATCCGCCAGCCGCTCCTTGGAAACCCTATGGGGCAAGCTCTACTCTGTCCCCTAGGGTTGTTATGTGTTAGAATCGACTAAACGGCAGTGGTTTTGGTCTTAATTAGGGGACTCAAGCTCCCAGTTATTTTTGCAGCTATATTTTTGTTTGTGTTTGTTTTAAACTTTATGGCTATTTCTTACTTTCATTGTTTTTTTCTCTGCTAATCTTTTAAAATTTCTTTTAACAAAGTCAGACATTATCTGCCACCCAAAAATCTAATGTTTTTAAAAGGCTCTTTAATTATCTAAAAGGAATTCTCTGACCCATCCCTTGACCCATTCATTTAAGGAAACTTTATTGCCCTTTTTGTTTTGTTTTTAATTATACTGCCTTTTAAAAAAAATTACCAATTTTAAATATTACATACTGACTTCATTTTATGGAAGTTGAGAATGTGTCCATCTTTATCATCATATTCCTCAAGTGTAATTTCCCCTATCCTTGTCCTCCAAATACAGGTATATCACTTATTAATTAAATCATTAGTCATTGCTTATAATATAGTGATATAATTAATGGTTATTGTTGAAGCATCAAATAATCCAGCACTTCTGGGTTATTACCTAAAGTATCTCTGAATCAGTCAAGGTTAGATCAAGAAAATAGAGACTGCATTAATTCAAAAAGAAAAGAATTAATACATGGGATTTGAGGCTAACACAACCAGTGGAAACCGTTGCTGGCTTTCACGAAATGTAGAAGCACAGGAATTGCAGGTGAGGCAGAGCTACTACTATCAGCTATCTGGCATCTGAAAGCCACTGCTTCTGCCCTGAGGTGCCCCTGGCGGATAATGGCTTCTAATTTTCCTCTGCTTCTGGATCTTGTATGAACGGTGTCATTGTGGGCTCTGAACTAACAACCTGCTGGCAAGGGATGGGAGAATCAGTTTGTAGTTTTTCAGTCCCTACTATACAGGTGATAGAAATGACATGGAATTATTAGAATTAACAGAATGCAAAAATTACTGAACATCATCAGTTATCACATGCAGGTAAAATTTTGCTGAAGATAATTCAAAAATAGTTGCACCAGTACGTCGACAGGTAACTGCCAGAAACCCAAGCCGGATTCAGAAGAGGACGTGGAACAAGGGATATCATTGCTGATGTCTGATGGTTGATGGCTGAAAGCAGAGAACACCAGAAGGATGTTTGCCTGTGTTTTGTTGACTGTGCAAAGGCATTCAACTGTGTGGATCATAACTAATTATGGATGACCTTATGAAGAATGGGAATTCCAGAACAGTTAATAGTGCTCATGAGGAACCTGTACATACACCAAGAGGCAGTCATTTGAACAGAACAAGGGAATACTGCATGGTTTGAAATCAGGAAAGGTGTGCATCAAGGTTGTATCCTTTCACCATACTTATTTAATTTGTATACTGAGCAAATAATCTGAGAAGCTGGACTATATGAAGAAGAACGTGGCATGAGGATTGGAGGAAGAGTCATTACCAACCTGTCATACGCAGATGACACAACCTTGCTTGCTGAAAGCTACGGGAACTTCAGGCTCTTACTGATGAAGATCAAAGACTACAGCCTTCCGCGTGGCTTACACCTCAACATAAAGAAAACAAAGACTCTTAAAACTGGACCAATAAACAACATCATGGTAGATGGAGAAAATATTGAAGTTGTCAAGGGTTTCATTTTTACTTGGGTCCACAATCAATGCCCATGGAAACAGCAGTCAAAAAATCAAACAACCTATTGCACTGGGCAAATCTGCTGCAAAAGACCTCTTTAAAGTGTTAAAAAAGCAAGGATATCACTTTCAGGACCAGGGTGTGCCTGACCCAAGCTATGGTATTTTCATTTCCCTCATATGCATGTGAAAACCAGACAATGAATGAGAAGACTGAAGAATCGATGTCTTTGAAATTACCAGCAGGTTTAGTTTTGGTTTGGTATATACATATATATGTCATGTAGATATAAAACAAACAAATAAAAAAAAACCTCATTGCTATTGAGTTGATTCCAGTTCACAGCAAGAGTAGAACTCTCACAAAGGTTTTTCAAGGAGCAGCTGGTGAATTCAAACTGCTGACCTTTTGGTTAGCCACCAAACTCTTAACCACTGTACCACCAGGGCTCCATATATATATATATATATATACACACACACACACACATACATGTATGTATATATACATATTTATTTATGTGTGTATGTATATGTATATAGATAGATAAGTTGCTTTTAGGTGCTGTTGATTTGGTCCCAACTCATAGTGACCCTGTGCACCACAGAACAGAACACTGCCTGGTCCTGTGCCATCCTCACAATCGTTGTTACGCTTGAGCCCATTGTTGTAGCCACTGTATCAGTCCATCTTCTTGAGGGCCTTCTACTTTTTCACTGACCCTCTACTTTACCAAGTATAATGTCCTCCAGGGACTGATCCCTCCTGATAACACATCCAAAGTATGTGAGATGTAGTCTCTCCATCCTTGCTTTGAAGGAGCATCCTGGTTGTACTTCTTCTGAGACAGATTTGTTTGTTCTTTTGGCAGTCCATGGTATGCGTGTATATATATGTATATGTGTGTATGTGCGCACACACACACACATATTTAACTCTGAGGGTTTCAATCTCCAGTTAAATGTTTTGGTTATTTCCTTAATGTGTGTCTTATTTTATTCATTTTTCCGGGCACCGGGGATACCCTTCTACCTTGAGATTTGTGACCGTCAGCTCTGAATTTTTTTTTATTGTTTCCTCCTCTCTTTATTCTCTAAATTATTGAGTATCCTAGATTCTTTTAGTCTTTGTGCATTTTCTGTCCTATTCCACTCTCTTTTTCTCTCACTCTTTTTCTGTGAGATTTTTCTCAACTTCATCTTTCAGTCTTTACACTGACATTCAATTTTAATTGTAAATATCTTATTTTTCCTTTATTCTATTTTGTAGCATCTCATCATTTTATTGTTGCGAGGTCTATTAGAGCTTACTTTAAGTTTCCTTCTATTCCCTAAATGCTCTTTCTTCCCTTTTAGGTTTTTTTTTTTCCCCCTGTTTAATTTGACTTTTGTCTGTCATATTGGAGGCTTTCCTGAAATTACTAGACATGTTTAGGTGTCTGTCAGGAGTGTAGTCCCTCCAAACCTAATTGGAAGCTCTGTGTGTATAGGCAGGTAGGTTTCTGAGGCTTTTCCTACAGCGTTAGCAGCGTACGAGCTATCCTGTTCACTGGAAGACCCACCGAACATCAGCATCTGGATGCTTTTTCTTTGGAACCATTCAGTTTCTCCAGAGAATTCTTCAGTCACTTACCTGAGAGTTGTGTGTGTAGGGAATGCATAATGAGCCTGCTGGTAGTCTGAGAACAAATGGAGGATGGGATGGAAAGTATATTGAAGTCCTCCTTTCTGGTTTGTGTTACCCATGTGCCTTATTCCTGCGTGCCCCTGTGGCTGGTCTCCCTAATTTCTCAACAGATGAGCCTCAGGTTTCCCATGGAGGAGGGGACAGAGAAAAAGAGTTAACTGCCTCTTCAGATTGAGGGAGAGGTTTGGGGTCCAGCTACTCTGTATAGGCTTTGACTCCATTTTCCATTTTTTATAAATTCATTTTCTGTGTCCTCTGGTACTTTTACGGTCTGAGTATCTTGGGAGAGCTATAGGGTGAATTAGGTGACTTCTTATCAGACCCCTCTTGGTGAATACTTAGATTTTAATTTTATTCCTTCTGTTTAATTGCCACTGCCCATGTCTGTCTTTTTTCTGAAGTGTTAGTTACATCTTTGCTGCTGTCTTCATTTCCATTCTCCTTTTGTCCCTTCACTGGGTTTTTGCTTTTTGTATTCCCTTCCAGATCGTTTTAATGAAGTTTAAGGAGTTTAACAGATATGAAGGCATTTGGCTGCAAATAACTTAAAAGTGTTTTAGATAAATAGGAACTTTATTTCTCATCCAGCAGGTAGTTGGTGGTGCCATTCGTCTGTTCAGTCACGCTGCCAGTTAACAGGCTTCTTCTGCTTCCGCAGTTGTTACACTTCCGCTTGTGTTTTCATGCGTATCTTCCTCAAAAGATGATATGTCACAGACGGGAATAGGAAGGGAATGAAATTTGAAAACAATTGGAAATAAATGAACTCATCTGTATATCAACTCTGTGGCAAAATGACACAGAGAAGAATTCTTTCAAGTGACACTAAAGCACAGTATTCTGATTATAGTTTCTAGCTGGGTGTATCGTAAAAGCAAACAAACCAAGAAAAAAAAAAAGCCCACAAATACATTCTTAAAGTTGTTGTTAGATGTAATATAAATATTGCCATTTTGAAACTTTTATAGGTATTTTCCAAGCTAAAGCAAATAAAGGAATTACAGTAATTATTGGTAGGAAACAACATTTCCAGTATAAGAATAAAAAAGATTCAAATATAAAATAAAAAAAGTTAATTAAAAACACTATGATCATAACTTTGAATTGAATTAAAAGTTAACATTAGTTTCCCAAACTCTTTGGGTTCAATATATATGTGTGTGTATATATATATATATATATATATATATTTTTTTTTTCTTTTTCACAGTGACTCTAGGCCATTGGTTTTCAATGTGGGCAGTTTTGCTTCCCAGGAGATATTTGGCAATATCTAGAGATAATTTTGCTTGTCCTAACTGGGGGGAGTACTTACAACATCTAGCCAAGGATGCTGCTAAACATCCTGTAATGCACAAGACAGCTCCCACCAACAAAGAATGTCAGTAGTGCTGAGACTGAGAAACTGTACTATAGACTAAAAGAAAAAACTCTTGTTTGTTAAGTAGCTAGGTCCAAACAATTTATAAAGCATTTATGCAGTAGTCATTTTAAAAAAAAAGTGCATAAATGGAAATAAAAGTATTTTTACTTTCTTTTTAACAACCACAATGACTTACTAATGGGATGTATGGATACCTTTGGCACCGCACAACTTCTCAAACCTTGGAAGCATATTAGACATCTCCAGGCTCATTTTCTGTTCCAAGTTGATTTTCATGTGACAGTTGCTTTTTATCCCAGCAACTGCTGAAAACCCAGCTCTGAAAAAATATAACATAATTGGAAGAAATATGCTGTGCCCTAGTACTGAAACAATGAATTAACTTGAAATATTACATTGCATCTTACAAATGTCAAGTACTGCTGTGTTTCCTTCAAAACTTTAAAATATCTTGCAGTGCTCTCCTGAGTTTGCTGCAGTAATCTGGGATGCCTCAGTGAACATGTTTCCTACTTCTGACTACTGAAATCAGTCTGGAAGCAATGAGTGCCTCTGCTGCACATATTATGGTCTCTAAATATCATTTCCTACTAAAAGGAAATTTTTTTATATTGAGAAAGCAAAACTTTTTTCCTGGAAATCACTGAGTAGACTGACTTACATCTTATTTTGGAGAAATGTCTAATTCCAGGATAGAACTCATTAAATGATACCATGAAGAAACAGTGAGCCAAATACAGAATGTGGGAAATTTCATGTGATAAATAACCCAGTTAAAAAAAAAATGTGAAAAAGGGGGAGGAAAAACTCTAAAAGATTAAAAAAGATAAATAACATATCAACTAGGTATAACATGTGGATCTTGAATGGTTGCTGTTTGGAACCAGTTAATGAAGAAGGACATTTTGGGAAAATCGGGATTTTTACATGAGGATAATTTTAAGGAATTGTTCGTTGTTAATTTTGCTATGTGTGATTGTTAAGGTTTGAATTGTGTTCTCCCTGTGAAAGTGACCTTGTTTGGAAATAGAATCTTTGGTGATGTTATCAGTTAACATTAATTCATACTTAGAGTAGGGTGAATCCTAGTCCAATCTGAGTGGTGTCTATGTAAAAGAGGACAAAAAATACAGAGAGAAAAACAGAGAAAAGATGGTCATGTGAAGTTGCACCTACTAGCCAAGCAATGCCTGGGACTACCGGAAGTCGGGAGAAACAAGAAAAGATCTTTTCCTATGGACTTCAGAGGGATAGTGGTCTGGCTACAACATTCATGTGGACTTATATCCTATAGAACTGTGAGGCAATGGATTCTGTTCTTATTAGCCACCTAATTTGTGGTATTTTATTGACAGCCCTCAGAAACTAATGCAATGATAAATGGCATCGTGTTTATATTAATTACAAAGAAGCCTTCATCTGTTACAGACCCATACTGAAGAATTTATGGGTGAAGTGTTACATTGTTTTGGATTTACTTTAAAATATTTCCAAAAGAAAGAAATGATGAGGGAGATAGATGACAGAAAATTGTCAGAATTCTTGAAATTGGGTGATGAGCATAAAACAGTTTCGTTATACTGGTGTATTTTTGTGTCTGTCTAAAAGCTGTCATAATTAAAAGGTTAAAAAAAAAAGGAGAAAGAAGTGCGACAAGACATCTGTCTTTCTGTTTATTGAGAAAACTGAACTTTTCCCACAGTTGCCCTCAGCAAATTTCTCTATACCTCTTATTAATTAAGAGTGTTTACCGGAAATTCCTAGCTGCCGCGAAGGCTATCATAGAAGAAGGCAAGGAAGACCAGAGTCGGAAAAAAGGGTTACGTAAGCCAACTTTCAAAGTCTGCCACAGGGTAGGAGAAGAAATAAGGATTTATGGTCTATTTCCCAAGTATAACCGGAAAAGAGCCATTATATTCCTTCTTTAAAATTAACAAATGGTCCTTCTGAATTTAACTGGTCTTCTTTGTCTCCCATCCCTTTTTCCCTATACGTAAAGAATATACTACGTCTAGTGTCCTTGTTGGCAATTGTGTTTACTATAGGTTTTCAAAAGCCATTCTTATTTTATATTAAGTCTTTATGTACTTGATTAATAGGAGCCTACCTCTGAGAGATGAATCTTGTTTTATGCCAACAAGTTTGATTTCCAAACCTGTAAGATTAGTGAGTAAACTCTGGATTCTGAAATTACCAAGGTAACTCAACCCTATGAGGACCTATCAAGGCAGTCAGTCCATCTCCCTTCCTAAGTGTTTACTTTCTTCTAATAGCAAGGTAAATGAGAAATGAAAAGAGATTAGAAATTTGAGAGAAACAAAATAGAGTATATTTTTATATGGAGAGGAAATGTATGCTTGTAAATGGTGTTTCTTGTCTACAACTCTAGCATAATATGGTTTATATACTTCTAGTCAAACTGAAATAGCAGGAATTTAGGAGATGCCCTGTTGTGAAACAGAAGTCAGGTATAGGAATGTATGGAATAATTGGTATTTTGTAAAAATTATACTTCTGTCATTACCTTACTGAATCTTGGTTTTTCAAGCATATGCCATGATACTTTGATGACATTGTAACTAAAAGGAAGAATCTACACTAAAACAGGAACATCAGCTAAAATGAGCCTGCTTTTCTTTGTATTTGTTCTAGAGATCTGTGGTTAGTTTGAATGATGACCTAATCTGTTTCAAAGACAGGCCATTTGTTTAGGACACAGCCCATTTTCACACACAGTCACTGAGGCTGAATTATTTGTTATCTCAGTCAGTATTACAGATTGAACTTGAGCCTCTGATAAATGGTCATCAAAGTAATGAATCTATGGAGTTATGAAAAAAGAACACAAGTAAAAATTGTGAAAACAAAAAGTTCACTATTAGAAGGAAAAAAAAAAAAAAAAAGCCAGACTATATCATCTGCAGCATAGGAACAGCATAATGTAACATTTTGTTCAGTTTCCCACATGTGTATGACATGGCAGTGCCTCCTGATACTCACTTTATAGCTGGTATGTTGCATAAAAACAATAATAGCAAAATGTTGTGTATAAATCTATTTTCAGTACATATAGCTGTTTAGAAAGAAATTCACCTAATCACAAAGATCCCAAGTGGCACAGTGGTTAAAGCACTTTATTGCTAACTGAAAGGGTGGCAGTTCGAATCCACCAGTCCCTCTGTGGGAGAAAGTTGTAGCAGCCTTGGAAACAGTAGGGCAGTTCTACTCTGTCCTATAGGGTCACCGTGAGTTGGAATCAACTTGATTGCAGTGAATTTGGCTTTGGTTTAGAATTGGACCTACTTATTAAGGAGTTCTTGGACTTTTTGAACAAGTGTCGATATATACAATGGCTACTTAGAAAACTTGAATTATTAACTTCTGTAAAAATGATTGCTTCTTTAGGAGTTAGAGTTTAGATGTGAAGAAGTTTAGAGGACTTCAGCCCTTAAAAAGCTTAGAATTCAGAGGTTTTTATATGATTCAGTAACTTCTATGGACAAAATAGTACTTTGTGAGCTAATGAGGGAATCTAATATTTATAATATTGTTCCAACTAAGAACTAATTCCTAGTTTATAGACTGCATTTTGAAATACACCCCATTTGTACATCAAATGGACCATCTGCCTTTAGTCTAAATACAAAACTTAAAGAGTATTTTTTACTTAGGATATTACCTACTATATTTCTTAATCAATAAAATCTATATCTACAGAGTCTGTTACCAGAAAAACCAAACTCAATGCTGTTGAGTTGATTCCAACTCATAGTGACCCTATGGAGTTTCTAAGGAGCACCTGGTGGATTTGGACTGCCAACCTTTTGGTTAGCAGCTGTAGCACTTAACCTCTATGCCGCCAGGGTTTCCACAGACTCTGTTAGCCTTTAATGAATATAAAATCAAGTCTAAGGAGCAAAATCCATATTATTGATAAATGTACAAAATGCCTGAATTGTGCAATTGAGTTTATTTTCCATTGGGTAAGACATAGTGAAATCAGGATCTATGCACATTGATCTTGGGTCATTCTTCGGAAAGGCCAGGACCCAAATTAGCCCCTACACATATAATTTCATATTCACTTCTCCCTCCATGTTTATTGAGGTATAACTTTAAAAATAAATATTGGAAGAAGCCTATGGATTAATTAGTGCGAGGGCAAATGTGGAGGGCAGTTATTTGCCCTGGTGAAGAGTATCAAGAAGAAAGATAGTGTAGATTGTTAGTGACCAACTCTAAGATAAAATTTACTTCAGCTCCCATCCTGCCTTAATTTTTTCATTTTTATGCCCAAGTGTAGAAGTGCTATAGGAAGACTGCTCACTCTATAGCTGATATGTTGGATAATAAATACTACTGTATACTTGTTTTAAGAAAGCTTGAAACAACCCTGAAAAAGTACAGTCTGATCCACAATTAATTCCCTGCTAGATTAAAGCTTTGCTTCTCTCTAAGGAAAAACAGCAAAATCTGGACAAAATAATTTTGAGCTCATAATGTCCCATATGCAAAAAAAAAAAAAAAAAAAAAGATTACATACAAAGAAGCAGGAAAATGTGATCCCCATTAAAAAAAAAAAAAAGCTAGGGGAAAAGTCAGTCAAAGCAACAAACCCAGAAATTACAGAGATGCTGGAATTTAAAAAATCAATTACACATACATACATAGACACACGCTCCTTAGGATGTGGAACTTAATTCCCACCCACCTCCCGCTGAGGTGGGCTAGACTTAGTGACATACTTCCAAAGGGTATATGAGTAGGGAAAGTGGAGAAACCTGGCAAACATTACCTTAACCAAGTGATCCAGGTTAACATTGCCAATGGTGTCATGTGGGTGTCATATAAACCCCTCATGCCTCTGTGGTATTCTTTCTAAAATTTTGAATACCCAGTATAATCCTGAGAAAAACAATGGACACACCCAGGTTAGGGAACAGTCTACAGAATTCCTAACCAGTACTGTTTATAACTGTCAAGGTCATGAAAACAAGGCAACACTGAAACTATTACAGACTAGAGGAAAGATGAAAACTAAATACACTGTGGTATTTTTGATTGAATCCTGGAACAGAAAGAACATCTATGGAAAAATTAGTGAAACGTTAATAAGGTCTAAAATTTAGTTAATAGTAAAAATAAATGGAGAAAATAAAAAAAATTCTGAGGAAAAAAGGCATTATAAATATATTCAAAAATCTAGTAGAAAACATGAACACTGACAAAACTATAGGGAATCTCAAAACAACAATGGAACCTGTATAAAAAAAAATTCTAGAACTGAAAAGCACATTATCTGAATTGAAAGCTTTAGTCACCCATTGCCATTGACTCAGTTCCAACTCATAGCGACCCTATAGGACAGAGTAGAACTGCCCCATAGGGTTTCCAAGGCTGTAATCTTTACAGAAGCAGACTGCAACATCTTTCTCCTGAGGAGCGGCTGGTGGGTTCATACCACTGACTTTTTGATGAGCAGCCAAGTACTTAACCACTGCACCACCAGGCCTCCTTCAAAAACTTTTCTAGGTGAGCTCAATAGTTGATGAGGCATGGCAGGAGGAAAGATCAATGAAATTAAAGATATGCAATAAAAGTTATTTGAATGGAAGTGCAGAAAGAAAAAGACTGATAAGAAAATGAACGGAACTTCAATGAGCTGTGGAAAAATATCAAGTGCTATGACATATATAATGGGAGTACCAACAGAAAACATCTGTATTAATATGTACATCTATATAGGGTGTCTGTGTATACAGGTAGATGTATTGTTGGTGTTAGCTGCTGTCAAGTCAGCCCCTGACTCATGGTAATTCCATGCACAGTGGAAGGAAACAGGCATACCTATATCTGTGTGTGTATAGATATATGCACAGCAATGTTCCAGATTTGATCAAAAGCATAAACCCACAGGTCTAAGATGCTCTGGAAAACCTTAGCAGGAAATACAGAAAGGAAAGTAGATCATATTATAATCAAATTGTTGTAAAACATTGATACAGAAAAAGTTCTTGAAGCAGCCATAGAAGATGGACAAATACAGAGGAAGACAAAGATAAAAATGATCAGACTTCTCATTGGAAACAATGTAAGCCAGAACAGTGAAGTGATACCTTTACAGTGCTAAGAGAAAAGAAAAACTGACCAGAATAGTATTTCCAATTCAAATAACCTTAAAAAGTGAAGTTAAAAGTGAAGACATTTTCAGACAGAAGCTGAGAGAGAACTTGATTCTAGCAGTTATGTATTATAAGAATTTTTACAGGAAGTCCCTTGCTAGATGGAAAAATATAACAGGAGAAAACTAGTATCTGCATAAAGAATGAAGAGTGCCAGGAATGATAAACCTATGAGTAACTGTAGAAAACTTTAAAAAATTGTTTAAAAAATAATTGACTGTTTACAGGAAAAGTAACAACATATTGGGGAGTATGTAGAATGACAACAATATCCAAAAAAATAGGAAAGAACACAAAGAATGGGAGAGGTGGAAGTATACTGTCTTATGATCCTTATGTTATATGTCAAGGAGACATATTATTATTTGAGGTTAGATTGACAAGTAGGATACATATAACCATTAAAAAAATTAAGTAATATAGATAGTAGCCAGTACAGGATATAAAATGGAACACCAAAAAATACTCAATTCAAAATAGGCTGAAAAGAAGGAAGAAATAATGAATAGATGAGATAAATAGAAAAAAAAAATAATAATAAGGCAGTGGACTTAAACCCAGCCAATATTAATAATTACCTTAAGTGTGAATGGACAAAATATTCCCATTAAAAGGCACAGAATGTTAGACTGGATGAGACACAAATTTTGGACATATATTCTATAAGAGATGCAATTAAATCCAAAGATATTAGGATGATAAAAAATATATACTGTGCAAAAAACAAAAACAAAAAACAACACGGGATTCCTGTATTAACAGTCAGATAAAATAGATTTCAAGAAGACTATTAACAGAGATGAAGAGAAACATTTCATAATGTTGTTGTTGTTAGGTGCTGTTGATTCAGTTTTGACTTATGGTGGCCCTGTGTACAACAGAATGAAACACTGCCTAGTCCTATGCCATCCTCATAATCATTGCTGTATTTGAGCCCATTGTTGCAGCCACTATGTCAGTCCATCTTGTTGAGGGTCTTCCTTTTTTTTTTTTGCTGACCCTATACTTTACCAAGCATGGAGTTCTTCTTCAGGGACTGCTCCCTCCTGGTAACATGTCCACGGTATGTAAGATGTAGTCTTGGTATCCTTGCTTCTCAGGAGCATTCTGGCTATACTTTTTACAAGACAGATTTGTTCTTTTGGCAATCATCGGTATATTCAGTATTCTTTGCCAACAGCATAGTTCAAAAATACCACTGGTTCTTTAGCCTTCCTTATTTATTGTCCAGCTTTCAGATGCATATGAGATGATTGAAAACACCATGACTTGGGTCAGGTGCACCTTAGTCCTCAAAGTGACCCTTTAAAGAGGTCTTTTGCAGCTGATTTGTCCAATGAGAATCGTGTGATTTCTTTCTTTTTTTTTTAAATAAGTGTCCTCTTTTTCCAAACTATTGTTTAATTTCTTGACTGCTGCTTCCATGGCTGTTGATTGTGGATCCAAGTAAAATGAAATCCTTGACAACTTCAGTATTTCTCCATCTGTCATGAGGTTGTTTATTGGTCCAGTTTTAAGGATTTTTGTTTTTTGTTGAGGTGTAATCTATACTAAAGTCTGTAGTCTTTGATCTTCATCAGTAAGTGCTTTAAGTCGTCCTCTCAGCAAGCAAGGTTGCGTCATCTGCATGTCACAGGTTGTTAATGAGTCTCCCTACAGTCCTGATGCTGTGTTCTTCATATAGTTTGAATTCTTGGATTATTTGCTCAGCATACAGATTGAATGAGTATGGTGAAAGGATACAACCCTGATGCACACCTTTCTTGACTTTAAAACATGCAGTATCCCTTTGCTCTGTTTGAATGACTTCTTCTTGGTCTTTGAACAGGTTCTGCATGAGCACAATTAAGTGTTCTGGAATTTTCATACTTGGTAGTGTCCATAACTTGTTATAAACCACAGAGTCAAATGCCTTTGCATAGTAAATAAAACACAGATAAACATCTCTCTGGTGTTCTCTGCTTTCAGCCAGAATCTATCTGACATCGGCAATAATATTTCCCATTCCATATCCTTTTCTGAATCTGGCTTGAATTTCTGGGAGTTCTCTATTGATTGCTGCTGCAAATGTTTTTCAACTATCTTCAGCAAAATTTTACTTGTGTATGATATTAATGGAAACCCTGGTGGCATAGTGGTTAAGTACTATGGCTGCTAAACAAGAGGGCAGCAGTTGGAATTTGCCAGGCATTCCTTGGAAACCCTATGGGACAGTTCTACTCTGTCCTGTAGGGTCGCTATGAGTCAGTATTGACTTGATGGCAGTGGGTTCTTGGTTTGGTATGATATTAATGATATTGTTTGATAATTTCCACATTTTATTGGACCACTTTTCTTTGAAATGAGCACAAAAATGGATCTCTTCCAGTCAATTGGCCAGGTAGCTGTCTTCCAAATTTCTTGGCATAGAGGAAGAGCACTTACAGTGTTGCATCAATTTTTTAAACATCTCAATGGGTATCCTGTCAATTCCTGGAGCCTTGTTTTTTTATCAGCGCCTTCAGTGCAGCTTGGTTGGACTTCTTCCTTCAGTATCATCGAATCTTGATCATATGCTACCTCCTGAAATGGTTGAACATCGATCATTTCTTTTTGGTACAGTGACTTTGTGTATTCATTCTGTCTTCTTTTGATGCTTCCTGTGTTGTTCAGTATTTTGCCCATAGAATTCTTCAGTATTGTAACTCGAGGTTTGAGTTTTTTCTTTGGTTCTTTCAGCTTGAGAAATTTTGAGCATGCTCTTCCCTTTTGGTTTTCTAACTTTAGGTGTTTGTACATTTCATTGTAATACTTTGTCTTCTCAAGGTGCCCTTTGAAATTTTCTGTTCAGCTCTTTTACGTAGTCATTTCTTCCATTCACTTTAGCTAGTTTACATTCAAGAGCAAGTTGTGGAGTCTCTTCTGCCATCCATTTTGATCTTTTTTTTTCCTTCCTGTCTTTAGTGGCCTTTTGCTTTCTTCATAATGATAAGCAGCCCAATTCATTAAGAAAGCATAACAGTCCCAAATATGTATATATTTGTAGTAGGCATAATAATGGTTCCCCAAAGTAGCCCATGTTCTACTCACCAGCACCTTACAGGCCAAAAAGAACTTTACCAAAGTGAACAAGTCAAAGATCTTGAGATGGGGAGATTATCCTTGATTATCTGGGTAAGCCAGTGTGATCACAGTGGATCCTAATATGGAAAAGAGGGAAGCAGGAGAGTTAGAGCCAGAGAAGAAGATGTGAAGTCAGAATCCAGGGGAGATTTGAAGAGGCTGTGCTGCTGGCTTTGACAATGAAGGAAGGGCCTTGAATCAAGTAAAGCAGGTGAACCTCAGAAACTAGAAAAGACAAGAAAGAATATTCTCCCGTAGAAGAAACTCAGACCTGCTAACACCTTGATTTTAGCCCAGCAAGACCCATTTCAGATTTCTGATATCTGGAACTGTAAAATGATAATGTTGTTTTGTTTTAACCTAATAAGTTTGTGGTAATTTGTTATAGCAGCAAAAGGAGACTAATACAGCATCAAATAACAAAGATTATAAACAAAAATTGAAGGAATTGAAGTGATAAATATTCAAATTCATAATCATAGCTTTCGATTTCAGTAGTGTCTCAGCGATCAACAGAATAGGTATTAAATCTGTGAAGAGATTATTTTGACTGTCCACAATGTAACTAAAATAGAAAGATATCAAAAACAAGGATATTTGGAAAATCCCTGAATATTTAGTAAATCAACACACTCTTAAAATGAAAATAAAAAACCAGTAAAGAAATTATAAAGGATATCAGGAAATATTCTTAAATAAATCAAAATGAAAATGCACCATATAAAAATTTGTGAGATACAGGCAAAACAGTGCTGCTTCTTATTGTGTGGCATCGAGTCAATTTCAACTCATTGCATTTTAGAGGAGCATATATATCTATAAAATTGATAACTTTAATTAGTTTATATGAGAAAAATAGATGTGAAATTAAAGATCCAGGTTCAACTTTAAGAAGTTAGAAAAAGAAGAGCAAATTAAATCCAAAGTAGGCAGAGGAAGGACCTAATAAAGAGGAGAAAATCAATGAAAATAAAAATAGAGAAACACCAATGAAACCAAAAGCTGGTTCTTTGTAAAATTCAGTAAGATTTATAAGCATCTAACCAGACTAATGAAGACTGATAAAGAAAAAAGAAAGAAGATATGAGTTATCAATATCTGGAATGAAAGATAAGACACCATTTAGAGCCTGCAGACACTGAGAGAATAAATCTGAGAATTTAGAAAAAAATGCACAAGTTTCTTAAAGGACTAAATCTTCCAAAGCTCACACAGTAAGGAAAAAATAACCCAAATGGCTCTGTAGCTATTAAATAAATTGAATATGTAGTTAAAAACTATTCTGCAATGCAGATCCTAGCCTGGTGAATTCTATAAAACATTTAAGAAATAATAATTGTTTTACTGTGGTGGTTGAGATTGTATGTCAACTTGGCTGGGCCAAGATTCTCAATGTTTATATGTGAACAGAACACCCCCAGGATAGGATTTTATGTGAATGGCCAATCGGTTGAGGGGGAGTCTCCTTGAGTGTGTGGCCTGCATCCAAATATAACTGGATGTTCTGGCTTTTGCCTGCTCCGGATCCTGCAGCTGCCTCCTGTTTGTCTGACCTCCGGTTCCTGGCTCTTGACCTAGCAGCTTATCTGCTGATCTTAGGATTCATCGACCTTCACAACTTGGGAGCAAGAGTCCTGCTCACTGACCTACCAATCTTGAGTTTGCCAGCCCCTGCAGCTGCATGAATCAAGAGAAGCCTTGTAGTCTTGCCTGCCGATCTTGGGACTCATTGATCTTTACAGCCTGTGAACAAGAGTCCTACTCTCCAACCTGCTGATATTGGGTTCTCCAGCCCCTGCAGCTATGTGGATCAGGAGAAGCCTCTATCTTGATCCACAGACTTGGGACGTTCCAGCCTCTACAACCACGTGAACCCTTTCCTTGATATAAATCTTTCTTTTTATATATTTATATGCTTTACTAGTTTTGCTTCTTTAGAGAACCCAGCCAAAGACATTTACACGAACTCTTTTAAAAAATAGAAGGGGAACCAACACTTAACAGCTGCTTTAATGAGGCCATCATAACCCTGATGATAACAAAACCATTAGAAGAAAACTTCAGACTTGCAGACTATAGGTGATGAAAAAGCTTTAACAAGATAGTGGTAAATTAAATTCACCAATAATTAAAAAGTATAAAATATCACTTCCAAATGAAATTTTTTTCCTCAGATGTGTAGAGTTTTTTAAAAGTTTGAATAACCAACCATACAGTTCACCACAGTAATAGAATAAAAGAGAAAAATCCTATGAACTTCCTAATAGACATAAAAAAAAAGTATGACAAAATACAGTACTCACTGATAAAACTTTCAGCAAACTAGGAATAGAGCTTTCTTAATATGAGGAAGGACATCCTGGGAAAACCTTCAGCTAACATTTCATTTGATGATGAAAACTGAGTGTATTTCCCCTAAAATTGGAATCGAGGGAAGGATGTTCACTGTCACCACTTTTTATCAACTTGGCACTGGATTCCTAACCAGTGCAGGAGCACCAGAAAAGGAAATAAAAGCTGTATGAAATGGAAAGGAGAAGTAAAACTCTTTATGTGCAAACATCATGAGGTGTGTGTAGTTTTAGGAAGCTACAAAATGTTGCTAAAGATAGTAAACAGATTTAGTGCTGTGATAACAATTTCTTCTAGCATAGGCAATGTAAGAGTAGAAAGGCTATAGGATCTCAAGTGGTCAGTGTATGATAGAGTGCAAGAGATTCTTGACATTGGAATAGAGTGTGTTTACGGTTTAGGAAACTGATATTTGGGATATTAATTTATACTTGGAGAGCTGGGAAGTTGTATGAAACATTCAAATTATTTTTTCTCACTTTATCTCTGATTCTACCATGTCTCTGTATCTGCCTGTATATCTTTTTTGTGAATCAAATCAAATACATGGAGCTTAGAGAAGTACTGATTTTCATTAAAGATTCACACCAATAAGTGTAAAATTACAACTGTGATAAGTGCAATATATAGAGTGGCTCAAGGGCAGAAGAGAGATAAGGATTTGGGACTCTAAACTCACAATTAGTCATAGGTCACTTGTAGGCCTAAATATAGGCAAAACACTTGAGAATTGACTATTAGCACGTAACTGTGTACAGGTAGGTGCTTTACTTATCTAACTGCTGATCAAATCCTAAACTGTGCTATCAATTTAGTGGTTAGAGTAAAGTAGAATAGAAAATACCAGACTACCCTACACATAGTAAAGGTAATTATCATTTCATGAAAATTTTGTTTTTGCTTAATAAATGCATGTATGTATTATCTCATAATGTAAGATACACTTTTTACAGTTAATCAAAGAAAAAACATTTAGAAAATAATGATATACCTTGTCTCATTTAAATAAATGTTTTACACATATATGCAGGAATAGTTTTATACAAATGTGATCAACTCACCTGCTTTTTAAAATTTGTGTGTGTTTCAGTTTGAGGCATGGTGTTTTCCCCTCTTTTCTTGATTTTCTCCTCTTCCTCCTTGACCCTATTTCCTACCCTCCATATCACCTTCCCCCATAAGTAGCACGTACTAACAATCTAGTGGAAACCCTGGTGGCGTAGTGCTTAAGTGCTGCAGCTGTTAACCAAAAGGTCAGCAGTTTGAATCCACCAGGTTCCCCTTGGAAACTCTGTGGGGCAGTTCTGCTCTATCCTGTGGGGTCGCTATGACCTGTTTGTCTTTGCATATTAAGGCACGCTCTATCAGTTTTGTGAGTATCAACTGCATGGAAAAAAAATAGGAAATGAACTAGGACGGAAAGTATCAGACTGCGTTACAGTCTGATGTTCTTAAAATACATCTGTATGTTTATTTGTTACGTTTGTCTTTATTCCATCTGTATATTGATTAAATACTTCACCCCTTAACTTCTCTCTTTCCACTTTTTTCTTGGCAATTTTCATATGAAGGAGCCCTGGTGGCGCAACAGTTAAATGCTTGACTGCCAACCAAAAGGTCAGCGATTTGAACTCACCCAGCAGCTCTGTGGGAGAAAGACCTGGTGATCTGTGTCTGTAAAGATTTCAGCCTGGAAAATCCTGTGGGGCAGTTCTACTCTGTCGCATGGTACTTCTGTGAGTCGAAATTGAGTTGACAACGCCTAACAATAACATTCTTTCACATAAACTTTATCATTTTATCAAATCTTTTAAAAAAAAAAAGCTATTGGGAGTCTACGTGCAAATACATTAAACATATTTATTTTCAGTAAATTTACATTTTAGTAATATTAAGTCTTACTCTGGTTAAGAGCTCGGCTGCTAACTAAAAGGTTGGTTGTTCGAATTTACCAGCCACTCCTTAGAAACCCTATGGGGCAGTTCTACTCTGTCCTATAGGGTTGCTGTGAGTCAGAATCAACTTGATGGCAATGGGTTTGTTTTTTTATTTTTAATAAACGTTTGTTTTTTTTTCAAATCTTGCTTTATGTTCCTTTAATAATGTTTTACAGTTTTCATCCTTTAGCTTTTATGTGCCATCCTTGTAAAGCTATTATAGTTAGTTTTTCTTGCTATTATGTGTAAAATGTTTTCGCATTTCTCTAAATGCCAGTTTGTAAAATGAAGAAAATACATTGCTGTTGAGTCGATTCCAACTCAGTGTCCCTATAGGACAGAGTAGAACTACCCCATAGAGTGTGCAAGGAGTAGCTAGTGCATTTGAACTGCCGAACTTTTGGTTAGCAGGCAAGATCTTAACCACTGTGCACTATGTTTATTTTACCATTTTTTATTAGAATATTATGGATATACTAAAAGAGTTTCATACCTTTTTCAATGTTTATGCCAGATTTTTTGTTTTCTTGTATTGTTTATTACAATTTCCCTGATTTTGAAGTTCACTGATTGTATTTAATAATAATGGTAATTTGCATGGTTGCCTATCTAGTTCATAATTTTAATTGAGATATTCTAGTGTTTTGCCGTTTGAATGGTGATAGTAATAAAAATAATTGTAATAATGATTGCTAACATATACATAGTGGTTATTATGTGCCAGGCATTATTTTCCTAGCTGTACGTACATTAATTTTCATAGTAAGTATATGAGATGTGTACTATTATTTATTCCAGAAGCTACATGATTAGCTAATATTTGTTGTAAGCTTTTGATTAAAAAACAAATAAAAACCTTTTATTTTACGTAATTTATTTCCATTCTATTTTACTCAGCATTTTTTTTTCTTTTACAGTGGTTGCAGGATTTGATCAAATGCCTTTTCAGCATCTTTTAAATGGTTATGTAATTTTCCCGTTTTTAATGTGTTGAGATAAAATTTATGTTGTAGGTTTCCTTATACTGAACCACTCTTCCAATTAAGAAAATAATCCTTTTGGTAATGATACGTCATTCTCAGAATGTATTGCTGGATTCTCTTTGCTTATGTTTTATTTAGAAGTTTTAAATCTTTATTCGATGATGAAACTGCTTTATAATTTGCCCTTTTGATAATCTTTCTCTTTTTTTAAGTTTTTATTGTTAAAATTATGCTGGCTTTATAAATGAATTATGCCGCTTTCCATTTTTCCTAGAATATTTTTTAGATTGTAATATAAGGTTAAATGTAGCTTAGCTGTGAACCTGTTTTGTGGGAATTTACTTGATGCAATACCCAAAAAATGGCAGCCTTCAAATAACACTACCAGGCAAGCCACCCCAGAGATCAAAAAATAGAAAGGTTCACTGATGAAATTAAGATTCTCGAGTCACATGTTTATTCAAACATCTTAAAACACACAATGAGAAGTAAGGAAAGGGAGATGGGGCAGGTTAGCAGGATAGGGTGCAGGTGGGCAGAAGGATCAGAGTACTGGAACCTTGGTTTATGCATTGTTCACGTGTCCTATCTCTTTCTCCGCCTCATCAGCCTTTCCTGCCGATGGTGTATTTAGGTGAGTTTAGGTATGAGCAAAGGGTTCCGCATGTGGAAGGTGTCCCTGACCAATGAAGCACACTTGCTTTATTGGATAGATGCAGGGACAGGTATTCCTGGCCACAGCTATGGTTAACCAGTTAGCCTCCTGAACAGTTCACTTGCATTTATTATGCAGTTAAAACCCTCAGAGGCCAGAATGAGACCATACTGAGTGTTATGGATTGAATTGTGTCCCCTCAAAATGCATGTCAACTTAGCTAGGCCGTGATTCCCAATACTGTGTGATGGTCCACCATTTTGTCATCTGATGTGATTTTCCTATGTGTTGTAAATTCTACCTCTATGATGTTAATGAAGTAGGATTAGAGGCAGTTATGTTAATGAGGCAAGACTGTCTCCAGGATTAAGTTGAGTCTTAAGTCAATCTCTTTTGTGATATAAAAGAAGTGAGTAGAGAATGTGGGGATCTCCTACCCACAAGAAGCAGTGCTGGGAGCAGAGCATGTTCTTTGGACCCAGGGTTCCTGTGTGGAGACACTCCTAGAACAGCAGAAGATGGTTTTTTAAATGACCTTTTGCTTTCTTCATGTATGACACCCTTGATGTCATTCCAGAACTTGACTGGTCTTTGGTCATTAGTGTTCAATGCATCAAGTTTATTCTTGAGATTGTCTCTAAATTCAGGTGGGATATACTCAAGGTCATACTTTTTGGCTCTTGTGGTCTTGTTTTAATTTCCTTCAGCTTCAGCTTGAACTTGCATATGAGCAGTTGATGGTCTATTCTGTAGTTGGCTCTTGGCCTTGTTCTGACTGATGCTATTGAGCTTCTCCATCATCTCTTCCATAGATGTAGTCAATTTGATTTCTGTGTATTCCATCGAGTGAGGTCCATGTGTACAGTCACCATTTATGTTGTTGAAAAATGGTATCTCCAATGAATAAGTCATTGGTCTTGCAGAATTCTATCATATGGTCATCAGTGTCATTTCTGTCACCAAGGCCATATTTTCCAACTATTGTTTCTTCTTTGTTTCCTGCTTTCACATTCCAGTCACCAGTAATTATCAGTGCATCTCGATTGCGTGTTTGATCAGTTTCAGATTGCAGAAGATGATAAATATATTCAATTCCTTCATCTTTGGCATTAGTAGTCGGTGCGTAAATTTAAATGTAGTCCTGTTAACTGGACTTCCTTGTAGGTGTATGAGTGTTATCCTGTCAAGGACAGCATTGTAATTCAGGATAGACCTTGAAATGTTCTTTTTGACGGTGAATGTAGCGCCATTTCTCTTCAGTTTTTCATTCTTGCCATAATGGACCCTATGATTGTCTTACTCAAAATGGCCAATACCAGTCCATTTCAGTTCACGAATGCCTAGAATATTGATCTTCAAGCATTCGATTTCATTTTTGGTAGCTTCCAGCGTGAAATTTCACCCCACTTGCAAACTAACAATTTAGCATGCTGCAGTTTCATGGTGTCAGCAGAAGACATGAGACTCCTGGGTCAGGGACAAAAAGATCTTTCTTACAGCGCAACAAACATCACGTTAGTGTCTGTTCTGCTTACCTGGCAAGTCCCTGGAGACAATGTACAGTGGCCCAGGTGAGTACTGCACCCAGTGGATTTTCACCACACCTGAGCGTCTCCAACCTTAGGGAACCCACAGTTTTTACAGTGGACAGTAAGGTTGGCCTTTGCCTCAGCAATACCAGTTGCCCTCAAATTGGTTCTGACTCATAATCACCCTGTGTGTATCAGAGTAGGGCTGTTCTCCATCAGATTTTCAGTGACTGTTTTTTGGCGGTACTTCTGGCTCTGAGCATGTTAACCTTTACCACCAGCGACTGCATTTGCTTCAAAGGAAGACAGTATCCCTTTCTTCGAAGGCCGTTTGCTTTAAAACATCCTTGAAAAGAGTGCCGGGACCAAAGCACAATGATCGCCTCACTCTCAAGACCTGCAGAAATGTGAGACCCAATACAGGAACAGTATGATTGTACCTTATGGCTTGGTTTTTCTAAGTATAAGTAACATATTCTTCTTCATATAGCCCAGCTTCCACGTTCCAATTACTAATGGATTTTAACAGCTGCTTCTTCTCGTTTCGTATCATGCACATCAGCAAACGAAGGTCCCGAAAGCTTGACTTCCCTTCATGTCATTAACATTGACTCTACTTTGAGAAGGCAACTCTTCCTCAGTTGTATTTTGAGTGCCTTCCAACCTAAGAGTTTCATCTTCTAACACTATATCAGTGTTTCACTGCTATTCATAAGGTTTTCACTGGCCTATTTTTTTCATAAGTAGATTGCCAGATCCTTCTTCCTCATCTATCTTAGCCTGGAAGCTCCACTGAAATACGTCCACCAGGGTCATCCTGCTGGTATTTGAAATACCGGTGGCATAGCTTCCAGCATCACAGCAACATATAAGCCACCACAATATTCCAGACTGACAGATGAGAGGCCTATTGTAGGAGTCGTGTGACAATAAATAAACTTTGTACTAAGCCTATGATAACACAAAGCAGAGGATGGTTGCATCTGCTTGGAAAGTCAGGCAAAGCTTTACAAAGAAGAGGTACTTGACTTGACCTTTAAGGATGAGAAGTTCACTCTGGAGAGAGTATTATGTAGTAGATTAGAGTACAATGTTAAGATATCTGTTACACTCGGTTATACCACTTACTAGTTATGTGATCCTGACCAAGTCATTCAACTTCTCAAAGACTGTTTCCTCATTTATAAAAGTGAAAATTATGTCTATTTCATAGTACCATGTTGAGATTAGTTTAAATAATTACTTCAAAACATTTAGCATAGATCCCGGCATATAAAGAGCACTAATTAAATTGTATTTATTGCAGTTGCTAATATTACTATCTGTTGTTTTTCGGTGCCATCGAGCTGATTCTGACTTAGAGCAAATACATGTGACATGGTAGAACTGCCCCATAGATTTTTCTGCCCTGTAATTTTTTGGAAGCAGACCACAAAGTCTGTCTCACAGAGCTGCTGGGTGGGTTTGAACCAAAGTCCTTTTGGTTAGCAGCCAAGCACGACAGTTGAGCCAGTAGGGCTAGTACTCTAATACAACTGCTCCTACCGCCTTTTTTATCAGCCAGATTAAAAGATATTCCATTCCAGAGAGAGAGACCAAACACTGGGAGGTGCATAAGCATGAGACAGTATATTATAGCATGTTTGAAAGAGTATGTTGTGTGACATAATTGGAACATGAGATGTTTATATGAAAATGTTCAAAGATGATAAAGACTTCTTTTAAAGTGGGTTTCAAAACAGTAAAGAAGGATGTAAGTGCTTTTAGGGAGATAGAATCTATTGAACTTGATTGAGAGGTGAGTGAAATAAAAAATAATGGAATATTGTAGGTTAGGATGACGCAGGTTTCTGTTTGGTTTACGTGGTTTTTGAGGCTGTTTATCAATAATAGACTATTGGGCTAATGACAGCTGTTAAGAGGACAAAAATCAGTTTGGTTTTGGATGTGTTGAATTTCCAAATTTGGATGCCATTGTGATGGCGCTCTCTACTAGGTGATTGGATAAACCAGAAAAAGCAAACCACTTACTGTCCAGTTGGTGCCAACTCATAGTGACCCTATAGGACAGAGTAGAACTGCCCCATAGGGTTTCCAAGGAACGGCTGGTAGATTCGAACTGCCGAACTTTTGGTTAGCAGCCAAACCCTTAACTACTGCTCCACCAGGGCCCCTGGTGATTGGATATAAGGGTATAAAACTGTCTTATCCAAGTAGAGGTATTCATCTCTTATATTATGTTGTCACTAGATCTTAACACTGTTGTGTAGTTTAGTGAATGAAACATTGGCTGTTGATGAAACCACTCAGTGTAGAGTGAGAAGGCTAAGAATTCAACCAAAAATCACTCAATGTAGAGTGAGAAGGCTAAGAATCAGCCACACTACTAAAATTAAAAAGAAATGCAAGTTGGAATCTTTGACAAAAGGAAACAGGGTAGACATTTTTAAGAAGTATAAGGAGGGGGTTGGCGGTGGGTGTCTTCAGGGACAATTTGTGAAAGTGTAGAAGTAGCAAACCTTCTCTTGGTAGTTTTCTTGAAAAGGAGACATTTAATATATCTATTTTATAGGATATCCATAATGTCTCAAGGCAAAGAAATCACAAATATTTAAGCATAGATTGCCCTAAGCATTTCCTTGTGTTACAATATCTTTGGTTTTTGTATCCAGGAAATGCTGGCCTCATAGAATGAATAGGCAGATATTCCCTCCTCTTTAATTTTCTGGAAGACTTTGTATAGAATTGGTATTACTTCTTCCCTAAATGTTTTGTAGAATTTACCAGTGAAGCCATATGGGCCTGGAGTTTACTTTATGGGAAAATTTAAAACTACATATTCAATTTCTTTAATAGATACAGTGCTATTCAGGTTATCTGTTTCTTATTGAGTGAGCTTTTGTATTTGTATCTTTCAAGAAATATGTTCATTGCAACTGAATTGTCCAATTTAGTCATATAACATTGTTCATAACATGACCTTTTTATTCTTTTAATGACTGTAAAATCTGTAGTGATGTTTCTTCTTTCATTGCTGATACTGGTAATTTTTGTCTTCTCTATTTTGTCTGGTCAGTCTGGCATTAATATTATTTATCTTCTGAAAAAAACAGCTTTTGGTTTCATTGAGCTTTCTCTACTAATATGTTTTCTATTTCATTGATTTGCATTTTTATTATTTGGTCTTTTTACTTTGGGTTTAATTTGCTCTTATTTTTCTAGGTTTTTTTTTTTTTTTAATGGTAGAATCCGAGGTCATTGATTGTAGACCTTTGTCCTTTCCTATTAATATAGGTGTTTAATGCTGTAAAATGTCCTCTAAGCACCCCTTTACCTGCATTTAACAAATTTTTACATATTGTATTTTCATTCAATTCAAAATACTCTTCTAATTTTCTTTTTGTTTCTTCTTTGACCCATGGATTATTTAGAAATGAACTATTTAGTTTCTAAGTAATGAGGCTTTTCCAGATATCTTTCTGTTATTGATTTCTAAGTTAATTCCAGTAGAGTCAGAAAAATACTGTGCATGATTTGAATCTTTTGAATTTGTTGTGACTTGGCTTTTGACCCAGAATATGTTGCCTTTGTAAATATGTATTCTGCTGTTGTTGGATGGAATGTTCTACAAATGTCAATTAGGTCAACTTGGTTGATGGTGTTGTTCAAATCTCCCATATTCTTACTGATTTTATCAGTTACCTACTTGTTTTATCAGTTATGGAGAAAAAAAATGTTGACACTTTTTATAATGTTAGTTTGTCTTGTTTCTTCTTTCTGTTCTATCAGTTTTTGCTTCATGTATTTTAAAGTTCTGTTATTAGGTGTGTAACACTTAGGATAGTTATGGCCTCTTGATAAAATTATTTATCATTATGAAATGACCCTGTTCATTTACTTTTTTTTTTTTGCTCTAAAATCTAGTTTGTCTGTTTCAGTGTCCTTTTCTACTACCCTGTTATCTGTGTCATTTCTAGTTCAGTTTGATTGGTTTCTCTCATTATGGGTCATATTTTCTTGCTTTTTTTGAAACCTGGTAATTTTGAATTGGGTGCCAGCCATGGTGAATTTTACCCTGTGGTGTACTGGATGTTTTTGTATTTCTATAAATATTCTTATGCTTTGTCCTGGGATATAGTTATGTTACTTGGAAATAGTTTGATTCATTTCTTAGGCAGCACCAGAGCACCAAAATCCTCCTGAGTACTTTACCCAGTGCCCATAAATTATAGGCATTTCACTTAGGCTATATGTGTTTTGCGTCTGATTTCCTGTAATTTTTCCGTTAATTTTTTCCCTGCCCTCAGGTCGTTTTCTCATACACGCAAGTTGATCAGTATTTAGCAAAAGACTGCAGATCTCTGTTTCTTTGTAGCTCTCTCTGATCTGCTACTCAGCCCTGTGAATTTTAGCCTCCTCAATCTTCCTGTACTTCCAGCTCTGTCCCCTCTATTCCAGTAGACCACTGGTTCTAACTAGATTACTCCTATCTGCTCTGTGGCCTGGAAATTCTTACTAGGCAGGAAGTTGGGATAATGGTAGATCTCACCTCTTTGTTTCCAATCTCTGAGGGATTCCAAAACCAAAAAATCCAAACCCAGTGCCATGGAGTCGATTCTGACTCTGAGGGATTACTCTCCTTTATTTCTTGATTTCTGATATCCTTAAGGATCCCTGGTAGCATAGCACAGTGGTTAAGAGCTTGGCTACTAGCCAAACAGTTGGCAGTTCAAGTCCACCAGCTGCTCCTTGGAAACCCTATGGGGCAGTTTTTCTCTGACCCATAGGACCACGGTGAGTTGAAATCGACTGTGGGTTTGGTTCCCTTTTTTTTTTTTTTTTTTTTTTTGTGAATACTCTTAAAGGAGCACCGGTAAAGCAGTGGTTAAAGTGGTAAAGGTTGGCAGTTCAAACCCAACAGCCTTTCCGTGGGAGAAAGATGTAGCAGCTTTAGTCTGTAAAGATTTATGGTCTTAAAAACCCTATGGGGCAGTTCTCCTCTGTCCTAGATGGTTGCTATGAATTGGAATCAATTTGACAGCAATTTTTTTCTAAATGTTTTGAAAACTGTTTTTTCCCCTTATATTTTGTCTGTTTTCAGTATTGTTTAGATTCAAGAGTAAATCCGGTCCCTGTTACTCCATCTTTGTCAGCTGTGGAAGTACTCTTGACATTTGAATTTGATCTTTTAAATTTACTGTGTTATAGATTCCCGTTTCACTTGTCTACTCTTTCTTATTTTCTACAATGTTTGTGTTCATGTGTTCTTAGAATCTTAGAAGGTAGGTAGTTTGTGAGGCTGGGGTGGCCCTCTATCCATGAGTCAACGTCTTCTGTGTTTTTGGTACCATTCTAAGTATTGGGGAAAGAAACATGACTTAGATCCAGCCTCTGAGAACTTCACTCAAGTAGGAACTCCAGTATAGTTGGGGGAGGGGTGGGAAGTATGCAATGGTTTGGAGTTACGCAATGAAATCAAGTTAACTTGAAAATTTTATTTAAATTGTAGCCATAACGTTTTGAGTAATACAGATCTTTTAAGAAAAGCTTTTTTGGGGAAGAATATATCTGAAGTAGAATGTGAGCACAATATTTAGTTTCATGCTATATTATGGAAGTAAATAGGAAAATGTACTGCTCATTTTTAACTGACTCCAACTAAAGCTGAGCAATTAGTAGGGGACAGAAGGTTAAAAAGAGAGAGAGAGAAAAGAAAAGTATTTCGCTCTGATTGGGAAAAAAATGTCATGAGAACTTTCGGCTTTTAGCATCAAACTCATTGCCATCAAGTCAATTCCAACTGATAGCAACCCTATAGAACAGAGTAGAACTGTCCCATATGGTTTCCAAGGAGTGCCTGGTGGTTTTGAACTGCCAGCCTTTTGGTTAGCAGCCGTAGCTCTTAACCACTGTACCACCAGGGTTTCCTTTAGTATCAAGTAGTATGTAATTATTTTCCTTTCTATTTCTTTTCCTGTTATATTTGAAGGAAGCCCTGGTGGTGCAGTGGTTAAGAGCTCGGCTTCGAGCCAAAAGGTTGACAGTTTAAGTCCACCAGTTGCTCCTTGGAGACCCTGTGGGGCAGACAGTTCTACTCTGTCCATAGAGTCGCTACTGAGTTGGAATCGACAACGGCAGTGGGTTTTGTTTTTGTTTTTAAATAAATTTGAAGAACAAAAGCAAATTCTTTAAGCAAAAGTTTTCTGTTTAATTAGCGTAAATAACTTAGGCATCAGAGAAACGTCAACGACTAAATCATACTGTGTTTGCTATGAAGAGATAAGTAGCCTAGCTATAGGCTGTTAATCCAACTTGAAGATTTTGTTCATTTTTTTTATCTAGGGAGGACCTTTGATGCCAATCTGAGACTGAGATTGAGTTCATAAAGGAAGAATTGGCTTTAAGAAAGATGATATTGACCCTTAGTTGATTTAAAAGTATATATTATAAAATATTTCAACCTTTTTTAAAATAATCTTTTATTAGTGCTGATTTAAGTTTAATTCTTTAAAGAATAGAAAGCACATGACTTTACAGAACCATTGTGTGCCATAATAGGAAAAAATATTGTACACCTTGATTTCAGTACTGTAGTGTTACTCCCACAGGTCTTTGAGAAGTGACTAGGAATCTTTCCAATCTAAAAGAAAAAATGATGAATCATAATGTATGTTATCTTTTTTCATACCATATGTATAAAAAAATAAAAATGTATAGGAAGAATTAAATATAGATGTTTTTGAATCAGTGAAGAAAGAACAATTTGGATGTTGTTAGCATGAAAAAGGCGAAAGTGGTTTTGAGGGTGGAAAAGTTAGGCAGAGCAGTGTTAAACCATTTTCGGCAGAAATTAGCCAAATTAAAGAAATATCTTTCTTGGCCTCTTTCTAATTTTGAAGAGTATTGAATAAAGCATAAATTGTATGCATATTTATTTGCATTTTTATACTTAAATTATCTTATTAATGCAATGGAAGGGCTTGGGTGTGGTGATTGTAGTGTTAAGGTGTTATCTGAATTAGGCAAAACTCTTTACCAGATAAAGGTAATAAAACTGGTTAGAACACCAAACTATATATCTTTAGTAACATTTTTACTGCTTTATAAATTTTTTTTATTGGAGTTTTTCTCTTTTGTACAGATACAAGGTAATTTCTTTATTTCCTATGCTACAATCAGATAGGACTCTTTCAAACCTTCTTCATGTTGAAATTGACATTGTGGCTTCCATTTTGTTATGTTCTTATTTTAAAAGGAATCTTCTAGCCGAAATACCTCTATTTTAATTCAGAATCTGCTCTTTCTCTGCAAATATAACACCTAGCTCCTTACCTTATGTGTTGCTATCAAAAATGAAATAAAATGCATTTGTGTTCCTTAATATTGTTCCTTAACATTCTTTTCTGGTATGTTTTTGATTCTTGTGTTCTTTCACAGAAAACATCAGACTGCAGTTATAGTTGCAATTAAAAAAACTTGAATTAAAAATGAGTTGGATAATGAATAAAAATGCCTTCTTTGTTTTGCGTCTTCATACCACATTTGATTTTTTCTTGTACTAATTAAGATATACATTGAATGTTAGTTCAATAAGAAATGGCCTTTATGACATATCATTTAGAATGTAAATTATTTTTAAGCAGGAGAATATTGAAAATAAAACAGAACTAGCTAAAAAATCTGAATTATTTACAGGCCAAGGGCTTAAAAGTGCATCGCCCCTGCACAAATATTACATTATGAAATGGGAATTTCAGTTTGCTGTAAATCTGTCTGGCATAGCAGCTTAAAATAAAATAGTTTTACCCATCTAAAGCAACATCAATTTGCCAGTCAGTGCTTCATGTATCAAAGAGTGTTCTGTGAAAATATCAATATCATTGGTTAATATAAATGAAATTAATTTTTAAAGCTGGGCTAAAGGTTGACATCTGAAAAATTGCATTACTTTGCAGAAGAGAAATTTCTGTCTTCTAGTGAAATTTCAGGTCATAAGGGCAAGTAATTTTCACAATCTTCAATGGGAGCCAGTGAAATATGAACTTCATTGTCACCTAGCCCCAAAGCGATAAGATAAAATGAGCTGATACATCATTTGCTGTGGTTTTATCATCTCCCTCAGTAATTGGAAGAGAAAACATAAGAGCATGTGTGTTTGTATGCTCCCCTCTTGCCCCTCCTGGCTCCACCATCATCCACACCCAGGCTAAAACCATTTTAGCCCAATCAATACAAAGGTCACATAGCATTTTATTTATATATTTTTAATTTTTCATTCTGACTAAAACTGCCAAGTAGAACATTAGAGTAATGAATATGTTTAATTGAATTTGTCACCCATGAAAATGCTAAGGAGAACACTGTACCACATCATAGTACCAGTAAGCAGAAGGAGGAAATATACTGTATAGATGAAAAGATTTTAAATAACAACTCATAATTAATTTAAAGGGTAATTTTCTGTCCTATTCATAACTTTCATATTTTTTATTATTATCAATTTTTGTATTCTTTCTGAAATTTGGTGACATTCTAAGTGTTCAGGGATATAGATTTAATAACAAAATTACCGAATTTTCCACCATACTCAACAATATGCCATCTTCAAATTCAAGGAAAGACCTTCAAGTTTTGTTTCAAGGATATATATTTGAAAACTTCAAACTAAAAGTCATGTGGTCTAATGATGAAGTAAATTCTTTAACTAGAATTCACTATGATAAAGTAAATCAAGTGTTATGCTTTGATATCAAGTTCCAGAGAAAATTGTATGTAGCAAAATGCAAAAACCATGATAATAATATGGAGCTACAACTTTAAAATACTTGATTTAAATTCCTTTAAACTAGTTAAAATTGCAGTTATTGTAAATAAAACATTATTGTACATGTATTTAGTGGTGATTTGATAAGAGAATATTTCCCTGTGTTTTTATCCATTTCTGTTTGCTGTTTTTTCCATATTAAAATATATGCCTTCTGACTGTAATTTATAATTATGTTCCATGAAAATGGGATGTAGAGAATATTTCCTAGACTTTTCCTGTAAATGATGTTGTTAATTGATAGCATGATTTAGCCTGTATTTTGTATACTAAATTTAAAACATTTTTATTGATGTTAAATATATCCATATAGTTTGGAAATGGTTTTGTTGTGAAATTTCAAATACTACTGTTAATATGTATGATTTTACTCTTACTTACAAATTCTTCAGAAGTCAGTGTGGAATTAATCTGAAAGAGTAGAACCTCTTCAAATAGTGGCAAATGTTTGGGACTAGGATATGCTGTGCTAGTTTTAAAAATAACGAGTAGTGTTTTTAAAGATATTTTTTATTGATGTTATATATGTGAGTGTATATATATGGATTTTTTTTGTAAATACTTCTTATTTTTCAGGTAAAACATTTTATTTTTTTCTCTTGACAAAAAATTGTAAAACCTTTTAAGTGTATTAAGGGTAGTTTTTGTAGTTCGTGAAACAAAGCCCCATTTTTTTTTCTTAAAACAAATATGGCTCTATTTTCAGAGACTATTTTCAGTCTACCTAAAAAAAAAGTGTAATATTTAATAAGTAAGAGTACCATTTAGTTAGGCAATAAATACAGGTTTCTAGTTTTGTTCTTTGGTTAAGATGAGAAAACAAAAGTTTTATTTTGATAAACTGGAGAGCTAAAGAGAAAAGTGAAAATGCTTTACTTTCAATTCAAGAATATATGCAACAAGGTAAAGAAGTTTTCTTATCTGTCCACAGTGTACTATTTGAAGTGTAGAAGAAAGAAATGGGCACATTAGTTAGGGAGAATGATATATGCTTTTTCAGAAGGTATGGTTTTCAGATAATCAAATGTATCTTCGTTAAAATTTTTAATATAAAGTAATATATACATATATGTATGTGTGTGTATATATAATTAAATACTGGTTTCTTTCTCTCCTTTCTATCTCCCTTACCTAAAGTTTAACTAATAAACCAACTTTGTTGAAACAAATTATATACATATGTACATATATATATGAAGAAAGTTGAATTTGCTAATAATACCAACAGTATCAATAAAGCTAGGTAGTAAACATTCAAAGAGAGTGCTGTGGGCTTAAGCTTTCGAGCTATTCTCCACTTTTGGTCATAACTGCAGCGCAATGGTAATGATACTGTTTCCATAGCAACTGATTCATTGGAGGGCTGGACCTCTGTCTAGGGTGCTGTCAGTGTGTGTAGAGTTTCAGTGAACAGAAAGTCCCAAAGAAGGGTCTGTTTCTACCTAATCCAGTTTTAATTAAACTCTAGAGACTTTGAAGTGAAGCCTTGGACCAGGCATATACTATTCCAATAAGAAACAAACCTCTGGTTTAGCTAGGCCTCAGCTGCTTCTCAGTACTGACACCTTTTCCTAATGAATACTTTAAAGAAATGTTATTATGTCCATTTTAGCAAGTAATTTTACTAGTTAAAGGATTCTTCATTTTATATCAAACCTCAACTTTCTCTTCCATAACTGTAAAATTTCACTTGTTAATTTTTTCTTTTAAGAAATCAGACTAGTTTTTCTAAGTAACATTTTACTTTTTTGATTCCTTTGACAATGTTAAATAATTTTCTGTCTCTCCTCCTGTTTCTCCTTTTCTGAGTTTTAAAAAATTACTATACCTGATTATATTTAACATTGAAAGTACTATCATTCAGTTTGTTGCCATTTATATCAAGTTCGAAAACATACAAAACAATACTAGATTAAATCAATTATGCATATAAATGTACTAATAGTGTAAAAATTTACATGGGAATTATAATCCCAAAAACGAGGGTAGTGATTGGCTCTGAGGAAGGAGGAAAATGGGATCAGGAAAGATTAAACATAAGAGTTTCAATACTATTTATAATCTATTAATTTTTTTTTAAATATATGCAATAATATAGCGAATGGTAGGATTTGATAATGTTGAGTAGCAGATACATGGACTTATTTTATTTTCTGTACTTTTGAATATGCTTGACATTTGTTAATAAAGCACATTTTGAAGGAGCATGCTACTTGCTGTGTTTCAAGTAGATGTTTGAATAACTATACTGCTTAAAGAAATGGAATATAAATTGAATTTTCCAATTAATCATAATTATTTTGGTACATTAAAAATGTTATAAAATGGTTTAGAATCTTTATTTTTATTACTAAATGGAATATCCTAGAATATAATTAAATATTTAGATAAATGATTTTGACCTTACAGTGATTGGCATCACCATCATGAAAACAGGTTTATATAGTTCCATAGATATAAGGGGTAGAATTTGCAGACCAGTGTGATATTCCTAGGATATCACAGAGCTTCAAAAATCTTTTTTTTTTTTTTTTTTGCTTTTTCTCTTTCACCTGTAACCTATGTGCAGGAAGAGAAGAAGAGTTGATTAAAATTCCTAATGAGTTGGATTCTAGTTTAACAAAAATTCATCCCTCTTGGAAATGTGTCAGTGTGGTATATAATGGAAGCTCTAGGCTTGTGGATTGAGAGTAGCTGAGACACAGCCACTGATTTGTCAAGGAATTTTGTATTAAGTATTTAATTAGTCTGAGCCTCATTTTCCTTATCAATAATTGGATAGATTGGGTTTATATGGTGTTATGGAACATATATTGGATTGTCTAACATTTGAAAAATATAAGTGGCAAACTCAAATGCTGATGAAATGAGGCAGGTAATAGCAAATGAGTAAATGAGGGCCAAATGGAGAGCGCGTGCCAGTTGTTACCATGCGGCATATGGATCCAGATTTGCAGCCACATAGTCCAGTTTTTCCTGACATTTATGTAAATATATAAGTATGTATTTGTGTAAATATTCATTTTCTCCAATATTTTCAACTCATTCAAATTTGGTTAAAACATCCTATGGGGCAAACAAAATGAATTTGGGACATGTATATGAAACTTGGGTTGCCATTTATTGATTCATTTAATCATTCAGAAAATATCTACTTTGTGCCAGACATTGTTTTGTTGTTGTGTACCATTGCCTAGACATTGTTCTGTTGTTGTTGTGTACCATTGCCTAGACATTGTTCTGTTTTTGTTGTTGTGTGTCATTGCCTAGACATTGTTCTGTTGTTGTTGTGTGCCATTGCCTAGACATTGTTCTGTTGTTGTGTGTCATTGCCTAGACATTGTTCTGTTGTTGTTGTTGTATGCCATTGTCTAGGCAATGTCTTTGCTCTAAAGCAACTTAGATTCCAGTATTCAAGTGATGAATAGAGGGAACAGACAAGTAAGCCGATATTAGAATTCAGATCACAGTGTTATGAAGAAAACCTGGTAAGGGTTTTGAGTAGGATGAATGGTGGTAGAGGAAGTGGGATTTAGATCCTTTGGCTTCACTGAGGAGATAACATAATGAAAAGAAATCTAGATGTGAGAGAAGAGCATTCCAGGCAGAGGGAATAACTAGTATGAAAGCAGTGAGGAGGAAAGAGGCTCGTCAGATTGTCCCAAATATAAGACTTTACATGCAGTTAAGAGGAGCTTAGAGTTTATTGTGTGTGATGTGAAACCACAGGACGCTATTAAATATAGGACCGATGTGATCTGATTCGCCTTTTAAAATTTTTTTCTTTGGCTCCCCTGAGCAGAATAGACCCTAGAGGTAAGAATAGTAGGGAGACCAAGTAGAAGGCTACTGCAGACTCTGAAGGCTTGGATCTGCTGGTGGTAGCAGTGGTTGTGGTGAGAGAAAGAATACCTCTGCTTTAAAAAAACTTTGGGAGTAATACCCATAGTTTTGTCCTCCCTTTTCTCATTCATTTCTCTCAGTATTTGTTACGTAGGTAGGTTGTGTAACAGAGTTAGGATTTCTCAATCAGCAGTTTTCACAGCCGAAAGCGTGATTCTTCGTGACTAATCCTTTGAACTTTTTGTTTTATTTTTTAAACAACCTGAGCCTTAGAGTTGTACTCATTCTTTCAATTCCTGGGCCCTGAAGTGCCAAAAATAGAACCATTTCTATAGAAAAATTAAAGTGGCGACTTTGTACTTACTGAATTAAATAAGAGGTTTTTTCTTTAAAAAATGTATTTTGAATTGAGGAATGTAGATTTATTTGCATTTAGGATCAGAAGAATGGAAGAGTATAGAAAAGAACAGTGTAAACTTTGCATAAAATAAATTCATACTACTATTCATTGTTTTTCTTCTTTGTGCCCGATCTTTACGCCAACAACGTAATATCATCATCAAATGTAGATTCGTTTGCATTTTTTAATGGTGGCTACTTTTGAGAGCTAAAACATAATTTTTTAACATACATCACCATGGGTTTTCTTCAGGTACCGATAACAAATGCATCTCGTTTTCTTTATTAATATTATGGAAAGTACAGAGAAATGCTAAATCTGGTTTTCCTTTTATAACTTCATATTTAAGCTTTTGAAACAAACTTTTAAAAAAAAACAAAACTTGAATAACAAAGCCACAAAGTGGTTTAGGTTTAAAGACAGGATTACTTTGAATTGGCAAAGTATTCTCAGCATCTGTGTTTGTCACATGGGATGACAAGAATTGTAACAAGTTACTCTGACAACCACCTACTCCATAGAGAGATTATGCTGAGTTCACTGGCAGGTTTGTGTTTAGCCTTAGCTGACAAAATGATACTTAACCTTTTATACAGTCAGCCTTTGTGCTTTCTGAATGAGTGACTTTGACAGTGAACTTGAAAGTGTTTTTTTTAAGTTATGAACTTAAATTTTTAAAAAGTAAGCAAATGTACTTCTGGGTACATTATTGGCATATTATGTGAAACTGAATTATAGATGTGATTTATAGGCATGTGTAACATTCTCTTGTGGCCCTCCTTGTTTTTAAGGTTTTATCTAGAACTTGACTTTCCAAAATATGACTCAAACATCAATTGATCAAGAATGTAATAAGTGTTTCCTAAAAAAGCAAAGGCTGTGTCATTGCTTTAAAAAGTCCAAATGTGTATTTTTAAATTGAAGTTTTGTAGTTTTACTCCACTTTTTCGTTTAAGAGTTTTCCTAATATTGCAGACCATTTTCTTAAATCTCTCTCCAAATTATTTCAATAACTATTTATTGAATTCTTTTCAAATAATTTGTTTGTATTAATATGTTTTTCTGTTTTAATTGGAGGGGGGAAACAAAACAAATGAGAAATTCTAGAATCATTACTTACTTGAGATTGTTTTTCCTCACTAGATCCTGGCATACACAGAGGGGCTGCATGGAAAATGGCTGTTCACAGAGATACGATCGATCTTTTCTCGTCGTTATCTTTTGCAAAATACAGCCCTGGAGATCTTTATGGCAAACAGAGGTAAAATGCTGTAGAAAGTACCTTCTTACAGAGCTAACCTCCACCTCTTTAAGATTTCATTTTTGGACTACAATATTGTTTTCATTTTGATAGTATTTTGTATTGCACCCTCTACCTTACTGACCTCCGTTTTTGTACCAAATGCATCTTCATGGGATTTTTTTTCCTTGGGCATTCTTAGACTGATTTATTGTTCTCTTTTTCTGACCCTATTACAAATTGATCCAAGGCTTTATAAATATGGGAGATAACAAACCAAAAAGCCCTTTGCCGTAGAGTCGATTCTAACTCATAGCGACCCTATAGGACAGAGTAGAACTGCCCCACAGGGTTTCCAAGGAGCTGCTGGTGGATTTGAACTGCCAAACTTTTGTTTAACAGCCAGACACTTAACTTCTGTGCCACCAGGCCTCCATGGGGGATAAAATAACTATTTAATCAGCTGTGTAGTGTGGATGTCATCAACATCGCTTCGATGCTTAAACTCCTCCTGGAAGGTAGCTGCATTTGAAGAGGGGAAAGGGGAATCAGATGATTCAAGCATTTATTTAACCTTTTGTCTAATTCATTACCGTTTATAAAGGCACCATCAGAAGATGGCACTGAACTGCCCTAGTTTCTTTGTATTACATGATTCTTGAAAGTGGAGCTAAAATTTCAATTTGTAGGTTTAGAATGGAACTTGGTGAAATCCATTAAGACAAGGAGGGGATACAAGGTACGTTTGAAGGAAAAGCATTGTTGAGTATGAGTGGAAGCATTCCAAAAAAACCCCAAACCATTGCCTTTTAGTTGATTCCAACTCATAGTGACCCTGTGGGACGAAGTAGAACTGCCTCATACAGTTTGCAAGGAGCGGCTGGTAGATTTCAACTGCCGACCTCTTGGTTAGCAGCCAAGCTCTTAACCACTCTACCACTGGGGGAATGTGTAAAGCCTAGTGCCTCCTTGTACATATTGGCTATAAATGGTTGATGATTTCTTTTTTTATTTTTTTTTATTAACTTTTTTTGAGCTTCAAGTGAACGTTTACAAATCAAGTCAGACTGTCACATATAAGTTTATATACACCTTACTCCGTACTCCCACTTGCTCTCCCCCTAATGAGTCAGCCCTTCCAGTCTCCTTTCGTGACAATTTTGCCAGCATCCAACTCTCTCTATCCTCCCATCCCGCCTCCAGACAGGAGATGCCAACACAGTCTCAAGTGTCCACCTGATATAATTAGCTCACTCTTCATCAGCATCTCTCTCCCACCCACTGTCCAGTCCCTTTCATGTCTGATGAGTTGTCTTCGGGGATGGTTCCTGTCCTGGGCCAACAGAAGGTCTGGGGAGCACGGCCGCCGGGATTCCTCTAGTCTCAGTCAGACCATTAAGTATGGTCTTTTTGTGAGAATTTGGGGTCTGCATCCCACTGGTCTCCTGCTCCCTCAGGATTTCTCTGTTGTGCTCCCTGACAGGGCAGTCATCGGTTGTGGCCGGTCACCAACTAGTTCTTCTGGTTTCAGGATGATGTAGGTCTCTCGTTCATGTGGCCCTTTCTGTCTCTTGGGCTCTTAGTTATAGTGTGACCTTGGTGTTCTTCATTCTCCTTTGCTCCAGGTGGGTTGAGACCAATTGATGCATCTTAGTTGGCCACTTGTTAGCATTTAAGACCCCAGATGCTACATTTCAGAGTGGGATGCAGAATGTCTTCATAATAGAATTATTTTGCCAATTGACTTAGAAGTCCCCTTAAACCCTGGTCCCCAAACCCCCGCCATTGCTCCGCTGACCTTTGAGGCATTCGGTTTATCCCGGAAACTTCTTTGCTTTTGGTCCAGTCCAGTTGAGCTGACTTTCCATGTATTGAGTATTGTCCTTCCCTTCACCTAAAGCAGTTCTTATCTATGAATTAATCAGTAAATAACCCTTTCCCACCCTCCCTCCCTCCCTCCCCCCCTCGTAACCACAAAAGTATGTGTTCTTCTCAGTTTATACTATTTCTCAAGATCTTATAATAGTGGTCTTATACAATATTTGTCCTTTTGTCCTGACTAATTTCACTCAGCATAATGCCTTCCAGATTCCTCCATGTTATGAAATGTTTCACAGATTCGTCACTGTTCTTTATCGATGCATAGTATTCCATTGTGTGAATATACCACAATTTTTTTACCCATTCATCCGTTGCTGGACACCTTGGTTGCTTCCAGCTTTTTGCTATTGTAAACAGAGCTGCAGTAAACATGGGTGTGCATATATCTGTTTGTGTGAAGGCTCTTGTATCTCTAGAGTATATTCTGAGGAGTGGGATTTCTCGGTTGTATGGTAGTTCTATTTCTAACTGTTTAAGATAACGCCAGATAGATTTCCAAAGTGGTTGTACCATTTTACATTCCCACCAGCAGTGTATAAGAGTTCCAATCTCTCCGCAGCCTCTCCAACATTTATTATTTTGTGTTTTTGGATTAATGCCAGCCTTGTTGGAGTGAGATGGAATCTCATCGTCGTTTTAATTTGCATTTCTCTAATGGCTAATGATCGAGAGCATTTTCTCATGTATCTGTTAGCTGCCTGAATATCTTCTTTAGTGAAGTGTGTGTTCATATCCTTTGCCCATTTCTTGATTGGGTTGTTTATCTTTTTGTGGTTGAGTTTTGACAGAATCATATAGATTTTAGAGATCAGGCGCTGGTCGGAGATGTCATAGCTGAAAATTCTTTCCCAGTCTGTAGGTGGTCTTTATACTCTTTTGGTTAAGTCTTTAGATGAGCATAGGTGTTTGATTTTTAGGAGCTCCCAGTTATCTGGTTTCTCCTCGTCATTTTTGGTAATGTTTTGTATTCTGTTTATGCCTTGTATTAGGGCTCCTAGGGTTGTCCCTATTTTTTCTTCCATGATCTTTATCGTTTTAGTCTTTATGTTTAGGTCTTTGATCCACTTGGAGTTAGTTTTTGTGCATGGTGTGAGGTATGGGTCCTGTTTCATTTTTTTGCAAATGGATATCCAGTTATGCCACCACCATTTGTTAAAAAGACTATCTTTTCCCCAATTAACTGACCCTGGGCCTTTGTCAAATATCAGCTGCTCATAAGTGGATGGATTTATATCTGGGTTCTCAATTCTGTTCCACTGGTCTATGTGCCTGTTGTTGTACCAGTACCAGGCTGTTTTGACTACTGTGGCTCTATGGTAGGTTTTGAAATCGGGTAGAGTGAGGCCTCCCACTTTCTTCTTCTTTTTCAGTAATGCTTTGCTTATCTGAGGCTTCTTTCCCTTCCATATGAAGCTGGTGATTTGTTTCTCTATCACCTTAAAAAATGACATTGGAATTTGGATCGGAAGTGCCTTGTATGTATAGATGGCTTTTGGTAGAATAGACATTTTTACTATGTTAAGTCTTCCTATCCATGAGCAAGGTATGTTTTTCCACTTAAGTATGTCCTTTTTAATTTCTTATAGTAGACCTTTGTAGTTTTCTTTGTATAGGTCTTTCACATCCTTGGTAAGATTTATTCCTAAGTATTTTATCTTCTTGGGGGCTACTGTGAATGGTATTGATTTGGTTATTTCCTCTTCGGTGTTCTTTTTGTTGATGTAGAGGAATCCAAGTGATTTTTGTATGTTTATGTTATAACCTGAGACTCTGCCAAACTCTTCTATTAGTTTCAGTAGTTTTCTGGAGGATTCCTTGGGGTTTTCTGTGTATAAGATCATGTCATCTGCAAATAGAGATAATTTTACTTCCTCTTTGCCAATCCGGATGCCCTTTATTTCTTTGTCTAGCCTAATTGCTCTGGCTAGGACTTCTAGCACAATGTTGAATAAGAGTGGTGATAAAGGGCATCCTTGTCTGGTTCCCGTTCTCAAGGGAAATGCTTTCAGGCTCTCTCCATTTAGAGTGATATTGGCTGTTGGCTTTGCATAGATGCCCTTTATTATGTTGAGGAATTTTCCTTCAATTCCTATTTTGGTGAGAGTTTTTATCATAAATGGGTGTTGAACTTTGTCAAATGCCTTTTCTGCATCGATTGATAAGATCATGTGGTTTTTGTCTTTTGTTTTATTTATATGGTGGGTTACATTCATGGTTTTACTAATATTAAACCAGCCTTGCATACCTGGTATAAATCCTACTTGGTCGTGGCGAATTATTTTTTTGATTTGTTGTTGAATTCTATTGGCTAGAATTTTGTTGAGGATTTTTGCATCTATGTTCATGAGGGATATAGGTTTGTAATTTTCTTTTTTTGTGATGTCTTTACCTGGTTTTGGTATCAGGGAGATGGTGGCTTCATCGAATGAGTTAGGCAGTATTCCGTCATTTTCTATGCTTTGAAATACCTTTAGTAGTAGTGGTGTTATCTCTTCTCTGAGTGTTTGATAGAACTCTGCAGTATAACCATCCGGGCCAGGGCTTTTTTTTTGGGGGGGAGTTTTTTGATTACCGTTTCAATCTCTTTTTTTGTTATGGGTCTATTTAGTTGTTCTACTTCTGAATGTGTTAGTTTAGGTAGGTAGTGTTTTTCCAGGAATTCATCCATTTCTTCTAGGTTTTCAAATTTGTTAGAGTACAATTTTTCATAATAATCTGATATGATTCTTTTAATTTCAGTTGGGTCTGTTGTGATGTGGCCCTTCTCGTTTCTTATTCGGATTATTTGTTTCCTTTCCTGTATTTCTTTAGTCAGTCTAGCCAATGGTTTATCGATTTTGTTAATTTTTTCAAAGAACCAGCTTTTGGCTTTGTTCATTCTTTCAATTGTTTTTCTGTTCTCTAATTCATTTAGTTCAGCTCTAATTTTTATTATTTGTTTTCTTCTGGTGCCTGATGGATTCTTTTGTTGCTCACTTTCTATTTGTTCAAGTTGTAGGGACAGTTCTCTGATTTTGGCTCTTTCTTCTTTTTGTATGTGTGCATTTATCGATATAAATTGGCCTGTGAGCACTGCTTTTGCTGTATCCCAGAGGTTTTGATAGGAAGTATTTTCATTCTATGAATTTCCTTATTCCCGCCTTAATGTCTTCTATAACCCAATCTTTTTTCAGGAGGGTATTGTTCAGTTTCCAAGTATTTGATTTCTTTTCCCTAGTTTTTCTGTTATTGATTTCTACTTTTATTGTCTTGTGATCTGAGAAGATGCTTTGTAATATTTCGATGTTTTGGATTCTGCAAAGGTTTGTTTTGTGACCTAATATGTGGTCTATTCTAGAGAATGTTCCATGTGCACTAGAAAAAAAAGTATATTTTGTAGCAGTTGGGTGGAGAGTTCTGTATAAGTCAATGAGGTCAAGTTGGTTGATTGTTGTAATTAGGTCTTCCGTGTCTCTATTGAGCTTCTTACTGGATGTCCTGTCCTTCTCTGAAAGTGGTGTGTTGAAGTCTCCTAGTATAATTGTGGAGGTGTCTATCTCACTTTTCAGTTCTGTTAAAGTTTGATTTATGTATCTTGCAGCCCTGTCATTGGGTGCATAAATATTTAATATGGTTATATCTTCCTGATCAATTGTCCCTTTTATCATTACGTAGTGTCCTTCTTTATCCTTTGTGGTGGATTTAAGTTTAAAATCCATTTTGTCAGAAATTAATATTGCTACTCCACTTCTTTTTTGCTCATTGTTTGCTTGATATACTTTTTCCATCCTTTGAGTTTTAGTTTGTTTGCGTCTCTAAGTCTAAGGTGTGTCTCTTGTAGGCAGCATATAGACGGATCGTGTTTCTTTATCCAGTCCGAGACTCTCTGTCTCTTTATTGGTGCATTTAGTCCATTTACATTCAGCATAATTATTGATAAGTAAGTGTTTAGTGTTGTCATTTTGATGCCTTTTTATGTGTGTTATTGACAATTTCATTTTTCCACTTTTTTGTGCTGCGACGTTTTTCTCTGTAAATTGTGAGATCCTCATTTTCATAGTATTTGACTTTGTTTGTTGAGTTGTTAACGTTTTTCTTGGCTTTTATTTTGACTTACGGAGTTGTTATACCTCTCTGTGGTTACCTTAATATTTACCCCTATTTTTCTAAGTAAAAACCTAACTTGTATTGTCCTATATCACCTTGTATCCCTCTCCATATGGCAGTTCTATGCCTCCTGTATTTAGTCCCTCTTTTTGATTATTGTGATCTTTTACATATTAACTTCAATGATTCCCTGTTTTGAGCATTTTTTTTTTTTAATTAATCTTAACTTGTTTTTGTGATTTCCCTATTTGAGTTGATATCAGGATGTTCTGTTCTGTGACCTTGTGTTGTGCTGGTATCTGATATTATTGGTTTTCTGACCAAACAGTTTCCTTTAGTATTTCTTGTAGGTTTGGTTTGGTTTTTGGAAATTCTCTAAACTTGCGTTTATCTGTAAATATCTTAATTTCGCCTTCATATTTCAGAGAGAGTTTTGCTGGATATATGATTCTTGGCTGGCAGTTTTTCTCCTTCAGTGCTCTGTGTATGTAATCCCATTGCCTTCTTGCCTGCATGGTTTCTGCTGAGTAGTCTGAACTTATTCTTATTGATTCTCCCTTGAAGGAGACCTTTCTTTTATCCCTGGCTGCTTTTAAAATTTTCTGTTTATCTTTGGTTTTGGCAAGTTTGATGATAATATGTCTTGGTGTTTTTCTTTTTGGATCAATCTTAAATGGGGTTCGATGAGCATCTTGGATAGATATCCTTTCGTCTTTCATGATGTCAGGGAAGTTTTCTGTCAGCAGATCTTCAACTATTTTCTCTGTGTTTTCTGTCCTCCCTGCCTGTTCTGGGACTCCAATCACACGCATGTTATCCTTCTTGATAGAGTCCCACATGATTCTTAGGGTTTCTTCATTTTTTTTTAATTCTTTTATCTGATTTTTTTCCAGCTATGTTGGTGTTAATTCCCTGGTCCTCCAGATTTCCCACTCTGCATTCTAATTGCTCGAGTCTGCTCCTCTGACTTCCTATTGCGTTGTCTAATTCTGCAATTTTATTGTTAATCTTTTGAATTTCTGCATGCTGTCTCTCTATGGATTCTTGCAACTTATTAATTTTTCCACTATGTTCTTGAATAATCTTTTTGAGTTCTTCAACTGTTTTATTAGTGTGTTCCTTGGCTTTTTCTGCAGTTTGCCTTATTTCATTTCTGAGGTCATCCCTGATGTCTTGAAGCATTCTGTAAATTAGTTTTTTATATTCTGTATCTGATAATTCCAGGATTGTATCTTCATTTGGGAAAGATTTTGATTCTTTTGTTTGGGGGGTTGTAGAAGCTGTCATGGTCTGCTTCTTTATGTGGTTTGATATCAAGTGCTGTCTCCGAGCCATCACTAAGATATAAAAAAAAAAAAGATATAGTAGTGATTTATTCTGTATTTGCTCACTGAGTCTTATCTTGTTTTGTTTTCTTTCAATATACGTGAATGGGCTACTAGATTGTGCTGTCTTGTTTGTTGTAGCCGTTGACTTACTTATGACCTATTACCAGCTGGTTTGGGCTGTTGCCAGATATATATGCCTGAGTGTATTCACTATTCTTGAGTAGAATCTGATTTGGGGTCATCAAGTGTGTGCTGCACCCTAACACCTATCCACCTCGAGAAGTAGTGGTGATAGTTGTGTGCACCAGATTCTATTAGTAGCTGGGGTTCACACTTCAGGGGGGCAGGATGCTGACAGGCTTCCCCCAAGTGTCAGTGGGGTAGGTGTGTCTCTATTCCTATAGCACCTTGGTGGGTGGGCTCTGCAGCTGTACCTTAGGCCCCCAATGCAAGTACGTCTACTGATTGATAGGTGTCACCCTCCTTAGACCCCTAAGGTGAGAGGCTAGGTGGTCTGGGAGGAGCTTCAGCCCTCAGTTCCCTGTTGTTGGTCAGTTAGGGCTCTGTTGAATACGCAGAGATATCAGACCTGGGAGACTTGTCTCTCCAGTAAATCTGCTAAAAAAAATGCAGTCAGATCCCTATCAGAACTGCCTTTGCATTATAATATCCACCTTGTCCCCTGTAGGGGTGAAAGTCTGAGATTTGGATCATATATGCTTGGCTGTAGCTGTTTCTGTGTTTTTAGTGCAATTAGAGAAGGATTTTTGTTCCCTGGGTTTTTTGTGGTTGCTTCTCTCAGGCTGGAAGAATGGGTTAGGAAAAGACCAAAAAAAAAAAAAAAATGGAAAAGCGAAGCCACAGAGCTGGAGCCGTTCTCCCTGTGGCTCAGGAAATTCCAATGTTAATGAAGCCGCCTGGGAAGGGGAGGAGAGGGTTCAGAAAAACAGCAGAGAATAGCACCCCGAAATATAGCCAAAGTTGCTTATCTTGCTTGGGATGACTATTTTATCTGAGATTCCTGAGGGCCGTGTCGCCTATGTGTGCTGGCTGTGTGGAGATTTTCCCCGAGGGTCTGGCCCGCTGAATCTGAGGTCAGATCCTCCGCTGCCAGTCCAAAGCCCAGCGTCAAGGTTCCCCTGCTGGGACGCTGCACTCCCGGCTCCAAAATTAGTTGCTGCCTCCCGGGGACTTCTCGTCCCACCAGCCGCGTTGCCGCGCTGCCCTTTCAGACCAGCTGGGCCCCCTCCCGGGGTTAGTTCAGGGGAGTAGTGCTGCGCCGCATGTTTGCACCATTACCAGAAGCCGCGTTCAGCTCCCCTGTGCCCAGTCCAAAGCCTGGCACCAAGGTTCCCCGGCTGGGATGCTGCACTCCCGGCTTCAAAAGCAGTCACTGCCTCCCGGGGACTTCTCCTCCAACCTGGCGCATCGCCGTGCCATCCGCGCGGACTGGCTGGGCCCCCTCCCGGGGTCAGTTCAGGGGGCTAGGGCTGTGCCCCGTGTTTGCAGCGTCACAGATGTCGTGTTCAACTCCCCTACGCCCAGTCCTAAGCCCGGTGCCAAAGTTACCTGACTGGGACGCTGGCTCCAGGCTCCGAAAACAGTTGCTGCTTCCCCGTGGTTCTTCGTTCTCCATCTCTGTCACTCAGTTTTGAACTCTTTAAATCTGTGTTTGTTATTCAGGGTTCGTAGATTGTCATGTATGTGATCGATTCACTTGTTTTTCCGAGTCGTTGTTGCAAGAGGTATCCGAGGTAACGTCTACCTAGTCAGCCATCTTGGTCCCGACCTGGTTGATGATTTCTTATTTGCTCTTTTATAATCTATAAGTTATTATTTTTAAAATTTACACATAAAAACATGCATTCCATGCACGCTTTTTTTTTTTTCCTGCTTTATGATATTGTATGTCTTTAGGGAATACAAATTTCTTTAGGGAAAGATGTTTTTCCCTTTTCGTTTTAGTCTCCTCACCTACATAAACCTTTTTCCTGATACAAACATTATTCTTCCAGGACAATAATCTAGTGAATGTTTTACACTTTAGTTCAGCCTGCATTCTTGCTGTCCCAAAGGAGTTTCAACCTTGTAATATTTATTACTGAGTTACCTTCATTTGTTTTCCTTCTTTGAAGTTTCTTATGCATCCTTCCTTTGTGTGTATATTTTTCTTTTGCCTTTCTCTCATGGCCGTGGCCATCTGCCATACCTGTGAAAGTTTTTTCTTTTCCTTTTTCTGTATTAAGTGCAAGAGTGGAAAGCTTATTAAAAAGGTGAGGTATGTATATGTCAGTTCTAAATACATTGTAGGTGCTTAATGAATGATTAATTACTTTTTTACCTGAAACATGTTGGTAATACCAGTGTTAAAAAGCTATACCAATATTGGTAAATTTCCAGGATTTTTTTGGCCTTAAATGTTTTCTCAGGCAAGATAGAGAGGAAGGGTCTCTTCCAATGAGCATTTGTAGCTTATATAATGTTCTGATATTGAAGCTAAAATGTAAGTTAAATTTCAAGACTGACCAAATTAGTATCTTCTGGTATTAACGACTTTATGACTTCGGTATTTTTAAAGATAAAAATTGTCATTCTGAATACGTTTATATATAGCGACATGTGCTCCTTAATAGTCATTGTAATCATTGAAAAAAATACCATTGGAAAGCACTTAACTTTGACTCTTAACCATAGAGAAAAAGTTTACGTTCAACTCACACATTGTCCTTTATTATATAAAGATACAATAAGCACAAACAAACATTGTAAGGAGAATATTTTAATAACTGTTCACCATTGGAACAACTATGTCCATAGACTTTTTTGATGTCAGATTATTAACTATATAAACTTTAATTTTTAAAGGTTTTTTTCTAGTAATTCATAGAAATATATTTGACTTGCCAAAATTAAATTTATCGAAAAGTTGTAGGTAGATAATTTCAGCTTTATGTCATATTAATGCAACAGTCATTGTTAGAAGTCCTGACAGTATTTAGAGAAAGGGCTGTCTTTGATAAAGAAGTTTGTAAGTGAAATGAGTATCACCTCTGGCATATTAATACTAGAACTTGATACACAATATAAAAAAATTAATGAGAATTGGAATTGGTAGATACCCAAATTAAGAATAAATACGGTTTTGGACCAAGAATTCAGTTTTCAATAAAGGAAATCCTACCATGTTCAAACTTTTTAAAATTATTTTTTATAGTTGCTGTAATGTTCAACTTCCCAGACCCTGCAACGGTAAAGAAAGTAGTTAACCATCTACCTCGTGTTGGTGTTGGAACCAGTTTTGGATTGCCTCAGACCAGGTACTGTATTACATGACAAAAATATGGAAAATAATCTGCACTGATGTTCTTATAATTTGATTTGAAGTGCATGATCATCTGTTTTCATAATGTATTTCACAGTAAGTCATGATTACTAGTTAATAAGTTTAATTTTGGGTCACCGAATTGTGATGGCCTCAAGTTTTTGTAGTGCATAGCACAGTATCCAGCACAGAGTATATAATCAGTAACTAATCATTAAATAAGACTCTCCAGCTCCTCTCTCTGCCAAGAGAGTACCTTATAAGATGCGTTTTGAATCCCTTTGTTGAGAAATTTAAATTTTAGCATTTTGAAAAAGCAATATGTTGAGAGGGAGCTCTGGTGGTGTAGTTTCTAAGCGCTCAGCTGCTAACCCAGAGGTCAGTGTTTCAAACCCACTAGGCGCTCTGCGTGAGAAAGATGTGGCAGCCTGCTCTCATAAAGATTTCAGCCTTGGAAACCCTGTAGGGCAGTTCTACCCCATCCTAAAGGGTCGCTATGAGTCAGAATCAACTTGATGCCGGTGGGTTTAGTTTGGTTTTATATTTAGAGAAATTTATTAGTTTTTGTGTATGGATAGAACTTGCAATGTGTAAAGCTTTGTTTATGCTAGTGATATTTGGCATTAAAAAATACGTATTTTACAGTGTGATGCCGCTATGTTGTGATCACAAATGGCCAAAATGAAAAAAGAGAAAAGAGAGACAATATGGGATGTGAAGGAGCTAGACTTCTCGTACACTGGTAGTGAGAATGTAAACTGGTACAACTGCTTTGGAAAACTCTCTGAAAATACTAAATATAGCTGAATATATATGCATGCCCAATGATCTAGCAATTTTATTTCTAGGAGTAGGGCCAACAGAAATGCATACATATGTTCAATGAAAGACATGTTACAAGGATGTTTCTGTTATCATTATTCATGATAACCTCAAACTGGAAAGTCAATCAACAGCTGAGTAGATAAATAAATTGTGCTATAATCATATAATGGGATATACAATAATGAAAATAAATGAACTATTGCAGTTTATAGCAACACGGATGAATTTAGTGAAAGAAACCAGGCACAAATGATTCTACTTACATAATATTCAAAAACAAGTAAAACTAATCCCCATTGTTAGATGTCAAGATGCCAGGCTACCTGTAGTGAATTTTAGTTTGTGAGTGAGGTGTAAGAGAGCTTCCAGGATGCTGCTAATTATCTGCTTTTTGACTGACATGATGGTTAGTCACATGTATTTATTTTGAAAAAGTTTATTGAAGTGAATCGCTTATATATGTACTTTTCTGTTACACTGCAATATAAAGCTTAAAAAAATCATTCCACTACACAGAAATAATCATTGTTATTTGTTATATCAGAAACATTGATGAGTTTTATTTTCTAAGCTTTGTTGCAAGCACAATTAGGATCATATGCAGAGTTTTGGGTTCTGTCATTTGTACTTAGTAGACCTGTGTATTTTATGAGATCACTAAAATTAAAAAAAAAAAAACTAAAAAGTTTTTTTGGCTGCTAATAATCTGAACTAAGACTATACCAGAATGTAGTAATTTCCCACATTTGGTGAATATTTACTTTATTTCCACTTTTTCATTATTATAAAAAATGGTGAATTAAACATTATTATACACAATATCTTTTTTATTTCAAGTTTTATGATCAATGCTCTATAATATAATAAATGTATTATGCTGTCTTGAAATATTAGTTGTCTAAACATGACAATTCAGAGAAAGAAAAAGTCCAATTAGATACAAAAGCAAGAGTCAGTTACATGCTGCCTACATTAAACCTACTTTAAATATAAAGATGTAGATAGATTACAGGTGAAAGGATGGGAAAAGATATACCATGAAAATAGTACTTAAAAAAAAACTAGAGTGGCTGTATCATTGCCAAAGAAGACTTCTGAGCAAAGAATAGTATTAGGAAAAAGAGGGACATTTCTTTTTTTTTTTTTTTTAATTTTTATTGTGTTTTAAATGAAAATTTACAAATCTAGTCAGTCTCTGATACAAAAATTTATATATGCCTTACTACATACTCCTAATTGCTCTCGCCCATGAGACAACCTGCTCCTTTCCTCCACACTCTCTTTTTGTGTCCATTCCACCAGCTTCTGACCCCCTCTACCCTCTCATCTCCCCTCCAGATAGGAGATGCCTGCATAGTCTCAAGTGTCTTCTTCATCCAAGGAGCTCATTCTTCACCAGCATCTCTTTCTATCCAATTGTCCATTCCAATCCCTGTCTGAAGAGTTGGCTTTGGGAATGGTTCCTGTCTTGGGCTAACAGAAGGTCTGGGAGCCATGACCACCAGGGCCCTTCTTATCTCAGTCAGACCATTAAGTCAGGTCTTTTAACGAGAATTTGGGGCCTACATCTCACTGCTCTTCTGCTCCCTTGGGTTGTCTGTTGTGTTGCCTGTCTGGGTAGTCATCAATTGTAGCCAGGCAGAATCTAGTTCTTCTTGTCTAAGGTGATGTAGTCTCTGGTTTATGTGGCCCTGTCTCTTGGACTCATAATTACCTTGTGTCCTTGGTGTTCTTCCCTCTCCTTTGCTCCAGGTGGGTTGAGACCAATTGATGCATCTTAGATGGCCGCTTGGTAGCGTTTAAGAACCCAAATGCCACTCTCCAAAGTGGGATGAATAGTGTTATCTTAATAGATTTTATTATGCCAGTTGAGTTAGATGTCCCCTGAAACTGTGGTCCCCAAACCCCTGCCCCTGCTATGCTGGCCTTTGAAGCATTCAGTTTATTCAGGAAACTTCTTTGCTTTTGGTTTAGTTCAGTTGTGCTGATCTCTCCTGTATTGTGTGTTGTCTTTCCGTGCACCTAAAGTAGTTCTTACCTACTGTTTAATTAGTGAATACCCCAAAGAGAGACATTTCTTAATGATAAAGTAGCCAATTTGTCAAGACGATTGTAAATATATATACACTTAACATCAGAGCTTCAAAATTCATGAAACAAAAACTGATAGAACTGAATGAAATATATACAACTTCACACTGTTCTGTCAGTAGTTGAGAGATCAAGTAGGCCAGAAATTAGTTAGGGATACGGAAGACCGAAACAATATTATCGGCCAACTCGACCTATTTCACATACATAAAACATGCTAGCCAATTTCATAATATACATTCATTTTGAGTGTACATAGAACATTTACCAGATTCACCAAATTCTGGGCCCAAAGTAAATCTCATTAAATATAAATGGACTGAGGAATTCTGGGAAGTTGTCGGGATAAACAAACCATTGAGCAAACCCTCCCCCACAAATACAAGATGAAATGCAAGAAAACATTTGGCTTTGAGGGACTCTGAATCAGGGAGCAGAGGAAAGCAGTGGGAAACTGCAGACAGGTAAGAATCAACAAATCAACGATGAGTCAGATACAGTAGGAAAATAGCCTCTTCCTCTGTCCCTGCCCTTCCCCCAGCGATGTGGGCCATCAGCTGCTGTGAACTGGGGTAGTGGCACCACAAAAAGAGCCTGCTTTCCTAACAACCATAGCCCCTTCCTGTACAAAGAGACAGGACCCCTAGCTTCTACCCAAAAATCAATCAGGCAGACCTCTCCACGTGTCCGTTTAGAGTGTGCCAGCACCTCCCCCACCCAGACACTGTGAGTTGCAAACCTACTGCAAATTGCTGCTGAAGACCTGTGCAGTGGAGTCTGTTCTCATAGTCAACACTACCTGCCTCCCTGCATACCCATAGCTCAGGACTCTGAAATAAACAGGACAGACTTCCTGGGGAGTCAGTTCTGGTCTTTCTGCTCCCCCTTTCAGCCAGTGCTGAGGACTGCTGACCGAAGGTGTTGTGTGGTAAGAAGTAGGCATCTTTAGTGGAGGCCATACTCACAGCCAGCATACTCCAGCAGGGGGGTGGGCTCTGATAGCAACAAGGCAGACCTCTCCAGGGGTCCATTTGGAGTGTGCCAACACCTCCCCCACCTGGACACTGTTGGCTGCAAGCCTACGGTGAATTGCTACAGAATGCTCACACAGTGGAGCCTGCTCCCATAGTGAACCCTCTACCAATCTCCCTGAACAACCCATAGCTCAGGCCCCTGAAACCAACAAGACAGACCTCCCGGGGGGTCAGTTCAACTCTTTCTGCTCCCCCTTTTGGATGTTGCTGAGGACTGCTGACTGAGGCTCCTGTGTGTTAAGAAGTAGGCATCTTTAGTAGAGGCTACACCCACAGCCAGTATACTACAGGGATGACTCCAATGGCAACAAAGCAGATCTTCCTGGAGGTCTGTTTGAAGTGCGACAGCCCCTCCCCTACCTGGACATTGTCACCTGCAGGCCTACTGTGAATTTCTTCAGAATGACTGTGTAGTGAAGTCTGCTCCCATAAGCAGCACTCTGCCTGCTTCCCTGTGTGCCCCATATCTCTGGCCTCTGAAACAAACCTCCTTGGGGGTCAATTAAAGTAAATTTTTCCCCACTTCCAATTGGTGCTAAAGACTGCTGGCTGATGTAGCTGTGTGTTAGGTACTCTTGAATGGAGGCTGCACTCACAGCCAACAGTCTACCAAGGGAACTTTGATAACAACGAGGTAGACCTCCATGGGGATTTGAACAGAGTATGACACCCCATCCCCCCACCAGTTAATTGCTGGTTGCCAGGCTGTTGAAAACTCCTACAGAATCCCGCCACATTGAAGACTGCTCCTATAGTCAGCACTCTATCTGCCTCCCTGTGCATGCCTCTGATCAGATCAGGCCTCTGAAACCAACAGGACAGAAATCCGTGGGATCATTTGGGTCTGTCTGGTACCCCTTAGGGTCAGCACTGAGGACTGGTGACTGAGACTGCTGTGTGCTAGGAAACAGGCATCTTGAGTGGAGGCCATACCCACAGTCAACATACTACGTACGGGTGGAGCTCTGATAACAACAAGGCCGAACTCACTGGGGGTTCATTTGGAGTGTGACTATTCCTCCTCCAACTGGTAGCTGTTGGCTGCTGGACTGACACTAACTCCTACAGAAGGTTTCCTACAGTTAAGTCAGGAGGTAGGTCACCTAAGAGAAGATGGTTGCCCCAACCACTGCAGGGCTACTGGTGCTCTGAAACCAACAAGACAGATCTCTTGGAGGCCCTTTCAGGGAGTGCTAGCCCCATCTCCTCCTGAAATGGAGAATGGTTTTCCCCCATTTCCACTGAATGCCAGCTCAGATATAAGCATTCCCCATAGAACAGAGAAGGAAACCGTGGGCAAAACTGGAGGGCAACACTCAACCACAAAGGGGAATCACTGGGTATGAGTTTCCTGAATAGAAATGTGATTGCAGGAACAGAGAAGGGAAGGGAATAATAACCAGAGAGAGGAAAATGCACCACCTGGTGGACAGATTGAGTCTTACATGATATCTTGCCTAAATGACAGTGCCTGCTGGTGAACACACTAGCCGAAGAGTGTACTCTGTTGTGTTTGGGAGAGATTGAAAATTGAAAGCAAATCTGGAACTTTTGAATCTGAATTGAATCAAGGAAGAAGGAGCTAACACAGAGAGGGAGAGGAAAAGGTAAACAAAGGCCAAAAGCTCTGCTCACCTGAATTTCTTGCAGAAAGTAGTGTGGGTGGAAACACCAAATACTGGGGAAAACTTAGGAAGTTAACACCCTCAAAAACTCAAATGCCCCAACAAAAAAATCACAGGACACACAAAGAAGAGAGAAACAATGGCACATCCAAATGAGCATGACAGAGGCGTGAAAACACATCTAGGAATAACCAAGTGATAAAAACCTGGAAAAATATAATAACAACAACATTAACTGTAATTAAAGAGCTAAGGGAAAACAGACAAAAAGCTAAAAGAAATGAGAACAATGCGAGGACAAAATGAGGATCTAAAAAAAAGAGATACTGCAATGGAAAGGGACAATAACTGAAACGAAAGGCAAAACAGAAGGGTTTACCAACAGATTTAATCAGGCAGAAAAAAGAGTCAGTGAATTAGAGGATAAGGTAGTTAAAATAGATGCTGAAGAGGAATGGTAATAGACACTTAAGAAGTTTGAGCACAGTTATAGGGATTATGAGATAACAACAAGAGACCGAATATATGCATCATGGGAATCTCGAAAGGAGATGAGAGAAAGGGACAGAAAAAATATTTGAAGACATAATGACAGAAAATGTCCTCAATATAGTGAAGGACATTAATCTATAAATACAAGAAGCTCAAAGACCCCCAACCAGGATAAACCCAGAGATCTACACCAAGGCACTTCATAGTTAGGCTCTTAAAAATTAAAAAGAGAATCCTGAAAGCAGATAGAAGCAGTCACACATACAAAGGACTCCAGTAAGATTAAGTGCCTATTTTTCTTAAGAAACATCGGGGACCAGAAGGCATTGGAATGATATAAGTGGTGGAAAAAAAAAAAAACTCTCCATCAAGATTATATACCCAGAGAAGCTATCCTTCAAGAATGAGGGTGAAATTAAAATATCCCCAGACAAACAAAAGCTGAGAATGTTCATATCCACCAGACTGACCCTACAGAAAATACTAATAGAAGTTTTATAGATGGAAGGGAAAAGACGTTAAAAAGGCATTCAAAGCCATACATAAAAAGAAAGATCCCTCATAAAGGAAAATGTATAAACAAGTATAAGGGCTAGTTATAAGGTATTCATACTTGATAATTCTAAATGTTTTGTCCTTCGTGTTTTTTAATAACAAATATATAAAAGGCATTGATGTTGCAGGGCACATGAAATACAGAGATTTAACTAGTGATAACAGCAACAAAAGTGGGAGGGAGAGGAATGCTATAGATATAGAATTTCTTGTATCTTACTAAAGTTAAGTTGTTAACCACTTACCCTAGAATGTTATAAATAAAGAAATTTACAAGCCCTTAAATGTAATATTCATGATAACCACTGAGAAAATATATAAAAAACATACTCAATGTAAAAGAAGTAAACAAAAAAAGCTCACTATAATAAACCAGCATCACAAAAGCAGACAATACTCACTAAGGACAAAGACAAAGAAGGCTTAAGATACACAAAAATCAAATAACAAAATGGCAGAAGCAAGTCACCTATCAGTAATTACACTGAATGTAAACAGGTTAAATGCTCCAATTAAAAGGCAGAGAGTAGAAGAAGGGATTTAAAAAAAAAGATCCAACAATATACTGTTTACAGGAGACACACCTTAAACCCAAGGACAAAAATAGGTTGAAAGTGAAAGGATGGAAAAAAAATTTCAAACAAATAATAATCAAAAGAGAGCTGGGGTGGCAATCTTAATATCAAACAAAGTAGATTTTAAGACGAAATTCTGTCAGAAGAGATAAAGATGAACATTATTATGTAGTGATAAAAGGGTCAGTTATTCCAGAGGATTTAACAATTATATATGCACCCAACGTTGAGGCACCTAAATGTATAGAGCGAATACTGATAGAATTGAAGGAAGAAATAGATAGTACTACAATAATAGTTGAAGACTTCAGTACACCACTTTCAGTATTGGAGAAACTGTCTAGAAAGAAGATCAGCAAGGAAACAGAGGCCCTGAGTCACATTGTAAACAATTAGACTTAACAGATATATGGAACACTCCACCAAAAAACAGCACAATGTACGTTCTCCTTCAGTACACATGGATCATTTTCCAGGATAGACCACATTTGAGGTCACAGAGCAAGTCTTGATAAATTTACAAAGATTGAAATCATATGAAATATTTTCTCTGATCACAACAGAGTGAAGCTAGACATCAACAACAGAATAAAACCTGGAAAATACACAAACGAATGGAAGTTAAACAACACACTATTAAACTACCAGTGGGTCAAGGAAGAAATCATAAATTTCTTAGTCAAATGAAAACGAAAGCACAATTTACCAAGACTTACAGGATGCAGCGAAGGCAGTACTTGGGGGAAAATGTAAAGCAATAAATGCCTACATTAAAAAAGAACAAAGATCTCAAATTAGCAGACTGACTCGACAACTCCAGGAACTGGAAAGAGAAGTGCAAACTAAGCCTAAGCCTACCAGAAGTAAGGAAATAATGAAACTGAGAGCATAAATAAATAAAATTGAAAACAAAAACAATAGAATAAATAAAATCAGAAGCTGGTTCTTTGAAAAGATCAATAAAACTGACAAACCTTTAGCTAAACTGGTAGTGCACTGGTTAAGAGTTCAGCTGCTAACCAAATGGTTGGCAGTTCACATCTACCAGCCACTCCTTGGAAACCCTATGGGGCAGTTCTACTCTGTCCTATAGGGTCGATATAAGTCAGAATCAACTCAGTGGTGATGGTTTTGATTTTCTTTGGTTAGCTAAACTCACAAAGAAAAGAAAAGACACAAATAACCAAAATTAAAAAAAGAGAGAGGGGATATTACAACAGACCCAATAGAAATAAAGATAATTGTGACAGGATATTATGAACAACTATATGGCAACAAGCTAGATAACCTAAATTGAAATGTCAAATTCTTAAAAGCACACAGTCTACCCACACTGACTCAAGAGTAAATAGAAAGTCTCAAAAGACCCATAAGAAGTGAAGAGATGGAATCAGTGATCAGAAACCTCACAGCAAAATAATAGTTCTGGACTAGATGGCTTCACTGGGGAATTCTACCAGACATGTAGGGAAGAATTTACACCAACACTGTCTAAACTTTTCCAAATGATAGAGAAGGAAGGAATGTTCCCTAATTCATTCTATGAGACAAACATAACCCTGACAACTAAACCAGACAAAGACACCACAAGAAAGGAAAACTATAGGCTAGTATCTCTTATGAATATAGTTGCAAAAATCTCAACAGAATACCAGCATACAGAATTCAACAATATATTATAAGAATCAAACACCATGACTAACTGGGATTTATTCTAGGAATTTAGGGATGATTCTGCGTTAGAAAATCAGTCAACGTAACACACCATACCAATAGAACAAAGAAGAACCACGTGATCATCACTACGAACACAGAAAAAGCATTTGATAAAATCCAACGCCCTTTCTTGATGAAAACCCTAAAGAAGATTGGAATAGAAGGGAAATTCTGCAGTATGATTCAGGGCACATATGAAAAGCCAACAGCCAGTATTAACACTAAATGGAGAAAAACTGAGAGCTTTCCCCTTGAAATGAAGAATAAGACAAGAGTGCCTGCTCTCATTTCTATTCAATATTGTATTAGAAGTCCTAGCCAGAGCAATAAGACAAGAAAAAGAAATAAAAGATATCCAGATTGGAAAGTAGAAGTAAAATTATCTCTATTCACAGATGATATAATATGTAGAAAATCCCAGAGTCTACAAGAAAACTTCTAGAGCTGATGGTGGTATTTAGCGAAGTTGCAGGGTACAAGGTCAACAAACAAAAATTCATTGTGTTTGTATACACCAGCACTGAGAAACCTGAAAGGGAAATTAGGGAAACGATTCCATTTACAACAGCACCTAAGAGAATAAAATACCTAGGAATAAATCTAACCAGAGATGTGAAAAACTTATACAATGAAAAGTATAAAACATTGCTGAAAGAGATTAAAGACTTAAATAAATGGAAAGATGTTCCATGTTCATGGATTGCAAGATTTATTAAGATTTCAATACTACCAAAGCAATTTATAGATTCAACACAATCTCAATCAAAATTGCAACAACGTTTTTTACAGAAATAGAAAATTCAATGCTCAACTTTATATAGAATTGCAAGAGACCCCAAATTGCTAAAACAATGTTGAAACAGAAGAATAAAGTAGGAGAACTCACACTTCTGATTTTGAAACATACTCTACAATAATTAAAACAGCCTGGTGCTGATATAACAGTAGACACATAGACCAATGGAATAGATTTGAGAGTCCAGAAGTAAACCCACACATCTGTAGTCAACTGATTTTTGACAAGAGTGCTAAGTCCATTTGATGGGGAAAAGAAAAGTTTCTTCAATAAATGGTGCTGGGAAAATTCGATTTCCACATGCATAAAAATGAAACAGGATCAGCGCCTCACACGATACAGAGAAACAAATTCAAAATGGATTAAGGGCCTATATGTGCAAACTAAAACCATAAAAAGCTTAGAAGAACAAGCAGAGGTGATGCTGTCAGGCCCAGCTTTGTACAATGGATTATCTAATACAGTAGCAAAAGCAAAGACAGCAAAAGACAAAATAAATTATGGAACCTCAAAAATTAGAAACTTTTTTTCATCAAAAGACTTTACCATAAAAATGAAAAGACAAGCTACTGACTGGGAGAATATCTTCAGAAACCATATATCGCACAGGAATCTATAACCAAAATATGTATTGAACTCTGACAACAACAAGAAGACAAATCAAAACCACAATGAGAAACCATTTCACTCCCGCTAAGATTGAAAAAAAAAAAAAAACCAGAAAATAACAAATGTGGGTAATGATGTGGGGAAATTGGAAACTTATCCATTGCCGGTGGGAATGCAAAATGGTATAGCCATTTTGTGAAACAGTATAGCGTGGTGGTTCCTCAGAAAACTAAAAATAGAACTCCCATATGACCCAGCAATTTGACTTCTTGGTGTATACCCAAAAGACTTGAAAGCAGAGACTCAAACAGAGACTATACACCAATGTTCATTGCAGCACTATTCACAATAGCCAAAAGGTGGAAACAACCTAAATGCCCGTCAGCAGATGAATGGATAAATACAATGTGACACATACATACAATGGAATACTGCTCGGCCAGTAGGAGAAATGGAGTCTTGATTCAAGCCACAGTTTGCATGGAGCTTGAAGACATTATGCTGAGCAAAGTAAGCCAATCCCTAAAGGACAAATATTGTTAGACCTCACTTAAATAATAAGACAAAAAAGGCAGAAGTATAGAGATCAGAGTTTATTAGCTGTTACCTGAAATGGGAGAGTAAGGTAGAAAAAGGGGTTAATGGTGATGGAAAAATTACATTGACTAAGGGTAGGGTTGTACAGCCAATTATTTTAAAAAGTTGAATTGGCAAAAGTAGTGTGACAGATATATTTACTGCTTATGTACAGTCAAACACCTTGTGGGATTTGGTTCCTTGATTTGAAGGTTTAGGGTTATGGTTTCATGGAACATCCCAGTTAATTGTCCTAATAATGTGTTTAGTGCTTCTGTTCTACCTCCTAGTTCATTGCATCATGCCTGGGATCTTAAAAGCTTATAGTTGGCCACCCAAGCTCAACAATTGGTCTATATTCACCTGGAGCAGCAAAGGAAGAAGGAGTGTTGGGAATAAGAGAAGGGTATGGAATGCGTTGCCAATTGCCTCTGTGAACAGCTGCCCCTTGTTTAACAACTGCTATGATACCAGAAGAACTGGATTGTTGCCAGTTACCATTACTGAACATTTTGATCAAAGATTCCATAGAAAAAATCCTGATCAAAAGCATAGAAATGCATAACAGAATTTCAAATTCTCGTGGATTCCTACTTTCTGGAGCCATGGAGGGTGGACAGCCTCCTGAAACTGTTTCCCTGAGATAATCTTTAAACCTTAAACCAAAAATATCCTTTGAAGTCATCTTGAAACCGAACAGTTGTTTAGCTTAACTAGTGAAAAAGGTTTGCCTTGAGCATTATGCTCTTTTTGGAACTATCTATATGGGACAGATTGACAACAGTTACTCAACGTATTATATAGGAACATTGGGTGGCAGTGAGTTTGTGTTAATGAGGGAGGAACAACTTAGAAAAGGAGGGTAAGAATGATAACGCAACTCAAAGAATGTAATTAATGTCACTAAACTGTACACACAGAAACTGTTGAATTGGCACGTGTTGTGCTGTGTATATTCTGAACAACAACAAAGTAAATAAAATTCAGAAGAAAAAAATTTTAAGTGGATTAAAATTATACAGAGTACATTCTCTAGCCTCAATGGAATTAACCAGAAATCAATTATACATGAATATCTGGAGAATTCACCACCCATTTGTCAGCTTGTTGTACTATGGTAGCTTGTCTGTTGCTATGATGCTGGAAGCTATTCCAGTGGTATCTCATGGACCACCCAAGGTGGACAGGTTTCAGTGGAGCTTCCAGACTAAGATAAACTAGGCAGAAAGGCCTAGACAGATGAGAAAATTGAGGAAACAGTTGATAAGTTTCATATAAGATTACTATATATCCAACAATTCTTGAAGGCATTTACCCTAGAAAGTCTTTTAAAGCATATGTTTGTAAAGTGATCTGTTTATGAATGTTTATGGCAGCAGTGTTCATAATCACCAAAAATTGGAAACAGCCAAATGTCCGTCATCTGGTGAATGGACAAAGAAATTGTGATACGTCCACACAATGGAATATACTTCTCAGCAATAATATGGAATGGACTACTGATGCGTGCAACATCATGGATGAATTTGAAAAGCAATTTGCCAAGGAAGCCAAGGATGCCATTATGCTAATAAAGCCACCCCAAAAGACTATATATACTGTATGATTCCATTTGTATGAAGTTTTGGAAAAGCAAAACTATAGGGACAAGAGCAAGATCAGCGGTGGAAGTATTTTATATCTTGGTTGTTGTAGTGTTATAGAACTATATATGTTTGGCAAAAGTCATTCCAGTGTATTCCTAGAAAGCATGGATTTTACTTTATGTAAATTATGCTTCAATAAACCTGATTTTTAAAAACAGAGAAAGGTATGAGTATGTACAGCATCAGGAACTCTAGTACCATGCTGACAGAAATGCAAATAGTATAGTTGCCTTCAAAAACAATTTCTAGTTCGTTAAAAAGTTAAAGATATACTTAATGTATATCCTAGCATCCCCACTCTTAAGTGTTTACCTGGGATAATGAAAACATGTATACATTTGCATACACTTATATGCAAATAATTAAGTTATATTCATAGTAGTCAGAAAATATAAAAATATAATGTTCATCAACTGGTAAGTGGATAAACAAATTGCAGTTCATACATTCAATAAATTACTGTTCAGAAATAAAAAGGAATCACCTACTGATATGTGCAACAACATGGTTGAATCTAGAAAGCATTATGCTAAGTAAAAGAAGTGAGGCAACATGGGCAACATTTTGTATCATTCTGTTTGTGGGAAATTATTGGTTGCCAGGGTCCAGGAGTTGGGACAAGGGAATTAACTGTGAAAGGATTCAAGGGAACTTTTTGAAGTGTATTTTGATTGTGGTGATGGTTGTAAAAAACTGTACACTTCAGTTTGGCAAATGTTATGTTAAATTATATGCCCATAAGTATCATTGAAAAAATAAACTTTCTAAGCATACTTACTCTGTTACAATTTTTTTTACTTATTCATATGAATGTACTACTTAACATGTATGAAAAATCAGATCAAAATTTTTTATATCATTTTGGTTAAAATGATTAAATTATGCTTTATTGCATCATACTTGTAATTTTTTCTTTCTTGACATTCATATCAAATCTATATATTAAGGATTCTATAACTATACTGTATTTGATTAAATTTTTATGTTTAACTTCTGGCAAATCAGAATTCAAATATTAATTTTTTATTTACATATGAGCTTAACTAGTATTTATATCATTCAGAATCTCTCACAGTATAGGCAGTTGGAAGAGTGCAGGGGTCTGTGTCTCTTTGCTGTGTGCTGGTCTGTTGGTTATTTTTAAATTGCACCATCACTAATTGTTTTCTTTCATAGAGATATTGATTCACTGTCAATTCAGTTTAGGTAACTAATTTAAGGACTGGGAATGGAGTGAACACTGGGTTTTTCTGTTGATTGATTAAAACATATTAGAAGTAGAAACCTACTGTTTACTTTTAGCATACCTAATTTTATATTGATTTGAGCTGCTTTTGATGAGTGTTTATCTCACTTTTTTAAGGTAATATCTTATTATAAATGCAACTGAAATAGAATCAACAAAGAGTAGTCATGATGCTGGTAGGAGCTCCACTCAGCCTGGGGCTGGAGAACTTTCTAGGATGAGTCACTCACCTGCCCTTTGGCATGACACCTTAGTTCCTCACCAAATTGGCCTCCCTATCAGCTGCCTGAATATCAATATGATGTCTGAGGTGGCCTCCCCCAGAGGAAGTGATCCAAGAAAGAGCAAGATAGAAGCTCCAGTGTCTTTTTATGACCTCCCCTTGGTAGTCACATTCCATCATTTCTGGAACATTCTGTGCATTGCAAGTGATTTGCTAAATACAGTCCAGACTCAAGGGGAGGAGAACTAAGCTTCACCTCTTAAAGAGAGGAGTATCAAAGAATTTGTGGGCATATTTAAAACCACCCTAGGTCTCACAATAAAGTAACCATTCTATGGTTTTGATTAGATAATTTTAGAATTTAATAAGGAATTTCAAGTTTCAAGAAAAAGCAGTTCAGAAAGCATGGTAAATTTTCTTATCGTAATAAAAAAAAAGTCTTTTCTACTAAAAATGTGTTATAAAACCTAGAAACTCTGTAATGATGTTTTTCATGGCCAATGAAAGCTGAAAGCCTTAATTTATTAAATCAGTTACTTGTATAGATTTTTAGCATTTTCAGTGTATTGGGCATTTATAAGATAGATACCATCTCTGCCCACACATGTTTAAACAAATATATAAACAAATTAAGTAGCTCGTAATAAGTTACAGGAAGGATATAAATATAAGGTGGTCAAGAATGTCTTCTTGAGTGACTTTCAGATTTTGATTTGAATAAATAGAATCAGCTAACCTTTGAAGAAGAAATACAACTGGCATGCTCATTAGAAGCAAGGTGAGACTTCCTCTTGCTTGCTTTGGCCATGCCATCAGAAAAGACCAATCATTAGAGAACATGATGTTTGGTAAAATAGAGATTCAGCGAAAATGAGGGAAAAACCTCAATGAAATAGATTTACACAATAGCCTCAGCAGTGACTGAAATATACCAAAGATCATAGAGATAGCACGAGACGGGGCAACATTTCGTTCTGTTACACAAAAGGTCACCGTGTATCATGCTATGGGTCAGAGTTGACTCAATGGCAACTAACAACAACAACCTTTGAAAAAAGGAACAGCTTCTACAAAGACCCTGAAGCAAGATAAAGCATCCAGTGTTCTAAGAAATGTTGAATGACTGATCTTAGGACAAGGGTGTCATGAAATGAGGTAGAAGAGAAAGGCTAGATACAAATCAATACAAAGTTGTGTTTAGGATTTTCATCTTAACCTGAGAGCATTAGACAATCTTGGAAGGGTTTTCAGCAGAGCAGAGATGTGATCAAATTTACACATTAATGTTATGCTACTTCCCATGTGGATTAGATTGAAATGCGGGCAGGAACAGGAATGATTGTAGAGTCACCAGTTAGGAGTCTGTGGTAGAAATCCAGGTGATATATGATGTTGATAGTAGAATTAAAGAGATGCATCCTTGTTAGAAATTTTTTTAGGAGATAGAATTTATGTACCTTGAAGATTAATGTGAGGAATCATGAGAAAGGAAAGTATTCAGTATGTCTCCCTGAAATCCATCTTAAGCTGCGTGATGGCAGTTACTGAGATTGGGAACACTGGAAGAAGAAGACTTGTATACGTTCTCCATCCCCATGGCTGGGGTTAGGAAAAGGAGGTGAATGGACAGAATATAAGAAGTTAAGTTTTAAATCTATTGAAATTGAAGTCCCTGAGAGGTACCCAGACTGAAATGTTGAATAGGGCGTTATACATAAGGAGATATATCTAAAATTCAAAGGAAAGGCTTAACAATTGATAGTTTTTGCCATTTGGATGTAATTTGAAGTCATGAGAAGGAATGAACTCATCTGGGGAGAGGCTGTAGAATGGCGAGAGGAACTAGAACTGCATCCTGAGAAACCTCAACATATTAAAGATCAGTTAGAGGAAAAAGACACCCCCTTCTCCAGAAAACAATCACAGCATCAACAAAAACTAGAAAGAGAGGAAGTCCAGGAAATTGTGATACCAAGGAATGATATTTAAAGAAGATAATATCTTGATGAGAATTCAATAAGGTATAGACTGAAAATTGATCATTGCATTTAACAACATTATAATCCTTGTGGACCTGAAAAAAGAGCAGTTTTGATGAAGTGGGGAAGTTAAAAAGCCAGTTTAGATTGGTTTGAGCAACCAAGTTAGAAGGCTTAGAAGGATGTGACTGGAGAGTGAAATACTGAATTACTTAATTTTGAGAGGAAGCAGTTTCTCATGATTTCATGGTTCTGAATGACTTCGGAAGACAATGAAAATGAAGTTATGAAAACAATCACGTTGAGGCAGGGCTTCCAGCTATGGATGAGTAAGAAGGTCAGCAAATCCCCTTCTCAAGAAGTTGGATAAAATTGACCGATGTAATTATTTGAGAAAGTGTTCTGGAAGTCAGCCAAAGCCATACAATAATCTGAGAAGCATTTATTCTTGAAATACTGCTGAACTTTGGTTAAGAATAGGAGTCTGTGACATTCTTGCCTGGGATGCTCCCATCCCTCACGGCTCTGTCAGTACAGAGATTCTGCTAGGACAGAGCAGCCCATGAGGACAAGTGGCAACAGTGCCCACGTTACAGGTGCTTCCATTTTGAGCAGTGGGAAATACCCATGCCCTCAGTGTTCTTAATGGAATTGATGATCTTGGTATAGTTGAGAAGGGAGGGACAGAGGTTCACCTAGCCTGAGGTTCCAGTTGTGGTTTAGACAGACATATTACTTGCTAAGGCCACGTGTGTGTGCAGTAGAGACCAGAAGGGCCTGGGTGATCCTGAGTCTTCACATATACAAAGAAGTCACAAAAGGGCCCAGTAAAAAGTAAAAGCTGAAGCCAACTAGAAAATGACTTGAAGTTTGAATATGTAGTTCTAAGCACACACAGATGTACTGGCAGAGGTTGAAAGCCTTACGGGCTCAACATGCTGTGCACAGCCACTATGCAATTATTGGCTTACCACTAACTACACAGACACAGGGTGATCCCGAGGAAGCCAGGCATAAAAATAAAGACTAAAAAACTGTCTGAGCAGAGATATCAGCAGTTGCACACTGTGGGGAAGACAGATTTCTATTATTTAGCCAGGAGAGATTACTAAACAAGCAAATAAAATCTGAAAAAAATCAGAATCCAGAGCTGCTACAATATATTATTTTAAATGTTCAGTTTTCAATTAAAAAAAATATGTGTGTGTATATATATATATATATATATATATATATATATATATATATATATATATGATATACAAAGAGACAGGAAAGTGTGACCCATACTCAAGGGAAAAAAAGTGATCAATAGGAATTGTCTGTGAGTGTCCCCAGATGTTGGGTCTAGCAGACAGGAGACTTCAAAGAAGCTGTTATAGTCAAAGAACTAAAGGAAACTATGTTTAAAGAATTAAAAAAAAAAAAAAAAAGACTAAATAAACATATGGGCAATCTCAATAAAGAGATAGAAGTTGCAAAAATGATTGCAGCTACTCTTTGACTCAGGCAACAGTGCTGGATCTAGGGACAAAGAACATATTCACAGTCGCCCCCACCACACACACACACACACACACACACACACACACACACGCACTCTCTCTACCTGGAGTGTAAGGTGCTCCTTTCCCTGGTGCCAAGGTTATTGTTCTTCTTTCACCAGCACACAATTAGTGGATTCCATCCCAGTACCTGTAACTTTAAATTTTGGGGGGTCATTCTCTATATGCGCCAAGACCTTTTGAATCCTAAATTTTAAAAATAGGTCTCCCACGCCTTTTATCTTGATCATTACTCAGGAAGAAGTTGAGAGGAAGATGGCCGAATTCAGTAACCAAACTTAATTCCAAGGTGTGTCGACCAGGAGCAGATGAGGGAGATGGAGTCAGAAATCTTTTTTGAGTTATTTTTTGAGGAGGTTGATCCAGCCTCTTCAATATGGGTTACCTGTGGGTGGTAAGCATAGTGAAATGGCTGTCAACTGTTTGAACTTCAATCCAGTGCTGGGTGGCTTTTGTGACACATACTGTCAATGGTTGGGAAAGCCAAAATCATGCCACAGATTAGTTTCAGAGGCCACAATGGTGTGGCTGCAGTCAGCGAATCAGACTGGAACAGTAACACCATAACCTGAAAAAATGTCATCAGATGTGAGGCACCACTGATAGTCCTGATGTGGTTAAACTTCAAGAAACAGTCAGGGTGAGTGCGCTGTGCTTGATTCTAGTAGATTGTATCAGAGAATAGACATCTACATGAGTGACCTAGACTGGCTGATTAGTAGCCTTAATCTGTATTCACAATTCATAACCCCAAAGATAAATGTCTTTGATCTTCTAGTCTGTAGTCTTCTAAGTAACAGACCAAATACTTAGGCCATTGGAACAGTCCAAGAGTCAGTAAAAAGGTAACGAGCTTCTTCAAGGTCAGAGCGATGAGAATGGCCTGGAGATCTACTCATTGTGTAGAGTGACCTTGTCCCTTTTTGGTTCTGCATATCTGATGCTAAGACTAAATAGTTGGAACAGGCCATCGGACATGGTGCGATTTCATCTTGCCTGGACCGTCAGCCAACTGGCCCCGGAATTTAGGGGAAGCTTTGTGAAACAAGGCACCATTGAACCAGTAGCTGTGCTTTAGCCAATGGAGTGGAGAATACTGTTTTCCCCGAGTGGGGTAACTACCTCCTCTTCATGGAACACTGAGATGACACTAAAACCAACCAAGCCAGCTATACCCCTAAACACACTATTTCCATTTAACTGACAAGGTTTTTTGGACTCTTTCCTTATTATTCATTGAAACTGAGTCGGCCCACCATTAATGGAGATGTCAGACTGAGAGTCACAACTATCTATGGTCAGCCTTCAGTTTTAATAAGAGCTTTAGGTTTAATAAGAGCAGGCCAATGACTGATAGCTGTGTCAGTGAGGTGATGAGTCCAAAACCTTAAGGAGCAGCTCTAGATAGAAGTTGCACCTCCTTGCCAGAAATTACAGTGGCAAAAATCATCAACCACAGATGATTAGGGTTGTAGGTCCCAGAGTTAGACAGCACACCACAGCTTGCTGGGTGACTTTCAGTTCAGCCTGTTGGTCCAGGTACCACACAAATGATACTGATTTGCAGGTTAGGTGATAAAAAGAACCAAGCAGAATGCCCAAGTCCAATTAGGTACCAGATCCCATCAGTCGTTTCACCGAAGAAAATATACAAAAGGCTGATAAGCACATGAGCAGATGCTAAACAATGTACATTAATACTCACTAGAATGGCTATGGAGCCCTGGTGGTGCAGTGGTTAAGAGTTCAGCTGCTAACCAAAAGGTTGGCAGTTCAGATTCACCGGCAGCTCCTTGGAAAGCCTACTCTGTTCCTGTAGGGTTGCTATAAGTCAGAATCGACTTGATGACAGTGGGTTAGAATGACTATGATAAAAAGTACATGTAATAGCAGATATTGGCAAGATTGTAGAAAATTTGGAAGGTCATACATTGCTGGTTGGAATGTAAAGTGATAAAGCTTTGGAAAGCAATTTGACAGTTCTAGCAGCTCCACTTCAGGAATCTACCCAAGAGAAATGAAAACATATGTTTATACAAATGTAGGGGAATGTTCATAATAGCATTATTCATAATAGCCCCAAACTGGAAACCATTTCATACCGCTTGACTGGTGAATGGATGGGCAAAACGTGGTATATTCATGCAGTGGAATCCTATCAGCAATAAAAAGGAAGGAACTGGTGATACATGGTGCCACACTGAAAAACATTCTTAGTGCAAGAGGCCTGGTGCAAAAAACTGCATGATGCATTTTTCCATTTATTAAATGTCCAGAAAGGAAAGTTTATAGAGGCACAAAGCAGATTAGTTGCCCAGAGCTGGGGATAGGAATAGGGATTAACTATAACGGGCACAAGACAAGTTTTTGGGGTGATAGAAATGCCCTAAAACTGGATTGTGGTAACTGCAGAACTCTATAAAATTACTTTAAATGTCACTGAATTGTAATCTTTTAAAGTGGGTGAATTTTATAGTATGTAAATCATACCTCAAACAAGTTTTTTTTATTTTATTTTAATCACCTTGTCTTTGGTGATAGGAGGAACTGTGTCAGCATACTTCTCTGAGGGTTTGGTTTGTGAATGTGATAATCTTGCCTCCTATTTCCCACTGTTACTTAGTATTGATCAGTTGTATCCTTTGGTGCATACATTTCATTAAGAAAGCACAGAAAATTTGGTCTTCTTGTAAGATGTATTAAAAGAAAAAACTCAGAAGTTTGCCTTACAGTTATCCCACCCCATGAATAGACACCTAAATAGTTCAGCAGTCCCTTTCTTCTTGTTACGAAAGATGTGTAAATATAATGTTTAAATTTATAATGTACAAGTATGTTACCTTTAGGTGATGCCCTTAAAGTTGATGAAGGTACGTGAAACACTTTTCGTATGTATTTTTTGGTTACAATTTCTTCTTTTTATATCAGTTAAGCAAAGAGTAATAATTGGAAAGTAAGAACCTGTATGGAAGCTAGGTATTACAATGGCATTATAAGGACAGCTTACCTGAGTAAGTAGAACATGTATAATAGACATGTGGCTAGTCCAAAAAATTTACTTAACCGCTAATTATAGATTGAAATATTTCTAATATCATTAGTATAACATGGATAGAACTTTTAAGAATTGAATACAGATTTCATTATGAATGAATAAGCACAGATATTCATGATTTATTGTTGTGATATTATTAATCTTAGACTTAAATTGATTCTATAATGATTTCTTTTTTTGCAGGCGTATCTCATTAGCTAGTCCCCGTCAACTTTTTAAAGCTTCTAATATGACCCAGCGATGGCAACACAGGGAGATTTCAAATTTTGAGTACTTGATGTTTCTCAACACAATAGCAGGTAATCCTAACCCGCAAGTTGGCTTGTTTCAAACGGTAAATTACTGTGTTATAGCTAAATTATTTTGAGTACTGATAAAAGTAGCTTATTTTTATTGACATTATTAGTACTAAAATACCTTATCAAGCGTTAATTTAAAAGGAGCCCGGGTGCCACAGTGGTTAAGTGCTCAGCTGCTAACCAATAGATTGGTGGTTCAAACCCACCAGCCGCTCCTTGGGAGCAAGGTGTGGCAGTCTGCTTCCGTAAAGTTTACAGCCTTGGAAATCTTATGGGGTAGTTCTGCTGCGTCCTGTAGGTTTGCTGTGAGTCGGAATGAAGTCGACGGCGTACAACAACTGGGAAGTAAAACCTTTCCCGGTATGGCACGCTTAAAAAAAAAGAAGTATAGATGATTGAAGCAAGCAAACAAAGAAAAACCCAGTAAAACATTAAAAAAAAAATTCATAAAGAAGTAATTTGATATTAGAATTTCCAGTTTTCTACATAAACAGCTACTTGAGAGAAATTGAAAATAGGTATATAAACTCATTTCTAAAAAAGAGAAGATAAGAATTTGTAAAACTATTTAACTTATGGAATAGCAGGAGTCAAGAGCCATATAAAAGCCAAAGAACCTATTAATAACTTAATTAGAAATGTGTTATATGATGAAGCAATGAAGTGTAACACACAGAAAAAAGAAAACTGTGGGTAAAATATTAATAAGAAATACTTGTATCATGACTCATATGGACATTTGAAAACCAAACGGCCCCACAAGGTCTATATTTTAGTTTTCTACTGCTGCTGTAACAGAAATACCATAAAGGAGTAGCTTTAAAGAAAAAAAAATGTATTTTCTCACACTTTAGGAGGCTAGAAGTTTAAATTCAGGGCACCAGCTCTGGAAGAAGATCCTTGTCTCCAAGTTTCTGTTCCTGGGTTCCTTGATGACCTTCCCATGTCATCTGTCTGCACTGTTTGTGCTTTCTTGACTCCATGTTTATACTTTTTTTTTTTATAACTCGGAAGTGATTAAATTTAGGACATACCCTACAGGGGAATGGCCTCATTAACATAACGAAGAACACTATTCCCAAATGTAGTTACATCCACAGGCGTAGGGGTTAGGGTTTCAACACACATTTTGATGGGACATAGTTCAATCCATAGCAGCTACTGTGAGAATTCATAAGGCGTGAACCGTTTGACACACAGCTGACGGAAAGTGGAAGAAGAAAGTGTCAGAAAAGACTTCCAGGCTTCCAGCCTGTATGTGGGGAAATGATGGTGCCATTAACAGAAAATGAGGTCAGAAAAATTTGATCTAGGGAAAGATGATAATTCTTATGGTAATTTCCGTGTTCTAATAAGACATCCAAATTAAGATATCAAAAAGGTTTGTTTGAAGTATGAATCAAAGGGTTTTCAGAACTTGGAGATAGTGCGTTGGATTCCAGCTGCATAGAGAGGAAATCACCAAGAGAGAGATGAGATCATAAAGGCAGTTAATTCACAAAGCAGTGAGATAAGGTCTTGGGGAATACGAGGGAAGAGGGAAAGGTAGTAAAAGAGAGGAGAATGAGTGATCCTAGAACTTACAGAAATAGTAGGAGAGCTGAAGGTAACCAAATGTCATGACGCAAAGGGAAAGAGAGAGAAAAGAGTGTTGGTCACCTGCATCAAGTGTTTTAGAGAGATAAGACGAGAATTAAGAGTGAGTACAGGACAGGCTTGCGTTTGGCATTTTGGGATTTGTTGATTGTTTTGTAGGGGTTCATTTTAAAAGTGAGGAAAGGTTGATTATAAGGACTGGATGGTTGGAGATGAAATGGGAGCTTTAGATAGAGATTAGTATTTTAAGTGTGATGGTGAAGACAGGAAGGTTTAAGGCAGAAAGGAGAAACCATGAATAGAGGAGAGAAAGGGAGAGTAACAATTCAAGTTATGAGGGAGATAGGTTCAAGAGCTCAGGTGAAGGAACACTCTTAGAAAAAAAGATATATTGTTAGAGAAGTAGGGAAGAGAGGAAATATTATGAATTATAAATATGCAGAGTTAGGGAAGAAGTTGAGGGACTCACATTGAAAAGTCTAAGTTTTATCAGTAAAGAGGAAAAGGATGAAGAAAGTTAGAATAGTTATGTTAATTTTAATGGGGCTTATATGACTAGTGACCAAAAGGAGTTTTTAAGTAGTAGTGAGAGACAGGAAACTTACATAACAACTTTAATGGGTATAGTTTGTAGTGAATCAACTAATACATATTGATTGAATGCACAGTAATGATTATGGAAATTAAACATTTATGAAATGGTCTACTTTCAAATAGCTCCTGTTGTGCCTACAATGTCTTTTTAAATATATCCCCTGAATATTCCTTTTTTAAAAAGTATCAGCAATTTGTTTTAGGTGGTTTTTATACATATGCTATAACATGTGAGGCTAAGCTACATGTTGAGATCACTTTTACACTATTATCTGTGACATACATAGGTTCTCATAATATTGTGACGCATTTGCCAAGAGACATTTAGTTGATAGGAATTGAATATATATTGAGAATAACTTAATCTATAAAAGTCTAATCACACTGAGCAGGTTCATCCTCTTTTTTTGTAGAACAGTAAACTTTAGATTATTTCAGGTTAGTTAAGCAAAAGGATCAAGATGAGGATTTTACTGTTTACTAACATCTCAATGAGAAGGCGAGGGAAAGGAGGAGGTAGAGGGAGCCAAAGAAAACTGCTTTTAGCTCCTTTTCTTTTCCCTGGGAAAAATTAAAATTATTAGCGAAAGTATGTAGCTTCCACATATATCTGTGAATTAAAATTGTCGTTGTTATTCATGTTTTTTTAAGTCTGTGTCTTAGTTACCTAGTGCTGCTTTAACAGAAATACAACAAGTGGATGGCTTTAACAACAGAAGTTTATTTTTTCACAGCTTAGGAGGCCAGAAGTCCAAATTTAGGATGCCAACTCCAGGGGAAGGCTTTCTCTGTCTTTTTTGGCTCCAGGAGAAGATCCTTGTCATCAGTCTTCCCTGGTCCAGGAGCTTCTCAGTGCAGGGACCCTGGGCCCAAAGCATGCACTCTGCCCCTGGCTCTTCTTTCTTGATGGTAGGAGGTTCCTCTCCTCCCTGCTCACTTCTCTCTTTTATATCTCAAAAGAGACTAAGTTAAGATACAGCCTAATCCTGTAGATTGAATCCTGCCTCATTAACATCACAGAGGTTAGGATTTACAACACATAAGATAATCACATCAGATCACAAAAAGGTAGACAACCACACAATACTGAGACTCGTGGCCCAGCTCAGTAACTCACATTTTTGGGGGACACAATTCAATCCATGACATTCCACCTTTTGACCCCTCAAAATTCATGGCCTTACCACATGTAAAACAATTCTTCCCATCATATTATAAGTCTTAAATCAACTCCAAGTCCAAAATCTCCTGGGGCAAAATTCCTGTTCATCTGTGAAATCTAGAATACAAGTTACCTACTTCCAAAGTAAAATGGTGGAACAGGCACAATGTAGACATTTCCATTACAAATGGGAGAAATTTGAGGGAACGAAGAGATAATAGTCACCAAGCAAGTTAGCAGAGCACATTACATTAGCTCTTAGGCTTGAAAATAGTTCTGTGTTCTCTGAGACCATTTAGGCAATGGCCCTGCCCTCCAGACTCTAGGTGTTGGCCACACTTTCTGGATTCCGGGTGGAAGCCCCTGGGCCCTGGGCTTTAGCTCTGTGTTCCAGGCCCACTGGGCCTGCAGCTGTGCTCCCTCGGATTTGGATGGCCCCATTCTCCTAGTCTGAGTGGTGACCCTACTGTCTTGGCCCCAGCAGGCCCTATCCTTTTGCCCCGTGGGCATGGCAGTTCCGCCCACTCAGCTTTGGGCAGCAGAGTGCCCCATCCCACTGGCACTCATGAAAGGCAGCCCACACTCCAGAACTGAGTTGGTGAAGATCTGACTCTTTGAAACTTAGGAGGCCATGTTCCCATCCTTTGAGACCCAGCAGGCCATGGTTCTACCCTTTGAGACCCTAGAGATTGTGGCTCTACCCTTTGAGACTAAGGCAGCTCTGTTTCCTGTGCTCCTTGTCTCTTCAGCTTCTGTTTCCTGGTTCCTTGGCTTCTCAGCCCCTGTCCCTTTGGGCCTCTTGGGTCAGCCTGGCCTCTGTCCTGTTTGGGCAAGTGTTCCAAAGCTCTTTAGTTCTACTGATAAGTGGCTGGTGGCATCCCATTCTGCTGGTAAACCTTGGCTGAAAGGCACTCAGCTCTTGCTCTGTAGGTCGGCAAACCTAGCTCCACCAGTAAGTGCCCAGAGGCACCCTACTCCGCCAGGAAGCCTCCAGCCTGAAGGCACTTAGCTGTCTTGCTCCATGAGTCAGCTCCCATGGCATCTTGTGCCAATCTCCTGGTTCTGCCACTGCCATTTCTCTGCCACTGCTTCTTGCCTTCTGCGCCGTCTCCGGTGTACAGCTCTCCTCACTTCCTTTGCGAGCCCTCACCAGGATTGTCTTTGATGTCCATAATTTCACCAACAGTCTCTTCAAGGCAATCTAGGCTTTTACTATTAGGTACTTTAAAACTCTTCCAACCTCTATAATACAGTTTCAAAACCGCTTCCACATTTTAGGTATCTGTGAGAGTAGTGCCTCACTCTCAGTACCAAATTCTGTCTTAATTATCTAGTGCTGCTGTAACAGAAATACCACAAGTGGATGGCTTTAACAAACAGAAGCTTATTCTCTCCCAGTTTAGGAGGCTGGAAGTCCAAGTTCAGGGCACTGGCTCCAGGAGACTCTGTGTCGGCTCTCGGGAAAGTTCTGTGTCATCAATTGTCCCCTGGCCTAGGAGCTACTCAGTGCAGGGACCCTGGGTCCAAAGGATGCACTTCACTCCTGGCTCTTCTTTCTCGATGGTAGGAGAGGTCCCTCTCCTCTCTGCTTGCTTCTCTTTTTTATATCTCAAAAGAGATTGAGTCAAAATACAACCTAATCCTGTAGATTGACCCCTGCCTCATTCACATAACTACCTCTAATCCTGCCTCATTAACATCATAGAAGTTAGGATTTACAACACATAGGATAATGACGTCAGATCACAAAATGGTGAACAACCGCACAATACAGGGAATCCCAGCCCAGTAACTCACATTTTGGGGGGCACGTTTCAATCCATAGTAGACCGTTTCCTGGTTGACCAAAGAGGAATGTAACTCTGTTACCCCAGTAGGGCTCAATCCCAAAATGAGTAAAGTAAAAAAGTTAAAACCATCAGATACAAAGATGGTTTAGATACCAAGAAAGTGTACAGAGAACTACTTTAGTATTCAGCCGCATATTATGACATCATTATGTATTTAAGAAGCAAAATGGAGATGATAAACTATACACTAAGAAAGGAATTCAAATAATAGTATGCTTTTTTCCCTTATATTTTAGCTATATAAGTCTGTTCACATTAAATCTAACTAAAAATAGGTTATAGAGTAGTAAACAATGGAGCTGGCGTTCAAATACCATGATTTTGAGTCCAGAAACAATGTTCTCAACTGCTGTACTGCCTCCCTATAGTTGTGATATTCAGAAAATCGCCGTGCCAAAGTAGGACTACTTTATCTTTTGCCTTATTCTTATTTTTAATAGACCTTAATGTGTCACTTAATGTCATTAGTTTAGAAGAGATACGGAAGAATTTGTGGCAGCATTTGGGGTGAGAGGAAGCAACACTGATAATGCCATGCATTGTATTCAGAGGATTGTAGAATTGGAATGCTACCACGGCAGTTTTAGAGTTACTACTATAACGCTTTATTTTGCAGATGACTAGTGGATGTCCACAGAGGTCGTGTCACGTATATTTGGCTGGTTGGTTAATTAGTGGCAGAGAAACCATTATAGCTTTGAAAAAACTATGAAAATTGCAAATTGTTTTTTAAAGTCTTAATACTTAAGAGTTTTATTTAGGTAGGCTTTCAAGTAATGAAAAACAGTTAAGTGTAGTTCATGACTGTAAACTTGGGGCCTAGACTATCTGGATTGAATAGGGTTTGACCTTTATTAAATGTGTGATTTTGAGCAAGTTACCTAACCATTTGCAACTCATTTTTTCATCTATAAAATGGGTATGATCCTAATTTCATGATGCTAGAGTAGGACATCATGTTTAGTGAAATAGAGAGGGTCAGCAAAAATGAGGGAAACCCTTCATGAGATGGATTGACATAATAACTGCAACAATGGGCTCAAATATACCAAAGAGTGTGAGGGTGGCACAGGACCTGGCAGTGTTCTGTCCTGTTGTAAGGTCACCATGAGTTGGGGAGGACTGGAAGGCATCTAGCAGCAACAGCAACAACATTGTGAGGATTAATGAGAGAATGTATGGAAACCACTGAGAGCAATATCTGGCACTCAATAATTGTTAGTTGGTCTTGTTATTTTTTAGTAAATTATATTCTTGAATCTTTGTAACGTTTTATTTTATTATTCTGAATTAAGATTTACTCTTTTTTCCCCAACTAGGACGGAGTTACAATGACTTAAATCAGTATCCAGTGTTTCCCTGGGTGATTACTAATTATGAGTCAGAAGAACTAGATCTTACCTTGCCAAGCAACTTCAGAGATTTGTCCAAGGTAATTTTGCAGTAACCCTCTGAAATATAATTATCTTGTATATAAAAATACTACTTTTTATCTTTTTAATATAATTATAATATTAATTTTTAATATAATTATAATATTAATTAAAAAAAATAGTGCTGCTGACCATTTGGTTAGCACTTAGCCACTACGCCACCAGGGATTCCCAATATTAATATATTATTAATATAATATATTAATCTAGTTATCTTTTATATGTATTTTCAGTGTTCTTAAATTTAAAATGGTGAAAATTTTAATATACATGATAAACCTAATGATGATTAAAAATAACAACAGCCTTGTATTTACTTTTCTATATATAGTCAAAAAGACATCCCTCAATGTCAGCTTTTTCTAAGGGTGTTAGTGTTTGATAGGACATATGAAGAAAGCCATGGAACTTCTCAGTAGTCCTCCTGTGTGAAGTTAAGTAAGCCTGCCCTTCTCGAGTTTTCCTAACTGATCTTTCTGCTACCTTGTGCCCACTTCCGATCCATTCCTCAGTGAAACAAAATGGATCCTTTTTAAAGCTAATTTTGAATTCGATAACTCCAATGCTTAAACCCTTCTCGACTTACTAAAAGCAGAATAAATCGTTGCCAATTCAGAGCTTCGTTTTTTCTGCCTTTAATGTCCTCTCCCTACTTTGTGAACAGTTGACCTATTCTGCGCCTCATAGAGTTCGTTACAGACTACCTTCTCTGATAATTTACCCTCTTTTTCTTTCATACCAAACCAAGAACCAAACCAGTTACCATCAAGTCGATTCCGACTCACGACAGCCCCTTGTGTTTCAGAGGAGAGCTGCGTGCCCTAAAATTTTCAGTGTCTATTTTTTTTTATGATCTTTCTGAAGTAGATCACCAGGCCTTTCTTCCAAGGTGCTTCTGGGTGGATTCGAACTACCAACCTTTTGATTAGTAGCCTAGTGCTTAACTGTTCCTTGTTTCTTTCATGGGACCTATTTAATCCGCATTTTACATATTCTTCTACCTACTTGGCTTGGTGTTCTGCTTTTCTTACCCAATAAACTTCATAATGATAGAGTTCTTGTTCACCATTATTTCCCACACAGTACCTGTACATTGCCTGCCACCCAATATATGTGTTAAATGAATTAAATAATAAAATATATATGACATTTTTCAGGTTATAAAATATTATTGATTGTATTAAATTTTAAAAATACAAAAGCATGTAAATAAAAATTATCCTTTATTTACCACACAAGCAATAAGGAATAATTACATTTTGTTTTATTTACTCCTATCTTCTTTTTATTAATTGGGCTATATATTATATATACTGATTTTTAACTGTAATTTTTTCCCATGTCTCAGATATTTTTCAAGAATTTTCCTTATCCTTTTTTGTTCCGGACTGTCAATGAATATGTTATCTTGAATCACCATTTTGGAATATAAAATAAGGCTATATCTTTTCTCTTTAGCTTTATATTTAAACATATACAAATGTAGACATAATAGTATAATATATTCACATGTACCAATCAGCTGCTTCAACAATTATCAACTCATGTTTACTCTTGTTTCATTTTTACTCTCCTTTCCCCTCTCCAGTATTACCTGGAAGCAAATCAAATCATTTCATCTATTAATATTCCAATGTGTACTTGTAAAAAATAAGGTGTCTTTTTAAACAGAACCATACTATAATTAACCCATTGTCGTCCAGTCAATTCTGACTCATAGCGACCCAGTAGGACAGAGTAGAACTGCCTCATAGGGTTTCTAAGGAGTGGCTGGTGGATTCGAACTGCCGACCTTTTAGTTAGCAGCCGAGCTCTTAATCACTGTGCCACCAGGGCTCCGTAATACCATTACCAAACTTAAATATTAACAATTATTTCTTTATAATTTCTTTATATCAGAGACCCAGTAGGTAACAAATTTCCAACTGAATTACAAAAGTTGACTAAGTGTCTTAAGTGTCTTTAAATCCGTAGGTTTCACCTCCCATAAGAACTGAAGGACAGTTGAATAGTGAATAGTAGTATAATCAACATGGCTGGGAAGAAGTGGTGGGCTCCAACACTCAACTGCGTGTCTTATAACTAATATCTCCTTTCCTATAAAACAATAGTGGCTTGAATGCTACAGGCTATTCAAATTCAGGAAGTTGAACTTCTACCGGTAGTAATTTTTTGAAAATACTGATGAAAAAACTAAGCTTGAAATTAACAACATTTTAACTGACATAATCAAGCATATCATATATTTGAAAATTGTTCTTTACACATTTAAAATAGTGATTGTTCCCTTTATAAAAGTATCTCATTCATTTTAGTGGTAAAGTCTGACCTAATGTTTACAGTGTGATTCAGTTTTCAAATATGTGTTTTAGATACACATTTGCAGGAATGCTTCACATACAGAAAATGAGCTGTATCTGTATGCATAATAACTATAATAGAATTATATTAAAATTTGTCCCACACTATACATTTGGCAAACACTACTATTTGTTTAAATAAATTTGTGAAATCCTGGGAAATATTGTGTGCAAAGCTTAATTTAGAACATAAACAGATCTCATCTCTGTTCTTAAGTAAATAATATAGCCTGACTAGCTTAAAAATGTATTGAAATATGTATGCATATTTATGTCTATTTAATTTCCCTAAAGCTGAGTTTTCAGGCTTTGATACGAAGCTACAATTTTATTTGGTAATTTCTTCCATGCTGTACTGGGAATTTTCTTTCTGAGGTTGAATTAATGTAATGAGCACCCTTTCTTCTTTATTTATCTTATCATTCTTTGAGAAAAAATGTTGAATGGGACAATGTAAAAAAATGTATTATTGAAAATATACCATGTACAATACCTTCTTACAATAATTAGATCTTTACTGCTTACATATAAATTACTATTGGCAGTATGTTGAGAAGATCAAAATTACTTGAGTCTGAAAATCTGAAGAAAATTTAATGTTATGTAGAAAAATGTCCTCATTTAGCATGATAGAGGGATCAATTCTGAAGCTGATTTTTTTCCCCCACCTTCCCAGTTGTTTTATCAGTAGCCTTAAGTTGTGACTGATAAGAAGACAAATCTAACCAGGCATAGAGTTTGGAGTGACATAAATCCATATTTTTAAATATACATTGATTTTATATTTTGATACCTTTTTTTGAAGAGACAACATTTTCTTTTCGCTTTTCTTGTAAGCAATTGGAATTAGGGTAGGAATATGTTTACAAAATGTCTTACCACAAAAACAAATAGTGACGGCTGTTCTGAGACTGCAGATTTTGTTACAGACTATGGAAACTTTCTCTGCAACTGTGATTTTTTGTTTTCCTTTATCTTGGAGAGTGATAGTGTAAACCAGTTTTGTAGGAGAGAAAAACAAAGGTAATCTGAGGCAGTCATTTCTCTTGTAATTAATCATCATATTTATTTTGAAATATATAATACATAAAACATGTGTACTGTAACCTGGACCCATATTCTAAAAAACTGCTATGTTCTTTGATTGAAATGCAGTTGATATCTTTCACTTCCAAATACTGTCAATTATCTCAGCTATACATTTCTGAAAGTAGGAGCTTCCCACTTTATTAATACTGTCTTTTTTTTTATTAACTAATATTTATTGAGGGCTTACTATATGCCAGGCCTTTGTCTAAGTGTTCTACGTATATTAACTCATTTAATCCACACAAAAACCATTATTATTGTATTTTACAGAGGCAGATTCTTAGACACCATGAGGTTAAACAAATTGCCCAAGGTCACACATCTAGTGGGTACAATCAGAATTTGAACACTAAGCAATTGTTTTTCAAACCATAGTTCACAATTAGCATTTTTAAATGAGTACAAAAATACAACAAAACAAAAAAGGAAGGAAATATTAGTGGGCATCATGTGCAGATCTTCTGCCTAAGGTGTGTGCGTGTCTGTGAGAAAGAGAGAAGCATTACAATAGGCTGTACTGCCTTCTACTTTTGGCACTAGTTGCTAGGTCTATTTTAATGTTATTTTGTCCAGCAGCTTTTCACCTCTCATCTTGAAATACAAGAGAGGGTACAACCAGCATTCTATTGCTTGAAAAAGGAAGGCTTTTCTACTGCTATTCTTGCTTTCTTTGTCCCAGCTTATGTTCTAAGCTTTTTTGACTAAGCCTGTGTTACGAAAAAGCTGAATGTCTGGTTAAAGCTGGAGAATCTCTGATGTTGCTGCTCCTTTGTTCTTTTGTTTGTTGGTTGTTTATTAAATACTGTTATGAGCCAGGGACTGTTAATTTCTGGAGATTTTAAAGACTAAAAAGCAGGTGGACACTAGTGTAGTTAAAAAATACCCGAAGATTGGGGAAAAAAAGAGAAATAAAATCCAAGCAAATATTTTGTTTTTTAATAATTAGAATTCACATCCTTAAGGTGCAAGAAAATACTGAGAGAGTTTGAGGTAGAAGGAAAGCAAAACTCCTATGTCTTTTAGCTTTGGAGTGCAGGCGCAATGTGGGCGTACCCGTACTTCAGCCCAGAGTGCAGAAACAGCGACAGTACGTGGTAGGGGAAGGTGAGCCTGCGCCCTGGTCTCCTGAAGCCTGCTGGCAGAATCGGAATCTGAGGAAGTTTTATTATCATCATAGCTTCTTCAAACTGAATTTTAAATTTTGGCCTAGGTCCCAAGAAATCATATGTGGTTTTTTTGTTTGTTCGTTGTTTTTCTTTAACCTCTGTTACAGTGCTGTACCAGCTTCCGTTGCTCTAGTGTGAATCAAAATGTTTCTGAAGAGTGAATTCTGAGATAACTGAAGACAGCTTAATGGCAAAGCTATATAGCATTTACTTATTCTTTGCTAAATTGCTACTGTTTGTCCTTAGTACATATTGCCTGTATTTTTTCTCTCTGTCTCTTTTTTGTTTAATGGAAAAGTAGCGGATTTTCTGTCTCTCTCATTTATCATTTACCATTTAGATGTGTATTTTTATATGTGAGATTTTCTCTCTAAAACACACATTTAATACACAGCATGCATTTTGACCTGGAATTGACTACAGACATTTAACTGTTGTTGATCAGACAGCACTTCTTTATCTCTTTAAGTTTTAAGTGCTGTTTCTGACGAATGCCAGTCCTTTTAGTCTGCTCTGTAACAGATACACCAGGAATCAATATACCATCTAGATGTCACTGAGAGAAAAGAACACTTTTTTTTTTTTTGGCATGTGGGGGGAGGGCACACATTATTGCTTAAACATGATAGGTGTTACAGCTTTTTGTTTTTCTATTTATCAGGCTTGAGTAAAACCAAACGAATTCAAGTTTAAAAAATTATGATGCTGCAACAATAAATAATGGATCTTAAAGTGTTTAAATGAAATATAAATGCAGAGAAAGAAATATAAAGTTATCCATGCTTGATTAAGTTTTAAATATTAAGTTTTAGGTGACAAAATGCATTTAGATATTTTAATCTTTGTATCACACATACATGCTGTTATATGCCTGTTTATTTGGGTGATTGTGATATAAATCACATTTCGTAGTCTTGGCGCGCTTACAGGCTAATCAGCACGAGAACGATACAGGGAAAGTGCAGGATATACTTGTAGAATCGTGCGGGAATCCGTAGTAAGACTTTTTACTTTCAACAACACTGTGAGAAATGTGCAATTATCTTTATTTACAGATAAGGAAACTAAGAGTTAGTGAAATTAAGGAATTTTCCAAGGTCATGCATTTTCCACATGGCTGTACTAGGATTTGAACTCAAATTTGTTCATTTCAGTGAACTGGGTGACCTCAGGTATAGCCAGGAAGAGTATTTTAGATTGAATACTTGTATTTATATCCACTTCTTTCCATAACCCAACTGTCCGTTTCCGTATCTTGGCAAAAGGCAAAAGATAGACTTTCTAGAGAAATTGTACCAGAGAAGTAACTGATTTGAGAACACCAAGCTCAGCAGGGGAAGGGTTGAAGGTAAGGGATGGAAAGCAGGAGGATTAGCGGAAAGCTTTTAAGTACTGAATGGTGAAGGCACCCAGACCCCTTTGGCCGTCATGCTATCAGAACTCTGGCAGCCAGGCTTACACCAGCCCCACCTCTGAAGACAGAAGACAGTAGTATTGCTCTTTGGACATATTGAGTGGCTCAAGAAAAAAGGCCTAAAAAATACTAATATTTAGGGACCCTATGTAGAGCCCACCTGATTTACCTACAGTTGTCTACCAGTTCATAATGGTGCTTGTACTTGATATTCTTCAATCAGCCCTTTTGTGCCTCATTCTTAAAATGAAGGTACAAATATTAAGAAACATTTAAAGACAGTCTGTAATGTGAAAAATGACAGTGACTGAGACAAATAGAAAAGTAAAAAGAAACCAGAAGGAGGGGAAAAAAGCAATAGAATTAATTACTGCCCCAGAGAGATAACAGCAAAGTGTTCTATTAATAGAAGAAGAAAATGATGCTGTGGAAAATGAATAATCATATAACAAGAAAGAGCAGTTATAAAAGAAAGAGCTGGCAGATAAGTGTCGATGTCTTCTAAAAGGAATACCACCACAAAGGGGGGAAGATAGCACAGAAAGATAAAATTAGAGGCCCAGCACAGCAAATCTTTAGGTTTAGATTGACTTGTGTGAGTCTGCTTCTATTTATAATTAGAGGGACCTTGGGAAGTTTACTTAATTTCTTGAGACCTATGTAGAAAATTGCTATTTTCATTATATAATTCTAAAAAAAATTTCTTGCATACGTTAACCTTTTTAAACTTTAAATTACCACATGTTCAGTGCGGCGTGTTTAGTTTAAAATATGTCTCTGCAACTCCTTCTCCAGAATTTAATACCAAGTTCAGCAAAGTGTGAATATGCACATTAAGAAAAATATATAAATGTGTGTTCATGGATGTCACAATACATTTACAAAGTTACTGGTTTTGTTTTTAAATTAGAAAGTTAATCTGTTTAAGTTTTGTGGAATTAAAAGTTTTTTTTTTTTTTTAATTTACATCTCTTAAGCATTTACGCTGTGTATAACAGCTTGGTTTTCCTTCTAGTAGAAGTTTTTAAATAACTCTAATACAGAGGTTAACCCTACACTTAATTTAAGCAGCCTCCAATGACATTGTTTTTTAACATTAGTTAGAAAATGATAAACTGAAGCAACTGAAATGGATTGTGGTTAATATTACTGTCAGGGTGATGAATAATTCTGACATACACCAGCAACGCACTGCCAGTCAGTAATCCTTCTCAAACTTAAGTATTTATTCTCTAGTATTAAAAAAAAAAAAAAAAAGTTTTTTTTTATCCTAACTTACTGTGGTGTGGAGTGACCATTTATTATTATTTATAAATGAATTATTTTGTTTATATAAAATTGCTAGTTTTACCCCGTGATGCTTCGTATTTTCTTAGCTTAGTGCTGGGTGTACAAACTCAGGTAAATTAAGAGTAGGAAACATACTTACGTAAAGATTGTTTTCAAAATAACTAGAAGTTGAGTTGTTGGTTTGTTTTTAGTTTAATAAGCATTAGTACTAACTTCTGATTTCAGACTGGAATTTTTTTTTTTTCTGTAGAGATTGAACTCTGCAACACATAGGGTTGCCATGAGTCATAATCGATTTTGTTTTTAAACGTAATAGCACCCAAAAAAAAAACAAACCCGTTGCCATGGGGTCAATTCTGACTCATATGACCCTATAGGACAGAGTAGAACTGCCCCATAGGGTTTTCAAGTAGCAGCTGGTGGATTCAAGCTGCCCACCTTTTGATTAACAGCCAAACTCTTAACCACTCTGCTATCAGGGCTCCTAAACATAGTAGTAAAAAAAAAAAAAAACATAGTAGTAGGACATTTAAAAAACCTGCATGCATTCGTAGCTTCCTTTATATGTTAGTATGTATTGATACAGCATCTCATTTTTGTATTTCCCTGTGATACTTAAAATTTATTTTATGTGAATAAGTAGTATGCATTTCATAGTGGATAATGTAATACCTTATCTTTTATTCTTGTCCGAAGACCTAATGTATCCTGTTTATATCAAATACGTGTGCTTATTCAAAGAGTTGATTGTTACACATGCTGGTCACATTTTGTGTACATTATTCTGAGGAAGTGGCAGAAACAAACATGAAACAGTCACTACTTTTGGCGTTTTAAAACTAGATGTATGTTAAACAGCAACCATTCATAGAGTAATTTAGTCAGAAAACCCTTTATGTTTATGTGGCTTATTTTTAGACTGTCCCACTTGCAGAAGAGGATTTTTTATTTTTTTTTACATTTAATGTGAGTACATGATTTATAACAGGAACTAAGATTTTGGAAGTGGAAAAGGGTAAATTATGAAAACAATAAGTTTTAAAATGTTCACTTATTTCTATTGCTAAAAAAGTAGCATAAAAACATTGATAAAAGCTAGAATTTTTTTTGTAGACTATATAAAAAAAAGTTTATAAACACCATATTTCTGCCACTTAAATTTAATAATCATTAACACCTTAGTTTATACGCATCCAGATATCTTTCCATACATATACTCACAATATACATAGATACACAAATATCTATTTTTTACCAAAATGAAATCATCTGTACTTTGTAACCAACCTTTATTTTCACTGGTGATCTGCACCCTTTCAAGTCAGTATAGTTTTATCTTTTCTAGCACTCATCCATATTCACATGTTCCCAGTTGCCCCCAAAATGTTCTGTACTCTTGGTTTATCCAAACCAGAGTCCATCCTATGACACATTGCACCTGGTTGTTATAATCTTAATTTTTCACTTAGTCTAGCACAGCCTCTCCCTCCCACCTTTTTAAAAATATTCCTGACGTATTGGGGAAAAAAACCAAGTCAGTTATCCTGACGAAGATCCCCACTTCTGAGTTTTTCTGATTGTTTCCTCTTCCCTCTGTCCTCGGTATTTCCCTCAGACTGGAAGTGACCTCTAAAGGATTGATGGATTCAAGTTAGACGTGCAAGGTTGTCATTTTTTGCACACGGAAGTCCAATTGTTCCAGCACCATTTGTTGAAAAGACTGTCTTTTCTCTTTGAATGTCTTGGCACCTTTGTTGGAAATCAGCTGACTCTGTGTGTGGATCTTTTTCTAGACCATTCAGTTTCATTGATCAGTATATCTAGTCTTATATACCAGTACTAGACTGTCTTGATTACTATAACATAATATCAGGTTGTGTTTCTCCTCTGTGTTTTTCTTTTTTGAATTTGTTTTAGCTATTCTAGGTCATTATTTTTTCAAGTAAGTTTTAGTATTAATTTCTCAATGTCTATAAAAAAAGCCTGCTGGAATTGTGATTGGAATTGCATTCTTTTTAGACCATTTTTTGTAAAAATGATATATTAATAATATTGAATTTTCCAATCCATGAATATGCTATACTCTCCATTTGTTTAGGTCTTCTTTCATTTCTCTCCAATATTTTGTAGCTTATAAATCTTGTATGTATTTTAATTTATCCCCAAGAATTTCATGGTTTTTAATGCTCTTATAAAATGTTCAGTTCCAGTTGTTCATTGCCACTATATAAAAATACAGTTGAGTTTTACATACCGACCTTATATTTGTCAGTTTTGCTAAAGTCAGTTATTAATACTAGGAGCCTTTTACAGGCGTTGGGGATTTTCTTCGTAGATGAACATGTCATCTCAGAATAAAGCGTTATATTTCTCCCTTTCCGATGTTGGCTTCTGTTCATCCATATCATCATCCAGTTAATAAAAACGATAAAACGCCAACTCCTGATTCAATAAACAATTGAAAAAGGTTGTTGGCAGTGACCATAATTAATATTTTAATAAAAAATATAAGTAAATTTTTGAAGAATTAATGTTAGGATTGGTATCTTTTATTTCTTTTTTCTTGTCTTATGGCACTGTATAATGTTTACTAGAAGTGCTCAGAGTGCCTTTTTTCTGGTCCTGGGGGAAAGCATTGTCTTTTACTATTAAGTGTGGTATTAGTTGTAGGGATTTTTTTTTTTTTTTTTTTGGTAGATGCCCTTTATCAGGTTAAGAAAATTTTCTTCTATCTTATTTCGTTGAAACTTTTCATCATAATTGGAAATTGAACTTTATCAAGTGCTTTTTATGATGATAATCATGATTTTTTGATTTGTTTTATTTTTTTAGTCTGTTAATATAGTAAATTACATTAGTTGATTTTTGAGTGTTGAGTCCTGAGTGTTATCCTGGGATAAATAACACTTGGTCATGATGTAGTGCCCTTTTTATAAATGGCTGGATTTGATTTGCTAATATCTTGTTAAGAGTTTTTGCATCTGTGTTTATAAAGAAAACCCTGCTGGCATAGTGGTTAAGAGCTATGGCTGCTAACCAAAAGGTTGCAATTCGAATCCACCAGGCACTCCTTGGAAACCTTATGGGGCAGTTTTACCCTGTTCTGTAGGGTTTTTTTTTTTTTTTTGTAGGGTTGCTATGAGTCAGAATAGACTCGACGGCAATAGGATTTTTTTTTTTATGTTCATGAAGGGCATTTGTCTGTAATGTCTTTGTCTGTTTTTGGCATCAGGGTGATGCTGGCCTGATAAAATGAGTTGGGAAGTTATTTCCTTCTTTTCTGTTTTCTGGAAAAGCTTATATGGAATAATTATTATTTTATCCCTAAATACTTGGTGGAATTCATCATTGAAGCTATATGGGCCAAGAGTTCTATTTTTGGGGAACATTTTTTAAACTGTAAATTCAGTATCTGTTTCATGAATAAATATAGAGCTATTCAGGTTATCTCATTGTTCTTATCAATGAGTTTTGATAGTCACTATCTTTCACAAAGTTTGCTTGTTTCATCTAAGTTGTACCTTCTTTCATTCTTGATGCTGGTAATTTGTCTCCCCCTGCACCCCTTTTTCCTTGATCAGTCTGGCTAGAGATTTGATTTTTTCAGTTGATTTTTAATTGAAAAATGAAACCAAATTTTCATTTTTTTCTGTTCTTGATTTCAGTTATTTTTGTTTTTCTTGCTGCTTACTTTTTTTCTACTTGCTTTGGATTTAATGTCTTTTTTTTTTTTTTAGTATTTTAACGTAGAAGCTTAGATTATTGATTTGAGATCTTCCTTTCTAATATGAACATATAATGTTACAAATTTTTCTCTAAGCACTGATTTGGCTATGTTCAACAGATTTTGATATATTGTGTTTTCTTTTCATTCAAAATACTTCCTAATTTCCATTGTGATTTTCTTTTTGACTATGGATTATATAGAAGTGTGTTGCTTAATTTAGAAATATTTGGGGATTTGTTGGGTATTTTTCTGTTACTCATTTCCAGTTTAATTCCATTATGGTCAGAGAAGATGCATTGCATGATATCACTTCTTTAAAATTAGTTAAAATTTCTTTTATGGCTCAGAACATTATCATGGTCAATGTTTGTGAGGACTGGAAAAGAATATGTGTTCATCTGTTGTTGGATAAAGAGTTCTATAAATATCAATTAGGTCAAGTTGGTTGATGGTGTTGTTCAGGTCTTCTATACCCTGACTGATTTTCTGTCTACTTGTTCTGTTAATTACTGAGAGAGGAGTGTTGACGTCTCCACTGTAACTTGGATTTGTCTATATCTGTTTTAAGTTCTATCACTTTTTATTTTTATGTGTTTTTTTAAATTTGTTTTTGCGTACACATACTTTTTTGGCAGTACGTACACATTTAGATTGTTATGTTTTCTTGATGATTGCGTTTTTTAATCATTATGTAATGTCCCTCTTTATACCTGTAATAATCCATGTTCTAAAGTCTACTTTTTCCTGAAAGTAATATAGAGCTTGATTGCTACTTGTGATATCTTTTTCGCATCAGTTTTTTAAACCGCTCTTAAACTTAGTATCTAAAATGTCTCTATTGTGGACAGCATAGAGTCTTGCTTTTACGTTTGATCTGACCATCTCTCTGTTTTGACTGTTATGTTAAGATTGCTTACCTTTAATGGTACGGTTGGTTTAAATCTACCTTCTTGCTGTTTTTTATTCCTCGCATTAGTTTTTTTGTATATTTTTTCCTCCCATCTTTTAAATTAAGTATTTTTATAATTTCGTTTATCTCTGTTATTGGCTTATTAGTTATACTTATTTTAAAAAATTAGTAGTTCCTTTATGGTTTTGAATATGCATCTTTAATTTATGATAGTATACATTCAAATAATAGTATACTACTTCCTGTATAGCGTTTGAATCTTACAACGGTATGCTTCTATTCCCTCTTTCCTAACCTTTTAGGCTATTTTTGCCACATATTTTCAGCTAAATGTGTTGTAAACTCAATAGTTACTATTTTTGCTTTACGCAGTCATCTTTTAAAGAATTAACAAATAAGAAAAAAATTTACATTTACCCTAAGTGTTGTCATTTCTGATACTCTTTACTTCTTTGTGTAGATTTGCATTTCAATCTGAAGTCACGCTAAAAACTTTGATTAATATTTTTTTTAGGGCATATCTCCTGGCAGTGAATTCTTTCAGTTTTATTTTAATACGAAAAAATGTTTACTTCATAATTTTTTAAAAAATATTTTCACTGGATATAAATTCTAGGTTGGCCTTTTTTTTCCTCTCAGTGCTTTACAGTTGATACTCTGCTGTCGCCTGGCTTGCGTAATTACTTGTGAATAGTCTGCACTGTCATCATTTTTTCTTTGTATGAAATGTTTCTTTTTTCTTTCATGATTTTTTGTTTGTTTTCATCCATTTGACTGTAATCTCTCTTGGTGTTCATTTATTTGTTTTGTTTTTCCCCTTTAGATTTTCAGAGTTTCTCGGGTCTGTGGTTTGTTTCCTTGCATTGATTTTGGAAACTTCTCAGCCATTATCTCTTTAAATATTTCTTTTGCTCTTTTGTCTTTGTCCTCCTATGACTCCAATTACTCCCATATTAGACTCTTTGCTATTGTCCTGTAGCTCTTGGGTGCTCAATCCTATTTGTTTATTTCACTTGTCTTCTTCATTTTGGATAATTCTATTACACTATTGTCATGTGTTCACTGGTTCTTAAGTATGTCCAGTCTGCTCAGAAAGTGATTAAAAGAATTCTTCATCTCTAATATTTTTTATTACTAACATTTATATCTCATTCTTTTTTATACTTTCCAGCTTTGCTGAAATTCCCTCCCTGTTTAGGTATGTTTTCTACCCTTTCCAGTAGATCTTTTAGTATATGAAGTATAGTTATTTTAAAGACCCTGTGTGGGTCTGATAGTTTCAACATCTGTCTTACCTGAACCTGCCTCTGTTGATTGCTTTCTCTCTACAGTGGGTCATTTTTTTCTTAGTTTTTTTTGTGTCTCATAGCTTTTGGTTGAATGCCAGATGTTAGTGGAAGAACAGTACAGACTGGAGTGTGAATAGCATTTTCTAGCACAGAAATGTGGTTTCCTGTTCTTCTGTGAAGCAGTTTGTGTGGGGAGTTCCGTCAATCCAGTCAGTAGTTGAGCTGGTCTTGGGCTTGTTGTCATTGTTACCTTTGGTGTACCACAGGTGTCATATTCCTCCAGCAGTTGAGTGTTCTTATATGCTTAGTGTGAGCTTCGGGATGCCGAAATTTTTTTCTGAGTTTTTTACTTCACCATCTACTTTTAACAGTTCCTGTGTGCCTGTGCCACAGAGGAGATTCTCAGCTACAATCTTGTCTTTTCCCCAGAAGTGGATTACTATTGCTGGTTACTGAATGCCAGGCTTGTGGTGGTACAGTGGGGTTCTCAGTTCTCCTGGTCTAGCCTCAGTCTTAGACCCTACTTGGCTGGTCCTCAGGGATGGGTCTTCTCAGTGTTCCTGCTTGTACTGTCCTCTCCCATGGCATCTAAACTTTGTCTTGCATCTGTGGCAGGTCTTAGGCAAGAAGAGAATTTCCTGCCCTTCTCCCAGTGGTAGCAGACTTCGTTATATTACTCCAGGATCCTGAGCCCAGGAGGTTTTCTGACCCCTCTCGCAGTGAAAGGTCTTTTACCTCTACTCTACCCCAGATAAACCTGTGGATATTTTCCTGGGAGCAGTACAGAGGGTTTCGTACCCCCTCTGCAGAGGCAGATTGCTTTTGCATCTACCCATTTCTCCTGTGCAGTTGTTATTTGCCTGGGCCCTGAGATGAGAAAGTTTGGTCTTCCTCTCCCATCAGTTTAGGGATTTTTATTCATATAAGAAGAGGATTAGGAAAAGTGTACAGTGTTTTGTGCTTGTCCCCTGTACCAGCAGAGCAACTTCTGCATGCCTATGTCCTGAGAGAGGCTCTCTCTGGTCTCCTGTTTTGCCTTGTTCACGTTCGTTCTCTTGAATGGGCACCGTCTGTGGGCCCATAGAAAAGAATTTGAAAGTGCGTGCTAACTTCCTTGTGTCTGAGTCTCCCAATTTTTCTAAACCATTGTGTTTACACAGATTCACATCTTAACTGGTATTTAAGAATTTATTAAAAATTTTAACTGATTCTTCTTACCCACTTTTGTGTTGGCCACCTCTTCCTCTCATGTTCCATCAAAATTGCAGTAGTTTGTATGTGCCATCTCTCCTGGAAGTGTCTTGTCCTTTTTTTGGAATTTTATTAACTTACACCTCAGCTCTCTGAGGATTTGAAGAAAAGTTGTAATTTTATAGATTATCTTTCTTGTTCTTGTTGTTACAGTGGGAATGATATTCCCTTTCTGTTTTCTATAGTCTAACTGAAAGCATAAATCCATTATTCTTTGTGATACTGAAATTGTCACAACTTGTCCAGTAGGGTGAAGGATCCCATATCCCTTTGATAAAATCCTGTTAGTATTTGATAGCTCCCTTGCTTTCTGGCACAAGATATCCCAGGCTCATTTTGTATATTCTTTGCCCCAGAATTGAAATCCACTCTTCCTCTAAGGATTCCTGGTTTGTTTTAATAGAAAATGGTCAACTCAACCTTTTAGATATAAAATTAAATTTACCCTTTTTGATGTAGGTTCTTCAGACTTTTAAAATTTTTTATTGTCTGAATTCTCTAGTTCATTTTTTGATATCCACATATTCTAATTTTTTTTATAATGAACTTCTTAAATTACGGCAAGTTTGAAATCCTTTGTAAAGAGGTGATCCATATGGGAGAAGGGTTGTGGATGATGGGGCCATAATGATGCCATCTGTTACTAGGCTAACTTATAAGATCTTGTATTCTATTTTATAATTGATTGTAGGCTCAATACTGATCATAAACTAAAACATAAAGAAATATTCTATATTTTTAAATTTCCTCAAAGTTTTTAGTAATAAAAAATAGTAGAAAAGCCAAAGTTTAGATAAAAAACCAAACCGAACTCATTGCAACCCTATAGGACAGAGTAGAAGTTCTCCATGGGGTTTCCAAGGAGCAGCTGCAGGATTTGAACTGCTGACCTTTTGGTTAGCAGCCAAGCTCTTAACCACTGTACCATGAGGGCTCCAAAATATAGATAAGAATATTAAAAAGCAAGATTTGTTTGTTTCTGAGTGGACATACCAGTTTATATAACTGCATAAAAAAAGAGCTGGTAACAACACTTATGAATTTGAACCTGATCGTTCCTCAATCTGAGTCCATCTCTCAGGCGATATATTGAATGGGATTCTTTGTTGCTTCTTCTTTTTAACCTCAAACTTAATTTTATTGCCTCTTGGTGGTGTTTGTATTATTATGTGAAGGCATTTTTTTTTAGTTATAAAGGAAAGTTAGAAATCTATAAACCAAACAAAGCATTTGTTTTATGTTTTTGAATTTCATACATTTTGTTTCTTTCTATTTTATGTTACAGACACAAGCCCAAAGTCATGTCCAGCTGTTGCATGCAGTGGTTAGGGCCACCTTTTCTAAATCTGAACTCACAGGCTGATGTCTGGTCTCTTCTAAATATTGTTTAGCATTGTCCCCCAATCAGATGACTAAATTTAACCACTTTCACCAGCTATAACTGATACTATCATAGAAGAAAAGTGTAATAAAAATTTTCACGTATTTTTTTTTTATCATAGAAGAAAGTGTAATAAAAATTTTCACGTATACCAAAAAAAAAAAAAAAAAGTTGCTGTCGAGTCAAATTCAACTCATGGAGACCTTATAGGACAGACTAGACCTGCCCCAAAGAGTTTCCAAGGAGCAGCTGGTAGATTTCAGCTGCTCACCTTTTGGTTAGCAGCTGTAGTTATTAACAACTGCGCCACCAGGGCTCCTTTCATCTATAAAAGGGGTAAAATAATGTGTTCTTTATATCGATGACCATCCTAGAGTATCGTCTTACATAAGTAAGGGAAATTATAGGTAGTACCTATGAAATCTAATGGACACTTATTTTTTTTTACTATTTCCTCAGCAGTTATGCTGCCCCAGTTTTGTCTGGCCAGAGTATTTCATGTGTCCACTGTCTTGACTACCTTGACTACCTTCTCACCATTAGGGAGTACCAAAGGGGCCGGACTATTTTAGCAGTGCACTTCTTTTTGGTATAAGTGCTTCTGCTTGGAGATTGTCTTAGAGGTTGAGTATCATTGACCCTTGTTTACCAAGAGTGGACTTCATTTGGCAATATGACTGCTGTGAACTCTTGGTCATTTGCCTATCAGGGCTCACATTGCTAGAAATCAACTCCAAAAGCTGTAGGAACATTTAGGAGCTCTGTGTATGACCCATGGCTCCTCTTGAACTATGAGAATTATTAGAGTCTCTTCTAATACAGTTGTTGAATTTTAGAGATTATCTCAGTAAATTGATTCCAATTGCCCCCATTGCTCCTGAGCACCACCACATACCTCCGGTTATACCTGCACAACAATATTTTATCTCCTTGTTTGATATTTGAAGTTCATTAATGATTTTTAAATGCCTTACAGTTTAGAATCTTGTCTTATATTGACTTTTTAAGCTTTATCATGAGCTTTTATTGTATATTTTGTCACTTTGTATCTTTTAGGTTATGATTTAATAACTTTTCAAAAAATCAATTAGTCCAAATAGAGAAGAAAATAACTGTTTTGTTCATCCTTACAGATCTTGAGTCCTCCTTCCTTTTATAATCATATTTTGTTGTAAGTCATATGTAATCATTGAGAAATTTCTTAGGTTTAAACTAAAAAGAATAAATGTACAGTTCCCCAGCTTAGGTTTGAGCTAAACAGACTAAATATAGTTTCCCAAATTGGAACTATTTTTGCTGTATTCCTCTGATTTTCAAAACATAAAGGGGTTTGAGTTTCAGAGGCTGAATGTCCCTCAAGTAATTTCTAATTTTGTTTGTTTAATGTATCTAGCTTATGCAAGCTAGAGGAACCTTCGTATTTGATTACCGATAACCCATTTTCGAAACCTATAGACGATTTATTTGATTTTAATGGTCTTAACTGGTTCTTTAAGTGGATAGATATACCTATCTGCAAATGGATGGGGTTTGTTATATCAGCATTGAGGCCTGTTCTGTGTTTATCATTTTCATAATTGCTTAAAACATTTTTTATCAGCTTTTCTTGGATTATTAGGACTGTTTCTTGGGTTCTTTCAGACATTTAACTCACTGCTGGCATTGGATTATCAGATTATTTTCATCAATTTATATGACTTTCTGAAACTCAGATAAAAACTCACAGGAAAAATCACTTAATACTAACCACAGTGGAACAATACAGACGTACGAAGGCAATGCTACTAAATCTATCAGTGTGAGCATTTGAAAATGATTTAAATTCTACATGGGCACAATAAGTAAAATGGAATACCTTTCTTTTCCCCAACATGTATTTGTTAAGTTGAAATGGTACAGTGGGTATATGTTTAATGCCACTTGCAAGAAAGTGTGTTTTCAAGGGATTAAAAACTGCTCTGGTACTTGAAAATAAAAGTGCTTATTTGTTAACTCTAAAAGCCGCAGTAGTATGTGAATGAAATTTTTTTCCTGACAATATTAAATAAAATCGAGAGCGTATGAAGATAAGTGCTAAACCATTTCAGCCACACATAGCATATGACAAAATACCCTGAAAGCCAAGGTTGAGTAAAAATGCTGATCAGGCTGTTTGTTATACTTGTCATTTAGATAAAAGGGCTGCTGCAACTGAAACAAAATAGTTACTGCCCCCTAACAGTGTCGGTGTTGCTTAAATGACAGGCCATCAGTTTATTTTCTTCACTGGAATGGGAGAGCAGCGGGGAGAAGGGCCAGTGGTGGAGACTCAGGAAACAAAATTCATTGGCTTCTTTAAAAAGGTTCAGCAACACACAGAATCAAAGGGTCTCTTTTGGTTTCATGGATATGGATGTACACATATAAAGGTTCAGAGCACGATAAGGCAATAAACTTTGGTGACAATACATATCTTTTTTTTCTTTTAAAAGCCATTTTTGTCAAGCACCTTTTGGGTGTGCCCAAGAAAAAAATCTGCATTTATTTTTCCCCCATTTGTGAAGCTTCCTCTAAGGTGTTGTCCACAGACATTATGTAGCAAGGAATTAAAATTTAAATAGCACTTAATTCAAAGCTGCTGTGGGAGGAATCTAATAATAACCTTACAAGGTCAGTAGCAATATTTTCATTAATCCACATAATTCATCCTACAACCAAGATCATTCTAGGACTTGCTAGTTAGAGTTGGCTTTGAGCCCTGCTTCTGCCTCTGGGTAGGTGGCGTTGGTAATGACTTAGCTTCACCCATACTTATTCCCCTCCCCCGCCGACTAAACTGGGGATGGTTAACAGATGTGTACATTGTGTAAGTTGTTGTGAAGATAATGCGATAATTTATGTAAGACTCTTAAAACCTTCACTTATATTAGCATCCAATAAGTAGTGATATTGTCATCTGATAGAGTGGCCCCTTAATCTACATGCCATCGTTATTTCCTGGTAGCTTCCCAAACCAAATCAAGAATGACCATCTTTTATGATGTAACATTTCCTGATAGTTCATCCCCTCTCATCCCTTGAATTTGACGTGCTTTGCTTAATCTGTTAATGTAGGTCAGATAACACTTAATTAACAGTATTCTTTCCTTTAACCTGTTACTTTTATAGCATAGACTTTAAAAGAGCATTGAGTTCAAGCATCTTGTTGTTTTCTTTGCTAGTGTTTGGCCCTCGCTGTGCAGTGGCTTTCTTTTAATATCTATATGCCTACCCTGCTTCCAATGGTTAAGAGCTCAGCTGCTAAGTGAAAGGTCGGCTCCTTGGGAACCCTGTGGGTCGCCATGAGTCAAAATCGACTCGATGGCAACAGGCGGACTTGACGCTACTTCCAGGGAAGAATAAAGTAAGCTTATCCCCCTCTGTGTGCACACAATCTTTTAAATGCTGGAGGGCAGGTTTGGTGGCACAGTGGTTAAGAGCTCAGCTGCTAACCAAAAGGTCAGCAGTTTGAATCTACCTACCGCTCCTTGAAAACCAATGGGACAGTAGTGTTCTCTACTGTAGGGTCGCTATGAGTCAGAATCGACTCGATGGCAATGGGTTCGGTTTTTGGTTTACTACAGATTTTTTTCAATAGTCATGGAATTAAAATTTGCTTCCAATTTCCCAGTCTTATCACGTGAAGATGACATTTCCGACAATTTTCACCTAGTTATCAAGATCTTTAACAGAGTTGTAAAGTAGTCCTGCTCTTTGGTCTTCTTTTCCCGAACCTTTTTCACTTTTGGCATCTCTTCTCCGCTGCTGCTCGGGGCACCTACAACATGTGCCTTCAGGAAGTGCAGCACTGTAGCCTTTCCACGGGCCCTATTCTGAGTCCTGTTGTCCAGAATTACCTTTTTGTTTAACCGTCTTCTCTTCTGCTCCTCACTCCCAGATATTAGTATTTAATGATTTTCCTAAGAAAGCATTTTACATAATGGTGTGAAAAACTCTCTTTCAAGACTTTTGGATTTTAAAAGAAAAGTTTGGTTAACTCAATCAAATTTCTTCGATGTATAATTTTTGAGATTACTTGCCAATTTCTTTTAAATTTCTCACCCTCAGTAATGTTAGCCTGGGCCAGCAGTTTTTAACCTCAATTCTGAAAGGTTGGCACAAATTATACCAGGTCATATATAAATTTCAGTAATGAAGAAGGGATTGTGGTGATGGTAACAACGCTAATACCAGCTCCAGTTACTGAAAGACTCCCTAGTGGTGTAAGGGTTAAAGCTCTTGGCTGCTGAGGAAAGAAAACCCTTTGGGGCAGTTCAGCTCTGTCACAGGGGGTCACTGAGTTGAAATCTACTCCCAACACTACCACCTAACAGCAACAACACTTACTGAGGACTTTCCTCGTGCCAGGAGCTCTTCTAAGCTCTTTACACGTATTAGTCTTTTAAATCAATCTATTGAATAAAGATAATATTTTAAAAAATGGAGTTCATAGGAAACTAGGAAGTTGTGAAATTAGAAAAGCAATTTGTTACACAAAAGTTTTTGATGGGTAATACAGCCCAAAGGTGGGGTTTTGAGTACTGGGTTTGAGTCTCCTAGGTTTATACTGATTTTGAGCAGGGTTACTTATGATACTTCATTTCTTATCTTTAAATAGTTATCTGTCTCACATATTTATTGTAAGAATGTATAATAATGTTTTATAAATTGAAAAATTTAAGCTTGAGGTATTATTCTTAATTCTTAAATAGATAATTTCAGATAAATGTTCTTAAAATTTTTAAAAAGAAAGAGAAAATTTGGAATTAATATCAACATTGTAAAAGCCATTTCTTTTTATAGCTTTTACCTGTGATTAAGTGAAATATTTTATTTACATTTAAAGGGGTATGTGAACCTGAAACCATTCTTTTTTTTTTTTTTTAATTTTTATTGTGCTTTAAGTGCAAGCTTACAAATCAGGTCAGTCTCTCACACAAAAACTTACATACACCTTGCTACATACTCCCAGTTGCTCTCCTCCTAATGAGACAGCCCGCTTCCTCCCTCCACTCTTTCTTTTTGTGTCCATTTCACCAGCTTCTAACCCCCTCCACCCTCCCATCTCCCCTCCAGGCAGTAGATGCCAACATAGTCTCAAGTGTCCTCCTGATCCAAGAAGCTCACTCCTCACCAGCATCCCTCTCCAACCCATTGTCCAGTCCAATCCCTGTCTGAAGAGTTGGCTTTGGGAATGGTTCCTGTCCTGGGCCAACAGAAGGTCTGGGGTGCGTGACCACCAGGGTCCTTCTAGTCTCAGTCAGACCATTAAGTCTGGTCTTTGTACAAGAATTTGGGGTCTGCATCCCATTGCTCTCCTGCTCCCTCAGGGGAGAAACCATTCTTTTTTTAATGTAGCAGAAAAGGATTGTTAATTATTTGACATTTCATATGCTTTTCACAGTAAAATTTGGAGGCCCCTGGGCTTTTAAAAAGTAATTTTGCTTTTAATTACATTTTTGAGGTTGGGTAATTCAGTCGATTGGGACTACTACATTGTACTTTTAACCTTCTTACAGACAGTGTACAGTAGTTATATATTTTTATGATCTACTTTGCCACTAAAAGATTGTGATGTTTACATTCTTTCCAAACAGACTATAGTAATTCCATCATGCTTATTTGATTGCTTTTTAAAAAAAATTCTTGGTGAAATAACCTGAATAATAATTATTATTGTTCCTAATGACTTACTGTATGCCTGCCATTGAGCTGGGCTCTTTACATACAATATTTTTGTTTCTCTAATAGTTAACAAAATTAATTCTCAGAGAAGGTAATAGAAAAAAAAAGTTGTTTTTTATTGTAACACTCCTAAAAAACATTCAAAAAGTTTTACTTTGCATATCGTGTTTTGAAAGGCATCATTCTTATCTCTGAAACAGAACACCTATCTCACTACCACAATTGTTACTCTTGCTATTTGTGAGATTTTTCAAATTTCCTATGTACAATAACTTTTTTACTATTAATACCATTTTCAAGAGTTTTCTTTATTTTGTCTCTTCCTGCGTTGATCTAAGTTCTTATTTTAAATTTGTTTTTAGGTAATGCTTCTGTTAATAGTCTTGAGACTAATTTTTAAAACATTCTATTCTAATTATTTGAACCAAAGTTGTGATTCAGGTTTCTTTTTTCTTTTTTGGTAGATTGAAAAATCTTACTTAATTTTATTTGTCAGCTTTTTGTAGTGTTTAACATTATTTTTCTATATTCCACGGCTGTCTGTGTTTGCCTGGTTATGAACTTGAATTCCACTATTTTTATACTCTCTAATCAATAATTATATTCTATTGATTTTTTTTCTGAATAAGTTATGACCATTTTGTAATGACCAGTATTTTGTTTCTCTTCATCCTTTAATCAGTTTGCTGATTAAATAAAAAAAAAGTACTCTGTCAAGCTTCTCCAGTTAGATTGTACAGAGAGCTTTATGTGGGATGATAGTGCTAAGGATCTCCCTGAACTGGCTCGCAATTGTTTTTTTGTAATATACTGTGTAAGTAAGAGAAGCCATCAGCATTTACTTTTAGTTCTTTCGCAGAGATGAATAAACATCTTGAAATGCTGATTTAGACAATGTTTTAAAAATGCGATGATGCACTTCAGTATGTAATGGACTCTTGCTTAGTTAAATGTTTTGCAGCGTTGTAACATAGTTGGATTCAGCTCATCTTTTAAAGCAGTTGTCAGAAAAATATGGGCCAGCATGGTAGAATGTATTAGCTCAATACATTGTCTCCATTTTGTTATGAAGCTGCTGAGGAAGCTATGATATACAGCGCTGTCATTACAGATCTATTGTTAGGACGGTTCCACAGCCTTCTTTGCACTGCCATTAATTTATAGCAGTAAACAATATGTAGCCCTCCAACTGCAGCAAAGCAGAATCTTTTAATGAGGTGGATGTTATTACCACAATAAATCAGTGCTTTCGCGTAATGTATAATTCAATGTGTGTATTCCCACTGTAACTTCTCTGAGTAAGCTGATAGTGTATCATTGTCATTGCACAGCTCCACTAGTCTTTTTTTTTTTTTTTTCAAAAACCTTCTTTTATTTGGGGACTTCTTTTTTATATGCTTGCAAATTAATGTGGCATGTCTTGATAGCTGTCCTGTAGCAGGCTTCAGAAACCAACTGTAACAATAACAGCCAGAATCAATACTGTGGTTCTACCTATATGGATCTCTGCAAGATGCCATTTTTTCAGATGCTAGTGAAATCAATCCTAATTGGTTTTAGCATTATATTCAAGAAACGTGATTTTATAACTATTGATTTTGGGGGATACTCATTTGGAGAGTAATAAAAATAAAAATAGGAGCAGATAAAGTGAATACTTAGTATGCAGAAAAATGTTACAAAAGGGGGCATTGATTCTATTTTTAATTCGTATAATTTGTCTTCCAGTGATTTTATTTCTTCCTTCTTTCCTTTTCCATGGCTCAGTCTTCAGGGACAACAACTAAAATACATTTAAAGGCATTTCAAATTGGTTCTGTAACAAACAAAGAATTCTTGAAGTCCTCTTCTTAACTGGCATAAATTTAGTCAATCGATATAATTCTTTTGTACAGAAACTGATGCTTTAAAAGTGGCATTTTAAATTAGTATATGTGACACTGATTTAAACTAGTAATCAACCAAAGATTTTTAAAAATCTGCTTATAAAGTAAAAATGGCTTAAAAATAAAATAAGGTTGATTAGAACCAAGCTTTTGAAAGAGAATAGTACCAAAGGTAAATAGTATTTGTGAAAAAATAGCTAACAAGAAGGATAGCTGTAATGATAAATTTAAAATGTTGCTTAAGATCGCATATTTGTATGGAAAGTACATTGCTTCATTTCAATAGAATATGTTAGAATACATCAGTTTTAAACCAATATTTTAAATTATTTAGTTTAAAATTTCCACCTTAAGGGTGATATTTTCTTTTCCCCTGATCTTTTTTTTTTTTTTCTCTTATAAATAAAGAATGATTAACTCACAGTTCCTTATAAAAGATACAAAGCAGAAGGCTGGTGCTCTAAATCTCATTAAGGGAAGTAATTTTACATGTTGTGTTTTTTCCCACTGAATTGGTCCTTTATTTTGAATAAAGAATAGAGATTCCCTAGGATCAGAATGTTTTAAGAGCTGTTCTTAACCTTATTTGAGCACTAGCCTCTCTGAGAATCTTAAGAAAACTCTGCTTCTTCCTTAAGGAAACGTACCTATACATAATCATACAAAGTTGTATGTACCATTTAATTGAGTTTATGTACCCCCTGAATACCTGCAGCAGCAACAGCAAAAGCAACAATGATACCAATGTTTATTGAGCTCTTATTCTATGCTAAACAATGTGTTTGGGGCCTCACTGGCATTATTTTATTCAAGTCTTACCCCAATTCTAAAAGATCATGTTAAAAATAGTAATTAGAATTCACTGAATGTTTGACATATGCCAGGCACGATTTGTAGGACTTCACATGTTCTGAATCATTTTATCTTCCAAAACAGCCTTCTGACTGGCTACTCTTATTATCCCAGTAAGCCCAGGCTCTTTACCACTTTACTATACTGCTCTTTGGACCATGTCTGTAATGTATTGTTTTTAAATATAAACTCAAAATCTGTCTACTATTCATTTTATGGTTTCGATATTTCATGTAGGTATATTTTTATCCTAGTTTCATTAATACTAGTAGAATTTCTAATACTAGTAGAAATTTCTAGTTACATTTTAATCTCTTTTTTATACAATTTCCTGCTTGCACTCCTCATTCCTCCCCTAAGTTTGTTCCAGCATCTTCTCAGAACCCCTGTTAAGTCAGTCCTTCAGCTTCAAGGTCTGTTTTTGGTTGTTGCTTCTTAATAAACTAAACAGAACTTTAGAGGTGCTTTCCAGAGTACATTCACTTCATGTAATTGTCTTTATGAATATGCTTGTTATGAACCGATTAAAGACCTATGTTCAGCTGAAGGTAGACTTACTGAGAAATGACAGATTTCTCTATTCCTTACTTATATGTGTATGCTTACACCAGCTTTGAAAAATAAATTTGTTTTCCCATCCACTCTCTGAATATAACATTGTGTTTTAACTTAAATAGTATGTGTTTATTTAATATATGCTAATATCACCTGCTAATAAGGTAACATTTGAAGAGAGGAAAAGATAAAGGATGATTACATTTATATGTGTTCTTGTTTTTCCTTTTCCCTCTACCCCATTGCCAGCCAATCGGAGCTTTGAATCCAAAAAGGGCAGCATTCTTCGCAGAGCGTTATGAATCGTGGGAAGATGACCAAGTTCCAAAGTTCCACTACGGTACTCATTACTCAACTGCAAGTTTTGTTCTTGCCTGGCTGTTAAGAATAGTAAGTTCAGTTTGAATAATAAGCCGTGACTAAGTAAATTCAATGTTATGGAGAGTATGTAATGATTAAAAATCATCAGCATCTTTTTTGAAAACTAAAAAGAATTTTTAAATGACTGAGGCTTTAATTATATTCCATTTTGTATATATTTTATAGCATATTAGTATAAAATTGCATTTAAAATGTTTCACCTGGAATTGTGCGAATTATTTTCTTAAATTTGGCTCTGCAAATGGGAGCTATCTTACAAGATTCTAAATTGTTGTTTAGGTTATTTTCGAATGTAGTCTGTTAAATAAGAACTAAATAGATGGATATATTTTGGAAACTTTAATTGCACCAAATGGAATAAGGTATGTCTGTAGGTAACACTGAGGCTGCCACGTATCGATAATATATTGGTTAAACAAGAAGTGTTTCTGTAAAATTGAAAGGTGATTTGTCTACTAGAAAGTAATTTCTTTGGGAAAGCATTAGCAGCACATCATTAATTAAAGCTTGTTAGAAGGGTACAGGCAGGCATAAATCCTAGAAGTAATTTATAGTGCTTAGCTAATTTCAAGCAATTATCCACTAATATGTGTTTAAGTGTTCTTTAACTAAGAGGAGGCTTTTAAATCTTCCAAACATTTTTCTTTTCTTAATCATAAATTAAATATTGAGCCATAACAATAGGAAAATTACATAGTGGACTATTTCCCTGTACTGTGAAGAAAATACAGTCTAATTTATGTCTGAATGTTACTAATAAATTCTTCTTGGAAAGGAAGAAAGTCTGAAGAAAATGTTGCAAATACCAAATTTTGGAAATATTTATAAATACTTCTGAAATAACGAAATAATGTAAGAACATTATTGTAATCATTTAGATATAATTCCCATTTGATACCTAGTATATATTTATTACTGGCTAAAACATATTAGTCATTAAAATATTTAGATATAAAGATTTATTAAAAACCATGTTCTTATACGTGAGGGAACATACGAATTTTTCTAATTGCTTAATTTTTAGGAACCCTTTACCACTTATTTCCTAAATTTGCAAGGAGGGAAATTTGATCATGCAGACAGAACTTTTTCATCAGTTTCCAGAGCTTGGAGAAACAGTCAGCGTGACACATCTGATATCAAGGTACAGAAATGTTTCATTTTACAATTATTATTGCCAGTGTATTCCTTGTTGAATTGAATGTTGAATATATGTCTCCTGCAGTGCAGCCCTGTTTTTACTAAAGGTAAGCCTCGGAGGATGAGGCCTTAATTAAATGGCCAAGAACCACTCTACAGAATTTCTCTCTTTCTCTATCTCCTTTTTCATTGTAGCTTGGTTTTTTTGTTTCCCCTTGAAATCTTTTTTTTTAAGGAAAAATAATGAATTTGGATGTCCTCCACGTGAGGCAGCATACTCAATGGCATTCTAAACTTAATGAATAAAATTATTGAAGTCAGAAAAATACTATGGGGAAAATCTTAAACCAATGTATTTAGATATTCTATGTCTCTGTTCTTAAGGTTATCATCTTTCACCTGCTGCTGGCCCTAACTATACCCTTAACTTTGTTTGGTATAGAATTGCTTTTGTGAGGAAAAATAAGAGCTCTACTCCTGTCTATATGCATGTTTATTACTGTAAAAGGCCAAAAACTTTTGCATAGTAGCTAATATAATCTTTACTAGACTTTTGTTTCTACCTTCAAAAGTACAGTATTTTATTTTCTTGACATAAAATACTACAAGGTACTGTGCTAGATGCTGTTTAGTATGATGAAACATACCTGTGATTGTAAAGTTCCTTATGATCTCATAAAGAAATATGACTTACACACAAATAATTATAACATGGGAGGAAATAATAAGTGCCATGTGAGAGATTTTAGAGTTCAAAGGAACAACTGTTAAATTACTAATGTGAAGGAGCCTGGTGGTGCAGTGGTTAAGAGCTCGGCAGCTAACCAAAAGGTCAGCAGTTCAAATCCACCAGCTGCTCCTTACAAACCCTACGAGGCAGTTCTATTCAGTCCTATAGGGTCGATATGAGTCAGAATCAACTCACCGGCAATAAATTTGTTTTTTTAAGGAACTATAGGGTACTTTTAAAAAATTTCAATATAATGATAATTCCACCTTTCATTTATGTGTTGCACTAACCAGGGGGCAAGGTGGGCGAATTGCACCTTCATTGCTAACTGCGTCATCATGCATTCAATTCCCAAAGTATGAAAATAGATCAAGTCTTACCTTCCCACTTCTCCAGTCTCATCACCAACCACTCATGTGACACACTCTCTCTTGAACCCTAGCCACCCAGAGCTAGGTCAGAGCTCACAAGTTAGGTGGACACCTTTCACACCAGTTGCTCATGGATCATTTCTCAGACCCTAGCCACCCAGAAGTAGGTCAGAGCTCACACATGAGAATGACACCTCTTGCAGAAAGACAGGTAGATGCCGGCTCCTACTGACTCTCACTGCCCCCATGGGTTTGTTAATTCACTCGAATGATTCACAGAACTACACCATACATATGGTTACAGCTTTAGTTCAACCAAAAAGGATACAAATGAAGGGACACATAGAGCGAGTTTAGGGAGGGTCACAATGTGGAGCATCCATGTCCTAAAGAGGGACACACTACCCTCTTCAGTCCATGGTCACCATCAAGGAAGCTCCTCTGAGCCTCCGTGTTCAGGGCTCTTATCAGCCTTACCACATGGTCATGATAAAAAAAAAAAAAAGCTAAACCCATTGCTGTCAAGTCGATTCTGACTGATAGTGACCCTATAGGACAGAGTAGAACTCCCCCATAGGGTTTCCAAGGAGCACCTGGTGTATTTGAACTACGAGCCTTTTGGTTAGCAATCAAACTAGGGTCATGATAGATTACATCATACTTCACGAGGCTTAGTCAGCTTCTAGCTCCCAAGTGGTCCCTGTTGGTCTGGTCAGCCCCCACTCACTCACCTCAGGTGTTGGTATGGCTACAAAAGAACTGAGAACAAAGACCAAATTCCTTCTGCAAGATTTCATCATACCTTGCATGTGTGATACTTCCCAGTCTACAAAATGTGTTCATGTACTTTCTTATTGTATAGCACAACATTGCTTATATCAAAGATACTTTATTGAAAAAAATTCCATCATATGCAGAAAAGCAATTTTTGGGGCATCTGTCAGGATGTTTTGATCTCATAAATAATGTACTCTGAAATACTTTTGAAATTGTATATCATACTTTTAAGAATCATCAATAGATAACCTTGAAATGGACAACTAGATAAAAGTGAATAAGAATAGCTAACAGATTTAATAATTGGCCTTGAATTCCACCTCTAATCTCAAAGCTATTTAATTCTTTAACTCTTTCAGGCAGTAATAAGATATATAGAGACATGAAAACATTGATAAGCCTGACTTCTCATTATCAAATTGGAGACTTGTAAAATTTTTTTTTTTTTACTTTCACATTCCTTCATTTGTTAAGCATCTCATGACCAAGTTATAACCTTATACTGAATTAAGTTTGGTACGAGATGTGGAAACAGAAACCAGGTCATGAATTTAAGGGTTATTTTTTCCTGCCCTGTAATAGAGATAGTGAATGTCTTCACCTTTCTAATCTATTAGTAGTAGACATTCCTCCTGAATGTTCTGGTAGACAGGGACTATGTATGCTAGATCCTCGGAGTGTTCTCTCCTTTTTCTAATTTCAGCCTTTTTCTCCCACGAGTCTTTAATTAGCAGTTATCTGGTTCCGTTTTCCCAAACACGTCCAGTAAAATACCCTACCTGTAAAAAATAAACCCACATGAACATCTTTATCTTTCTCCCCTTGTTTCTCTCATTAGTCTTGTTTCTTAGCAAATAACGACTCAAATCCATCTCACTTCCCTTTGACTGGCCCAGCAGGCTTTAATACAGCAGTCCCTGTTGCTAGACAAAGACTAGGCTTTCAGTTTTTGCTCTTGTGCTACTGTAATTTCCAGTTCTCTAATTTTTTTTTTTTTTAACGGTGTAAAGTAGGATGTCTGTAGGAAGAAACAGAGTACAAGGTTAAGGGAAAAGTTCAAAAAATAGAAGAATTTTAAATTTCAAGTGTAAAGGTGATTGGCACCCAAGCAGAAACATAGCTGTATTCTTATATATTTTTTCAGTATGTTCAGAGGCATGGAAATTTTGTGCAGGATTAATTTTGCTGAAATCTGCTAATCCTCGGTTGTTGTTAGTTGTCGTCGAGTCCATTCCAGCTCATGGTGACCTAATGTGTGAAGAGTAGAACTATTCCACAGGGTTTTGAAGGCTGTGACCTTTCAGAAGGTGATCACCAGGCATGTCTCCCAAGGCACCTCTGGGTGGGTCAAACTGGCAACCTTTCTGCTGTAGTCAAGGGCTTAACCACTTTCAAATGATATTCTTTTTTAGTTCACATAATATCTGTGGGGTGGGTAGGTCACTGACAAATTACCGCCATTTTCTATACTGGTAACCAGCCAAGTTAGTTCCTACAACTCAGTGACTTTCAAATACTTTAAAAAGTGTGTAATATATGGTTACACAGTCAGTGGTTAAGAGCTACAGCTGCTAACCCAAAACGTTGGCAGTTCGAATCCACCAGCCGCTCCTTGGAAACCCTGTGGGGCAGTTCCACTCTGTCCTGTAGGGTTACTATGAGTTGAAATTGACCCAATGGCAGTAGGTTTTTTTTAGGTTTTATGGTTACTCTTTTTAAAACCTAGAGGGGATTTGATCATATTTTTTTTTTTAATGCCAGTTTTTAAAGTGTTATATTTTACCACTTTAGAAAGCACATTTAAGTATTATATAATAATAAATAATAGATTAGTAATAAAGCATATTTATTATAATAATATAAACATTTCATTCAGATACAATATTATATTTCAGTTGGTATCATGTTTATTTGTCTTGTTGGAGTTTCGAGAAATACTAGGGAAATGTTAAACAGTATTGAAGGGGTAGGAAATGCGGGGCTGGGTGGTGGAAATCGTCTTCTGTTCAGTGGGTTCTAAGTACACTTTGCGTGATTAATAGGGCTTATATTCTCTTAATATATTTTCATGCCATTACACAGAAGTGGTATGTTGTAAGATGGATAGAAGATTTATTTAAATAAAATTTTGAAAAAAAAAAAACATGGTAACATTTCAAGTCCTTTTTTTTAGCTGAGAGGGAACTGTTAACTTTAATATTTTAGAATTCCTATGTCTTGCATTCTGCCAATTTTCAGATAATAGTTTTACTAAAACGTAAAGGTTATTTGTATAAAACAAAAAGATGGAAATATGAATTCTTTTTATTTCAGTGAAGAAAGAGACTTTATTAAGTTTTACTGTGGTTTATGGCTACTTTACTGGGCTCTGCAGGCTTTGGGCATTGTTTTGGAATCACACCAAGGGGTAACGTTCTGCTCATGGAAAGAAGAATGCATTCATCCTTCTTCATCTCCAATGTCTCTGATGTGTACTTCATCTAAATATGAACTGAAAGGTAGTAATAACATGTAGTCTTCAGGAATGAAGTAGGAAGTGCTAATATTGGGTTGGAGAATCATCACTATAGTAAATAATATTTCTAAATTCCTGTGTTTCAAACCTTACAGATTTGTTCGAATTTAGAGATGGTGGCACAGAATAGATTACTTTCTCCAACCCGAACCCAGAATTATTAAGATCAAATTTTATGGAACAAATCAATCTTGTAAAGCTAGGATGAATTTCACTAGGCAGTCACATCTAAATATTAGGCAAATATCTGAGGTTTCCTAGGCAGTGCATTATCACTGATTTTTTTCCCTCTTAAGACAGACTTCTCATTTCAGGTACCCTTAACATCAATAAATTAAATCCAGTGATTACGAACAGTCTGACTTGCTGCAGCTTAAACTCTTTTTTCTTCCTTTCTATAGAAATGCTTAACAGGATTAGAGAGTGGAAGGAGTCATAAATGACACCTCAGTTTATTATTTTGAAATAGGGGCAGTAGTAAATGGATCTAAGATGGGAATTATTGGAGAACCATACTTCTCCAGAATATCACAATTTAGTGCAACAATATATTACTAAAATAATGTTGTTGGCGGTTGCCGTCGAGTCAGTTCTAACCCATGGCGACCCCATATGTGTCAGAGTAAAACTGTTTCCCTAGGGTTTTCAAGGCCGTGACCTTTTAGAAGCGGATCACCAGGGCTGTCTTCCAAGGTGCCACATGATAGGTTCGAACCGCCAAACTTTTTTTTTTTTTGGCTCATAACTGAGCACTTAACCGTTTGTACCACCCAGGGGCTCCTACTAAAATAATAACCTATGCTGAAAGTAAAGTTATAGTAAACGTTTGAAGAAATGCTCAGGTAGCATTTATTTAAAAAAATTTTTTTTAATTTCAATTGACATTATACACTGCCAGTTTCTGGTTGTGATATAGCACCGAGTCAGCACAGCCCTTGCCTTCATTGAACCTTCACACTTGAGGAAATACTGACAATAAAACAAGTTCCTGTAGTGTGGTATAGTAGACGCCTTATGGGCTCACAGGTACTGCATCTAAAGAGAGGGAGAGGAAAGAGGAAACCCAGAGCCAATGATGAGAGGCCTTGCAAAGCAGGCTTTAGTACAGCAGTCTCTATTACTAGACAAAGGGTTGTTGAGGAGGTTGGCTTCATCCTGGGGGTAGTGGGGAGACAGGAACATACTTATTCTGTGGTTTTATGAGATGACTGTGTTTGGTGTTTGAATACGTATGACACTATGGGCAAAAGTGGAAGTAGTTGGTAAGTTGTTAAAGTAATTAGAAGAGGCAGTGAAGGCTAAAGTCATAGTGGAAATGGGGCTAGAGAGATGTGGATGAATTTAGGACATACTTAAAAAAAAAAAACCCCATTGCTGTCGAATCGATTCCAACTCATACCAACCCTATAGGACAGATTATTACTGCCCCATACAGTTAGACATACTTAGAAAGTAATAATTATTATGATTTGTTGATTAATTCATCTTGCGAGATGAAAGAGAAGGGAGAACTTAAAGTGTACTTGGGCATTTGTGTAGAGAAAACAGAAGAAAGAGCCCATTTAGTTAGGGCATGGGAATCTAACACTCTGCCTTCAGGCAGAAAACTTAGTATGAGAGGTGAAATAAAATCCCCAGAACACACTTATTTAAATTAGCATTATTCCACCACAAAGAGAAATGAAGTCCTGATACATGCATCAACATGGATGGACCTTGAAAACATTATGCTGAGTGAAATAAGTCAGATATGTAAAAAACAAAACAAAAAACACTGCCATCAAGTCGGTTGTGACTCATAGTGACCTTATAGAATGGAGTAGAATTGCCCCATAGGGTTTCCAAAGAGCAGCTGGTGAGTTTGAACTGCCAACCTTTTGGTTAGCAGCTGAATGATTAACCACTATGCCAGCAGGGCCCCAGGTCAGACACTAAAGGACAAATATTACATGATCCCACTTACATGAAATATCTAGAACAGTAGAGACCAGAGTTTATTAGTGGTTATCAGGGGTACGTGGGAGGGAGGGGAATACGGGGACTCATTGCTTGGGGGACACTGAGCTTCTCTGAAGGGTGATGGGAAAATCTGGGAATGGATAATGGTGATAGTTAAACCCCATAATAAACATAATTAATGTTTCTGAATTATACGCATGAAGAATGTTGAAATGACAAGATTTGTTACATATGTGTTTGCCATATTTAAAAAATAATAATTCTCCTGGATTTGGCAATTGCTTGACCATAAGGGACAGGAAGATATAAAGATGATTCTTTATACAGGGTGCCTGGGTGATTATAATGAAGCACATTTGTAGAGTCAATGTGTGAATTCAGTTTTCGATAAGCTGGTATGTTTTCAGATTAACCAGAATAACTACTAGTTGAAAATTAGAACCTAAACTTCAGAAGAGTGTCATTGGCAGAGGAAGAAAGAATTATAAATGGTACGGTGGTTGTCGTATGCCCTTGAGTCGATCCTGACTCATAGCGACCCTACAGGACAGAGTAGAATTGCCCCACAGGGTTTGCTAGGCTGTAATCTTTACGAGAGTAGGTCGCCAGGTCTTTTCTCCCTCAGAGCGGCTGGTGGGTTCAAACCACCGACCTTTCAGTTAGAGCCAAGCACTTAACCATTGCACCATCAGCACTCCTTATAGTAGGTGATACTTACCTTGAACTCCTCAAAAGAGTTGTCTGTTTTTTAGGTCTCCACTTTGTCAGCCCTCATTGTCTCGAGCCCACTGTAATCAAGATTTTCTTCTCTACTGCTTTATTGAAACCAGTGTTAACAAAGTCATTGGTTGTCCACTTTCACGTTCTTAAACGCAGTGATAAATCTTCAGTTCTCATCCTACTGGGTCTGTCAGCATCACTGACACAATTAATCCGTCTTGTAACTTGATTTAAGAAATATAAACCTCTCCTATCTTTTTACCCTTTTTTAGGCTCCTTTACTGGATTATCTTCTTTTTATCCCCTGAGTTGTTGTAGTACCTTAAGGCTAAGTCTTTAGACTGCCTCTTTTTCTACACTTGTTACTTAGGTGATCACCTCTTGTCTCACAGTTCTTCTCTGAATTCCAGATTCGTATATGTAGCTCCTTTTGAACGTTTATAGACATCTTAAAGTGAACATGTCCAATGTCAAACCCTGGATTCTCCTTTTACCCTTCCCACCAAAAAAAGTTGGTGCCTGTCCCCCCGGTACGCCCCGTATCAATAAAAGACATCACTGTTTACCCAGTTTGCGCAAACCAGAAGTTTAGAATCTTTGATTCTTCCTTTCACACACCCTCCCACATCCCATCTTCAGAATCTTCACTGTATATCCAGAATTTGACCCATTTTTACTACCTACATCACTAACACTGTAGCCCAAATGACTAATTTCTCACTTCAGTTCTTCTCCCATTGGGTGCTTTTTCTATCAGTAGCAGTAGTAATCTTTTTATATTGTAAATCAGGTTATATTCTTGTGTGCAAATCCATCCAATGACTTCTCATTTCACGTAGAACAAAGTACTAGTCCTTACTGTAGCCACCATCATCCTGTGTTATCTGGTTGCCTCTCGGATTCTTCTCTCTTACTCTACTAAAGCCTCAATTGCCTTTTTTTTTGTTGTTGTTCCTCAGCAAAAATGCCAAGCATATTCCTGTTTTGGTGATTTTGGAAATAATGTATGTCTGCCTGAACCACTTTCTTCCCAGATATTTGCTTGGTTTACTCCCTTCTTTCGTTCATGTCTCTGTTCTAGTGTCACCTCTTCAGAGTAGCCTTCCCTGAACACCCTTTGTAAATTAACACTACTTCTGGCCCCCATCATTCTCTGTCTCTTTATCCTGTTTAATTTTTCCACATAGTGTCTGCCACTGTTTGGCATGATATGTATATATTAGCATGTTTATTTTGTTTTTCTCCCTCACTCAAAAAAAAAAAAAAAGAGGGCAAACCAAACCTGTTGCTGTTAAGTTGATTCCGACTCATAGCAACCCTATAGGACACAAAGAACTACAACATAGGGTTTCCAAGGAGTGGCTGGTGGATTCAAACTGCTGACCTCTTGGCTAGCAGTCAAGCTCTTAACCACTGCGCCACTAAAAAAACAAAACAAAAACCAAACCTATTGCCGTCCAGTCAATTCCGACTCATAGTAACCCTATGGGACAGAATAGAACTGTCTCATAGGGTTTCCAAGGAGTGGCTGGTAGATTTGAACTGAAAAAAACCTTTTGGTTAGCAGCCGTAGCACTTACCCACTAGTGCCACTTGAGCTCTGTAAATTGAAGGTGGGGACTTTTTGTTTTGTTCACTTTGTAATCTTAGCGTTTAGAATTGTGCTTTATATTTAGTTAACACTCAGTAAGTGTTTTTTGGTTTTTTTTTTTTTAAGTGTTTATTGAAAGAATGAGTAAAGTAAAAGAAGCCAGGAAGAAGAGGAGTCAGTGAAGGAGCCTGGGAAAAAAAGAAAGAGTTAGTTTGAGGAGAAAGGAGAGAGTGTCTGGCCATCTCAGCCAGAGGGGACATTAAAACCCAAAGGAGTACATGCTCCACCTACAACAGGACACCTAACACCTAATATTTTGGGGAGATCTTTTCTGTTCTTAAGACAACTGGTAGCTGAATGGCATCTGCTGACCAAGAGTTGTTAATAATTAAGTTTTGTACATTTTTACAGGTAATACAGGTTAAGTTCTTACAGTTTATAGCTTTATAAAAACAAGCCTATGTGGACGTCTCCTCACAAGTCGTGTCTTGGATACTCAGTTAAAAACCCTACCTTATAATTAATTGTGTGTTGTTAATGATTAATGTATAATTTCTATTAAGTTATGAAATTAGTAGGGTGAGTAAAGTATCTTCCACACCTCTCTCATTTAAATAAATAGAATGCATTAAACCCTAAGAGATTCTAAGTAACATTTTTAAAAATAAATGACCATGCTGTAATATAAAATGACTTTAGTTTGAAAATTATGAGTGTGCACATGTATGGTAAATAATAATGGAAAATGGCGGTGATCATGGAACACTTTTATTTGTGTCTTGTGAGATTTGTGAAACATGAGACCTTTGACTTGCCCTCTACTACCTCACAAATCCCAGGAGCCTACGATTCGAAGATAAATTAGGTTCCTTTTTTCCCTAGCAGCGTGTCTTCTACAACGTTAATACATTCCACGGATGCTGATAGCATCAGCATTAGGGCTGTTTATAAAAAAGTGTTTAGCTACAGTTAGTAGCACATAATTGCCGGAGATATATTTCTGATCCCGCTTGGTTTTTATTCGTCTGTTTTTAAGGACAACTCAAACTTTATGATTTGCTAGTTTTATTTTCTTAGTAAAAATATTTTCATTGTTTATTCTTCCTGTTTTCAGATGTATTTTTTAACAATTTAGAATTTTGAAATACTAAAAGAAAGTAAAATTAAAATCTTACTATTTTCCATATAGCCCTTGTTCATTTCTAGCTTATGTCCTCCTCCATTTCTTTTTCTTTGCCAGCCCCTCTTTTTCCATCATTCTCCCTCCCTCTGTGCCACTCATATCCATATCAGAATGAGCTCAAGCTATCTTACCTCTCTCTTAACAATGTAACATACTTACACCCTAACTGAAGTATATATCAGATGCTCATCCTTGTGTTTACTTACAGACTTGTTAATTTAACCACATGTTTTTAGTTCTTTTCTTCTTCATTTATCAGTAGGCTAAAGGATGAACCCATGTAGTAATTTTTTTTTAATATTCAAGTTTGTACTCTTATGCCTACAGTGAGTCACTTTTTGTTCTTTCACAAAAATTACTTGAAATACTGAATATTTTTCTTATGCTATCTATACACAGTGCTGATAAAAAGAACTTTTAAAGTACTTGGAAAAAGTTCACAAATCTTCCCTAATTATAAAAATGAATACATCAGGTGTGATTTGTCTTTTGAGTGATGATATTTTTTCCAATTAAAAAGATGTAAAAAATGTTCATTAATATGTTCCTAGACACTGATATCAACTGTTTTCCTCCCGTAGTCACAGCAGAATGTGTGTGTGTGTGTGTCTCTCTCTCTCTCTCTCTCTCTCTCTAAAAAACCAGAATATATATACATAAAAGTTTGTATGTATTTTATAACTTTCTCCAGAAAGGATTTAAGGTGAGCATTATTAATGTATGTTATCTCTTCCCAAAATATAATTTCCTTGAAGGTTAGGGAACCTAGAACACCAGAAGTCCCAAGGAAGATGTCTAGTGCCAATACGGAAGTGAAAAATGTGTTGAAAGCAGAAAAGAGAACTCTAAAATATTGAGGGTATTCATCATAAAGTGAGACATGTTAAACCCTACCTGTCATTACTAATAAAAAAATAATAAATTTGTTTTAAATATGATACTTATTTAGTAGGAATTTTGACGTCCCCAATATTTTTGTGGGCATAGTTTATTTTAACAAGTAAATTTGGTTAAACATCTTTATGAATAGACATAATTCAGTGAGTGGCCTGTTGGCTTTAAGCATTGTGCAAGTTGAACCTGTAATTTGAGGTTTTTATCAGGTTCCATGTTAGTGATAATTATAATTAAAAAAATAATAATGTTTCTGATTATGTAGAATTCTGTGTTATCTCATATGAGCCTCACAACAACCCTGTGATTTAGAAAGGGTAATTGAGATGAGTAAGGGTCACAGAAATTAAATTAATTTAAGGCCACGTGGCCAATAAGTTGAACAGACAGAACTCAAACCCAATTACTCTCTCCACCACATCACGTTGAAATAGAGTATTATCTCTTGGCTTGTAACCCATGATTTTTCCTTATTTTAATACATTTGAAATGACGTATCTGTAATGTCCCAAAACAGACAATATTTATTGGGTCTGCCTAGAATGATTATAGATTTTTTTTCTTTCTCCAGTTTTAAAATTGCTCTTAGGCTTTTCTTTTATCAAAGAAAAAAAAATAGCATTTTGTCTGTTAAGGAGAAACTAAATTTAAACATCAGTTCAAAAACTTTCACATATGCAGTCCATATAAAATGATTATCGTAGGTACATCTTAGGGTGCTTGACCTGTAGTCAATTTTTTTCTTTCTCCGGTTTTAAAATTGCTGTTAGGCTTTTCTTTTATCAAAGAAAAAAATAGCATTTTGCCTGTTAAATAAGGAGAAACTAAATTTAAACATCAGTTCAAAAACTTTCACATATGCAGTCCATATAAAATGATTATTGTAGGTATAACTTAGGGTACTTGCCTATAGTCAATTTTTTTTTTTTTTAAGTTTTTCTGATCTATGAGTTAAAAAAATAAACACCCAAAATTTAAAATATATCAGAACTTGGTCATTATTATTTTTCATAATGTTCATTAACTCTTTTTTGTTCCTTAAGAAAGGTTATTTTGGAGGGTTTTTTCTTTCATAAAATATATTATTTTTCTATTGTATAAAAGCTAAGATTTTGCTTTCCCATCCTTTGCCAATCAAAGCTCTAGTTCAGTGGACAGAATTGGCTATTAGAAGAAGAACCATACAGCCAGGCTGCTCAGGCCATTCATAGCAGTGGGGCTCATACCTTAACAAAAAACACGAAAGCCTATGTGTGGTCATAACCAATCCTTGTCACTGTGCTGTGAAAGCCTTGGGATTTGTGATCAAAGCAGTGAGCTTATCCTGAACTGTGGTATAACCTCTGGTTGAACCTTTCAAATTTTTATTTTAGGAGATGATAGACTACATTTTTGACTATGTTACCTGCCTCTAAGAGCCATCTGCCTAATAAGTGATAGAGATTAAAATTATTGTCAGCAAGTCAGAAGAAAATGTAAATTGTAAATATCTCTGTCTTCTGTCAGTGTTGTTTACTTATCATTTCCCGCTGATGTTTTTAAGAATTGCTGAACATGTGTTTTCTATCCAGAGCTGAACGTTCTGGTCTAATGAATATAAAACACACTTCCCTTTGTAAATGTGCATTAAAAGTAGTAGGAAGACATAATCTTTGACTCTGTTTACTACATTTCGTCTGTCAGAAGAGATAATTTTGAACCGCAGTATTTGGTGTTACATTAAAAGCATGGTTCTTGGGAAGAAGCTTTTAGGATTAAGATAAAATTCTATTTTCTAACTTGAATGTTATCATCAACCACAGTAAAATTTAGGCTGTATGTATACTTATTTTTTTTGTCATGTACTGATATACCTCAGTTGGGTTAAGCCTATTTATTTTAACTAAGATGGTATTAAACTCTCATCCACAAATTTATTTATGCAGATTTCCTTGTAATGAGATTATAATATGTTTTAAGCATATATACTCACTCTCTTACTAATTTAATTGTGCTTATTTAATAATGTCCTTTTTTACAATATGAGCACTCTGTTCTGTGTTAACTTCTTTGAAACATTTACACTATTTTGAATTCATGTTCTTTAAAAAAATTTCCTAACAGAAAAAAAGTATTTTTTTTTTCGTATGTAAAAAGGCTAAACATCATAGTCTGGCATTCAAGACTTTCCACAGTTTGACCCTATCTTCTCCAGATTTATCTGCTGTCCCTCGTATATCCAACCAGCTGTGATTGAGTTGATTCCAACTCATGGCGACCCATGTGTGTCAGAGTAGAACTGTGCTCCACAGGGTTTTCAGTGGCTGATTTTTCGGAAATATATCTTCAGGCCTTTCTTCCTGGGCACCTCTGGGTGGTCTCAAACCTCTGATGTTTCGGTTAACAGCCTGTTGCATTAACTGTTTGCACCACCCAGGGACTCCCCCTTATATATAAACCCCAAACCAAAGCTATTGCCGTCGAGTCAAGACTAACTCACAGTGACCCAGTAGGACATAGTAGAATTGTCCCATAGAATTTCCAAGGAGCGGCTGATGGATTCAAACTGCCGACCTTCTGGTTAGCAACTGAGCTTTTAACCAGTGCACCACGAGGGCTCCTCCCCCTTGTATATAGTCCTCTCTAAATTGTTCTTCATTGCTCATTGGAAACAAATCATGTACATATTTCAGTCTCTGCATCTTTCTTAAGATATTCCCCTTCTCAGAAGTTTTCTAATCTTTCTCTCTGCTTTATTTATCTTTGAGTTTAAATACCATTTCCATCATTGATTTAACAGGTTTTTACTGAATGCATAATATGTGTCACACACTATGTCTAGGCTTTGGGGATGTGGTGATAGACAAGATACTAAAGTCCCCAGTCTCACGAAGTGTTCAATTTAGAGAGAGATACAAGCAAACAGACAATTACAGTATAGTGAGATAAGTGCTGTATTAGTGTATCGGTTCTTTTCCCTAAAGCTTTCACTGGCCACTTCAATGTTTAGACATCATTTTCCCGTTTGAACTACTAGAATATTGTTTGTTCCTACAACCTATTTGCACTTAATAAATGTATCCTTTTACTCTTATTTACCATTTTAGATCTCTGTTCCGTAGGGGAAAAATAAAACATCCCCACTTCATATCTCAAACCCTGACAAGTTCTCTGCAGAGTAACGACTAAACCAATACTTTTTATAATATGTTACATCACTCTTCATATCTACCTAAGGCTTTAATCAACTAATCATTTAAATAAGAGGAACATCTTATACACTTTATTTTTTAATAAAAGGGGAACACTGTATTCTATTTCTGTCCTTACTGAATTCTCCCTATCATTTTGTTCCCTACAAGCCTAATCAGTTAATATATTGTGATAAGTTTTTATCATTAATGAAATAGAGATAAATTCATAACCACTAACCAAGTGTGCAAGAAATGTCACAATCTATATTCAAACCTTCCTCATATTATGCTGGTGGGGGATTTAATGATAATCATAAAAGGTATAGACAGAATTGGGGGCCTCCTTTTCCCAAGACTTGAATGAGAATCCAGGTTTATATGGTACATAGAAAATTAACCCTCACATCTTCATTATATCTTGGTCACCAGCCATATCCTTGTTGGTTAAGCCACATGATCTTTTGAAGGCAGTTCAACTTATTATACCAAGCTCGGAATAAGAAATATTTGCTGATGCCAAAGCCCTGGTGCCAGTGGTTAGTTTTCCCTAAGTGTACCATGCATGGGACCACCACGTACAGTTGTTGTTTTCTACGTAAGGGCACTTGAGCGAGGGAAGGAATAAGAACTGAAATGTAACCTGTATTCTACTTCCCAGCAGAGTTCCCTCAGGGCAGCTCATACAAAGGCATGCTACAGACAAGCAGTAACCCTGATCTTCATTCCCTAGGTTCTAGCCTAACCTCTTCATCACGTCCCTCCCTTCCCCCCCCCCCACCCCCGGCTGAAAGAAAGCTTGCTACACATTTCTACAGATTTTGAGAAACCTCCCTCCATCTTGGAGAAATTATTAGGTCAATTTTTCTGCTTCTGACTCTTAAAAAATACTGCCTCTTGACATTCCTCCTCCCGGACACCTTACATAATCTCCTCTGTATGCTCAGACTTTCACAAAAGACAGAAGAGAAGAATGTCTTTCAAGAGGCCTCTGCTCTAGACCCTGAAAATGTCTTTGAGGAAGGAAATGGCAAACTCCTTTCTGGAAGCGTGGGGAGGGGAGTAAAAATAAAGAAAGGGAAACACAAATTCATATCTTGACAAATTTCAAGGGAGATTTAAGCTTAATTTTTTATTAATAAAGTTTTAATTTTTTTTCACCCCAAGCAGATGCTGTATACCCATTAAACAATAACTTCTCATTCCTCCCCCACCCACCTCCAGGCCTTGGTAACCACTAATCTATTTCTGTCCCTTTGAATTTGCCTACTCTTGATATATAAGTGGGTTCATACAATATTTGTCCTTTTGTGTCTGACTTACTTCACTTAACATAATATTTTCAGTGTTCATCCATGTCCTGGTACCTATCAAAACTTCATCCCTTTTTTTGTGGCTGAATAATATTCCATTGTGTATATATCTGCTGCAGTTTGTTTACCCATTCATCTGTTCATGGACACTTGGGTTGTTTCAACCTTTTGGCTATTGTAGATAATGCTGCAGTGAACATTGGTGTACTGTATTTTTACACAGATAGTGCATGCTTTCTGCGTTTGTCTGCCAACGCTCCCTTCCTCCACATGGTATTATCTTAAGGGCTGCTTTGCTTTTTTTAACAGGTTGTAAAAAAAATTAGCATAACACAATTACGAAATACGGGGGGGGGAGCAGGGGAGGAGTAGTTGACAAACAAACTTAGAAGGTGCATGTTATTTGTGTAAAAATATGGTACAAGTATCTGTTTGAGCCCTGCTTTCTATTCTTTTGAGTATATGCCTAGAAGTTGAATTGCTGGGTCATATGGTAATGTAACTTTTTGTTTTCCACAGTGAGGGCACCATTTTACATTCCCACATCCCACATTGGACAAGAGTTTTAATTTACCCATGTCCTTACCAACATTTGTTATTTTCCATTTTTATGCTAATAGCCATCCTAGTAGGAGTGAAATAATATCTCATTGTTCTGATTTGCATTTCCCAATTCATTCCAACAGATTTTAGGTGATGCTGAGCATCTTTTCATATGCTCCGTTTGCATTTGGAGAAATGTATATTTAAGTCCTTTCTCTATTTTTTGATTAATAAAGTTTTAAGCATTAATTTGAAATATTCTTACAATGTCCATTGCACAAAATTTACAGGACATCTATCTTTTGGAAAAAAAAGTAGTAAATAAAATCTATGGTAATAAAATGGAGATTGATGAGTTATTACCTCCCTTCCAGTCTGTGTTAGTTATCTAGTGCTGCTATAACAGGAATGCCACCAGTGGATGGCTTTAACAACAGATACTTATTCTCTCACAGTTTAGGTGGCTAGAAGTCCGAATTCAGGGCACCAGCTCCAGGAGAATCCTTTCTTTCTCTGTCGGCTCTGGGAGAAGGTCCTTGTTATCAATCTTCCCTTGGTCTGGGGGCTTCTCAGTGCCTGGGGGCTTCTCAGTGCAGGGACCCTGGGTCTAAAGGACTCATTCTGCTCCTGGCTCTTCTTTCATGGTTATAAGAGGTCCCTCTCTTCCCCTCTCTTCTCTGCTCAATTCTCTCTTTTTTTATATCTCAAAAGAGCTTGATCGAGATATAACCTAGTCCTGTAGGTTATCCTGTCTCATTAACATAACCGACTCTAATCCTGCCTCATTAACGTCATAGAGGTTAGGATTTACAACACATAGGAAAATTCCATCAGATCACAAAGTGGAGGACAGCCATACAATATTAGGAATCATGGCCTAGCCAAATTAGCACACATTCTGGGGGGGACACAATTCAATCTATAACACAAATAGAAATGTATAGCTGAAAGTTTAATCTAGTGAGATTTAGTTTAAAATGATCTCCTTCATCTCATTTATTAACATTGCCTTGTTTGTTTTAATATATATTTTTATTCCATCTAATATCTAGTTAAGTGAACTTATATTTAGAGTAAACTGTCAATTAGAGAGTAGCAAATACTTTAAATTCATAGCAAATTTGTTTAAACTGGGCTTGTTAATTCAATTTAGTACTTGTAAAAGAACCAGTGGAGACCATTTGTGTGTTGAGCAAATAAGTTTTTCTCAATTTCTCTAGTAACCTCAGTAAATTGACAAATAGAAGAAAATTTACAAAATCATACATCTGGTGATATATGTTAGAGAGATCGAAGACTTTATTTTTATGATAATTTCTGCAAAAAGTCAGTTATTCCATTCCTGCTTGCAAGGCTTGCTCTAGATAAAGTGATCCTGTAGGCCAGAGAAGAACCATCCATAGGGTTTCCAAGGCTATAAGTCTTTACAGAAGCCAACTTCCTCATCTTTCTCCTGTAGAGTGTCTGGTGGGTGTGAATTGCGGAACTTTAGGTTAGCAGCTGTGTGCTTAACCACTGCACCACCAGGGCTCCTTCCATGGTCTCTAGGTATGAATATTTTTTTACTACCCATTTTGTACCATTCCAATGCTAATCACTTTATATGTGTTTGCCAGTTTTATTTAACCAACTGAGTATGAAGAAGCCTGTGCCGGGTGGTAACCACACTGGCAAAAGCCTTACTTTTGATATGAAAGCTGTAGTAAGTAATATAGTATATAGAAAGAGGATACTAGACAATAGTCTGAAGAATACTAACCCTTCCTGCCCTCTTCCCCTTTTCCCAACTTTCTACCCCCATTCTACCTTCTATTCCTCTTGAGATAATGGAAAGCTATTAAGGATTTCTGAGTACAAGGACAGTGTGAAATATGTTAGGCAAATATTGGTATTCCTTGGTTAGGCCTAACCTAGTCCTTGACTGATACAAATGGTTAACATGCTCAGCTGCTAACCAAAAGGTTGAAGGTTCAAGTCCATCCAGAGACACCTCAGAAGAAAGGCCTGGCAACCTACTTCAGAAAAATCAGCCATTGAAAACCCTGTGGAGCACAGTCCTACTCTTGACACACATGGGCCTGCCATGAGTTAGAATCCACTATATGGCAACTGGTCAACTGGTAACATCAGTGGATCGTCAACCTGGCAGTATTGGGATGAGACTAACGTGGAAATGTAAGCAAGTTAGGGAGTAAATAAAATGTGAGTACTGACTTATTTTCTGCTCTCCCCCTTTAATTTCAGTTCACTCTTGGTCTTTCTTCTTTCTTTGCCAAAGACAAAAAGCCATTTTTCTTTTTTAGATTGGTTTTGAGGAACCCTTCCTCCTTTTCACACCCCAAGGAATCCCTTTTAAGTTACTATTCATGGGGTTTGGAGGTGGAGATGTTAATATTATTGAAATTAAAGAGTTAGTATTAAGTCTGAACGCTGCTTTTTGTTCTGAATAAACAAGGAAAGTACGACTCTCCCACCTTGTTGTAAAAGAAGACCTGGAGAATTGTAGTTCTCCATGTGACAGTCCTCTACATTAGCATGAGGAATTTGAAGTGAAAATAAAACACATTGGTAAAATTCCTCAAAATCAGAAATTTATTAAAGGCACACTAAAACAAATTAATAATACAAAGCTATGAAGTTACTTATCTTTATATTTGGCTAAATAATTACAACATATTTTTTTAATTTTTCTGTTTGAATTAATTATACTCATATAATAAATACTACTGTATACATATATGGAGCCTTGGTGGCACAGTGGTTAAGAGCTTGGCTGCTAACCGAAAGGTCAGCAGTTCAAATCCACCAGCGGCTCCTTGGAAACCCTATGCAGCAGTTCTGCTCTATTAGTCAGAATCAGCATGATGGCAACGGGTTTTGGTTTATATACATATATATGTGTGTTTATAATGTATATGTATGTATTTTTTTTCTTTCAGCAGTACCAGTTCTATTATGACAGAATTAAAAATTTATGTGCTTTGTTTTTTTTTTAAATCACCGAGAACATATGTTAAAAACTTAATTTCAAATGTTTATACTTGTGTGTACTTTATAAGTAGCTCACTAAAACTGATATAAGTAGAACCCATGCTTATTTTATGATTAAGGGCATAGGCTTAATAAAATAATGCCTTTAGAGATAGATAAAACCTTGTCCAGGTTCCAAATTTATCACATATTAGCTTTGTAACCTTGATGAAATTACTTAATCTCTTTGAACCTTAGTTCATTTTTAAAATGGCGACGATAGTTTACCTTGTAAAGTTGTTGCAAGAATTAAATATGATATGGTTGTCGTCGTTAGGCAGCATCGAGTTGGCTCTGACCCATCACAACCCTATGTGCTACAGAACGAAACACTGCCTGGTCCTGTGCCATCCTCATAATTGTTGCTGTGTTTGAGCCCATTGTTGCAGCCACTGTGTCAATCCATCTCATTCAGTCTTCCTCTTTTTCGCTGACCGCCTACCTTACCAAGCATGGTGTGTCCTTCTTCAGGGACTGGTCCCTCCTGACAACATATACAAAGTACATGAGATGAAGTCTTGCCATCCTCGCTTCTAAGGAGCATTCTGGCTGTACTTAATAAGGTTTATTAAACGATTATGTTAGTACCTGGCTCATAAAAAATATAGTGAATAAATATTAGCTCAGACAAAATGGATATAGGGTTTTGCTTAATAAAATAACACACACCTGCCTTTTTCCCTTTTGTCAGTTGGATTTACATGCATCATTTTTGGAGATCAGAATCTTAATATTTTTGTGTGATCACTGTGTAATTTCATTTATGGCCAAGAGTTTAACAGAATTCTTTTTTAAAAAAAAAAATGTTGAGTTTAATTGTTTTTCAAATCTCACGATCAGGTGTTTGTCAGGCATTTGGAGGACAAGCTGATTTCTACCCTGCTTAGTTAATTATCGTGATTGTAAACAAAGGACATACATTCAAAGTCAAGCAGCATTTCACATGGATGATGGAGGCGATAATAGCTTAATTCTTGTGGATCTTTTTTGTCTTTCCTCTGGCGAGTTCATACTGACCTTGTCCAAAATCTGATGACCTCCCTATTTTACTCAACTATTTGGAAAGCTGGGCCTGCTGTAGCTGGCCCTGAGGGGGGATCTGAGAGACCACTGAGCCACTGACCCATGTCAAGACTGGATTTGCGTCTGATCCTGCAGGGCCTCTGAAATAGTTATACACGGGGCTTATTGAACACAAAAGCCTAACCGTCTGCATTTTTCTGCTTATTAAATGTGCTTTTAAAGTATCCTTATTAAGGTTGTATATTTCATTTACCCAGTGTCTTATGCAGGCCCTTTTCTAGACTAATTATAAATTTTAATCTTTTCAGAGTTAGTACCTTATAACTAAACCTGAATGTTTTCAAATGTGAGGAAAAAGTCCTGTTAAACCATGATTATATATAATGAATTCTCTTCCTGGGTGATGAAGGGACAAAGCCAGTGGCATAATAATGCTTATATTGTAAAGATTCTGGTGTTTTTCTGGCAAAAATTCCACATACTTCATAGAAAATGTAGTTTACCCTGCTGTTATCATTATAACATGGTAATCTCTATGTACGTCTTGCCAAACCTCCAGTATTACTCAAATTAGTTAAGCATTTTGAGATTATGAGTTGTGTCCTGAGAGAGACTATAACCAGTAAGATATTAATTAATTTTCATTGGATAAGATCTCCCTTAATAAAAACTTTATGATGGAGCTGTGATATGAAAAGAAAAATATTTTCTTATGTTTATTTTGTTCTTCTGCATTGGGAAATGATTAGGCCCTTTTTTAAATATCTATTCAGTATTCCACAATTTATAATATGATGTCATCTTTTATTTTTATATAGGAATTGATCCCTGAATTTTATTATCTCCCTGAGATGTTTGTCAACGTCAATAATTATAATCTTGGAGTGATGGATGATGGGACAGTAGTGTCTGATGTCGAACTTCCTCCTTGGGCCAAAACCTCAGAAGAATTTGTTCGCATAAACAGATTGGTAAGATAGTGATCGTCCCCTCTGTCTGTCATGAGTCTGTTCTCAGAGGATCTTTCAAGTGTTGGTGTATGATCATTAACCCTTGCTCTTCTGGACGGAGCTGTAGTTGATAGGGTAACCGAAAATGATATAATGTTTGTGAATCTCTTTATATACTTTGATTATAAAAATTCATAAAGTTGAAAGGTGTAATGGTTTATTGTATTATGCAGAATTTAGGTTCCTTTCATACATCCATGATAATTCAATCTTAGAAGGGACACTTACAAGTGAAATTAGAATTCCATGCTTTTTTCAAACATGGGTTTCTCCTGCCAAGAAAGGAACGTAATTGTGCGTTCCAATTTGTAAGACCATTGCACATTTTGGTAATAGGAACAAGATTTTCAAATTATATCCTGTACCTATCTTTTGAAGAAAATCTTCACGTAATATTTTGAATATGAAAACATAAAAGCAAAATTAAAAAGCAACATAAAACCACCGTAATGATAGTGCTTACTAACAAGCCTTTACTACCATTAATGGGCTCCTTAGTGTACTCTGGTACATGGGTTCTGTATTTCTCTGTGAAGAACAGTATGACTTTTCTTCTTCCTCTTAAGTTTCATAAAAGTTTGGAATCAGGGAGTTTTATTCTCAGTTCCTAAAAGTGTATTTTTACCATATTCTATTTTAAAAATGAAATATAAATTACATCGATTATTTTTTTTAATTTTACAGTTAAATGAGGAAAATTGCTACATTCTGGTTTTCTAATCGGCATTTCTTTTGGTTTTAAATTACCTTTCGAGCTAATTTAATCTTCTAGACCCCAGTTATAGTCTCATTACTACTGAAATTTTATGTTTTGTGTCTACTAGAAGCAATGCAGAGGAGGGGAAAGAACATAGGTTTTGGAGTTAGACTGTATTTCCCCGTTCTGGATCAGTCATATTCCCGGGGGACTGTAGGCCGTTTAACCTCTCCAAGCCTTGTTTTCTTCATTTGTAATTTGGAAATTGCGAGCATGGAATTGCAGCTATGCATGCAGAAAACCTAGAACACTGTCTGGCTTACAGTAGGCAGATGGTGCTTATTATTCTTGTGTCACGGCCTTATGGTACGTTGCATTTCACTTTACTCCAAGTAGCTGACGGTGATTAAAATGAGAGCCCAAAATGAACGTTAGCCCTGAAAGATACTGAAGGAGATGTCAAACTTTTAACTGTGTGTATATAGTTGTGTGGTGTTTTGCCCCAAGGGTGCACTGAAGTGAATAGAAGGTACATTCATTCAACGGTTTTTTCATTTGCTTTCACTGATTGTCTACATTTTTTAAACAGCTTTATTGAGGTTTAATTTATACACACCTTTTTAAGTGTACAATTTAATGAGCTTTAGTAAATTTATACAGTTGTATAACCATCACCACAAACCAGCTTTAGAAGATGTGTATCACTCTAAAAAGTCTCCTTGGTGCCTGTTTACAACCAGTCTCTGCTCCCACTCCCAGACATAGGCAACTGCTGATTCTATCTCTAGATTTTGCTTTTCTAGAAATTTTATGTGAATGGAATCACACAATATATAGTCTCTTTTGTGCCAGACTTCTTTCACATTGTGTGCTGTTTCTGAGATTCATCCATGTTGCATTTATCAGTAGTTCATTACTTTGTGTTGCTGCATAGTATTCCACTGGATGGGTATACCACTTATTCTCTATTTACCGGTTGATGGGCATTTCAGTTGTATTCAGTTTGGGGCTATTATGAACATGTGCATACAAGTCTTTCTGTAGACATTTGTTTTTGTTTCTCTTGGGTAGATTCCTAGGTCATATGGTACAGTAGATGAGGTTCCAGTTTTTCCCCCTTGGCAAGACTTGGTATTGTTAGTCTTATTTATTTCAACCATTTTAGTAGCTATCCCATGATTTTAATTTACATCTCCCTAATGACTAATGGTAAGGACCCCTGGTGGCGCAGTGGTTAAGAGTTGAGCTGCTAACCCAAAGATTGGCAGTTTTGAACCCACCAGTCACTCCATGGGAGAAGGACGTGGCAGTCTGCTCCCGTAAAGATTAACCAAAAACCAAACCCAACCCGTTGCCGTCGAGTCGATTCCGACTCATAGCGACCCTATAGGACAGAGTAGAAGTGCCCCATAGAGTTTCCAGGGAGTACCTGGTGGATTTGAACTGCTGGCCTCTTGGTTAGCGGCTGTAGCTCTTACCCACTATGCCACCAGGGTTTCCCTCCTTAAAGATTACAGCCTTGATATCCTATGGGGCAATTCTACTCTGTCCTATTGATTTGCTATGAGTTGGAATCAACTCAATGGCAACGGGTTTTTCTTAATGACTAATAATGTTGCGCATCTTTTCACAAGCTTATTTGCTGTTTATATATGTCTTTTGATGATATGTATTCAGATCTTTTGCCCATTTTTTAATTGGGCTGTTTATCTTTTTCTTATTGAGTTGTTAGAAATCTTTATATATTTTCAATAAAAGTTCTTTATCTGACAGATATTATGCAAATATTTTTCTCCTGGTCTGTGGCTTGCCTTTTCCTTTTTTAATGGCACCTTTTGAATCACCAGTTAAATAAAAGTTTTTATTAAATATTGTTGTTGTTGTTAAGTGCCGTCAAGTCGATTCCAACCCATAGCGACCCTATGCACAACAAAATGAAACACTGCCCGGTCTTGTGCCATCTTCATAATTGTTGCTATGCTTGAACCCATTGTTAGCGCCACTGTGTCAGTTCATCTCATTGAGGGCCTTCCTCCTTTTCGCTGACCCTCCATTATCTTTCCTGATAATATGTCCAAAGTATGTGAGATGTAGCATTGCCATCCTTGCTTAGGAGGACCATTCTGGCTGTACTTCTTCCAAAACAGATTTGTCTGTTCTTCTGGCAGTCCATGGTATATTCAGTATTCTTCACCAACACCATAATTCAAAGATTCCAAATCTTCTTAGGTCTTCCTTACTCATTGTCCAGCTTTCACATGCATATGAGGGGATTGAAAATACCATGGCTTGAGTTAGGCACACCTTAGTCCTCAAGGTGATATCTTTTGCTTTTCAACACTTCAAAGAGATCTTTTACAGCCGATTTGCCCAATGCAATGATTTCTTGACTACTGCTTCCGTGGGCATTGATTGTGGGCCCCAGTAAAATGAAATCCTTGACAACCTCAGTCTCTTCATTTATCATGATGTTGCTTATTGGCCCAGTTGTGAGGATTTTTGTTTTCTTTATGTTGAGGCATAATCCATACTGAAGGCTGTGGTCTTTGATCTTCATCAGTAAGCGCTTCAAGTCCTCCTCACTTTCAGCAAGCAAGGTTGTGTCATCTGCATAATGCAGATGTTTATGAGTTTTCCTCCAATCCTAATGCCTTGTTGTTCTTCATATAGTCCAGCTTCTCAGATTATTTGCCCAGTGTACAGATTGAATAGGTATGGTGAAATGATACAGCCCTGATGCATACCTTTTCTGACTTTAAGCCATGCAGTATCCCCTTGTTCTGTTCGAATGACTGCCTCTTGATCCATGTACGGATTCCTCATAAGCACAATTAAGTGTTCTGGAATTCCCATTCTTCGCAATGTTATCCATAATTTGATATGATCCACATAGTTGAATGCCATAGCATAATCAATAGAACACTGGTAAACATCTTTCTGGTATTCTCTCCTTTCAGCCAGGATCCATCTGACAGCAATGATATCCCTGGTTCCACGTCCTCCCCTAAATCCAGCTTGAATTTCTGGCAGTTCCCTGTGGATATACTGCTGTAGCCACTTTTGAATGACCTTCAGCCAAATTTTGCTTGCATATGATGTTAATGATATTGTTTGATAATTTCCGCATTTGGTTGGATCAGCTTACTTGGGAACAGGCATAGATATGAATGTCTTCCAGTCAGTTGACCAGGTAGCTATCTTCCAAATTTTTTGGCAAAGATGAGAGAGCACTTCTAGTGTTGCATCCATTTGTTGAAAAATTGCTATGAGTCGGAATCGACTCGATGGCACTGGGTCTGGGTTTTTTTTTAATTCTTGAAGCCTCGTTTTTCACCAGTCCCTTCAGTGCAGCTTGGCCTTCTTCCTTCAGTACCATCGGTTCCCGATCATATGTTACCTCTTGAAATGGTTGAATGTCAACAATTCTTTTTGGTATAGTGACTCTGCGTATTCTATCTTCTTTTGATGCTTTCTGCATCGTTTAATATTTTCCCTGTAGAATCCTTCAGTGTTGCAACTCGAGGCTTGAATTTTTTCTCCAGTTCTTTCAGCTTGAGAAATGCTGAGTGTCTTCTTGCCTTTTAGTTTTCTATCTCCAGGTCTCTGCACATGTCATCATAATACTGTACTTTGTCTTCTCTAGCCACCCTTGAAATCTTCTGTTCATCTCTTTTACTTCATCATTTTTTCCTTTTACTTTAGCTACTCAATGTTTAAGAGCAAGTTTCAGAGTCTCTCCTGACATCCATTTAGGTATTTTCTTTCTCTCCTGTCTTTTTAATGACCTCTTGCTTTCTTCATGTATGATGCCCTTGATGACATTCCACAACTTGTCTGGTCTTCGGTCATTAGTGTTCAATGAGTCAAATCTATTCTTGAGATGGTCTCTAAATTCAGGTGGCATATACTCAAGGTCGTACTTTGGCTGTTGTGGACTTGTTCTAATTTTCTTCAGTTTCAGTTTGAACTTGCATATGAGTAATTGATGGTCCGATTTACATTCTGCCACAGCTTTGTTCCGATGATATTGAGCTTTTCCATTATCTCTTTCCACAGATGTAGTCTGTTTGATTCCTGTGTCTTCCATCTGATGAGGTCCATATGTATAGTACCTGTTTATGTTGGTGAAAAAAAAGATATTTGCGATGAAGAAGTCGTTGGTCTTGCAAAATTCAGTCATGCGAGTTCCGGCATTGTTTCTATCACCAAGGCCATATTTTCCAACTACCGATCCTTCTTCCTCATTTCCACCTTTTGCATTCCAATCACCAGTAATTCTGAGTGCATCCTGATTACACATTCTATCAATTTCAGACTACAGAAATTGGTAAAAATCTTCAGTTTCTTCATCTTATTGGTAAAAATCTTCAGTTTCTTCATCTTAGGCCTTAGTGGTTGGTGCGTAAATTTGACTAATGGTCGTATTAACTGGTCTTCCTTGTAGGCGTATGAATATTATCCCATCACTGACATCGATGTACTTAAGGATGGATCTTGAAATGTTCTTTTTGATGGTGAATGCAGCGCCATTCCTCTTCAAGTTGTCATTCCCGACATAGTAGACCATATATTTGTCTGATTCAGAATGACTGGTACCAGTCCATTTCAGCTCATTAATGCCTAGGATATTGATCGTTATGCATTCCATTTCATTTTTGATGATTTCCAGTTTTCCTAGATTCATGCTTCATATATTCCATTTTCCGATTACTAATGGACGTTTGCAGCTGTTTCTTCTCATTTTAAGTCGTGCCACATTAGCAAATGAAGGTCCCAAAAACTTGACTCCGTCCACATCATTAAGGTCAACCCTACTTTGAGGAGGCAGCTCTTCCCCAGTTGTCCTTTGAGGGCCTTCCAACCTGAGGGGCTCGTCTTCCAGCACTATATCAGACAGTGTTCCAATGCTATTGATAAGGTTTTCAGTGGCTAATTCTTTTCAGAAGTAGACTTCTGGGTCCTTCTTCCTCGTCTTGGTCTGGAGGGTCTGCTGAAACCTGTCCGCCCTGGGTGACCCTGCTGGTATTTGAATACTGGTGGCATAGCTCCCAGCATCACAGCAACACACAAGCCCCCGCAATATGACAATGGACAGATGCGTGGGGGTTATTAAACACTAGGTAGATCTAAAATAATATTTATGTAATATAGAAAAGGTATAAAAAATCATCCCCATTTTTGAGAAATATATTTAATCTTTTAAAGAAAAAGATCAGAATCAATGTTCTGATCATTTTATTTTTGAAATAATTTTTTTCCTAAATATGACTTAAAAATTTAAGTCACAAAGGAAGCAGCTTGCTATTAATTATTACTATAGATATTATTATCAAAAGTCCAAAGAGGGTTGTTAGTGTGTTTACTTCCCTTTAAAATAAATCTAAGAAGCAGAAACATTTGAAAGAGGCAGTCCCCAGATTATGAACGTCTAACTTACCGACAACCTGTAGTTATGAACCAACTGCCTGTAAAGGCTGTTGTGTTTAAAGTTCAAGGTATGTACAATGGTTTGTAATAACAAATGGGCACTACTTTTCAACATGCATCAAAACTTTTTTGTTGTTATTACTGTATTATGTTAAAGATGTTTTACTGTGCCTGGAAATGTTTCTTTAATGTTTTTTATTTGTAGAAAGGCATACTACATGCTATATACAAAGACAAACGTTTAACGAACAGATATTAAATACAAACCCTACCTAACTGTCCTGACTTACGTACAAATTGGACTTAAAGACAGACTTAGAAACAGAGGAATTCATTTGTAATCTGGGGGCTGCCTGTAAGTTATGTTTAAAGCTTTTCACTAATATTTTAACAGTTTACTTCTATAAATTTATGTGAATCACTTGCCTGACAGTATTTCCCACCTATACCCCCACTGCCTTCACCTTTGACAAGCATGGGTTTCCTAAGGGCATCAGGGAAGAGAAAGTGGCAATTTGCCAAATTGTTTTCCAATCAGATTTGGTTTTGCTGCCTGTATACTATAACTTAGATATGGCTATGGAATTGTATTCAAGATAGTATTTTACCATATTAGCTTTATCTTTATTTTAACTTTTTCTTAAATTTAACATTTTTCCAGTGGTTCCTACTCCTATGCATTTTGCAGATGACTTCGTAGTTTAGGCTCAGAATAAGCTAATATTCCTAAACAGCATTATGTGAAAATGAAATGCAAATGTTTTTCAGCATTGAATGAACATTGTATCTCTGATCATTTTAATTCATAATTAGAAAAGATACTTGATTTTACTTACAGGTGTGCTTGTGAAAGAATTTAATAACTGAGTCATTTGTTAAAAAATATTTATTATACACCTATGATAAACAAAACTTTCCCACAGTCCAGTCCAGATTGATTCATTTTGTCATTTCCTTGTTAACTTCATATAAGTGACTAAATTATTAGTGTGGTGTTTCTGTGTCTGTTAGCAAGTTATCATGTAAGTGTTTTGTCCCCTCCTCTTTTTGGTTTACCTCTTCAAGTCCTCAGATTTTATGCAATGACTGTAGCTCATGAAATGCATACTACTTTGATCTGTGACCTTTTTGTGGTGCTAATCGGGTTCCTGATATCATTATACCTTACTCATTAATCATATTTCCTGCAGCCCATCAGGCAGCCAGACAGCCCAGGTCCCTGTTTTCAGCCCTCTGTTGGCAGGTTTCTGCTTTTCCAGATTATTACAGACGATACTCTGGCTTCTCATAACCAGAGCCACATCAAGCTGTATGTTACAATTAAAGTCAGATGGTCCTCAGGTTGAGCAGGGATATAGTGTTGCAGCTGCCTCTCTTCCTGGAACAAACCAGCACCAAGAATAAGATGATCTATAGGACAGTGAATCATAACAGATTTACAGTACTCAGTAGCAGGGAATCACAGAATTAATTAACTGACGTACTCATTTTAAGATACCCAGCACATGTTTTTAAAGTACTTGGTAGCCCAAATGTTAATTCAAAAAACCAAAAACAAAAAAAAACAAAACCCATTGCTGTCAAGTTGATTCTGACTCTTTGAAAGGGAATAGGATATTTTTAGGACCATGATTTTACTGATGCACCAGTAATGCTGTATTTTCCATCCGTGTTAGTGAACTATAATTACTACGTGTTTTAGAAGAAAGAAGCCCTGGTGGTGCATTGGTTAAAAATTCATCTAAATCTGATTAGTCTTTCAGGGAAATAAATTCAATTTTCTTTGTTCTGAACAGTTGGAATCAGGGAAAAATGAAAGCAGACCTCTCAGTTTTAACTACATCCCAGAGATTGGTCTGTGTTTTCTAATATTATTTTTATTCCAAATATTGCTTCAAAATATAAATGAAGAACAGGTGTTTCAAACTTGCACCAAATATAAATATGTGTGAATTCAGAATGCCCATAATTTAGCTCTTATTATATTAATATTATGGGCTATATTATATTGCCTCTTATAATACTTGAGTTTTATGTTGAAGAAGACATAAAGGAAACCATATTCTGGGCAATAATGATAAGACTATTTCTAAAAATTGGTAAAATGGAACGTTTTGTTTTAGATGAAAACCAAACCAAACCTGTTGACGTTGAGTCGATTCTGACAGCGACCCTGTAGGACAGAGTAGAACTGCCCTATATAGGGTTTCCAAGGAGTGCCTGGTGGATTCGAATTGCTGACCTTTTGGTTGACAGCTGAACTATTAATCAGTATGCCACCAGGGTTTCCTTGTTTTAGGTGAAGGGATTATAATTTATAGTCAGTAATTCATTCAACATGTACTTATTGAATGTTAGTACTACTAAACTCTGTGATCAAGTCAGACAGTATCATCCCTACTTATTGAAGCAGAAAGCATCTCAAGATTGAGAGGTGGTATGAATCTAGCAAAGGGGGCCTTCAACTGGTGAATTCTCCTGAGGTCAACCAGTTAGAATCACTTTGCTTTTGTGTACCTTCTAGAGCTTCTGTCTCCTCTGCCATTTCATAATGCTGATGTAAATAGTCACTTGCTTGAGCAGGTAAAGAAATATGAATAAACATGTTGTCTTCTTTCCATTGTCTTCCAAGGACATATGGACAAACTAAAAGTTGTGCTATCTTTTTACGTTATTGTCTAAGAGAGACAATAGAATTTTCAGATTTCATTTCCTCACCGATCTTTTTTCTTATCTATGGCTAAAATTTAAATCTGTTCAACTGAAATTGGTCAGCCTTTTCTTTTCCCTTTGAATGAACAATTAACACTTCTCAAGCGATGACAGCATAGTTGAGACTTAAGAACCCCATGTGCCCTGATGAAAAGGTGTGTATGTATGAGAAAAGCTGAGTTTGCAGTGATGTAACAATTAGATCATTGTAATGACCTATTATGTGCAAAATTACAGTGTTCAGAAACGCTGTAAGCTGAGGTTTTATTGATATTTGAAAGGCGTTGCACTTTTTAAACCATTATTCACATCCTTGTTTCAGTTTTCTAGAGAAATGTTATTTAAAAACCTGTTTCTTAAGAGCTGACTAGTTGTTTTTATTTTGTTTTTAAATAGAAAAGCCAAAAGGTGACATGCTTTTTTTCATATTGTTTCTTTGCCAGTTACCTTTTCATTTTCTATTTTCATAATGATATGGCCAAGAATGTAATTAAAGATATACAGGGCTGCAGTTGGTAATAATTATTCTCAACAGTGGGCCCCCACCCTTCCCCCGCGCCCCGCCCTGGCCCCACCACACACACCAACAGTCCGATTTAAGTCCCGGGGCGGGATGGGGTGGGGCAGACGTACATGAAGTTTGAAAAAAAATCTAAAATTACCATTTTTTGACTTGATGGAATCAAGCGTGATATGTAATTTATTGTGAAATTTTTAGTTTAAAAAGGGGATACATAAATGTGGAAAAAATATGTACCATGTTGATAGATTGTTAATTCTCCCCAAATTGATTTATAAATTCAATTAAAAAAACCAATCCAAGTCCCAACAGGTTTGTTTTTGTTTTGTTTTGTTGGAACTTGACAAACAGACTCTAAAGAACAAAGGCCCATTTATTGCCGAGACACTGACTGAGAACAAGAACAGGTTCAGAGGGGCTCAAGAATTAAGAATTACTATAAAGCTATAAATTTTTTTTTTTTTCCTATAGTAACTAGGACGAATTAGGAGAAATAGAATAACAGACATGAGCAGAGAGCCCAGAATAGACCCGTACATGTAAAGAAACTTCATCTGTTACTGAACTGGCATTGCAGATCTGTAGGGAAAGAAAGGATTTATCAATTTATGGTGCTAGATAATTGGTTATCAATATGGAAAAAAGAATGAAATTGGAACCTTATACCACAAACAAAATGAAAGTATATCAAAGATTTAAATGTGAAGGCAAAACTATAAACCTTTAGGAGATAATACAAGGCAATTTTTTTGTACTCTTAGAATAGAGAAATATTTTTCAAACAAGACACACAAAATATATATATTACACTAATTCATTTTTGGATGTTAAACCAACCTTACATTCCTTGAATATATCAGATTTGACTGCTGTAAATTCTTTTGCTTTGTCACTGGATTTGATTTTTGTTGATGTTGTTTGCTAATATTTTGTTGAGGAATATTTTTGAGGATTTTTGCATTCACATTCATGAGGAATGTTACTATGTAATTTTCTTGTGATACTTTTGGCTGGTTTTAGTATCAGGATAATACTAGAATGAGATGTGGCAAGTGTGTGCTCCTTCTCTATTTTCTGAAGCAGTTTGTTAAGGATTGGCGTTTCTTTTTTAAATGTTTGGTAGAATTCGTCATGGAAGCCAGCTGGGCCTGGCTGGGAAAATTTTTAATTACCAGTTCAATTTCTTCTTATATCTACTCAGACTTTTTGTGTCTTCTTGAATCAGTTTCAGTAATTAATGTTTTTCTAAGAATTTTTCCTTTCATCTGTCTAATTTATTGGTATGAAGTTGTTCATAATATGCCTTATAGTCATTTTAATTTCTGTAAGGTATATATGATATTACCTTGGTCATCACTGATTTTGATAATTTGTATTTTCTTTTTTTTTCTTGGTCAGCCTCACTAAAGGTTTGCCAACTTTGTTGATCTTTTCAAAGAACCAACTTCAGGTTTCGTTGATTTTTTTTTTTTTCCTATTGTGTTTCTGGGTTTTTTTCTTTCATTGATTTTTTCTCTGTAATCCTCATTATTTCTTTACTTCTGCTTGCTTTGGGTTTAGTTTCCTCTTCTTTTCCTAGATTCTTAAATTGTAAAATTAGATTTTTGATTTGAGCTCTTTGTTCTTTTGACTTTTATAGCTATAAATTTTCTGTGTACTGTTTTATCTGTATCCAATAAATTTTTGTATTTTATTTGTTTTCGGTCAACTCATAACATTTTCTCATTTGTTTCCTTCTGTTTTTCTTCCTAATTTAATTTGACTGTGATTAGAAAACATGCTTTGTGTGATTCCAGTTGTTTTAAATATAATAACTCGCTTTATGAACTATCCTCGAGAACTGTCCATAAGCTCTTGATAAGAAGGGTGTTCTACTCTTGTTGGGTGTTGTATAGATGTAAGTTAGATCAAATTGGTTTATTATATTCAGATTGTCTATGCCGTTATTGATTTTCTGTCTAGTTCTATACATTTTTGATAGTAGGATATTGAAGTCTCCAAATAGTATTGTTGATTCTGTCAGTGTTTGCTTCATGTACTTTTGGGCACTGTTGTTAGGTGTGTATATTAGTTTCCTGTGGCTGTTGTAACAAATTTTCACAAGCTTAGTGGCTTAAAGCAACAGAAATTTATTCTTTCACAGTTCTAGAGCCTAGAAGTCCAAAATCTGTATCACTGAGCTGAAATCAAAATGTCAGCAGGGCCACGTTCCCTTTGTAGGACCTAAGGGAGAATTAGTTCCTTGCCTCTCCATCTTGGGGCTGCTGGCATTCCTTTGCTTAAGGCCACATCACTGCATATCTCTGCCTCCATCTTCACATCACCTCTCCTCTTCTGTCTGTAATCAAGTTTCCCCCTGCCTCTCTCTTAAATGATACGTGATTGCATTTAAACCCACCCTGATAATCCAGGATAATCTCCCCATCTTAAAATCCTTGACTTAATCACAGTGCAAAGACCTTATGTCCATATAAGGTAACTTTTATAGGTTCCAGGTATTAGGACCAAATATCTTTGCAGGGCTGTTTTCCACATACCACAGTGTGTATATGTTTATAATTGTTATATCTTCCCGATGCATTAACTACTTTTTTATTACAAATTGTCCCTCTTTGTTTCTAGTAACCCTTTTTAGTCCGTTTTGCCTGATCGTAATATAGCCACTTCAGCTTTTTTGTGGTTAATGTGTGCATGGTGTATCTTTTATCATTCTTTCACTTTCAGTCTATTTTGTCTTTGAATCTAAAGTGTGTTTGTTGTAGACAGTATATAGTTGGATCCTGTTTATGTACCCAGTTTGACAGTCTTTGTTTGATTGAGGTGTTTACTCCATTCACATTTAATGATATTATTGATAGGGTTAGATTTATGTCTGCTGTTTTGCTATTTGCGTTCTTTAGCCTCGGGTCTTTTTGTTCCTGTTCCTGCTTTGTCACCTATAGATATTTTCTAGTCTACCATTTTAGTTCATTAAAAAATTTTTTTACTATATATATATATATATATATATATATATATATATATATATGTTTTTCTTTTTTTCAATTATTTTCTTCCTGATTGCTCTAGGGACTACAGTATGCATTTTAACTATCACAATTTACATCAGATTAATAATGACAATTCCAATAAAATATAGTGAATTTACTCCAATTTAGCTCCATTCCCTCCCTCGTCTGTATTATTATTGTCATTTTTCATCTGTGTATGTTATAAACCGCTAATACCGTGTTTTAACTATTGCTTTACATAATGGTATGTCTTTTAAATAAGTTAAAAGAAAGGGAAAAAATCTATTATTATTTATTACTTTTACCTTAATAGAAACATTCTAAAATTAGTAGAACGTACCTCTAGTATTCACTATCATCTAGGAATGGAATAATCCCCATACATTAAAAAGTTACATAGACATCCCACTTTGAAATGTGGTGTCTGGGGTCTTAAATGCTAACAAGCGGCCATCTAAGATGCATCAATTGGTCTCAACCCACCTGGAGCAAAGGAGAATGAAGAACACCAAGGTCACATGACAACTATGAGCCTAAGAGACAGAAAGGGCCACATGAACCAGAGACCTACATCATCCTGAGACCAGAAGAACTAGTTGGTGCCCGGCCACAATCGAAGACTGCCCTGACAGGGAGCGCAACAGAGAACCCCTGAGGGAGCAGGAGATCAGTGGGATGCAGACCCCAAATTATCATAAAAAGACCATACTTAATGTTCTGACTGAGACTAGAGGAATCCCGGCGGTCATGGTCCCCAAACCTTCTGTTGGCCCAGGACAGGAACCATCCCCGAAGACAACTCATCAGACATGAAAGGGACTGGACAGTGGGTAGGTGAGAGATGCTGATGAAGAGTGAGCTAATTATATCAGGTGGTCACTTGAGACTATATTGGCATCTCCTGTCTGGAGGGGGGATGGGAGGATAGAGAGAGTTGGAAGCTGGCAAAATTGTCACGAAAGGAGAGACTGGAAGGGCTGACTCATTAGGGGGAGAGCAAGTGGGAGTACGGAGTAAGGTGTATATAAACTTATATGTGACAGTCTGACTTGATTTGTAAACGTTCACTTGAAGCTCAATAAAAGTTAAAAAAAAAAGTTACATAGAATTTTAGTTTATACTTTCAAATATCAATGTGTTTCACCATTTTCCTTGGAAAACTCTTAAAAGTTACTGCGATATATAGAGCTTTTTGTTCCTCAACTAAACTGGCCCACATTCATCTGCTTTCTTTTTAGCTTTCCTTTCGGCAGTTCAGAGTTCACTCCTTTGTCAGCTGTTAACTTTTCTCTCTCAGGGTTCCATCTTCTTTTCATCTGCTGTGTTATTTTATGTGTATATGGCAAGGAGAAAGCCTGAGGGATGAGTCAGTGTCTTCCAGCTTTTAAGTTCATAAGCTTTGTGTTTGTTTTCCTTATGGCCTTCTGTCACTTGAGTTTGACTGTGTTCTAGATTCTCATAGTACCTGAAATTTGAATTCTTGATAAATGAGATGTATGCTGCATTTTGGTTAGCGCCATATTATTGTGCTGTATGCAACCAAAAGGAAATGATACTATTTCTAAGCTGTGCTACATTCATGGTGGAAAATATCCAAATTCTGTGTTTATTCTGGAGTACCTTTCCGTGATTTCCTGCTAACAGTATTACTTAATATTTCACTAAAATATTAATATAACATGCTAATAAAAACATTTTTAAAATCTCTGAAAAAGTAATAGAAAATTTCTTCCCATGGATGTCCCGTCTGTATAATACTGAGAAGGATTGTCTAATAGTGATTACTCCTTCCTATAGACTTTAGCCTAACTGATAGAGCTGGAAAGTTGTGTGGGAGAATGCCAGATTCCTTCATCTCCCGGACGCTGGAACCTATAATGGTGCTTCTAGCTTTCTAGCTGCAGTCACACCACGTGCTATTCTTGCTCACCACAGAGTCTCATATTATTCCCACTCATCACAATGGAAGTCTCCTCAACTCCTTATTAACCAAGCTGTATCCTTACTGTTCCTACTACCAGCCCCTTAAAAAACAAAATAAAGCAAAAACCGTGTGCTCAAAACTTTCCTCTTCCTTGAAACCTTTCAGTAAATCTGCATCTTATCCTATGGCTTCCCATAACCCATCCCCTATCTGTTTTTGTACACATGTCAGTCATGGGTTGTTATTCTCCCTACCCATTGAACTTTTGTTTTCTTTTGTATTTTGCACATATAATCATGGCTTCAGGTGTAAACTATACCCTTTACAGCAACATCTCTCAAAGATAGGTACATAGAAAACACAGTCTGCATCAGTATACTCAGAAGTGCAATTAATAAATAATGCATTTTTTTATTATTCAACAAATATTAGTTGAGCGCCTACTCTGTAGTGTTGTGGTTCAGTGTTGATGAGAGGGAAGGAGATATAAAATCCCACCGTTATTTGAAATCAGTGGGGAAAAGGTGGACTTTATAATAAATGATATTGGCTAGCTGTATAAAAAAAGGTAGCATTAGAACTGTTTTTAATATCATAAACCCAGGATCAGATACGTAAATGTGCAAAAACAAAACCAGACAAGTCTAGAAGAAAACATTAGTAAATTTCTGTATAACCTGGGAGTAGAAAATTTTTTCTCCACTATGACTTAGAATCCCAAAGTAATCAAAGAAAGGACCGATCACTTTGATTGCATAAAAATAGATACCTTTCACATGACAAAGTACATCAGAAGCAAAGTCAAAAGACAAATGACAAACTGAATAAAAAATATTCAGAATTTAAAGCGTAGACAAAGGGCTAGTGTACCTCATTTATGAAGAACTCCTAAAAACTGAAAACAAGTAAACCCAACAATCTAATAGAGACAAGGGCAATAATTCACAGAATAAATGTCAGTATCCCTTAAACATATGAAAAAATACTCAACTTCACTCGTAATAAAACAATACAAACTACACTGACATCTCGTTTTTACCTTTCAGATTGGCAAATACCAAAACTCACCAAGATATTCTGTTGATGAGGCTGTGGGAAAACAGGCGTTTATTCTCTTAGGTTGCTGACAGGAATGTAAAATGGCACTCTCCATGAGGGGAAACTTGGCAATATCTAGCAAAATTGCATATTTGTCTACCTTCTCACCTAGCTTTAAGGTATCTTTCTCAGTGGTACACTGGCTGAAGTAAGAAATGACCTATTCAAAAGTTTAGTTGGTTACAGAGTCATTTATAATAACAAAAGACTGGAAACAACCCAAATAGCCATTAATGGGGGATTGGTGTTGAGTGGGAAAAGCAAAGTGCACGCAGTAATTTAATATACTATTCTTAGATTAAGAAAAGAAGGGGAAACATGAATGTACATCTAGACGTATATAGACACACATTTATTTAGGTTATTTATGTACATTTATCTTCCTGAAGAAACAACAAAAGGAAAAGCCAAAAAACGTAAAGCTATCCATATGGAGAAATAGGAGACAGTGATAGAAGGAAGGCCTCTGGAATCTATTTTCTTTTATGTTTTTGGCTTTGAAGCTATTAAATGTAAATAATTCTATGTAGTTATTTTTGTCTGTGTGTGTATATATATATAACATATTAATAGTTTTGTGTAATTTAAAAAGTAAAATAAGGAAAACATTCAACCCCTAAAATTGAAAAGATATTGAAATAAGTGACTCTAGCATATATCAAGTTGGTGGCATAACCATGCAGAGAAGGTAATTATTTTAAATAAAAAAAAAATTTTTTTTTTTTTTTAAGTAACTTTAAAATGCAGTTATTTTGACTAGATCCCCAGTAACAAATGCTCGGCGGAGAAAAGTACCACAAGACATCTTAAATTTTTTTACCGGTCTTATTTTTGTAGTGATATTGGTATAGTTCTTTTGAAATTATAGATATGTTGTAGATTAAGCAAATAAGTAATTTTATTAATATCATAAAGATCAAGAGTTTTAATATAAGGGAAAAAAAGATGCAGGTATAAAATTTTTAAAAGTTTAAAAACAGAAAAGCCTAGAAGCAGCCTGACAACAGCAGCTTTTTAATACTGTTGATATTCGGTGCCGTCCAGTTGATTTCCACTCATGGTGACCCCATGTGACGGAGTAGAACTGCCCCACAGGGCTCCCTGGGCTGTAGTCTTTACAGGGCAGATCGCCAGGTCTTTTCTCCCACAGAGCTGCTGGGTGGGTTTGAACCACCAGTGTTTTGCGTATCAGCCAAGCACTTAACCATTGTACCTTTTTTTAACACTAGAAACAAATTTTTTCATGTCCCAAGTGCTGATGACTATTTTGGTTATTAACTCACACTATAAAAACTTGCAGTTGATAACATCTGAAGCAAAATGGCTTGTCATGAGGAACTTAGCTCTCAAGCAAACCAGAGTATTTCTGCTTTCTGGCCTACAGTTTCTCTATCAGCCAAAACTGTGTTGGAATCCAAATACAAGCAAAAATCACTTTATGGTTAACTTCGAGTTGGCAATCTTGATTCATTTAACAGTATTTATTTATTGTCTATTGTGTGTTAAATACTGGGATACAGAGGCAACCTAAACAGACAGGGTTCCTGCCCTCGTGGGATGGTGTGTAAATTCCAGAGGACCTAGATGGCTATGTTAGCCTGATGTCTCTGCCTCCAGTCAGAATAGAATGCCTGCCATCAAAATCAGAATGTTCGTATTTATGTGGTGGATCACTCACTTCTGTGAGTATTTTTAGGGCACACTGTCATAATCTTAGTTGCTGTGCTTACCTTTTATAATCTCTGTGCTGACCAATCCCCTCCTGTTACACCTTTCTTCAAACAGGGCACCACAGTCTTAAACACGTTAGTAGTGTCATACCTTCGTGGAATTTTACCCTGGTCACCATGATTGGAATTTGGATATTCACCCCACATTATTACTTGGGATATTATGTTGCAGATGGCTGATGTAATTCATTTCATAAAAATTTTTCCTAATTTCTTATTCTGAGTTCTTAAAGTACCTTGATGCACTGACTTCAGGAAAAAGAAGTAAGTAAGCAAAACCTCATTGATGGTAACTTACTGCTCATCTGGAGTAGTTTTTCTAGAGATGAGAAGTAAAAATACATACATATATTTAGACATAAATTATAAATTTTTAAAAAAGAAGAGTGGGAGGAGAGATACTTTTTTTAATAGGAAAAGAGAGCTAGAAAGTCCACTGTTTACTTTTTCATTTTTATCTTTGAGTAAATTATCACAGTATCGTGCTGCCAGTTACAGCTGGAACCCATGGTTTCTGCCAGAGGCTGATGATAATGGTTGGCAAGGAGAAGTGAGACGGATGGGCTCACACTATGGAGTGGAAGTGGAATCACAGAGGCGCGTTTGCTCACCCAGCTCCCCTCGCCGCCTCCCTTGCTCTCGGTGGCGCCCTGTAGTGCTGGCGAGAAGCTGCCTCCAGTCCCTCGCCATCATCGTTTCTGGCCCTAGGCCATGTCACCTGCAGCGGCAGTATATTGGAAAAGCAGCATCTCTGCTGTGGGTTTTGTTCTGCCTCTGGATGCTGTCATGCAGCTCTTCACACAGGGTTACTCGCTAAATGACTCCTTACTGTGATGTTTATGTCTGTTTGATTTGCTGGTAACTGGTATATATCCAGCAATTTTTTTTTTTTTCCAACTAAGAATTTTGTATATACTGGCAAATTTCCCTGGTTATGGTAACCAGAGAGTGACCTTTTCTGAGAAAAGAGGGGAGGGTGATTTCTACGTACTTTTCCAGCATGACTCATTTTTTATGGTCTGGTGGATTCCTTTCACTGTATATTTCAGAATTATCATTAGAAAATGAAGAAACTTTGAGATAGACATCAAAGTACTTGCATGGCTAGGAAACAATGAATGGTTTGTGAGTATTGTGTAAATATAAAAAGTTAGGCCATTTTTCTCTCTACCGGCAGGTATTCCAGTTAACTTTTAGGATAAACTTTGTATAAAAGGTAGATATTCTGGTGTCCTTATTTTTAAGCAAAAGTAAATTTAGTTTGTGTTGTTGTTAGTTGCCATCAAATTGATTCTGACTCCTGGTGACCCCATGTGTGCAGAGTAGAACTGCTCCATTGGGTTTTCAAGGCAGTGACATTTTGGAAGCAGATCGCCAGGCCTGTCTTCTGAGGCACCCCTGGGTGGGTCTGAACTGCCAACCTTTCAACTGTTAGTCGAGTGCTTAACCATTTGTGCCACCCAGAGTTTGTATTTTTTTTATAATATTAAATAATATATGCAATTAAATGTGTGACTAGAGTACCTGATTTTCATTTTTCATGGAAATGTGCATCTCAGATTTTTCCGAGTCAGTTTAGAATGTCTGTAGCTTAGATCAGTTTCTGATTTTTCTTTTCTTCTCCCCCTCACCGCCTCTTTTTTTCTCTTATTTTAACTCTTGGTATTTTCCTTTTATATATTTGTGTCCTACTCTATTGTTTTTCCAACAGTAATCTTAGGCATTATTTTTAAATAAGTTCTTTTTTGGTTGTTGTTGTTTTTTCATTTTATTTGGGAATGATTTCAAACTTACAAAAAATTGCAAAAACAAAAATAGCATACAGAACACCTATATACACTTTACCTAGAGTCACTGTTATTAACATTTTACACTTTTTTTCATAAGCACGTCCTCCTTCTCTCCCTCTTTCTGTGTGTATATCTGTGTGTGCATACAGATATAAAAATAATTTTTTAACCATTTGAGGGTAAGTTACATACTTTATGGTTTTTAATCCCTAAGTATTTCAGTGTGTATCTCCTAAGGATGGGAATATTTTCTTAGGTAAACACAGTACAGTTACCAGTTTCATAAATTTACAGTGATGCAATGCTTTTATCTCATCTACCCTCCATATGCTAATTGTATTAGTTGACCTAACAACGCCTTTTATAGAATTTTTACCCTACAGGACAGGATCCAGTCTAGGCTGCATCATAGCTTTTAGTTACGAGTTCTTAGAAGTCGTTTTTCCTGTAACCCTACTTAATAACTTGTCTTTTCAAAACATTATTTGAAACAAGTTGTTTGATGATACCCTCTCGTAATTTTCACTAAGCTGCATTACAGCTGTTCAATTATGCTGTACATCAGAGAATTATATATAATGGACTCTCATTCAGATCTCTTTTAAAAGTAGAATAGAGACTATATACAGTGCCTAACATAGAAAACGTCTATTGACTTTAAGTTATGGTCCAGATTCCTTGAAGAAATTTAAAGTGATCTCATCAGCAGATAGCTTGTGGATGTTTCTGCATTATCCTGAGAACATTCTGTGTAGCACCATATAAACCCAAACCAAACCCATTGCTGTCAAGTTGATTCCAACTCATAGCAACCCTGTAGGACAGAGTAAAGCTGTCCCTTAGAGTTTCCAAGGAGTGCCTGGTGGTTTCAAACTACTGACCTTTTGGTTAGCAGCCATAGGACTTAAGTACTACGCCACATAGGAAACCACAGAAAATAACTTTTTCTTTATATGAGGATATTCATAAACTGAATGTACTCTAAATTGGAGGCTCTCACAAATACTGCTTAAAACACCTGTAGTAGTTCCCAACATGATATACAAGATCTTTCCCAATCTTTCTGCCTACTTTTCCAACTTGCCGAATACAGCCCAGCCATTCTTATCAAGTTACACTTTCCTAAATGTGCTATGTTCTTTCATGTTTAAAGATGCTACTTCTTTTGCCTACGGAAATTCCACATTGCGCCCCCAACATACACATACTTTTTCACCTTGCCCCCTCGCCTTTTACTTGGCTGACTTCTGCTTGTTTCAGGATTCCCTTGGGAAGCCTTTAAATACACCTTCATTCACTCTCCAACACTCCCATGCTACCAAACATACCCACAAAGTCTGCCTTGGATGTGCCTCCCGTGAGTGCTTTTTGTTACGCATGCATACTTTTGGCATTTTAATGGACTTTACACTTACCTGTTTCCCCCAGCAGGCTTTGATCAATGTGAGGATCATCTCTTATTTCCTTTGTGTCCCCAAGCCTAGCATAATACCTGACACTTAGTAGGTACCATGGAGATGTTTGCAGAAAGAATAAATGAAAAATGAATGAGTTTTCATAAAGTATCAGAAAGAACCAAAATGTTTCAGGACAACAGTAGAACATGGGCTGCTTATTGAGTAACAACTCTGCTCAACTGCTAGTGTCTGCTTAGAATATTCCATGAATGACTAGCAGTTCCTGCCGTGGTCACAGGAGAGAGGAATTTAGCCTTTGACATCTCCGTGTGTCATACCTGAGTACCAGTCCATTGGTGCAAAGATCATATAGTATAATGAGATTCATGAAGTAAATGACACAAAATAATCCATGAAGGATGTGTATAGAATTTCAATAAAATAGAGGTAATTCAGCAGAGATAATTTCTGACTAAATATGTGATTGATGCAGAAAATATATGAATAGCAATTATAAGGCATATTGTAAAGAAATAAGAATTTATTAAAGTTAGCAAGAATTCTGCAACCATGTTTTCTTTGCAATATAAGGTTCTGCATTTTAATTTTGGGGGAACGTATTTATATGTAGTAGTATAAGTTGGATTTCAAAAGCGATATTGAAGAGCTACTCTTAGTGGTTAGGTGTAAAATTTCTTCCAGAATGAATGCCTCTGAATTAACATTTTCCTCTGTTACTTAGAAAATATAGTATTCTTAATTATTCAAAAGTGTGGAAGAATTTTTGCCTATAAACTATGTTTTGTACCAATCACAATAGTTATTTTCCAATAAAAGCAAAATTATTGTTCAGTACAGTATAGTAGAAACGTTGAGAGCAAAAGTAAAGACCATTGTTTATGCACCAGCATCTACTTTTTCTTTTTTATGGGCTTATCAAATGTACCTGTCAATTGGCTTATTTTCTTCTGGGTTCAACAACATTATTCTGTGTGTTTTACTGCATTTCCCATAGGTCAGGCTTACTTTCTGTGTAGTATATTTGTGATTTTTTCCTTCCTAAATGAAATCTTTCATCCATTATACTTTGTTACTCCCATGCTTATTTAGGGCTGTTCTTTTCACCATCTTGCATATTTCTATCTTAGCAAAGGAACGCCTGCAGAGAAAAATTCCCCAGTGAACGCCTTATGTTCCCCTATTTTCTTCTACATCTTTCTTCTTTCTTGCCCTGGAGAAGCTGCTAAAATATATTCTAATATCATTTCTAGCTTTTGTGATGCTCATTGTATAATAATAAATTTGGCATAAACATAATTTAATATTTTGCTTTCTTTAGTAAGGTTTTTTAAATGAAGCTTAGATTTTTAGAAATTATTCATTGACCATGTAGTATGCAGCAGACGTTGTTGTAAGCAGTTTATAGATTAACTTATTTAATCCTTGAAACACTCCTATGAGGTAAGTGCTATTAATTTCCCCAACCTATAGATTTGAAAACTGAGGCACAGAGAATTTACGTACCTTGCCAAGGTCACCAGAGCTAATAAATACTGAGTGGGGATTCTCAAAAAAGTAGTCTAGCTCCAGAGTCTATGTTGTTAAATTCTATACTATACTGCCTGTGATGAGATTATCCTATTTCATATATTTTAAGTGAGTTTTAGTTGTACAAATGAGATCATACCTATATGCAGAATACATCTTACATCATCACATTGGATAAAATATGTAATGTTTTCTAATGTGAAGAAAAACACTTTTATCTATCAACTTTCACCAGAAAAAAATTAACATCTCAAAATTCATTTGTTAATTTCAAAATTAGAGAAAAAGAAAATTCAGGATATAAAAATGCAGGCTATACAATTGTGTGCGTATGTGTATGATATATAAGCATAATAAAAATATTATAAGGAAATACACCAAAGTCTTAATGGCTGAAGCTTGGATACTTTTTATACACTCCTCTTTCTTTGCTTCTTAAATTTTCTTTAATGGGTGGCTATTATTTTTAATAATGAAAATAAATAGTAGATTGTGTTTGGCAAATGGAATCACATGGCTTATTGTACATTAACAAAAAAGTTTAGTAGTATACAGGAAAAAGATACTGAGGGAAAAAATGTTTTTCAGTCATTCTAAAGAATCAGCTACTAATAGAATACATTGTTAATTTATTTACTAAATAGAGATTAATTAAAAATGTTCACTCTCAAATCTTTCCCAAGCCCTGATACTTGACAAGTGCTGTATGAATTGAATAAGCTTAGTCTAGAAAAGGTGTGAAATGGTTAGGAAATAATGGGATTTTGTATATGGCTTTTTCTATAGCATAGATTTCTTTAGGAAGAATAGCGAGGGATGAGGTTTGAGAGGTCAGTTGTGGCTACATTAATGAAAAGGCCTTGATAACTTGCAGAGGAGTTGGTAGTTTATCCCGTGGACAGCCAGCGCCCAACAGGAGTAGGAAGGAATAGGTTATTTTATAAGATAAATGCAGTTTTGAACATGTAGTTGAAATTATATTTTACTATGGGTTTCAAAATATATTAAGGTAAAAGAATATAATATTTCTATTACGTATACTTCGAAAATCCTGTTCGATCCTACAAATACAGGAATAGATAATATTAAGGGACAAATTGAGATAGTTAGAACATGTCTTCCTGACTCTCTTGGCTCACTTTCACCCCGTAAACTTTCTTACCTCTTGTTTGGACTACGGCAATAACTTCCTCCTCATCTTACTCCTTTCTTACACAACCAGTACATGGCCGATACGTTTATCTTCCGAACAGTCATTGCCGTCATGCATTCTCCACGTTTAATCCATGACTATAAGTGTATAATAGTGTTTATTCAGGTACCCTGTAGTCTCAGGTGGAATTGCTTCTTATGGAACCACTTCTTCCTAATTTCACACTGAACCTCTGCTACACATAGAAACCATGTCTGTAGTATGTTATCACAGGTATTTTCCATTTCCTGTATTCTGTTTTCAAACAGCTCTTACACTAAGTGAAATCTGTTCCCTGTAACTTCTACCTACCTATTGATTCTCATTCTACCCCAACATCCAACCAAACAAAGTAAATTTATATCTTGCTTCAAACCTTCTGATATATCAGTTCAATTGTCATGAATACCAGGTCCTTTTCCCCCTGTGAAACTCCAATTGTATTTTGTACTCTTATGACTCTCTTTAAAAACCATGCAGTATCCCGTTGTTCTGTTTGAATGACTGCTTCTTGGCCTGTGTACAGGTTCTGCATGAGCAGAATTAAGTGTTCTAGAATTCCATTCTTCACAACGTTATCCATAATTTATTATGATCCACACAGTCGAATGCTTATGCTGAGCAAATAACCTGAGAAGCTAAACTATATGAAGAAGAATACAGCATCAGGATTGGTGGAAGACTCATTAACAGCCTGCAACATGCAGATGACACAACCTTGCTTGCTGAAAGGGAAGAGGACTCAAGGTACAGTATGGATTACACCTCAACATAAAGGAAACAAAAACCCTCACAACTGAAACAATAAGCAACATCATGAAAAACAGAAAATATTGAAGTTGTGAAGGATTTCGTTTTACTTGGATCCACAGTCAATGCCCGTGGAAGCAGCAGTCAGGAAATCAAACAACATGTTGCATTGGCAAATCTGCTGAAAAGACCTCTTTAAAGTGTGAAAAAAAGCAAAGATGTCACTTTGAGGGCTAAGGTCACCTGATCTAAGCATGATATTTTCATCCACCTCATATGCATATGAAAGCTGGACAGCGAATAAAGAAGACTGAAGAATTGATGCCTTTGAATTATGGTGTTGGTGAAGAATATTGAATATACCACAGACTGCCAAAAGAACGAACAAATCTGTCTTGGAAGAAATGCGACCAGAATGTTCCTTAGAAGCAAGGATGGCGAGACTTCGTCTCCCATACTTTGGACATGTTATTAGGGGGAGCCAGTCCTTGGAGAACATCATGCTTGGTAAAGTGGAGGGTCATCAAAAAAGAAGAAGGCTCTTAATGGGGTGAACTGATATAGTGGCTGCAACGAGGGGCTCAAACCTAGCAACAGTTGTGAGGATGGCGCAGGACCAGGCAGTGTTTATTCTGTTGTTCATGGAGTTACTGTGAGTTGGAACCAACTCGATGGCATCTAACAACATGACTTTCTTTGCTCTGCCATTTAGTATATTTACTGCCTTTTATACTTATTTTTACCCTATTTCTTGTAAATAGTGGTCTAAATGTAATAAAATTTCAGGGAATTTCAGTGATAGATCCATGACTCTAATTCAGGTACATTTAAGTGACATAATTAGCATATATAAGGAATTGGATCGTATGATAGTATGTATTACATTTCCATATTGCTTACCTCAGTAATTTTTTAAAATTGTATGATACATGCATGAACATGAATATTTGGAGACTAGTTTTTTTTTTTTTTTTTAGTCATAGATATCCAGTGTTAGCTGACTTGTGACCGTGGCTTGGCAGCAAGTGAATAATGAGTATTGAATAGGGGCAATAAGTTTTAAGCATTATGACAGATTTAAAATAGGTGTAACACTGAATGACCACGTGGTCACTGGCACAAGGGAATTGTTATGTAAAAGAAGATTAAATCTTATCTACTGTGGTAACAAAGTAACACTTTTTTTGATGTAGAAATGAGCCCTATTGCTGAGTTTCTTACGAGGGCATCTGAAGTTATTTATTGCTCCCGGGAAAATGTGTTCAGCCTACTCTTTATGTAAAAATGTCTGCAATTCATGAATTAAATGTTCGTAATCTAGCCCTGGTTGATAGAATCTGCATCCCAACTCCAAAGAAATTAGTGGTTGTAGACAACTTGAGATCAATGAATGCCATAAAGAAATATGAATTCAGGGTCTGGAGTTGTAGAGGTGGGAGAAAAAGATATTACTGTAATGCATGACTTGAAAGTAGAAAAAAGCAATTAAATTTTTTTATTTTTTATTCAGCACGTCTTTCATCACTTCTAAAAGTTCAGTGTTTCATTCAGCAAATATTTATTGGTGCCTATTTACCACGTGCCAAGCATTGTGTTCAATTCTGGGAAGATACAAAATGAATATGATACAATCTGTGCTCTAGTAAGAGAATTTATGTAATAAATCAGAACATAGAGGACAGAGCAACTAACTTCATTCAGGGCATGAAGATACTTGAGCTGTGCGTTGGAGGACAAGTATCTTGTCCAAAGATGAACATTTCAGAGAGGGAAGAGGGCATACGAGGTCTGCTGGCGAATGGTGAACAGCTCAGTGTAGCTGGGGTGAAATGGATGAAGTGATGAGGAATAAGGCTGGAAAGCACATGCTAAGGGTTTTGTACTTTAACCTGTAAGGAATAGGAAGACATCTAAGGTTTTTTTTTTTAAAGAAGAATAACAATCAGATTCTTAGGTTTCTTATTATCACTCAGGTGACAGTTGGTGGAAAGGAGAAGAAACTGAGAGTAAGGAAGCCAATTAGAAGGCTGTGAACTGAAATAAATTCTGAGAGGCCAAACTAAAGAAGTAGGAATGGAAAAAAAAGGAGTTGCTGTCAAGCCGATTCTGACCCATGAAGTCCCCATGTTGTCAGAGTAGAACTGTGCTCCATATGCTCCGTAGGGTTTTCAATGGCTGATCTTTCTGAAGTAGATTGCCAGTTTTTTCTTCCAAGGCACCAGTGGGTGGACTTGAACCTCCAACGTTTTGGTTAGCGGCCAAGTTGCTCTGTCATCTATGCTCTGATTTATCACATTCTGTAGTGATTATTTCTCTTACTAGATGGTGAACTGCAGAGCAGGAATTGTATCATATTCATATTGCATATTCCTAGAATTGAGCACAGTGCTTGACACATAGGAAAAAATTAAACACCCATTGCCATCAACTCAATGGCAAGGAAATGTGAGAACTGAGGCAGGGGCTCCAGAAGATTACCGTATATTTCACAAATAGTGCGCCCACACAAATAATGTGCTCACACATATAACATGCATACCACACCTAGGAAATTAATGCGCCAGGGAGTTGCACGATTGGCAAAAAAAAGTTATAACGTGTGTTACTTGCATTAAGAAAAGGTAGTTATCATTCTCAGTTCTTAGAAAAGATGACCTCAAGTATGAGAAGCATATTCAAGAGATTAGTTAACCATTGTCAGTTCTCAGAAAAGATGGCCAATGTGTAAGTCCAGGAAAAGTACAATCTGTCATTTAGATTTATCAAGAAAATGGATGACCTAGGCAAGTTAAGGAAAAGTGTGTTCTCTGGTTCTGTGTTTATAAGGAAATGGGCAGTTTGGGCCTAAGGCTTGTAATTCTTTTTTATGTAAGGGTTGCAGAAGTATCTTAACCCCTGTAGAAGGAAGTCTTTTTTATTTAATTTGTATGATAATCAAGCAAATTATCATACAGTAAAGAATCAAGCCAAAATATCAAAGTATAAGGTACAGTTGCCAATCAGAATTCCAGGTAATAGCACAGGACCTTGTATGAGTTTAGTTGCAGGTATTCCATCCACCTGTATCCATTGGCAAAAGCAAAAACAAACAAATCTAGACCAGAAGTCCAGCCTGACAGCAAGTTTTTGTCCCCCGTTTACTACCAACAGTGCTAACTGTATGTAGCATAGGAACTTGTTGGTCAATCCGTTCCTTAATGATCCTCTCACTAATAGTGGCTCAAGTGAGACTGCTTGTACCTGAGAATAAGATTACTGGACACGTTCATTGTTTCACTCCAGAGTTTCATTTCCTCTATTGATTCCGGCCATAAGAAGCAAAAACCTGAATTGTACCAATCTAAATCTCATACAGAAATAATTCTTAATTGAAAATTTCCTAGCATTAAACTTATAAAGATGAATTAGAGAACCTTGAGAATGAGAATCTTTTGTATCTTTGACAAAAGTATAAATTGAAGATACTCATTTTCCTGCTTGTAATATTAACCTTCTAGAACCATGAATGCTAATAGCTCTTTGCATTTTTTACTCATGCAACATCTATAATATCACCCAAGTACCTTTCTAGGCACTAGAGCAATGTTGTTTGCTAAAATTTTCTATAGTGATGGAAATCTGTGTTGTCTTCGATGGTAGCAGCTAGCCACATGTGGGCTATTCAACCCTTGAAATTGTGGCTGGTTACTGAGGAGCTGAATTTTAAATTTTAATTAATTTAAATTTAAATAGCTACATTTGGCAAGTGGCTGTTATATTGGACAGTACAGCTCTTGAGATACAATTATTAAAGACAAAGTTGCTACCTACTTAAACTTTATACTTCTCTACTATGATGTACATGAACTAGTTTAGGTCTTCTATTTTTTTATTATGTATAACCTCATTTAATCCTCCCATTTATGGAGCCCTGGTGGCGAAGTAGTTAAGAGTTAAACGCTGCCAACGAAAAGGTCGGCAGTTCAAATCCACCTGCCACTCCTTGGAATCCCTGTGGGGCAGTTCTACTCTGCCCTGTAGGGTCACTATGAGTTGAGATCAACTCAATGACAATGGAAATGACCTTTTAAAAAATTCTATCTCTACTTTGCCTGGAAAGTTTTAATGGCAACCCCATTCTTCCTATTCTACTTTAGTTCATGACTCTCTTTACCCTCAATACCTTGTCTAATCTAATTGCAATAGCTGTCAAATCTAGTTTCCCAAGTGTTACTTTACATAAAACAGTTGCTTTATTACTTCTGAGTCTTAACTTATCCTTTTCATATCTGTGCCTTTAAAATAACTTTTACCCAAATATAGGCTGTCTTAAATTTTTCTAACTGCACGAAGCTTTCCCCTCCATAGGTCCCTTCCCACTGCCTAAATTTCTATAGAACTTACTGTATGCATCTTACAACCTAATACCACTATAAAACTGTCTTTCATTATTGATGTTTCTTGCTTTTTAGTTTGATTTCCATAAATGTTTGAAATTATTTTAGGATTGGAGTCTTAATTTTTTTAATAACTGCAATCGTGAATTGGCTTAATTCTGATGAAGAAAAGAGAGAATTGATCTACCACATCTTTACACAAATAACATGAGCTTTCAGTGTTCCTTTCTCAGCCGTGCCCTCTCCCCGCTGGGTACCTCACAAGCTCCGCCATGCCAATCCTGTTGCTTTAAGTTTTTTTTTTTTTTTTAATTTAGCACAGCTTTCAAACATCCTGTGGAGCCGGCAAAAAAATGAGGAAGGCATGTATTATTTTGCATAAAAATATGGTACCCTCAGGTCAAAAGGATTTATTGAAAAAATTACAAATTGCAGTTTATCAGAAACATCAAGCCTAGTAATTTGAACACTGTTGTGGTTGGTAAATCTTATCTTTGGATATTCTACTAAAATAGTAGTTACTTATTTAAAACAAGTACTCTCACTGCAGTTCTAAAAACCATAGATGGATAGTGTAGATCACCCTCTGACATTGTAGGTGACATTGCCTCAGTTCTGATTCATTGCGACGAAGTGTACAACAGAACGAAACACTACCTGGTCTGGTACCTCTTCACAACCTTTGCTATGTTTGAGCCCATCATTGCAGCCACTGTCTCAGTCCATCTCATTGAGAGTCTTCCTCTTTTTCACTGACCCTCTACCAAGCATGATATCTTTCTCCAGAAATTAATCTGTCCTGATAACATGTCCAAAGTACGTGAGATGAAGCCTCGCCATCCTCGCTTCTAAGGGTCTTTCTGGCTGTACTTCTTCCAGGACAGATTTGTTCTTCAGGCAGTCCAACGTATATTCAGTATTCTTTGCCAACACCACAATTCAAATGCATCAATTCTTCTTTGGTATTCCTCATTGATTGTCCAGCTTTTGCATGCGTAAGAGGCAATTGAAAATATCATGGCTTCGGTCAGGTGCACCTTAGTTCTCAAAGTGACATCTTTGCTTTTTAATACTTTAAAGAGGTCTTTTGCAGAAGATTTTTCCAATACAATTTGTCATTTGATTTCTTAACTGCTGCTTCTGTGGGCGATGATTGTGGATCCAAGTAAAATGAAATCCATGACAACTTCAATATTTTCTGTTTTCCATGATATTGCTTATTGGTCCAGTTGTGAGGATTTTTGTTGTCTTTATGTTGAGGTGTAATCCGTACTGAAGGCCGTAGTCTTTGATCTTCAACAAAAAGTACTTCAAGTCCTCTTCTCTTTCAGCAAGCAAGGTTGTGTCATCTGCATATTGTAGGTTGTTAATGAATCTTCCTCCAGTCCTGATGCCGTGTTCTTCATATGGTCCAGCTTCTCAGATTATTTGCTCAGCATACAGATTAAATAAGTATGATGAAAGGATACAACACTGATGCTCACCTTTTCTGTTTTTAAACCACGCAGTGACCCCTTGTTCTGTTAGAACAACAGCTTCTTTGTCAATGAACAGGTTCTGCACGGGCACAATTAAGTGTTCTGAAATTCCCATTCTTCACAATGTTACCCATAATTTGTTATGATCCACACAGTTGAATGCTTTTGGGTAGTCAATAAAACACTGGTAAATATCTTTCTGGTATTCTCTACCTTCAGCCAAGATCTATCTGACATAAGCAGTGATGTCCCTTGTTCCACATCCTCTTCTGCATCTGGCTTGACTTTCTGGCAGTTCCCTGTTGATGTATTGCTGCAAAGATTTTTTAATTATCTCCAGCAGAATTTTACTTGTGTGTGATATTAATGATACTGTTCGAAAATTTCCACATTCTGTTGGATCACCTTTCTTTGTAATAGGCACAAAGATGGGTCACTTCCAGTCAGGTAACCAGGTAGCTGTCTGCCAGATTCCTTGGCAGTGACAAGTGCTTCCATCAGTTTGTTGAAACATCTCGATTGGGGTTCCATCCATTCCTGGAACCTTGTTTTTACTAATGCCTTCAGTGCAGCTTGAACTTCTTCCTTTAATACCATCAGCTCTTGATCATATGCAACTTCTTGAAATGGTTGAAGATCGACTAATTCTTTTTGGTACAGTGACTCTGTATTCCTTCCATCTTCTTTTGTTACTTCCCGTGTCTTTCAATATTTTCCACATTGAATCCTTCAGTACTGCAACTTGAGGCTTGAATTTTTTCTTCCATTCTTTCAGCTTGAGAAATGCCAAGCGTGTTTTTCCCTTTTGGAGTTCTAACTCCAGGTCTTTGCGCATTTCATTATAATACTTTACTTTGTCTTCTCAAGTCGTTCTTTGAAATCTTCTGTTCACCTCTTTTACTTCATCATTTCCTCCATTTATTTAGGTACTCTGCATTCAAGAGCAAGTTTCAGAGTCTCTTTTGACATCCATTTTGGTTTTTTCTTTCTTTCCTGTCTTTTTAATGACCTTTTGCGTTCTTCATGTTTGATATCCTTAATGTCATCCCACAAGTCATCAGGTCTTTGGTTATTAGTGTTCGGTGCGTCAAATCTATTCTTGAAATGGTCTCTAAATTCAGGTGAGATATACTCAAGGTCATGTTTTGGCTCATGTTGACTTGTTTTAATTTTCTTCAGCTTCATCTTAAACTTGCATATGAGCAGTTGATGGTCTATTCTGCATTTGGCCTCTGGCCTTATACTGACTAATGGTATTGAGCTTCTCAATTGTCTCATTCCACAAGATATAGTCAGTTTGGTTCCTGTATTCTGTCTCGTGAGTTCCATGTGTATAGTCGCTGTTTATGTTGCTGAAAAATGGTATTTCCAGTGAATTGGTAGTTGGTCTTGCAAAATTCTATCATGCGATTTCCAGTGTTGTTTCTGTCATCAAAGCTGTATTTCCCAACTGCTGGTCCTTTTTTGTTTCCAACTTTCACCTTCCAATCACCAGTAATTATCAGTGCATCTTGACTGTATGTTTGATCAGTTTCAGAATGCAAAAGTTGATGAAAATCTTCAGTTTCTTCATCTTTGGTATTAATGGTTGATGCATAAATTTGAATAATAGTTGTATTAATTGGTCCTCCTTATAGGTGTATGGATATTATCACTGCCAGTGTTATACTTCAGGATCGATTTAGAAAGGTTCTTTTTGACAATGAATGCAAAGCCGTTCCCCTTCAATTTGTCATTCCTGACAGCAGGCATATGTTCGTCCTATTCAAGATGACCAGTACCAGTCCATTTCAGCTCACTAATGCCAAATATATAATATCTCTGACATTACTTAGACCTTTTCTTTTTGAGGCAGAATATGAAAGAGGGTAACGTTAGAGAATATCACTTAGGAAGTTCCTTTAGAGATTTTTAGTTCTCTACTTTCCTTGAGTATCATAGGGTCACTTATATATACTATAGGGAATGCTGATATGTATCTTAGTTATCTAGTGCTGCTATACCAGAAATACCACAAGTGGATGGCTTTAACAAACAAATTTATTTTCTGATAGTTTAGGAGTCTAGAAGTCCAAATACAGAGTGCTGGCTGTAGGGGAAGACTTGTTCTTTGTCGGCTCTGGAGGAAGGTCTTTATCTCTTCAGATTTGCTTCCTGGTTCCTTGGAGATGTGCTTGTGTCTTGGCATCTATCTTACCCCATCTCTGCCCTGCTTACCTGTTTGTTTAATCTCTTTTATATCTCAGAGAAAGATTGACTCAAGAAACATGCTACAGAAATACTCCTGCATTCACATAACAAAGACAACCTGTTCCCAAATTATATTACAACCACTGGCATAGAGGATAGGATTTACAATACATATTTTTGAGGCCACAATTCAGTACATAACATTCTACCCTTTTGCCCCCCAAAATTCACGTCCTTCTCATATGTAAAACCTGTTCACCCTGTCACATCATCCCAAAAGTGTTAAATCAACTCCAGTCTAAAATCTCATTTTTTTTAATCATCTAAATCAACTATGGGTGCAACTTTAGACATATTCCATCCAGGTGCAAAACTCTTCATCTGTGAACCTATGAAATCTAGACTACAAGTCATTTGTTTCCAAAGTACAATAGTAGAGCAGGCACAAGGTAGACATTTCTTTTAAAAATGGGAGAAATTGGAGGGAAAGAAGGGATAATGGACACCAAATAATTCCAAGACCCAGCAGAACAAACTACATTAGCTCTGAAGGCTTGGGAAAAAATGCTCTGTTCTCCGAGACCATCTGGGCAATGTCTCTGCCCTCAAGCTCTGGGGGTTGGCTATGCCTTCTGAATTCTGGGTGAAGGCCCCTTGGCCCTGGGCTTCAGCTCCACGCTTCTGGGCCCAATGGGATGGCTACCCTGCTCACTTGGCTTTGGGCAGCCTGTCCTCGTAGTCCATCTGAGTAGCGACCTCACACCCTTGGCCTTGACAGGCTGCATTCTTCTGCCCCTTGGGCATGGAAGCCCCACCCCCTCAGCTTTGGGCGGTTGTCATAGCCTCCTGGTACACCTTAACAAAAACCCCACACTCCAGAACTGAGTTGACAAAGATCGAACTCTTTGAAACCTAGGGGGCTGCGCCCTCACCCTTTGAGGTCCAGGAGATGTGGCCCCACCCTTTGAAACTGAGAAGGCCCTGCTTCCCGTGCTCATTCCAACAGTTCTGCTGATCCCTGAGCTGCTCCAGGGATGGCCCTTTTCTTTTCTTAGATGACAATGGATGTAGCTCCTTTGATCTGTTTCCTACCTGTAGAATTCCAAGAGGCAGACAGTGTTATTTCTTTTCATTCTTTCTCTGTTCCCTTCAATCTTAGTTGATGGGTTTTCTGCTGTGCTGTTTGGTTAGATCTGTCAGTCACACACTTAATTTCTTTAACAAAAAGTCATGTAGCCGTGTCCTTGGTGAACATTCTAGGACACATATCCTTAGTTTGTACAAAAGAATTCTCCAAATCTTTAAGTTCAGTTTTCATTTTTAGTTCAAGAAAATGAAATAGTTTAGTTTTGTAGTTCATTTTTATGTCTGTCTTTTTCCTCTCACATTTTGCTATAAGAAGCAAGAAGAAACCACATAGCCCCTTTAAGGTCTTGTTTAGAAATCTCATCAGCTAAATAATCAAGTTCATCATTTACAAATTCTACCTTCCAGCAAACATTTGAACATAATTCTTTTCTACTGCACAAAAAAGTCACCTTTTCACCATTATCCTGTTACATGTTCATCATTTTCTTTTAAAGCCTCACCAGAAGCACATTTAACATCTATATTCCCAGCAGCATTCTGTTGCTGGTATCACATGTGTTCTCTAAGATGATAGAGACTTTCTCTGTAGCTCTCCTCACTTCCTTCTGAGCCCTCACCGGAATTCTTTGACATCCGTAATTCTACTAACAGTCTCTTCAAGGCAATCTAGGCCTTTACTATTAGGCACCTTAAAACTCTTCCACCCTCTACGCATTACCCAATTCCAAAACTACTCCCACATTTTAGGGATCTGTTAGAGCAGTACTCTACTCTTCTAGTACCAAAATCTTAGTTTTATAGTGATGTTATATCAGAAACACCACAAGTAGATGGACTAAGCAAACAGAAAATTATTTTCTCACAGTTTAAAATTCTGAATTTAGAGCACCCTTTTTTTTCTAGAGGAAGGCTTTCTCTGTCAGCTCTGGAAGAAAGCTCTTTTCAGCTTCTGTTTCCTGGTTCCCTGGCGATGTCCCTGTGTCTTGGCATCTGTCTTACCCCATCTCTGCTCTGCTCACTTTCTTGCTTAATCTCTTTTATATCTCAAAAGAGATTGACTCAGGACACACTAATGCTGTCTCATTAACATAAAAAAGACAACCCATTCTCAAATGGGAATATAACCACAGACATGGAGGTTAGGATTTACAACACATACGTTTGGGGGACACAATTCAATCCATAACAGTATGTATACTTTTTTTAGCTTGTTTAACTGTGTTCTCTGAAGTAATAATGTTTATAAAACATTAACGAAATTCAATATTAGAAAAGATATTTTAAGTATTTTACTTCATTGTATTTTTGAGCATTGTTTAGAGTGCTGATTTTGATTATTATTAAGTTAAATATTGAGAATATTTAGAGTATCTTAGGTGCATCTTTTCAGCAGAGCTAATGTTCCTCAGAATTAAATCCTTTCTTAATATAATTTTGCAGGAATGTAAATTTCAATCCGTTGTCTCCCAGTTGTTGATTAGTAGCCCACCAGCAGCAGAAAGATGACAGTAATAGGCAGTTGGTTCCTCTAAGTATGAAAACAAGGCCTTATCTATTTAAAGCTGCCAATTTTCTTGTGGTTTCTTTATTTCCTTATTCCCTTATCCAGCTGCTACTCACTGCTATTGCCACATTTGCCCTCTGGCTCGCAGGATGGAATGCTTAGCTTCCCCTGAGGCTACTGTTAATGCTTCCTTTTTACTCTGCTGGCTGGGAATGCACTTGGCATCTTCAGTCTCAAACCTCTCCTCCCTCTTCTTCAGCAGACACCAAGCACTTAAGCAGCACTTTCAGCCTCCACCAGTTATCAGTAGTAGCTTTCAACCCCTCATTTCTGGTTCGGTAACTCAGCACACTGTCCCAGGAGAGCTTGACTAAGCCAATTTACTCCCTCTTCCCTCCTTCCTCTGTCTGTCCATCTTCCTTTTTTCTTTCTCCTCCTTATCCATTTACTTGACTCTCTTATTTTTCTTTTACTCTCTTTTTAATCTTCCTGATGATTTTTTTTTTCTTTATGCTTTTAGTGCAGTAGATACCACAGAGTTAGGCAAATATTTATAGTGGAAAATTAAAAGTAAAATAAAAAGATAAAAATGTTTACTCTACTTTAACTTGATCAACTCAAAAAATTGTTTTATTTTTTATACTTTAGTCTACTTCCCTATGTATGGCTATAATGCAGATTCTATATTATAGGTTTTTTTTTTTGCTTTCATATGCAGAGTTGTAGATTTGGTATTTACATAGACCAACTTGTTTCAGATTATCTCTAATATGGGAAAAGGTAAAGCATTTCCAGCAAATGTTTACAAAGAAAAGAAAGACCACTTTGATATGAATGTTATCTAGAGTGATCTGAAAATGCAATTTGAATTATTTTTCAAACTCCCTTTTAAATATTCTATGCATTTTTTTATGCATGTTAGCTTTTCATATTATAAGTAATTGTTTGTAAACAGCTTTAAGACTTTATATTCTGTGACTCATGACTCAAGGATTAGAAAATTTTTAAAAAATCTATTAATTTGAAGATCAAGAATATTAACAGTATAGTACTCTGCAGGCCTTAGTCATTAACTGCTGATGAAGCCTATGGGACAATTTCAGATGTTTGCAAAAGAAAAACAAAAAAATTGTATTGATAGTAAGAGATCTGAACATGTCATTTAAAGCCCTTATTCTCACCCCCCTGTATTTTAATCCTTTCATCTGAAAAAATTTTAGGCAAAGTTCATGTTCTGTAAATTTAATTGTGTAACCTTTTTCTATAACCCTATTTAACTAAAATATGTATTGTTTTACCTTTCTGTATTTTAAAGTTACAAAATATCTTTCTCAACCTTATTCCCTGAGTGTGTTTTTGGTTAGTTTGTGAGGTTTAATGTTAAGTTTATGTTTAAAGGAAGCATCATCCCTTGAGAAGTTATACACCATTTTGGAACCGTAGCTCGGAGCCTCAGTAACTCTTATTTCTTTGCAGAGAGTAAGGGAAAGGGAAGGACAGGAAAGGAGAGGAGCGTCTCCTTATAACATTCTTAAGTGAATATTCTGAGTTGAAAGCTTTTTAGAAAAGAAGTCTTTATGTCAGTGTTTCACAACCTATTAGAAAGATGTAAGAACTGCACACTAGGCTTTAATGTTTGTATTAAGGAAACATGTGTACAATTCATATGGTCGTGAACCAACCGTCTTAAAGCCTATTACGTTAAAAATTCAAGGTAAATACAGTGAGTCATAATATCAGACAGGCGCTGCTTTGCAGCATGCATCAAAGCACTATTATTATTATTACTATATTGTTATGTTAGGAAACCCTGGTGGCGTAGTGGTTAAGTGCTATGGCTGCTAACCAAAAGGTCAGCAGTTCAAATCCACCAGGTGCCCCTTGGAAACACTATGGGGCAGTTCTACTCTGTCCTGTAGGGTCACTATGAGTTGGAATCGACTCGCTGGCAACGGGTTGGATTGTTATGTTAAAGATGTTTTAGTGTATCTGGAAGTATTTTTTTTAATTTTTTTATGCATAAAAAAGTATATTCTAAAACATTAGACTAACTGATGTTAGATATAAACTGTACCTAACTCCAGTTTATATACAGATTTGTCTTAAAGACAGACTTAGGAACAGAACTCATTTGTAATCTGGGGTCTGCCTGTATTTTAAGTACTTTTTCTTTTGGTGGTATTAGTAAATATATTTTTGAATAATGGTGTACATTTTTAGTACCACTTTGATGCTATCAGATTTCCGCATGCAAGACTCCTTGCTGATTTTCATATCACCATCCATAAGAAATACTAATTATGAAATGAGTTATTATGTTTTCTTTTTTAATATATCTAAAAATGGACATAAATATCCATAAACCTGGAAGAGGTTAATGTAGGGTTCTTGTTGTTAGCTCCTATTGAGTTAAACTAAAAATTAAAAACTTAGCCAAGAATTTGAATAGACATTTCTCCAAAGAAGATATACAAATGGTCAAAAAGCACGTGAAAATGTGTCAACATCATTAGTCATGGGAAAATGCAAATAAAACCACAACGAGATACCCCTTTGTATTCACTAGGATGGCTGTAATCCAAAGGATAGTTCAAGACAAATGTGATAAGGGTGTGGAGAAACTGGAACCGTCATTTATTGCTGGGGGGAATGTAAAGTGGGTGCACCCTCTTTGCAAAACGGTTTGTCAGTTCCTAAAAAAAGTTAAACATAAAGTTCCATATGATCCAGCAATTCCACTCTTTGATATATGTCCACACAAAAACTTGTACACAAATGGTCACAGCAGCATTATCCATAATGATCAAAAAGTGGAAACAATGCAAATGTTAAAAAAGATATGGTGCATTCATACCAAATACTTGTTGCCGTTGAGCCAGCTCCGACTTACAGTAACCCCATATGTTACAGAGTAGAACTGCTCCTTAGATCTCAGTAGGAATGTTTTCTTAGCTATAATCTTTATGGAAGCAAACCTCTAGTACTTTCTTCCATGGGGCCGCTGGGAGGGTTCAAACCACCAACCTTTAGGTTAGCAGCCCAACATGAATATTACTCAGCTGTAAAAAAGAATGACGTACTGATACATGCTGCAATATGGACGAACCTTGAAAACATCATACTGAGCGAAAGAATCCAGACACAAGTGCCACACATTTTATGTCTCAATTTATGTGAAATATCCAAATAGGCAAATTCACAGAGACACAAAGTAGATTAATGGTTGCCAGCGGATAGGGATGTAAGAAATGGGGAGGTGACCGCTAATGGGTATGGGATGGTTTTGGGGGGTGATGAAAATGCTTTGGAATTAGATAGTGATAATGATTACACAGTTCAGTGGATGTACTAAAACACCAAATTGTATACTTAAAAGGATGAATTTTATGGTATGTGAACTACATTTCAATAAAAAAAAAAAAGAAGCCACATTTCATTGTTATTTTTAATTCAAACACTGTATGAAAGAATTTAAGTTGTGTTAGAAAAATTTAGGAGCTTTAGAACTAGGTATAAACCATACGCCAAAGAAGGTATCTTAGGGAGTCTGTCTGATTAAGACCAATTAACTTTAATTTATGAAGTTATTTTCTTGAAGAGTAGAATGAAGTTCTGTATATTAAAAAAAAAAAAAAACCTTAATTAGGGTGAATCAACAAAATGAAAATAATGAGACGATATCTTATTTTCCTTTTATATTGTTAATGTCTACATCCTATATAAAAGGCAAATTTTCTTTTTTGTTCAGTAGGTGTCGAACTTTTAATGTCTGTTTGTTAAAAATGCAGATTCCAGGGTCCCACATCATACTTATTGAAATAGATTCTGGGGGTTTGTGGAGTTAAACAAACTCTCTGGGAGATCCTATTGCAGATGGGCTTCAAATCTCTTACCTTTATTGGAATATTTTAAATTTGCATTTATTTCAAGAAGAAAGTAATGATTAAGAGAAAGAAAAATTCTACCTCTGCTGAGGGTTAGTTCACAGGTATTTTGGAATGTTATTTAGAATAGAGCGACCTTGTATCTCTAACTCTGGTATTGAACCCAAGCCATTGAGGAATGGAGGAATTGTGATCCTTTATTTTTTTGTGTATAGATTTTGCAGTTTACTTTCTGCTTGACTTGATGAATACTGCCTTAGCAGTATCATACCCGATGATATATGATAGTGTTGGAAAACAAAACGAAGTCCAGCCTATATTCCTAGAGATAGTGGTTATGCAGCTGAAGATGTCATTCACAAAGAAAATGGCACTAATTTATCATCAGGACATAACCTGTGAGTTATCTTTCCAGTAATGATAATGATTTTTTTTGTGTTGTCTTGATTTTTTTTGTTTGGACCATATTCAATCTAGTTCCCTTTTCAACTAACATCCTAGATATTGTGACTATTCGCTGAATTCAGGGACCTGCTGATGACAGTGTAATATAGTTTTCTCTCAGTGTAAAGCTTACTGGGCTCTATGGAATATTGAGCCTGTAAACTGAGACTCATTATTGCCGTCTTCTGTCCATTTTAACCAACCAACAACCTTTGTTTTTCAAATACACATCTGATATTTAAAGTTTTAAGTGCTGATGATGTTTCTAACTGTGGAATTTTGTGTATAGGCATTTAATGATGAATTTTGATCCAATATTTAATGTAGCAACTTCGTATTAGTAGCTTTCATTAATGAATAAGTTAATAATATGGAGTCCTGGTGGCGCAGTGGTTAAGAACTTGCCTGCTAACCAAAAGGTGGCAGTTCTAATCCACCAGCCGCTCCTTGGAAACCCTTTAGGACAGTTCTGCTCTGTCCTACAGAGTTGCTATGAGTTGGAATCGACTTGACAGCAGCAGGTTTGGTTTCCGGCTTAAAGTTAATAAGAATATGTAAGAATTTATTAATGTATAATTAATGATAGCTAAGAAACTATTTTAATGAATTTGTATTCTGAATCTGGCATATTTTTTGTGTTACCTGAGTGATTCTTAAGGTACGTACTAGTCAATCTGTAACATTACTTTCATTCTATTTGAAGATGTTCTATTTGTGCCATTGTTTTCATCTCTGGATTTTTTTTTTCTGCATTAACATACATATTAAACCTACCTTTAGACTATGACTATAAATTGTTTACCAGATCTGCTTCTAGCTCTTCCTTCCCTATCTGTAGGGCAGCCCAGCACCTTTCCTCAGAATCGCTCTCCCCATCTCTGAGGGTCACACATAAGTTGCCTTGTCTGCTCCTGATGTTTCCCAGCATTCCACATCTTGAACTTGTTTTCATCTGGGCTTCCTTTTTAGAAAATTGATCTGGGGCATTTACATCCATTTACATCCTATAGACAATTAAGATCTTTGAGATTATAGCACTTTAAAAAATAATAAAAGCCATCAATAAAAGTGCTTTTTATGTTCATCTGGAAACATGATGATTTACTCAGGCACAGAAGAAATAGAGGCTGTGAAAGACTCTGACCAATTTATGAAAAACAGCAGTTATTATTGTGTGCCTTTTGGAGACTGCCATTCAGTTAAGCAAAGGGCAGTGAATGAGAAAAAATTCATAGTATTCCCTGCCTTGCTGAGAGGATCATTGTTCAATGGAGTACAGAAACTAAACAGAGCAAGTAGTCAACCTAGCATCAATCAGTTCTACCTAAGAAGTGAATGATCATACTAATTCTTATTCTAATGACTGGCATGATTTTGAATGCTCTCCAAAAGGATGGCAAGATGTGGGAAATTTATCAAGATATGGGCTTAGAATTTTTTAAGTCAGGTAATTGTGAAATAACCAAAAACAGTTCTACCTGGTACACATGTAGGGAACTAACAAGGATAAGGTGTTCTTAAATTGTTGTAGAACAGTAATTTAAAACACAGATGATATATCTAACTGCCTATAAATGGGGCATTGGTTTACAGTTTTGATCAGTTAATTATGTTGTTTACAATGTATTATATTATCAAATCTGACCTAAGATCTCCTAAATGGACATGTGTCTTATGGAAAGCATGAGGTCTTATAGGGATCTAAGTAATGTTTGTTTAGTTCAGGAATATGACTTTTCTCTTTCCCACTTCTAAAATTAAAACAATCTTCTGTTCCTAAGGATTTTTAATCAAGTCCTACTTTGCTTCAGCTGCTGGATAGTACAAGGATCTTTTAATTTACTTGGTAGACATGTTTACTGCGTACTGTTATGAGTGTTACCCTAAATGGTTAGTCACGGATCCTGATTCCATGTGCAAAACATTGCATGAACTACTGTAGTTGGCTATTATATTTATCTTGGTGGACTGTAGTCAGACAAATACATCACACTAAAGTGTTTAAAACATTTTTTACTAAAACTAGCATCATTTCTGCTTAAAATTCTGTAATGACACTCAACGGCAACTTTAATTAACCACTTAAAGCTACAGCTCCTGAAAAGATTTTATTCCTACTATAGGGTCGCTATGAGTCGGAACCGACTCGACAACAATGGGTAATTGGTTTTTGTACTATTAATAATAGTATTTCAGGTATGGTGATTTAGAAATTATGGCCAAAGAGTGCATAATAATAATAACTTAAATTTATACAGTATTTAACATTTTATAAATTGCTTTCATATGTTAGCCATTAAAGTCTGATAATGTCCTTGTGGTAGAAAACAGATTCCAAATTTTCTAAAAACTCAGAAAGGCTGATAGACAAGTCAAACAACTAAAAAAAAAAAAAAAAAACTATTGCTTTCAAGTTGATTTGGACTCATAGCGACCCTGTAGGGCAGAGTAGAACTGCCCATAGGGTTTCCAAGGCTGCAATCTTTATGGACGCAGACTGCCGCATCCTGCAGAGGATGGTGAGTTTGAACCACCAACCTTACGATTAGCAGCTGAACACTTAACCACTGTACCACCAGGGCTCCTAAACAACAAATGAATAGCAAAAATGTTAAATCACATTTCCAGAATCCGAGTCCATTCCCCTTTCTTTGTAATTACATGTTGTTATAATTTATAAAGCATCTGTTTTGGATTGAATTGTGTCCCTCAAAATTATGTGTTGTAAACCCTAACTTCTATGCCTGTGGTTATGATTCCATTTGGGAATGTGTTGTCTTTGTTATGTTAATGAGACAGGATTAGTATAAGGTGTGTCCTGAGTCAATCTCCTTTGAGATATAATAGAGATTAAATAAGTAAGGGAGGAAGCAGACAGGGAAAGAGACATGCCAAACCACATGAAGATCCACCCGGAGCAGAAGCTCAGAAGAGATAAGGACCCTCCTCCTAAACTGATACAGAGAGAGAGCCTTCCCCTAGAGCTAACACCCTGAATTTGGACTTCTACACTGTGAGAAAATCAATTTCTCTTTGTTAAAGCTATCCATTTGTGGTATTTCTGTTATAGCAGTACTAGGTAACTAAGAGAATTTGGTAGTGGAAGTGTCTTAGGTATGTAACAGAAATACCACAAGAAATGGTAACAAATACCAAGAAATATCATAAGCCTTCTTGTAATGCTGTGACTCAGAGTACGCCCACACTGATCCTGCCTCATTAACATATAGAGGTTAGGATTTACAGCACATGACAAAATGGAGGTGTCATGTATTAAATTGTGTCCTCCAAAAATATCTGTCAATTTGGCTAGGTCATGATTCCCAGCATTGTATGATTGTCTGCCATTTTGTCATCTGATGTGAATTCCCTATGTGTTGTAAATCCTATCACTATAATGTTATTGGGATGGATTAGCGGCAGTTATATTGAGATCTACAAGGTTAGATAGTGTCTTAAGCCAATCTCTTTTGAGATGTAAAAGAGAGAAGAGAGCAGAGAGACATGGGGACCTCGTACCACCAAGAAAGCAGTGCAGGGAGCAGAGCGCATCCTTTGGACCTGAGGTTCCTGTGCTGAGATGCTCCCAGACAAAGGGAAGACTGATGACAAGGACCTTCCTTCAGAGCCGACAGAGAGAGAAAGCCTTCCCCTGGAGCTGGTGCTATGAATTCGGACTTCTAGCCTATTGGACTGTGAAAGAGTAAACTTCTCTTTGTTAAAACTATCCACTTATGGTATTTCTGTCATAGCAGCACTAGACGACCAAGACAGGAGGGTAATTACATCAGATCATAAAATGGAGGACAACCACACAAAAATGGAAATCCTGGCCTAGCCAAGTTTACACATATTTTGGGGAGACCTGATTCAGTCCGTGACAGGAAGAGTGGGGTGCTGCTCTAACAGATACCTAAAATGTGGAAGCGGTTTTGGAATTAGGTAGTGAATAAAAAAAAACCAGTGCCATCGAGTCTGGAAAGTTTTTAAGGTGCCTTAGAGAAAAAGCCTAGATTGCCTTGAAGAGACAAGAGAATTATGGTAGAATTATGGATGTCAAAGGCAATTCTGGTGAGGGCTCAGAAGGAAGTGAGGAGAGCTATAAAGTCTCTATTGTCTTAAAAAAAAAAAGAGAATACATATGACACCAGTAACAGAATGTTACTGGGAATGTGAATGTTAAATGTGATTCGGGTGAGGCTTTAAAAGAAAATGATGAATGTGAGATGGGGCAATGGAGGAAGGATGGTGCTTTTTATGCAGTGGCAAAGAATTTGTCTGAATTATGTTTAAATGTTTGGTGAAAGGTAGAATTTGTAAGCGATGAACTTAGATATTTAGCTCAGGAGATTTCTAAGCTAGATCTTAGAGTGGCTGTGTGGTCTTTCTTTGCCACTTATAGTAAAATGTGTGAGGGAAGAGATGAACTTAAAAATGAACTGTAAAAAATGAAAACAAAACTTAAAGATTTGAAAAAGTCTGTTGTACAAACTAAGGTCACATGTCCTAGAATGTTCACCAAGAACGTGGCTTTTGTTAAAGAGATTGGGCCTGTCACTGATGAATCTAATCAACTACCACAGCAGAAAATCCTTCAACGTAGACAGAAGGGGACAGAGAAAGAACGAAAGGAAAAAATGCTGCCTCCTCCTTGAAATTTTACAGGTAGGAAACAGGCCAAAGGAGCTACATCTGTTGTCCTCCAAGAAAAGAAAAGAACCGTCCCTGGAGTAGCTTGGAGGTCAGCAGAACTGTTAGAAGGAGCACAGGAAGTAGAGCTGCCTTGGTCTCAATGGATGAGAAATGGCCTCTGGGGTCTCAAAGGATGGGGCCAAGGTCTCCTAGGTTTCAAAGAGTCAGATCTTCACCAACTTGGTTGGGGTGTGGGGCTGCCATTCAGTTTGGCCAAGAGGATGGGACCACTGCACACAGCTGAGGGGCCAGGGCTGCCATACCCAAGGCCAAAAGAAGGGCGCCTGCTGGAGCCAAGGGGCTGGAGTCACTGCTCAGATGGACTAGGAGAATGGGACTGCCCAAAGCTGAGAGACCAGAGGAGCTGTCCCAGTGGACCTAGAAGGCGGAACCCAGAGCCGAGGGTCCTCTACCAAGAATTCAGAGGGTGTGGCCAAGACCTGGAGTCTGGAGGGCAGGGCCATTGCCCAGATGGTCTCAGAGAACAGAGTATTATCTTCAAGCCTTCAGAGTTAATGTAATTTGTTCTGCTGGGCTTTGGACTTGCTTGATGTCTTCTATCCCTTCTTTTTTTCTGATTTCTCCCATTTGTAATGGAAATGTCTACTTTGTGCATGTTCCACCATTGTACTTTGGAAACAGATACCTTGCAGTGTAGATTTCACAGGTTCACAGATGAAGGAGAATTTTGCACCAGGATGGAATATGTCTACAGTCTTGTCTACAGTCTTACCCATGTTTGATTTAGATGATTCAGAAGTGATATTTTGCACTTAGAGTTGACTTAAGATTTCTGGGATGATGTGATGGGGTGAATGTATTTTCCATGTGGGAAGGACATGAATTTGGGGGGGGACCAAAGATTAGAATGTTATGGATCGAAGGCCCCCCCAAAATATGTGTTGTAAATCCTAACCTCTGTGCCTGTGGTTATAATCGCATTTGGAAATGAGTTGCTTTTGTTATGTTAATGAGGTAGGATTAGTGTAGGGCATGTCTTGAGTCAATCTCTTACATGATATAAAAGAGCAAGCAAAAAAGCAGAGATGGGGGAAGAGACATGCCAAGCCACATGAAGATCACCCAGGAACAGAAGCTCAGAAAAGGCAAGGACTTTTCCTCCTGAGTCAACAGAGAAAACCTTGCCATAGGGCTGACAGCCTGAATACAGACTTCTAACCTCCTAAACTGTGAGAAAATAAATTTATTTGTTAAAGCTATCCACTTGTGGTATCTCTGTTACAGGAGCATAGACACCTAAGAGAACATCTTCTACACATCTGATTTGAACTTTAGAATAATCCTTTGTTATTCATAGAATAAGTGTTAGTTTGGTGGTTTTATGATAAATTTAATGGTCTCATTAAATTTGTTAAAAGATGTAAAAACTGTATTCTAACAGTCAGCAAAGAGCTTTCTAGTATCAAGTTTGCTGAGTCTGGGACTGACAGAGTATATGGACCTCATGTACAGATGATTCTGTAACACACAAAATGTAAACCCTACATTCAATTTACCTTTTTTGGCAAACTGCCAGAATATAAAAAAAAGAAAACGTAATATGTCTTTTTAAAATAATGTCATATTTTTTTCCTTTTTGGGTTTTTGCATGTATTTCTTTTTTAAGGCTCTTAGCTTGGCCTTTACGATTCATTAATATTTCCATATCTCAGCTTCCTGAATCATTCTTAAATGGTTCTTATTCTAATGTATTTCAGGTATAACTATATACATGGAGTTATACCTAAAAGCCTAGAATTTTTGTCTTCCCTTGGTTTAATTTTTTTCTTTGTTCCTTGGCTTTGTAACTGAAGTCAGAAAGAACCAGTCATCAGAGGGAATAATGAGAAATAAAACCCATTGCTATGTAAATGCTTGTTGGGTTTTTCTTTTGAAGTGTGTTTCCCAGGGAATGTAATATATGCCTGCTGTTGTCAGTTAGGAGCCCTGGCGGCAGAGTGGTTAAGAGCTTAGCTGCTAACCGAAAGATCAGCAGTTCGAATCCACCAAGCGCTCCTTGGAAGCCTATGGGGCAGTTCTACTTTGTCCTATAGGGTCCCGATGAGTTGGAATCAACTCAATGGCATTGGGTTTGGTTTTGGTTTGGTTGCAATTTATATTTCTTAGTTACAGATAATCACCGTTGTGCTAAATATAATGTACTATTACATTTCCTGTGTAAGGAGAGGAAGTGGTAAACCAGAGGGGAACTCTCATTTGTTGAGCACCTACTACTATGTGCCAGACATTTTCTTTGGCATTCTTTCATTTATTATCCCAGTTTCGTCTCCCAGTGTAGGTATTAGCCGTATTTTAAGGAAAAGGAAATTGAAGGTTATTGAGAATAAGTAACTTGCTCAGTGTCACAGCTGGCCTGGTAGGAAACTTTTGAGTCTTAAAAAGATCCTAACTCATCAGGGGTGATCGTAGACTGGGTTTCTGGTTCCACTGAGGAAGAAGCTGCGTTCCTTCAGATTGGAAGTTTTCTGAGACAGTCTTAGTTGCCTGTTATGGATTGAATTATGTCCCCCAAAAATGTGTATCAATTTGTGTAGGCCGTGATTCCTGTTATTGTGTGATTGTCCACCATTTTGTCATCTGATGTAATTTTCTTATGTGTTGTTAATCCTACCTCTGTAATGTTAATGAGTCAAGATTAGAGGCTGTTACAGTGATTTGGACTCAATCTACAAGATTAGGTTGTGTCTTAAGTCAATCTTTTTTGAAATATAAAAGAGAGAAGCGAGCAGAGAGACAGGGGTCCTCCTGCCTCCAAGAAAATAGTGCTAGGAGCAGAATGCATCCTTTGGACCCGGGGTCCCTACACTAAGCTCCTAGATCAGGGGAAGATTGATGACAAGGACCTTCCTCCAGAGCTGACAGAGAGAGAAAGCCTTCCCTTGGAGCTGGTGCCCTGAATTCAGACTTCTAGCTTACTAGACTGAGAGAATAAACTTCTGTTTGTTAAAGCCATCTACTCGTGGTATTTCTGTTATAGCAGCACTAGATAACTAGGACAATGCCAGTTATGTGTTTTCCAGGTAGCTGTAGAGAGAAGGAAATGCCATCAGGGACCAGATAGAATCCAAGTCTTATGAGTCATTAGGGACGTCTCTTAGACTTTTGAGTTCTGGGTGGTTTAGGTTCTACTTCTAGTCAGCCTCTTTGAGGAGAGAAAAGATTGGAATTCAGTGAATGTATTTAAAAGTTGTTTTTGTGAGTCTAAAGCAGGGGCCAGCAACCTACAGCCCATGGGCCGAATCCAGCCTGCTGTCTGTTTGTAATAAGTAAACTTTTCTGGGGACACAGCCACCATGCTTTTTTGTTTACATGTTGTCTATAGCTGCATTTGGACTACAACAGCAGAGCTGAATAGTTGCCACAGCGATCATTTGGCCAGGCTTAAAATAATTCTCTCTCCCTTTCTAGAAAAAGTTTGCCAACCCCTGATGTAATGGATAGTTAGCACCAAAACAGAAACAAAACCAATTCTCCCAAAAAATGTAACAGTCAAAAATCTCAAGATTACAGTGGTTAAATTTCTAACTGACTTTGAATAACTAGCTAAGATTGGACAACCTTTGTTTCCATTTCTTATTCCTAATCTCTGCTTTATTTATTGCTTAACTGTTCATTAATTGTTTTCTTAGGAGATAAGCAAAGTGACTCTTTCATTTTAATGTATCTTTTATGCTGTGCCATCCAACTGGAAGAATCTGCCACTTATTTCATTGAATTATATATGCTGTGTATTTCAAAACTCATCTCAAAACCATCGTTCTGAATAGAATTTCCTGAGTAATTTAGAACAACTGTATGAGTAGTTCATACACAAACACATTTAGTTAGAATAAAATCATATAGATAAAGATATATAGATATTTATAGGAATTGAAATATTTTGTTTAATTTTATGGTTAACAGGATGTTAATCAGACATCACATATTTACTGCTTTATTAAGAATGGCATAATGATAATGATGTTATATTTCTTTGGTAATGCAGCCTCTTTCATACCTTAGGGTCACCATTACAGTAATAGGATCATTTGTGTGAAAGAACCTGGAGCACCATAGTTATTTTACTCTGCCATCCATGAAATGCAGCACGTCCCTTTATATTTCCCTTAGGGGTGATTATCTGGCTTCGGCTTGAAGACTTTAGTTGACAGGTGGAGATGTGTGTGAGTGTGTTAAATAGGGGAAAGAGTGAAAGAAGAGGAAGTTGAGGGTATTCCCTCATGAGACTGAGACAAGAATTGGGTATAAGTGAATAATTTTTGTCTCCCCTGCCTCCCATCCCTGCGGCTGAGCACAGGTGTCTCACACATAGGTAACCTTCAGCAGATATATGTTCAAATATTATTTTAACTGAATTCCAGCAGAGGAAAGAACATGAGCAGAAATAGAGAAAAGAGAAAGAAAGTTGTTTTGAAAAACAATGACCCAGTTTTGCTAATGTATAAAAGACAGTAGTTGAGATTTAAGACCATAAAGATAGTTTGAGGTTAGATATTTGGAAGAGTCTGAATGCCACGATAAGTAGTTGGATTTAGGCTATGGGCAAAAGGAACATTTAAGAATTTTGTGGAGAAGAGTGGTTTGCCTCAAGTTCCAGTTTAGGAATTTCACTCTGATAACATATGTAGGATTGAATGGAGTGAGGATAGTTGGTAGTTGTGAAATTAATTTAGGAGGCATTTTCAAGCGTCCAGATAATATGGGCCTGAAGCAGAATGGTGGCAACAGCAATGCATGGCACAGAAGAGAGTAACGGAGGTGTAGAATGTGTAGGATTTTGTAACTGAATAGAAATTAAATGAGATTCTAAAGTTTTGACTCTAGACGACTGGAAGATAGTAGTGAATTTAACTGAAATAGAAAAGTCAGGAGAAGAAGGTTCTTAGAAATAGTCGTATTTTTCTTTGGACAGATTGAGTTTCAAATGTTTGCACAATACCCAGGTGGAGGGAGCCAGGCAATTTAAGTTATGGATGTAGAACAGAAGTTGGCAACTGGTAGCCCATGGGCAGTCTGAGTCTTGCAGACATGTTTTGTTTGTTCTACGTGGTGTTTTTTTGGTTTGTTTTGTTCTGTTTTTATCTGAAATTATATTTACTTCACCCTTACTCTTTAGCTAATAGGTTGACTATTATTTTCTCTCCTAGCATTTAGAAGACATTATTACTTTAGCTTCTGGCATATGTTTTCGCTGTTTAGAAATCTATCAGTTGTTCCTTTCTAGGTTGCTCTGGTTGCCTTAACATCTTTCTAATTGTCTAATATTTTCCAGTTTTATTATAATGTGCCTAGGTGTGGATTTATTTTTAGTCTGCTTGGGACTCATTTTTTATCCCAAATCGAAGGATTTTTATCTAAAGTAGATTCTGGAAAATTCTCAGGCATTATCACTTTGATAGTGTTTCTCCCCTACTCTCTCAACTTATTCCTGCTACAGTTTTAGATGTATATTATTTCTCATCCTGTCTTCCATGCTATTAAGTCTCTGTGATTTTCATCTTATTGTTTCTCTCTGCTCCGTTCTAGCAATTTCCTTATATTTTTTAAATCCCTAATTAACTCCTCACTTATTTCAAATCCACTGTTTAAGGAGTCTGCTATAAATTTAGTGACTATATTTTTCATTTCTAGAAATTCTGTTTGATTCTTCTTCAAAACAACTTTTTAAAAATCAGTGCTTCCTTATGAGTCAGAATCAACTTGACGGCATCAGGTTTGGTTTTTTGATTTTCTTATATTCTCAATTCCTTGTGTATTTTTAATAATTTAAAGCATTTATTTTAGGAGCCCTACAAAAAAAAAATTTTTTTTTTAGGAGTCCTGGTGGCACAGTGATTAAGTGCTTGGCTAGTAACCAAAAGGCCAGTGGTTTGAACCCACCATCTGTTCTAGGGGAGAAAGATGTGACAGTTATGCTTCCGTAAAGATGACAGCCTTAGAAATCCTATGGGCGGTTCTACTGTGTCCTGTAGGGTCACTATGAGTTAGAGTCGACTCAACTGTACCTGGCAACAATTCAATATTACTGTTATGTTTAGTTCTGTTTGTACTGTCTGTTGATTCTTACTTATGATAGGTTGGTTCCTCATATATTTGGTAATTTTGGATTGTGTATTCATCTTTAGGAGAGTTGTAACTATTAGAATCCTTGATTGATGCTATGTCTATCCAGAGTGTTTTGCTTTTGACTCTTCTATATATCACAGTTTAGTTTGCTTGTAAACGTCAGACCACATGGTTATACTTTTAAATACTAACTCTATGTAAGGGGCAGGCCTGTGGTTATGAATTTCTAGAGAAGACTTCTACCCTGAGCCTAGTCAAGATAGTTAAGCTTTTTATTATAACCTTCTGCTGATATTCCCCCCCCCCCCCGGGACCACCCTTTGCCTGAGGGCACAGCTCTTTGAGGGTTCCAGTTTCATGTAGGGGGAAATCTCATTTCCAACTGCCTCCTCCCCAACCAGCCCCAGAGAGAAGCCAAGGCCTCATTTACCATTTCTACTTGGGCATTGAAACCAAACTTCTAGGTGACTGAAAGTAGAGAAAAATGCCCAGGGTTTATCCTTACCTGTACTTACTGTACTCTGTTCTGCCTTAACTCTTTCAGGACTATGGATTAGAATGCCCTGTCATTGTTATAAGTCTGTATGTTTCTCAGAATAGCTTGTTTTTTCCTATTTTTGAACAGAGCCTTCATTAAATAATCTTCAGAATCCCATCTAATTGTATTTTGTTTCTTGGTAGGATCTTGACTGATACACTGGGTGTATAAGTTATGGTACAGATGAAACTGTTCTGTCACATTTAAGCCACTGAATTTCTTTCTCATGTATCTCACTTTTTATTTTTAACTTGTTAATGGTAGTATTATTTGGGGTCTTCTGTTTTTCTCTCATGTAATATTACAGAGAAAAGGAGTCTAAAACTGGAAAGTGAACCCTCCAGTTGTAATTTGTGACTTCCATCTTTGGGTTCAAGATGGGTTGTTCAAGAATTAATTGATATAATTTATGTAAATTAGCATAGTACTCAAATAGTAAGCCAGTACTTGGCTGTTTTTATTGTCATGTTATCTTTGTCATTTAAGAAGTAGGAGAAGTTTCAAGAAGTGGAATAAACAGAATGAAAAATTAACTGACAGAATAAAGTCCAAGCTGTATTAGTGCCCCAGAGTAGCTAAAGTGAATAAGGAAGGAAGACTTCAAGAGCTGAAGCCATGAGGAATAATGACAGGGAATAGAACCAAAGGTTGGAATAATTGAAGAAGGTAGTATATGCTTCAAAAAAGCAGTTCATAATTTTCTTAAATGTAATTTGTTAAAACACTGTTAGTAGTAGAATACAGGTGTTATTTTAAGTTTTATATTTTATGGTATCCTGGATGTTAATTAATGCAAGTCACATTTTCACCTCATAAATTTATGAAATTTCTTTAATATGAATTATGTATTTGTATGAAATGTTATAATCCTACCTCAGCTTACTTTGTGCTCCAGCTATCTGCTTTGTCTATAACTTTATACATACTTTTTTCATTTCATTTCAACTGGAAATTCCTTCAGGGCAGGTACAGAAAGCCTCATTTATCTTTGCCCCACTGCACCTAGCACTGTGCCAGAAACATAATAACAATAGTAAATAGTAGATAAATTGGTGGCTTGTCTGCACATTCTTTTCAACCTACTATGATAGGAGGTGTAGCCCTTGTGGTACAGTAGTTAAGAGCTGCAGCATCTAACCAAAAGGTCAGCAGTTCAAATCCACCAGGCACTCCTTGGAAACCCCATGGGGCAGTTCTGGTCTGTCCTATAGGGTCGCTATGAGTCAGAATTGACTTGAAAGCAGTGGGTTTTTTTGGGGGGTGTTTATGATAGGAGATAGCTTTTATTCATACTAGAATGTGTTCATATAAGTAATATGAAAAGTATAAGTTAAATATGTATTAATGCTTCTCATTTTGTGGGCCAGGGCACACATAGTAGGAATGAAGGCTACAAGATTCTTCTTTTGAACAGGGCTTCACACTCCTTTCATTGCAGAAAGTAGCAATTGAAACACCTGATATGTGCCATGGGATCCAAAGACCAATGAGCTGTGGTTCATGTCTTTAAGTAACTTATAGTTTAACGGAGAAGGAGGCAGCCATGTAAACATCATTTATTATATACTTGGCAAATTTTAAGATGGAGTTATCATAATGGAGGTTTTGAGATAGAGGTGCCATAGTTAACCAGGAGAAGCTAGAAGTGGAAAGTCAGTAGGAGAGCACTAAGTGACAGTTCTAAGGGACAGGTCCAAGGCTGTCAAAAGGAGAGAAGCCAAGGAGAGTGGGAGCAGGTAATGAGGAAGCAAGACAGGTTGATTCAAAAACTTAGAATGTAGACTGAAAGTAAGACATGGAAGATTCTTCTTTGTTGTTGTTGGGTAATGGTTATATTTATGAGGGTGGACTGGCTATCCAGGAATAGCTTAACCTGAGAGGTAAGTACACCATTATGGTGTATGTCATCAATTCTAAGGCACATTTTTGTTTGTCTACATTTTAACATCTCTGAAATCAGGATACAGTAGATGGCATCTTACAGTGGGCTTTCAGCCAGGTGACAACCATGGTTTAGTTGTCATTGCCTACTTTTGTGGGATTTAAATATTATTCCTGGTAGCCCAACTGGCCACCTGCAACTCTTAGGTGTCCCAATTAAAAAACAAACTGATCAACAAAAACAGAACAACCACAAAAACATTTAGGACAATTGGAGGAAAGAAATAAGACCTAATGGTTATCTGATAATTGTTATGGATTGAATTATGTCCCCCCAAAATATGTGTTGTAAATCCTAATTTCTATGCCGGTGGTTATAATCCCATTTGGGAATGGGTTGTCTTTGTTATGTTAATGAGACAGGGTTAGTGTAGGGTGTATTTTGAGTCAATCTCTTGAAATATAAAAGAGGTTAAACAAACCAGCTGAGGAGAGATGGGGGTAAGACAGGTGCCAAAACACATGGGATCTCCAAGAAACCAGGAAGCAGAAGCTGCAGAGATAGGACCTTCCTCCAGAGCCAACATACAGAGAAAGCTTTCCCCTAGAGCTGGCACCCTGAATTTGGTCTTCTAGCCTCCTTAGAAACCCTATGGACCAGTTCTGCTCTGACCTGTAGGGTCGCTATGAGTTGGAATTGACTCAGTGGCAACAGGTTAAACTGTGAGAAAATGAATTTTTGTTTGTTAAAGCCATCCACTTGCAGTATTTTTGTTCTGGCAGCACTAGATAACTAGGACAGTAATCTTCAGTTCATAATTTCTAGAACATCAAGAAAATGCTAGTTTCAAAACTTGAAGAATGGGTATGTGAGGCTTGGGAGAAAACTCCAGAGATAATAGTAGAACACTCTTTTCAAAAAACGCTGCATGGTTTTTAATTTCTTATTTTACACTTAGTGATGCTTAGCCTTTGGGTCTGAAATTCACTAAGTCTTCAAACAGCTATCCATCTACCAGGAAAACTGAGCCTCTTAACTACTGTTAAGAAGAAGCAATTGGGTTGGACCTATCAGCTTCCCAGCCCCAGTCTCTTATCCCCCTGATCCATACACCGTCACATACTTGAACACTCGAAAAAGTTTAATCTGTTTTCAGGCTAAGTGCCAGTGGATCCAAATAAGGCACAGAAAAAGACATACGTTCTGTTAACATGAGTGAAAGGAAGGGAACAATTAGATAATGCAGTAATGTTTTTAGATGTGTACATAAGAAGCTCTTTTTAGAATTTTTTTTTTTTTTGAATTACTTGACATCAGCATGTGTAAGTTAAACAAGATTTGGCTCTCAGTGTTCTCTTCTTTTGGGGCTGTCTTTCCAAGAAGGATGATAAAGTGAAATATAAACACCACATGAGAAGTGAGCTGGCTTCCAAACATTCCAGCGATGTGTTTTTTTTTTTTTTTAAATAAACAACTGATCGTTGCTACCTTTAGTGGGGCTATAAGATCTTCTGAAGTTGTTACATAACAAAAAGTAAATCTTACATGTTTTTATATATTTGATAAAGAGTCTAAATGCTTCAGTAATGGTTCTGACTTAGATATTGTTTAAACTTTAGCTTTTTTGTTAAACTGTAAGCCTGCTCTCCAGAATGATAATGTGATGCCATATTGTAGATATAAATCAGCCCTTCGCGGAGGCTGGGAGGGAGGGGGAAAGAAAGGATACTTTAATGGACAGCTTTGCCGTACATTTTTGGTGTTTTCATTTTCAGAGAGGTATCTGAGGTTTTTATCTGTGTGTTTGAGTAGTGCTACTGAAGGGGGCCCTTTGTTCAGATAATGAAGAGTGGGTTTCTCTGAGTGTAAGCAGTGGCTTATGGGTATTGTGATTCCTGCCTTCCACAAGAAGTGAGGTCTCAGAGGACCACTGTAGCAAAGAGTATTGTGGAAATCTGGAACCTGGCACCTTTGGAGAATAAGGATGACCCTACCAAGCCATTAATGGCTGAATTTGAAGGACCATTCTCCATGTGTTGCTTTAAACCGATTTAAATGGCACATGGCGGCCTTTTAAATAGTCTGTGCCTTTTTAATATTGTTGTTTCTAAAGTTATAGAAAATACCCAAAGATAGGGTTTGTAGGTTATATTGATAACCTTAGATATGCTTATGTTCCCTTTGTTCACATTAAAGGCATTATTATAAGAAGAATATTATTAATAGAAGAATGTAAAGAAACAGCTAAAATGTTTGGATAAACATTTGCCCCTCTCAGTGCTTTTTATTGGAATGCAGAGTTAAAAGCGGGTTAGGGTACAGTATACGCAAATTACTGCGTTTTGATTCTAGATGCTGAGCTCCTAATAGCTTTTAAATTTATACAGTTTTTGTTTAGCTGTCAAAACATTTAATTATATCATGCCCAAAGGTGTAAAGCTGTCAAATAAATCCGAGTTTAGGCATAAACATTTGCTCAGTTCCATGTGCTACTACACACTGTAGTTGTTACTGGGCAGCTCTTGAACCTGTTTTTTTTAGGGGGGAGGGCTTCCACGAACATTAGCTCAGCGGGTACAGAACAACATTGGCCCAATGAATTGATGATTACTTGTAAAACAGCAGGTAGTAATGCCCCCAGTCTTTGTAATTCCCCTCTTTGTAAAATAAAGCAGGCAAGAGAGTATGGTGAATTCTTTGGCTCAGTCTGTGCTGTAGAAAAGCTGTCTTTTAGCAAAAATATGTCCTCTTTCTTTCTTTGCCTCACCATTTTTCTTCCATCGCTTTCTCTTCAAAAATGAACACACCCCGTTTGGACTTTATACCCTTCTCCCTTCTCAGGAGTCTTTCCTCTATACGGAGAATGTTCCTCCTGGCACTTACAAAGGAAGTATTGACACAAATGATCAACAGTTAATCATTATTAGTTTACATTTTCTATGTAAAATATTTTTTTTAAAGAAGGGAAAAGAAAAAAAGCTAAATTACCCTCAGTATCTGCCTATTTTATAAGTAAAAATTCTTGTTATTTGATGACATTATTTGGAAGGAAATTGTTAGCATAGATACTCATGCAGACTTCACTAATGCAAAATTCGCTAAGAGGTAGGGGAGTAAAGTAAATTAGTTCTACTTTGAAGCTTTTATTTTCTTCCCCTTTCAAAATGAATGGGAAGGCCCTTGAGAGGCCCTTGAATGAAAGCTGCTTTTCATTAGTGCTACCAAATACCTACTTGAAAGAGTTGAGTTCTAACTGAACACCCACACAAGAGAAAGGGAAAGCTTCCTTTTTCTACTGGAGGACCATCAGCTAAATAGCTCTTGGCTTCTCTTTTCCAATCAGGTGGTTTCACATCAGAGTTAATTACCCCAGTCATTTATTCTAATCACCCGCCTCTTACGGCTAGCTGCATTCTGTCACGGGGTGGCATCGTTTGAAGCCAGTGAAGTTTGAAAACCACTGCAGGGCACTTGAGGCTCATTAGTGAGGCCTGTCCATGCCTGGCTTTGGATTCGCTCCCTGATTAACTCTGCATCTCTCAGCCTGGCTCCCTCCTCCCGGCCAGAACCCAGCCCCCACTGAACGTGGAAGCCCTAAAACAGGAGTGTTTCAATTAACTCTTGCCTTGCTGATTGTCTCTTCACCTACATATATAAGAAAATTGTGAAAGCTTCAATTGCTGCTAATATACTTGGTGAATTCTGAACTTATCACTCCATCCTTTCAGTTGTGTTTAACTGCAGTGGTAGGCAGCCTACCAAGAAGTTATTTTTTGGAACAATAGAGGAGGAAAATAGTGTTCCTCTGGAATTATTCATCTGCATGCTTGATCAAACTCTCCTGAACTAACACAGCTAGTGCTTCCAGCTCTGCATTTACAAACTCTTATGTGTCTTACCAATTACCATAGAGGTTGTATAAGAAGCTTAAAAATATCTCAGAGCAGAATTATTTGACATAGTTGTTTATTATCAATTATAATATTTTAATTTAAAAGCAGATGTCACACGGCACATTTAAGATGCGGGAATCACAAAAGCAAATAAAATTTGTACTATACTGCTTAAAAAAATAAAAGAAAAACTTGTAATCAGTGACCAGAGTAGACAGTTTGCACAGAAGTGTATTATGAAAGTATTTAAGACATTTTCCCAAAAAAAAAGCTATATATCCAATTTGGTATTTAAATGAAAGTGCTTAAGTAGAAGATAAAATAAATTCTTTTAGTTCTTTTTTGCACAGTAGTTTGATTTAAAGAAATCGAATAGTCTGTGTGTCAAAACAAATATCAAACAAATTAAAATATACTAGATTACATTTTTAAAAGTTAATGTCCATTGATGTTCATAAATTAGCGGAATGAATTTATTGTTAATTATTTTCCTAAAGTAATTTGTTGTTTGATGTGTTGATGGTGTCTTTATCAAGAGTCTTTGAACTTAGCAACTAACAAAAATATTGTTGGCGTTCTTTCTCTTGCTCTGAAGGCTGGTTTTTTTTTTAATTTTTATTTTTGAAATCTAATGAATACTGTTAAATTAATTTAAAAAGAGGCTTAGAATATAAATTTATATTCAGCTAAATTAATATTTACTGAATATCTGCTATGTTAAATATATTGTGCTCAGTTCCAAGGATGTAGATATGGTCTCTACCTTCTAAGAATTCACATTCCAGTGAGGAAGAGAGAAAAAAAAAAAAACTATAATACAAAGTGAAAGTATTATTTTCAAAAAGGCATGTGTAAAAGTGAAAACCAGTTGAAAGAACAATAAAACCTGTAAATAAAGTCTAAATAAACCTGTAACTGGCATATCAGACTTAGTATGCACTCACCAATACTTATTACTAGTATTTCCAAATGACATGTGTGAAACCAATTAAAAATAATACTTAGTATGAAATGGTCTCATGTTTCTAGAACTTTCATAATGCAGCTTTGACATATATCCATCTGCTTCAGAATTTTTCAAGAGGATGTGTAGTGGTTAATAAATAGTAAGACAGGTCTGGCTTTAGGTGACAACTTTGACATTCGCTAGCTGTGTGACATTGGGCAACTGACTTAAGTATTCTTAGCTTCCACCACTAGTCTGTCAGTTTTTCATACTCTGGTGGCTTATGTGTTGCTGTGATGCTGGAAGCTATGCCACTGGTGTTTCAAATACTAGCAGGGTCACCCATGATGGACAGGTTTCAGTGGAGCTTCTAGACTAAGACAGACTAGGAATAAGGACCTGGTGGTCTACTTCTGAGAAAATTGGCCAGTGAAAACCTTATGAAGCAGCGGAACATTGTCTGATACAGTGCTGGAAGATGAGCCTCTCAGATTGGAAGATGATCAAAAGACGACTGGGGAAGAGCCACCTCCTAAAGTAGATTTGACATTAATGACACGGATAGAGTAATGCTTTCAGGACCTTCGTTTGCTGATGTGGCACAATTCAGAATGAGAAGAAATAGCTGCAAACATCCATTAATAATCAGAATGTGGAATGTACAAAGTATGAATCTAGGAAAATTGGGAGTTGTTAAAGATGAAATGGAATGCTTGAAAATAGATATCCTACACATTGGTGAGCTAAATTGGATTGGTATTGAACATCTTGAATCAGAAATCATATGATCTATTATGCTGAGAATGACAAATTGAAGAGGAATGGTGTCACATTTATTGTCAAAAAGAGCGTTTCAAGACCTATCCTGAACTACGACACTGTCAGTGATAATATAATATCCGTATGCTTACAAGGAAGACCACTAAATACAACTCCTGTGCAAATATATGCACCACCACTAGTGCCAAAGATAAAAAATTGAAGACTTTTATCAACTTCTACAGTCTGAAATTGATCAAGCATGCACTCAGGATACATTGCTAATTACTGGTGACTGGAATGCAAAAGTTGGAAACAAATAAGAAGGCTCTATAGTTGGAAAATACAGCCTCGGTGATAGAAACAACACTGAAGATCGCATGGTAGAATTTTGCAAGACCGAGGACTTCTCCATTGCAAATGCTTGTTTTCAGCAACATAAATGGTAAGTACACACTTGGACCTCTCCAGATGGAATAACAGAAATCAAGTCAACTACATTTGTGGAAAGAGATGATGAAGAAGCTCAGTATCATCAGTCAGAACAATGCCAGGGGCCAACTGTGGAATAGACCATCAATTTCTCATATGTAAGTTCAGGTTAAGCTAAAGAAAATGAGAGGAAAGCCACGAGAGCCAAAATATGACCTTGAGTATATCCCACCTGAATTTAGAGCCCATCTCAAGAATAGATTTGATGCATTGAACACTGATGACCGAAGACCAGTTGAGTTGTGGAATGACATCAATAACATCATATCTGAAGAAAGCAACAGGTCGTTAAAAAGACAAGAAAGAAAGTAAAGACCTAAATGGATGTCCAAAGGGACTCTGAAACTTGCTCTTGAATGTGGAGTAGCTAAAGCGAAAGGGAAAAAAAGATAAAGTAAAAGCACTGAACAGAAGATTTCAAAAGGGCAGCTTGAGAAGACAAAGTATTATAATGAAATGTGCAAAGACCTGGAGGGAGATAGAAAACCAAAAGGCAAGAACATGCTTGGCATTTCTCAAGCTGAAAGAAATGAAGAAAAAATTCAAGCCTCAAGCTGCAATATTGCAGGATTCAACATGGAAAATTTTGAAAGACACACACAGGAAGCATCAAAAGAAGATGGAAGGAATACACAGAGTCACTGTACCAAAAAGAATTGGTCGATGTTCAGACATTTCAGCAGGTAGCATATGATCAAGAACTGATGGTACTGAAGGAAGAAGTCCAAGTTACACTGAAGGCATTGGCAAAAAACAAGCCTCCTGGAATTGGCAGAATACCAATTGAGATGTTTGAAGAAATGGATGCAGTGCTGCAAGTGCTCACTCGTCTATGCCAAGCAATTTGGAAAACAGCTACCAGGCCAGCTGACTCGGAGCAATCCATATCTGTGCCCATTCCAAAGAAAGAAATGCAGAAATTATCAAACAATATCGTTAATATTATACACAAGTAAAATTTTGCTGAAGATAATTTAAATATGGTTTCAGCAGTACAGGGAACTGTCAGAAATTCAAGCTGGATTCAGAAGAGGATGTGGAACCAGGAATATCATTGCCGATGTCTGATGGATCTTGGCTGAAACAGAGAATACCAGAAAGATGTTCACCCATGTTTTACTGATTATGCAGAGGCATTCGACTGCTTAGGTCATAACAAATTACGGATAACATTGCAAAGAACGGGAATTCTGGAACACTTAATTGTGCTCATGCAGAATCTTTACACAGACCAAGAAGCAATCTTTCTAACAGAACAAGGGGATACTGTGCGGGTTAAAGTCAAGAACGATCTGTGTCAACCATACTTATTCAGTCTGTATGCTGAGCAAATAATCTGAGAAGCTGGACTGTGTGAAGAAGAATGGGGCATCAGGATCGGAGGAAGATTCATTAACAACGTGTGATATGCAGATAACCCAACCTTGCTTGTTGAAGTGAAGGGGACTTGAAGTACTTACTGATGATGATCAAAAACTACAGCCTTCAGTCTGAATTATACCTCAACATAAAGAAAACAAAAATCCTCACAAGTGAACTGATGAACATCATGATAAACAGAGAAAATATTGAAATTGTCAGGAATTTCATTTTACTTGGATCCATAATCAACGCCCATGGAAGCAGCAGCCAGGAAGTCAAACAACTTCTTGCATTGAGCAAATCTGCTGCAAAATGCCTCTTTAAAGTGTTAAAATGCAAATACGTCACTTAGAGGACTAAGGTGTGCCTGGCTCAAGCCATGGTGTTTTCAGTTACCTCATATGCATGTGAAAGCAGGGCAACAGGTAAGGAAGACCAAAGGAGAACTGATGCATTTGAATTACGGCATTAACAAAGAATATTGAATATACCATGGACTGTCAGAAGAATGAGCAAATCTTAGAAGAAGTACAGTCAGAATATTCCTTGGAAGTGAGGATGATGAGACTTTGTCTCACAGTCTTTGGGCATGTTATCAGGAGGGACCAGTCCCTGGAGAAGGACATCATGCTTGGTAAAGTAGAGGGTCGGCAAAAAAAGGGAAGACTGTCAATGAGATGGATTGACACAGTGAGTGCACCAGTGGGCTCAAGCATAATGAGTATTGTGAGGCTGGCACAGGGCTGGGCAGTGTTTTGTTTTGTTGTACATAGGGTTGCTATGAGTCAGAACCAACTCGATGGCACCTAACAACAACACTCTTTGCTCATTTGTAAAGAAAAAAAAAATTTAAGTAGCGTTCAACTCATGGGATTATTGTGAGGACTAAAGGAAATAATTCATGGAAAACATTTAGCATAAAACTTGGCAATGACAAGCAGTCACTAAATGTTTACTGCCCCTTTTATTGTTACTTTATTGTCATTGGTTAGTTGGTCAGTGAATTTTTTTGAAGTTGACCTTCAGGTGGGTTTTCCTTCTTTCTAGAGCCTGTGTCAGCTTTATTATTAACATCATTTGCATCCATTCTCCTGACGTTGTGAAAAGAAAACGAAACCTTGAATGATGATACTTCAATATCCAATTTACTTTTTCTTCTTTCCATGTAACCATGCTACCCTAAATTTGATTATATGGTTAACAAACTGCAGGCATCTCATTTACAATCACTAGTAATCAGAAATTCTTCTCATTTCCAAAACCCTGCCGACTAGCACTGTAGCAACTGGATAAAGTATCTATGATCATTTCTGTGCTCCTTCTACAATGCCTTAAGATCATATTTCCTCAGCATAGAGACTGGATCATGCTAAACTAGAAGAATCTCTTTTAAATGCTATTCATTTGCTCAAGAGACATTAAGCCTACTGGGTAACTGGGTCTGTGATCACAAAATTGGAAGAATATGACACCAGCCCTTTGGAACTGTCTCTATAAGGAGCAAACAGATATGACAGTAACTAGAGAAATAGATTGATATATTCATTCAGCAAATATTTTGTGAGTGACTACTACATTTTTTTTTTTTTTTACTACATACTAGTCATTGGGAATAGACCAGTGACAAAGACAACCTGCCCTTTTGGAACTTAATGTTTAGTGAGGGAGATATCAGTAAATAAAAAACTAAACAAATATGTAAGCTCTGATAATATATGAAACGATACCGTAAAACCTGCGAAAGCCAGAATCCATGTAAGGCAGAAACCTGTCAGAGAAGGAAACCTTAAATATTTTCTGCTAAAAGAAGAGATAGAAAAGTGGTAAGGCAGCACCCCGTCAAATCAGAAAACATGGGAGACCTGGAAAAGCAAGGCAGTTCCATTGAGTTCTGGCTCACACAGGTTTCACTGCAAAACAAATAATACTTGTGATATGTACCATGGAGGAGAAATACAGGTTGCAATGAAAGTATATCATTTTATATATATATATATATATATATATATATATATATATATATATATATATATATATATATATGTGTGAAAGTAGTGTGAGAACAGGAAATGTCGTGTTCTGTTGCCTAGGAAAGTTAGTGGCGGCTTAAAATAGGATGCCACGTTTGGTCTTAGTCTTTAAGAATGAGTAGGGGTTTACCAGGGAAGGGGTAAGATGGTGGAAAAGGCATTATAGGTAAAAGAAGCAGTCGTAAACAGACACTGAGGTTCCAGTAGAGCACAGGAGTTCAGTTCACTTCAGCAGATAGAGTACGACATGTGTGAGAGAACAGCGGGGGATACAGATGGATAGATAATGCTGGAGGCCCATTATCGTGTGAGGGATCTTTAATGCAGTAAACACTATGAACTTTTTCCTTGGAGCAGTGGTTCTCAAAGGGTGGTTCCCAGATGAGCAGCATCAGCATCACTAGAGAGCTTGTTCAAAAGGCAGATCCTCAGTCTCCACCCCAGATCTACTGAATCAGAGCTTGGCAATCAGTGTTACAAGAAGACCTCTGGGCGATTGTGGTGCACTTTAAACCCCCTGTTTTAGGGAAAGGAGAACTATCGAAGTGTTTCTGAAAGGTCAGCAGTTTAAACACACCAGCCGCTCTGCGGGGGGAAAGATGTGGCAGCCTGCTCCAGTAAAGATTACAGCCTTGGAAACCCTATGGGCCAGTTACACTCATAGGGTAGCTATGAGCCGAAATCAACTTGATGGCAGTGGGTTTGGTTTGGTTTAGTGCCTTAGTCAGGTTTTAGATGTCGATTAGTATGAAAGAAGGGTTGAAGGGGGAGACTTTAGAGGTAAAGAGAACAGTTTGGATGCTCTTAAGATAGTTGAACCAAAAAATAATGATACATGAAATAAAAAATAGTCACAGTGGAGTGGAAAAGAAAGACTAGATTTGAAAGATATTTAGGAGGCGCGGTGGTTAAGAACTTGGCTGCTAACCAAATGGTTGGCAGTTCAAATCCACCAGCCACTCTTTGGAAAACCTATGGTGCGGTCCTACTCTGTCCATTAGGGTCGCTATGAGTTGGGAATTGACTGGACAGCAACAGGTTTGGTTTATTTATTTATTTATTTTTGTATTGTCTGATTAGATAAGATTTTGTGGGGAAAGGAGAAAGGAGAAGTCAAGATGACAACCACTTTTCTGGATTGAATGGGTGACGAATTGAATCCATAATTAGAGAAAAGCAAGAAAAGAAGCAAGTTTAAGAGGAAAAAGTATTCAGTTTTTGATATATTAAGTTTGAGTTACTTGAAATGCACCAAAAGATGTCTAGTATACAGGAAAATTTTTGGATTTGGAACTCCATGTAGAGGGTAATCATGGTTAGTTGATGTATTTGAAGTCTGGCTCTTCTAACCTGAGCTGTATCAGAAACAGAAAGCCTGGGATTCATTTGTCAGAGGTATAGAGAGGAAAAAGACTCCACACTGAAAAAGGAGGGGAATCAAAAATGTAGAAAGAGAACCCGGAGAAAGGCTATTAAGGAAACTAGAGAGAATCGAGAGATACAAACAAAAACACCACAGCGCAGAGAAATGAGTGGGGAAAGTTAAGCATCCGTTGTATTCTCGACAGTTAGGCATGGTAATCTTAGCAAAAACATTTTCTGTGGCGTACTTAGAGCAGAAAGAAAAGATAGTAGCTAAATAGCAGAGGAGGTAAATGACAAATTTACTAACGGGACCCACAATTTATTGCGATTCAGGGAGCTACAGGGCGTTATTACGGATGTTAAGAAATTTCTAGGGATGGGCAAACAAGCTCGTTCCTTCTGCTACTAAAATAAGGTGCGTTTTATGAGATTTGTGAATATATCCACATTGCCTGCAGATTTCATATATCTGAACTTCACCAAAGATTGTGTCCCTTATACTAAATTGTAGTCAATAGCTATATAGTAGTTCTTAAAGTACGTAGCTGATAGAGCTCATTAGCCAATATGTAAGGATGAAGAGTTTACAGATAACACAGTAGTTGCTAGAGCTAACTCTTTTACCTTGATTGTTGAAGAGGGTAGTCATAATTTCATCTTTCAAATGCTACCACATTCCCTCCGCGATCTGTAAGTGGCTGAAGAATATGCATTGCAGAATATTATATGTAAATCATACCTGAAGGTATTATATTTCTGCTGTCATGCCCTAAGGTGTAGACATTCTTCATGGCTCTGAGAATTGTAATGACCTCTTGAAAACTGCATTGAAGGTCATTGTGTAGTCTGGCAGATGCTTTGTGCCGTGTAAGATTTGTCTGTCTTTTCAGAAGGAGAAGCTGTATTTAAAAAGGGTTGAATATTGTTAACCCTTGCAGTTTATCTTATATCAAAATGCAGTAAGATTCTGGATGCAGATTTAGTATTGGGATCTCAACAAAGTTGCATTGTCTACTATGGTAACCACTTAAAATGTAGCTAGTCTGAATTGAGATGTGCTGTGCATTGTAAGTATAAAATACATACCAGATTTCGAAGACTTAATACCATAAAAAATGTAAAATACCTCATTAATAATTTTTATATTAAGTGATGGTATTTTTATATTTTGGGTTAAATATTACTGAAATTAATTTTACCTGTTTCATTTTGCTTTTTAAGATACATCCACTAGTCCTTTTGATGCCCCCCCCCAAAAAAAGAAAGAAAAAGATACACCCACTAGAATTTTTTAAATTACATATGTGGTTTACATTTTATTTCTATTGGACAGCACAGATATAAGGTCTTGGTGGTCATTTTGTCACCCAGAATTTTTTGGCTTTTGGCTCTTACACCCTGTTATTGATCATGAACATATTTTAAAAACATACACATTTTTGTTACAATTCTCAATCTTAGGTCTAAAACAAAGGCTTAGGGTTAATTTACAAAATTACGTATCTGTAAAGGAAAGTCCAAAATACCAATACTAAGTCCAAAACTGAATTTATCTTTTACCATATAAACTCTTCCTTCTCTAGTTTGATTAGGATCCAAGCTAGAAACCTGGGTGTCATCCTGAACTTCCCTTCCTTCACCCCACACATTGGTAATCGTTTGGTATAAATAATAATTTATATATTAAGTCTTTCTAAAACCTTTCTGCTCTTCTTCACTCCCACTGCTGCTGTCTTATTTGAGGCTCTCAGTTCCCTCCTTGACTGTTAGAGCAGTTATAGAGCTGACTTTTTGCCTGCCTGCCCACCCTTTAAAGAGACATGTCATCTTAGTATCCCCAGAAGCTAGCTTAAAACAGGACCCAGAGTTAATACTCAATAAATGTTTGTTGAATGGCTATAGATGAGAGAACTGATTATTTTACTCTAAAGTCACAGAATGAAAAAAGACTTTTAGTCCTACATAATGCATACACAAATTAAGTGCAGGTGTAATTTGAATCTCTGTATGAACTTATCGGAAACCCTGGTGGTGTAGTGGTTAAGTGCTACGGCTGCTAACCAAAGGGTCAGCAGTTCGAATCCGCCAGGCGCTCCCTGGAAGCTCTATGGGTCAGTTTTACTCTGTCCTGTAGGGTCGCTATGAGTCGGAATTGACTCAACGGCACTGGGTTTGGTTTTGGTTTTGGAGGAACTTATCAATGCTTTAACCCATTTGTGCTCATGGGTACCTCTAGGGACCAAGTACTTTTTCTGCCTCTGAAGGTTTATTGGGAAGTTCCTGCACCATTAACTCTGTGTGGTGCCTTAAGGCTGGGGCCATTATGACTGCTTGAAACCAAAGAAACGGGTGTGTGCTGCAAATTATTGTTTTTGCAGGGTACGAGGTACCTGAATTTCTGGTAGGAAAAATAGAAATTTTGACAATTTTTATTTGTTACACATATGTACCAATAGAGCCCAGAGCAGGGTGTGGGATATAATTCGTGGTATTTTATATGTACCACTGAACACTTAGGGTAGGCTTGTGGGAGGGGGCAAGAAAAAAAAAATCCATGCTACTTACCAGAAATTCATATACAGTCAATAATTCAGCATGCTTCCATTAATGAAAACACATGGTATCAACAAAAAATTCAAAGCAGAAAATAACTGGTTCACGAAAGGGTTAAAAAATATTCAGCAGTCTTTGCATTTGCGTTCTTTAGCTTAAATTTTCTTCATTGGATATTTCTGCGGTGGTGATATAATAACTGCTCTATTTTGCCAAGGATTTTGATTTACCAATATAAGTTGATGGTAGTCGGTCCAGGGAATCATTGGGGCCATGAAGACAGCTCCTTGTGTTTGTCTGGAGCCTGAACGGGATTACACTACATCTGGCAATAAGTAGGGATTCTGTTCTGGCCGTCTTCAAAGGCAAAAGGCTGCTAGTATTTATCAGATCTATGTGGATAAGCAAATGGGAAGGGATTAAAATTTTTGGTTTTGTTTTTCTTCTATTTGTAGCTGACTATAAAATGAAACCTCCAGGAGTTCATAGAGCAAATTAATAACATTTTTTGATGGTTGTTGAAGAGGAAACCTATTTTTTTTTTCTTTACCTAGGTAGATAATTAAAAATTTTAGATTAATATCTTATTACTTATATGTATGTTTTTATAACTAGTTTATCTTAAAAAAAAATCTTAGAGGGTGTTAACAGCAGCTTACAACGCTCAAAGTCAATTTTCTAATTCTAGGGATACTTTGCTAATTTATTTTAAAGAGTTGAGGATTTAATACACCTGTTTTGAACTTTTTAATGTCTGTAAGTATGGGAGCATTATGTATGGTATGTGGAGGTTTTCATGGCGTACTTATCTGTGTGAGAAAGTATAACCAAAATTACTTTCTGAGGAGAATGTTAGACCTGTCATAAGATACACCGTTAGCTCTTCCAGGTGAAGGTAGGCTTGCCTTCCAGATAAGCTTGTGTCTTTCTCTGTATGCTCGTCAAATTTTTAAAAGATTGTTAGTCCTGAGACTCAGTGTAACTGTTGCAGCATGTGACTCTGCATTTACCTGACAAAATAAAATGGCTACATTCCAGGTACATGTCGTGGAACATAATCTAGAACCTACCATTCAAAGCCTCACCTAAGAAAAATAATATTTATACAGGATTGCCTGCAGAGTATGTAGTCTCTCCATTTGTCTATCCTTTAAACTATCCTAGGATTAAGTCAGTCCCTCAGAGTCACATACCTGGATTCCATCATATTGCCAAGGGAGGAATTTCTTATCTCAGGAATAGAAATAATGTGTTTTTCCAGGCCATCTGGTTTGTTTTTACATTATAGTCATTTTGACTCTTGTAAGTTTCGTGTTTCTTTCTTTATGTTGCCTGCTAGAAAGCTTAGCACCAAATGCATGGCCCACCTCTAGCAAGTCTATAGAATTTCAGGGCATGGTTTTTATGTGCTAACTCCTTTATTTTTACATTTCCTTACTTACGTTAAATTTATTTCATCTTGTTGTGTAGGCATCATTGTAAGCTCTGTAATTTATTTTCTGAATAAAGGCACGTTGCTGGCAGGAAAAAAAAAAAAGAAAGAAATACATGGGTATATCTGTGCCTTAATTACAATGTTCCTCATCCGTTCTTATTAAACTAGAATTAAAAAAAAAAAGCTCCGCGTCCTTATGTGTATTGTAGTATAACTAGTTTAATGTATCTGTATATTATGAATTCCTAGATTTTAGATTAAGAGTGACCTAAGGTTGAAATGTTAATTAAATGTTTCAGGGCTCTGTAGTTCTAAAGAAAATAGTTGGATAAAATGCCAGCATATAGGAGTATTTTAACATTTAAAAAAATCATCTCTTGAAAAGGAGGATAATTGTACAAGTTTGCCTAATCCTTTTGATCTTGGCACACAGCAATATAGACTTCAGTTGAGATTAAAACTATGAATTTCAAAGGAAACATGGCCTTCAGTGTGTAAAATATATAACAGCTGGTTTACCAGTCCATTTAAAACTACACAATCACAATCGTAGACAATGATTCTCCTGCCAAAAGACGCATGGGTGCTCCGTGGCTATATGGAGATAGGATAGCAACTCACACTTTTCTTCAGTAATAATACAAATGTAGACATGAACGGCGTGCTGCCAGCTCTAAAATCTCTCTTCAGCCCAACAGTTCAAGGGCAGTTTAGAGGTACAGAATTTCTTACAGTGATTTCTCTATCTGCTTTTCAGCCTCGACTCAATGTGTTGTTGACGACATTTTATTTTTTAAAACTGTCAGATAAAATTTTTATCCTTAGCATCCCACAGTTGTTTTTTTTTAATCTAAATCCTTGAACCTCCTTGAATCCCTTTGGCATTCTTGACTTAATGTCACAGCTTCACACACATTTTTAAAGTCCTAAAAGTTAAACTTTTCTTTGTCAACAGTACAAAAATTATTTCATATTTTATATATTTATATTAAAATGAATATCTGAGCTTCTAAAGCATTATATTTATAATCAGGGAGAATCTTAAACTCATGCTAATGGATTATAGTTCATGAAATATTTAAGTGTTTTCACTGTCATGTATCACCTGAAAGAGTAATCTTAAAATAGGTTGAATTAATGCATTTCAGGAGAAAAGTTAGGATTGATGTGTACGTGTCACTTCTGCCAAGTCACGTTTGGAAAGCAGTTTGCGTACTGAATTTGTGTCTGTTCAGTATTAAAAAAAAGTTGCTTTTTCTGTGACCTATGTTGTTGGAAAATTCATAATTAACAGAAATTTCTCTTTAAATTTATTTCAAAGAAGGAAATCACAGGTAAATTAAAAATTCACTGAAGTTAGTCGACTTCACCACAAATTCAGGGCCAGCATTTAAGGAGTTAATGTATCTTATTAGGGGGACAGGAAATCTGGCAACTATTGCAGAAACTAGACCTAATAGTGCACACAAACAATTTGTCAGTCTTCTTAAATGTGAATAGCTTTCCGCAAAGTGGCTGCTCTTGCTTTGTTTGAACAGGCTAAACTTTTCCTTTTTGGACTTTAAATCTTAGAAGTGAAATGTGATCCACATATTCAATCAAAATCATTTAATTCAAAGCATATTTTGATTGGAACAAAGTTGACATGGAAAGAAACCCTAGAATAAAAAACTTGAAAGGACTTTATATCATGTATTTAGCAGGAAAATTTGAAACAGTTCTAATTAGGCTGAAAAAAACAGCTTTCTTAAATGTAAATTACAAAGGTCGTATATCAATGTTGAGGAAACGTTACCACTAGTGTTTGAAATCCAGCACGTGCTAACACAACAGACCAGTTCATTTTAAACCTGTGTGTGTGTTCATGTGCAAGAAGAAGGCTCTGTTACAGATATTTAAAATGAAAAAAAAAAATTACTTAAATGTTAATTAAATGTGTCAGTGTTCTGTAGTTCCAAAGAAAATAGATAAAATGTCAGCATACAGGAGGATTTTAACATTAAAAAAAAAAAACATTTCTAGAAAATGAGGATAATTGTTCAAGTTTTTAAATAATCTTAAATAATTGTACAAGTGTTTAAATTAAAATTGGAGGAAGGCTCATTAACAACCTGTGATATGCAGATGAAACAACCTTGCTTGCTAAAAGCAAAGAGGACTTGAAGCGCTCACTGACGAAGGTCAAACGCTACGGCCTTCAGTATGGATTACACCTCAACATAAAGAAAACAAAAATTCTCACAACTGGACCAATAAGCAACACCATGATAAATGGAGAAAAGATTGAAGTTGTCAAGGATTTCATTTTACTTGGATCCACAATCAATGCCCATGGAAGCAGCAGTTGAGAAATTAAATGACATATTGCATTGGGTAAATCTGCTCAAAAGACCTCTTTAAAGTGTTAAAAAGCAAAGATGTCACTTTGAGGACTAAGGTTCGCCTTGCCCAAGCCATGGCATTTTCAATTGCCTCACATGCATACAAAAGCTGGACAATGAATAAGGATGACCGAAGAAGAATTGATGCATTTGAATTATGGTGTTGGTGAAGAAGAATATTGAATATACCATGGACTGCCAGAAGAATGAGCAAATCTGTCTTGGAAGAAGAATGCAAGAATGCTCCTTAGAAGTGAGTATTCCGAGACTTTGCCTCAAGTACTTTGGACATGTTATCAGGAGGAATCAGTCCCTGGAGAAGAACATCATGCTTGGTAGAGGGTTAGAGGGTCAGGAAAAAAGGGAAGGCCCTTAAGGAGATGGATTGATGCAGTGGCTGCAACAGTGGGCTCAAGCATAGCAATGATTGTGAGGATGGTGCAGGATTAGGCAGTGTTTTGTTTTGTTGTCTATAGGGTTGCTGTGAGTCAGAATGGCACCTAACAGCAACAACAACAAAATGAAAAATACTTAAAATTCCTAGTTCATAATTGTGTATATTACATTCTCGCCAATCCAAACATTAGTTCCTTTAAAATATCTTACTGTCTTAGAAGTCAAGACTCTTGATGATAAGTACAATTAGAAATGTACAAAACTAATTTTTTTCTTTTCTTCATGGAGACTTAAAATATGATTTAAAAATTCTATAGTTAAATGTATATCAAGTCAGGAGCGTTCATCAGTGATTTTTTTTTTTTTTTTCCTTATCTGAAACTCATTGCTGTGGCATTTTGTATCTTGGAACAGAAGTAAGTCCACTGGAAGCCTGGGAATGGGTATGAAACAGTGCTCTGGGTGTGCAGAAATGTGCATCTGGGCTACACAGGCCTGCGTCTTTCTGGTTATGTGATTATTTGTATACTTAAGAGTTTGTAAGTAATATTTGGTAATTTTTACCTCATTTTTTTTAAAGTCATTTATCTGTGAACATCAATAGCTTATATTTAGTTTGCTCTTTTAAATGGGATGATATAATAGAATCTAGCAAAAATATAAATACATATTAGCATTAATCTAGGAATTACAAATATTGAGAAACAAATAATATACAAATAAAGTTTCCTAGAGAAGTCTTAAAGTAAACAATTATCTAATAACTTCTTTTGGTTTTACCTAAGTTTTACATTTGTGCATATATATATATGTACGTTATGTATTCATGTATTTTACAGATGAACTAAATGCATGATTAAAAAGTACCACCACCTTTTAGAGTTTTTATTCTGCAAATAACTTAGAATTTCTTTTGAAAAAAAGGAAATATTTGTACATAGGTTCTCATGTTGACTCCACTATAGAAAATAAGAATAATTTTTATAACATTTTTATCAATAAATAATTTATTTCCTTAATGGGTTAGTTTCAGGAAATCATAGATTGCATTCTTTCAGTGAGATTTATTATTAGACACATACTCATATATAATTATTTCTGACATAGGGTTGCACAGATGCATTATTTATGAATAATTTACTATTATCTTTATAATAGTAAAGCTTTAATTTGTTGAAGTTATGCATGTGGACCAAACAAATGAAAGTTACTAATAAGTGTTTGTATTTGACATCTGTATACTGTATTTTTTAGCATATCTCAAAGTGTTTTAGTCCCTGCCTAATAGATCTCATTAAAAAAACAGATATCAGCCCCAAGACAGTTTATCAAGACTAATATGAGTCCCCCTGGACTGGATTGACAATTTGTGTGAGGCTTCATATGATAGTCTTTTCATCGTCTTATTTGATCCTTAACAATTGGACATTAGTCACTGATTTATTTTATAATAACTCAGATGAATTGAATATTATCGTATTGTGTTGGACGTTTTAGTGGATTTTCTTTTTTACAAATTTCATTCAGAGTGCACATTGGGTGTAAATTATATATCCAGCCTGCTAGGGGAGTACTAACAATTGATGGGTTAGGTTTGAGAGCACCATGGGCAGAACGTTACTATCCCCTAGCTGCAAACCATATTTAACGCTAGCCTTAATGAAGATCGTCTAAATCTCAAATGCTTAGCGTTCTACTGGCTGGTTTTTATTTTTTGGTGACTAAAAATGTGTATCTGAAGTATTTTATATAAGGAATATTTTTTAAACCGTAATATATAGAAAAGGAATTAAAAAAATAATGAATATTTTAATATTGGTTTTTTATTTATGTTTTTGAATGACAAAAACAGAAGTTACAAGGCATAATTTCAGGGTTTAACTTTGAATTATTTTTTTCCCTCAATTTTCTTCAGCTTGTGTCCCCCCCCCGCCCCGCCCCCCCCCCCGCCCATGTCTTCAGTCAGTACATTTGTTTACTGTTGTATACTTTTGGTTAGGCAGTTACCATTCTCTGGTATCAAAAGGATATTAAATGCGGAACTGCCTGTATTGAAATGACTTAAAACCTTTTGGAATTCCGATATATCCATAGCAGTTGTTCTTTTGAGTCCCTTTTTAAAGCTTTGGTATATCACAAAAGATTCTTGAGGATGACTAAAGAGATATTATATTTAGTTTTTTAAAATTTATTTAGAGTCAATTCATGAAGGTAGCATAGTCATCAACCTACAGAAAAGGTGTTGCCAATAATTCCATGAGGGTTGACCAGTATGGCAATGTAAAGGAAGGGCTGAACCATAGCATTGTGTCATCTCTCCATGTGTGTTTAGGGCATAATGTGACCATACAGTATCTTTCATTTCAGCATTTTTGAGTAAAATTCTGATGTATTGTCAAGAAGTAAAGGCTTAAGCATCTAAATCTAACCAACTTCACCATTTTGAATGTGTACAAAGAAGTAATCATTTATTTAAAAAAAAAACAAACTCACAATTCTTTATTTGATGGCATGTAAAATAAAATTGTCCTAGTTTTTAGAGCTTTAATATTGAGATAATTCATTTGTACCTCGTCATTTGCTGAGCATTCTAGAATTTTATAGTCTCAAATCACAACACTACGGACACTCAGGAGACTCCTGGCTGTTTTATCTTATTAAACAATTTTGAAATCATTAATTTTTAATTAGTTTAGATGCAGTTTTTTTTTTTTATCGTTTCAATAGTGTGTGTGTATGAACTAAACGTTTTTTATTTAAACTACTGGCCAGAGTATTATTTACATAAATAAGTGGAGGTTCTTTCTAAGACTTCATACTGTGAGTATGCTTCATATAGCCACACTGTTTGTAGACGCAGAGATACTACATACTAATCTGTTATAGTAGAGCTTTTCAGCAGTTTGTTAACTCAGGTTTTGAGCAACTAAAAAGAATGTAAACTAGAAGATACATATACATCCCTCTCTGATTGAAAGTTCTAATTAAGTGAATTGGAGAAAATTAGCTGAAATTAGCTGTCAGAAAGTCACATTTAAATGAGTGATGAGCAAATCTGGCAGTAAACATTTAAATGATATAAATTGCCATTTAAGTGTATGGTTTAATGTTTGTCATGCATTAATGTGACATGAGACTGCAGTGACAATCAAGCAGCTTGCTCTAATTTGAACATATTTAGGGCTTTTGTGTGGAGTGCACGGCACACAAATTAAGACAATTGCTGTTTTTATGTGTCACTTTAAATGTGTTTCCCCCACCCCCACCCTATCCTAGACCCAAGTTAATGAAACAAACGTATCATTTTTGTGTGCAACTTGTATTAGTAGTTCCTGGATTTTTACATTAATTTTAAGTTTATGTACTTAAAATAGAAATTTACTTAAAGCTATTACAAGCCTTTCTCTTCTTATTTCAAATAAAGTATCAAGCAGTTTTCTGCTGTCTTAGTTGTTTACTAAATTTGTAAATACAATGAGTTTTATAAGAGATGTGTAAAACAATAACTTTCAGAATTGAAACTAGTTAAATTAGATTTTTTAGGCATATTTAATTTCACATATACTTTAGAATATGAGAATTCCCTGGAGTTTTATTTACAGAATTATTTTTTGTATTTTATAGGTTGTGATATATTGTGAAGCCATATTAGACATTATTAAATATTTTATCATTTGTGTTTTGCTGTAAACGTCTTCCTTATTCATAGGCATTCGTTTTAATAAAGCATATATTTACACAAATGTATACCTGTATACTAATAGGAATGGCTTTTGTCACAAGATGGTCTATACCCTTTTTTTTTTTGGCAATATGTGCAACCATACATACATCCGTTTGCAATTTCTACATATGCAGTTCATTGACGTTGGTTACATCACGGTGTGTCACCCTTCTCGCTTTCTCTACCCGTATTGTTAATTGTTACATCACCATTAATGTAGAGTACCCCTTAAAGTTCTTATCTGTGCTTTAGACTAACTGTTGTCAGTTTGGACTCATATAGATAATTCTTTATAAAAGCACAGTGCTCAAGACAGACATTCTTTATTAATTGATCTAAAATGTTGTTTAGTTTAACGATGGCATCGTAGAATAATTTTGGTTCAAGGTTTAAAGATCATTTCTGGACAATAGATTCAGGGGTCCCCCAAGTCGCAGTGAGTCTAGTAAGTCTGGTTTCCATATGAATTTGAAGTTCTGGTCATCGATTTTTCTCCTTTTGATCAGGATCTGTCTACTGGGTCCTTGATCAAAACGTTCAGTTATAGTAGCTGGGTACCTTTCATTTTCTTCTGGTCTCATGACAGAGGAGGTAGTAATTCATGGAGGCAATTAAACCTGCAGTCCATTTCCTTTTCCAGTTCCTGGGTCTCCTTCTCTTCTGTTCCAGGCAAATAGAGACCAATTGTATATTGGGTGGCTGCTTGCAAGCTTTTAAGACCCTAGGCGCTACTCATCAAACTAGAAGGTAGAACAGAAACTCCAAAAACGAGTTTAGGCCAATTGACTGGCTAGATCCATGAAGCCATGACCCTAAACCTTCAAACCAAGAAAACTAACCCCATGAAGTATTTAGTTGTACCTAAGTAGTATCAATAGGTGCAGCTTTTTGTTTCTTTGTCTGGCTGCTGTTGTAGTTATAAAATTATAAAAACACTTTATTTTCAGTTCCATCCCCCTTTTTTTCTGGTTTGCACCTTAGTGATAACAGTTACATTGGTCAAAATCAAAACCAAACCAAACCCATTGCTGTCAAGTTGATGCCGACTCATAGTGTCCCTATAGGACAGAGTAGAACTGTCCCATAGGGTTTTCAAGGATCGACTGGTGGATTTGAACTGCTGACCTTTTGGTTAACAGCTGAGCTCTGATTATGCCACCAGGGAAGCTGTGTAACAATTACCCTTAGTCATTGCCAATTTTTTCATCACATAAACAAAAATTCACTACTTTCTAGAGAGTGATTTCCGCTTTCCCTCCTTGCACCTGCCCTGGTAACCACTTGTAACCATTGGTCTCTATATAAAATTGCCTATTCTTGTCATTTTATATAAGTGAGACCATACAGTATTTGTCCTTTTGTGATTGACTTATGTTGCTCAACATAAGTCAGTGTCTTTGAGGTTCATCCATGTTGTAGCATGTATCAGGAGTTTATTTTTCTTTAAGGCTGAGCAGTATCCCATAGTATGTATGTACCATATTTTGTTTATCCATTCATCTGTTGATGGCCACTTGGGTTGTTTCCACCTTTTTGCTATTGTGAATAATGCTGCAAGGAACAATACCATTTATAACAGCAGCTAGAAAAATAAAAAACCTAGTAATAAACCTAACCAGGAATGTAAAGGGCTTATACAGGGAAAACTATGAAACACTGCTGCAAGAGACTAAAATAGACCTAAATAAATGTAAAGACATTCTGTACTCATGGATTGAAAAACTTAATGTTATGAAAATGTCAATACTACCCAAAGTGATCTGTAGATTCAGTGTAATCCTGATCAAAATTCCAACAGCATTCTTTACTGAAACAAAAAAGTTAATCCTCAACTTTATATGGAAGGGGAAGAGGCCCCAAATAGCCAAAGCAATTTTGAAGAAGAACAAAGTAGGAAACCTCACACTTCCCAATTTCAAGACATACTGTACAGCTACTGTAATCAAAACAGCCTAGTACTGGTTCAATGATAGACACATAGACCAATGGAATAGAGTTGAGAGCCCAGAAATAAATCCATATGCCTGTGGAGAACTGATTTTCAACAAGGGTGCTAAGTCCATTCAACAGGGAAGGAACAGTCTCTTCAGCGAATTGTGTCGCCAAAATTGGATTTCCACATAAATAAAAATGAAGCGAGGCCCATACCTCAACACCATACACAAAAACTAATTCAAAATGGATCAAGGACCTAAATGTTAAAGCTAAAACTATAAAATTCTTGGAAGAAAACGTAGGGGCAAACTAATTTTTTTTAAATGATAGATTATCAAATAGCTACAAATGCATGAGCAAGAGAAGACAAAATAACTGGAAGCTCATAAAAATTAAATACTTAAGTTCATCGAAAGACTTTATCAAAATAGTGAAAATACTGGAAAAAAATCTTTGGGGACAATGTATCCAATAAGGGTCTAATATCCAAAATATATATAAATAAAACTTGTACAACTTAGCAACAAAAAACAAATAGCCCAATCAAAAATGGTCAAAGGACATGAACAGTCAGTTCACTAAAGAGGATATTCAGGTAGCCAACGAACACATGAAAAGATGCTCATTGTCATTAGCCATTAGAGAGATGCAAATGGAAACTACAGTAAGATACCACGTCACCCCTGCTAAAATGGCAATGATAAAAAAAAAAAAAATGTTGACGAGAAATATGGGGATGCTGGAACCCTTATCCACTGCAGGTGAGAATGTAAAATGGTACAACCATTGTGGAAAACAGTGTATCATTTCTTTAAAAATTAGAAATAGAACCACCATATGATCCAGCAATTCCACTCCTAGTTATATACCCTAGGGACCTAAAAGTAATGACATGAACAGACATATCCACACTGATGGTCTGTATCTTAATGGCTGCTTGCTATAGAAGTTAGTCAATTGTGTTTTAAAAGTAAGAGATTTCTTATTACAATATTGACAGCATAACAGCAAGCCACAGCACAAATACGTCACAGCCATACACTTCTTACTCTAAAAGCAAGAATTAATTTCAGTGAGACATATTACCAGATGTCTTAGTCATCTAGTGCTGCTGTAACAGAAACATCACAAATGGATGGCTTTAACAAAGAGAAATTTATTTTCTCACAGCCTAGTAGGCTAGAAGCCCAAATTGAGGGCGTCAGCTCAAGGGGAAGGCTTTCTCACTATGTCTGCCCTGGAGGAAGGTCCTTCTCATCAATCTTCCCCTGGACTAGGAGCTTCTCCATGCAGGAACCCAGGGTTTAAAGGATGCGCTCTGCTCCTGGTGCTGCTTTCTCAGTGGTATAAGGTCTCCCTCCCCCCTCCTCGCTTCCTTTTCCTTTTATCTCTTGTGAGATAAAAGGTTGTGTAGGCCACACCCCAGGGAAACTCCCTTTACATTGGATCAGGGATGTGATCTTAGTAAGGGTGTTACAATTCCACCCTAATCCCTATTAACGTAAAATTACAATCACAAAATGGAGGACAACCATATAATACTGGGAATCACGGCCTGACCAAGTTGATACATATTTTGGGGGGACACAATTCAGTTCATGACACTGGATATAACTTTGTATATTTTTAATTAACCTTCAGAGCTTGCGTTTAAGAGATCTGTGGTTTGAATAGAATTACTTACTGGTAAAGCGGTCCGTAATACTAAACTTTTATATTGTAGTAATTATGGATGACATTGCCTAGTATAAGTATGATACTTAAAAAAAAAAAAAATGTCTTCAGTTTTTAAACTCTTTAGTATTTATAACTTTATTTAACTTAGCAAAAATTTATTGGTACTTACCCATGGCTCCTTGGGAGAAAGTTGTGACAGTCTGCTTCCATAGAGATTTACAGCCTTGGGAACCCTATGGGATTGCAATGAGTTGGAATTGACTTGAGGGCTGTTTTTTTTTTTTGGTTTATTGTGTTACTAGGCACAGTGCTAGTAACTGGGAATGTAGTAAGAGGAAGTGGACCTTGTAACCAGATTTACCATGGAATACTTGATTATGCTTATTTATTATTTATTGGATAATAGCATTATTATGTTAAAACCATCAAATATTTGGTGTAGTATAATATTAATACCTGTAATGGTAAGTCAGCAGTTATAAATATCTGTTCCACCCTGAAATTGAATTTCTTGGTGTACAAGCTCAATTAATGCCCAAATAATTTGGTTACAGCTGTCACAATAGAAAACAAAATATTTTAATTCTAGAACAATTATGAATATTTCAAGTGAATAATACATTTTCTTTCCCATAGTAAGTAGCCTTTACATTACATGGCTTCCTTTCTTTGACACATAAATTGAGTCCCTCTCAGGCCCCGAGTTACAAATATGACCAAGGCAGACCCAGGCCTGGCCCTCATGGTACTTCCAGTACAGTGCACAAATACTGAAATATAAGCAATCTGTTACAATTCAATGTGACAAGTGCTAGAGTCTCTAATTATAAGCAAAAAAGAATGGATTTTGGTGATAAATAGGGCATCAGAATAGGTTTTGTTTTTTTAAGTCTTTGTTTAGAGTAAATTTAGTGCTTACTTATTGTTTTAAATTTCTCTATTTTTAAAAAAGAATTCAGCACAATAATATGATCTATTCTCTTTTCAGGCCCTGGAGAGTGAATTTGTTTCCTGCCAGCTTCACCAGTGGATTGATCTCATTTTTGGCTACAAACAGCAAGGACCAGAGGCTGTCCGGTCTCTGAATGTGTTCTATTACCTGACCTACGAAGGAGCTGTCAACTTGAATTCGATAACTGATCCTGTATTGAGAGAGGTAAGTTATCTGACTGAGACAGAAATTTCTAAATCAGGTATCTTTAGACTATAAAGATACTAGGTATCATCTTTCATTTTACTGATGAAAAAACTGAAACCAGATGGGGGAAGTGACTTGAGCAGGATCGTATGATCAACTAGTGATTAACTAGAACTTTAACCAAGGGATTCTCTCCAACAAAATGTTTGACTTAGTTTAAAATGAGAGCCTTTTCAGTTTAAACCTTTTTAGTCACTACAGTGTCACTGAGTTGAAATTGACTCTGTGGCAGTGGGGGGGTTTTTTTTTTTTTTTTTAGTCATATTTATAATTTCTATAGCTTTGGAAGCTACTCACATGATGTAAAAAATAAGGAAAATAGAAATTAATTCATTAACAACTGTGAGCATAGACCTTTATAAATGTGATAAAGCACACATTTATATGTAATACATACTTGAGCACATATACAGTGAAACCTGTGAGAGCCGGTACTCGACGGAATTGCCTTGTTTTTCTGGGTCTCACATGCCTTCTGCCTTTAACAGGGTGCAGTCTTACCATTTTTCTATTGCTTACTTTACTTCGCAGGTTTTAGTCTATAACAATATACAAGTTTATAGTAGGAATGAAGTCTGAAATACTTATTTACATCATGAGATTTGGTGTTAAGACATCATTGAGAATTATTTCATTTTTTTCATTTATCTTCCAAGGAAAAACATTCAAAACATGGTTTTAACAAAAAGCCTGTATATAGCCTGCAAAAGCCAGAAACCTGTCAGAGAAGGAAAACTAAAATGTTTTCCACTAAGAAAAGTGGTAAGACTCCACCCTGTCAAAGGCTGAAAACTTACAAGACCCAGAAAAACTAGGCAGTCCTGTCAAGTTCCAGGTGTCACAGATTTCACTGTATTTCTAATTTAATTATGCATAGTCTTAACTCTGACATCTCTTATGTGAAAAGATTATAGAACTGAATAAAAATAACCTTGAATATCTATACAATTTTAGGAAAGAACTGAAAGAAACCAGGAGTTTGATTCCCAGGAGAAGTTGTATATCACTTAAAACTAAAAAAAACCAAACCCACTGCTGTCGAGTTGATTCCGACTCATAGCGACACTATAGCACAGAGTAAAACAGTCCCGTTGGGTTTTGAAGGAGCAGCTGGTGAATTCAAACTCTGACCTTTTGGATAGCAGCCAAGCTCTTAACCACTTTGCCACCAGGGCTGCATATTACTTTAAAGGGGAAAATAATTTAAAGGGGAACATGACTGAGGTTTGTCTAAGTCCCTGGATGGTGCAAGTAGTTAAAAACTGGACTACTAATCAAAGGTTGGCAGTTTAAACCCACCCAGAGATGCCTCAGAAGTAGGCCTGGTGATCTGCTCCCAAAACACCACAGCCTTGAAAACGCTATGAAGCACAATTCCACTCGGCACACTTGGGGTCACCATGAGTCAGCATCGACTCAGCAATAACTAACAACAACCAAAAGCTTTGTCATTTTTCACCAGCACTTCAAGTACTCCTTTATAGTTCTACTTATGACCTGATCATGTTCGAAGTATATAATAGGGACATCTTTAAGTAAATTGGCACATTACCACCTGATTTACATGCTAGATAAAGGTTAGTGTACAAAAAAAAAAAAAAAATACTACATGTACATTTGTTTTTAATTGCTGTTTTTCAGTTTTAAAAACCATGGAAGCAGAGAGCTGGACCAGATGAACTCTTTTTTTTTTTTAATTGTGTTTTAAGTGAAAGTTTACAAATCAAGTCAGTCTCTCATACAAAAACTTACACACACCTTACTATGTACTCCTAGTTGCTCTCCCCCTAATGAGACAGCACACTCTTCCTCTCCACCCTATATTCCCTGTGTCCATTCAGCCAGCTTCTGTCCCCCTCTGCCTTCTCGTCTCCCCTCCGGATGGGAGCTGCCCACATAATCTCATGTGTTTACTTGAGCCAAGGAGCTCACTCCTCACCAGTATCATTTTCATCTTATAGTCCAGTCCAGTCCAGTCCCTGTCTGAAGACTTGGCTTTGGGAATGGTTCCAGTCTTGGGCTAACAGAAGGTCTGGGGACCATGACCTCCCAGGTCTCAGTCTCAGTCAGACCATTCAAGTCTGACCTTCTTACGGGAATCTGAGGTCTGCATCCCACTGTTCTCTTGCTCCATCAGGGATTCTCTGTTGTGTTCCCTTTCAGGGCAGTCATTGGTGGTAGTTGGGCACCGTCTAGTTCTTCTGGTCTCAGACTGATGTAGTCTCTGATTTATGTGGCCCTTTCTGTCTCCTGGCTCATATTTTTTGTGTCTTTGGTGTTCTTCATTCTCCTTTGCTCTAGGTAGGTTGACGCCAATTGATGCATCTTAGATGGCCGCTTGCTAGCATTTAACACCCCAGCCACCACTTACCAAAGTGGGATGCAGATGTTTTCTTAATACTTTCTGTTATGCCAATTGACCTAGATGTTCCCTGAAACCATGGTCCCCAGACCCCGGCTGCTGCTACTCTGGCCTTTGAAGCATTGGGTTATATTCAGGAAACTTCTTTGCTTTTGGTGTATGGACCAGATGAACTCTTAAAGGCCCTATCAATTTTTCAGTTCTATGAGAATGTTCCTTCTAAGAGGCTTTTATTATCTTAGAGCAGCAATTAACTGGATGGCATAGAACATACATAGAGTTCTGTATATAAAACTGAGGTTAAATCAACGTGCAAATGGTGTTACAGAATAGTAAATGATTTCATTCTTAGAATAAAATACTATAGACACTTTTACTTTTTTTTTTAAATATTTGAGCAGCACTACTTTGTTCTTTTAAATTTTCATGATTCTTCAACCAGATATATCACCTGCTTTCATTTTTTATATTTCCCTGTAGTAATTATCCATATCTTCATATAGCTGTTATTTGTCTGACATCATAGTCTACATGTGATTTTATAATCCTGTTTTACTTACCATACCCGCATATATATATTTATATTGCTATAGTCTCCATATTTTTAATTTTGTAATTCCTTAATATTCTACAGTTGCTATGAAAGTATACTTATTTTGCTCATTGTAGGAACCTTTTTTTTCTTTTTTTTAAACTTGTCTCTTAGTGTGTCCAGGTTGATAATAACTAGCTACACCTTTCACTTTAAAGTTTATACAACCTTTACATGAATAAGGTTGCCACTCAACCTGTGTCTGTCTGACACAGCTAGTTAAAAAGTGGACCATTTCTATCAGCTGTTTGTTTCCTCTGTAGAACACTCAGTGTGACCAGCTCCTTGTTTTGTTCTGCACTGGCTACCTCTCTCTCTCTCACACACACCAGTTACATGGATAAATTGTATAATATGTGAATTATATCTCAGTAAAGCTATTAAAAAATCTTTCCTAAATTATTTCCTTTGAGTGATTTACCAAAGACGTGTACTGGTTAATCTGGTACTGCATAGTCTAATAGAAGTTTCTACAGTGATGGAAATGCTCTGTGTTCCAGCTGTCTAATACAGCAGTCACTAGCCACATGTGGTTATTGAGCACTCAAAATATAAGTAGTGTGACTGAGGAACTGAATATGTAATTTTAGTTAATTTAAACAGTCACATGTGACTATTGGCCTGTATACTGAAGGAGAGAGATATGGAAGACTGCCATGTATATCTGTGCTGACCATGTTTTCTGAATCCAAATTCAGGGCATATGATGAGACAGTGGGAGAACAGATATTAAATTAACTTGGTAGGCTATTTGAAATTCGACATACTCCACGAAGGTATTATGTATGTAGGTAAAATACATGTGTAAGTTAAATTCTTTTTTTTTCCTTCACTTAACCTAACACATTATGACCTCAAATAAGTTTTTTAAATACTTATTTTGCATGATGCTCATTTGCTAAAGACTGTTTAAAATTTGCTTTAAGTTTCTTTGACTTTTTTCCTGCATCCCCAAATAGATAATCATCAGCAAATTAATTCTGTCTCTCTCTTTTTTTATTTTGTGAAAATACATAGTTTTTAGACATAATGATCAGTGACATTGGTTAAATTCTTCACATTGTGTCAACATTCTCTTATTTCTGTTCTAGTCATTTCACCTCCATTTACTTAGCCTCCTGCCTCACACTTCACCCGCAAACTTCTCATCTATGTTTTAAAATAGCTGTTGGCTCTTACACAGATTTTTTTTTTTAAGGTAAAGCAGTATTTAAGGGTGACAATCTTTACTCCTTGGGCTAAACTGTTACTTAGTTTAAAGGTAACTTCGGGGATAGTTTCAATTCAAGGTTTGAAGGGCAACGTAGGGCCATAGTCTCAGGGACTCCTCCAACCTCAATAGATCCAGTAAGTCTGGATTGTTTTTATCAGGATTCGTCTATTGTGTTCCTGATCACAGTGTTCAGTAGTGGTAGCCCAATACCATCCAGTTCTTCTGATGGAGAAGCCCGTGGTTCACATAGACAGCTAGTCCTGTAGTCCAGTTCCTTCTCGCATTCTTGGGTTTTGCTGAAAGTTTCCTGATGGGGGAGATTGGGTTATTAGCAAAATTGTGGAGAGCTACACACATTCAAAGTGCATGGTAGGATGCCACTGCCTGTTTTCTACTTCCGTCAAAATCTCACAAGCAAGAGATTTAATTTTAATGCAGTGCTTATGCTGCCCTGGTTTCTGTTGGCTATGACTGAACCACTTAGAAACCAGTTCAAATACAGTATAATAAACAAGCAAGCAAATAAATGTGGATTTGATTCCTTTTTTTTTTTTCTGTTAGTTAACAGCTGTGCAACTTGAATCTCCCTGAGACTATGTTTCTCGTATCTAAAATTGGTATGATAATACCCACCCCATAGAGGATTAGATGAGATATAATGCATATATAAAGTACCTGGCATGGTGTCTACCCCATAATAAGTACTCAGCAAGTGTTAGTTCCTTCACTTGTGTTGTTTACTGTTAAATCCCTGTGTTAGAAAAAACAGTCGCAAAAGGAATATCGAACCACTGATTGTGTCATAGAAAGAATCATAAAATGTTAACAGTGGAGAAGCTAGTAGAGACTCTTTCCTATAGGACACATGCAGAGTTCATTATGAAGTTGGACAATGAGAAAGCAGAAAACAAGAGTGGGTCATAATTTATTCATTTTTTTCAACAAACTTAAATTGAACCCAAAATATGTGATACGGTTTAAAGAATTGAAAGGCATGTCTCTGCCCTCACCCTTCCCTTCGTAGTCTAAAGGGAAAATATGGATAAGTAAACAATTATAAATTCCATATAGAGATAAATATACTGTATGTATGTACAGGATAGAGGATAGGTACTAAACCCAGACTGACAGAATCCAGACAAGTTTTCTGGAAAATGAGAGACCGGAGCTGTATATTGAAGGATAAAGTCTTAGTCAGGGTTCTCTAGAGAAATTGAACCAGTGAGATATACGTATACATATATGTACAGAGATTTACTTCAAGGGATTGGCTCATGAGATTCTGGGGGCTAGTAAGTTCAAAACCCATAGGTCTGGGGATAAGCATCTGAAGAATCCTGCTGGCTCATGAGATTATGGTAGAGCTGGCAAGTCTAAAATCCATAGGTCAGGCTGTAGGCTGGAGACTTCTTGCATTCTAAACCGTAGGTCAGGCAATGGGAAGAGTGCAGAGTGGAGAGAGAACAAGTTCTGCCATGATATCTATTTATAGTCTGGAGATAGACCATAACTTAATGAAACTCCCCTTTTAACTGATTACATTACATTAGTTTACGTTATACAATAGCAACTACTCTGATGTTTGGCCAAAACACTGGGAGCCAGAGCCTAGCCAGACTGACACATAAAACTAACCATTATGGATTAATAGAGACATCAGGTAGAGATGTGAGCAGTGGATACCCACAGTGAGGAAACTGCATGAGCTTCCTGTCCAGAGGTGAGAGAACATGTCTGGAGCATGTGGTATATGCACAGTGAACTAAAGGTGATAAGGTGGGAGACATAGACAGAAGCTAGCTCATGAAGGGTCTTTATTGCCATAAAGAATAATTTAACTGCATTATGAAGGCAGTGGGGAACCACTGAAGGTGGGTGACATGAACTCATGTGTGTTTTAGAACCTGACCGAAAGGAAAACTGAACAGGTAAGAACAGAGAAGTGCCCACTGGATTTTTCTAAGAGATCATTGGTGATCTTAGAAGAAGTAGTTTAGAAGGCAGAGGATTGTACTGTGGATTGGACGTGAAGAAGTAAAGACAGTGAGTAGAAAAAATCAGGAAGAAACTTTTAATCACTTTATTGAGGTATAATCTACGTATCAAACAATCCACCCATTCAAATTGTAAAATTTGTTAGGTTTTGTAATAGATTCACAGACTTGTGCAGGCATCACCACAATCTAACGTAGAACATTTTCATCACTAAAAGAGACCCTGTACCCATTAGGGACACCCTGGTGGTGTAGAGGTTAGGAGCTACGGCTGCTAACCAAAAGGTCAGCAGTTCAAATCCACCAGGTGTTCCTTGGAAACCCTATGGGATAGTTCTACCCCATAATATAGGGTCTCTATGAGTCAAAATCAACTTGATGGCAACGGGTTCCGTTTTTGGTTTTATACCTATTAGCAGTCACTTTAAGGAATTTGTATGTATATTTTTAATGAGTAGGCATTTGAATGTTTCTGTGTTAATCGCAAAGATCTCAAAAAGAGGGAAACATGTCAAACATACAGGAGAGAACATTTATTATATTACCAAGCTGTATGAGGAAGTGGAAAGGTACAAAATCCAGAGCACAGATAGAGATGAGCACAGGACAGGAGAGAAGAAGACTGCCCCATCTGAGACTGGACTGCAAAAGATTAGGTGGGGATTGGTCTAAGTAAACATGCATGAATGAGGTGAAAAGGCAACAAGATTGTCTTTATGAGGGTTTGTACTGAGAATGAGATATTTTTGGAAATAGCTAACACAATGGTGGGCGCTTAATAGATGCTCAGTAATTGTTTCCTTTCCATGTTGTCTTTCTCTGTTGTCAACAGCAGGAGAGTAGGTACAGAAAAAAAGTTAAACAGAGAAGGTACAGATACATTTTTATATAGAGGTTGGATTTTGTCATGGGGTTATGGTAGAAAGTACTAAAAAAAAAAATGATTAAAGTTGGAAGAGTGGTTGATGAAATTGTTAAGGGGGTGTGATTGAAATGATAAATGTGGATATAGGCTGGATCAAGGAAGGCAGGAAGGGGCTGATATACTGGGAGAATTCATTCTCTCATTCATCCATTCAGAAAATACTTGTTTTGCTCAAGGTGGTAAAATACACAGATGAGCAAAGACAGACAAATTCCGTTCAGTCACAGAGCCCACATACTAACAGGACACACAGAAATAAACATTAAAGAACAATTTCAGCTAGTGATAAGTGCTGTGAAGAACATAGGGGGATTCATTGATTGCAGAGAGGATCATGGACTTTCCTTCTCCTCATAAACGCTTTCTCCTTCAAAACTTTAGGACTGGGGCAAAGCTATACAAGGAGATGAAGGAGGCAGCTCCCACTGCCCTACCCCTGGCCAAGTCCATGGCTATAATCCCGAGGCTGAGTGAAGTTTCCAATTCAAGTCTGGTCACAAGCCTCCTGCCAGTTGTAAAGCTTTCACTGTTGCCATCCCTTAATTTACTCCCCAGCCCCACCTCCAGGCCACACCTATCTTTTCTTCAGAATTCTATACCTCTGAGGTGCGTTAGGAAACCCTGGTGGTACAGTGGTTAAGAGCTATGGCTGCTAACCAAAAGGTCGGCAGTTCAGATCCACCAGACGCTCTTTGGAAACTCTATGGGGCAGTTCTGTTGTGTCCTGTAGGGTTGCTGTGAGTCAGAATCAACTCAACTGCATCAAATTTGCTTTTTTTTTTTTTTCAAGGCACTTTAAAGGCGCAGTGGTTAAGTGTTGGCTGCTAAGTGAAAGGTCAGTGGTTTGAATCAACCACCTGCTCCATGGGAGAAAAATGTGGCAGTCTGCTTCCATAAAGATTACAGCTTGGAATTCCTATAGGGCAGCTCTCCTCTGTCCTGTGTAGGGTCATCACGAGTTGGGATCAACTCGATGGCAATGGCTTTGGTTTGGTTTTGGAAGGCGCTTTAACATCACTAATATTAGTATATTTGTACATCCACTTATTTTAAAGCATTCTCTCTTCAAAATCACAGTAATGATACCATAGATTTGTATCTTTTTAGTATTTAAAGGAGACTAGACTTATGTCTATTCATTAGCTATCCTTTTTCTTATTTCTGTTCACCACCGCACAGTTACTTCACTTTGGAACATGTGTATGTTCGCACAGTCATGCGCGGAGGCAAGTTGCCTACGTACAGATCGTACATTCACCTACTACTTGGCAAAAGCTCCATTCCTCTTGGGAAAGTTTCTGTTCTAGAGTGAATTTTTTCACCTCTGAATGGTTAATGCATATGGTATGGTAAGTGATCATAAAAATAAACTCTCTATAAAAAGAGCACTAAACGAAAGAAATAATAACCAGAAGAGGAAGAAGAGTAATGAGAAAAACAGCCTGCAGCACGTTAAACTTTTATGTTGTTTTTAATTTTTAGAAAGCAGCTGTGTTATCAGTATACAACTATGTCTGCATTTACATATAAAAAAATATATAGCACACACCAAAAAGAATTATTTCAGGCAAATACGCTAATCTTTTTTCAAATATGTGTGACCCCAACTTAAAGATACTCTTATCTTTAGCTGTTTATACTAACAAGTCTCTTTACTCCTTTTTATTTCTCTGTCTCTTTGGTACTCTCTCTGATCTTTATCAAAGAATGGTAATTTTGATACTCTTCTCTCTGCCTTTACCATTTTTAATGTCTCTGTTTTCCCTAGCATTACATGTATTCTTCTAGAGACAAGGAATAAATATATAAAAATTGGTCATTTTCTGATCATTTGGCTGTATTTGGTTTGGCTCATTCAATTTTTTTTCCTTCAAATATAGCTTTATCAACCATTAAAAAATAAAAACCAAGGAAATAAATTTTAAAAAGAGAGAAAAATTAGGATAATTGAACTTAGGGTTGGATATGAGTAAGCATAATAAATATTTTTCATTAGGAAAAAAACTCATAAAAATCCCAATTGGCATAATAAATATATGATGGATTGAATATTTATTTTACAGATTAATTTTCCTTTCTAAAAGATCTGGCATAAATATTTTCCTTAAATAATTTTAAAAATATATTTAGAGTATAATTGTATTTACAGACATGGTTTCTAGAACAATTCTATATCCTTACACATCTAGAACATTTACCTGTTGCTTCCCATATAAATGGTATTTTATACATCTCAACTATGAAACACTATTGGTGTTTAGTTGGCAAAAACTCGAAAGTTTAAATACACATATACACACACGTTGTTGTTGTTGTTGTTGTTGTTAGGTGTCCTCAAGCCGGTTCCGACTCATAGTGACCCAATGTATAAAAGAACTAAACACCGCCTGGTCCTGAGCCATCCTCACAGTCGTTGTTGTGTTTGAGCTCATTGTTGCAGCCACTGTGTCAGTCCATCTCCTTGAGGGTCTTCCTCTTTTTCGCTGACCCTCTACTTCACCAAGCACGATGTCCTCCTCTAGGGACTGGTCCCTCCTGATCACACATCCAAAGTCTGTGAGATGAAATTATTGTGTTCTCTTGTTTATATTTTTCTTGTTTCTCTTCTCCGGGTATCACTTCTCACTTCTTGTTACTATGTCCTGTGCCTGCCTTTTGGGCACCCCTCATTCTGCTCCACACTTTACTGTTTCTAAGATGAAATAGCCTGAAAAACCAAATGATTAGATTTAATAAAACTAAATTAAAGGTGAAGTAAATAAGTTTTGATTACTTTATTGATATGAAAACTACAGTAATAAAGATAGTGTATTTTAGAAAAGGAAACAGCAGTTCAATGGAACAGAATAGAGCTTCCAGAAATAGGCATATTACATATGGGAATGTAAATATATGACAAAGGTGGTATTTTAAATCACTAGCAAAAAGATATCTTGTTCAACATGTGATATTAGGACAGCTGGCTGATTGTTTAGAATATAAATTAACTTAGATCCCTGTTTCACACTTTAAAACCACAATACCAAACCGGTTGCCAGCAAGTCAGTTCCGGGTCATGGTGACCCCATGAGTGTGTCGCAGTAGAACTGTGCTCCATAGGATCTTCAGTGGCTGATACTTCAAGTGTACACAGCCAGGACTTTATTCTGAGGTCAAGAGTGTTAACTGTTTGTACTACCCACGGACTCCATCTCCGAATTAATTAAAATTTTTTTTTTTTAAGATTATATAAACATAAAAAGTGTAACTGCAGAACTTAGAAGGAAATACAGGTAAAAAGTTTTATAATCTTGGAATAGGGAAAGCCTTTGTAAGCTTAACATCAAAACCCAAAATCATTAAGAAAATTGGTAGATTTGGCTAGATAAAAACTGAAGTTTCTGTACATCCAAGAAAACAACACATAACGCAGTACAGGAATAGATAATTCACAAAAGATGAAATGCGAACAACATATGAAAAGTAATTCATCCTCTCCAGTAATCAGTGATGGAGCCCTGGTGTTAAAATGGTTAAGGGCTCGGCTGCTAGCCCAAAGGTCGACAGTTCAAATCCACCAGCTGCTCCTTGGAAACCCTGTGGGGCATTTCTAATCTCTCCTTTCGGGTCACTGTGATTCGAAATTGACTTGACAGCAACAGATTTAGTAATCAATGAAATTCGACTTAAAGTGTGACAGCATTTTTGCCTGTTAGATTATCTCAGGAAAAAAATGAAATTCCTAGTATTGGTGAGGGTATGAGAAAAGAGACACTGTCATGCATTAGGTGAGAATAAAGATAGGTTGAATCTTTCTGGCAATCTGTAAATGTTCATGTCATTTACCAAGGACTTTATCAAAAAAGAATAATTGTGCAAGAGTGCCAACAAGTGTTTCTATTGTATAGTTGTTCATAGAGGGCTGCGGTAGTTCAGTGGTAGAATTCTCATCTTCCGTGCAAGAGATTCGATTCCCAGCTCATGCATCTCATACACAACCACCTTCAGGCTGTCATTGGAGGCTTGCATGTTGCTGTAATGCTGAACAGGTTTCCATGGAGCTTCCAGACTAAGACATCTAGGAAAAAAGGCCTGGTAACCTACTTCCAAAAATCAGCCAGTGAAAACCCTGTGGATCACAACGGTGCAGTCCTGTTGTGCATGAGGTCACCGTGAGTCGGGCCAACTCGATGGCAGCTAACAACAAAAGGAGTTGTTCATAATAGAAAAATAACAGCAATATAAATGGCCAGCAATAGAGAAATGGGTAAATAAACAGTGTTGGTAAATCCATACAGTGGAATACTCTACATTGTCAAAAATATTGCCATAGATCTGTATGTATTGTCGTGGAAATATGTTTTGTCATGTTAAAGTGATAACAAATCATATTAAGAAACATAAAATACATATTTTCTATGTGTATACATGCATAAGGAAAAGTCTGGAATTATAGACACCAAAATGCTTATGGTCTCTAGATGATGACATCATGGAATTCTTTAATTTGCTAGTTTCCTGTATACTGAAGATTGTTTCTCTTTAAAATCAGAAAGAGGAGAAAACAACCCACAAGTGTCTTTCCATTTTGAGGGGGAAAAATGTGTGTTTGAAAATCTGAACAAGTAGTATGACTTCAGTATTGGCTATTCAGAGGGCTTTTGGACTACTTTCTGGTCTTTGGTCACGTTTTCAACATTCAAGGCTGCCAGAGTCATGACTTTATAATAACTTCCATGTAACTTTGACAGGGATTAAGGAATTTACAAATTGTCTTTTATCTCAGAAGTCAGAACAGCTTCAATCTCTTAATTTGTTTTTATGTAACCCACAAAGCTGTATTTTTTTTTCATACTTTTTAGCACTTTGATTTTATTTTCTTCATTTCCCCTTCATATTTGAGGAGGATGAGAATGATTATTTCTGCTTTGATATGAAATGTTAGCTATATCACTTGTAATTATAGTTCTTGTCATCATTTTCTAAAATGGCCTAAGATTAGTGAACTCTGGATCTCTGGGTTCACTGCTTTACTCTGTGTGTGTGTGAAATAAATAGTTATACATTCAAAAACCAAACCCTTTGCAGTAGAGTCGATTCTAACTCATAGTGACCCTACAGGACAGAGTAGAACTGCCCTGTAGCGTTTATAAGGAGCTGAGCTCTTAACCATTGTGCCATGCTCTGGACTCTAAAATTTTATTTAGCAAAGCAATGCATGTTAACTTTAAAAAATTCATATAACAGCAAAGTATATGAACGATGGAAGACCCCTGTCCCCAAATTTGCTCTGTTAACTAATTGCCCAGTACCCTTTAACTTGAAAGGTGCTGGGCTTGAAATTCCACCGTTAGAAATGGTTGGTACAAATATTTGGTTACAAATTTTTTTTTTTTTTTGGTAACGCAACAACCCTTTCCAACTGTTCGGCTGTCTCTGACAGGATTCGATAATGGGTTTGTGGAAAGCACAGAGGCAGCAGGGTCCGGACAGCCGTTGGCAGTGAGCACAAGGGAGGGTCTTGAGCTGCGCCTGTTGTTGAGGGAAGGGCAGAAGGTTCAGAGGCTGAAGGACGTACTTCCGCTAGATGTTGCCGAGGAGCAGCAGTAACAGGACAGTATTGTCTGTGCTTTTCACCTTGCACCTTGCCATAAATACTCTATTTCTTCTAGAAACATCATTTTCTCCTTTCCAAGTTAATACAGTGTTATTTTGTGTTTATGTGAGTTCAGAAAATAACTGACGTTATTACTTTCCTTTTGAAAATGGAACTCAGCTGTATTTACTTACATGGATGGGAGATAGGGGAGGGAGAGCCGTGATATTGCCCAGTTTAAAGAGTTATATACAATGGGTCTCATAACATGAAAATAAAACCTGAAAAATCTCCCTAAGTTGTGTTTAGTGTCAGTGGCTGGTTTTCCCTCTTCCAAATTTATCCTTCCAAATGCTGTGTTAGCAGCGCATAATCACTCTGAGAAGGTCTGTTTTCCAAAAGCAGCAGCAGCAGTGTTTAAGTTTACATGACCCCGGTTTCATGACAGCAGTAGCAAATCAGATATCTTATCCAAGGAAAAGCATTTTTGGCTTAGAATTCAGTCACTCTCATGGTGGGAGTCAACAGCTTATTTCAGCTCCAACACTGCTGCAGAACCCTGGCTGCAGTGAATCTTTCAGACAGTATAAACACAATTGGTATTTATAGCATTGTTAACATTTGTTAAATAGTTGGGGGAGTGGTCTGTATGCCCGCTTTAAGCAGGTGGGACAGGAATCTTTGTTGTGACTGCAGTAGGATTTAAGAGTAGGGCCACATGATTACAATGGTTGTAACAGTATAGTAAATTAGAAGTGTTGAATACAATAAGTTAAGATTTCATGCAGTCGTAATTCAAAGTGTTATGGAAACAATCCTGAAGCATCTCTGGCCAGAAGTATGTTACACAGATGGCATATTTGACACAGTACAGGGCAGGAACTGTACAATGAACAGCCAAATAAAGGGTGAGGATTAGTCAAGTTTTAATTGAAAACCTACATTTAAAAAATACCATAACATTATGCCAGACTTTCTCGTATATCAAAACCACAATAGTCAGAGAGTTTCCCTTAAACAATTAAATGAGTATCAAAGTTGTCAGTAAAGCTAATCTTTGTATTTTGCTAGTTGTTATGCCTATTGCAGACCTTGTAGTTAATTGTTGTGTTCCGCTGTGAAGACAATTCTGATTCATAGCAACCCTACATGACAGAGTAGAACTGCCCCATAGGATTTCCAAGGCTGTAATCTTTACAGAAGCAGACTGCCACCTCTTTCTCCTGCAGAGCGGCTGGTGGGTTCCAACCACTGACCTTTTGGTTAGCAGCTGAGTGCTTAACTATTGCACCACCAGGACTCCTCTCTTAAATAGTTGTAGCTAAATTATACATCCAAGGACATAAAGCAGGGTATTATTTTTTTATTTGTTTTCCCCTGTCAGCTACCTAGGAGCCCTGGCAGTGCAGTGGTTAAGAGTTTAGCTGCTAACCAAAAGGTAGGCAGTTCACATCCACCAGCCACTCCTTGGAAACCCTTTGGGGTCACTGTGAGTCAGAGTGACTTGGCAGGAACGGATTTAGGTTTTTGTTAGATTTCAGCTACCCAAGGAACCATGAGTCATTCTGTTATGCTGATGACTTCTGTCATGAACCTCTGCTCCCTTCAGGTATCATCTTCCTTTTAAATGGGGAGTGCATAGAGTCACCCCAAATCAAGGGGCTCAATTTTGTTCTCTAAATTTTAAATTCAATTTAAGCCTCTGGAAAGTTTAAGGTGAAGAAGATTACTTAGACTTGAAAGATACGTGTAAAATTATTTGCAGGTATGAAAATTTCTAAATGCTTAGAATGGCAACTTTGTTTTATTTCTAACAAAGATAAGGAAGTTTACTTAGAATGGCAGTGCAGTGGTTAAGAACTTGGCTGCTGACCAAAAGGTCGGCAGTTCAAATTCACCAGCTGCTCCTTGGAAACCCTATGGGGCAGTTCTACTCTGTCCTATAGGGTCGCTGTGAGTCGGAATCGACTCAATGGCAGCAGGTCTGTTTTTTTGTTTTCATTATTGGTGCAAAGAAGCAACTGAAATTCTGTATTCTGCAATTTGAAACACTTGAGTCAAATGCATATTTTTTAAATGTTAATAAATGAAACCATGTTAGAATAGTAAATTTGTTCTTACCTCTTTTTCTCCCTGATAGTGTTGTATAATTGAAATATGTATGTGTGTATATGTGGGCACACGCATTGCACACGCACACCTTGTATTTCAGGCTATTAAGTTCCATGAGGTCAAGTATCGTGTCATCTAATTCCTCACTGCACCTCATTTCTGTGTTTTACACAGTAATTGCTCGCAAATATTTTTAGAAAAATAGACCAAGTGATTCCAAACAAATGAGTGACTGATCAGATGACTGCTTCTTTCCATGGCGTAGTTTAAACATGTTTTTCCGCTCCTGAGAAATAACCTTTTGAATTCAGTGAATTAACTCTCCTGTTATTTCATATTTCTGTTTTTTGTCTTTAAGAACTTTTCACCATGTTTTCACTACATTTGCCTCTTAGCATTGGCAACCTCTTTGAAGCAGCATTCCACTTATTTTTCTAGGCAGCCTGCTTTATCTACTTATTTCCAGTAGCCAGAGATGGAGGTGTTTTGAATGAGCACATCAATGTTCTAGACAGAGATACTGTTTGAAATTATCCATGAACACGGTGCCGCCAAACATTACTGAGTGACGTTTGTTTCTGTTGGTTGTGTCTGCTCTGACTAGCTGGTTTCTTTCAGATTGGCAGCGGGGATTATGCTGTGGTAGATGGACAGCTATAAGACTGGAGACTGTAGTGAGGCTGGCCTGGGCCTCCATTAATATGCCTGGAATGTATGGGCTTAGTTACAAGACACTAATGGGAAAATCTCTGTGTATTTTTACAAATTGTAATTACTTTATGTTTTACCTTAGTAACTTCCATAACATGGTTTGAGTAGATAATGTCAGTAAAATACTCCTTTCCCCACATAATTTTTGTCCTCCTATGATTGATCACTGCATTTTTATGTTTTAAATAAGTTTTACTTTATTTAGCGAGCTGCTGTTTCTCTTTGCTCTTTAAGCACTCCATACCACCATGACAGAAGTCCCTGGGTAGTACAGATTGTTAATATACTCAACTGTTAACCAAGAGGTTGGCAGTTGGAGTCTACCCAAAGGCACCTCAGAAGAAAGGCCTGCCTATCTACTTCTCAAAAATCATGGAAAACCCTATGGAGCACAGTTCTACTCTGACACACATGGGGTCACCATGAGTCAGAATTGACTCGATAACAGCTGGTTACCATCATGACATGTATACACTTCCAGATACCTGAGGCATCTTCAGTGCCTTTTGGAGAAAAATATTTTTACTTACAAAATTGATACACCTTCCTAAGTATTTAGCTAATATTAAATGGTGTAAAAATATTGCTAAAACTAATAGCTCCATGGAAGTCACATAGAAATAAGTTAGGAAGTAAACTCAAGATAACAAAATTAATGCTGTAGCAAGGTCAACTGGTGTCACTGTTTTTGGACAACTTATCAGCTGGAGTTACTCTTAGATGATTAAAAAAATATTTTGGAATACTATGTTAATATTAAAATTATACTAAATCATAGAGCTATATCATATATTGGCAGATTTTTATTTATTTATTTTTAGTTTTAGATTTTTTCAAATGGAAATATCTTTTTTGTTTTTCTTTGTATTAAAAGTAATAAACATTTTTTTGTAAGATGTCAAACAATATAAAAGTGGGAAAAGTATAAATTTTTATTCTGCAGATTTTCTCGTCCTCTCCCACCAGGAATAACTGCTGATAGTAGTAATGTTCTCCTAGCCTGTACATGTGTTTATTCATGCCCGTGTGTAGGTGTGCTCACAGGGTGTATGTAAGTACATATATATATGTTTGTTGTTGTTGTTAGGCGCCAGCTAGTAGATTCCAACTTGTAGCAACCCCATGTGACAGAGTAAAACTGCCCACAGTGTTTTCTTGGCTGTAGTCTTTACAGAAGCAGATCATCAGGCCTTTCTCCTGTGGAGCCCCTGGCTGGGTTCCAATCGCTAACCTTAGACTAGTTTCCAGTATATGGTAGACTAGTTTCCAGTATATCGTAGACTAGTTTCCATGTCAAATACATTCAGCTCAACTCAGTCATCTTAATGGCTGCATAGTATTCCATTATCATAGTTTATTTAACCAGTTTTCTATTTTGATAGCCAATTAGTCCCCCGTGCCAGTTTTTACTGTTACAAAGAGTGCCATAATAACCATCTTTGTACCTAAATCTTTCCCTGTTTATCTGATTCTTTTCATATGAAAATTTGCAGAAAGGGAATCAATAGTTCAACCTCTGTTTGAAAACAAAAAATTTACTCTTGTCTACATTCTCAGATGTTTTTGTCCGTGTCTAATTTCCCGAAATTAAGAAAAAAAAAGTTACGGCTTTGTAAGCCCAAAGATACGTAGAATCACTTCTGTTCAACATGATTTGTTTCTTTACCATATTCCTCTTCTATCTGGATTATTTTGTATGTTTTGCTGATTAAATGGCCTCTGATCTACATTTTGAACATTTCTCTAATTGAGTTTTAAATATTCGAATTGCAGCATTTTGTTCTGTTGTACATAGGGTTCCTATGAGTTGGAACGAACTAGATGGCACCTAACAACAACAACAGTTGCTCGTGTATCTATTACTTTTTTTTTTTTTTTAGCTAAAAGACATTTGCATTTATGCTTTACACAGTTTGAATTCTATATCTATTTTTATTTCTGGAACATTTTGAATATTTATATTTTGATCTTAAAAGATTAGTTTTAAATAATTTCAGTTAGGTTCATTATGCTGTTTTTTAGAGTTTGTGAATTTATTGCTCTAACCACTAAGCAGTAACCCTGAATTTTTTTCCCCTTATGTTAGTTAAACGGGTCTCTCCAGTCTCTGTCAGGCCAGTAAGTCTGGTCTTTCTTTTTTAGTTAGAATTTTTGTTCTACATTTTTCTCCAGCTCTGTCAGGGACCCTTTACTGTGATCCCTGTCAGAGCAGTCAGTGATGGTAGCCGGGCACCATCTAGTTGTCCTGGACTCAGTCTGTTGGAGGCTGTGGTAGTTGTGGTTTGTTGGTCCTTTGAACTAATCTTTCCCAAGTAGTAACTTGACTGAAGTACTCTTTTTACTTGCTGATTTCAAAGCTAGATTTTAACATTAGCCCCAAAGGACCCTGAGGCTGGTCAAATAGTAGCTTTGAGTGGAGACTTGTCAAATATCCAGCAACTTGTTCTCCACTTTTAAGTTCAAATGTGTGAAGGGAAAATGAAATACTGGCACAAGTAATGATATGGTGTGTAACAGATTAGAAATTACTGGATGGCCTCAATGTGACTCTTTAAATATTGAAATCTTGATTTTGAAATCCAAAATATGAAAACTTGATTTTGAAATCCAAAATATGAAGGCTTGTTTGGATTCTAAACATCTCTTGGTAAAAGGGTAGACTAGAGTCTTAAGACAGTCTTCTCGTACTTAATTTTAAAAATATATTAATATATTAATTTCATTATAATAGATTAATAAATAAATAGTACAATTATTCTTAATTTTTTTTTCTAGTCCTCTAGTTCAATTATATAGTGCATTTAGATGTAAATATGTAGGAGATAAAATGCAATTTCAGAGTTGTGAGCTTAAAAAAGGCACATACATATGTTTTTACCTTAATTGTATCCATATGTTTAAGTTATTTCACCACCCCACCACCCTGCATCTTAAAATTTTACAACATTTATGCATGGTTTCTAAGTGTTGTACTGAGTTCATTTGTTTCCTCAGTTAAATTAAAAAGCCTAGTTCAGAGAGACTAAAATAGTCTTTGTTAAATTGATGGTAAATACTACATTGTCACTAAGCCAAGTCTCTTTTGCTTTAATATTCTTTTTTCTCTCTTTGTTTCTTTCTTCCTTTCATTCTAACTAGTGTGTGTATCTATATATTCTTTATATATATTCTGTCTCTTTTTCTATATATAGCTATAAAATTATACAAGTAGGTAATAGTTATCATAGAAAACACAGCTTGTTGACAATCTCTTCATAGTATTTCCATTTGGAAATCCATTAATAAATCCTCTAGGTAATATTGAGAATGCTGTTTATAAAATATAAATATGTGGTTTTATTGGAATGTCCTGAAGTATTTGCATGGTGTTTTTTTTTTTTTTTAATTACTATACATATATTTCAACATCCGAAATGATGCCTGCTGAATTCAGGTTTTATTATAGAAAGTAGTAACAGGCTGTTTACAGAAATAATTGGGAACTGGTGAATAATAATATTAAATAATAAAGCACACTTTTTAGTAGAAATGTTTAATAAAATGTTTTATTCAATACTAGGCTGTTCTGTAATAGTATATGTCTTAGCTATATCCCTGCTGAATTAAGTTGACATAGATGGATATTCATCTAATAAATATTTATTGAGCACCTACTATGTGCCAGGCCCTAAAAGCACAGAATTACTTGACAACCTCTAATCTCAAGGAGACATATAGTCTAATCGATAAAACAGAAAATTAAACTAGTAATTAGAATATTAGGTGAGTAGACATCCAAAATGGTAAGGAAGAAGTAAAATTATCCCTATTTTTAGGTGATATGATCTTATACATAGGAAATCTCAGAGATGCCACAAGAAAGCAATTGGAACTAATAGAAAGATTCAGCAAAGTGGCAGGGTATAAGATCAATATACAAAAATCAGTCAGATTCCTCTACGCTAATAAAGAGAACTTCAAAAGGAAATCGGGAAAACAGTTGTATTTACAGTAGCCCCCCAAGCAATAAATTACTCAGGAATAAATTTTACCAGAGATGTAAAAAACTTACACAAAGAAAACTACAAAACATTGACAAGAAACCAAAAGAGACCTGCATAAATGGAAAAAACATACCATGCTCATGGATAGGAAGATTTGACATTGTAAAAATGTCAGTACTACTCAAATCAATCTATAGATAAAATGCAATGCTGATCCAAATTCCAACAGTATTCTTTAACAGATTGAAAAAAGTAATCAACTTCATATGGAAAGGAGGAAAGAGGCCCTGGATAAGCAAAGCATTACTGAAGAACAAAGTAGGAGGCCTTGCACGTCCCGATCTCAGCCGCTGTAGTCAAAACAACCTGGCACTGGTCCAACAACAGACACATAGATTAATGGAACAGAATTGAGAACCCAGAAGTAAATCCATTCACCTATAGACAGTTGGAGCCCTGGTGGCACAGTGGTGAAGAGCTACGGCTGCTAGCCAAAAGCTCGGCAGTTCAAATCCACCAGCCACTCCTTGGAAGCCCTATGAAACAGTTCTACTCTGTCCTATAGGGTTGCTATGAGTTGGAATCAACTTGACGGCAATGGATTTTGGTTTATGCACAGTTGATCTTTGACAAAGGGTTGAGATCCTTTAAATGGGGAAGAAATAATCTCTTTAACAAATGGTGCTTGCAAAACTGAATATCCATTTGCAGAAAAATGAAACAGGATCTATACCGCACACCATACACAAAAACTAACTCAAGATGGGTCAGAGACCTAAATGTAAAACCTGAAACTATAAAGACCATAGAAATAAAAAAAATAAGGGCAAACCCAGGGGCCCTGAGTTATGACATGAATAGACTATCAGATATAACTAAAAATGCACAAACAGAAGAAGATAAACTAGACAACTGGGAGCTCCCTAAAAATAAAATACTTAGCCCATCAAAAGACTTCTCCAAAAGAGTAGAATAAGAACCTACAGACTGGGAAAAAATTTTTGGCAACAATATAGGTGACAAGGGACTAATCTCTAGAAATTGTCGCAAACTTCAACAGCTTAACAACAAAAAGACAAACAATCAACTTAAAAAATGAGCAAAGGATATGAACAGACACTTTACCAAAGAAGAATTCAGGTGGCTAAAAAACACATGAAGAGGTGCTTGCAGTCATTAGCCATTAACCAAAACCCATTGCCGGCAAGTCAATTCTACCATCAAGTTGATTCCGACTCATAGCAACCCTATGCACAACAGAATGAAACACTGCCCGGTCCTCAGCCAGCCTTACAATCGTTGTTATGCTTAGGCTCATTGTTGCAGCCACTGTGTCAATCCACCTCGTTGAGGGTCTTCCTCTTTTCTGCTGACCCTGTACTCTGCCAAGCATGATGTCCTTCTCCAGGGACTGATCCCTCCTGACAACATGTCCAAAGTATGTAAGACGCAGTTTCACCATCCTTGCCTCTAAGGAGCATTCTGGCCACACTTCTTCCAAGATAGATTTGTTCATTCTTTTGGCAGTCCGTGGTATATTCAATATTCTTCGCCAACACCACAATTCAAAAGCGTCAACTCTTTTTCGGTCTTCCTTATTCATTGTCCAGCTTTCACATGCATATGATGTGATTGAAAATACCATGGCTTGGGTCAGGCACACCTTAGTCTTCAGGGTGACATCTTTGCTCTTCAACACTTTGAAGAGTTGCTTTGCAGCAGATTTGCCCAATGCAATGCGTCTTTTGATTTCTTGACTGCTGCTTCCATGGCCGTTGATTGTGGGCCCAAGTAAAATGAAATCCTTCACAACTTCAGTCTTTTCTCCGTTTATCATGCTGTCACTCATTGGTCCAGTTGTGAGGATTTTTGTTTTCTTTATGTTGAGGTGTAATCCATAGTGAAGGCTGTGGTCTTTGATCTTCATTAGGAAGTGCTTCAGATCCTCTTCACTTTCAGCAAGTAAGGTTGTGTCATCTGCATAACGCAGGTTGTTAATGAGTCTTCCTCCAATCCTGATGCCCCGTTCTTCTTCATATAGTCCAGCTTCTCGTATTATTTGCTTAGCATACAGACCGAATAGGTATGGTGAAAGAATACAACCCTGATGTACACCTTTCCTGACTTTAAACCAATCAGTATCCCCTTGTTCTGTCCGAACAACTGCCTCTTGATCTATGTAAAGGGTCCTCATGAGCACAATTAAATGTTCTGGAATTCCCATTCTTTGCAGTGTTATCCATAGTTTGTTATGATCCACACAGTTGAATGCCTTTGCATAGTCAGTAAAACACAGGTAAACATCCTTCTGGTATTCTCTGCTTTCAGCCAGGATCCATCTGACATCAGCAATGATATACCTGGTTCCACATCCTCCTCTGAAACCAGCCTGAATTTCTGGCAGTTCCCTGTTGATATACTTCTGCAGCCCTTTTTGAATGATCTTCAGCAAAATTTTCCTTGCATATGATATTAATGATATTGTTCTATAATTTCCACGTTTGATTGGATCACCTTTCTTGGGAATAGTCATAAATATGGATCTGTTCCAGTCAGTTGGCCAGGAAGCTGTCTTCCATATTTCTTGGCATAGACGAGTGAGCACCTCCAGCGCTGCATCTGTTTGTTGAAACATCTCCATTGCTATTCCATCAATTCCTGGAGCCTTGTTTTTCGCCAATGCCTTCTGAGCAGCTTGGACTTCTTCCTTCAGTACCATCGGTTCCTGATCATATGCCACCTCTTGAAATGGTTGAATATCGACTATTTCTTTTTGATATAATGACTCTGTGTGTTCCTTTCATCTTCTTTTGATGCTTCCTGCATCGTTTAATATTTTCCCCATGGAATCCTTCACTATTGCAACTCGAGGCTTGAATTTTTTCTTCAGTTCTTTCAGCTTGAGAAATGCTAAGCATGTCCTTCCCTTTTGGTTTTCCACCTCCAGCTCTTTGCACATGTCATTATAATACTTTGTCTTCTCGAGAGGCCCTTTGAAATCTTCTGTTCAGCTCTTTTACTTCATCAATTCTTCCTTTTGCTTTAGCTGCTGGACGCTCAAGTGCAAGTTTCAGAGTCTCCTCTGACATCCATCTTGGTCTTTTCTTTCTTTCCTGTCTTTTCTGTGACCTCTTGCTTTTTTCATGGATGATGTCCTTGATGTCATTCCACAACTTGTCTGGTCTTCGGTCACTAGTGTTCAGTGCATCAAATCTGTTCTTCAGATGGTCTCTAAATTCAGGTGGGATATACTCATGGTCATATTTTGGCTCTTGTGGACTTGCTCTGATTTTCTTCAGTTTCAGCATGAACTTGCATATGAGCAATTGATGGTCTGTTCCACAGTTGGCCCCTGGCCTTGTTCTGACTGATGATATTGAGCTTTTCCATCATCTCTTTCCACAGGTGTAGTCAACTTGATTTCTGTGTGTTCCATCTGGAGAGGTCCATGTGTATAGTCGCCATTGATGTTGGTGAAAGAAGGTATTTGCAATGAAGAAGTCGTTGGTCTTGCAAAATTCTATCATTCGATCTCTGGCATTGTTTCTATCACCAAGGCCATATTTTCCAACTACTGATCCTTCTCCTTTGTTTCCAACTTTCGCATTCCAATCGCCAATAATTATCAACGCATCTTGTTTGCATGTTCGATCAATTTCAGACTACAGCAGCTGATAAAAATCTTCTATTTCTTCATCTTTGGCCCTAGTGGTTGGTGCATAAATTTGAATAATAGTCGCATTAACTGGTCTTCCTTGTAGGCATATGGATATTATCCTGTCACTGACAGTGTTGTACTTCAGGACAGATCTTGAAATGTTCTTTTTGACGATGAACGCAACACCATTCCTCTTCGAGTTGTCATTCCCAGCATAGTAGACCATATGATTGTCTGATTCAAAATGGCCAATACCAGTCCATTTCAGCTCACCAATGCCTAGAATATCAATGTTTATGCGTTCCATTTCATTTTTGACGATTTCCAATTTTCCTAGATTCATACTTCGTACATTCCAGGTTCCGATTATTAATGGATGTTTGCAGCTGTTTTTTCCCATTTTGAGTCATGCCACATCAGCAAATGAAGGTCCTGAAAGCGTTACTCCATCCACATCATTAAGGTGGACTCTACTTTGAGGAGGCAGCTCTTCCCCAGTCATCTTTTGAGTGCCTTCCAGCCTGGGGGGCTCATCTTCCAGCACTATATCAGACAATATTCCGCTGCTATTCATAAGGTTTTCACTGGCTAATGCTTAATGCTTTTCAGAAGTAGACTGCCGGGTCCTTCTTCCTAGTCTGTCTTAGTCTGGAAGCTCAGCTGAAACACGTCCTCCATGGGTGACCCTGCTGGCATCTGAATACTGGTGGCATAGCTTCCAGCATCACAGCAACACACAAGCCGCCACAGTACGACAATCTGATAGACACGTGGGGGATTCTACCATTAGAGAGATGCAAATGAAAATTACACTGCCATACCATCTGACCCCAACAATAATGGCACTTATCATAAAAACAGAAAACAAATGCTGCCGAGGTTGTAGGGAGATTGGAACTCTCATATACAGCTGTGGAAATGTAACATGGTATGGTGGAAAAGTATATGGTACTTCTTTATAAAACTAGAAATAGAAATACCATATGATCCAGCAGTCCCACTCCTAGGTGTATATTCTGGAGAAATAAGAGCCTTGACATGAATAGATATATGCACACCCATGTTCACCGCAGCATTATTCACAATAGCAAAAAGATGGCAACAACCTTAGTGTCCATTAACAGATAAATGGATAAACAAACTATGGTACATACACATAATGGAATACTATACATTGGAGAATAACAATCCCCGAAACATCTGACAACATGGGTAAACCTGAGGGCATTATGTGGAGTGAAATAAGTCAATCACAAAAGGACAAAGATATGAGACCACTATTATAAAAAATCAAGAAATGGTTTATACACAGAAAGAAACATTCTTTGATGGTTATCAGGGATGGGAGGGGGAAGGAGGGAAAATCACTAAGTAAATAGTAGACACATATTAACTTTGGTGGAGGGAAAGACAATACACAATATGGGGAATGTCAGCACGGCATGACCAAGGCAAAGGAAAACACAAAGCACAGGCATCACTAGCCTGAGACCAAAACTAGATGGTGCCCGGCTACCACTATGAACTTCTCTGACCAGGATCACAATAGAAGGGCCTGTACAGAAGGGGAGAAAAATGTAGAACGAAATTCAGATTTGTAAAAAAAAAGACCAGACTTACTGGTCTGATAAAGACTAGTGAAACCCCTGAGACTGAAGCCCTTAGACACCCTTCAAATTTGGAACTGATCACACTCCCAGAGATCACCTTTCATCCAAACAGTAGACATGCCTATAAAGTGAACCGTAACACCTGTGAAGAATGTGCACCTCAGAACAATCAACCATACAAGACCAAAAGGGCAGCATTTGCCCAAAAGCAAAGTTCAGAAGGCAGGAAGGGCCAGGAAAGCTGGAAAATAGAAACGGGGAACCCAAGAAGGAAGGGGAGACAGTGCTTACACATTGAGGAGATTATAACCAATATCACAAAACAAGCTGTTGAATGGGAAACTTAAATTGCTCCGTAAACTTTTGCCTAACCACTATAAAATGATCGTATATGTAAGAGCTACAGCAAGCTACGGCTGCTGACCAAAATGTCAGCAGTTTGAACATATATATGTATGTATACTGTACTAACATAACAATATCAAACACTGCCAAGAATTGTTCCAAGTGTCTTATATTATCTCATTTAATCCTCACAACAACCCAGTAAAATACCCACTATTATTATCCTCATTTTTAGAAGAGGAAACTAAGGCACAGATGGTTAAGTAACTTGCCAAGGTCACTCAGCTAATAAGTGATAGAGCTAAGATTTGAACTCTGGCAGTCTGGTTCCAGACTGATGTGGTGTGGCCACATGATAAGGAATTTGAATGGAAGGATTTTAACTGGACAGTTTCTGTAATCAAATTTGCAACTTTAAAATTGATCTCCTTAAAATTCCAGATGTATTCAACCCCTCAGAAAAAAGATGAAGGCAGCTGGCTAAAGCTTATGTTTTTGGTCATTGTAGGATGAAGCCTTAAATTAGAAGTAAAAAATAAATAGGTAGTGGCAGGAACACTCTTATTTTTCAATGAATGTGCCTAGCACATCGCCTAGGTTGAGCCCCCTTTAAGATAACCTATGGCCAAATGTAGGAGCCCCTGCGTGGTGCAAAGGATTAAATGACTTGGTGGCTAACCGAAAGGTTGGAGATTAGAGTCCACACAGGGGCCTCTTGGAAGAAAGGCCAGGCAATCTACTTCCAAACCATAAACCATTGAAATCCCTGGGGAGCACAGTTCTATTCTGACACACATGGGGTCACCATGGGTCAGAATGGACTCCATGGCAAGTGGTATTACATTTTTATTACCAACAATTCAAAGGTAAGTCAAGTAGTAAAGCATTATTTTTAAGTATTGTACAGCCTCTTCAGATGCCTTGAAGACTTAGAAAGATTATTATCTAATCTATGTGGGATAATACAAATTTTATTCTGTCTTTGAGACAGAATAATTAGACCAGTATAATACATGACTTGAAAAAGCCATCTCCTGAACTGGGAACCATGTATCTGATAAGGGTTTAATATCCAGTATACATAAAGAAGGTCCTACAACTCAACAACAAAAACACAAGCAATCCACTTAAAAAATGGTCTCACCCGTTCTGCTTTTTCTCCAACCTGACTGCCCCTTCTCTGTCTTCTTTATTAACGCTTAAGATCTTACCTTATATTTCCTGAGGTTTATCTCTAGGTGTGTGTGTGTGCGTGCTCGTGCACACGCGTGTGTGTCTGTGTGTATCAGAGAGAGAGAGATTGATTTTCTTCCTGGGGCTTAACCAGTGGTTTCAAAAGAGCCCTGAAATCTCTCAGAATTGTCTCAGGGGCTACTGAGAAGGCTTATTATTATTACTTAGTAATGATTATATTTCCTTGTTTGTGATTTATTAATTGCCTGTGGTGCGAAGGTCATGCAGTGCATATAAAAAATTGAAGACGTTTTCTTAGGGATTTAAAAAAAAAAAAAAAAAAAGATGAATATACTGTCTTATGAATTTGAGGGGTTTTCTTCATCTTTTTCATCAGGGAGTTAAGTTTACTGACTTGAAGGTTGAATTTGGTCTTTATGTCTTTGCGTCCTCCCTCCTCTCACACATACTGTAGCATTTATTAATTTACTCAATTTCGAGATATACCAGTGAACCAGATAACATCCGTGCTCTCCTGGAGCTTATATGTTAGTGGGGGGGGGAGGCATTAGCAAGTAAACAGAGTAATTAAAGATACTGCTAGCACCCGGTGTTCAGTCGTTTCCGGTGCTGAGGGAGTGATGGGAAGTGAGCGTGTGGGCCAGGTATACGGGAGAACCATGGTGGGGGTGCCTCACACAGGGCGCACACACATCCTTCATGAAGGACACGCACACATGTTTCTTATGTCTAGTTAGTCCCTGGTTTAACTGTCTCATGCTTGGATGCAACATGTGGCTTTTACTTTGTTGTTTAGCCACTAGGTTCAAAGAGACTGTCAACAATAATGCTCTTCCTGTGGCAAAAATAATGTAAAACCATGCCATTTCACAGGTGCTGTGTTTCTTTTTTCTCCTGCCACTTCCCAGAATGGAATGGGGCCTAGAATCAAAGCAGCAGTAGGTTTTCTCTATACCTGTAAAAGATTAGCTTTTAGTCATCGGGGATGATGCAAGCAGGAAAACCAAATGTAAGAAAACTGAAATGAAGCCAAAAAGGACAATTTCTGATTGTAATAGCTGGTTTCTGTTTCATATCACTGAGCAAGATGAGAAAGTTTTGCAGGGTTTTATAGGAACAGCTTCCACAGTACTAAAGGGTGACCTCACTCTCAATGCCCTTGCCAGGTGCTTAGCCCCACTGTGAACACACAAGGTTGATTTCCAACATGAAACAAGCCAGAAGTATGGAATGATATTTCAGGTAACAGCTGTGGTTCTATATCCTGTAATTAGCACCTCTTAACCCTCCAACTTGCCCATGCGTTTTTCAGGCTGTTGAAGCTCAAATCCGAAGTTTTGGACAGACACCTTCTCAACTGCTTATAGAGCCCCATCCTCCCAGAGGCTCTGCCATGCAAGTGGTGAGTGTGCTTTCACTCTCTCCTTTCTTGTGCTTCTCTCAGGCTGTGCTTGACATTCATGACAGTCTTTATCTTTGTGCTTGAGATTCTCTACCACATCTGGGCAGTTCTTCTGTTCTTTTTATGCAGTCTTTGTTAATCTGCCAACAACTAGCAAACAGTATCGCATGCTCCCTTGGAGTCTTTGCGAAGGTAAACACGGCTCCAGTGCCCCAGCATTTCATCAGATCATATTGTGTGTTGCAGAATGAGAAGGTCCATAATTGTCACGAATCCTCACTATAGGATAGAGAACTCCACACATAGGGTTGATATGTTTTCTGGTTTGATCCTATGACTTTCTAGATTATTTTTGTTACTGTGGGTGTTTGTTTTAGTTTTTTGTTTGCATCCTAATACATCTTTCAGTTTGGGAATTCTAAGACTAATTCTAATATGTAGGATAATATTATTGATGGTCAGCAACCACAGGGAGAAAAAAATGGCCACTATATACCAAGCCACCCAAAACATAGTGGCTTAAAACTGTGATTTATTACTATCTTGATTCTGAGGGTTGAGTGAGTATTTCTTCTGCCCTTTTCACTTCAGCTTACATAGCTGGGAGTCTCCTTCCATGTGCTCTTTCACTGTCAAGGAGGTTAGACTAGGCCACCACTATGGTAGGAGTAGTGTTGGAAAAGAATGAAGACAGAAGTGGCTAGGCTTCTGGAGGCCTAGCTTTTGAATGCCACACAATGTTATTTCTGCCACATTCTGTTGGTCACGAAGCTAGCCAGAATCAAGGCGGAGGAATATATACTCAAGCTGAGAAATGTTACAGCTATCCTACTTTTATAGTTCCTGAAATTTCAGAGGGGATATTTTTCAATCATATTAAAAAAAAAAAAAATCACAATAAGAAATATTGAATTTTAAAATGGAAACCCAGGTGGCAGAGTGGTTAAGAGTTTGGCTGCTAACCAGAAGATTGGCAGTTCAAATCCACGAGGCACTCCTTGGAAACCCTATGGGGCAGTTCTATTCTTTCCTATAGGGTTGCTATGAGTCGGAATCAACTCGTCGGCAACGGATTTTTTTTTTTTTTTGTATGATAAAAATATGATTTTTAAAATAGCCGATAGATTTTTTTCTTGAATTGCCCTCCATAAAAATAGATTGCTCATTACTGTTTTAAATGAAGAACAGGGACTATAAAATCTGTCTCTATAAATGTAATGAATATTTTAAGATAGATTCTAGTTTTTTGTTGTTGTGGCTTAGACACAGTAGATTGCTGGCAGATACTGGAAAGGAGAGATTCGCAGACAAAAAAAGGGAACAGGAAATAGATATGTAGTTAATACAGTTGGCCATAATGATAAACTAAAAGCATTTGTAAGTGATTTGCATCACCTTTCCCCCCAAGTTTTTTAAACAGATGAAATCAGATTTAGGTGAACATGAAGGGTGAGTGTCGTGGACACAAGACTACACAGAAAGAAAACATTTAGCAAGAGCAGTGGAAGATAATGCCATAAAAAATAGTAAGACTGATTTATGTTTGGGCTTTGGAATTAGTTTTAGTGATAGCTTGTCAGTGAGACACAGGCTGCTTTTGGTGCTGGCTAATGGAAGCCCTCCACTGCTCCGTTGACTTTCTGCTTGGGTCACTACACGGACTTGTCACTGGGACAGTGAGGGAATTCCCACAGCGCAGCCTCCTGCACAGCAAAAGGCTCAGTTTTACTGCCCTTCGGGTGGTACGACCAGAAGGCACAGGCTGATGTGTAGACTGGAGACCATCTTTGCCACTCTCCCCATCTTCTGTATTGAACTCCTGAACTGAGTTTCAGATTTGCACAAATTGTGCTTTTCATCATAAATGTATGTGGGTAGGAAAGAAAAGCATGTTGGAAAGAAAATCGGAGTTGTCAACAAACATACACTTAATCTAGGAAAACAGAATGAAACCTGTCTAGGAGTTTCCTGCTTCTACGTCAGACTTGGATCTCAGAAGTAGATGAGGGTTTGTTTCTTGTTTCTCTCAGCCCTGTTTTACCAGTTGTTGTTTGGCTTATCTACAACTGTGGCCATCGCTGCAGCCTAGGCCAATAGGCTGGGGTGTGCTTTATTTCATTTCTTGTATTCCTCAGCCTGTACTTATTGGCCAAGGATACGATGGAGCCCCCAAAAGAGTTTCCTGCTTGTTGCCTACATTGAGAATTCTAGCCAGGATGGATATGTAGGAACGGACTGGAGGTAGAACTTGTCAGAATGCAGTGAACAGTTCTAGATAAGGAGTCTGTAGCCTGCTGTGCACAGTGGCTTGTCCTTGCCACGTGGCTAAGAGTCAGCCCACCAGAGTCGCTGTATAAACAGGACCGTCTTCCTATATATTAGAGATTGTTCCTTTTGTTTTTGTTTAGGGTATAAACATTGGAATTATTCAGTTGGAGCTTAAATATGTTTACAGTACGACCTGTTAAACTCGAAAATATATATGAATTTTTTTGCGGTGAGACTTTGTATGTTGTACTCTGATTTTCTCAGAGTTTATAAATTGACTTTAGTAAATGTTGTAAAATTATGTAATTGAAAAATGAGGCTTGTTACCCTGAAATGACGTTCATTGCCTTTTCTCAGATTTCTTCAAAGGTTGCTTGTAGGATATTTAGTTTGGTGTTGCTCATTGTTTCTCATTTTACCCATTTTCACAGAATTGCTAAAACTGTATAAAAGGTTCTTTGTATTAGGCAAAGTACATTATTGATATCAAGGGTTTTAAAAATCAAAGGCAGAAGTGTATTGTTTTTACTAACACTCAGATGAGTTACTCCATCAACCAGCAGTGCTTCCCCCCCCACACACACTCACACACACACACACACACACACACTCACATATGAACACAGAAGGAATTAAAGCCCCATCGTGCTGCGTTAAGTGCATGAGCCATAATATACAGCAGGTGTAGTAATTAGCAGGCACACGAAGGCTGCCTATTTGTCTGGTTGTGCTGCTGTTACTGTATCCCCCTGTGTTTTCACACCATCAGATAGTGGGATTTAATTGAGGCCACATCAGATGAGGCATTACTGACACCTTTAATTGAATGAGCATCCAGGGAGGATTAACTCATAATATTGATTGGCTTTTAGCCACTTGCTCAGAAGGGTGTCTGGGTAGCTTATTAGTTGCCTTTATTTACACCTTTATGCAAAGAGTGCAAATAGGAATTCTTACTGCAATATGTTTTTCTAAGTACTCTTAATAACTTTTTTAAAAGGACTGATAATAAAAATGCAAATTTATTTAATTTTTTATTAGCAGTTCTGAATAAATATGTGTTAAATATATGTGCCTACACATTTACCTATACCTGGTGTACTGAAATATGGTGGTAGGAAAGCAGCCAGAAGCACTTCATCACAGTATTTCAGTTCTGGATGATACTAATCAGCTATTCAAAAATAGACGTGGTAAAAGAGAATTGCTGAAAATGTACAGTGCAGTTACTCTGTGATAGCATACCAAGGATGAATAACGCCAAGCAGGGTAGTGTCACATGTGTCTAGCAGTCTTCAAGATTTTTTGTTGTTGTTTTTGTTAACTGTTAGAACAATCAGTGTTTAACACTTTCAATTTCTACTTTTCAAAGGAGGGATCAAAAAAAATCTTGAACTTTCCTTGTTTGATCAAGAGGGAGAAAGGGACATCTTGGTATTTCTCGTTATTCCTACTTACAGCAGAAAGCAATGGCATTTGCATTGTACTAGGGTAGTGTTTATGACTTGGTACACTATATAAATACATTGTTTTTACAAAGTACGTTATTTATGCATTACTTTGAAACACGTTTATGATTAATTTTGTATATTATGTCCATAAGTTATTTCTCTACTGTAATAATGTATACTCTCTAACAATTGCTTATAAATATATTTGTTTTAATTATCTCTTTATTTAGTTGTCAAAATCTTCATGCTAACGCAACACAACTTTTGATGATCTTTGGAAATTACTTTGGCTTGCTTTTATGACTATTGTATATTCTCATTCTTCTTCTTTTTTATACCAAAAGGTCATTACTTGACGTGTGATAGCAACTGATACAGCTTTAATGCAATCCCCAATACTTTGCCTATTTAGAAACGCAAATCAAAATCATTATTTTAGTTATAAGTGGTGGGAAAGAGAGCTAATAAAACCCTATGGATTTTTTAACTATCTCTGTTAATGTATTCTATTTCAATCACCAAAAATTTCAGTTGATGATATACATGAAAAACAAACAGATCATAGTTGCTGTTTCTACAAGCCTTTCTGCTCCGTGTGCCTTCATTTACAACTGTGTTAACATGGTCTTCCTCTTCTTTTCCTGCTTTTCCTGCCCCTTCTCCTTCTTGTCTTTCTTCCTTGTGTATTTGGGTTCTTGTCATGCCCACTCAACAGTATCTCCTCCTGCAGAGTCCACTGATGTTCACAGACCAAGCTCAGCAGGATGTTATCATGGTCCTAAAGTTCCCCTCCAACTCCCCTGTCACTCATGTGGCAGCCAACACCCAGCCTGGCTTGGCAACTCCTGCTGTGATCACAGTCACTGCTAACAGGCTGTTTGCCGTGAACAAGTGGCACAACCTTCCTGGTAAGTAAAGAAGTGTCATTTTAAGACATACTAACTGCCGAACGCTGTATAAAGAAATTGTAATATCCTCTTAAATGTATTATATCTCAACATTTAAGCTTTTAATTTTCGTGTATTAGTATGACTCAAAATGTTTAAGAGTTTGAAAGGCATGAAGAAGTCTCATCTGAGCCATATAGTACAAATTCTGAAACATAAACTATTCTTTGGCATCTGGTGGTTTGTCTGAACTCCTCAGAGATAAATGTTGTTTGTAATATTTTAATATGATAATGTTCTATATTATGTCCATAAATAGTATAAATTTTTTATTAGATGTTTCCCCTTTTTTTACTTACTCATTCACTTATTCATTAAACACTTCTGATTTTCTATAGTGTGCCAGAAACTGTACATTTTTTGTACATGGCATTGTGCTATTTGGTATGGCTGGTAGAAGAAAAGGACGTTTAAATTAATCCATTCCCGTCAAGTCTATTCTGACTCATAGTGACCCTATGTGACAGAAAACTGCCCCATAGGGTTTCCAAGGCTGTAAATCTTTACGGAAGCGGTCTGCCACATCTTTTTCCTGCAGGGCGGCGGGTGGGTTTGAACCACTGACTTATTAGCAGCCAAATGCTTTAACAGCGGTGCCACCAGGGCTCCTTAAATGCTGAGCAGTCATGGTACCTCAAGAGAGGATACTAAAATGACGATTAGAATCATAAACTGCAGAAGTTTGAAGAGACGTTAGAGTTCACCTAGTCCAGCTCCATGTTTTCCCGGTGGGAGACACTGAGATACTGAGCCTTGGGATCTTGCCTTGCTCAGAGCCAGGTTTGAACCCAAGGTTTCTGACTCAACTTTTATGATTACTTTCCTGTGATTTATTGCTCTCGTTAGAGTAGGAATGTTGTGATCTGGATTTAGCACTGTTCTTTTTGGCCACTGGTTAGAATTTTTTTATTTTTAAAAAGAAATAAAGAAAATCTCCTTTTAAAGTCTTGGAGGTTATAGGCCATTTCCCCCCAAACCATTGTTTTAGGGAGGACACTAAAACTTTGATTTTAAAGTCTGTGTGCATAAAACACTGCTCATTAGAACACATGAAATGCTTGCAAAAATCCACATTCTTGAAAAAGGGCCTCATGCCAAAAATGGCCTCATGCCAAATGAAATGCAAGAATTTTAGAACTGAGCAAAATTGAATTGACATTCAAACAAAAACTTGGTGCACTGACTGCGTTCAGTAAGACACCCACTAGAAGAATTCGTGGCTAGAATCAGAACTGATTACATATAGCCATTTTCCTGGCCATTGGAGAATAAAACAACTAGAAGAATGCCAGTATTTGATTAGAGAATAGATTTAAGGAAACTTGAAGACAAGTAAAAACTGAGGCAGATATATGATGTCTTTAGTTTATAGGTCCTCTTACGCCTTGTCCTTCATATGAGCTTTTCTTATGGAGAAAAATGCGTATGCAAATTGCATATTTATTTTGGGACTAAAGATTATAATTTGTTTAAGAGATGTGATTTTGGGGGGTTCTCTAAATACCATTTGTTAGAGGAGAAGCATGCTGGTGGGTGTGTTCTATCAAATACACTAGAGGATTTACCTCCTCCGTATGCAATGCCTGTTAGAGCCTGGCAAAGGCACAGTGAATGTCGCGTTGGGACCACCACAAATCCTGGGCTGCTTTGTGGCAGCCCTGAAAATATCTTCAGCCTAAACATAACAACAACATATAGCAGGAGAGACAAAACTAGTTAAGTGCTAGAAAGCCCTGGCCCCGCCCACTAAGATTAGTTTAACCTAGCGAAGAGGAACTGAACTTACTCAACCAAAGGGTACCAAGTCTTCAGCTGATACTCCTATTGTAGTGTGTACTCCCTAAACATTGACGACAGCTCTTGACGCTTCCTTTTGAGGAAGCCCAGTTCCCTGAGTAGAAAGCTCCCTTAGTACTTGACAGATGTTTTCTACCCCACTCCCATTTTTTCTGTAAGTATGTGAAGTGATGAAGAGCTAGGATGCAGTCTGTGGCACATCCGGCCGTTCCTAGCCCAAGCTGGCCTTTTCGTAAAATAGGAGCTTGAGGGACTGCACAACCAAAAACCAAACCAGTTGCTGTTGAGTCAACTCATAGTGACCCTATAGGATAGAGTAGAACTGCCCCATAGGGTTTGCAAGGAGCGGCTGTTGGATTCGAACTGCCAGCCTTTTGGTTAGCAGCTGAATTCTTTAACCACTGTGCCACGAGGGCTATCCTGCCAATTCTTGGCCAATAATTTTTCTCAGTGAGCCTTGCTTCCTGCCTGAACCTTGTGTCACTAGTAGTTTCTGTCCCCACCCCCTGGCTTTGTAGTATGACACAGCAGCTCTTCATCAGATAAATATAAAGAATGATAACGTTTATGGGAGTCCACAGGTGGTTATATTTCTGGAATGTGATTTCCAGTTTTGAGCTACACCTTAAAACACTAAGCATCCATTCTAATAATCTGTGCCTCTTTTCATTCATTTACATAAGCCTGATCTCTCAGCCTTTCTTTTTCTGCTTTTACCTATCAATGTGCCTTGATTTAAAATAAATATCAAAAATCCCTAACAGTTATTCTTTTAGTAAACAGCAAATTCATATTACTTTTTTTTTTTTTTAATTTTAGATTCTGGTTCCTTTTAAAGGATCTCTGATTTCCATATTTTGTTTATTAGACAGCTAACTCTGGTCATTTCTTTGAGTGGTGTCTGGACCCTGGTTTAGAAAAAAAAAAAAATCAACTTTATCCTTCTTTCTCATTCACAGGACCTTGCAAAAATCTCTAAAATAAATAAATAAATGGCAGCTAATGTTTATTGTAACTTCCCTTATAACAGCAGCTAGGGCTGACTAGATTCTCAGTACTGTTCTAAGCACTCTACATGTATAAACTCACTTAATCCCCTCAACAACCCTTAGATGTAGTTCTATATTTAGAGTAAACCCCTTGCCCTTAAGTGGATTCCGACTCACAGAGACCCTATAGGAAGAGCAGAACTGCCCCATAGAGTTCCTAAGGAGCACCTGGTGGATTCGAACTGTTGACCTTTTGTTTAGCAGCCAAGCTCTTAACCACTATGCCACCGGATTGAACCATGTGAAATTGCCACTTTTACAGGTCAACATGGCCAGCTGTTGGCAGTTTCTATGGTTCAACCTAGCCCATTTTACAGATCAGGAAACTGAAACACAGAGAGAGGCTGCATAACTTGCTCAAGGTCACCCAGGCAGTCAGTGGCAGCACCAGGACTTGAGGCCTACCCAAACATTGTTAACCTCATATACCGCTTTTACTGACAGTTTGGTTTTAATATTTCTACAACCCCGGGCTCTCAGAGAAGCAGAGAAAAATCCTGAAGGTATTAGTTTTAATGGGCACTGTAATTACTGGAAGTAAATGGCACTGATGGGCAGACCAGGGGCTGCAGTTCATTCTCCCTAATCATTCACTGTAAGCGTCCTGTGATTTCTTTACTGGCAGAGCCAGTAATCGGCAAAAACAAGTACCTTCAGTCCAAAAAGAGTGAGTCATTGCAACTTCCATTCTTTAGCTACTTTAATCCCTTAAGCTTACTTGTCTGAGTTTCTTAGGGCTTCCATAACAAAATACTATAAGATGGGTGACTTTAAAGAAGAGAAATTTGTTGTCTTACAGTTCTGGAGGCTGGAAAGTCCAAAGCAAGGTATTAGCCATAAGGGCTCCGAGAGAGGAACGGTCTGTGCCTCTCTCCTAGCTTCTCACGGCTGCCAGCGATCCTTGGTGTTCCTGTGCTACTTTAGATGTATCTTCATATGGTCCTTTCCCCTTGTGTGCGATTCTGTCTCCCTGTCTGTCTTACCCTTTTATAAGACAGCACTTGGAAGGGATTAGGACTCACTGTACTCCAGTATGGCCTCCTGAATTTAGCTGATAACACCTTCAAAGAAAAACCCTATTTCCAAACAAGGTCACATTCACAGGTACAGGGGTTAGAAGTTTAACATATCTTTTTGGGGTTCACAGTTCAATCCATAACAATACTCAGAATTTTTAGTGCCAATATTGCATTTATTCAAGTATCTTATCAGTATTAAGGATCCTTCAATCATCCTTGTAAAAGTGGATATTTACTAGCTGGGGAAATTATGATATATAAGTTTTAACAATCTATGAACTCAGTGAAATGCACTCCTTTTTATTCTCAACCCCTCAAGGACAGTCAGAAAGATTTCCTAAATTCTTACGGTATTTCTTAAACACACCTCTGATACCAGCCAAGCTAACTGAAGTGCTTGTGAGTCCTATAAAAGGCAGATACTGACCAGGGTGAATGGCTGAGTGCTTTGGGGATAAGGGCCCAGAATTTAACTGTCAGAGCTCTAAAGCTGAAAAGATCATCTGCTCCAAACCCTTCATCATAGCCTTTAGCATTGGCCTAACTGCATAGCGAGGCAGTGGCAGCTTCTGATTCTTAGTACATTTTCCACTCTACAGCCTATAAAACCTCTTTCAATTACAAAATAAGTATGCCTGAATTTTTAGAACCATTTTGAGAATTGAACAAACTATTCTTACTGTAAATTGATTTTTGTTACTCATTTGCCTAAGTATTTTTAGATCAAAACCATGGAAATATTAAATATTAATAAAACTTTTTTTTTAAAACCTCAGTCCAGTCTTTAAGAAAATATTTCAGCCAAATGCATTTAACGAAAACATTTATCTGTGGGTAGCTTTATTTTTATTCAGACTTTCAATTGATTGATTTTAAGTGATGGATGAAACATTAAATGTTCCCTGACGTCAAGCTTTTCCTTTCTGCATCATAAATTGATGTTTTTGTGGGTCCTTTGTGCTGCAGCATTCAAAACTGCCTTTTTAAGAAGTAACAAAAAAATAGTATTTGCTACAGTCAGCAGATGGTTGTCACGTTTTGTTTTCTGCGTGCTTTACCACTTAATTTTGTTTTGTTGGAGCATCAGAGGTTACCAGTCAAGCATCTGCTATGGCTTATGGCCTAGGACTGGAGCCACCGCTGATGGCACATGTTCAGAACAGCACTAATCTAAAATAAATGTTTAATAAGCCAGCCATAAAAGCACCTGGATTTTTTTTCCTTTCAGTTTCACAAAACTGCATGAGCGATTTGGAGGTTGGAACAATTCTGCATAAGGTTTGACTTACGCGTTTTTATGTGGTTTAGTATATGAAAAATAATGCTTTTTTTTTTTTTTATCTTTTGTGAATTCCAGCTCATCAAGGTGGTGTACAAGACCAGCCATACCAGCTGCCAGTGGAAATCGATCCTCTCGTAGGTCTGTCACTTCCTTTTCTCTTTGCGATTCATTAAGCTCTGTATGGTGGCCCTGAAGTGTAGATTACAGTTGTTTTTCACTTGCTGGTTGCTGGGAATGGAATTTTCCTGATAAACCATTTGCATGCAAATTGGAATGCAATGAGCTGTGGCTATGCTGGTATTTCATCAACTCCCCCTCGTTGGTTTGCCTAATTTGAACAGGCCTAGGACGCGTGTCACTGAAAATTAATATGGATGCTGTAATAATGTGTGATTGAGAATGCGCATGAAGTACTGTCAGGATAATATTGGATCTTTTCATCACTCAGACTTGTTGATGAGCAGGAGCGAGGCACGTTATGATGAATTGATGCACCGGTAATGTGATGGCGCTCCTTTGCTGGGGAAATTTTCATAATAACAGTGGGATTCTTAGCAGCACTGTGTTGTGAAAAATAAAACGGTAGTGCCAGGGTTTCATCATTAAAGGAGATCAATCCTTTCTTCCTGGGCCCTCTGTTCACTCTGAGGGGATTAATGTGCAATTGCAGAGCAGTTTCCAAGTGGAAATATATTGCCCAGCCAATGGCAGTGTTAAGATATTTGTATTCATTTTCCTAAGGCCCTACAGCCTAGTAAATTGCCACTGGAGGTTAAATTTGTTCAGGGGGGGAAAAAAAAGAAAGAATAGGGAGGAGACCAGAAAAAGCCACTGGGATGAGATGAGCATCTGCAGCAGATGACTTGGAATATTTAATTGCTGTTACGCTTTTTGAGTTAGGCTCATTGAAATCTCTAGTTCAGCATTTTTCATCCTCGTGTGTGGGGATTTCAAACATGGCTTTGCCTTGATACTGAAGATCCTATTCAATAGCTTTTAGAATAAAAAACGCAATTGCCCATTTGTGGGTATATGCTACCAGCACGAATGTTTGGCTTGCAATTTTGCTAAATTTCCCTGGCATGAGTAATTTGTTAGAATTTTTTTAAATTTTCAAATAAAATGTATGAATGAGCTGATTTATTCTTTCACAATCCAAGGTACTCCCTAAGTGTATGTAACCACACCTTTTTTGTCTTTAAAACCATTGTTTCAACAGAGAGTGAAAGAGCCACCATTCACAGTTGGACTTTCATTAAAAAATAATAATAATAACTTTAAGCCCCAAACTAATTAATTTATCATTTCCTCATACCTCAGCAGAAATCTAAGAAGCAATTTTCTATTTGAAGGATAAATAGAATTCTGGTTCCTCAATCTTGTTTTGCTTTGAGTAGATATGATTCGCCATATATATACATATATAAATTAAATGCTCGCTTGGGTAAAATTTTTAAAATCAGGAATATAATAAATTCCATTTGCTAATCATTTAAAGCATTGTTTCTGAATTATTGACCCATGATTGGCTTTAAAACTTGACAGTAAATATCCTATAATATAAAGCCTCATTAAATGAATTCGGCAGTTGTAGTTGTTTAGATCAGGTACTAGTAAACTTTTTCTTTAAAGGGGCAGATAGAGAATATTTTAGGCTTTGTGGACCATATGATCTCTGTCTCAACTACTCAGCTCTACCATTATAGCACGAAGCAGCCATAGACAGTACACAAGCAAGTGAGCATGGCCTTCTTCCAAAAACCTTTACGTACAAAACCATGCAGCAGGCTGGGTTTGACCTGTGGGCCAGAGCTTGCCACCACTGCTTTAAACCACTGGCTGTTCGACTTTGTGCCACTCTACTTCCTAAAATAATTGTTTAAAACGATGTACCTTCTCATATATTTTTAAGTTAACATCCAAAGTTTTTCATCACAAATTTAGATAGTTACAAAGGTTATAATTTCTAGCACCATGTAAAAATTGACATTTTAAAGAAAGTGTTATATCACTCTTTAAAATGTATCCAAAAAATAAATAAAATGTGTCCAATGGAACCTGAATATCAGAATGAATTGATACTCAATGTTTTTAAAAATGCATTAAAAAGCCCAATATTTCCTAGTTGGAAATATTGCATTATTCCTTTTAATCTTGAATTCCTATTTTCACTGTTTCCCCCACAGAATTTTATCTTAATGTTTTTTTATTGATTGCTGTAGTATACTTTTCTGCAATAAAAATATGTATAGAAAATTAAACATGTATATAAATTTTAAAATTTGCTATAACTGTAAGACTCAACTTTTTAAAAAATTTCACCTGAATTGAATGATCACTACAAATACTATTAATGTACACTTATTCAAAAATTATAATTAAAAAAACAAACTTGTTGCCGTCAAGTCAAATTCTGACTCATAGTGACCCTATAGACGGGGTAGAACTGCCTCATAGGGTTTCCAAGGAGCACCTGGTGGATTTGAACTGCAGACCTTTTGGGTAGCAGCCATAGCACTTAACTACTATGCGACCAGGGTTTCCCAAAAATTATAATAACTTTTAATAGTTATTAAACATCAAAAGCAAATATTTATTGGAAATACATCTTTAATGAAATGAGCGGGGCTCCTCCGACCCCCGTCAGTTAGCTCATGTACTCATGGATGAGCGTTCTTTACTGCTGAGTGAGACATGGTTTGTCATCTTTTGTTTGTTTGTTTGTTATTATAGATGGGAAGCTCTGAGGAACCTTGCTCACACAAAAAAGTAATTGTAAAGGGAAGAGTATTGTATTAACAATGTCACAAAGATCTTTGATCTTTTTCTGAGTTATGCAACAAAATTCACATACCAGTCTATTATTAAAGTTGTTTATGGTCTATCATTAAATTATCTATCATCTTAACAATCTATCATTGAAACTTATTTTTAATGATCTATCAATTGACAGCATGATTAGATCCTCCTTTAATTTTATTGAAAGTAATGAATTAGAAACCACCTGACATACAAAATGATTTCATATCTAGGCATTCACATCTTCAACATCCATCAGTGTTTTGAATTGTTCCTTTATTTGGCTCCCAAGAGATTTTTTATACCCAGAGGCAAAGCATCATCCTAAGGTTCTGGGTGGGAGGGAAATACGCCTGTGTTTCATCTAGCAGAAGAAGGGCATGTGAACAGGGGAGCAGGAAAGGAAAACCCACAGGAGGGTTCTCAGGCAAATCAATTTTAGGCAAGAGACATACGAAAGTAGAGGGACTAGAAATTGATTCTTTTAAAACCATCTGTGTCTTGGTATCCCTTGGGATGTCTTGTACCCCCAGGGGTATGCATGCCCCAGTTTGAAGACTGCTTATCTAAACAAATATACCTAATTTTCATTGAATAAAAATACTTTCAGTACTGAATCTAAAACAGTTTACCAGAGAAAACAATGAAATAATGGAAAGACAGTTGTGAGATAAGATGAATAGATAGTTTTTGTTTTTAGAAGGGATTGCAGTGTTAAATTGCAAGTAATCATTTACTTGGAAAATACTCATCCGAATGCTTAAGAGACATCACCCTTCACCCGTGGGTGCTTCGTGTTTTACTCAATTCAAAATCATGCATATGTCCAGATCTGTCTAGGTGACTCCTCCCAAGAGAATACTCAAAACAAAAAAAAACAAAAAAAAAAAACACCAGTGAACGTTTATATCAGAGGAGCAGAAGTCAACCATTTTTACAGTTCTCATGTGGACTGAGACACTGCAGTACAGTGTAGAAAGCACTGCATGCCTTGTTTGCAGTTGCTAGGTTTCTTGGAATTATATGTATATTCTGCATATACATAACACACAGCTTCACTGCAGTGGGATACTAAGCGTCTCTCTCTGTGATAACCTGTGATACACATAGAAGCTTTTCTCATCTGCCTGCAACTTCCCTTTGTGGGGAAGGAGTAGAAAAAATGATCCCGTCCTAGAATTTTCCCCTTTTTAAAAACTGCTGCTATCACTTTCTAGACCATTAATCACCCAAAAGTTTAGGAAGCCCACATTATCAAAGTTATAGCATAACCTTAAATAGATTAAATTGTGTCCGACTCTAGCCGAATTGTACGCATGAGTGTTTCTCCTGGGTATGTACAGGTGTGCCATGTTCCGCATGCCTCCAGGGCAGGGAGCGTTGTAGTCCTCTGTCCCCAGGGCTTCCCAGCACAGCACTGGAGACTATTTTGAACAATTTTTTTCCTTTCTTTATTACCTTCTGAGACTTCTATTAAAGTGCCCACATTAGCTTAGTTATTATGTACAATGTGTATAATATAGATTTTTTTATCTCTATTTCATTTTTTTAGTGATGCATTTATAGGTTGTTTTTTGTTGTTTTGTTTTCAGAAAACTGAAGACTGTGGGTACAAAGAGCTTAATAATCAAATGCAGACATTTAGTTATTCTTATCTGTTGTACATCAAGTTTCTTTAGCAGCAAAAGAACCATTATGTGTATCGCAAAGTCAGTGGTAAAATAACTCTTAGATCACCAGAGACAATGCTTTCTACTTGATTGGCCTCATAATGCCAAAACAGGCATCTCAGTGGAAAGCATTTTTCTGATAACAGCACGCTTGATAGTGCATTTCTAGAGGGTTAGTACTCTTCCCATGTGCCTTGGTGTTGCTCTACATCTGACCTCGCACCTCCTGACAAACCCCATCTTAGGTGCTCTGCAGCATTTTGAAAATACACTGCCAGGCTGTTTTGTTTTATTGCTTAAATAAGGAGTAAGAAAGTGGCAGGATGCTGTGCTTTGACTTTTCCAATTACAAGTATCTTTAATAGTCATCCTACCCTTTCCTTACACGCAAGTGCAGCTGTAAACAGGGGAAATGGGAGTTCACATCCAGTCAAATTAAAGACCCATTAAAGCCAAAGTAGTATAAGAAAAAAAAAAAAAAAAAAAGTATTTCAGATATATGACATTTAAATTCTAATCTCTCTTCCTTGTGACAAAATGGTAAAGGTAATAGATTGTCACAACATGAATCCGTTCTCATGACAATAAATGTAATGAGATTGTCAGAACACAGACCTACCTGTGATGCAATCTGGAGATTATAATCTAGTTTGGTCCTGCCCAGGAGCTGGAATGCATGCTCTGTCAATCCTGTACTGTTTTTAAATTGTCATAGGTTGTTATTCCTTTCCTCTAGGCAAAATATATTTTACTGAGATGTTGAATTTAGCTACCAACAGTCTTCTAACAATTGAATGTATTTTCCTATTTAGTTTTTCAAACATGATTATATTTAAAATAAAAGGTCAGGTATTTACTGGAACATGTCTCTTTTCCTTTCCTCCTTCCCCCAAGTATGACACCATATAGATTTTTTTGCCCATGTGGGTTTAGTAGTTTTTTGAATTTTTTTCTTTCTCTCTTCTCACAGCCAGCAGTACAGGCATGCACAGGAGGCAGATCACTGACCTTCTGGACCAGAGCATTCAAGTCCATTCCCAGTGCTTTGTCATCACTTCGGACAACCGCTACATTCTCGTCTGTGGCTTCTGGGATAAGAGTTTCAGAGTCTATTCTACAGACACAGGTGACTGTTCTTTCCTTCATCAGTGAGCTAACACCTGCTACAAGAAGCACGATGAGTCCTAGAAGGCTTTCTCATCTTCCTCCTTCCAAAAATGATAGAATTCTATAATTTGTAAAATAAGAAGGGAAAGAAGACACTCCTTTCCCCTTTCAATTGGTAATCTACTATGCAGGCTACTCTCAAATTAAGCTCTCAGCTTGTCTTTAAGAGGCAGTTTTCTAGAGGAGGTTTTTCTCCCAAGCCTCGTGCTTATGGAAGGAGTGATCATTTTGTGGGCATATCCTGGTATGTAAATACCACACACGCATGTGCATATGCATAATCTTATAGTGAGTGCAAATACATAATCTTAGAGTGAGTTCACATACATGATCTTACAGTGAGTGCAAATACATGTACATAGTATTATTTAGTGGCTTTTCCCCCTTACTGGAAAGATTCAGTAAGGGTATCTTTTGGGAGTAGATATACTGTCCCCACCCAATTCTGCATAGAATCTCCCTGAAAGCTACACCATCAGGAAGAAAAGCAGCTGACCACTGATTTTGTGTGTGACAGGAGCTCTTGTTAAGATGTAAAAGTTTAAGTCTATATATTCATTTACATGCATCTCCAAAAAAAAAAAAAAAAAAATTTTTTTTTTTTCCCTAAGGGACAAACTAAGCTCAACTCAGGATTATTACAGGAGAACCAACCCAGTACATGTTTATGAATTTTTGCTGTAGGAAATTAAGAAATATATTGAGAAATTTAATGGATTTCTCTTTTAAAACAATTTTAGAAACTTAGAAGATGAAAAACATATACGTAGTTGAATCTTTTAAAAAATAATTAAAATTAGACATTAATGCATTTGAACTAATTGATACATACTGTGGAACTAGCTTGTTCAGCTGAAACCAGGATCTACAAATAATTTTGAAAGGCTGTGGGAGTGGGAAATTCTCTTTAATTGAAATTTCTAGTTAATTAAATATTGCACAGTAAATCATCCTACAGGCTCATTGTTAATAATCCTTATAAAGTGTATTCATCCATGTTCTTGCCTTAATATATTATGTTAAAAAATAACTTTTGATTATTCGATGTTTGCCCTAAGTGCATTTTTATGATAATATTATAACATACCTATGAGAGTAGGGAAAAATATTTGAGTATGGACTGTTCATAGAACAAACCCTAAAAGTTATTTTTAGGGATTGGTGACCTAGATAGCTTACAGTTTGCATCTTGATTCTGTAGGTCCAGGAAGGAAAAAATCGTCATTCACACCTTTCTGATTGACTGGGCTTTTACTAGATGTTCAAGTCTATGAGGTGTGGATAACTGTGGAACCTAAAATTCCCCTAGAATTTCTCTAAAAATGCAGTGGGGGTTGATAAATGTTACTAAAATACTTTTATTATTATAATGAATTTTCTATGATTTAATACTCAAATTCAGATTTTAACCTTTTCTTTCACTATTATGGTAATGACAGCCTTAGCATTATGATCTCAAACTGCTCCTTTTTTGTACAAACTTTCAGCTTAAACCTGTTAAACTTCCTCATGCAAGATTTTCTTATATGCATATTTGTTTATGCATTTAAAAAATTAATTTAAAATTTACATACAGTAAAATTCATTCTCTTTGGTTTATAATTTCCGTGAGTTTTGAAAATGCCTAAAGTTGTATCACCACCACCACTATCAAGAAAAGAGCAGCTCTGTTACCTCCCCCCGCCCCAAATTCCCTTGAGCTGCCCCTTTATACTCAGCCCCCAGCAGCCACTAGTCTATTCTCAGTCTCTGTACTTTTGCCTTTTCCAGATCATTAATTATGTCAATCTTTGATTTTGACATTTGAAATTTTTTTTAATTTGTTGACATTCCATTTTTTAAAGCACTGAATATTGATATTTGTAAAGTTAATATAAATATATCACACCTTGATATACTAATATTAAAATAATTCTTACATTCACATGGTCTTTAGAATTGACAGAATTCTTTTACATACATGATATTGTTTTCAGCCTCACAATAATCCTGTGAGGTAGACAAAGCAAGAGTCATTACCCCTGTTTTTCAGACGATGAAGCTGAGGCTTAGACAGATTAAGTAACTTGTTGAAATTTATATAACTAGTGATAGTAGAAATGGGCCTTGGACCTAGGTCTTTTGACTTCAAATGGAGCGTTCTTTGTGACTATACCATGTTATCTTATGTGGGTATTACTGTCAATCACTGGTTACTTTGGAGAACACGGTAATTTGGAACACTAAGTTCCTAGTATGTCTGCCATGTTGCATTAGACTTAACGTACTAGATATAATTCTTTCTCCTCTTTCCAAAAAACATCTACTTTACTGTTTTTTTAAGTATGTGTATGTGTAAAACATTTTCACAATGAACAGCTTAAATTTCATTTCGGTGGGACTGACTTAGCTTGTAGAATAAAAATATTTACAATTTCCAGAAAAGTTGTGAAAAAAATCTCAGATTGCTAGTATCTTTCTTAAAGTCTTGTGTACAAACTCTGATGCTAGTTTTATTTGAAATAATTTCAGTTAGGGTAAATATGTGTTTTTACAACAATCAGAATATTAAATATTTTCTCCTAAGTTTGACAGAGAAGCTATGGAAAAAATTGTATGATCAGTAATATATAATGGCAAAGCTATCACAAGTGTTGAATTCAATTATATTTTAGCACTTAAACAAAAAAAAAAAATCCTTCTCTTATTAGATTGGTATGGGGGGGTGGTAAACGCAGATTGTAACAGGAAATTCTTTAAACATAAATCATGTTTTCTGGGCACAACCAGAACAGCAGAGGCAACAATAAAACCTTCCTCCGCAGTAGGAATGATTTTCAGGCCACATTTTAGATTCAGTGGTGCACAGTCTTGAGCTTGAATTTTTTTATTTGTAGCCCAGCTGTCAAATAAAACATTAACTAGAAAATTTGTTCTGTCAAAAAAGGGATATTCTAGTGCTTGTGGTAATATTTGATATTAGTGTGTGGAGAGGTGGACTGGTATTAAAGGAAACAAAAAATAAAGGTTGAGGAACACTTATGAGATTATCAGAAAATAATTTACCAAAAAAGAACAGCAGGTATTTATATGCTGTGATTTATTTAGGAGGCATGAACCTCAACCCCATAGCAATAACAAATATCGCCAAGGAAGGCCGCCGGAACAGGGAAAAGTCAACTTGAAAAATACAAGGTTTTCCAGAGTTCAGCCCAAAGTATAAATTGTAGAGAATAAGTTAATTTGTATTAAAATTTGAAACCTCTAGATATAACTACTTAAAGGACACTCCCGTATTTATATCTTCCCTGACACCCAGTCCAAACTTGTCCTGTCTTCTTATTCTCACTGATCCACCTTGTTCTTTCCCTAGATAGTACTCACCACTATTTGTAACTATCTATTCGTGTTTATTTAATGTCTGTCTTCCCATTAGGTAGTAAATACTCTGAGGCCAGGGACCGTGCCTCTTTTGTTCACCACTGTGTACACAGTGTTGTTGTTTTTGTTAGTTGCCATGGAGTTAATTCCCACTCATGGCAACCCCATGTGTGCAGAGTAGAACTGCTCCGTAAGGTTTTCAAGACTGTGATCTTTCGGAAGCAGAGCACCAGCCCTGTCTTCCAAGGCACCTCTGAGTGGGTTTGAACTTCAGACCTTTCAGTTAGTAGTTTCAGACCTTTCAGTTAGTAGTCCGTTGGTGCCACCCAGGGACTTCCTAAGACAGCCTAATCCTTGACACTTCACAGGTGCTCAGTAAATATTTGTTGAATAAAGAATAATTATGGTAACTTTTTGGGCAAAAATTTAAACACTAAGAAATTTTAGTTAAGGAAAAAATACAGCAATTGAGTATACATTTCCTAATACTGATATTATAGATATGGTGATGCAGTGGTTAAGTGCTCTCCTGCTAACCGAAAAGGTGGGAGTTCTAACCTACCCAGCTGCTCTACAGGAGAAAGACCTGGCCATCTGCTCCTGTAAAGATTATAACCTAGAAAATCCTATGGGGCAGTTCTACTCTGTCACATGGGGGTGATGTGAGTCAAAAATCTACTTGAGGGCACACAACAACATACATAGATGATACAGAGATAATGGCTTAACTAATGAGAATTAACATATGAATCTTGGAAAGTCCTACCTTTGTGTTTAAGCCTTCCCACTTCTACACCTAAATCACTCCACTCTGTCCTCACATGAGTTGAAAGTTAAGTTACCAAGTGAATAGCTGCTCTTTGCAAGCCTCCCTGTGAATATGGAACACCTGGGCGTCCTCCGCACTGTCTACCTCTAAATTAAAACCAAAACCAAAGCCACTGCCTTTGAGTCGATTCCAACTCATCCAGCCCCTATAGGACAAAGTAGAACTGCCCCATAGGGTTTCCAAGGCCGTAAATCTTTAACCAAAGCAGATTACCAGCTCTTTCTCCTGCTGAAGGGCTGGTGGGTTCAAACCACTGGCCTTTTGGTTAGCAGACTTGCCTTTAACCACTTCTCTACCAGGGCCCCTTGAATGCCTAGTTAGTTGTAGTCATTTCACTCATCCACCTTCTACAACCCACTGACCCATGGGTTTCAAAACTTAAATAAGCCTACCCTTAATAACTTATCTAAATTACTCCTGTGATTTTTATGCTCTTGGCATTTGGGTCTAGGCTAAGGCAGAAATCACAGTGCATACATTGTAATCAAAAACATAATCACAACGTGGTGTATTTAGTTTTTTTAAAGTTAAAATACACTGATTTAATCTTCAGTTTTCTAAGTATTAATAAGAATGTGTTCAGCTACCTAACTTTTTTCTTATCCTGTACAAGGCCTGCCTCTAATCTGTCAGTTGCCGTTGGGTCAATTCCAACTCCTAGCACCCCGTTATTATCAGAGTAGAGCTGTGCTCCATAGGGTTTTCCATGGCTGATTTTTTGGAAGTGGATCTCTAGGCTGTCTTCAAGGTACCTTGTACCTCCACCCCTTTGATTAGTACCTGAGCACATTAACTGTTTGCGTCACCCAGGGACTCTGCCTCTAATGTAACCCCACCCATTTCACCACTACCAAGTGCTGTCAACTCAGTTGCAACCTATGTTGACCACATGTGTGCAGAATAGAACTGTGCTCCACAGAGTTTTCATGGCCAGTTTTTTAGAAGCAGATCTCCAGGCTTTTCTTCTAAGGTATCTCTAAGTGGGTTCACACCACCAACCTTTCAGTTAGTAGTCAATCACTTAACTATTTCTGCTACCCAGGCACTCCATTTCACCAAGAAACCTCTCCATTTTGTTCTTCATATAAATTGGAAATAAAGTGAAAATTATTACATTTTTCATAATTAGCTTTTTTCTTTTCCATTGTTTTTTCTAGAATGTCTTGAATTCACCTTACCCTACTCTGAATTTATTGATATAATTTTTTAAGTGACATGTATTGATGCCAATTTAAAAGGTTGAAAAAATTCAGAAGTGAACATTGTGAACATTTAGCAGTTAGAACACCTGCTTTGATTAAAGTCTTTTCTCCCTCTTAATCACAGGAGAAAAAAATGTAATTGATTCATTTTGCAATTTGAGGTTCAAGTGAATCTCATTTTACAGCTACTAGTACTTTAAAAGGAGCTGTGGAGGCACAGTGGTTAAGAGCTTGGCTGTTAACCAACAAGTCCGTAGTTCGAATCCACCAGCTGCTCCTTGGAAACCCTATGGGGCAGTTCTACTCCATCCTATAGGGTTGCTATGAGTCAGAAGCAACTCCATGGCAATGGGTTTGGTTTGGTTTTTTAGTAGTAGCTTTAAAAAAAAAAAATTTTTTTTTTTTTAAATGTGCAAGACTGCCGCTTAGGAGTGGTGACACTGTATTTGACTTACATCTGATTTATATAAAGTTATTTCAAAATTTTACCATTCTAAATTTGTAAAGTTTAACCTAATAAACCTTTATCATATTTATTAAAATCAAGAATTAAAAAAAAATTACTTCTTCAGTTGTATGTATTGTTATCTTGAAAAGTTAAATACATTTAGATACCAGTACTTAATTGAGACCTTCAGCTTTAGAGTAGGCAAGGAGTTCCTAGGTAATGCGGATGGTTAACTCAGTCAGCTGCTACCTGAAAGGTCGGCGGTTCAAGTCTACCCAGAAGTACCCTGGAAGAAAGCCTGGTGATGTACTTCTGAAAACTTAGCCATTGAAAGCCCTATGGAGCACCATTCTACTCTGACACACATGGGGTCACCATGAGTCAGAATTGACTTAAGGGCAACTGGTTATAATGTGTTCTAAGTTAAACACAAACTTTTTTGGCATATTAATTTTTTTTTTCAGCTTAGTGGTCTTTTTTCTTGAACATTTGGATTGTATTTTTAATGACCCCACTGAAACATTAAAAAAAAAAAAAAAAAAACTCATGCCGAATATTAAGTGTAGACATTCTGTGACATATTCATTTGTACATTATGTCAACATTTCAGAGGAAAATGTTAGTTGGAAACTATAGGGGCGCTATGGAGGTGCTATTACAGATATTTAATTCTTTACAAAGTTTGATTATAAACAGCATCTCTGGTTAAACAAAGGTTCTGAAAGGTGAAGGTTTTACTTTTTTTTGATACCTTTACATGAGCAATTCTTCCTGTGTTTGAGGTCCTAAACCAGACCAAAACCAAAACCAAACCCACTGCCATCGAGTCGATTCCGACTCATAGCGACCCTATAGGACAGAGTAGAACTGCCTGATAGAGTTTCCAAGGAGTGCCTGGAGGATTCGAACTGCCGACCTCTTGGGTAGCAGCTATAGCACTTAACCACTACACCACCAGGGTTTCCTTTGAGGTCCTAAACACAGTAAATTTACTGAGCTCCTCTCCTTCTCGCTCTGGCCCCACCCACTAATTACCCTTGGATAAACTACCATAATCTTGACTTCATCATCACCGCTCCCTAAGGAATTTTCATCGCTCAGACCATTAAAGAAAGAATGACCTGGCTCAAATTGCAATTACAATAAATTAGTCCTTTTATAAAAACTTAGTTCATGGAATTCTGATTTGGAAATGGAGAAACTCTTCAAAGTAACTTATATTATCCTGGTATGTTGTTGTTGTTTGGTGCTGTCGAGTAGATTTTTGACTCATGGTGACCCCATGTAACAGAGTAGAACTGCCTCATATGGTTTCTTGGCTGTAAGCTTTGCGGTCTTTCTCCCAAGGAGCCATGGGGTGTGTTTGAACCACCAACCTTTCAGTTAGCACCAAATGCTTAACTATTGTGCCACCAGAGCTCCCCGTATAGATCACTTAAAAAAGAAAAGAAATATATTAACCTTCACTCATTCAGAGACAGGTTTGTTTTAGCAAAGTCTGAATTATGGAGTACTTTTACAGAAAGGCAACTAAATTTTGTTTTGTTTTGAATCTTATGTTGACTAAACAAATTATTAAAATGGTTCCAAATAAGGATTCTCCAGGGCCTGCTTTAATCAGTAGACATGATTCCTTTTTAACTTGTGGTAGTCATTTATACCTATATGTTGTCATGCTCCTCAAATACTATTCTTTTAAATACTTCTAACATATGCCTTTCAAAAATGTTACTCTCACAATTCAATTAATCTTTTGTTGTTTTTAATATTCAAAGAAAACCTTTAGATTCAACCAGATCAATTATAAAATCTGAATTATCAAAATTTGAGTTAATATGGCTATATTGTCTTACAAGTTATCTAAAAAAACCAGTTGCTGTCCAGTCAATTCAGATTCACCGTGACCCTATAGGACACAGTAGAACTACCCCATTGGGTTATAAGTTATCCAGTCACTGGAAATTTGGTTTTCTTTCTTTTTTTTTTTTTAAGCAATTTTTAAAGAAAACCGTTTTGTATTTCAGGAAAACTGATCCAAGTGGTGTTTGGTCATTGGGATGTTGTCACTTGCCTCACCCGTTCTGAGTCATACATTGGGGGAAATTGCTACATTCTGTCAGGATCACGTGACGCAACCCTTCTGCTGTGGTACTGGAATGGAAAAAGCAGTGGGATTGGTGATAACCCAGGCAGTAAGTACAACTTGTTTTATAAGTAAACTTTTACACGTGGCATGGAATAACATTTTGCAGTGCAGTTATCTTTTGCATGATAGTAAGAGTGAAGCAGAATTAGCAAGTAGTTGTAATTTCTTAGGTATAATTTAAGGAAGCTCTCCATAGCCTTGTTATCAACATTTTGTGAACATTGATAATTCAAATCCAAGCAGGAAATCTCATTATTCATGGTATAGGTTTTTCTTATAATCTGAAAATGCTAGTTCTTCATTGGAAATGGCTGTCACCAAATAAAGGTGTTTCATTCATGAACAATAAGATGTAAAAGAGCAATCACCTATTATCTTGTTTATTGAATTCATATTTTAAAAGAGCAAAATAAAAATGATAATTTCATGGAAACCAGTCTTTACAAAAATATGCTTTCATCTACATATTAAAAGATAAAACAGGTCCTAAAAGGCCAATATGGAATATTCAAATTGGCTCTTGGCTTTTCAGATGGGAAATAAAAATGTTCACCAGCAGCCTTAAACATCTTTATGAAACTATGCTTAAGGCAGTAAAACAAAAAATGTGTAACCATTTAAAATTGTGATTCACAGAAGGCAAAAAAGGAAGCAGCTGCCATTAAAACCAATCGCACACAGCTGCAGAAAAGAAATGGCTTTAGAAAAACACATTAAGAAGTAGGAAAAAACAATTAAAGGGACCACCTGAAAAATGAGAATTTAATTAAAATGATTATGACAACACTGAAGAGTTCTTGCAAGAATAGCTTTAGATTTTTGCTTCATAAAGTAGAACATTTTAACTGCTCTCCAATATTTACAGTTTCTTAGTTTAAAGCAAGTTGCACTGTATTTAGCTAAGGAAGGACCATGTTGTTCCTGATTACCTTACCCGGATGCTATGGTACTGCTGTCACTCAGCCCCGAATTAGGAAACAATTTAAATATCTTTAAGCCAATCATATTTTGGACTGATTTTTTAAAGCTGAGCTTAAATGTATAACATTTGTATGAAACCTTTTTTGTAATTTACTTAAATGCCAGTACAATTTTAAAAGACTATATATATGCAAGGTATTTTTCCAAGCTGTTTCTGTTTTATATGTATAGGATAGACTTTGCTTGCTGTGGTGGGTAAACAAAATTTTCATTCAGTGAACCTCTAATTTATATTTCTTATTTTAATCAAAATGAATAATTCCCTCCTCAACTAGAATATGAAAAATAATTTTAAGGCTGTGATGCTGCATATAATATGGTCTTTGTGATCAGTTCAAATTTCAGTGTGTGTCTGTGTTTCATGTATCTGTACATGTATCTGTTTTATATGTAATTACAGTAAAATTTTAAAAGATGTAAATTTCAGAGATACTGTTTTTAGCACTCTTGAAAAATATTTCATGTTCTTTTTATTATGGACTCTCACATTCTGCCCTTCTCCTTTCTTACCTTTAAGGGCGTATGACTACTTCCAATTTCTTTTTTCCTGTTTCGGTGAATCCAGTTACTGAGATTTGCTATATTATCTGAGGCAAACCTATATTTGACATAGATAATAAAGGTACCATTTTGTTATCTCAAAATATTTAGGAAGAATTTTTTCTTAGACACCGGCCTTTTTTTTTTTTTTAGACATAACCTGGTCTAGAAATAATGTAAGGTGTTTCCTGAACCTCTAGCACTCCAAACCAGAAGAAAAAAGATAGATTCCCGGTTTTTGTACTTGCAGACCCAATCACGTTCTGCAGTTACACATGAGCATTACCCGTGTGTACTCTGAGAGCCATGAGCATTACCAGTGTGTACTCTGAGAGCCATGAGCATTACCCGTGTGTACTCTGAGAGCCATGAGCATTACCCGTGTGTACTCTGAGAGCCATGAGCATTACCCGTGTGTACTCTGAGAGCCATGAGCATTACCAGTGTGTACTCTGAGAGCCATGAGCATTACCCGTGTGTACTCTGAGAGCCATGAGCATTACCAGTGTGTACTCTGAGAGCTAGCTGAAAACAGACTAGCTACACTTGTATTTAAGGCTGTTGCATTCCAGAAATTTAAGTTGATTTCAAAATTACAATTTTTCAGCTTTTCCATAAGTAGATATATGGTATATGTGTGTATGTATGTGTGTACATATATATCTTATAAATCATCCTAGAAATGATCTTTGCATGTGTCTTCTGAGAAACGAATCAGTACTACTGACCAAATGCTGGAGTTTGGAGTAAAAATAATCTAAGCTTTGCTGTGGTCCTTCTGTCCTGCCTATAAAATGAAACCAACAGTAGTAACTGACTCAAGGCGTTATCAGAAACACAGGATGCTTTGAGCAAATAAATCACCACGGAAACACCATCTCATTGGCATTAGAGTATATATGATTACATTATATTTTTTATAAAGCATTTCATCTATACTCTCTCATTGTCTGCAGGATGCTGGACATTAACCCCTACTAATGCTGGTAATGAAAAGAAAAAAAAAGAATAACACAACAACACCTCTAAAAAAATTTTAGAAAATTGTAGTGTATCTTGACTAAATGAAATCATGTTTCTCAAAGTGAACCTCACTCCTTTCTGGCCTTTTTATAATGTCTGATGTCCCGATTTAATTTTGCTTTATCTTTGAAGGATGAATCTGCGAGAAAGACAAATAGGCACTTTTTCATGTAATGAGAACTTAGACACATTAGAATAGAAAAATGACCAAGGCAGCCTAAGCTTTGCAGAAGAAAATGACAAACAAAAACAAAACCATTTTTACTGTGTGCCAACTGTGTTTGAAATATTCATGCAAGCTGGTTTGGATTTTATAAGCCTCTGGCTCATTGAGGGCTCCACCATGCAGCCGCTGAAGTCAGAGCTTTGCAGATGAGGAATTTTAGGTTATGCTTAGTTCTATATTGTATCTCTTGGATACAGTATAAAGGACCTTTATGAGGCACTCGGGCTTTTATATACATATAATTGCAATATGATCTATAAATGCACAGAGTACCTCACCTTAAATTTTTGAATTTAGAGTGTTTTTCTTTCTTTATGGGAAAATAGATACACGCAAGAAAACCAGGCAAATGCGTTTTCTGCCTTCTGTAGGTCTCATTCAGGCATTTCGTTACTTTAGTTCAAAGATCAGGAGAATCAGCTGGTGATTTTACTTGCTAAGGCCATAAGCCTGCACCTTTTTCTCTAGATCTAGTACTGGTCCTATATGTAAAACTGATCATCTTATTACTATTTTTTAAAAATACCATGTTGTCTAATACTTGTGCGCATATTGTTTAGACAAAATCAGGCTAATTCAAATTGGATAAACCCTAGATGTAGTTTAATTTGAGGCTTGTAAAAGGACACAAGTGTTTTATGAAATCTGCCTAGATTACAAGGCAAAGCCTTGTTTTCTTACGTGACAGCTTTTCATCTTCAACTCTGTTGTCTCACGATAGTTATCTTCTGTGGAATGTAATTTTCTCAATGAGATGAAAATTTAAAACAGGATTCCATGTAGTTGTGGATGTGTTTTATAAAATGACCCAAGAACATTTCCATGAAAGATGTTTTCTCCATGGAGGCATAGCGTCCCTCTTGCCTTAGTGCTCTGTGTCCTAGAACTGAATCTTGCCCGCCACAGTGCTTCTCCTGAGATACGCACTCTTCCTACAGATAATGCTACCGCACAGTTCCAGCTTGGGGAGGAAATGTTCACCACTGCTTTCAATTGGCATTTAAATATTTTAAACTTTGAGATAAGCTTTTTATATAAGATAAAAAGGTCCAAATACTATTTATTCACTATTTTTATATCATAACAATAGATCATAAATGTGGATTTTAAAGATGAAAAAGCTTATTAAGCGTTTTTTAAAGTACTTAAGTAATTTTTTCAAAGCCCCAGTTGACAAACCTTGGAAGCAAACAGCTGCTGACCGTGAGGGTGTTGCGTGCATTTGTGTTTGTAGTATTTCAATAAAGTAGTTTTCCGTTCTCACGTTCTGGTTTTGATTTGATTGAAAGGTGGCATTTTTTTTTTTTCCCCCCTGTCTTTGCAATCAGACATGGTAATCTATGTCAGCTTTTTCCTTTATGGGAATGGCGTCTACTTGGGGGGAAAAAAAAAAACCTAAGTTTTTTCTTAACAACAAGATTCTGTTCTTTAAGAATATTTCAGCACCGTTAATTAGGAAGAAGGTTTTATTAACCACAAGGCTAGCACTCACAGACCACAGAGCTGTTTTTTAAAGTACTGTATGCTGCAGCTGCCCTGCTTTTCCTCTGTCTAAAACTTCATTTTGTTATACTCTCATCAATCACTTAAGTCATTACCGTAAATCCTACCGTTGTTAATTTTACTAGTATCACCCTAATGAGACATTCCTGCTATAATTAAAAATGAATTCTAACTTTAAGGCATTCTAAATTTTTTTCTTTTTAATGAATTTAGAATGATCTTGCCATATGACCATAAATACCACTGGTATACACATAGACTACTCATCAAGTCTGCAAGAAAAGTCGTATCATAACATGTCCAGGAGTGAGTTATTCACTGGGTGCCTCTGCGCACACGTGCTTATGCATATGTATCTCTTTGGGTACATGTTTAGGAGTTACGTCCTTTTTATTGTAAAGCCTAATATGCATTACTGAAAAAAACTGATAAATCCTTATTCTTTGTCTTGCCAAAATATAGGTGAATGTAGCACAAACACGACTCTCTGTAAGCAGGTGTCCTAGAGCACCATCTGCTGGATGCATTTGGGGATTTAATGTTGGTAATGCGAAAATTTGTATTTGATGAGGCAGGTGTACTTTATTTTTAATTGCCTGTGATGTATTTTTTACGGGTCACAAATGTCAAGGTATGTATATTCTGTGTTGAACTCTGTGAGCTTGTAAAAAGAAATCACTTTGTTCCTTCTTTTGCTCCACCATAACCTGGTTTAGGAACTTTACAATAAATACTTTGTCTAAGGAAAAAGTAAACACAATGTATACCTAATAACAGGAGGTATCATAGTTTGTCATGAGAGAAAATATCATCTTATTGATTACAGGCCTTTCGTAAGCTATATCCATTGCCACGGAGTCAGTTCCAACTTATTGCGACCCTATAGGACAGAGTAAAAAACTGCCCCACAGGGTTGCCAAGGAGCATCTGGTGGATTCAAACTGCCAACCTTTTGGTTAGCAGCCAAGCTGTTAATTACTGCGTCATCAGTAAGCTATAGTGGGGGAAAACTGCTGTATGGATGATATTTTGAATTTAAACTCCTTATGTTCACCAGATTCTGAATGTGAAAACAGTGCTTGAAACAAGTAGCCTTTTTATGCCTAGGATATGACTCTCGATTTGACTCTTTGTCAAGCACATGAGGTTTTCTTATGCACATCTTAGCCAGAGCTCCCCTCCTTGCGGCGCACACTGTTGCACGAACACAGACTGCCTGTATTTTTATTTTCTCCTTGAAGAATTCAGCAAGTAGGGTTTTGAAGCCAGTGTGTTGGCAGTGTTCAAGTTCAGGTGACATTAAAACCACATCTCTGAAATTCTCCAGAAGGTCCAGGATGTTTAGTGCTCCATGATGTAATGCAGGCCCTCAAGTTCCAGCAAAACAACTCTGTATTTACTGCTTGTAACTAATAGTAAATGTGGTAAAAGGAATTATATTCATATGGCAAATGAATACAACCTTAATGTGCACCATATGCAGAGTGGTGGGGTGATGTGCCAATATATCACATTTATTTACCTTGTTTGGTTGCAGAGAAAAAAATGACTATACCATTCAGCCCCGTAGGCTGTAGGCTGTACCCACATAAGTATGAGAACAGAAGAACTAATGATTTATTCCCTTGAATTGAAACTGAGTATCTTCATATGTAGGCTTTAATACTGCCACACCAGAAGAAAGTTGCTTGTGCAATACTTTATGCTTGGATAGGAAATTTATTTTCCAACAATTGCTAGAATCAATCACAGAAAGTACAAATTCCCTGTAGTTAACTAACTACTGCTGTATGGGTGCTCAAAGAAAATTCTGACTGTGTCTTCCTTCACTTGAAAGACTGAATATACCCCAAAATTGGGAGCTTACTTGCCTTTTTTTTTTTTTAATCTAAAAGTAAGACTCTTCTGCTTTTAGAATTTTGCATACTCGTGTGTGCATGTGTTGTGTGTGTGTGTGTGTGTGTGTGGCGTATTGCTGTAGAACTACTAAGGATGCATTTAATTAAGACCTCCTGGAACACCATACTAGACTGACTCCAAAGTCAGCTCCATTAGAGAGATTGTATGACAGCTTGGTGTATATGTACCTCAAACTGTACTTTAGGTATTCCTGTGAATTTATGAAAAGGGAACCACTTTACATGAAATTCAGTACTTTAATGAGTCTGATGTTTTTGTTTACAAAGGAACACTTACCGGTTTTTTTTTTTTTTTTTCCTAGTTGCCACGGTTTCTAGATCCCATGCTCACTAATACGGCTTTAGAAAGCAGCAGCTGAACAGTTTTTTTTAATTTACTTTCTTGATCTTTTAACATTGTTGTTAGTTATTGTTAGGTGCCACCCAGGTGGTTCCCACTCATAGTAACATGTACAACAGAGTGAAACACTGCCCGTCGAGCATCATTCCACAATCCTTGGCATGTTTGAGTCCATTGTGGCAGCTACTGCATCAGTCCTTTTAACATTACCATTACCTAATTAAGTACCTAACTGCATTTTATTTCCTGGCTAGTTGCTCTCTCTAATTTTTCTTACATTCAGCTGGATTTGTTCAGACTTCAGATTAAAGATTTGAAGTATTTTTAGGTAGCAAAAAAATCCTTAGAACTCTTTTTGCCTTTTGTGCCTTAAGGCTGCATGAATGTCGTGCTTTTTAGCTTTTAATTTTTTAGCTTGTAACTTTCTAAAACCGAGAGTTTTTTTATGTCTTTGGGGTGAGTGGGGTCAAGATGTTTTTAATAGCTCAAGATGTGGAAACTCTCGCCAGTTTTCACCGAGTGCCTTGCTTATGTATCTTTAATGAAGGAACCTTAAAAATGCTGAGGAGATAGTACGAAGAATTCTCTGTGATTTGATTAGGGAGTGTCTAAACGTTAGGTATTTAGGATAAAGCAAAACCTGTTGCCGTCAAGTCGATTCCAACTCATAGCAACCCTATGGGATAGAGTAGAACTGCCCCATAGGGTTTCAAAGGAGCGCCTGGTGGATCCCAACTGCCATCCTCTTGGTTAGCAGTTGTAGTACTTAACCACTATGCCACCAGGGTTTCCATGTATTTGTTAAAATTATTTCCAATTTTTGAGCATTCATAAGAATTATACTCAGTGTTGCATATCAGCAAATCTGAAAACAATTTCAATAATTTTCTTACTGTCCATATTCTCTTTTAGAGGCAGAATTTTTTCATTTTTATGTTAGTAGAGACCCATATGCAGCTACAGAAGGTATAGATGGTTGAGAGCTGAGCTGAGCCCCTCTGTGGGGAATCAACAAATGAAAAGCATTGGTCTCACGAAAGTAGGAAAGAGGTATATTAATAAAAAAAAAAAGTATGATGTGTCCATATATTGAAATGTATACGGCTGTTAACAAAGATATGTTGATATTATTGACATTGAAGGATATGCTGTCTGCTATACTGCTAAGTGTAAAAAAATCACTAAACTATATGTAAAATGAAATTTTAAACTATGTATATCTGTATGTGTATACACTTGTATTCTGTGTATACTTATACATAGAACAAAATCTGGAGTGATAGCCAGTAAAATGTTAGCAATGGTTATTTATAGGCAGTGGTATTTGGAGGCAATTTTTCATTTTCTTTTTTTTTATATATAAACTTTATTTTTATTTATTTAATATTGTGATTTAGGTGAAAGTTTACAGAGCAATTTAGTTTCTCATTAAACAGTTAATACACAAATTGTCTTGTGATGTTGGTTGCCAACCCCACGATGTGTCAATACTCCCCACTTCTCCACCCCACGTTCACCTGTCGCCATTCGTCTAGTTTTCCTGTACCTACCTGCCTTCTCATCTTTGCTTTTGGAATGGTGTGCCCATTCGTCTCGTATGCATGATCGAACTGTGAAGCACATCCCTCACGTGTGTTGTTGGCCTCATAGACCTGTCTAATCTTTGGCTGAAGGGTGAACCTCAGAAGTGACTTCAGTACTGAGTTAAAAGGGCATCTGGGGGCCATACTCTTGGGGTTTCTCCAGTCTTTGTCAGACTACAAAAGCTGAGTCTTTTTGTGTGTGTATGAGTGAATCTAAATTTTGTTCTATATTTTCCTCCTGCTCTGTCTGGGACCCTCTACTGTGATCCCTGCCAGAGCAGTCAGTGGTGGTAACCGGGCACCATCTAGTTCTGGGCTCAGTCTGGTGGAGGCTATGGTAGTTGTGGTCCATTAGTCTTTTGGACTAATCTTGCCCTTGTGTCTTTGGTCTTCTTCATTCTCCTTTAAGATCCCAGTCACTACTCACCAGTCAGATGTAGAACATTTTCTTTATAGACTATGTTATGCCAGTTGAGTTAGATGTCCGCAAGACCATGGTCCTCAGCCCTCAACCCAGATGCTTGGTCTCTCAGGGCATTTGGATGTGTCTGTGAAGCTTGTATGACTTTGCCATATGCAATTTTTCATTTTCTTCTTCATAATTTGCTAAATTATTTGAATATTCTATAATATATATTACTGTGATTATTAGAGACAACAAAGGTATTTTTATTTTGGAAAAAAAGTATCTAATTATTATAAAATACCTTCAGTCCCTGTCCCTGGACTCCAAACTACTAGATCTCTTTAGTGGTTGTACCACAATTTTTGTTGATTGTTCTGTCAGGGAAGGTTGGAAAGTCTAAGGCAAGGAGGAGTGGGGGAAATTTAAGTACAGTTTCTAGAAATTAAGATATGTTTTCCCTTGATGTGAAACAAAAGTAATGAGAATCGTCTCTATTTGGCTTTTATGAAGAACAGAATCAGATATTGTGCTTTTGCTGAAAGAAGTGTCTATAAGAGGATGAAAATAAGCATCTTTGTGCTGCTACTACCACCACCACCTCCACCAAATGATAGCAGGCACCGTCCTAAGCACATCACATATTAACTCATTATTCATCCTAATAATAGCCCTGTATGGTAATTACTGTTATCTTCATTTTATAGGTGAGGCACAGAGAGATTATAAATATGCTATTATTTTCTACCCTGGGCCTCTAAGCTTCTAGATCTCCTTACCAGAACCTACCCTAGAAGAGGTCACATAGACAGCAAGTGCTGGAGCCCCGATCCAACTCTAGGCTGGATCCGCTCTAGGCTGGAAGCCCTGTTCTTAACCACTAGACTATACCACATCTTTGATTTAATTGGATTATCAACTATAAGAAATTTGATGCAACCCTATCACTAAATCATTTTTTGTCTATCCAAAAGACATGCAGAAAAGGACAAATATTGCATAAGACCACTATTATACAAACTTAAGAAATAGTTTAAACTGAGAAGAAAACATTCTTTTGTGGTTACGAGAGGAGGGAGGGAGGGTGGGAGAGGGACATTCACTAATTAGACAGTAGATAAGAACTACTTTAGGTGAAGGGAAAGACAGCACACAATACAGGGGAGGTCAGCACAATTGGACTAAACCAAAAGCAAAGAAGTTTCCTGAATAAACTGAATGGTTCAAAGGCCAGCAGAGGGGTCTGGGGACCATGGTTTCAGGGGACATCTAAGTCAATTGGCATAATAAAATCTATTAAGAAAACACCCAGCATCCCACTTTGAAGACTGGCGTCTGGGGACTTAAACGCTAGCAAGCGGCCATCTAAGATGCATCAATTGGTCTCAACCCACCTGGATCAAAGGAGAATGAAGAACACCAAGGACACAAGGTAATTACAAGCCCAAGAGACAGAAAGGGCCACATGAACCACAGACTACATCATCCTGAGACCAGAAGAACTAGATGGTACCTGGCTACAACTGATGACGGCCCTGACAGGGAACACAACAGAGAACCCCTGAGGAAGCAGGAGAGCAGTGGGATGCAGACCCCAAATTCTCATAAGACCAGACTTAATGGTCTGACTGAGACTAGAAGGACCCTGGTGGTCATGGCCCCCAGACCTTCTGTTGGCCCAGGACAGGAACCATTCCCAAAGCCAACTCTTCAGACATGGATTGGACTGGACAATGGGTTGGAGAGGGATGCTGGTGAGGAGTGAGCTTCTTGGATCTGGTGGACACTTGATACTGTGTTGGCATCTCCTGCCTGGAGGGGAGATGAGAGGGTGGAAATGGACACGAAAAGAGAGAGTAGAGGGAGAGAGCAGGCTGTCTTATTAGGGGGAGAGTAATTGGGAGTATGTAGCAAGATGTATGTGGGTTTTTGTGTGAGAGACTGACTTGATTTGTAAACTTTCACTTAAAGCACAATAAAAATTATGAAAAAAAAGACATGCAGAAATAATTTCTTTTACTCAGTTATTATGACTGTATTTGTCGTGATAGAATTTTATATTTTTTTACTATTATAACACATTATAGTTGTATGCTGATATACACTTATAGCTGCATGCTCATACAAACCCTTTTTCTAATGTAGTCATAGAGGATGATTCTGTTTTCATGAACTTTTATACACAGAGAAAGGAGGAGAAAGGTTATTAGCTAGGAACATAGTTGCATTTATAATTGATAGTTGTTCCACCACCATTACCTTGCCTTGCACTGATAATTCTAATACTTAAAAGAAAAACCTAATGGAATACTGATTGTCATCACACTGTAAATGTAGCTTTGATTTATAATATGTAACCTGTATGTTTAATCAAAGAAGCATTTTTTCTTTTTTTTTTTAACCAAAGAGACCGTAATGATTTGGGGGTTGGGAGGGGAGGAATGATGGAGGTGAAATGACTTCAACAAATTCCAAATAGTTTATTTCTCTTTATATAATTAAAATGTAGTATTATCATTCCCATGGAAAAATTGGGAAGTTAATGAGAAAGGTTTAAGAAACATTTAACAGCTAACCTCATTTCCGCTTCAGCACAGCCATTTCCTTTCTTGATTTACCGTCATGGTGAGCCACATGAGAAAACGTGGTATTTCAGTGTGCACACGAGTGTTTCGTAGTAATCAGAATGTAATTATTGTGGAACAAGGCATATGCAAAATAGAAGTGTCCACCTTAGGGAGTAACTGGCGTACATACCGTATAATATTTAGATTCGCTGTTATTTTTGACCTGAGTATGTATTTTTTAAATCAAATTTGTATTTTCTTTCAAAATGAGCACTCTACTGAAATTATTATTTTTAATTCAGCTTTCATCTTTTGTTTTACCTCTCAAAGCCAGGTGGCATCAGGTTTTACTAATGTAGATTATCATGGTTGCTTTTTAATGATTTTTTTAATGTTAAATATCAATTTTGTATACAAATTCAAGTTGCAATAAGTAGCTTGAACTTAAGTACAATTTTTTAAACCTCACGTATAATTATAATGCATCAGCTTATAGTAAGGTCAACAAAACCCCCTGCAGTGGCCATTTAAAATCAAGGCATTTTCAAATAAAAGGCCATATTTTATTTCTTTTCCTGTTTCCATAGTGCATTGCACATAATGTATGCCCAGTAAATGTTATTAAATGATTGAAGAAATAAATGAGTGAACAAATGGAAAAAGTTCATATGTGGGCGAGGAGCCATCAAAACAAAGTGTTAATAGGAAGAAATAATTTTATTTCTAGGAAACTAAGAATGGGGAAATGTTGAACCCCACTTCATTTCAGAACAAATGGTATTGAAAAAATGATGAATGAACAAAGGGGAGTCACTCTCCACTAACAACATACTTAAACCACTAGCAAGTATTTTGCAGTGTATTTTTAAGTGATTTAATTTACTTAAGATTAAGGAGATAATACCAGTTTTTAAAAAAGAACTTAAAAATTTGCTAGAAATTAATGTCAGGTCTATTTTTACCTGGATTGTTAATACCCTTTGCCTTAAAGGAAACATTTCTGAAATAATACTTTTTTTCATTAGATATTTATGAGCAGGATCCCAGAGAGATTACTGTTTCCTCTTCTCTTCTCTCTGGTGTAATTTTAAGTGTTTCTCAGTCCATTTGATGGAGAAATATACTTCAAGTTATGAGGACACCAAAGAAACACTTAATAAAAACATTCGCTATACTGCCTAATAGTGTTAAAACATTTCACCTAGTATTTTAAAACATGGGTCCAGTATAAATACTACATGGGTGTTATGGAAATTGTGTGCTGTTTAAATGCAAGTTGGAGTGTTAAGACGGTCTCTCTAAGTTAGCACTGATACTCAGTGTTATGTGCAGAGAAAAGCACTTCAGTAGAAACTGGTGTGTCCTGGCATTCGTGGCAGGATTTGGACTGTCTCTAATCTCATTTGACTTGTTCATCTTCCTTTAAGGCCGTCCATAAAGATGCATTGGGTATCCTTTTCAGCCTTTGGTTAGGATTTGCATCAGTAGTCATAAACCTGCTCCCCGGACAAAGACACTCTCTTCCTTTGAAGTAACTGTTCAAGCTTTTCAAAGCAGTCCTAGAAGCCTGTCCTCTTTCTCTTTTTATTTTTCTTGAACGAGAGTTTGAAGTGTAGACCCTTAAACTAGTAGCAAGATAAATTTTTCTCTCAGCATTATTGAAAGCCATGATGATTTTTCAAGTAGCAAGACTTTAAAAGGTCCTTAAGGGAATCTGTCCTGCTTTATGACCTAGCTTTCAGTAGATCCTACTACCTCAGAAAGCAAAAGCAAAGACGTTTTATATCCATTAAAAAAAAAAAAAAAAAATTTTTTTACCCACTGCAAATTTTTATCACACGAATTAACCTGGTATTTTCCAGACTTTTTTCTGCTCTTTAGTTTAGAGACTTCAGTGAGAGATGGTGATAGCTTTGGGGTCTTTGGGGAAAAAAATATGGTATTGCTGTATTTGAGCTGAATCCCCCACCCCCCGCCATTAACAAGTGGTTGGGAGGGGCAGATTTCCGTGAGTGCTACAAGGAGAATGAGTTAATATGGTTCCTAGGTTTTATTTCTAGGCTTTCCAAAAAGAAATATGCACAGATACATAACGAGGTTTTGCATTTGCTTTCTGTGGGTTGTTATCACTTGGGCTCTGTTATGATCCAGGATGATGCACAACAGCGTGACTTCGGAGAAAGAGTCTGTGAGCCACGAAGAAGGCCTGTCTTCTGCCTCCTGATTATCCCCTCTGCCCTGAGTAATTTCACTCCGTGTGATTCCCAAAATGCCTGCTGAGCTTCAATAGTTTGGACCCATTTGATTTAAATTCCATACCATATAATTCCATCTATTAAAGTAAAATTTTAACATTTAAAACACTTGGTTTATTGGAACTTATAAAAATCCAACAAGTATTTTCAGCATACTTTTTGATCAAGAGAAAATGTGAAGAATGTTTGATCTATACAGCAGATAAGTCTTTAAACAAGACTGGAAACAGCTTTTCTTAGGGGAAACGATACCTTTCCTTATATTGTTGTATGTGGGATTTTGAAGACCATTAGCATACATTCCCATAGGTGAGGGACCTTAGGCAGCACAGACTTTTTACTAGAAATCCATTGAGTGTTAGTGAAACCAGTTACCTGAAAAGAACCTAACAATCATAAATCTACCCTTATGCTTTTGTTGTTTTTTCTTTCCTTTCTTTTTTGTATTTCCTGAATTGTCTAACCTGCTTCCTGGATTAGGAAATGTTTTGCCAAACTTTGAAGCTAGAGTCCTAGCATTGAACAGTTCTTTATTTAGAGATCAGGACCTAGGAACAGGGAAATCTTTTTTCAGCTTTGAAATTACTCTGTGTTTGTCTGTGTGTCTTCTGATTTGTGGAGAGAAAAATGATTGATACAGTTTAGAGTACTGGAAATTAATATTTCGCATGTAAAGCATACTCATGAAAATCTTAATGATAAAGTTTATAAAAATGAACGCTTATATTTTAACCTGCTTTCTAGGGTCAATAATGAGGCTTCCTTAAACTCTAAGTTTATAATCATAGAAAACTCTATTTCAAATTTTACATAAAGGGAAGACATACAATAGATAGTAATCCTCTCCCTCCCCCTCCCCTGCCCCTGAGAAATATTCTTAGATCTAGAAAACAAAACGTTAGCATTGACATGCTTAAGTGGCGCTGTCCTCTGGGCCCACCATTATCCATCTGTCCTTTGTTTACTTTGGCTTATACTTAGATTGCTTTCAGTTACCATCAGTCTTCCTTCAAACTTTCGTTTTCCACTGAGGAATAAATACCAAGATAATTCAAATTAAAACAAAAATCTCAACCCCAACCCCACAGAATGGTAACTTGGGAAACAATCACACCAAACATGTATTCCTGTAGATCTGAATAATCTTAATTATTGATAAACAGTTGTCATTAGATATAATTACAGTAATTTCAAAAATAACATTGTATTTCATGGAATGTAGAGCTTCTTGGGAAGGGTGGGAAGCAGTGAATCAGGGCTAAAGTATTTGTAAGGGGGCTTTTTAAAACACACCATGGGTCCAGTTTTGTGGCAAGTTGTATAACTTATGAAGGTTAACAAATTCATATTGGGTTTCATTATTTGCTTTTTTAAAAAACATATTTCCCAAGTTTGTGGACTTTTAAGAAAAAAAATGGTTGTTCTCATGACCAATTCTTTCTGTTGTGGGAAATATCACATAAACTTTCTAATTATGGTGGGTTTCCCTTCAGAAATAAGTTTTTGAACTCTGAAAATCAGATGAAACCAAGCACCTTGTTCCACTTATCCCCTTGCCTTTGAGTATGTCACTTGAGGCCTCCCCTTGTCACTAAGCATGCAGGCCAGTTCCAGTGTCTGGCTACATGCAGCTCAGCCAGTATGGTGCAGTGTGATATGATGCCCCTTTGGCTTAAATCCCACTTGGAAGTCTTTACAGTCAACAGAAGCCATGAGGGGCACTGTGGGGACACAGCTGTGCAATGTGCACTCCAGGAAAAGACTGTGATAATCATGCCCCTGGGTGTAACATCCTGGGTTGGATGCTGGCTAGACATGAAGTGACCGCAGGATCCAGGTGACGTGGAACTAGAAGCACTGAAACCAGGCCCCTGCCTTCATCGTAGAGGCCCCTAACCTTTTTTTGGTCACAGATCTTGTGCATTCAGTGAAACCTATCCCTCCCCCCCCAGCCGCCAGAAAAACACAGGCATATATGTCTATCTTGCATGGAATTTCACAGAACCCATTAAACCAAAACCAAACCCATTGCCGACTCATAGCGACCCTCTAGGATGGAGTAGAACTGCCCCATAGGATTTGCAAGGAGCGCCTGGTGGAGTTGAACTGTTGGCCTTTCGGTTAGCAGCCATAGCTCTTAACCACTACGCCACCAGGGTTTCCACAGAACCCACTCAGCCTACCTTAATTGTTGGTAAAACAATTTGGAGGCTGGACTAGTTTTTGTTTTTGTTTTTTTTTTTGACAGCATTTGCCTTCCACGTACCGTAGGATGGACCTTCCCCAACCTCCCCTCTCAGGAGAGGGGAGACTGCTCCAAAGACAGCCAAGTGTCTGGGTTTAGGACTACAATTTATTATTTTTTTCCGCACAGTTCCATAGTGAGTGGTACTTACCTGCTTTCTGGGCCTATCTGCTCCTTGTTGATGACACAGTGTCATTCATCAACCATACTATAAAGCCAATCCAAATCAAGAAAATATAGATTACTATCAGAATCCTCGTCTCTAGTTCCATTTATAAAGGCTTTTGGTGTCTTGGAAAGCAGAGGATTAGTTTAGTTTTAAAATAGTATTCTTCAGGCTAAATAGAGAGCCTAGTTCATCCTTGTGGTTTGGCACTGATCGAGCCACAAATAAGGCCTATTATTATTATTTACTAAGCTGTGCTGTGGTCATTCACAGGGTGGGTTTCTCATTAACAATCTTGCCGGGGGCCAGCCTCAGCAAAGAACAGGGTCACCAGAGGAGGGGTAGAGTTTGGCGAAAAAGAATGAGAGGTAGTGTGTCTTATATTTTCATTTTGCAGAAAAAGAAGCCTCTGCTCTTTATTTTTTACATGGTCTTTTATATCATAAGCTTACAAAAGCATAACATCGCATGATCAATAAAGGGGCAGTACAAGATATAATCATAAACATCATTTCCCAGAGACATAATTTTCCAAGTGACACATAGTACAGTTCCGCATACATACACAAGTACAATGAGTTTTTTGTTTAATTGAAGAGAATATTTTGTTGATATATTTTTACACAAAATAATAATTGACTTCATATTGCTTTACACTTATGCTTAATCTTGCAATACCTTCCACAGTTTTTTATAACAATTAATCTTTTTGCAAAATCATTGTTACATAGGCTTTGTCCATCTTGTCCAGGGTGGTCAAGTTCCTGAAGCCCAGCCACTTTGGGTTACGTCATATTGTCCACGATTATGCCAAGGACAATTAGCCCAATCTCTATACCCAAAGACCAGTCAAGCGCAGCAGTGAGCGGGGTAGACGAGCAGGTTGACCTGTAATTGGCTGAGAAATTGGCTGAGAGAACTCACTGCCTTTTGTTTTTCTACTTTTATGGGATCATGTGTGGGTGGTGGTTTAATCACAAAAGGGGCCTTGGTAAATACCAGGATTTCACCATCCTATTCTTGTTTTCCATAGTCGAGCTATTTGTTTTTCCCCTAAGACAACTTCATGTTGATCCCCAAGTAACACACGGGCTGTCCCTACCCGAGATTTCACCAGGGGATTATGAGTAGGACGCCCCCCGTCCAAAGGTCCCTAAATCTATAATGGAATTTTATGCTTATACATTCTGCTATATACAGGCTGAAAATGAAATAGAAACATAACACAGATGACAGAGATATTCCTGACTTTTCAGGAATTCTTCGATGTTTATGCTGGGGGCAGTGGGTGCAGAGGGGCCGCCCTTGCAGCCTGGCTCTTCCTGACTTTTCAGGAATTCTTCAATGTTCATGCTGGGGGCAGTGGGTGCAGAGAGGCTGCCCTTGCAGCCTGGCTCCTCCTGACTTTTCAGGGATTCTTTGATGTTTATGCTGGGGGCAGTGGGTGCAGAGGGGCCGCCCTTGCAGCCTGGCTCCCAGCACAATCTGTTTTCTTTTTGTTTGGACTGTGATGCAGGGAAACCTGTTTTTTCTACCTGTGAAAAAGTCTTGAAACATCTCCCCTTCTCCACCATGCTCCCCTGATTTTCAGTCACTACCAGTAGAATTACCTGTAAGGGTTTGGTTTTGTTGGTGTTTCTTGGTTTTGTTTTTTTTTTTTCTGTTCATTGAATGAACTAGAGAGAAATATACTCTGTGAGACATATCAGGGAAATACATATTCTTAGTAAGGACAAAGAGGGGGGCCGCTCTGAGATACCATGAGGCCTAGTTGAGACCGCCTTCATTAGGACAGGAGTTTTGGCGGCCCAAAGAGGAGGCAGAAGCTTTTCCTTGAAATGTAAATTAAGCTGAAGTAAATCGCCACTTTTATAATCCTCCATAAATCATCAAATTGAGAGGTTTAATTTTATAATCAGAAACTGTCTGAGGCATTTCAGAAAGCAGATTCTATCTTAATTAACCCTGAGTTTTCAACCGTTGATGCTTCATAGTCAGGAAGGCATTATTTGAAATTTAGCAACACGTGGCCCTTAAAATCAAACTATAGCATATAGCATGGATCTAGTCCTAAAATAGGATTTTTGGACAAATTCTGAGGCTGTAATTAAAAGCTTTAGGCATGATGGGAATTAGGAACAATTATTTAAGTCTGTACAGAGGTGGATAATATGCTGCCTGACCTTGAATTGATTTGTATTTTTGTCTGTTTTTTCCTAAAGGTGAGACCACTACTCCTCGGGCTGTTCTGACAGGCCACGACTATGAGGTCACATGTGCTGCGGTCTGCGCTGAGCTGGGTCTGGTGTTAAGTGGCTCTAAAGGTAAAGCTCAGCACCTTCATAAATGTATGCATTTCTTGGTATCTTCTAGTGACAAATGACCAAATATGAATTTGGTTCCTTTTTCTCTAAAGCCGTGTTTGTCTGTTATGGTCATCGTTAGCTACATAGGGTCATTTGCATCTAAGTTCATTAAAATTAGATAAACCTGGAAATCCACTTTCTCGGTGGCACCAGCCCTATTTCAGGTGCTGCATATCCACACGCAGCTAGCAGCTACTGCAGTAGTGCAGAGATTCAACATTTCCATCATCACAGGAAGTTCTGTTGGACAGCACTGCTGAGTTTTAAGAGTTTAAGATGTTTTAAAAGATAGCCCATACTTTTCTCATCTCTGTGAGGCAGGGACAAGGATATTTGTTTATTCTTCTGAACTCTGACTGGGCTGGACGCCATCTCACACTGGAGTGGAAACTCTTGACCCAGCCTGTTTTAACCTCCAAATATTGGGACTAGGCAGGAACTAGCGTGGCACTGAGAATGGAGTGGAAAGGTATGTGAGCCGATTTGCCTAGAGGTTTCTGCTGGTAGGTAGCATCAGCATACGTTAAGGCCAAAGATTCCAAGCCAGCTTTCCAGGAGCACATGAAGCAAATCCGGATCTGGCCAGAGCTGTTATCAGTTCATGGCTTATTCCATTGTAGTCATTTATCCATCTCCCTGTCTCTGCTTTGAGCAAAAATACAAGTACTAGAATCTCATGTTTTTAAGGCTTAGCTCGGGGGGAACCATGGAGTATTTGAGTCACCTTCCCTGTGTCCTGAGTTGTAGTACTGAGTCTAGCTAACAAGGCTTCTTCAAAGCATGGTGTTTAAAAACCCAGCTGGTCAAAACACTGATAGAGTAATAATGACAGCAAGAATTCTATAACTGCTGGATTTTTTGTTGTTGTGTTCCTTCTTATACCGAGTAATGTCATACATCCAAAGCCAACATGAGTTCTTGGACTCTATGTGGTCTGAATCAGGCATATGCAGAATGAATCTATCACATTACAGGCAGTCCTTTTTCTACATGGAAGTGCAGGGCCATAAAAATGACCATGCAAACTGGAGCTATGCAAAGTGATCTCCATAATGAATATGAGTTTGATTGTTCCATGACCTTTAAAAATATTTGTCAAAATACTAAAAGCTCTCTCTCTGTTATAAATGTATAACCAAAAGCAAAAAACCAAATCCATTCCCAACAAGTCGATTCGAACTCATAATGACCTCATAGGACAGGGTAGAACTGCTCCATAGGGTTTCCAAGGAGCAGTTGGTGGATTCAAACTGCCGACCTTTTGGTTAGCAGCCAATCTCTTAACCACTGTGCCACTAGGGCTCCATAAATGTATAGAAATATTTTAAAAAATAGTAAAACTCATGTTTATTTAATACACTATAATTTGAAACATTGAGAATTAAAGGATTTTATTTCTTCGTGGAAAACACGTCAAGAGTACTGGTTTGAACATGGCATGCCGCCTTCTCATGTTGTAACTCACGATATGGAGCAAGCATCTTTTCTTTGCCTTGGCAAATTGTCATATTCCTTCCTAAGTTTGGTTCACCTTCCAACATTTTATCCTTTATGCTTTCGATGTTGTAAAATATCCCCTACAATTTCTTTAATGTGAAGTTTTTTGCTGGCATCACTTCTGGGACTTCTTTAACATTTTTGTCAAAACCACTTTTCTCATTTATGTTGATAAGTTAACCTTCACTAATTTCCTCCGGCTACATATTTACAGTCTCCAGAATGGCGACAGTGTCGACATCCTACAGTCAGCTATTTCTTCTGTTACTCAGTTCGCATTCAATGTGAATTCTGCTTTCAGTGTTATCCCTTTTCATTTCTTTACTGCAGTCTCATTTTTGTTGGCCAGTTCCCTCTTTGCATTGCCCATTTTGAGGTTACACGCGTCTATCAGTAGGAGATAAGGAAGCAGCACAACTACATGGTCTGCTGTCTGTGCATGAACTGAATGATAAATGCTCAGTGACCAGTCACCGACAGACTTTGAAAGAAGTGATGTGATTCATCACTGATCACGACGCACATCTGTTATTTATGTAGTGCTCTGTGGACTAAAGACTAGTGGACTAGCAGCCAAGTTTGTACTTCATGCTGTTAGTGTAGTAACTGAAATTTCAACCATATTGTTGGAGGACTGGTGTTATTTAAAGCATGATAGCGGAAACATGTGCATATTGGAACTGTGCGATGCAAGGACTGCTGTATGTATTTCTGTTTGCGAAACCATATCTTCAAAAGGGCATGCTTTCAGTAGTCACAGGGGGAGCAGGTAATGATCCCAGGTGGCCAGGAGAGTAAAGGGCATATGCCCCCAGTTTACCTTCTTGTCTAACTCAGACTTGCCTTGGAACTTACTCATCACACAAGCAATTGTTGTTACCTACTTGTTTGCTTTGCATATAGCAGACACTCAATAAAAATAAAACAGCTCTGTGTGTAGGAGTTATTCAGCAGTTCCCTCATCCACTCAGTCATCTCACCCTGGGGAGCTGGGAGTGCTGGATGCTGCTGCGTGCTTTGGGGGACAGCGGGGAAGTGAACTAACCCAGCTGACAAGGAGAAGCAGCAGAAGGGTCTCTATGTGAATTGATTTAGGGGGGCTAGCAGAGACCCCCTTTCAATGTAAAGTAGTAGTGGGAGGGAAGAATATGGCAGAAGCCTGATTATAAGAGCTGTAGGTAGTAGCAGAACTGAAGAAATGAATTGGAGGAAGGAGGCTTAGGCCTTCAGAGCCACCCTTACAGGCTCTCCCTGCCAGGCCCACAGCGCTGTTAGCGTCGGGGACCCCGTGAAACACAGGGAGAGAGGTTCAGAGCGTACCTGAGGGCAGCCCCATGTTTGAATGCTTCTGAGCCTTCCTTGAGGCTGTTCTAGGACTTGGAATTTGTCCTCTTTTCTGAGTTCTTCCAGCTTGTATCACGAATTGGCATAATGAGTTTCATAAGTAACTTCCTGTCTCTTGAGGAAAAGTGAACTTGAACGTGTATGACTCAGCCCTCTCCTCTCCCAAGAGGAAGAGATCTGACATGCACAAAGGGGAGATTTTACAAAATCACTTGTGTATAAGATCTATATGTTTTTAAGGTTTTCTGTGACAGTAGTGTGGTACTTTGTTTGACAGGTGCTCAAGATTCTAATCACATTTGTCTGTTTTCTTTTTAAAAAATTAATTTTGCCTTTTATTTCTTTTACCAGAAGGACCATGTCTCATACATTCCATGAATGGAGACCTGTTGAGGACTTTGGAGGGTCCTGAAAATTGCCTGAAACCAAAGCTCATTCAAGCCTCAAGAGAGGGTCACTGTGTCATATTCTATGAAAACGGCCTCTTCTGTACGTTCAGTGTGAATGGAAAACTCCAGGCCACTATAGAAACAGATGATAACATAAAGGTGAGTGCCCTGTAGAATTTTCAGCGTTCTTGATTTTTACCTCAAAGTGTGGAAGGTATGGAGGGACAGAGTTCACTAAGGACACCTCTGTTACTGAGTTGTTGAGGGCCTCTCTTCCATGCCGACAGAAAGCCATCAGGTAGCACTTGGACAACACTCATACACCCCACAGCATGTCCCAGCTGTACTGACTGCATGGCTCAGCCAGGACGCTTTGCTGTGAGATCACTAAGGGCAGCGGAGGATGGTGCTTCAACAGAAGAGGTTTTTCTAAGGGCTTGTGAAGCCATTCTGGGTGGCTTTTCTGTGATGCTGTGTGTGTTTTTGTTTAAGAAAGTTCATTGCACATTGTTGTTTCCTGAGCACCAAAGCTAAGGTTAGGTTACACCTAACTGGGTCGTCTTTACAACTGAATAGGTGGAAGCAGCAGGGACTATGGCTATTTAGGATCAGCATCTCATTTCAGATTTCACTTTTCACATTCAGATTTCACTGGATAACAAGACCAAAACTTGTGAAGGGAATCAGGCTTCAGGTTGTGATGTATACTAGGCAGACCTTTTTCGCTGTTGGTATACAAGGAATGTAACCCCATCAGCCTTCTGGGGTATTGCATGATTTGTATCACAGTATACGAGGTCGAAGAGAAGAGTAAGGACTGTTCTTTTAGAAGTCGACTTTTTCAAGATGCTGCTTTTCTCACCTCCAAGCTCCTTGGTACAGATAAGGTAAAAGGAAGCTGTGGTGTCTCATTTTCCAGAACGGGCATAGGGATGCACTTGACCTGTGTACAGTGAGGGAACCCCAGACATGTTAGGGTTGGGGGAGGGTCAGCTCGGGACTTTTTACTCATTGCTATGCCTGACCTGGGTGGCTTGGATGACATTAAAATTCTCCCAGTCTGCTAGATCGAGTCTGATCACCCCCTTCTCCAACAAAATACTGGGGTCAGGAAGTACTAAGGAACAAAAACCCTAGGTACAGATCATGTTGATGAAATCAGCCCATATTGCCTCTCTAAGGAGCCCTGGTGGTGGAGTGGTTAAATGCTCAGCTGCTAACCAAAAGGTGGGTGGTTCAAACCCACCAGTCGCTCTGCGGGAGAAAAGACGTGGCAATCTGCTCCTTAAAAAGGGAAACCCTACAGGGAAGAAGGAAACCCTATGGGGAAGTTCTGTGTCATACAGGGTCACTATGAGTCGGAATCGACCCCATGGCACACAACAACAACATACCGCTGTATTCCAGGATTGATTTCTTAATTCAACAAGCTGCTTCCTTTTTTCTCTTCCTCCACTTCTCACCATGATTTTTCTCCACTGCAGGTTGCCTGCCTCCTCTACAAGGGCACATACACAGAGACACACTCTTATTTTTCCTTCTTTCCCATAATGCTTCATTTAAACCAAGTGCACATCAGAGGGTTTCCTTGCCTCTTTTCTTTACAACAGGAATGTTGATAATCTGTCACTTTGGGTTGCGATTATATTGTCAGCTACACTAATAAATCTGTAAAATAATTTGAAATCCCTTGCTGGTTGAAACAATTTCTGTGGCGTTTCAGTCAGTACCAAAGGCTCTGGGAAGTTCCTTAAGGCCGCAGGAGGGAGGCTTTCTGCAGACCGTTCGCACACACAGGCTTTTCCTCTCTGCCCTGTAGCCATTGTTTTTTCCCTCTGTAATATTTCCCACTGGATTTTAGGCTTAAACAATCCAGTGCCTTTTCCCCAGCACTCCTGCACTTTATCATCCTAAGTTGCAGGTGGCAACTGTGTGATTAAAGCGAGCTTGCCTAGAATGAGCATGACCTGCCACAGCTCCAGAGACTGACATGTTCAGAGTTAACTGCGTCGGGAAGGAAGGAAGGAAACCACAGGTTGGGAATACGAGACATCACAGAGCAAAGATCTCTGGCTCCATCCTGCAGTCTGAGCCTATATAAGGAAAGGAGACCATGGAAACAAATTAGTCATCAGCTCAGGCCAGAAAACAGGTTTCTTTGAAATACCAAGAACCCTGCAGGCAGGCAGCCTGGGGAACCTCACCACTAATCAAGACTTCCCACCTGTTTTTATTTTAAATGCCAGATTGTTCAGTGGCATTTCGGTTAACGGCATATCATACTACATCCAATGTTTAGATGTCTTAATGAATAACTTGAATTTAAGTAGGCAGCCTGCACAGAGCAGCAAAGTTATTTTATCCTAAACAAAGGCTAACCACTATTTCACCCATAGGAATTCATTTATTTTCTTTTCCTGAGGCTGTGTTTTGGGATACAGCCGTCCCCAGCAGACTGCTGTGGCTGCCGGTGCGTCATCTGCTGATGCTGTGGAAGCCAGCGCAGCTCCAGTGCTGGCCCGGCTCTCAGGAGTGCAGACGGTGAAACAGGGCATCTCTGGGGCCCTCGGAGGCTCTCTAGTCATGACCAAGCCTGGCTGCTGAGAGGCGTGTTAGGATGAACAACTGCGTGATACTGGTTTGGGCGGGGCGGGAGATGGGGTGCTCAGTGACTGCTAGTTCGCCTGGCTCTTGCCTCCAGAGCATTTGAAAGGTGCCTCAATGAGGGCCAACAACATATTTTTTTTTCACCTGGGCAGGCACCTGGCTTATTAAAATGTTTTGGATGCTGATAAATATATAGTCCTTAAAGTTTAGGCTTTATTTAGTTCCAGACACAACTAGGATCCGAGATTACTTAACAGAACAAAGTTAAAGATTAATGGTTTTAATCCGTGTTTTAATATAGCATTTATCCAGTAAAAAGCCTGAAAGTGTAAAACACAAGTGAACCACAACCTTAAGGTTAATGGATTTTCATCAGCTGAACTTTGTAAGTGTGAAAATAAGTGTAGCAAATAATTATTTGTGTGAGGTGGAGAGGGAGAAAAGGAGGTCGTAAGATTAGCTTTTGGAGAAGGGCGATACCTTTTACAGCAGGTCGGCAAACTCTTTCTATAAAGAAACAAAACATAAATAGTTTAGGCTTTACGGGCCGTGTAGTCTCTGTTACAACTGTTCTTGAAAGCAGCCATAAATGAATGGGTATGGCTCTGTTCCAGTAAATTCTATAATTTTCACGTCACAACATTTTTTTTCCAACCATTAAAAAAATGTAAAAAGAGCCATACATAAACAGGCAGTTGTCTGGATTTGGCCCGTGGACCTTAGTTTGCCAAACCCCGTTTTATATGATTGAAAAGGCAAAGTCTATGTCCACGCCGCCTGCTTAATACTGCAGGAGAGGACAGAGACGCTGGGCTGGCTGACAGTAGCCCCGGCTGAGCACTCACAGTCCTGAGACAGGAAAAAAAAATGCTTAGCCTAGGGCTTAACCACTCTGGGAGCTGTGGTTCTCTACTAAGTCTTCCCAACTGTGTTAAAAATCCAGTGGGTCTAGGGAAAATGCTAAAGCTGGTGGTCTTCTACCTTGGGGCCATAGCCCCAAAGGCAGCTGTATTCTGTTGGGGACATGAGGCCAGCTGCCACTGCCTGCTCGGCATATCCACAACACATCTGGCAAGATAGATGATCAGGAGGCTTCTCAGTTTGGAGGGCTGGTCCCAGTCCAAAACATTCACCATCACGTAGCATCTATAGAATGGGAAGAGTCTGCCACCTCATCCTTAAATAACAAAACTCCTAAAGAACATACATACACACACTTTATCTCTTCCCTGCAGTGCAGTAGCTACACTACTACAATGTAGGAATTTAATCAACCACAGGGTGGGGGCTGAACTTTAGGCCACATCTCCACTGAACATTGCTGTGTCTCATAGGCCATGCAGCTGAGCCGGGATGGGCAGTACCTGCTCACGGGAGGAGACAATGGAGTGGTCAGGGTGTGGCAGGTGTCTGACCTCAAGCAGCTCTTCACCTATCCAGGCTGCGATGCTGGGATCCGGGCCATGGCCTTGTCTTATGACCAGAGGTAAGACTGGACTCATGGGCCACAATGGCGGTGTTCAAAGCTGTGGAGGGAATTTACTTAAATGTTCAGTGGATAAGCTGAATTGTGGGAGTCAACTGTGCAAAGGAGCCAATGAAATGTCTGGGCTTCCAAGAGCACTTTTTTAGAAGTGTGATATCTTTTGAATGGCATTGAAACTCTTGAAAAAAATCGAGTTGTCCAGGGATAGGATTTGAGTAGCAAAGGCTCTGATTACATTGCTGAAAAGCTTTATATTTCCTTAAAGTACCTTTAAAAAAAAAAAAAAAAAGAGTCTCATTGGGGGAGAGCAATTAGGAGTATATAGCAAGGTGTATATAAATTTTTGTATGAGAGACTGACTTGATTTGTAAACTTTCACTTAAAGCACAATAAAAACTTAAAAAAAGAGGCAGAGCCAAGATGGCAGACTAGTCAGATGCACTAAGCCATCCTGCTGCAACAAAGATCAAAAAAAAAAGAGTAAAACATTCCCAGACCTCAATCCTAGAACCTTAAATGAAAGGATAAAGTATCAGATTGGAAGTCACTGGGTAGAAGAAGAAACTGATACAAAATGGGGACAGAATAGAGATATGGAGTGGAGCTTCCTGAACAGCATGACTCAGTGTTGCCATCTTGGAGTAAAGCCAACAACCCTGCATGCAGAAAGGCACCTCCACAGAATTCCCAGTAGGAGATAGTCCTGGGTGTGTCCACGCCATACCTGTAAGTAAAACCATGTTTGCTGGCTACAGCTCAAGGAGAAGCCCAGACTCACCCAGTAACCACAGGAGCGTAGTCCTACAACACCCACCCTGGCCCAGATGGCTTCACTGGAAAATTCTACCAAATATTCAGAGAAAAGCTTGCACCAGTACTACTCAAACTATTTCAGAACAGAGAAAAAAAAGGAATACCTCCAAATTCATTCTATGAAGCCAGCATAACACTGATATCAAAGCTAGGCAAAGCTACAAAAAAAATAAATTACAGACCAGTATCTCTCATGAACACAGATGCAAAAAATCTCGCCAAAAGAATTCAGCATCTCATTAAAAATATATATATATTATATCATGACCAAGTGGGATTCATATTAGGTATGCAAGTACGGTTCAACATTAGCAAATCAGTGTCATCCACCACATAAATAAAATCACATGATCATCTCAGATCATCTCAGTCCACATAGAAAAGGCATGTGATAAAGTCCAACACCCATTCCTGATAAAAACTCTTAATAAAATATATAAAGAAGGGAAGTTCCTTAACATAATAAAAGGCATCTGTACAAAGCCAACAGCCAACATTATTCTCAACAGACAGGCTGAAAACATTTCTCTTGACAATGGGAAGAAGACAAGCATGCCCTTTATTACCACTTCTATTTAACATTGTGCTGGAAGTCCTAACTAGAGCAATAAGGCAAGAAAAAGGACTAAAGGGCATCCAAATTGATAAGGAAGAAGTAAAACTATCCCTCTTTGCAGATGATATGATACATAGAGAAGAACCCTAAAGACTCCACAAGAAAGCTACTGGAATTAATAGATTCAGCAAAGTAGCAGGACACAAGATAAACATACAAAAATCAGTTGGATTCCTATACACCAATAAAGAGAACTACGAAAAGGAAATCAGGAAAGTAATACCATTTATAATAGCACCTAAAAAAATAAAATACTTAGGAATAAATCTAACCAAGGATGTAAAAGACCTATACAAAGAGAACTACAAAACAGTACTACAGGAAACCAAAGGCAACTTACATAAATGGAAGAACCTACCATGCTCATGAATAGGTAGACTCCACGTTGTGAAAGTGTCAATTCTACCCAAAGCAGTCTACAAATATAATGCAATCTTGATGCAAATACCAACAGCATTCTTTAATGAGATGGGAAAACTCATCAATAACTTTATATGGAAAGGAAAGAGGCCCCGGACAAGTAAAGCATTACTGAAGACTAAGAACAAAGTAGGAGGCCTTGCACCACCTGACCTTAAAAGCTACTATATAGCTACAGTAGTCTAAACAGCCTGGTACTGGAAAAATGACAGACACATTGACTAATGGAACAGAATCAAGAACCCAGATGTAAATCCATCTACCTACGGCCGCCTGATCTTTGACAAAGGCCCAAAGTCCATTAAATGGGGAAAAAACACTTTTTAACAAATGGTTCTAGCAAAACAGGATGTCCATCTGCAAAAAAAAAAAAAAAAAAAGAAACAAGATCCCTACCTCACACCATATCCAAAAACTAATTCAAAACAGGTCAAAGACCTAACTATAAAACCAAAAATAATAAAGACCATGGAAGAAAAAGTAGTGTCAACACTAGGGGCTCTAATATATGCCATAAACAGCATACAAAGCATAATTAACAATACACAAACACCAGAAGATAAGCTAGATAAATGAGATCTCCTAAAAATTAAACACACTCATCAAAAGACTTCACCAAAAGAGTAAAAACAGACCGTACAGACTGGGAAAAAAATTTGGGCTCTGACATATCCAACAAAGGTCAATCCATAGGAAAATCCAACACCTCTACAACAAAAAGACAAATAATCCTGTTAAAAAATGGGCAAAGGATATGAACAGACACTTCACCAAAGAAGACATTCAGGTGGTGTCTTAGTTATCTAGTGCTGCTATAACAGAAATACCTAAAAGTAGATGACTTTAACAAAGAGAAATTTATTCTCTCACAGTCTAGTAGGTTATAAGTCCTAATTCAGGGTGTCAGCTCCAGGGGAAGGCTTTCTCTCTTTGTCAGCTCTGGAGGAAGGTCCTTGTCCTCAATCTTCCCCTGGTCAAGGAATTTCTCAGGCATGGGGACCCTGGGTCCAAAGGACGCTCTGTGCTCCTGGTGCTGCTTTCTTGGAGGTATTAAGTCCCCAGTTCTCTGCTTGCTTCCCTTTTATCTCTTGAGGGAGAAAAGGTGGTATGGGCCCCACCCCAGGGAAACTCCCTTTACATTGATCAGATTGAGGAGGTAACCTGAGCAAGGGTGGTGTTTACAATCCTACCCTAATCCTCTTTAGCATAAAATTACAATCACAAAATGGAGGACAACCACACAATACTGGGAATCATGACCTAACCAAGTTGACACATATTTTTAGGGGGACAAAATTCAATCCATGACAGGTGGCTAACAGATACATAAGGAAATGCTCACGATCATTAGTCATTAGAGTAACGCAAATCAAAACTACAATGAGATAGCATCTCACTCTGACATTATTGTCACAAATAAAAAAAAGCAAAACAGAAAATAACATATGTTGGAGAGGTTGTAAGGAGATTGGAACTCTTATACACTGCTGGTTGGAATGTAAAATGGTACAACCATTTTGGAAAACAATATGGCACTTCCTTCAAAAGCTAGAAATAGAAATGCCATAAGATCCAGCAATCCCACTCCTAGGAATATATCCTAGAGATAGAAGAGCCATCACATGAATAGACATGTGCACACCCATGTTCACTGTAGCATTATTCCCAATAGGAAAAAATGGAAACAACCTAAGTGCCCATCAACAGATGAATGGATAAACAAACACACAATGGAGTATTCTGCAGTGATAAAGAACAATGATGAATCCGTGAAACATCTCACAACGTGGAAGGATCTGGAGGGTATTATGCTTAGTGAAATAAGTCAATCACAAAAGAACAAATACTGTATGAGACCACTACTATAAAAACACATGAAAATGTTTCCACACAGAAAGAAACAATCTTTGATGGCTACGAGGGAGAGGAGGGGTGGGGAAGGAAAAACACTAACTAGATAGTAGGTAGGTGGTAACTTTGGTGAAGGGTAAGACAGTACACAATAGTGGGAAAGTCAACACAACCTGACCAGGGCAAAGTCATAGAAACTTCACGGACACATCCAAACACTCTGAGAGAACAAGAACAAGCCTCTGGACAGAGAGCTGGGGACCGTGGTCTTGGGGACATCTGTCTCAACTGGCATAACATAGTCTGTAAAGAAAATGTTCTACGTCTGTGGTGAATAGTGACTGGGTCTTAAAAGCCTGTGAACAGCCACCTAAGATACAGCTACTGGTCCCCTTCCGGCCGGAGCAAAGGAGAATGAAGAAGACCAAAGATACAAGGGAAAGAGTAGTCCAAGGATTAATGAACCACAACTATGGCAACCTCCACCAGACTGAGCCCATAACAGCTAGATGGTGCCCAGTTACCACTACTGACTACTCTGGCAGGGATCACAATAGTGGGTCCTGGACAGAGCAGGAGAAAAATGTCGAACAAAATTCAAATTCACTCACACACAAAAAAAACAGGTTTGCTGGTCTGAGATGGGAGAAACCGCCAAGAGTATGGCCCCCCAGATACCCTTTTAACTCAGTACTGAAGTCACTCCTAAGGTTTACCCTTTACCCAAAGATTAGACAGATCTATATATGGACAGACTCGACGGCACTGGGGTGGGTTTATACATAGACAGGTCTACACAGGGTCACTGTGAGTTGGAATCGACTTGACAGCAACAAGTTTTTTTATATAACCAGCAATAACACACGTGAAGATCGTGCTTCATAGTTCAATCATGTATACGAGACTAATGGGCACACTAGCCCAAAAGCAAAGATGAGAACCTGGGGTGGAGAAGAGGAAAGTGTTGACACATTGTGGGGTTGACAACCAGTGCCACAAAACAATTCGTGTATTAACTGTTCAATGAGAAACTAATTTGCTCTGTAAATTTTCAGCTAAATCACGAATTTTTTTTCAGAGCTGTAAACATGTTTAATGTAAAATGCCTTCGTCTTTGTGCCTGAGGACTCGGCTGAGCACCTTGGCTTATTTCTTAACCACCCCCCCCACCCCCGTGGTAAATTTGGGGAGGGTCATCTTTGTCTGGCACCTTATTTACTCTTAATACTCAGTCCCTTATTTTAGTTCTTAATTCTAATGTGAGGTACAGGAAGGATATTGAATATGACTTCACCTCTAAGGGCTGATCCTGGCCACCCTGCAGAGGAAGGGCTAAGGCCGTGGGCTCGGCCTCACAGCAGCTCTGAGAGAGGCGCCCCTCAACTGCCCGCCCTACTGCTTTCATCTCATTGTCCCCACTGCTGCCTTCTCAAGGACAGATGCCAGCAGCGGCTCTGTCTTCAGTGTCATTCAGTAGGTTCCTGTGTTCTGAGGACTAGGCCTCCACCCAGAGTGTAATGGACACAGAATAGTCCTTTGAAGAGGGCAGCCTGGCCAAATCATGGTCAGCCCTCTGCCTTCATGCTCCTCACAGAGCATCTACTTGTCAGAGGTGATCCCTGTCACTTGATTGCTGCTGCTTGCACAAGCAAATACTCTGAGATCGTGATGCTTTTCTTTGATTCTGACGCCACTATAAAGGCCAGGCCCTCCTGCCAGGCCAGCCCAGCCCCTTAGAAACGACAGAGGCTGTTCATCCTGCACCCCACTCCTGCCCACACCTGCCCTTTCAGTGAAAAATCAAGCTGTGGCTTGGGTCCTTGCAGAGCATCAGGAGGAGACAGCACCCCAAGCTTCCTCAGGATGGCATTCTCGTCATCAGAACAGCACCTGAGTTCTCACAAATGCAGGCTTTCTGCCAGCTTCTCCAGTTACCTTGTGGACTGAGGGAGGGCAGTTCTGTAGGAGCAGGGCCCTGGAAAGAAGCAGGCTTGTAAACAAACCTCCATCTGCTGTGCTTCCCCAGGTGCATCATTTCCGGCATGGCCTCAGGGAGCATCGTCCTCTTCTACAATGACTTTAACCGGTGGCATCACGAATACCAAACCCGCTACTGAGGAGTCAGCGCGTCGGCCCTGCCCGCACTGGGCAGGGGAAGTACCCCAGCATCGTTCTCTTAGAAATAGCTATTACATCTGAATGTAACTTCAATTTGCTCTAAGAAGCAAAATATTTTTTAAAGTTAATTGCTATTTTTGTAGACTTTGCTTGACTTTTTGGGGGGGAATAGCAAAGCAGAAAACTGGCTGCTGGGTTCTGTAGTTTTCAAAAATCTATATTTTTAGTCATAATGAGAAGTCTATTTTCACCAATTATGAAAACTTACAATGAGGTGAGAAAGCCGACTAATTGTAGCTATATTATGAAGAAACCTTTCCCATTTCTCTATAATCTTGAGATGCGTGATTTTAACAACAGGGAAATGGGTTAGATACTGGGATGGGGGGTTTTATGCTGTACTTTTTTCCATAACAGTTGTACTTCTTTAGCAATGTTAAAATTATGGTAAATGTAATTTAAAACATCGCAATGAATTATTTCTATCAATATTATTGTTTAAGCATACCTAGGAAATTATGGTTTGAGGGAGGTTATTTTATTATATGGTTAACAAAGAATCTAATGTTACAGCAAGTGTGAAATATCTACAGTTTTTTTCCCTGACCTATCTTTATAGCACACCCAAATGATGGAAATGGTCTCGGACTCACAACTTTGTTTCATTCACTTTTAAAGTCAATGCAAGTACCAAAGCTTGCCCTTGAGGGTTGGCCATGGCCATGATCCGAGGTGGAGCCACCCAGGCTGGGTGGCCGTACCCTGGGTTTGAGAACTGAGGCTACCAGGTGCTGTATTAAGCAACACCCATCTTACTCCTTTTGTTATTAAACTGTCTACACCTTCCTTTTTTGATTAGCAATTTGTACTATGAAACAATGTTATTTTGGTGTTGTATACTTCTACTTTTCTAGTAGATTGCTGTGTGGAATTCTGTGAAAAATATTTGAGAAAAGTCTGTATTGCATAAATAAATTCTTTGTATGTTGTGAACTTTGAGTTGAAACTGACACTCCATCTCTATTTCTCTTCCAACTTACAGAGCTCTCGTTTTTCTTCCCCTACACATTCATCTATTCTTTAAATGCAAAGATTTGCAATGGAGAAACTGAAGTTGATAGAAAAAGTGAATAAAATGGTAATTGTAATTGAATTGCTGGAATTATCTTTTTTACTCGTAACTCTTAAATACTGATAAAACAGTTATTTGCAAAGAAATCGCCAAACTCTGGTTTAGTCATGATTTTGATCAATAACCATTAAGAGACAGACTTCCTTGAATGAAAGCAGGAAGATGGGCCTTCTCTGGCTGAAGTCTCCATCTTGTTTGACTTCCCCAAATAGGAAAACTAGACCTGTATCTGAGAAGTGACAAAATAAGGGACCTTATCATTTTGTCTGCAATGTACCATTATTTTATAAACCATTAGGAAGGGAAATAGATAGTATGATGCAGGAGAGAGGGAGGGAAAGAATTTCTTAGAATCAAATACCCTAAGTTACTGGCAAATTCACTGACCAAACCACCTCACCAGTATTAACTCTGAGGCAAATATGATATTTTGGAAACTTTACAGAAAACGGTAGAAGAAAACCAGCCATACCTAAGTCATATATATGCCAGACACATGATACTTTACCTCACCGTAAGAAGCCTATTGCAAGGTTAATAGGCAGGTTCCTCTGGGAACCTAGAAATATTCAGTGCCTCCACTGCCTTCATTCTTTTAAAACTTACATCCTAAAATTATGGAAAATTAAGCAAAACACAAGTAATACTTCATAAAACAATGTAGCTGACATCAACACAAGGGCTTCTTTATGACAGAATCTGTTTAGTATGGGGAAACCCTGGTGGAGTAGTGGTTAAGAGCTATGACTGCTAACCAAAAAGTCAGCAGGTCAAGTCTACCAGGCGCTCTACTCTGTCCTATAGGGTTTCTATGAGTTGGAATCAACTAGACGGCAATGGGTTTTGGTTTTTTTGTTCAGTATGGTATTTTTTAGGACTTACTCAACATTCACTTATTTTATCCAAGTTTAACTCCTTTAAATAAAAACAAAACCATTAATTCAAATAAATGTAAACCAATCAGGAAAAAAAGTCAAAGTAGAGGTAGTTTTCTGATGAAATAGAGTGACCTAGAACGGAAGGGAAATGCTGGCACATCGCTAAGCGGAGCAGTGGCTGAAAGTGCGTGTTTGGTTTACATACAGTAACTTAAAGCTGGTTTAAAACCGCATCACCTCAAGAAATTCAGATTTTTCTCTCCATAGAACTGACTCGTGTTGACATATAACCAGTCATGTCCTTGAAGCTCTGTAGTTTAAGAAATACTACTAGATCTCTGGGGAGAAAGCACAAGGACTCAGAAAATAGAGAACATGAAAACTGACCCCCAGACACAAACTTGTAGACAACTCACTCACAAAATCCTATCCCAAAATATGCCAAACACCCATAAATATTTTTTTATAAATTAAATACAATAAAAATAACCAATTTGCCCCTTGAAATCTCATCACATTTCAGTTCTACTTAGCATACAAAACGGGAAGATTCAAAATATCTTGCCTGGGAACCACGAGCAGCTGTAGGTAGGACAACAGTCCAGATCTTATCCTGGGGCTGCTCTTGTTCATTCAGTGTCCTCACACCACCATCATCAGAGGGGCAGTAAGATGGCAGTGGCCACTTGAGCCAAGTTTACATGAGATGGCCAGGGAATGCCAGGCTCCGACATCCACTGTTCGCCCTTCTCAGCAAGCCTTGCAGCCTGAGAAAATTCGAGACTCTCCACAGCTGCTCTTAGCAAACATGACTGAATTAAACAGTGTGTGGCAATTTAGATCTACCAAGATACTTGTCAGGATAGAGATTTTCATTAGGTATCTTTGATATGTTTTCACTGGATGTAATTTCAAGAGCTCCTGGCCATGCAAATAATGGGCCTGGTTTGGTCCTTCCTGCTGCGTCACTAATGAAGGCAGCAGACCAATGACACAGGCCACTTCTGGATCAAGAAGCACAAATGTCTTTCATGTAAGCAGTTGGAGAAGTTGTGGCACCCATGTGTGTGTATGTGTGTATGTGCATGTGTATATGTAGAGTATAGAGTAGCAGACAGCCCCACAGCCTCACTTCATCAGGTAAAATCGGATTAGGCCAAACCACATCTATAAACAGGGAAGGAAGGGGGACATGCCTTAAATTCCAAAATCTGCATAACCTTTTCTTTCCCCATTGTCATCAAGTTGATTCTGGCTCATGGCAACTCCATCTGTCATGTCAGAGTTGAACTGTGCTCCTAGCTGATTTTTTACCAGGCCTTCCTTTTCAGGTGCCTCTGTGTAGACTCAAACCTCCAATCTCTTGGTTAGTAGTCCAGCATGTTAATCATTTGCACCACCCAGGGACTCCCATACCCATACACAAACCCACTGCTGTCAAGTCGACTCATAGCGACCCTATAGGACAGAATAGAACTGTCCCATAGAGTTTCCAAGAAACAACTGGTGGATTTGAACTGCCAGCCTTTTGGTTAGCAGCCGTGGCTCTTAACCACTGTGCCACCAGGGCTCCCATAGATAATGCCAGTGCCTCTAATTGCCAGTTCCTGCCTTATGAGGGGCTTGCAGCAGAAGCAAGGATGCTGCAATGTTTCAGAACTTCCTGCTTCTTAGGAGGAAGCAAAAGACCATAAAACAGCAAAAAAAAAAAATGTTTTCTTCTGTTCTCATGAGTGGGAGAAACATGCAACACCATTTTTCTTTTAGACAGATTAGAAAAGTTGAGCTCATAATGCGTCTCCCCAGGGATTTTACCATATTTCTTGGGTCCCTGGAAGTCACGAGATCACTTTAAAAACGCAAGGCTACTACTGACACTGACACATCTCTCTGGCCCTCGTTCTATGAACCAGAAATGCAGATTACCCAGATGAGGCGCTTCACATTTTTCTTTCTAATGAAAATGAGTGTGGTTTGGCCTTTAGGCAAGCTATCTTCCTTGAGACAGATTGCTCCTCTGGACACGGAAGAAGGCAATCCACAACCGTTCCGGTGAAGTTGGAGACCTTGGAGACCTCAGGGGTCATATTCCACAGCCATGAAGTGAATTATTTTTCTGTCTCTAAGTTCAGCAATAATTTTTCTTTTCCAGAAACAAGATTTTGGGTGTGGCACAGTGAGTCAGCTCCCATAAAGACTACAGCAGTTTTACTTTGTCCTGTGGAACTCTATGAGTCAGAATTGACTGGACAGCAGCTGGTTTGGTTTGGGGCAGGCTTGTGTTATTTCCACTGATGGTTGTCCCATCCTCACAATTCACCACACTCAACCCCCACAATGAGGCCATTCTGACCACACTGAAGGCCCCCGGTGTCCAGCTCTGTCCAAAATGAAAGGCTTGTCTATGTTTGAAACGAAGTCTTTGATGACGTCTATACCAGGTACACCCTTTTATTCCCCTCAGCCATTCAGTGATGGCCAGACATTTCCACAGCAAACTGTCTTTGAGCTCAAGACTTTGAGTTTTAAAAGTCAGCACCTTGAAACTCATCAGCAAAAACTAACCAAAGCTAACCAAAAGCAAAGAAGTTTCCGGAACAAACTGAATGCTTCAAAGGCCAGCATAGCGGGACCATGGTTTCAGGGGGCATCTAAGTCAACTGGCATAATAAAATCTATTAAGAAAACGTTGTGCATCCCACCTTGGAAAGAGGTGTCTTGGGGTCTTAAATGCTAGCAAGCGGCCATCTAAGATGCATCAATTGGTCTCAACCCACCTGGAACAAAGAAGAATGAAGAACACCAAGGACACAAGGTAATTATGAGCCCAAGAGACAGGAAGGGCCACATAAACCAGAGACTACATCAGCCTGAAACCTGAAGAGCTAGATGGTGCCCAGCTATAACTGATGACTGCCCTGACAGGGAACACAACAGAGAACCCTTGAGGGACCAGGAGAGCAGAGGGATGCAGACCCCAGATTCTCATAGAAATACCAGACTTAATGGTCTGACTGAGACTGGAAAGACCCTGGTGGTCATGACCCCCAGACCTTCTGTTACCCTAGGACAGGAACCATTCCCGAAGCCAACTGTTCAGACATGGATTGGACTGGACAATGGGTTGGAGAGGGATGCTGGTGAGAAGTGAGCTTCTTGGATCAGGTAGACACTTGAGACTATGTTGGCATCTCCTGCCCGGAGGGGAGTTGAGAGGGTAGAGGGGATTAGAAGCTGGTGAAATGGACACGAAAAGAGAGAGTGGAGGGAGGGAGCGGGCTGTCTCATTAGGGGGAGAGCAATTGGGAGTATGCAGCAAGGTGTATATGTTTTTGTGTGAGAGACTGACTTGATTTGTAAGCTTTCACTTAAAGCACAAAATTCAAATAAAAAAAAAAAAACTAACCAAAGCTGAACACACCAGCATCCCTCTGAAGGAAATACTTAACTCTCTCAGATCTAAATAGTCACAGGATTCACATGCCACTACTTCTGGTAACTTCCTCACCTCCTAGACTACCTACCACTTTGCCAGGCATCTCCCCCTCTCCCACCTAATGACATGGGCATCCCCTCTAAGACAGCTCTGACCACTTAGGGGGTGCAGCCTAGTTATGGGGGCATCTCCCTGGGGGTCAGAAGAAGCAAGGCCCAGCTCCAGCAACCTTGGATGAGCTAAGTGACCGTTCTGAGTTTCCTTACATCATCAGTGGGGATATTAATATATACCTCTGAGGTCTGTGGCAATAGGGTTAAATACTCTGTAAACTTCAGTGATGATTATTTCCAAGAACTGGGTTACCATTCCTTTACAAAGCAGCTGTCACAGGGCAGCTCTGTTAAGAATCTGTCTCCAGCTTGGCACTGAGACCTGACCCCTGAACCTCCCACCCCTGACCTTGGGCCCACATCTAGGGCAATTCAGATAAATCTGCAGCCCCTTCTGAGAACAGTCCTTCACGCAGCGAAAGACATCTAGCAAATGTGCCCCTTTTTTTTCTTCCTAACTAGGAGCCCTGGTGGCGCAATGGTTAAGAGCTACACCTGTTAACAAAAAGGTCAGCAGTTCAAATCCACCAGCCACTCTTTGGAAGCCCTATGGGGTCAGTCCCATCAGGTCACTATGAGTCGGAATCAACTCGATGGCACACAGCAACAAGTCCTCTACAGACAGTTTTTCCACCCGTCTTTGACTGCCAGAGCTTCGGACCCCTCCCCCTTCCAGTTGCCCTCTGTAGGATGATCACTGCCCTGTCTGCACCAAGCGGTGGAGGCACCCAGCACAGAATTCTACCCAGAGTGTGGGCTCTGACTACACCTGGCTACCACTGCTCATGATCTGCACAGACTTCTCATGCTGTCGTTTGTGACTGTCACCATTTAAGCAGCTGTGCTGGCGTCTACTGAATCATCTAAAATTCTCTGACCCCAGAACCCTCACATGAAGCAGTGCATGTCAAGGCGTTGGGTAGTTGTGCAATAAGAACGCAAGACTTTATGTCATAGGTTTGGATCCATGTTCTAACCTGCTGAGGTAATTTGAAATAAATCCATTCCATTTTGTGCCCACAAAACAATGGATAAGCACTCTCTCTATATTGTTTTCACATGACATGCTAAAAAAAAAAGGCTTGACCATGATAAGGGCAGAGACTGAGAGCTGGTGGCCATCTCGAGAGCTGCACCATGCAAAGTTGCTTGCCACATTTGGCTGCTATGCACCTGCAATGTATCTAGTCCAGGCTGGGATGTGCTGTAAATATACACCAGATTTTGAAGGCTTAGTACAAATGAGAAAAGAATGTAAAATATCTCAATGATATATATATATCTCTATATATAATATAGATATGTTGCCTATATAGATATAAAAAAAAAATTGCCTACATATTGAAATAATATTTGGGAAATACTTTCATATGTTAGGTTAAATAAAATATACTATTAAAATTAATTTCGCCCATTCCCTTTTATTTTTGTTAACGTAGTACTAGGAACTTTTTTAAATTAGGTAGCTTGCATTGTGTTTCCTTGGGACAGCCCTACTCTAGGGCTCTGTCTCCAAGATGAGAATATCCATTAGCAATTGTTCAAGATGGTTAATCTGTCCTGAACCATCCTCACCATCTCCTAGTTCATGTTTCACCATCTTACCTCATGGAAATCTTCTGGGGAAGTTTTCCAAATATGCATTCACCCATATGTTCCATATATTTCTGTCATAGCAACCCCTTTGGAAAAAAATTCCAGAGACTCCTTGGGCCCAACTACTGAATCCAGAAGACTCCCCACCATGGCTTTAGCAGGTGACCACTTCCCTTTTTCTACCCCCATTTCATCAATTTCTTTAAACATTCATTATCAGCTCAAGTCAGCAAATAACTAAGAACTACATGTTATTCTCACGGAACAGGATCTGAGGACTCCAACAATTAGGTACCTGGATTTAATTTGCATTCTGAACATAGAATAAGAGCTCAATAGATGTTTGCTAAAAGAGTGAACAAACGAACAACCTGCTTGTGGCACTGGAACCTTTATTTAGGAATGTTATTTGGATCACCGCTCACCCCCAGGCCTTGGTTTCCCCTGGATAACACACACCCAGAGGAGTAGAACCTAAATGTGCATCTTGGCTCTGTCTCCTGCTGGGTCTACAACCTTGGACATGTTACCTAAATTCTTGCTCTGCCCCTTTAACACTCTGATCTTCTCCAGGTTTCTGTGAGATTAAGGTCATTACAAAAGGACCTGAAGCCAGTGCTGGTACACCCCGCTAATGATACCTCCTGTCTCCATCCCATCCTCGCCCACCATGTCCTAGGCCATCAAGAGTGCACAGAGGGCGGGAGCCTGTGCTGTACCAGTAGCGGATACTGTCCTGCCGTTTAAGTCTTTAGCAGTTCAGGGATGGACAGGGTTTCTGTCTGTGTTGGAGTCCTCGTCCATCACACTTTTTTTCTTTGTTCCTTTACATTAACACTTCCCTTCTATTAACAAAATTATTTCCATTGGAAACTCTGAAAATGGTTGTTCTTTGGTGAGTCAGTGAAGGAGAGACACAGGCAGAATATTCTAAACTGGCACACCTGAGCTTTTCTGAAACTTCCCTTCTCCTGCAGCCTGTCTCTGTCTCGGGTATGGGCTGGCCACAGCTGAGTGGATCAGGGTAACACCATCACACAGCCTCAGCAACCAATCAAATCATCTCATTCCTTCAGCAATTTGAACTAAGACATCCAGGGCCAAGTTAGATGGTGTCAAGCCCTGGAAATGCAAGGCCCTGAAGAGTTGGGGACAGAGACGGCACAAGGGTAAGGCAGAGCCACAGGCAAGCAGATGTTATGAGGGAAGAGAAAGAGCCTTGAAGAGAAGCTGTACCTTGTGATACACCGGAAGAAGCAGATAAGAGGCCGCATGACCTCTGAGAGAAAGAAAAACAAGGGGGACAGCTGCCCTTAGCTCCCTAGTTCCTATAAAGGATGACTTTCTTGCCACGGTTCCATAAACTTCCTTTATGCATCATACTCTTTCCAGCTGCTGTAGAGTTGACTCCAACTCATGGCGACTCCATGTGTCTATCAGAGTAGAACTGTGCTCCATGGGGTTTTCAATGGCTGATTTTTTGGAAGTAGACAGGCCTTTCTTCTAAGGTGCATCTGGGTGAACTTGAACCTCCAACCTTTTGATTAGCAGCTAAGCACTCCATCGTTTGCACCAAAGTAATAACCCCTATTTATTCTTGAGCTGAAACCTGACTCTGAAACTTGCTCTTGAACGTAGAGTAACTAAAGCAAATCGAAGAAATGACGACATTAAAAGAGCTGAACAGAAATTTTCAAACGGCAGCTGGAGAAGTCAAAATAAAGTATTATAACAATACGTGCAAAGACCTGGAGTTAGAAAACCAAAAGGGAAGAACATGTTCAGCATTTCTCAAGATGAAAAAACTGAAGAACAAAATCAAGCCTTGGACCACAATTTTGAAGGATTCTATGGGCAAAATTTTGAACAACACAGGAAGCAGCAAAAGACGACGAAGGAATACACAGAGTCACTGTACCGGAAAGAACTGGTAGACGTTCACCCTTTTCAGGAGGTAGCATATGATCAAGAATCGATGGTATTGAAGGAAGAAGTCCAAGCTGCACTGAAGGCACTGGTGAAAAACAAGGCTCCAGGAATTGATGAAACACCCATTGAGATGTTTCAACAAATGGTTGCAGCATTTGGAGGTGCTCACTTATCTATGCCAAGAAATTTGGAAGACAGCTACCTAGCCAAGTGACTGGAAGAGATCCATATCTGTGCACGTTTCAAAGAAAGATGATCCAGCAGAATGCAGAAATTATCAAACAATATCGTTAATATCACACGCAAGTAAAATTTTGCTGAAGGTAATGAAAAAATGGTCGCAGCTGTACATCAACAGGGACCTGCCAAAAATTCAAGCCAGATTCAAAAGAGGGTATGGAACGAGGGATATCATTGCTGATGTCATATGGATCTTGGCTGAAAGCACAAAATAACAGAAAAATATTTACATGTGTTTTATTAACTATGCAAAGGCATTCGAATACGTGGATCATAACAAATCACAGATAACAGTGGGTAAAACAGGAATTCCAGAACACTTAATCGTGCTCATGTGGAACCTGTACAATGCCAAGAACAGAACAAGGGGACACTGTGTGGTTTAAAATCAGGAAGATGTGTGTCAGGGCTGTATCCTTTCACCATACTTTTCAGTCTGTATACTGAGCAAATAATCCAAGAAGCTAGATGTCTTAGTTATCTAGTGCTGCTATAACAAAAATATCACAAGTGGATGGCTTTAACAAACAGAAGTTTATTCTTTCACAGGCTAGAGGGGTAGAAGTCTGAATTCAGGGTACCAGCTCCAGGGGAAGGCTTTCTCTCTATGTTGGCTCTTGGGGGAAGTTCTTGTCATCCATCTTCCCTGGTCTGGGAGCTTCTCAGCACAGGGACCCTGGATCCAAGGAACGCGCTACACTCCTGGTGCTTCTTTCTTGGTGGTATATAGGTCCACCGTCTCTCTGCTCACTTCTATTGTATCTCAAAAGAGACTGACTCAAGATACAACCTAATCTTGTACATTGAGTCCTGCCTCATTAACGTAACTGCCTCTAGTCCTGCCTCATTAATATCATAGAGGCAAGATTTACAACACATAGGAAAATCACAACAGATGACAAAATGGTGGACAAACACACAATACTGGGAATCATGGCATAGCCAAGTTGACACACAATTTGGGCGGGACACAATTTAATCCATACAATGCACTATATGAGGAAGGCAGAAGCAACCTCTGATATGCAGATGACACAACCTTGCTTACTGAAAACAAAGAGGACTCGAAGCACTTCCTGATGAAGATCAAAGACTACAGCCTGAAGTATGGATTATATTTCAACATAAAGAAAACAAAAATCCTCACAACCAGACCAATAAGCAACATCACGATAAATGGAAAAAAATATTTAAGTTGTCAAGGATTTCATTTTATTTGGATCCGCGATCAATGACCATGGAAGCAGCAGTCTAGAAATCAAACAATGTACTGCACTGGGCAAATCTGCTGCAAAAAAGGTCTCTAAAGTGCTGAAAAGCAAAGATGTCACGTTGAGGACTAAGGTGCGCCTGACCCAAGCCATGATTTTTTCTATCGCCTCATATGCATGGGAAAGCTAGATAATGAATAAGAAGACCAAAGAAGAATTGGTGCCTTTGAATTATGGTGTTGGCAAAGAATACTGAATATGCCCTGGACTGCCAGAAGAATAAATGAGCCAATCTGTCTTAGAAGAAGTACAGCCAGAATGCTCCTTGGAAGCGAGGATGTACTTTGGGCATATTATGAGGAGGACCAGTCCCTGGAAAAAGACATCATTCTTGGTAAAGTGGAGGGTCAGCAAAAAAGAGGAAGACCCTCAAACAGATGGACTGACACAGTGGTTGCAACAATGGGTTCAAACATAGCAACAATTGTGAAGATGGTACAAGACCAAGCGGTGTTTCTTTCTGTTGTACATAGGGCCGTTGTGAGGTGGTGAGTCTAAACCAATTCGACAGCACCTAACAACAATTCTTGAGCTTAAGGTCCCTGGGTGGTACAAACAGTTTGCTCTGAACTAATAACCTAAAGGTTGGTGGTTCAAATACACCCAGTGGTGCCATGGAACAAAGTCCTGGCGATTTGCTTCCATAAAGATTATAGCCAAGAAAACCCTATGGAGGTAGTCCTACTCCTTAACACATGGGGTTGCCATGACTCAGAATCAACACGGAGGCAATGAGCCTTCTTGAGCTTATGGTGCGTGACTTCCCACACCTGTAATCAATCAAAGTTCAACCACAACACATCTCCGCATCTCTGAGTGTTCTTCCTAAGTATTGCTCTCCCACTCACAGCCCCATAACTTAGCAAATACAGAACATGGCACCTACTGAAACCGGGACCAAGGAGGTATGCTTTGATTACACATTCTTTGCAAAACAAAGACACAGAAATGTTTGTTCAGCCCCAATTGCTTTTTCTCAAGAAGGAAGAGTTTATTGCAGGTTGGGTACACTTATAGAAGGCAAAATCGAACAATGAGATGAACTACAGGGCCCACCAGTTTAGAAGATGAGCAGGTAAAACAAATACACTGATTATATACAATTATTAAAAAGAGCAAGGGGGTGGGAAAAAAGGAAAAACTGCCAGCAGCCTTCCAGAAGGTTAATAACAGAGGGTGCCCAGGGCCCCGTCCTGGCCCCAGTCCTGACTGTGCATCCCACACCTTTCCTTGGTCTTGGTTCCAGCCAGAGAGCAGCTGATGAAAGGAGATGCTGGCGGTGCTTGGGAAACCTAGCTTATTCCATTCGGCTAGCAGCTGGTTTGCTGAGAAGAAACCGCCAAGGCCAGGGTGACGCCACATGCACCAAGCCTTTCATTAAGGAACCCAAAGGACAAGTTCATTAGCATTTCCGAATACATAGTGGGAAGAATTGATGGAAAACAGAATGTCGAGGGAAGAAGGTGACCTTCTCCTGTGGTCTGTGCACAGATAAATAGCCAGTACTGTCCTCAGTTTGTGGTGTTCCATCGGCCCCTGAAGCACGTCTCAGGTCTGGAGTCAGTGTGCGATGACCAGAATGTCCCCTTAGGTGCCCATTTCATTAGAAAGCCGGTCCCCTCCAACCGCCTCAGCACAGGAAGGTGTTGCGTCACCTCTCACAAGACACCCACGAAGGGACAAATGCAGCTGTAAGTTCTTTGTAAGAAAAGAGGGAGTGCTCCGGGTTTACTTAAATAAGGTAGAGAGCTTGATTCATCCAGTGTTTCTATAAAAACGCATTGAATGCTGGATAAAAGCTGCACATTCTCCTGGCAAAGCTGTAAAATGTCCGTTACACTGAAACCACGGATGGCTGAAAACGAGAGCCACTCCAAGCATCTGTCACCAAAGTGGACACCGCGCACCACTCCCCGAGCCGGAGGGCAGAGCCCGGAGCACCAGACGCGGCCGAGGCGGCAGGCAGCCCTGGGGGAGGCCAGCAGACGAGGAGACCAGCAGAGAGGAGAGAAGAGCTTCCAGCGAGCGGGTGGGGCGCGGGGCCCAGGCGCTTCGGGCTCCGCGGAGGCCTGCAGGCTCAGTCCCGGTGGCGGCGCCAGGTCCCTGCGCGCTCACAGCCCGGGCCGGCGGGCGGGGAGGCCGGGGTGGGAGACGCGGGCCGGGCAGGGGGCAGGGCCGCCCCGGGCACAGAGGAGCCCTGGGCCGGGGGAGGAGCTGGAGAGGTCTGCTCCGGCGCGGCTCTGCTGCTGTCGGGCCCGTGCTTGCTGCAGAAAATCTGCCCCTCCTTATCTAGAGCCGTGTTCTGAGGAGAGACCAGCAGAGAGGGCGCGTTAGCGGCGGCTCGGTCGGGCCCCCACGACCAGCGAGCACGACTGGGCATGCGCGGACAGAAAGAGAGGAGGAGAAGTAACGCCGGCGGCTCGCTAGAGGGGAAGCGATGGTTCTGGTGTTTCGTCCTGGGCACGGGCTGCACCCGGCCTCTGCTCCTAACACGGCCCGGACCTGTGGAAACCATGGGTCCTGAGGCAGGACCTGGCCCAGGGAAAGTGGAACTAGGAGCCTGCGCGGCTCCTGAGTGAATTCTTTTCTAGCTCGGGAGCGGCCCCTGAGTTCTGAGTGTTTCTTCCCCAGACTGGGAGCCAAAAAGAATCCCGAGCCAATAAGCAAACCTTATGGAGTGATCAGTCTTTAAAGGTTTACTTTTCTAAAGAAAATTCTCAGCCACAGATTGAAAAGTTTCTCACACGTCACATGAGCTAGTAACCCCCTCACAACTCAAGTGGCTGTACCTGCAATAAGGCCAACAAGTCATATGGTGCAACCCTAGAAATCATTTTTTAAATCCTCCCCATCTCCTTGCCTGCTCCTCTCTTCAGGTGGGGCCTTTTTAGCTTCTCACACCCCCAAGGTTTTAATCTGCTCAACTCCTTGGGGAGTGCAGAAACAGCCACCCTGGCTGGGAGGTGAGTCCTAGTCTCCCCGTTTTTTCCTCCTTTGACTCAGTCTAGGTAGTTCTTGCTTGTCCAGTGAAATCTGGCCAACTGCATCTGACTGGGCTTTCCAAACATAGGAGCACCTTTAGCTAAAAGGGGCAAAGACCAGGAGACATTCTGCAATGGAACTACCTGGGGACAGGGTGGGGGATGGGCTACAGATTCTTTCAGTAAAAATAAAAAGTATGGAGAAAATACGAATAAACAAGGGCTTTGTAAGATTTGTGTAGCTGCCCTAAGTATACTTGGTCTCAACTGTAACACGGGTGTCCTCCATAGGCCCTTCCAAGGTCAAACACTAATTTCCAAGGACAATTTCAATTACCTGGAAAAGAGGTAACTGTGGAAAGGCCAAATCAGAAAGTCAGCATAGCCCTTTAATAAGCTGCCAAGCTCCCAGCATCAGTGTGGGCCAAAGCCGCCACCCCTCAGGGAAAACAAAGCTCCCACCAACAGTGAGACTGAAGAGAGACGGGTGCGCGGTTTTCTACCACACAGCCTCTTCTGGGTCAAAGGAAACAATGCCGGAGTGACTTCTCCTTTTCTCTCCCTGTAGTCAGAACGTGAGTGTATGCAGCAGAACAAAGCATTGCAGTGCAGTTAGTACATACCATCGCCTTGGACCTAGTCAGAGGGAAGCAATGCAGGCAGCGGGAGAGGCGAGAGAGAGAGAGAAGGGGGGAGAGAAGCAGGGACAGAAACTAGACTTACTTTAAAACAGAAGCAACACAATTGAAACATATTGTATCTTAAATTAAGGAAAGAAACCCAAATCATTCCCAATTTTTCCCCTGAAAGGAAGTATAATCCTCCCCTCCCCCATTATGCACAGGAAAAGCAATCCATTTTAATTCGCCCCTCTGCAAGGCAGCCCTGGAAGATGCAGAGTGAACGAGGCTGCTTGTAATTCCCTTTTCTGCCACGAGGTGGCTTCTCGTTACTGGGGCTGGGATAAGCCCACTGGTGTGGACAGTGGAGCCCCCTGCAAATTCACTGTCCTACGTATGCTAAGGAAAAGTCATAAAATACAGAAGAGTAGTCTAAAACCACAGCCCTCTCTTAAACTCAAACCTCCTCAGCATAGTTTCCCCTCATCCCACAGGCTCGCATGATGCATCTTTGGAAATGTAGCTGGAGAAAGAGCAAAAGCCTTCATTCACAAAGGCACCTGTCTTAAAGCTGTCACCCACAAAGAGAAGCTTTTTCTCCTAAGTGAAAGCCAACATTTAGGAGAACCAGTGGCCTCCTCCTTCTCTGCACTCGCCAGCTTCTGATCGGGGAAGAAAGTAGTGCGGCAAGCTGAGAATATTAAAATAAATGAGAGTTTTCCAAGGGTGTGCTTGGCTGGCTGCAGAGGGTGTAAGTGCAGGAAGACCCAGACCAGTAAGCTACGAGCTGGACGGGTCAGAAATCTGAGACAAGCATGCAGATTTAGGAGGGGCTGAGAATTAGAAGCTGCTCTGATGAAGCACAGCAGGTTTAATACCAGGATTCTGCTTCAGGTTTTCCCATAGTCTCAACAGGGTAAAGAGTGAAACTCTGAAGTCTCTCTCAAACTGTCAAATCAAACTGTCAAATAAAATATAGATAACAGCATCAACTTTATTTTCTTTCATCCTTATTTACCACTGGTATGCTATAGTTTTCTCACGAGAGCCTCAGGCAGTAACTTGGGCGGGGCAGGTTGAGGGGAAGAGAACATCAGGGGTGACATGAAATAGTAGGGTTCTCTAAGTCACTGGTATGCTATAGTTTTCTCACGAGAGCCTCAGGCAGTAACTTGGGCGGGGCAGGTTGAGGGGAAGAGAACATCAGGGGTGACATGAAATAGTAGGGTTCTCTAAGTCATACAACAGTTATCTGATGAGTCAAACTCAAAGCTTTTATGCACTAACCCCACTATTATCTGTAGGAAAACATATTAGCCTCACATACTCCATTTATGAGGACATTTGAGTACCAGGGAGGGTAATTTTGTGGTTAATTACTTTTCATATGAAAAACATTTCATTCCAAGGACATCTGACTCCAAGGACAGAAAACACAGACAAATATTAATTGGTGAAGAGGATGATGACAAGGACACAGAAGCATTGCAAGCCTCCCCCACACAACCATGCGCAGTCCACTTCCTGAGCTGGGTGAGAATTAGCACGCGTCCACATGGAAGCCTTCTCCCTTGCCACTGCTTTTGGAGACAAGCCAAAATTCAGAGGCAGCCTTGTGGCCACTGAGACCTGCAACTGCCAGACAAGCCTTACTGACTTCTCCTGTAGGTACCAAATGGGCTCATGTCACTCAGCAGTTCCTCAGAGCTAACGACTGGCAGAGTTGTGTAGGGAGCGTGGGGTTAGACAGCGACCCTGCCAACATACTCAAAATAACAACTTAGCACACATTTAAACACATAACCTTTTATAGTCACCACTGGAATTCCAAATAATAAAGAGTTGCTCATTTACACAAACATCCAGTTAAAGCTTAGGGGGCTGAAAGTTGACTGTTGAACCTTTGGTCAGCCAAGGGAAAAATGGCACTTATAACCCACGCAACCATAGGCTTCGTCTGAGGAGGTCTAAATATCATTATCTAGAACAGAGCTTATGTGAGCCATAGGGTAGAAGGGCCATGCCATTCCAGGCGAACCCTGGCCGAGAGGTGGGCATGACAGGGCTGGCCACACGCCTTTGGCTACAGACTCCTCTCAGGTCTCTGAGTAGAGAGGTGCCCCAGGCAACGGTAGTGAGCTCTCCTATGCCCTGGGCACAGTCCTGCAAGGTTTTTCCTCTTCATAGAAGACTATTAAGCTTAATTAACATATGGTTATTAAATTTTAGTGTGTGTGTGGTTTCCCTCCAGCTTCTTAAATCTCCCTTCTTTTGGTTTTTCCGTTAATATATTATGTGAGATGTTATTTTTCTCAATTTTACCAGAGTCTGCCTTAAAATGTAGCACAAGGCAAGGCTGCACACTCCTTAGCCTACCAATTAATGTTAGATTCCAGAAGTGAATCATTTGAAAATGTTCTCACACCATTGGCTCCGTCTAGATGGTTCTTTTCAAAGTGTTTCAGCTATAATTCTGCGACAACCCCAGCTTTCTCAGGCTTTCAGCAGAACACTGCTAACATGCTAGGAAAAACCACAGCTCAAGAGGCCTTCCCATTACTTTGGCACAGAGCACCCCCAAAGACCTGCACCATGTCAAAAGTCCCGGTTTGAAAGTTCAGGCTTCAGCTGGAGGGTGGTGTGGTGAATGCTTTGGGGGGCAGGGTCTGTATAAGGGAGGAACAAGTACACGCAGCCTTCCCTGCGGGAGAGGAGAATGACAGACCAGACGGTGCGGTGGATGCTCAATAAACATATCAGAGCACCTCAGATTCAAAGGTGTGTGTGTGTGCACGGGGCTGTGTGGGCTGTGTATGTACATGGTATATGGGGATTGGGTGTGTGTGAGGGTTATGTGTGTGAGGGGTGTGTGTGTGGTGTATATGGTATGTGGGGGGGTACAGGGTTTAGGGGAGGTGGGGGTATGTAGGGGGTAGGTGTATATATGGTATGGGGGATGTAAGAGGGTTTTGGGGTGAGGTGTCCATGTGGTATAGGGGTGTGTGTGTGTGGTGTGTGTGATCTGTGTGGTGTGCATGGTACATGTATGTGTGTTTTGTGTGAGAGGTATGTGTGGTCTGTGTGTGTGTGTGGTGTGTACGTGCTACCTGTGTGTGGGGGGGAGGTGGTTTCCCACCAGCTTCTATCTGAACCCTACATCCCTAGACTACAATGTGCCATGAGAACAAACAACCGTTCTTCCCTCCAGTGGGGCAGGAAACAGAATCTTTCCCAGAGAGTGAGGGGCTGTCCTGAGGTGAGAGTGACATGGCTATGGAGATGGCCCATCAGTAACGGTCAGACTCCACAGTGTCCCAAGTGGCCATTTGGGCTGCCCAAGCCCCAGTGTTGTCAGGGGTGGTCAAGATGCTAAGACTCAGGCACCTTACAAATCTGACTGCAAAGCTGATCCGGCTAGCTCCGGCCCTGTGAAGGCACCCCAGCCTGTTCCCTGGTACGCTGAGCAGTGTGTGGGTAGAACTGAGATGGGATATGCTCAAAGCTCTCTTTATGACCCAACTTCAGTGACTGCTCAGGCCCAGAGAGCAGTGTGCAGAGTACCAACTGACTTTTGGCTTAATTTTACTTTTTCTGCCCTTATTTTTCCTTTTGCTTCATTTACTTTCATGTTATTTTTATTTTAATTTGCTGTGTTTATGGATTTAGATACGCTGTCTTAAAAACATTTTGGAAAAAGGGAAGTCTGAAAAAATACAGGGACCACTGTTACTGATTTCTCATAAAATTTTATCCATCCTGACAACTAACATTTTTTTAAATATAGTTCTGCACTTTAAAAAGTCCCCAAACTGTTTTACAAAACACTGATATTTTCACTTTTATGAAATCCGTTTAACTTTGGTTGTTCCTTGTCCCAAGTCCTAAAGAATAATTCATGGCTTAAAAATCTATTTTGAAGCTTTCAATTTGGCAGGGAGATCTTTCCTCTTGTCATAAATCCCACCAGGACTTGGGAATCCCTCTCTGGATAGGGGAGCGATACGAGGAGAAGCAGCTGCCCTGGAGGCCGAGCCTGGGAGAAGGGACCTGTTTTTCGGTCAGAACCTGCACAATCCCACCCCAGCCCTGGGCGTCGGGCTAGATGAGTGCACTTCACGCGGCAGCCAATCTGTGAAGTGAACCCAGGAAGATGGAAGGTACCAGCTTCCATGTGAGCGAAGCTCTTGGCTATAGACTTCACAAGGTTCAATGTTGGCTCAAGCAATCAAGCCAGACACTAGCTTTCCACAGTACAAGTGTGCAGTCCACTTACCATGATAACAGAGACCCCGGTAGTGGTACTGTTCTGTTTGGGGAACGCATTATTAAAATGCTGTTTTAGTTTACCTGTTACCTCAGCTTGCATATTATTTTCCTGGGAGGCATCATCCTGCAGGAAAAAAAAAGAAACCAATACAATGATTTTTGAACCTCAAGTTTAAGTTTTATTTTCCTTAACTACAGTCACACCTCACCTCCGCTGCTGGCTAAATGGGCCCAACTTAGCCACAGGTTAGGGGAACAATCATCTTTTTTTTGAATTACAAATTATTGTTATTGAGTGGCCACATGTACTCAGAGAGACCCTCTACCATTGGCTCTGCTCCTCAGGCCTGAAGTAGGCCAAGCAGAGAGCACAGGCTCCAATGCACAAAGGAGGAAATCCCCCCAGCTTCTGAGCCCTCCCCCAAGGCACAAGTGTCACATAACATCAAAATTAATTATCAGTTTATTATTTTAATCAAGAATTCAGTTGTTAGTCTCAGAGCTATGTGGTATCCAAGAGCTAAGATATAAGCTCAGGTGAGCAGCGACAAGGACCCAGATGTCAGGATGTTGTGAGGCAGTGAAGGGGTACCTAAGTCCCCCAAGTCAACAAAAGTCCTGGGCTCATAAATTAACTTCACTCTCCTGGAGCCTCCCAGGAATGAGGAAAATGCAAGCTCTCACTCAATCCCAAACCAAACCAGCTTCCGTGCTGTTGACTCTGATTCATGGCACCACGCGTGTCAGAGCAGAACTGTGCTCCATAATGCCTGATTTTTCAGAAGTAGGTCAGCAGGCCTTTCTTCCCAGGAGGCATCTCTGGGTGGACTTTCAGTTAGCAGCTGAGTACATTAACTGTTGCACCACCCAGGGCCTCCAAACTCTCACCCCATCACCATTTAATGAAGCATGTTTACCCTAAAAGCAGAGACACCACCTAAGCCCAAAGGGAGGTCTATCCAGCCCTCTGCTTGGCTTTGGGACGGACTGTATCTCGGCCTCCCTGTCCAGCAGCAGGAAATCTGTGGCCGTGTGCATGAAAACACAGCACTCAGGGGGCTGAAACACGCTCATCTCAAAGCCCAGAACTACAGAATATGAGAGCAGAAAGGCCACTCAAGGAGCATCCCAGCCAACCCCTTTGTTTTCCAGATGAGGCAACTGAGATACAGAAAGGGACAGCGACTTGCCCAGGTCACTCAACAGAGCAGGGTCTAAAACTCTGGGGTCCTGCCGTCAGCTGCTTTCTCCCTGGAGCTGCCTTCATGCTACTCGCTCAGGAGGACAAGCAGGCACCATGTCCGCTGTGGAATGTGCAGAACTCAGCAGGAGCGTGAACCATGGCGAGGAAGCATGCTGTTGGCCACAGAACCTACAGACATTCACTTACTGAGAAATGCTGGTACTTACTGACACCCAGGGGTGACTCAGGATTTGTCCCGCAGTACACCGAGCTTCAACATTTACCTGAAGCATTTGACTGATTAATTCCTGGAAAGCAAAAAAGAGGGAGAACAAGGGAATCCCAGTGTTAGTATAGGAATCTGAGTTTGTACCAAGTACTCAAAGAATAGCCAGCACAGCTGCTCGACCATTTCAACTTAAAAAGCTGTTAGCATCTACACGCCTAGTGCTTACAGGGCATTTATGTAGACACAGCTGCCTGTGCCAGTGGAAGTGGAAGGAAGAGGATGTCTCTCCTGAGTCCACGTTAGCCTACTTCCGAGTGACCAAAGTGGTCTCCCCTAAGACTTCTGGTCATTATCACTGTTCCACAGTATGAAACTGCACTAGTTTCCCTTTTCGGTAATTCCCTATGTCTCATTAGTTCATTCCTATATTTTAATGAGTGTCCAATTCATATTTCTTGTATAAATGAGAGAATGAACATGTAGGCCTTAAAGGAGAGTGGCAGGATGGTAGAGGCAACCAGGAAGACAGCCAGGCTAGCTTTCAGAATTTGGTTAGGAGCTTCAGAGACTATACTATGGGATGAACATAAAGAAAAGCTACACAATGGAAGTCAAGGAAGTCCCCTGGAGTGCAATACCAATAGCTGCTAAGGCCCACACAACAGGTACAGGAGAGTGCTTCAGAGACCCCTCACACAACACAATCTAGAGACAAAGGCTTATAGGGGTACCTTTGCTGAGTCCGTGATGTTATCCCAGTAGGGGGCTGGAAACTCCAGTTTCCCAGACAAGATCTGGTCAAAGAGATCTTCCTGGAGATTGTTCTCACTAAGCCAATGACAAAGAAACGGAAGAAGAGTCAAAGTCACCACACAGGTTTTCAACAAAATGCTCATGGGAAGAGAGGGGAGAGGAATCCAGCCCCTTTGGCTCAGGCATTTCATACCTCAAGTGTGTATCTCAACCGCATTTGTGATGGCACATGGCTCCTTTTAGAAAATGTGCCAACACACATTCTCATAGGCCTGGGAGTCAGAGAGACATGGACTCAAGAAGTAATGGAATCCACAAATAATGTAAACCCTCACTTCAGAAAAGAATTTTGGCATCCTCTCTCAATCTGTCATAGCAACAACAGGAGTAGAAAAACAGCAAATCTTAGTCAGAGCCCCTTGCCCTGCCTTTTTCCACTTGTTTTTCAATAAGATAGCCAAAGATCAGTGAAAGAACCATCGTATGGAAAAAGTCATACGCAACTCAGAATCTGAATGAAATATTCATGAAATAAGGAGCTCACCTTGAACCTGACTTTCATTTAAACCCAGTCTAAGGGAAAGAGCCCATTCAGGGACATCAACTAGAATTGCCCAGGTGGAGGCAAGCTCACCTCACTGCTCACAGGTGAGTATTCTTCCCAACCTGTGCCCACCTGTCCCGCCCTCAAAGGTCCGCTTGCACACACAGTTGGTGCCTAATGAATAAACGCTGACTTGAGTTTTGATGGAAGGTGTCATAGAACTGCAGAAATATTGCTGGGAAGGACATACCTGACCACGCAGAAAACGTCATCTTTACAGCCACAGGGCCCTTGTTGGTGGGTGCCCTGATGGCCAGAGGGAAGAACCATTACCTTTCTTAGGCCATCACAAGTTCCTTGTGTAGAAACAGAAAACTCAGGATGGGCTGTTGGCATCAAGATCAAAACTCAGAAGTGGAATTAAGTACTACCTGGCAAGCGTGCAGCGTTTCTCTTAGAATTTCCAACAGGACCCTCTCAACAGCCCGTCACTCACCTGGGACCCAACACAGCCTTGAGGACAGTAAGCTGGCTACAGCATCAATCCTCTCAAGGGGGCAAGGGCAGCTGTGTCATCCCCAGAAACAGATCATTTAGGGACCAGTGTTTAGAGACAAATTCCAGGGCCACTGCTGTGTGCTGATGGGGCTGCTTCATTCCCGTTCTACTGAGAAGCGGTTGTGCGCTCTGTGAACATCTATGATGTTCGGTCAAGCCCAGCTGAACCCACATCTATGGGTCCATGGAGTCCAGGTCAAGAGGCCATGGAGAAGCACAAGTCAGGCAGGTAACCAGCCAAGGTAAGAAATCCCCTGGCTCTCCTGAAAAACGATTTTCTTTGCCCACAAACTACTTCTCCCTAGGTGGCAAAGGTTTCATTTCCTTTTCACTGTTATCTCCCTGCTGATTTAGCTGGGCTTAACTCTCCTTCAGAATGAGTAAAGAATACACAATGAGATTTTACAGAAATCCTCAGAAAGCCAGAGGACACCAGGAGATCAAGATTTTTAAAAATAGTTTAAAAACGACCTATTTCCAAAACGTCCCTCCCTATTGTTCCACTCATCTTCCCTGTATTTTTTTTTTTTTCTGGAATCTTAAAAAACTTCTTTTACTTTGTTAATAAACAGCTAAAAAGCTAGCAACTGTCTGCCGCAGTTACATACAGCACAGCAGCTGGTTCTCCCTAAAACAGCCTGAGTCAAAAAGCAAAAAAACCTGGGAAGTCTCAGCAATTAGAATGGGACCCTAAAGGACTGAAGCTGTGACCTGCAAAAGCCTTGAGGGTTTTCATTAGAAGAACAGAAAGCTAAAGATAATTTATCCTTCTTAGTAAAAACCCACCCACTGCCGTCAAGTCGATTCCGACTCATATCCTTCTTAGTAGTCACGTTAAAAAAAAAAGCTACTCTGATGAGCTCTACAAGGTTTTATTAACACTTATACTCTATGATCTGGCTGAGATGCTTCAGGGTGCTTTTCTATTCTAAAACTATATTGCCCTTGAATCAAGGTAGTGTAAGTCTAAAAACGTCCACTAAGAAAAGCCTCAAAAACGAAAAAGTTGACATGCACTCTTTCTCTTTTCAATGATAAGATGTCAAAGGTCAGAAAGGTAACCTGGAAATACTGGAAGCTATTTCACAAATAATATTCAAGTATTTCATTTATGCTTTTTTTTTTTTTTTAAGAAAAATTAAAAATTTCACTAGAGTTATACAAATAATTCTTTTTGTCAGTGGCCCCAGGAATGGCCCTGCTTAGGCAAAAACTCAAATTTTGGTTGCCTCTGAAAGACCAGGATCCTTTTCAGCAACAACAAATCTAATGTTGAAATAGGCCAGAGGGGGAATGCATGTTGAGCTAAGATTAATACCTGAAAAATCTGAAAGAAGAAGGAATGAGAAATGATACAGTTAAAGAAGCTGAAATGTAAATTCCAAGTAATGATTTTACTTAGACAGCTTTGGATTAAAATCGTCTTTTGTGGAAAACATTTTGGAATATTTATTTGAAGGACTTTCTGAAGGTACAAATTTACGTAGATAATCTATTTTATACCATACTTGTTTAAAATATCATTTCTGTAATTTGCTATATACATTTTATATGATAGTGGGCTACAAAATCTATCCAAAATGTCTCTATGCTGTGAAGATGCTGCTGTAGTTAGGATTTAACATTATACGCTCTATTTCATTACAATACGATTGTGACCAACGACAAGCATTTTCTTAAATTTCAGAAGTGAACTACCTAGAGCTGTATGACCAGCATCTGAATAAAACGTGTCAGGACAGCAGTTTTACTTTTAATTAGCCACTGCTTTTGATTAGCCAGATCCCATAAAGAAGCTTCTGTCCACTGGGCGACACTCCGCGATAAACACATACTGTCCAACTGTCTCACTTTTGTTAAAAAGTAAAAATAAAGTCAAAGGAAAAAACTCCCAGGCTGCACTGACAATTGGAAACGCTAGAGGGAGTTGTGAGCATACATTCCTCTAACACTGATTCCTGATACCCTTTTTTTCAACTGATCTCAACTGGGGTTAGCCAAGGAAAACAACTGCTATAACTGCCCCCCAGGATCAACTGCCATCGAAAACACATGACCCTTCTACACTTGGTGAGTTCCCAAAACAGGCAATTGCCAAAACCAGCCAGGACACAGTGTGATTGTAATAATGGTCACGAATTATTCCTCTTCCTCTGTGTATCTACTTGGAGTCCCTGGGTGGTATAAACGGTTAGCTTGGCTGCTAACCAAAAGGTTGGTGATTCGAGCCCACCCAGCGTGCCTTGGAAGAAAGGTCTGCCGATCTACTTCCAAAAGATCAGACGTTGAAACCCACATGAAGAACAGTTCTACTCTGAAAGACATGGGGTCACCACGAATAGGAAGTGACTCGATGTCAACTTTTTTTTTTAATGTCTGTACTTAATCTTTTACCACATTTACTCTCAGCTTAGCTATCTGACTTGATGTGACAATGGGAAATGAGCATATCTGATGGAAGCAGAGACTTGAAAAGGGCTTGTACAGTAGGCTTTGCCCTCTCTCTGGCTGCTTTTGAGAATTCTACATTTACCATCATATGAACAAGCCCAGGGTAGCTCAGTAGAAGATGACAGGCACATGGCCAAGTCATCTCTGTTGTCCCAACTGACAGAGAGCCAAGTGTCAGACATCTGAGTGAGGCCAAACTGGACCACGAAGTCCCAGCTGAGACAGCAAGGTCAGAAGAAAGCCTAACTGATCCACAGAGCTGATTTATGCCCCTAACTTTTGGGGTACTTCATTACTCAGCAAAAGCCAACTGCAACCCTCCTAGGCAATGACGCAGGAAAATCCTGATGTTGACAGTCAGATGGGAAGAGCTTCCCACCTACAGAATCCCAATCAACACTACAAGGCCCACTTAGATGCTACGCATCTTTCCTTCAACCTTTTGTGATTTCTAGCCCTCAACTAAGGAGCCCTGGTAGCACAACGGTTAAGCACTCCACTGCTAACTGAAAAGTTGGCAATTCAAACCCACCAGCCATTCGGTGGGAGAAGACCTGGTGATCTGCTCCCAGTGAAGTGGCCTAGGAAATCTTATGGGGCAGTTCTACTCTGTCCTATAGGGTCGCTATGAGCTAGAACTGACTTGATGACACACAACAGGCCCCAATTGAGCATGCCCTCAGGCCCAGCTTATTCAATAATGATCAATAATCTTGTGATGGTGTCTTTACACCACAAAAAATAAAAAAAACAAACCCGTTGCTGTCGAGTCAACTCTGACCCCTAGCAGCCCTATAGGACAGGGTAGAACTGCCCCACAGGGTTTCCAAGGAGCAGCTGGGGGATTCAAACTGCTGACCTTTCGGTTAGCAGCTGGGCTTTTGCAACCAGGGCTCCCTTTATACCATCAGGTTTCTCAAAAATAGAGACTGACATCTTTGCATGACATCTTGTACTATAATGTCAATCAAATTTTGTTCATTTAAAAAAAAAAGTTTTCAGAGATAAACCTATTTTGTACTTACTGACCCATTACTAGACTATAAACACCATGACCTCAGGGACCAGGCTTTCTTCACCACTTTATTCCCAGCACCTAGAAGAGAGCCCAGCACACAAGAGCTACTCAATAAACAGCTGTGAAATGAACAAAGGAAGGGATTTAAAAGAAAAAGAGAACTCTAGAAAAATCAGAAGAAAACCAAGCCTGCAGCATTAGATGACATTCTGATTCAATGTAATTTGCTCCAAAGAAGTTGATAAAATGGATCAGAATGGCTGGGTCAATGGTGCTCTGATCCCTCCACCAAAAACCTAGCCCTCGCCAGCGGCCACTCCACTCCCACCAGGTGAAGCGCATGGTTACCAAGAGCCAGTATGTCTGTTCCCACAGCTGTTTATACCAGACGTATTTATAATTCTACGTCTTAAGTAAATATTACGTGAATTTAGAAAAAATGAGTTCCTGTTTCTAGGAGAACTCGGCTGAAAGTTTTGGAAAGATTATGTAAAAGTGAGTTTAAAAAACTGCTTTGAGTTAAGTAGGAGAGGCAGCTATCAAGAACTGGGGAAAGGCTCATCAGAAAGGATTTCAGTTGCTTCCCAAGATCTTTAAGTCCCCGCTCCACTTTAAAAAGACTGCTCCGTTATGGGTGTTTTTTATGAAAGAAAGACCACAAGGAACTCAGAGGGCCATACATAAAGCAAAGGCCTTGACTTCACATCAAGTTTGTTCAATCAGTAAACATTAACAGGTATTACAATACAAAGTGAAAGGTTATCCATACGAGGGATATTTTTCAGTCATAAAGATAAGTAAGTTCTGACACACGCTACATGAATAAACCTTGAAAACATTAGCGAAATAAGTCAGACACAAAAGGACAAATGCTGGATGGCCTAAATTATGTGAATTACTTAGAACAGGCAAATGCAGAGAGGAAAGAATGTATTTGTGGTTACCAGGGGCTAGAGGAGAGGAAAACAGGAAGTCATTACTGGAGGGGTCCCGAGTTTCTGTTTAAGGGAGTGAAAACATTTGAAAGTGGATAGTGGTGATGGTAGCACAACATAATGAATATAATTAATGTCACTGAATTGTACACTTAAAATTGTTGCAACGGCAAATGTTTCGTTATATATATTTCACCACAATAAAAAAAAAAAAAGTGAAAAGTATATTTATACAGTAAAACCTATGAAAGCCAGAAGGTCATGGAAGCTCCATAGACACATCCAAACTCCCTGAGGGACCGAACTGCTGGGCTGAGGGCTGTGGGGACCATGGCCTCAGGGGAACATCTAGCTCAACTGGCATAACATAGTTTATAAAGAAAATGTTCTGTATTCTACTTTGGTGAGTAGCGTCTAGGGTCTTAAAAGCCTGTGAGCGGCCATCTAAGATACAACACTGGTCTCACCCTTTGGGAGCAAGGGAGAATGAAGAAAACTAAAGATATAAGGGTAAGATTAGTCCAAAGGACTAATGAGCCACATCTACCAAGGCCTCCGCCAGACTGGGTCCAGTACAACTAGATGGTACCCAGCTACCACCACTGACTGCTCTGACAGGGATCACAATAGAAGGTCCCAGACAGAGCTGGAGGAAAATGTAGAACAAAATTCTAATTCACAAAAAGAGACCAGACTTACTGACCTGATAGAGACTGGAGAAACCCCCAGAGTATGGCCCCCAGATACCCTTTTAGCTCAGTACTGAAGTCACTCCCGAGGTTCACCCTTCAGCCAAAGATTGGACAGGCCCATAAAACAAAACAAGGCTAAAGGGGCACACCAGCACAGGGACAAGGCCTAGAAGGCAGGAAGGGACAGTACAGCTGGTAATAGGGAACCCAAGGTCGAGAGGGGAGAGTGCTGTCATGTCGAGGGGGTTGTTAATCAATGTCATAAAACAGTATGTATACTAGTTAATGAGAAACTAGTTTGTTCTGTAAACCTTCATCTAAAGTACAATAAAAAAGGGCGGGGGGGGACCTGTGAAAGCAAGAACCTGTATAAGGTGGAAACCTGTCAGAAAAGGAAAACTTGAATATTTTCCACTTATAGAGGGCAACAGAAAAATGGTTAAGACTGTACCCTGTCAAAGGCAGAAAACTTTCCAGACCCAGAAAAACAAGTCAATCCCATCAATTTCCAGCACTCACAGGTTTCACAGGTAAAATCTTTAACTAAATTTTCAGTTACCAACCAGTTTCTAGTTGTGGCTGCCAGGAATAAAGTGTCTGCTCCCAGATCAAAGGGAGATAATCTACAATCCAAATACTGCCGCTCAAAGGGCACTGACCTCCGGAATGGTGGGAACCCACAGAGCAGTATGTAGGTGATCACTCCTGCCGCCCAGATGTCCACCTTCAGGCCGTAGCTGGGGAAACAAAGCAGGTGGGGAGGGAGAGAAACAACCGTATTACTCACCTACTACTCCCAGGAGCCTTTCCTGTCACTGTATTACCACCTTTGTCATGAGAGAGGGTCTTGTCAGTGCAGACTACTCATTTCATGTACAGGAATTAATTGCTCTTTGGTCAAAGGCACCGACTTTTCTCCCAGCCTACCCACAATCTTGGTGACCGTCACTATATTCCCAAAGTAGGTCTTGGGACAATAGTCCTAGCCTAGGGCTCTTGGCCACAGGAGCACAAACTCTAGTTCCTGAGGTCGAAGCCATCCTGCAGATAACCATCACAGGAGGCGTGTGAATATATAAGCCGCAGTAGCAACAAAACTACAGCTTTCCCCACCAAAACTCAATCACTAACCAAACCCACCAGGAGTCTTACCCAGTTTCAGCAATGATTTCTGGAGCCACATAAGTTGGCGTGCCACAGACTGTGTACAAAGGTCCTTCTACCACGGTAGCCAGCCCAAAGTCTCCCAATTTCAAAGACTTGGTTCCATCAGGATATTCACATACCTGGAACAGAAACCAGCTGATAATCAGAAGTCATTTTTTATTTTTTTTCCCCCTCCTCAATGATTACAGGACAGCCTTTGGAATTAGGCTGAAAGGACACAGATATACTTATGAGTAAATTCAAAAGAAATCTCTTTTCTTATGCTATTAACGCCATGATTTATCTTTGTGCTTTAAAGCTCTAATTTTTTCTCTTCAGAGATCTCGCATGACTGTGTGATATTTGAAAAAGACAGTATTTTCCACCTTTGCAGAAAATTCTTTACTTAGGGGTACAGTAAACATGCTTGAATGCATACACAGTAGTTAAGGGTGTAGGTGGCTCAGGGAAACTGGTCTTTATAGGTGGTTACTCTGTGTGAGGTACCTGAAAGTCTAGGAAATGGTGCTTATTAAGTCTCCATCAAAGTACTGGGTGTTCTCCAAGAGACCTGCACGTTTAATTTAGAAAACAAAATTAGGGATGCGGGTGGTGGTTTGTCCTGTGGACAGTCAATGATGAAACATAGATATCTCACAGGGAAAAACCTTGGAAAATAAGCTTTGGGATCAGATAGCACTGACCTTGAATCCCCACTCTACTCATTTTCTGGTTGTGTAACCTTGGAAAACAATTTAACCTTCTGAGCATATTTGTTCATCTGTGAAATGGGGATAATAATACCTGCCTCACGGGATTTTGGTATGAGAATGAAATGAGATGAAGCTTGGAAATGGGCTCAATAAATATTCCTACCCTTTCCTGGAAGGACTAACTGATTAGATAATTAGCCTACTCAAAAAATGCTGATGGAGATGTGAATGCTTACGCTTAAATGAAAACACCCTTTCTAGAAAGCATTTCAGTAATATGTACCAAGTTTCTTAAGATCGTTTACAACCTTTTACCCAGTTAATCTACTCCTAAGAACCTGCCCTAAAAGGGATAGAGATTGGCCCAAAGGTTACAGACATCTCAGAAATTATCTAAGATTTTTAAAAAACTGGAAGCAGCATAAATGGCTAACAGGGTTATTGCTGTTAGTTGCCGTCAAGTTGATTCCAATTCATGGTGACCACATGTATACAGAATAGAGCTACTCCATAAGGTTTTCCAGGCTGTGACCTTTTGGAAGCAGATTGCCTGTCTTCCAAGGTGCCTCTGCATGGACTTGAACTGCCAACCAGCTAGTAGTCCAGCACTTTACCATTTGCGACACCCAGGAACTCCTGGCTAACATAGTAATGATTTAATAAATCATGGTACATCCCTATAATAAAATATTACGCAGTCATTAATAATCACTTTCAAAATCAAAATCAATCATGTGGGAAATATTCACTAACTGCATAAAATAAAAAGGAATATTCAAATTATATATATACTATAATTCACCAAAATGTTAACAAGTTTATCTCTGGGTGGTAGCCTTAAGGATTATTTTAATTGTCTTCTTTACACTTTTCGATAGTTTCCAAAATGTTCATTGATATCATTCCTTAACTAAGAAAAATGGATTTTATATATAAGTAAACTTTCTATACGGAATAAAAGTCCAAAAGTGACATTCTAAATGGAAGCAGACAAATGCATATGACGGCATAATTTACACTGGACTCCATAAGATTGACCTATTTGTCTCTTGGGCGTCCATGTTGAAAACGCTGAATTTCAGGAAAAAAAAAACAACTGTAGAGACCTAATCTATACTCATGTAATGTCTTTCTCTATTTTAAACTATTTAGTTTGCTTTTCCTCATATATTACTATGAACCAAGCCAGGTTTTCATCTTGACCACTTCTTAGTAAAGTAGGAGAAAAATTTAGAAAATGATGTGTTTTCAAGACAAGCATGTTAACAACACCATCCATTAGTCTGATGCCTAATGAGGGAGAGAGATTTATACACAATCATTAATAAAGACATCGAGAACCTTAGGGCTCCCCCTGCCAATGAGCCCCAGTCTTTACAGGTATTTTGAAAGGATGATACTAAAATTGTCTTCCTCACCTCTGATACCCTCATTAGTTTGCTAAGAATATTTTTCCCCTTAATATTTTAATAAGTTTGTCTATTTTTGTATATTAAATATACATACTTAACATACATCTTTATGACTTCTAAGTTCCTACAGGAATTATGGTGAAAATTCTGAGCCGCTCACAGACATTTATAATTCTGAGTCAGCCCACAACTGAGCAGAAGCACACTCAAAACTAAGAATAATTTAGCCTAAAGCAACAGAGCCCAGGTTTCAACTCAGGCCACAGTCTTTGGATGACTTTCCATTATGTTTAATGTAAACATGAATGAGAACAATCTGATATACAAAATTACAGTCAGAATTTATGATGCATTTACTGAAACCCAGGCTGTACGAAAAAATTCCCTCACAGTAGCTGCAGTGTTAAGAACATTATAAGCAACATTTTCTAAATGTCTGTATCATAAGAGTAAAAAAAAAAAAAAAAAAAGTTTTATTAAAGCCATTGTTATTTTGTTTTTACAACTTAAAAATACACTCATTAGGTACTTTTTTGAAAAATAGTGTTTGTTTTAAACATTCAATTTAGAGATGCCTAGGGCTACTCAGCGGTTGTTGTCAGATACTCAGGAGTCCCAGAAGCCCCATTTTTCACAACCGCCATAAGGAATTCAGAGTCTGACGCAGAAGCAGAGATAGAAAGGGAACAAACAGTCTATAATCGCTGAATTATGTCTCGACGAGTAGTACTCCTTGGCTAAACATCAAAAGGAAAGTGTCATAAGGGGCAGACAAGTCTGAAATCATAATATTTTTATCTGATTCATTTCCCCCCAATGCTAGACACAGAGGCAAATATGTGAAAGATAATATGAGTAAATTTCAAATCTTAGCTGGAGGTTCTCTTCAAAACAGAAATGAATATATGTGTATATACATATACGTCTGTGTGTGTATACATATATATGTACCTAAACCAAACCAAATCCATTGCCATCGAGTTGATTCTGACTCCTAGTGACCCCATAGGACAGAGTAGAATTGCCCCATACGGTTTCCAAGGCTTTAATCTTTACCAAAGCAGGTTGCCACATCTTTCTCCCACAGAGCCGCTGGTGAGTTCGAACCGCTGACCTTTCAGTTAGCAGCTGAGTGCTTAACCACTGCACTACCAGGGGTCCTCATATTTATCTACAGATAATATACATAATAAAAGTGTTGCACACACACATATCACTGCTTTAAGAGACTGACTGTAGTAAAGAGGTACATAAATGAAGAGGAACTCCAAAGGCCTTCTGGCACAGGGTTCTGTTCTCCCCTGTAAATGACATTCTCACACGACTCTGTGGAGATTTCAATATTCCCTCAAACATTATCTCACTGGACTTCTATAATCACTCTATTGGGCAAACAGGAAATGAACTGCTATCTCCATTTACAGATACATAAACTAGGCACAGAAAACTGAAGTCACCAGTAAGTGGCCAAGGTGGGATTCCAGCCAAGACCATTTCTTGCACCACACCATTCTGCAACAGATTCTGTATCTGGGGAAACAAAAAGAAAACCGGGTAGACCTATCAGAAGGAACCCTGACTGTGGCCTGCACTTGCATACAGGTTTTGAGGGAATCTGAACATCACAACTATGAGGACGTCAGCCCTGCACTGTTCAAAAATGCTCCACCACAGCTGGAGAGGTGCTCCATCCAAAGTTGACCTTAGAATGCAAAAATAAAAAATGTTTGAGGATTGCAGATCCCACATACAAAGTAAACATTGCCCAATCTCTAAATAAAATGTCAACACAATGATTTAGAAGGGCTTCAGATATCCAGCCCTCTTCTCTCCCCTGTCCCCCAGAACTCCTGGAACGCTGAATTTATCACTGGTCTCTCACAGTTAACTCTGACAGGGCGCCGCCAGGCTGTAACTCACAGCGTTAATAGCCACCCCTGTGCTCCCTGACACCGAGACCCATACATCTCTGCTGGCAGGGGTTTAAATTACAGCCCCGCACCCAGAGAGGGGATGCAAATCAGATGTCTGAGGGCTCTGGTTTTTAAAGACTGAATTAGGTTTTAGAGGAGGAAGAGGCTGGCAGTCACTGTGTCTTTACTTTTAGTGCCTCGATGGCACTTCCTCATCCTAGGCCAATGCCACCTTGCGGACTACATCTAGAAACTGCTGAGTGATTCAGTTAAAGGTTTCAACGTCAAAAATATATTTTACTTAGTGCAGCTAAGGCCGTTTCCGAAGCCTGATCCCACCGGTACCAACTGTCATCGAGCCAATTCCAACTCATGGCGACCCCATGGTGGTCACAGTAGAACTACGCTCCATAGGGTTTCCAATGGCTAATTTTTTGGAAGTAGATCACCAAGCCTTTCTTCTGAGGCACCTCTGGGTGGACTCCAACCTCCAATCCTTTGCTTACCGGCTGAGCGTGTTAATTTTTTGCACCACCCAGGGACTCCACCTGATCCCACGGCCATTCTATCTCACACATCAGCCTCGTCCAAACGTCAGTGTTGCCATCTTTCTCCTTGGCCTCCCCCTTGGGTAGCACTATGAGGTTAGTGCAGGGCATCTAGAGCATCTAGAACAGGTTAGACAAGATGCCAGTTTCCTGTTTATTCTCTGAGACAGTGATGTTGGAGCACTGATGCCCATTAAGTTATCTACCCACGATGCATGACAAGGGGAAAGGAGGAGGTCTCGGATTCTGACGAGACTCTGTACACATTAAGAAACTGTGAGTAGATAAAGGGGATAAGCAGAGGTGAGGCTGGGACCAGGGAGCTGGGAAAATAGACACTCCTCCCCCACACACAATTTCCTCAAGAGCCCTGGTGGCGCAGTGGTTAAAGTGATAGACTGCTAACCAAAAGGTCTGCAGTTTGAAACTGCTGGCGGCTCTGTGGGAGAAAGACGTGGCATTCTGCTTCTGCAGAGATTTACAGCCTTGCAAACCCTTTGGGGTCGCTATGAGTTGGAATCGATTTGAGGGCAGTAGGTTTGGGTTTGGTTTTTGGTTTCCTGAAAGTTCCCCAGTGCCTCAGCCACCTTCCTCGCTGGCGCTTAGCAATCAGAGCTGAGGCATGGTTGGTTCCACAGTGACCAATGGCTCCCCAGGGACCCGTGGCTCCTTTTTTTTTCCCCCTTTGGCCTGAAAACTTTACCCCAAAAGCAAAACTAACGGGTATATTTTTTAGCGAATGCATAAGTGCATGGTGTTATCAAGCCACTTAAAAAGGTCAGGCCCAGTCCGATCCGAAGTTCTCTGGCCTGGAATTAGACCAGGAGGGTAGGATTATTATTTTCCTGGGTGAGAAACGGTGTGCCGTTCTGTACCCCTCTTAGTTCTCATACATCTTCCTTTGACCGAAAAGGCCCGTTACCACCCTGTTATTCACTCTAGAGCATCCAGGTTAAGCCAGGGGTGTGTGAGGCAGCATTTAATATGAAGCAGTCTAACCCCTAATACATCAGCTAAACCTTCCGACTGGGAGCTTCACAGACTTAGACTAAGGCTTTTGCTGGTATTTTCAGGTAGTTATGAGAGTACATTTCAAACGGGTTCTTCATCTTACTTCACAACTGTCTTCCCTCCATGTCTTGATGATAAGCAGCCACGTGGACTTAAGTGCAAATAGTGGTACACGCCACGGTGTGGCCTTCAGCATCGTGGATTTACAAATTAGGACGGGACACGATGGAAGAGCCTTTACCTAAGGGTCAAGCTGAATGTCATGGATAAGTGGTGGGGGTCCACAAACAAGACTACTAGGGAACTTCCAGTAAGAATGGGAGTGTGAGGGAGGCTGTGTTTGTCTCCAGCCTCCAGTTCGTTCTTTCAATGAGTGCTTCTTCTGGTTTGAGGACTGCTCATGCCTAAAGCCAGGCAGCCCAAAGTGAAGCCTTCTTGAATGTTAACCTCCCAGAGCTCAAGATTCCACGTTCCATCTGGTTTAAGAGGCATCAGCTGAAGTGAGCTTTCCGCCACTACTCAGGAACCCTGACGTTGAGTCATTTAAGGCGAGTTAATGCTCTTTTGCCTTTCTCCCTTTAGATATGAATAACCATAAATGTTTCTTAAATAACTGGACATGGGGAATGGTAAGAGAAAAGGCCAAGTAGAAAAGTTCTAGGTAAGATGAATGAATTTATCTACTGTTACTGTATATACACAAAATTTCTAAACAGCACCATTTCCAAGTGTATACACAATATGATTAGAACTCTGCACAATTTTTAAAGGTGGAAAAGGCTAGTTGCTACTTAAGTAATAAAAGATCTGGTGTAGAAAAGGATAAGGAGCTGTGTGCTGCCTGCTACAGGCTGTGCCTTTTACGTTCTCTTCCAGCTAGGATGGAAACAAGCCACAGGGGTGGGATACTCATCCAAATTCACACTGGGAAGTCTACTAAACTTTACTTCTCATAACGATGATGTTACGGTCATTTGAAACCACCAGCGGCTCTGTGGGAGAAAGATGTGGCAGTCTGCTTCCACAGAGATTTACAGCCAGCCTTGGAAACCCTATGAGGTCACTATGAGTTGGAATCAACTTGATGGCAGTGGCACTGGGTTTGGTTTTTGGTTTCCGGAAAGTTCCCCAGTGCCTCAGCCACCTTCCTCACTGCCCTCAGCAATCAGAGCTGAAACGAGGCTGGCTCCAGAGTGACCAATGGCTCCCCAGGGACCTGTGGCTCCTGTATTTATATACAGAGAATGTAAACAACTGGATCCTCTGGTGTGAGGTGGACAGTGGTGAGGCAGGGAGTAGTCAAGGGGGCGTCCTCATTACCTTTGTGGTAGCTGTGTCTGGCCAGACCCAGAAAAAGCCACCACCTTTGCTTGGCTTTGCCTGCTCTTGTGAAGCTCCTGGTCAAACACGGTCAGATGGTGCAGGAGCCCAGGGCCTGCCAGACAGTGCAAGGCTATAATGGGCAAGAAGTCTGCTTTGAGGAGAGAACACCATATCCCTACTTTAATCCTCAGGCTGTTTACAACTCTCCTTAGGGTTCATAAAACCGAGTCCATAATACATCTTTTATTACACATCAGGGATATTTATTTTCCTAATAGGGACATATAGGAATGAAATACAATCCCTTCAAGGCAGAAGACAATAAGAAAAAACTCACTTCATTTTAAATGGGCACTCAGAAAGCAACAAATGATATTAGCAGAGGGGGAACAATGAATATTGGACTAACCAAAAGTCCCTGGGATGACCTCAAAGCCTATACATCAATGCATGTTCCTTTTAACAATCACCTATGTAGTGCAAGCGTTAGGTAAGTATAAAGACGTGGGTCTGAGCACCAGGTATATGCTGCTAACTAGAGAGTGACAGTCAATGGTTAGCTAGTGATGTGTACTCCACACCTACTGTGTGTTTCCTTGGCACTGTCCAAAGCATTGGGGATATAACGATAATCGAGATACAGTCCTTGCCCCTAAGGTGCTTACAATCTAGATAAGGACACAGACAAGTAAATCATGAATCCACAACACGGTGGCAAGTGCAGCAGAAACCAGCGTAGGCCATGGCTGACCTCTGCCCAGGGAGAGTTCAATGCCGAAGAAGTTACTTTTTCTCAGTATCTTCCAAGATGGGAAATCCTCGTGGCATAGTGGTTAAGAGCTACAGCTGCTAACCAAAAGGTTGGCAGTTTGAATCCACCAGGTGCTCTTTGGAAACCATATGGGGCAGTTCTACCCTGTTCTTTAGGGTCACTTATGAGTCCAAATTGACTCGATGGGAACGGGTTTGGTTTTTGATTTCTTACAAGATGGATGTATTTGCCACACATTGCTGGGAGAGAGGGCACTGCAGACACCAGTATGGACATACCCAATGGAGGTGTAAGGCTGATGACAAAGTCTTAACCACAGGGGCTGGGGAAATCTGTGGGTTTGGATTAACATGCTATCAAGGACTAGGATAAGCTCACCTCCTAGCAGGGTTGATAATGATGATGATCGGTGCTGACACTCAGCTTTGAAAGGTCTAAGAAGAAAAGCGAACTGTCTTACGGGGGAAGAGTAGGCAAGAACTCCCTAACTGGCTTCTCTAGAATCTTGTAGTCACAAGGACTGGCTCCTAATTAGCAAGCTATGTTTACTTATCAAGCCACAATATGAAGATGAATTAAATATGGCTTGAAAATGAGATGCCATGCTAGGCTAGATGGGCAGAAAAGGGTTAGTGACAGGATAGAAAGCTGGAGAGGTAAATCGGTACCAGGTTATAAAGGTCCCTGAGTGCCACAGTGGAGTAAAACTTTCTTCTACAGAACAGTAGAAAAATTGATACTTTTACGCAAGAGAAATTAGTATCTCTGTGTCTTGATTTCCATATCTGTAAAACTGGGATAGGAGCCTAGATGGTGCAAGCGATTTGTGACTGGCTGCTAACCGAAAGGTTGGTGATTCAAACCCACCCAGCAACTCTGCAGGAGAAAGGCCTAGCCATCTGCTTCCATAAAGATTACAGCCAAGGAAACCCAATGGAGCACAGTTTACTCTGTCACACATAGGGTTGCCATGAGCCAGGGACTGACTCAGTGGCAGCTAACAACAACACGACTGAGATGAATGGATGAGATTATCTCAAAAATTCTGTCCTGCACAGAAATGAACCCCCGTGTTCCACTTCTGTCTCCTAAAAAAAAAAAAAAAAAAACTAGCAGCCTTTAATTCTGTCCCTAATTTATTCTCCAGAGGTTTTTTTTTCATACCCTAAGATAAATTTCCTGTTAACCTTTCATCTGTCAGTACACAGCAATCAAAATGTAAATAAAAATGTGCTATCTAATATATAAACCCATTGCTATTGAGTCGATTCGACTCCTAGCGACCTTATGGTGAACAGTAAATTCAGATCAGTTCAATACCCATTTATATTTTATAGTCATTGACTTGAGACTTGCTGATTTTCTACATTTAGGTTCTCTCAATCCCTGATTGCAGGATTGGCACAGACTCTAACATTTCATTGTTTACAAGTGATTATGATCATTTTAAAAGAAGAGAGGCACAAGCTGGAACAGAGAAAAAAATAATCACCACCACCAAAACTGGAAAGACGTACCAGGAGGTTCTCTGGCTTGATGTCTCTGTGCACGATGCTGAGGCCGTGGAGATACCTGAGGGCGTTGGCGAGGTTGTACACCATGGCGCTGCCGTCTCTCTCTGTATACTTGGTTGAAGAGGTAATTGCATCAAAGAGATCGCCACCCTAAAGAACACATGAGAGAGAGCACATCGAAACATCAACTGTGGCAATCCCGTGAAGGTAAGGAAGATGGTTCATCAGCCCAGACTCAATACAAAATGACACAAATGCTATGAAAACTGATGAATTACAAGTAATGAAAGTCACAAGGTAGCAAAACACTTTGCTGATTAGGTCCTTCAAGAATACTGTAAGTCCGGGTATTCAGCACCAAGAAAATCTGTCCATCCTCTTACTTTGACCAACTCCATCACCAGAAAGAGCTCAGTAGCCGTTTCCATCTCCTCAACCAGCATGATGATGTTCGGATGTTTCACTCGGCGCAGGATTGACACTTCATTCTCAATCAGGTGTTCCTGTCGAACGAAGGGTGCAGAGAAAGGTGGGTCAGAAATCACGGCACCCTCTGCTCTGTCCACGACAACACAACAAAAACAGTCTGCGGGACTGACGCTAAAGGAGCCATCTCTCTTGACACAGACTAAACCCATACCCCAGCATGCTGGTTTCCAGAGAGACAGGACAAGCCAGTGAACATCTCACTGCCACTACAGAAAACAAACAGCCGTCTAACATCCCCAGAAGGGCTCCGGGGTGCCACCCTGCCCAGAGAGAACACTGCCTTCTTGTCTGTCATTCCTTCCAGCCCCTTAAAAGGCTGTGACATTAAAGCCTGTAATTCAGCTAGAACCACACACTGTCACCTGTGACAGGTACTCTGTGAGCAAAGGAGAAAGGGTGACGGTGCACTAACTCTTTTAAGCATCGCTGTGCCAAGAAAAAACCAAAGCCCCTCAATGACCCATGAGAATTATTTCTCGTCCTGTTTATTAAGGAAAGGCCCAGACAGAGGTTCCATATACTAGTAAATATGATCATCTCTTCCAAAGTCCCAACATAACCTACTATTTTGTAAGTGATGTTTTTCAGCACTCTGTAATGTCAGTATATGCACAGAAACAAACATTGGGCATATAAAAAAAAATTGCCATCAATTTCTGGCATTAAAATATTTTTAGCTTTTAAATTGTGACCTATACAAATCTGCATTTCACATTGGAATTCATGAAAAAGAAACTTTCTTCCTCGATGATTGTTCACGCAATCGTTTACCAGATGAATGTTCTTTATCATCTTACAGTTCAGAAATCTGGAAACACACAGTACCACAGGGACCGCTGTTCTCACTTTAACTGTAATCACCTGTCCTCAGAAACCACCGCCAGAGCGTCAGTCCCGGCGAGTACTGCAGCTGGGATGAGCACAGCCGCAATGTCTACTCACATCATTAATTACTCTCCACACAGAGACCCGGGGATCACCAACGCTATTGCTCTATTACTAAACAGGAAAGCCTCTCTACAATGCTGTATTTTTTGATCATCACTAACTTTAATAACGAGTTATTTTCAGTTTAGAGAATGCTCTGTAAAACTCACTAGCTGTTCTCATATATGTGTATGTGTGTATATATGTCACACGTGCACATGCACACATACCTGTATCCATCATATTTCCCTTTTTGCCTTTGCTATCAAGCATCTCTGAGCTAAATTTAATGTTCCACTGCTGTAATAAGATGGTTATCTTATCCCTACCTCAGGATCTCATTTATGGTTCCTCTCATCTTCAGGTATCCATAAAAAAACAAAAAAAAGGTTTTTTTTTTTATCCATAGGTACATGTAATTTTACTCTAAGCCAACTCCAACCCTTCTGACAACAGATGGAGATATAAATTACAACAAACGAGTAACATGCAGGGAAAATCTGTTGCAAGCCCCTGCACATAGTGGACCATGATTCTAGAGCACTGAATCACTGTGCTGTCCAAGTAATCCACTGCCCTCAAGTTGATTCCAACTCATGGTGACCTCGTGTGTCAGGGTAGAACTGTGTTCCATAGGGTTTTCAATGGCTGATTCTTCAGAAGTAGACCACCAGGCCTTTTTCCAAGGCACTCTGAGCGGACTTGATCCTCCAATCTTTCAGCAGCCAAGTACGTTAACCACCTGCACCACCCAGGGACTCCCCTGTCTAAGTAGTCACTGAGTAAATGTTGGCAAATGACAGTGCGAACGCTAAAGAGAAGTAGGGGAAAGGAAACAACACTGACTGAATCTATTCACTATATGCTGGTCCCCAGGCAAAGTACTCGCATGATAAAACACACGGTTTTAACACTTTACCCTTAAAACAGTCTTTTGAGGTAGGAATTCAAACCTAGATTTCTGACATGCAAGTTTTTTTTACTACACAACATCACCTTTCAAAGAGCAATGCTTCAACAGAAATCAAGCTGGAATTTTTCAAAAAGATAATGATGGCTACAAATCTGAAAATATTGAACTCCTTGGAAAGATAAGAACACACGATAGTATCACACCGAGTTGGGGTTGAAGGCAGAACCATGCCAGGTCTTGTGGAAGAATAAACTGTGCTCCTTTTAGTGAGCAGGGCTGGGAAAGTCTTTGACCTGGCTTAGTCCTCAGCAAACCCCCCCAAATCTAGTGGAGGAATGGTTGTTCCCAGACCCTAACAAACCACACCTGGAAGGCTGAGGACAGCCCTACTACCTGTTTCCAAGTCCCATAAGTCTAAGTTACAAAGCAGCAACACAAAGCTGCAGATAGAGTCCTGGTCCCTCCCCTAGGGAAGCAGCTATGCAGTCAACATCCTGTGATCACAGAGACCAAAGAAAGGCCCGGCAAACCCTTCACACTTGTAAACATATTTTCAACCTTTTGGATTCCCTGTGCCAAGCATTTCCTCAATCATACAAAAAAGCAGAGTTCCATGTACTTTCATGATCACGTAAAAGCAAGCAGGTGGATTTATTTCTCCCTGTGTGAAGAAAACATGGCAGTAGTTATTAGGCCTGTGGCGAACCTGAAATATAAAATGTGTATTTTATTTTAAAGAAAATGCATTCATGACTTCAGTTCTCCCCTTTCCCTCCAAAGTTGGAAGAATCTATAAATTTACTTTATTCAGGCCTCTATTTGTGATGTTAACTTAGAGTGGCATGTGTAGAATAATCCCTACCCCCAGTACCCAAAGCAGCTCTCAGACTGGAGTTAAAATAAGGTGTCTACCACGTAAGGAGACCGCACCTTCCCAAAGTCATTATCTTTTTCAGTAAAACGCGTGATGGAAAGTCTTCCTGTGTATACAACGGAACCTCCCTCAGGCCAGCTGCAGCTCCACGTTTCGAATTCTGAGAGGGCAGCCGCGAGCACTTTCCCCAAGGTTACTTCTCTCAGTTAGTTCACTGCAAACTACTTGACAACCGCTGGTCTTCTAAGCACTCAGCGAATGCTGCTGTTGGGGTGTGGGAGCTGCCTACCTTTGTTTCTCAACTTCTGACTATCCCTGTAAAGTTGTCTATGAAGGAATAATCCACTTTTTAAACTAACCATCACCAGAAGCAAAACAAAACGACCGCATAAAAACCTTCACAAACATTATCTTCCTATTTCACATGCAACCCACATATAATATGTAATATGTTTCTAATCTGTAAATGTGCTCTCTAAATTACATTTTCCAGGAGGATAAAATTTCTAAACACAATATGAATATCACTTTCATCTGGAGCCACAATTAACTTATGTTACCCAATCATCTATGATTATTTATGTTAGGCGATTCACAATTGTAAATAATTAACAAATGAATCATTCCATGGCAGTGCTCCCTTGTTCCACGTGAGGGAAAATGACAAAGAAAACTGCTAACTTGGCAAAGGATACTGCCTTATCTTTGGCCTTGGTGACTTTAAATATACAGGGGTAAAAATGAGAATTAATTAGGGGAATAAGCAGCTCTCGCAACCCAAACTAATCACCCTTTCTCTATCCTTCCCCAGCTCTCAGACATTCCTCTCCCTTCAGTTCTGTCTCACTGAATGAACCTGGCTGCCCAAAGCAGAAGCAGGAATTCCACCTGACTCCTCTTCTCCTTCCTAGCCCTCGAGTGCATCCAATCACTCACCAGTCCCTGCCGGGTCTACCTCCTCAACAGCCTTTGAATCCAGCCTTTGATTTTCTCCATTCCTACTAACACAGAGGTCTCCAGGCTGCAGAAAATTCCACTGCAGCTTGCTTGGCTGGTGTTATGGATTGAACTGTGTCCCCCCAAAATACATGTCAACTTTGTTAGGCCATGATTCCCAGTATTCTGTAGTTGTCCTCTATTTTGTGATTTTTCTATGTGCTATAAATCATAATCTCTGCTTGTGGTTAAAGAGGATTAGGGTGGGATGTAACACCCTTGCTCGGGTAGTACCCCTGACCCAATGTAAAGGGAGTTTCCCTGGGGTGTGGCCTGCACCACCTTTTACCTTACATAAAAGATAAAAAGAAAGGGAAAAAAGGAAAGGAAGCAGAGAGTCGGGGACCTCATACCATCAAGAAAGCAGTGCCGGGGAGAGAGTGCGTCCTTTGGACCTGAGGTTCCTGAGCTGAGATGTTCCCAGACCAAGGGAAGCCTGATGACAAGTACCTTCCTCCAGAGCCAACAGAGAGAAAAAGACTTCCCCTGGATCCGGCACCCTGAATTCGGACTTCTAGCCTACTGGACTGTTAGAGAATAAACTCTTTGTTAAAGCTGTCCTTGTGGTATTTCTGTTATAGCAGCACTAGATGCCTAAGACAGCTGGCCTCACTGTTTCCAGTTCCATCGCTTGGCTGGCCTCCCAATCTGCACCAGAATTGCAGTTCCTTTGCTCTGCCAGCGTCACCATTTTCAGTACCATTGCTCGGCACTCTGCATCAGAATCGCAGTTCTTTTGCTTGGCCCGCCCCACGAAAATCCTGGTGCCTGTGTGATATGATTGAGTGTTACTTATGTAACTTGCATGAACTCCCTGCTTGTAATACCCCTTAAAAGTAACTATTTTCCTCACCTGCATGGAACAGTCTTGGAGGCAGCAGCCCCGATTGCTTCCTTCCTTGCACGATGAAATAAAAGGCACCTTTACGTTCTCCCACCTCTGTTTCATGTTTATTGGCCAATACCAGTCACGCTGAGCAAAACCTGGGGTTTCCACCTGGTAACACTACTGTCAATTTCTCACCTAGACCTCTGGGCATTTGCAAAGGTAGTTTTCTCTGCCTGGAACTTTTTCACCCACTGCTTGGCAAACTCCTATTGATTAGTCAAGACTGCACTCACACCTCGCCACATCTGAGTAGCCTCCCCTGCTCACCCAGAGCTGGGCAGATACCCCTCTGATGTGCTCACCGTCCGTGGGTCCAGTTCAGGCAACTCTCCTCCCACTGTCTTTAATCATTTGTGAGCTGGTCTGTGACCCCCTGGAACTGTGAGTTCTTCGAAGTTTTTGTTTACCTCGCTATCTAGCAACTAGCACAGTCACCAACACGTAGTAGGCACTGAAGTACGCATGTGAATAAACAAACACATCATCCTCTTGGCCAAGGGTGACTTTACAGCTGGCATCCAGATGGCTTAGAGAGTACTACCGAGGATGGGTACAGTAAGAGAGGTAAAATGTTCAAATCTCTATACATGGTTTTTGTACATATGTATAAATATATGCAGTAGGTTCAGTAATGGCCACTCAAAGACATCAAAGTCCTAACCCCTGGAATTTATATCACCTTGCCTGGAAAAAGTCTTTGCAGATGTGAACAAGGATTCTGAGATGAGGAGATTACCCTGGATTATATCCAGGTGGGCCCTAAATGCCATCACTAATGTCCTTATAAGACAGGGCAGAGGAGATTTATTGCCTTTTTGAATACATGCAGAATAAATCTTTCCTTTTACTTACTAAACTTTGTGATGTTTTTACCCGACAACACATGTATATAACAGAAAAGGAAATGACAGGTTCAATTTCCCCCCTAGGGTCTTATTACATGAACAAATAAATTGAACTTGGAGAGGGATCATGGCAGATTGGCCAATGTATGGGCTGTGTAATCAAGCAGTCCAAGATTCCGTCACTGCTCGCCTCCACATAACTTTTGCAAAGCTATTCAGTCTGCCCCTGTGTTCATCTGTAAAACTGGTACATCTGTTGGCAAGTCATTAAAGGCTATGTGCAAAGTTCCTAGAATAAGCCTGGATACAGAATGCATTTCAATCAATGGTGTACATTATTTTCAGCATTATTAATTTTCTGTGTACAACCCACAAAGCAGAGGTGACCACAACACTCCAAAATAGTGGCTGAATGCCCCTCCTTTAAATTTAAAACAAAAAAAAAGTTCTCTAACATTTCTCTTCTAAAAATAAAATTTAAAGTTATAAAATCAATTTATTTGTAAAAAATCAAGTTTTGAAATTATACAGACTTAATGCGGAAATAGGGGAGCCCTGGAAACTCTAGTGGCATAGTGGTTGACAGCTATGGCTGCCAACCAAAAGGTCGGCAGTTTGAATCCACCAGATGCTCCTTGGAGACTCTATAGGGCAGTTCTACTCTGTTAACACATAAGATCTCTATGAGTCGGAATCACCTCAATGACAACAGGTTTTTGGCTTAATGTGGAAACAGTTGGTCAAATAAACGAATGTCAGTATGTAAATTAGAATATGATCATGATTTGTAAAAACACGATGCTATTAAATAACACGGGTGGGGTGGATTAATTACTTTTGTGCGTGGCCTGTTTAGCCATGGTGTTGTAACCCCACCCAGGGGACTGTGTGATAGGGTAATTGTGGCCTAACCAGGGGATTGGTCAGTTTAGCCTTAAAAGAGCACCAATTCCAGAGCAGAGAGGAGGAGCCCACCAACAAGGAGGGAGAGAACAGCAGGAAAGACCCAGCAGCAGAAGCCCAGCAGCAGAATATGGCACGGTGGGCTTCCCAGCCCATGGAGAAAGCTGACTGCCTTTGGGCAGAGACTGAGGACCAGAGGGAGGCGTGCCTGTGAGCACGGCTGGGGAGAGGCTAACCTGATGGAAGGACTGTATCCTGAGTGTTCTTGAGCCTGAATTCTAACTGTTAATTCCCTAATAAACCCTATAATCGTGAGTATGGTCTGTGAGTTCTGTGTGGCCACTGCAATGAATTATGGAACCCAGCAGAGAAGCAGAGAGTGCCGGGCAAGGGATGGTTGGTGTCGGAATTAGTAAAGATGGCGGAGAAAGGTGGCTTGTCTGGCTTTCATCTCATTGGAGTCAGCCTTGTGCTGTTGATCCTGGTTCTACTTCCCCCTTGTGGGGCTGGAGAAGGTCAGACACTGCCCCTATGCCGTTTTTTACAAAAGAAAAATAAGACCCAAATGTTTGAACTGACCTCTCCATCTGCTTCAGCCCTTACAGTACCCAGACTGAATGTTTTTGCACACGAGATTTTCTTTCAACTGCTGAAACAGCTGCTTAAATTTTAATCAGATAAACAATATCCTTGCCATAGCAATTTTTTTTTACTTAAAAAAAATTTTTTTTTAATGCAGTGGAGCAGAACTTGGCTCCCAAAATTATAAAATACTCATTCTGATTAAATCATAACACACCAGAGAGAAGGAACACCACCTTTTTACAGGTGGGGAAAAAGCCATTATAGTTCAAAAACTTCAATAATATTGCTGGAACAATAAGTAAAAGCACACAGAATTATGTAAAGAAAATTAAATGTAAGAGAAAAACAACCTTAGTTACTCAGAAAAGGAGGAATTCTGGACAGTCTCTGCTTCATTAGCTGTTAGTGTGATGGGAACAAAACTAAATGACAAATTTGCTCTTGGATTTTCCATTCTGGGGCTCAGACCATAATATTTAAAGTTTTCTGTTAAAATATATACAAGTTTTTGGATGTCCAATGAAGACTAGTTTTTGTGTTCCAGAAATATAACATCACTACATCGCAATGTTTTCTTCTTTTCACTACTATCACCTCAAACTCTGCTAAATCCCTCTGACATAGTAATAATGTTAATAGTTAACATTTGTTAAAGTCTTATTATATACTGGCACTGTCTCTATGTGGTTCCCATGCCTTAATTCAATTATTCCTCACAACAACCTTATGTCACAGGTTATTAAACCCAACTAATAAACCCACTGCAGAGGGAAAAACAAAGACACGAAAGGGTTAAATAATTTTCTTAAGGTCACAGGGCAAGAAGAGGAAGAGCCAGGAATAAACTCTATACAGTCAGGCTCTAGAGCATCACTGTCCCACAAAAATACAATGGGATCTATATATGTAATTCTGAATTTTCTAATAGCCACATTAAAAATGTAAAGAGAGGTAGATAAAATTAGTTTTAATATATTTTATTTAACCAAATATATTCAAATTACCATTTCAACATGTAATCAATATAAAAGGCATCAATGAGATATGTTAGTTTTTTTTTGTACTAACTCTCTGAAATCTGATGTGTATTCTACACTTACCAAAAAAAACCAAACCAAACCCAGTGCCGTCAAGTCGATTCTGACTCACAGCGACCCTACAGGACAGAGTAGAACTGCCCCACAGAGTTTCCAAGGAGTGCCTGGCGGATTCGAACTGCCAACCCTTTGGTTAGCAGCTGTAGCACTTAACCACTACACCACCAGGGTTTCCAACACTCACAGCACATGTCGATTTGGACTAGTCACATTTGAAGTGTTCAGAAGCCACAGGTGGACAGTAACTCTTATACTGGATGGTGCGGCTCCAGAGCCTACCCTCTAACTGCTATGCTTCTCTAGAAAGGAATCTAAAAAGCTCTTTGTTGTCACTACTATATATGTATTTTTTCAAACATAGTTAAAATAGCAGTACCCTCGTGGCATTTTTTCCCTGCCCCAGCTTGAGGACAGAAGAAAAAAGTTCGTCTTGTTGGGAGGCAATTCTCCATGGTGTTTCTGCACGTATCAGCTTTTTACAAAGCAGTTACGTATACTGTACCTTTCCACAACATTTCGCTTTGTCTATAATCTTCAGGGCAAATTCCTTTCCAGTGGACCTACAGAACAATCAGAGAAAGGCCATTTAAAGACATAAAGATGTTAGTTACCTATTGCCGTTGAGTCAATTCTGATTCAATGGCAACCAGATAGCACAGAGTAGAACTGTCCCATAGGTTTTTCTTTGGTAATCTTTATAGAAGCAGACTGCCACATCTTTCTCCCATGGAGCAGCTGGTGGGTTTGAACCGCTGACCTTTCAGTTAGCAGCCAAACACTTAACCACAGTGCCACCAGGGATCCTGTCTTGAAGACATTATCCTTCCTGATTTCCTCTGCAGCACAGATGCTGCGAATGAAGGCTTGGCTTCTCCCCTGGTACATCAGAGACAATATTGAGTGACGTCAGGAGAAAGGTACCAAAAAAAGGAAAACAAAACAAAACTAAGCCACAATGCATGTGAATTACATTTCCTTTTATAAACATTAGTAACTATAATATTATAAAGTAACTCAAACACTTAAGATATCTAAATTCCTTTGTATCAGAGCTGGAAAAGAAAGTTTTTCCATATTCAAATCTCAAAATAGTTTACTAAGGAGACAGGATAAAATTAACAAAAATGAATCAAAGTAACTGAAAATCTTCTGTTATGAATGTGTCTTTACATTAGTCCGTTAATCACATTAGCCCATAATTCAAAACTGAGAAGTCTTGGGAGACTTCCTTTATTTATTTCTTAGCCAGAAATTCAGCTAGGACCTCGTGCCACCGGGGCCACATCTGGCACTAGTAAAGTCATTTACTCAGACACAAGAATCTTAGCGATTATCTCATGTTGAATCATTCTTAGCATAATTTCATCTGAACATGGTAAACAAAGTCTTTCAATATAGACAAACAGTTCAGTAAAGAACACTGCAGGCTTCTCAGAATACATCCGTCTCCCAAATGCAGTTACTTTTGCCCAAGTTGTCACAGTACACACCGATGAGGCCTAGCTTAGAACAACTGGTTGTTGTCATTAGGTGCCGTGGAGTTGGTTCCAATGCATAAGCAACCTCATTTACAACAGAACGAAACACTGCCAGGTTCTGTGACATCCTCATGATCGTTGCTGCATTTCAGTCCACTGTTGTAGCCACTGTGTTAATCCATCTCCTTGAGGGTCTTTCTCTTTTTCAGTGACCCTCTACTTTACCCAGTATGATGTCCTTCTCCAGGGACTGGTCCCTCCTGATAACATGTCCAAAGTACATGAGACATAGTCTCACCATCCTTGCTTCTGAGAAGCATTCTGGCATTGGAAGAATTACCTTTATTTAGATTGCTCCCCACATTAAAACATAAACCAAATCCTATCTCAAATTTCTGACAAGTCTTTAGAAATCACATTTTAGATGTTTTGTTACTTGGGTGGTGTCATGAATTGAACTGTGTCCCCCAAAAATATGTCAACTTGGTCAGGCCATGATTCCCAGTATTGTGTGGTTGTCCTCCATTTTGTGACTGATAAAATTTTCCTATATATTGTAAATCGTAATCTCTGCCAGAACACTTAATTGTGCTCACAAGGAACCTTTACATAGATCAAGAGGCAGTTGTTCAGACAGAACAAGGGGACACTGATTGGTTTAAAGTCAGGAGGTGTGCATCAGGGTTGTATCCTTTCATCATACCTATTCAACCTGTACGCTGAGCAAATAATCCAAGAAGCTGAACTTTATGAAGAAGAACAGGGCATCAGGATTGGAGGAAGACTCATTAACAACCTGCGTTATGCAGATGACACAACCTTGCTTGCTGAAAGTGAAGAGGAGTTGAAGCACTTACTGATGAAGATCAAAGACCACAGCCTTCAGTATGGATTGTACCACAACATAAAGAAAACAAAAATCCTCACAACTGGACCAATGAGCAACATCATGATAAATGGAGAAAAGATTTAAGTTGTCAAGGATTTCATTTTACTTGGATCCACAATCAACAGCCATGGAAGCAGCAGTTGATAAATCAAGAGACACATTGCACTGGGTAAATCTGCTGCAAATGACCTCTTTAAAGTGTTGAAGAGCAAAGATGTCACCCCAAGCCATGGTATTTTCAATCACATCACATGCATGTGAAAGCTGGACGATGAATAAGGAAGACTGAAGAAGAAATGACACCTTTGAATTGCGGTGCTGGTGAAGAATACTGAATATACCATGGACTACCAAAAGAACGAATAAATCTGTCTTAGAAGAAGTACAACCAGAATGCTCCTTAGAAGCAAGGATGGAGAGACTGCATCTTACATACTTTGGACATGTTGTCAGGAGGGATCAGTCCCTGGAGAGGGACGTCATGCTTGGCAAAGTACAGGGTCAGCAGAAAAGATGAAGATCCTCAACGAGGTGGATTGACACCGTGGTTGCACCAATGAGCTCAAGCATAACAACGATTTTAAGGATGGCGCAGGACTGGGCAGTGTTTCATTCTGTTGTGAGTAGGGTCGCTATGAGTAGGAACCGACTCGACAGCACCTAGCAACAACAATTTCTGCCTCTGGTTAATGAGGCAAGATTAGATTATGGTGAAGAGGATTAGGGTGGGATGCAAACCCTTGCTCAGGTCACATCCCTGATCCAATGTAAAGGGAGTTTCCCTAGGGTATAGCCTGCACCACCTTTTATCTTATAAGAGATAAAAGGAAAGGGAGGAGACTAGAGAGTTGGGGGACCTGATACTACTACTACTAAGAAAGCAATGCCAGGAGCAGAGTGTGTCCTTTGGACCTAGGGTTCCTGTGCAGAGAAGCTCCTAGTCCAGGGGAAGATTGATGACAAGGATTTTCCTCCAGAGCCAAAAGAGAAAGCCCTCCCCTGGAGTTGATGCCCTGAATTTGGACTCCTGGCCTACTAGACTGTAAGAGAATAAACTTCTGTTTGTTAAAGCCATCCACCTGTGGTATTTCTGTTACAGCAACACTAAATAAGAGAGGTGGCATTCTGCGTACAAGACCTAACTAAAGGGGCTTAGAGGACCAGGAGTTACCCTGTGCACCAATACAATAGGACGGTGGAGTAGTGGTTGAGAGCTATGGCTGTTAACCAAAAGGTCGGCAGTTCGAATCTACCAGGTACTCCCTGAAAACCCGGTGGGTCAGTTCTACTCTGTCCTATAGGGTTGCTGTGAGTTGGAATCAACTCTGGCAATGGGTTTGGTTTTTTTTTTTGGATAGTAACACTGGAGATGTAACAAGATGGAAAAATTGTATTTTTCAGAACATTCCAGAAAATCCCTCAAAAACAAAAATTGCCTCTTGGAACAGGTAGGACAGTGGTCTAAAAACCCAAAGATTATAATCTGAGTCTCTTGGTTTTAATGTTGTTTACAGAAGGCCTGGAATTTAGGTGAATAGATTTCCTACCATTTGAGAATTTAGGACTTTAAACAAAGAACACTGGAGAACCAAAAATCTAATTTTAATAAAGACAGAAGTACAGAGTTCATGTATTATGAATGACTGGTATATTCAATTAAATATTAACTAAAAGGATTATTTTGGGGATTAACACCAGTACAGCAATGAGAACTAGTAAATATTACAGAAGGGTGTTTTTGTTTTTGTTTTGAATGAGTCTTATTCTTTCCCATTTCTCTCAGGCTCACTGATGAGAGACCTGATATAACTCAGCCCAAATGCATATAAAACAGCATCATACTATATACGTATACATGTATTTTTCCCTGTCAAATGACTTGTAATGCAAAACTTCTGGTCCCACGGTAGACCCTTTTGAATTTACATGTACAATGTACTTCTCTAGTCCTTTGGGGATAATACACATTGAAAAACCCTAGGTGGTCTTTTGTCCATTAACATAAGAATGAACTCCCAGTGAGAAAGTTACCAGTGGGTGAACAAACGATATTCCTCACTATCCACTCACCTGTCCATGCATTCTTTGACCACTGCAAAATTGCCATCACCAATGACTTTCCCAATCCTGTACTTTTCAAGAAGAGTTGAAGATTCAGAGCACCTGTTTCCATTCACACCTGCAAAAAGAATAAACGCGAAGTCTCAAGAAAACATCAGCATTTTATCTTGATTCCTACACACTTGTAAAATAATAAATTGCAATGTATTTATTTCCAAAGCTACAGTAAAACAAAAGAGTATCTCTAAGCATATTTTCTGAATAGAACACCTGAATCACCAATCTCCTTTTGACCTTGTTGGTTGGAATCAGAAACCAATGTAATCAATAAACCTAACCAACACCTGAAATATTAGCTGTAATGAGTGATCAGTTTTGGATAAAAGGGAGTCTTTTTGTCAATTCTAGGGAAAGTGGGAAGGGTAGTAGTGGGAATTTTAATCTTAGGAAGATGATTTTCTCCTAAGATTTTCAAGTAAAAAAAATTTTACCCAGATGACTTAAGCCTAATACCTGTCTCGGATCCTTCTCAAAAAGAGGAGGTTAAGATTGATCACTTATCACAATGTATCTGCAGTGCTTTGTACGTAACAGGCATAAAATAAATAAATACATTTTTGTTATCTAATTGAAAGAAAGGAAAGTCTACATTCAGAGTATGAGAGCAGAGTGCCATTAAAGAAAAAGAAAGGAAGCCTTCACTGGAAAATTTTATGTGTTAACTTGGTTAGGCTATGGTGCCCAGTTGTTTGATCAAACACTATTCTGGATGTTGCTATGAAAGTATTTAGATGTCACTGACATTTATAATTGGGTAACTTTACGTAAAGCAGATGGGTAGGCCTCATCCAATCAGTTTGAGTCCTTAAGGGCAAAAACTGAGGTTTCCCAGAGAAGGAAAAACATTCTGCCTCAAGACTGCAACATCAACTTTTGCCTAAATTTCCAGCCTGCCAGTCTGCCCTATGGATTTCAAACACAATCGCTTGAGCCAGTTCTTCAAAATAAGACTGTCTCTATACATGTATATCTGTCTGTATATTCTACTGGTTCTGTTTCTCTGAAGAATCCTGACTGATACAAAGCTCATATCTGAAATTTGAAATTGTGAGAGCCTTATTAATGACAATAAGATTTTATGTATCCTGACCAATCAATAGGCTGATAGGCAACGTGATCACGTCTGTGTTTATGAAGATCATAATCTAACACAAGTGGGTTTGGGGTGGCCACCAGGGTCACATGGATGATTTCCTTTATAAAAGTAATCATCAGATTGAAAACTACCTTCCGGACTCATGCACCGATCAAGTTCAGGTCCACCATTTACATTGGAAGAAGATCCACCATGTGCAGAAACCTGCTGAAAGAGGTAAATGACCGTTATTTATCAGAATAAATTCACAAATCTTTAGCTAGCTAATCCTCACTAGATAAAAGATGTCTGTCGAATACAGAAGTATAACGATACAGAAGTAGAGGAAGCATCCCCCCCTTCTCTTCAACTCACCTCACTATATATACATCACACTAATGCCTTTCTTCCTCAGATACAATCTTTACAGTTCACATTAGATACCAGGAAAATGGACATCGTGTTACTTTGACCTCGACTGAATAAAACAAAGGAGACTTCTATGGCATCACAGCTGAACAAGGTACCTAGTAGTGGCAAAACAAGGTTTATTTTGTCAAGGCAAAATAAAGCTTAAAATAGCAGGCCATTCCAAGCCCAGAATGTTGGCCTGTGTCCACAGGATCTCACTGTCATCCCTGAAGCTAATCTCATGGAGTCTCTGATAAGGTTCAGCTGGGTTCCAGGAGCCCAGCCCCAATGATGCAGGATTGCATCACCTTCCACACCTTCCTGTGGATTCAGGATCCAGAGGGCAGCCCTGGCTCTGCCCTCTTCTTTACCAACTCTAAAACAGCAGGAATTCCTCATAAGCAGTCTAAGGATGTTTACTACTAAGAACCAGAGGGAAACAAAAGATAAAACTAATGGGTAATATCCAACTCAGCAAAGCTGAAGTTCCCATTCTAATACAGAAATATCTCTAGTTCTTAGACAAATTAAAAAATGCAGGACCATAGTTTTTATAGGTCAACTAGCACAACAAAGTTTATTAAGAAAATGCTCTGCACCTCACTTTGGTGAGTGGTGTCTGTGGTCTTAAAAGCTTGTGAGCGGCCAACTAAGATGCAACAATTGGTCCCATTCCACTTGGAGCAAAAGAAAACCAAAGACTCTAGGAAAATATTAGCCCAAGAGACTAAAGAACCACATGAACCAGAGACTCCACCAGCCTGAGACCAGAAGAACTAGTTGGTGCCTGACTACCACCAATGACTGCCCTGACAGGGGACACAACAGAGAGTTCTGGATGGAGCGAGAGAAAAGCATCGACCAGAACTTAAATTCATGTAAAAAGATTTAATGGTCTGACAGAGACTGGAGGAACTCCTACAACTATGGACCCCAGATGCACTGTTAACCCAGAACTGAAACCATTCCCGAAGCCCACTCTTCAGACAAAGATTAGACAGGACATTGGAATCAACTCAACGGCAACATGTTTAGTTTTGGGTTTTTAATAAAAAATAATACATGTGAGGAGTGTGCTTCTTAGTTCAATCAGATATGTGAGACCAAATGGGCAGCTCCTATCCGGAGGCAGAATGAGAAGGCAGGAAGGGACAGGAACTGGTCGAATGGACACAGGGAACCTGGAGTGGAAAGGTACGGTGTGCTGTCACACTGCAGGGATTGCAACTAATGTCACAGAACAGTATGTGTACACATTTATGTATGAGAAATTAACTTGAGCTCTAAACTTTCACCTAAAGCACAATAAAAAAAATTCATATTAATTATATTAAGCCTATTATTCCACAGGCTTAAGTTCAATTTTTTCTTAATCCTCAAATCCTCTTAGGCTTTCAAACTCAAATTTTTCACTTTGATCTTTAATTTTATTTCTTTTAGGAGGCTGCAAGGTCAAAGGACTTACCAAATGTTGAAAAGCATCAACATTTTGGACTTGTATGCTTACAAGCTTACCTGCATGTCCCAACCATCCTGGTAGCTTCTGACCCATGATGACTGTGCCCTATTCATCACCGCATTCCCTGTGTGCATCCCAGGGCCTGGCACAGGCAGAACTCACTACTTGCTAAATAAATGCACGAATGATGCAGGAGCCTCCCTTTCCAGGATGCCTGCAACATGGAGGCACCGAGTTCACTCTCTTCCTCCTGATGAAGTTGAGATCTCATGAATGCTGAGTTCGGTTCCAAACCCAGGAAAACCCAATACTTATAAACACTGCCTCAAATGGGATCATCTGGAAATTCTTCTGGAATAAAATATCAGCTTCAAGAACAAGAGATCTGTGGCAGGTAAAAACTGGGCTGTTTTCTCAGATCCCACGTAACCCCACTGTGATGGCTCATTTTATGTGTCAACTTGGCTTGGCTATGGTGCCCAGTTGTTTGGTTAAACACTAGTCCAGATGTCACTACAAAGTACTTACACATAATTAAGATTTAAATCATCTGGCCTTACATAAAGCAGATTAGCCTTCATAATGTGGGTCGGCCTTATCCCATCAGCAGAGGGCTTTAAGAACAAAAACTGGAGGCTTCCTGAGGAAGGTTTCTGCCTCCAGACTATAAACAGACACCCTGCCAGAATTCCTCTCTCTCCCCCACCACCTGACCTACCATTTTGGATACTAGCCAGAATTTCTAGCCTGTCTCCTGACCTATGGACTTTAGATTTGCCAGCCCCAACAATCACGTGTGCTCCTTCCGCAAAATCTCTTTCCTTCTCCCCTCTCTCCCCTTTCTCTCCCTCTATCTTACTGGATCTGTTTCTCTAGAGAACCCAAAGATACCAACTTTGTGTGGACAGCATAACCAGCAGTTGCCAGTACTGTTAAGGGAATCAGAGACCACAAAAAAGCTGTGCTGAGATAAACCATATCAGCCCAACTGGCAAACACACTTCTTAAGAGTTTTTGCATCCTTCTATCCTTCACCTGTGCATGCCTGCAGTTGTGTGGGATGTGGGTGTGTGGGGGTGGGAGGTCTTTTTCTGGATGGATATTCTGGCTCCCGAGAGTTCATTTATTTTGCTTCTAACAAGAAAATGTAATTGGTGGACAATCTTAACTTTTCAAAATTTAGCGTTTTGTTGCCTTGAAATCAGCAGGACTCCATGTTAGAATATTTAAATGTTAGAATGTTTAAAACAAATTCCCAGAGAGGGCATTTAAGGGGAACCCTAAAAGAAAACCATGCTGCCCCCTATTCCTTCCATTCCTGCAGCCTGGTTCAGGTCTTCATTTGATCTGGTGCTTCATCAAAGGCCTCATTACATTTTGTCTCTCCTATTTTTTATTTCATACATTATTGCCAGAGAAATTTTTCCAAAGGGTAGTTCTGGTATCACCCCCATGATCCAAAAACCTCAGTGAGTCTTCACTATCAAGACAATTATCCCCAAATCTTTAACATGGCATTCAGGCCCCAACTTGTCCCCTAGCTCCCTACTTTTTCTCCTGTACTTTATATATATACTAATTTGAATCATCTCCACGTATTTTTTTAATTTTATCGTGCTTTAGGTGAAAGTTAGCAGCTCAAGTTAATTTCTCATTCAAAAATTTATACACATATTGTTTTGTGACACTGGTTGCAATCACCACAACGTGACTGCACTCTCTCCCTTTCCACCCCCAGTTCCCTGTGTCCATTCATCCAGTTCCTGCCCCTTCCTGCCTTTTTCCTTTTGGACAAGAGTTGCCTATTTGGTCTTGTATATTTGAATAAAACAAGAAGCACGTTCCTCAGGTGTGTTATTTTTTTATAGGTCTATCTCATCTTAGTCTGAAAAGTGGGCTTCGGGAATGGTTTCAGTTCTGAGTTAGCAGAGTCCGGGAGCCATAGTCTCAGGGGTTCCTCCAGTCTCTTGTCAGACCAGTAAGTCTGGTCTTTTTTCATGAATTTGAATTCTGTTCTACATTTTTTTTCCCCGCTCTGTCCGGGACTCTCAGCTGCGATCCCTGTCAGAGTGGTTGTTGGTGGTAGCCAGGCACGATCCAGTTCTTCTGGTCTCAGGCTGGCGAAGTCTCTGGTTCATGTGGTGCGTGAGTCTTCTGGGCTAATATTTTCCTTGTGTCTTTTGGCTTTCTTCATTTTCCTCTACTCCAGATGGGATGGGACCAATAAGTGTATCTTAGATGGCTGCTCGCAAGCTTTTAAGACCCCAGATGCTACTCACATTTTCTTCATAAACTATGTTACACCAACTGACCTAGCTGTCTCCTGAGGCTATGGTGTCTAGCTTCCAGCCCCAGCCACTCAGTCCCTCAGAGTGTTTAGATGTGTCTAGGAAACATCTATGCTTTTGCTTTAGTCCAGTTGTGCTGACTTCGCCTGTACTGTGTTGTCCTTCCCTTCACCGAAGTTGACACTTGTCTACTATCTAGTTAGTGATTTTTCCTCCTCTTCCCTCTCTTCCTCCATTAACTGTCAAAAAAAATGCATTTTTTCTGTGTGTAAACCTTTTCTTGAGTTCCTGTAATAGTGGTCTCATAAAATATTTGTCCTTTTGTGACTGACTTATTTCATTCAGCATAATGCCTTCCAGATTCATTCATATTGTGAGATGTTTCGAGGATTCATCATTGTTCTTTACCACGGCATAGTATTTCACTGTGTGTACGTATCATAATTGGTTTACCCATTCATCTGTTGATGGGCACTTAGGTTGTTTCAATCTTTTCACTATTGTGAATAGTGCTGCGATGTCATCGCCTCTTTTTGAAAAATTACTTGAGCTTTCCAAGTCTTATTTTCTTTTTTGAAAATGTTGTTAGAATAAGTACCGAAGGTCCCTGGATAGTGCAAATGGTTTGCGCTCAACTACTAACCTAAAGGTTGGCTGATCAAACCCATCCAGCAGCTGCAGAAAGGCCTGGTGATCTGCTTCCATCAAGATTATAGCCAGGAAAAGCCTACGGAGCAGTTCTACTCTGTATCACATGGTGTCGCCATGCGTCAGAACTGACTTGACAGAAAGGGGTCTTGTTTTTTTTTTTTCTTATATAGTTACCTAGCTCAAGATTTGCTGCAGAATTAAAATGAGCTCATATATGTAAAATCGTTTAGCATGATCACTGATGTGTAAACACTCAATATTAGTTATTAGTATCTTCCCTTAAAAGATCTAACACAGAGCCTTGAAGAGAGATTCATAAACGTTTCTGAGCTGCCAAATGTAAAACGACCGTAAGAGACCCGTGCTGGATGATTTATTCCAAGTCCGCTTCTCTTCTCATCCCACCCTCCCTATACTGAAATTTGTCAGTTAAGGAAATAAGACAGCCAAATTAGTATCAACCAGCCAAATGCTCCATGGGATAAAGATAATAAGAATGTAATTTCTGTGCAAGTTTCATCTCAAAAGAGAAGCTAAAAGATCCCTGCAGAGGCTCACCTTGAGCACAAAAGTGATGGGGAGGTAGGCTGGGAACACTGGGAACGACTGTGAACAGTGATCATTCAGCTGCCTGTGCTCATCCCCCAGCCCTCAGACCCTGAGGAAGTGGGGGTGTGTGACAGCCCCACACTCACATCAGCCCCGAGGACCTGCCCTTGCTCCTGTTCTCCCCAGCAACTGCTTGTTCAGATCCCCAGAGAGTTCATAAAATTCTTCTCTCAGGTCCCTTTCCTGAGCTGATTTGAGTAATTTTTGGTGCCTTGCAAGCATACATGTCCTGTTTGACTCAAGGGTTCTTCAGGAAGGAAGCCTCAGAAGGGCTACAAGGCTAGCTTTTTTACCTGCATTTACAATTTTCATGCGGATGTATAACTCCCAGGAGCATTTACTGATTGAATTCCAGTGACCCATGTAGCTTTCCAATGTTTATTTTGATTAAACTCCACCCCATCCTGTTTTCCCTGTACAGCCCCAGCAAATAGAAACATGGTTTGTGCTGAGACTCACGAGGCGGCAAGAAGGCAGAGACAGAGCGGGTGGGGAAGGCTCATTCTCAGGTGGCTAGGAGAGAGGCAGCTGGTCTGGGGCCTCGAGCTGCAGGCATGGGTGAGGGAGAGGACACTCGGTCAGACGGAAACCTACTTTCCCTCAAGTTGGTTCTAATTCATAGCGACCCTAAGTACAACAGAATGAAATACTGTCTGGTCCTGCACCATCCTCACAATCATTGCTGTTTGATCCCATTGTTGCAGCCATTGTGTCATTTCTTCTCATTGAGGGTCTTCCTCTTATTTGCTAACCAGGGAATATGTCCAAAGTACTTGAGACATATTATCTCAAGTACTATCTCAAAGTACTTGAGACATATTATCTCAAGTCTCGCCATCCTCACTTCCAAGGAGCAGTCTGGCTGTACTTCTTCCAAGACAGGACTGTTCCTTCTTCGCCAACACCAAAATTCAAAGGCATCAGTTCTTCTTTGGTTTTTCTTATTCATTATCCAGCTTTCGCATGCATACAAGGTGACTGAAAATATTGTGGCTTAGGTCAGGCGTACCTAAAGGTGACATCTTTGCTTTTTAACACTTTAAAGAGGTCTTTTGCATCAGATTTGCCTAAAGCAATACATCTTTTGATTTCTTGACTGCTGCTTCCGCGGATGTTGACTGTGGATCCAGGAAAATGAAATCCTTGATAACTTCAATCTTTTCTGTTTATCATGATGTTGCTTATTGGTCCACTTGTGAGGATTTTTGTTTTCTTTATGTTGAGGTGTAGTCCATATTGAAGGCTGTAGTCTTTGGTCTTCATCAGTAAGTTCTTCAGTCCTCTTCACTTTAGACAAACAATGTTGTGTCGTCTGCATATTGCAGGTTGCTAATGAGTCTTCCTCCAATTCTGATGCTGTGTTCTTCTTCATATAGTACAGCTTCTTGGATTATTTGCTCAGCATACAGACTGAATAGGTATGGTGAAAGAATACAACCCTGACACACATCTTTCCTGATTTTAAACCATCAAGTGCCCCCTTGTTCTCTTTGAATGACTGCCTCTTGATCTATGTACAGGCTCCTCATGAGCACAATTAAGTGTTCTGGAACTGCCATCTGCACAATGTTATCTATAATTTATTATGATCCACACCATCTAATGCCTTTGCATAGTCAATAAAATACAGATAAACATCCTTCTGATATCCTCTGCTTTCAGCCAGGTTCCATCTGACATCAGAAATGATATCCTTCATTCCATGTCCTCTTCTGAATCCAGCTTGAATTTGTGGCAGTTCTCTGTCAATGTACTGCTGCAACAGTTTTTTAATTATCTTCAGCAAAATTTTACTTGCACATGATATTGTTTGATGATTTCCACATTCTGGTGAATCACCTTTCTTTGGAATGGGCACAAATACCGATCACTTCCAGTTCGTTGACCAGGTAGCTGTCTTCCAACTTTCTTGGCATAGATGAATGAGCACTTCCACTGCATCTGTTTGTCGAAACATCTCAACTGGTCTTACGTCAATTCCTGGAGCCTTGTTTTTTGCCAATGCCTTCAGTGCAGCTTGGACTTCTTCCTTCAATACCATTGTTGCCTCCTTAAATGGATGAACATTGACCAATTCTTTTTGGTACAGTGACTCTGTGTATTCCTTCTACCTTCTTTTGATGCTTCCTGTGTCATTCAATATTTTGTCTACAGAATCTTTCGAAATTGCAACTTGAGGGTTGAATTTTTTCTTCAGTTCTGGTTTTCTAACTCCAGGTCTTCGTGTATTTCAGTATAATACTTTACTCTGTCTTCTCAAGCTACTCTTTGAAATTTTCTGTTAAGCTCTTTTACTTTATCATTTCTTCCATTTAGTTTAGCTATTCTATATTTTATATTCAAGAGCCAGTTTCAGAGTCTCTTCCGACATCCATTTAGTTGTTTTCTTTCCTTCCCGCCTTTTCAATGACCTTTTGCCTTCTTCATGTATGATGTCCTTGATGTTATCCCAAAACTTGACTGGTTTTTGGTCATTAGTGTTCAATGCATCAAATCTATTCTTGAGATGGTCTCCATATTCAGCTGGGATATACTCAAGGTTGTATTTTGGCTCTTATGGACTTGTTCTAATTTTCTTCAGCTTCAACTTGAACTTGCAAATGAGCAATTGATGCTCTGCTCTGCAGTTGGCCCCTGGCGTTGTTCTGACTAGTGATACAGCTTTTCTATGATCTCTTACCACAGATGTAGTCAATTTGATTCCTGTGTATTTCATCCAGAGAGGTCCACATGTACAGTCACTGTTTATGTTGTTGAAAAAAAGGTATTTGCAATGAAGAAGTTGTTGGTCTTGCAAAATTCCCATCATGTGATCTCTCGCATTGTTTCTATCACCAAGGCTGTATTTTCCAACTACCAATCCTTTTCTGTTTCCAACTTTTGCATTCCAATCACAGTAATTTCAATGCATCTCGATTACGTTTGATCAATTTCAGACTGCAGAATTAGGTAAAAATCTTCAATTTCCTTATTTGGCATTAGTGGTTGGTGCATAAAATTGAATAATAACCGTACTAACTGGTCTTCCTTGTACGTGTATGGATATTATCCTATCACTGACAGTGTTGTACTTCAGGATAGACCCTGAAATGTCTTTTTGACGATGAATGGGACGCCATTCCACTTTAATTTGTCATTCCCAGCATAGTAGATCATCTGACTGCCTGATTCAAAATGGTCAATAGCTGTTCATTTCAGCTCACTAATGCCTAGGATATTGATCTTTATGTGTTCCATTTCATTTTTGATGATTTTCAGTTTTCCTAGATTCGTACTTCATACATTCCACGTTCTGATTATTAATGCATGTTTGCAGCTGTTTCTTCTCATTTTGAGTTGTGCCACATCACCAAATGAAGGTCCCAAAAGCTTGACTCCATCCACGTCATTAAGGTCAACTCCACTTTGAGGAAGCAGCTCTTCCCCTATTGTATTTTGAGTGCCTTCCAACCTGAAGGGCTCATCTTCCGACACTATATCAGACAATGTTCTGCTACTATTCATAACGTTTTCACTGGCCAATTTTTTCAGTAGACTGCCAGGTCCTTCTTCCTAGTCTTAGTGTGGGAGCTTGGCTGCAACCTGTCTACTATGGGTGACCCTGCTGGTATTTGAAATACTGGTGGTTTAGCTTCCAGCAACACAGCAACATGCAAGCCACCACAGTACAACAATCTGATAGACGCATGGCAGACTCAACTGCTAGCGTGATGTAAAAAAGCATACATAGTTGATTGAATACATTTGATAATATAACACTTCACATTTTCTACAAACCTTACAATTTAAAAAGAAATGTTAAGTACTTTATAATAAAAATGCTGTTTTGCTTATAAATAGGCAATTACTCAAAAAGTAACAAAAAGTGGTTATCCATTATAAAATGTTATATCAAAAAAATACCCTTATAATATGCTATAAACATATTATTATTGATTTATGGGTATAATGCTGAATACTTTTTTTGATTTTTTTATAAAAGGAAGAACAACTTGAACAAAATCAAGGAGATATTCATGTGCGTGAGTTTACTTTCTTGAGCATGCTTTGGAAAATGGAACTATGACTCAGTTTTTAAATAGTCTACAACAGGAGTTAGAAACTTTTCTTTAAAGGGCCAGAGAGTAATATTTAGACTTTGTGAGTCATAAAGTCTCTGTTGCCACTACTCAACTCTGCTCTTCTAACACTAAAGCAGCCACAGACAATATATAAATGAATGACCATTGTTGGACTGAATTGTGTCTCCCCAAAACGTGTATCAACTTGGCTAGGCCATGATTCCCAGTATTGTGTGGTTGTTCACCATTTTGCGATCTGATGTGATTTTCCTATACCTTATAAATCCTACCTCTAAGACGTTAACGAGGCAGTAGTAAAGACAGTTATGTTAATGAGGCAGAACTCAATCTACAAGATTAGGTTGTATCTTGAGTCAATCTCTTTAAAGATACATAAGAGAAACGTGAGCAAAGACAAGGGGACGTGATACCACCGAGCAAGGAATGCCAGGAGAAGAGTGTGTCCTTTGGACACAGGGTCTCTGAGCTGAAAAGCTCTTAGTCCAGGGGAAGATTGATGACAAGGGCCTTCCTCTAGAGCTGACAGAGAAAGCCTTCCCCTGGAGCTGACACCCTAAATTTGGACTTTTAGCCTACCAGACTGTGGGAGAATAAACTTCTGTTTGTTGAAAGCATCCACTTGTGGTATTTCTGTTATAGCAGCACTAGATGAGTAAGACAAGCATGGTGTGTTCCAATAAAACTTTATTTAGAAAAACAGGTGGTGGGTCAAATTTGGTTAGTGGGAAAACCCTGGTCTACAAGAATTTTCTTAGGAAAGTTTTCTCAACAAAATTCTTGTACTTTAAATCTCTCAGAAAGGATAAACTTAAGGGTATGGTTGTTGTCATAAAACAGTGCGGTCTCTGCCCTTGTCTAGCATCACCCTAGAATCACCTGGGAAAATTTGAAAAATTCCATTGCCAGGCCACACCCCAGGTCAATTAAAGAATCTCTGGGGGTATATCAGCATTTTTTAAAGTTACAGTAATGATCCAATGTGCAGTCCAGGTTGAGAACTTCTGTTGAGGAAGTTTCTTACAGTGACTGAAATTTGTTCAACTACCTTAATTTTTTTGAAGTTCTCTATGTCACTCATCCATTAATCTATCCACTGCAGGTCATTTATAGACCAAAAAAAAAAAAAAAAAAAACCTTCTCTTTGTAAGGAAAGAAGAGAGTCATTATTTATTGAATGCCTACCTTGTGCCAAGTCCTGAAACAATTAGACTTTACATCATATGAACTAGTAATATCATCATGTCCATTTACAGATAAAGAAATCAAAGCTCAGAAAGCCCAAACACCACAGCAAATATATGGTCAGGATCTGAACCCAGGTGTGACTCCAAAACCCATGAGCTATTTGGCTGTTCTCACATTGCCCTCCCCTCTAAAAACATCAGTAGAGAAGTCCTGCAGGCAAGTAAATCAAATAAAGGATTTCTCATAATGCCAGATTTATGGATCAAAATATATATCATGGGTATATTTAGAACATTTTTCAGATTACATAATTGTAGTTACATTACTGTAATTTAGTCAAATGATATACAAACTGACAAATTCACAGCCTTTCCTCATATGAGAGTTTAAGAACTTTTTTTCTTTAAAAAGTTGATCTTTAAAGTGTATTGAAGATTTTTTAAAAACCAAGAATACTAGTTATTACTTGTAAATAGGTTTTTTTCCATTGTCCTTTTGCAATTTTTTTTTTTCAATATTGGAAGCATCAATTCCACCTAGATAGAAGAAAGACCAGTGTAAATTAGTACAAATACTAAATAAGGAATGAATTTAAGAACAGCAAGCTTTATCACTTTTACATTGGATTTGTGGTAATTTCCTGTGAAATACTTACATATGAGTAGTAAGGTACAGGAACAATTAACCTGAATGAGTACCTAGGGGTTGGCAACATACAGATTATTCTTATCTGTAGCCATACTTAAAGCTGGTTTCATTTGGAAAAATTAGTGGTGCTTGCCATTTGTGATTGGTAATAGCAGTAAAACAGAACCCACTGTCCATGTATAAATAAGGTTTAAGACACCATCCAGTTCAAAGTCTATCCATGGGGCTGTGTGGAACCTGCTGACCTGTGTCTTTCTCCTCCTCACAGTATCTCTGCCACCTCAGTTATTACATGACCTGCCAAAAGCAGTGTAGAAACCTCAACACATCTCTTCCAAGTGAGGCTTTCTAGCAAGGCATTAGTTTATTTGCTTTGGACTGATGAAAGGTTGTATACCATGCCTACTTGCTAAAAAATGTCTACACGTTTTCACTGATTTCTAGGATGCCAGGGGCGTGGGAGAGATGCCTGCCTCTTCAGTCCCAACTATGGCAGCACCCTCATCAGACACGTGTGATTGGTTAAACTGGTGTAGGCCAGGTCACTACAACAACCTTTAAGTCATCCAATTACTTCAAATGCACTACCAAGAAGAAGTTCCAATGACCCACTTTCATGACCAAGGGGATATTTAGGATTAGCACACGTGTTGCTTATATTCCAATAGAGTTAGTACAACTGACTCCAAGTTAAACGTACCTTTTACGATCCTCTTTATACACTGATTCGCTTGGCAAACCCTTCCCCCATCCCCACAAAGATGGGCTTCAATCCATTGCGCCATTTACCCACCAAATGCCTCTACTTACTGAGCAATTACAATATGCAAATCACTGTCCTTAGACAGAGTCTGAAATTCATTATGATTTGTTAGGGCACTGAAGTCTTCTAAACTGCTTAGTCCCTGTTTTGCTTTTGTTTCTCTCCCATAAAATCAATTACATTCAGAGATGAAGTCACCATCTAACATTTCTGGGGTAATGAAAATAGCATAAAAGTGGTCAGTCTCATATTAACTGGTTTTAAACACACAAGGAAAGTCAAAGCTCCAGGGAAATGCAAACATGTCTAAAGGTCAGCAGCTACTGTGGATTTACATTTCACAGCTTCGAAAAGAAGTTTCCAAGTTCAGAAGGTCAAACAGTTCCACTTTAGCTCTGCCAATCAGCATGAGATACTACTAGCCCTTTTATCACACTTCACAAATCAGGAAAAGCTTTCACCACCACAGACCCTGGAGACATCAGCAGATAAAATATCAGCACATCAGACAGTTTATAATCTCAAGATGTTGGATAATGTTCCAAATGTATTTTTGTCTTCCTTCTTCCAACCAACAAGAGTGCTCACGGCAGACAAGCTCTGCGCACAGGCTTCAGTATCAAGACACAGGATATTTTATCCTTCAGTGTCCACAGATGTGCCCGTGACACTGAAGCCTGCAGTTACTACTGCTTTAGAAGTCTCAAATTGGGACACAGATGATGAATTAAAGTTCAAGGAAATGCTTTCTTCATCCATCTGGCAGCTGATGACACATTTAGTATTCTTTATTGCCTATCTGTCCCAAAGAATACACTGTGATTTAAGCCCAGTAAATATTCCCGTAGGGAAATTTATCAGCTAGATGGAAGGGACTCTAAGGAGCTGGGGTAGCAGAAACAGGAGATCATGGGTTGAGGTCAAGGAGAAAATGGAGGATTGGAAAGATGGAGGTTAAGAGAAACAATGTTAGTTGGGGTGAGATTTTAGGACTTCAAGGGACGACAAAAGAATAGACCGGGAGTGATCAGACAGTCTGAGAAAACAAGAAGACTAAAGGGAGAACAAAGAAATAAAAAGAAAAGGGGGCAAGAGGGAGGAGACTTTGGAGACCCTCAAAAAGAAATATGGGTAAGAAACTATTGAGGACGTGTGAGCAGCCTAAGGAAGAAACTCTGGGTGACTGATAAAGAGATGAAAGCGGAAAGAAGGCTGGTGTGGTAGCCAGCCTCCAAAATGGTGCCCAATGATCCTCATCTCCTGGTAATCATACCCTTTCACAGTCCCTTCCACGATGAGTAGGATGAACATGTATGACTACTGACACTGAGGAGATGATGGTGTCTGGCTACTAGCACACTGAGGAGGTGATGGTGGTTGACCACTAGCACACTGAGATGATGGCTTCTGACTTCTAAGGTTAGGTCATAAAAAGGAAAGCAACCACATAGCACGCACACTCTCTTAGATAACTTGCTCTAGGGGAAGGCCAGCTGCCATGTTCTGAGGACACTCAAGCTGACTTGTGGAGAGGTCCACATGAAGAAGAACTGAGGCCTCCTGCCAACAGCTACCACCAACTTGCCAGACAAGTGAGTGGGCCACCTTGGAAGTAGATCCTTCATTCCAAGGTAAGCCTTCAGATGACATGAGAGACCTTGAGCCAGAACCACCCAGTTAAGCTGCCCCTGAATTTCTGACCTATGAGGAACTGTGTGGAGATAATAAATTTTTATTATTGTTTTAAGCTGCTAAACTTTGGGATAACTTGTTACTATTAGAGTTATCTATAGATTACTAATAGTATCGGACTGTGTGGAGAGGGTAAGAAAGCAAAGATGAAGGATTGAGTTGAGCGGAAAATTCAGTAAAACAGAGAAAAGCAGAGGAGGTAGTAAACTCTGGAGTCCGACTTCTCTCGCTTTCTCTTCCCTTCCTGTGGATTACTGCATGTTAATTTTTTTATAAGTGTATCTTCAAGTAAAAACTGAAACTGGAAACACCAAAGTTTACAATAAGAATAACAAAACATCATCGAGCACTCCCTTCTATGTACTTTCCCTATATTTAATCAATTAATCTTCTCAACCTTTTGCAGTCAATTCTATTATTATCCTGTTGCAGTGGGTTCTACTATTGTTTTACCTTCAAGCACAAAGCAACTTGCCCAAGGCTACACAGCTAGTGAATGGCTGAGCCAGGATCAAGCCCAGGTACTCTGGTTTCAGGGCCCCTGGTTTTAACCACTCCATCATCCTATGTCTGTCTTCAAAAAGAGGAGGCAGCAGAGCACCAAGGAAGCTCTAGGCTTCATTCTTCCTTGAGGCTCTTGCACTGTATAACTGCACACTAGGGGGCACTGTTTTCATCTCAATACTCTGGCCCAATTGGCCGGAAGATCCTTTTCTTGGTTTCTTTTAGCTTAACTAAACAGACTGGAATAGTCACAGAAAACTTTCAAAAATATTAAGGGAGGACAAAAGAAAACTAAACAAGAGTCCTGAGGAGCTATGCAGCCTTGTAACACAAGTCCAGTATAACCGGGCATAGCAGGCAGCCTGGTGTCACTGTAGTAGAGGAGGCTTCTGTCTGGCCTGAAGAAATGCCTTCCTCCCTAGGTGATGGCCACCACAAATGGTCTTGCCCTTCAGGAATGCCAGACTCCCTCAATACATACAGAAGCTAAGTCAGGTTTCTAAAACCTAGGGGCTGGGTTCTAGGGAAGGGGCCCAAGAGGGGTCTGCTGAGTGGCCCAAGCTTTTAATGATCTCCTTTATTAATTCAGGTCCGACCTTGTCGTTTCCAATCATCTGCTTAATAGGCTAATCTTGCTAGCTCATGGTGCCCTTCGGAGCTGGGAGTACAGTGGTTAGAGCATGGCTTCTGGTTTCAACCGCAGGCTACACTATTTTACCCACAACGTGGCTTCTCTCACAGACCCACCATATGCTGTTATCTCATACCATGTAACCCAGGCATCTGCTGGGTCCCAGGTCTTCATTGTTTCCAACCTATGTCAACCTCGACACCACTCAGCTCCATTGCTCGGGTGCAAAGAAAACCAATAACTCAACCCATACTGAAAACTCTGTCATTTTACTAAAGCTTTATGGGGTCAGGCGGGAATGCTGCAATCTCTTCCCTCAAGTCTCCCAGAAAGGACTGACAACTGGAATTCTCTAACCTTCCACCTCCCTTCATCTAGCCTCTCTCCCACCCCAGGATTTTCCTCTCCCCTCTCGCCCTCCCTCATCTCCCCTCGTCTCTCATCCCTTTTTACGCAGAGCATTTGTATTCACCTAAACTCGGGCTATAGGGTCGGTATGAGTCAGAAGCAACGTGACAGCACTGGGTTTGGTTTTTTAAACCCAGACATTCAGTAAGCAAAGCAACTCTCTCTCCTAAAAGACACACAGCACAGCTTTTCTGCAACAATTACAGGCTTCCTCCTCTCGGTGCCTCTGTTGGAGCCACTGAAGCAGGCCCACTGGTGATGCGAAAAACGTGAGAACCATGAGGTTACAGACAGGGCCTCTGAAAGGGTCAGAGATCCCAACTAGCCATTGGGGGAGCAAGTCACTTCACATCTCTGAACCTCACTTTCTCCATTTATAAAACAAAGAGGGAACTAAAAGATGGAAATGCACTTCTGGTTTTCACATTTTATGGCTTTAGGTAATAAAAGAGAAATGATTACCTAACAAAACCTAAAAATTATCATGGATGCACAACTAATGCTCAGCCATTTTAACATCTCTCAATTTTAGGTTTAAAGAACCTCAATTACTTGGTTACCACACTCTCTCATACCCCATTTGGCCAAAATTATTCACAATTTGAAGAAAGCTTTGGTAGGACCTCCTTTCCTTTCCTGGCTTTGGTCCAGCCCCTCAAAGAACATGACCTTTCATGGCTGCTCGCGTATGAACGGGGCAAAGTTGTCCTCCAAAGCAGGAGCATTGCTAGAAAAACTTATTTTGGGGAGGGGCACTGTTTCTGTTTTTCTCAGATTTTCTTCAACGAACAAACAAAAAGGCCACTAACAATCTGTGGTCAGATTAAAACATTACACACCACTCTATCTTCATTTTTAGCCTTTCAATGTCCCCAACAAAACACCTAAAAAGTTCCCAGAAATTGGCACAAAGGGAAAATACTGTGACAGAACATCAAATTCTACTTACCCTTGTCTTGTTGTTCTTGGGTACCATTGAGTCAATTCTGACTCATAGCAACCCCCTGTGACAGAGGAGAACTGCCCCATAGTATGCTGATACACCATGGTTAAGCACTCAGTTGCTAATCAAAAGGTCAGTAGTTCAAACCCCACCAGTGGCTCTGTGGGAGAAAAAAACCTCTGCTTGCATAAAGATTACAGCCCAGGAAACCCTATAGGGCAATTCTACTCTGCCCTATGGTCGCTATGAGTCAGAATTGACTCAATGGCACACAACAACAATCTTTATGGAAGCAAGGTGGCAGGTATTTCTCCCAGGCAACCAGTGGGTGGGATCCTCTAGGTGGGTTCAAGCGGCCAAACACTTAACCATTGCACTACCAGGGCTTTGCTTAATTCCCTGTGGAGTAACCCAGAGATGATTTCTATGCCAAAAGCTGTGTCCTGACAGACAAAGTACCGACTCCTGCACATGTTGTGCGGGCTAGGTTTGCCTGCTTTTGTCAGTCTCTGATTCTCTGGGACAATGTTATCCACCCCGAAATCCATTAAAGCATCTAGCTAAGATAATAGTTTAAAGAGTCCCTTCCCATGAAAAACAGCCCTCCACTGTCAGATATTCCCTCTTAACTGATCTTAATAAGCCATCTTAAATGAAGGGGGTGGAAAAAGCAAAGCACTAACACGGGGTAATTATCTGTAATTCTCCACTTGTAATGTCACTGAATAGAGAAAACAATGCAAATGTGGACAGATGCTGGCTAGAGATTTACAATGACATCAAAATTAGGGTATTTTGTACAGTAAGTCACATGACTCAGCTGCAGTATTTCAGAGGCAGGCTTCCATCCCGAGGACAATACAGAGCACAGACTGCTGGGAACCGTAATGAGATGAGATTTCCACGAGAACGACTCGTGAGAATAGGCGGGGGTTAGTAACAGCCATGGTGGCCAAAGAGCTGATGCACTTGGCAGAGACTCAGTTAGCTGCTACTATTGAATGCAGAATTCAGTAAATAATATCAGCTTTAAAACGAAAGGAAAAGAAATAGACTCCCCAGCTTCCTGGATAGTTTTTTTTTTAACAACTTAACAGACTAAAATCCTAGCATTGTAACCCAAAAAATCCTAGCATTGTAGAAGTCATTAAACAATCAAATATCCTTATTTTACAGAGGAGAAAAACCAACCCAGAGAAAGTCTCACCGCTGTGAACAAGCCCACAGGCCTCTGGCTGGGTTGAGGAAAGGACGGGTCCTGTTCTAAGAGCATCTCCACTCTTGACCAGTAATCGACATTTCTCTTAATCAACACGCAATCTTTCTTTCTCTCTCCTGGCATCAATAAGTAATCCTTGAGCACTTACTGTGTGTTAGGGAACTGAGCTAATGGCTGGGGTTCCTCTAACGATTAAGATAATCTTTGCACAGTTAGAACGAATTTACCTAACATCTCAGCAAAAACACAACTTACTACGTTTTTGAAGTTCCACGAATCTTCACTCCACGAATGCAAGTGATTATGTGTATGTGTGCACGTGTGAAAGAGTGGTGTGCACACAGGGCATTAGTGTGTATTTCTTTGAAATCCTTAGCTTTCCAGCCCTGAAGCTGCAGACTCCATTCCTAACAAGTAGCACCAACTCACTAGTGGCAACAACAGAAAAGGACAATCTTGGTCTTAAGAGTTGAAGACGGACTAGGAGTAAAAATGAGAATCCAAAGTGGGGGGAAGTGACAAGACCCAGGGAAAACAAGGACTAAGGTACTCCCTGCTGGCATGGATGGCCACATGCAGCCCTGTGTCAAGAGTCCCAGCCCTGCCTAGAGCAATGGTCTGGGAGAAAAACACAAATGACCCATGCGTGTGGCTCACTAGAGCTTACGCTGGGTTTGCCCTACCTTATCAATCACCACCACTACAGGCCACCTGCTTTTGCTTTAACAAATGACAAAAGAACTGAAACTGGAAAAGAGGTGAATCAATTTGAATTATTTTTACTTTAACTCCCTTGAAAGTTAGTCAGATTAATAACAGTGCACCTCCAATCTATTCTGGGGAAAATAAACTGGGGAAAGAATGCCGAAAAGAACTCATGATTTTTAATCTATCATTAACCTATTTATTTTTGGGAACTGACAATTAAGAATGCCACTGAAATCATATTTAGAACTGACCTAAGCCAATTTAGCACTTCAAAACACTTGGTTCTCTTGACAAATGTAAGCAGCTTCCTGCAATGAGAAGTGCATGAGAGCTTCCTACCTCCTCCCTTCAAACTTACTACCAGTCTCATCCAAACTCTGTCCATGTACAAGCAGGCACAAAACAGACAATCTGTCCTTTCTGGGGAGAATTATCCCTTTTTGTTCTCAGGCATTTAGATGAGCACCATATAGGAAAAGTTCTCTGTAGAAGATGCAACGTTCTCAGGGTAGGACCAGCAGACCTCACAGTCCAGTGGACAATAGGCCCCTCTGAGAAGTGTGGAAACCCTAATTCCTATACCACGCATTTTACTAATGAAAAGTACTTCTTAACATTCTTAAGGTAAAGAAAGCCTTTCACATGATATTTGAAGTATTTAGGCAACCAACTTTGGAGACTGCATCGTTAATAAAGGTACTTCCAGTGTTAGCTAAACATGCCAAGGAATTAAAGCGAATTTCTGCATACGTACATGCTACTGTTTATGTCAGTATTCTTAGAGTACATTACCATACAGACAATGTAACTGTTTCTACAAAAGGAAACTTTCAATCTTTCCTGCGATTATTTACTGCCATTTTATCAGGTAAATTTTCTCTCACGTAGTGGAACCAACTAAATCAAATTAAGCCCATTAGAATTTTGCAAGTTTGGGTTTGCTCATCTTTCTCCGTCTCTATTAGATAAATTGCCTATGAAATCAACGGCTAATCATGGCAAGTTACTGTTTGTACTTTTAGGACATCACAGTCAACACCTAAGACTTATTTCCAAATTCTTCTTCACTAAAAATGAAAAAAAAGTTTTTGTACTACTACTGTATGTATAAGAGTTATACTATTATTCCACTTTGTTTTAGACTTTAATAAAAGTTAAATTACTTTAAATCCAAACCAAACCCATTGCTATCTAGTTGATTCCGACTCATAGCGACCCTATGGGACAGGGTAGAACTGCCCCCATAGGGATCCCAAGGCTGTAATCTTTTGTTTGGAAACTCTAATGGTATAGTGGTTAAGAGCTACAGCTGCTAACCAAGAGATCAGCCGTTGGAATCCACCAGGCATTCCCTGGAAATTCTATGGGGCAATTCTACTCTGTCCTATAAGGTCACTGTGAGTTGGAATCAACTCGATGGCAACGAGTGTGTTTGTTTTTAATTTTTAAGATAGTAGACTGCCACATCTTTCTCCCTCAGAGCAGCCGGTGGGCTTGAACTGCCGACCTTTTTTCCAGTGAGTAGCTGAATAAGAGCTTCAGAATAGAGGTGCCTGGCATATTAGGATGGCTGGCCTAGGAGTAGGCCCAACTCCATTCCATTAGAAGCTCCTGCTTCTGCATTCCTGAGAATGTAACATTCGTCTTTCCATTCATATGCGTACGGACTTGGGCCTCTGGCTGGGTGGAACCAACAGACCCTGGCCCCATAACAATTATCTTGTCTAACCAACCTGGATCTGATCCCAAAGCCACTCTTAGCAAATAAGAGTGGGGATGAGGAATATGATTGTAGGAGAACAAGTTTACTCCTGGAGGCTACATGCAGGAGTCCTAAAACCACGGCGCTTGCCAAAGTTAAATGGCTGGTCTGCCCCTGAGTTCAGATTCCATCTTGACTCAAGCTAACTTCTTTAACAACCAGTGTCCCTGGTACTGGGTTAGAAGCCTGTGGCTAAGAAACTATTTTCTCTTTGTGCGAAGGTTTCCTCTTTGTGCTAAGGTTTTCTCTTCGAGCTAAGGGAAGGTCCTGATACCAGTAGAATTAAGTACATAACAAAGGATTTCTCCTGCAACCATCAAATCCTTAGGCACATTTAAGTACATAGCTAAAGAAACATTTTTAATGTTCTTAATGGAGGGTCTTGATACAAGATCCTTATCAGAAGTCTACTCAGCAGATAATTCAGATAATTACATTGTAACCATCCTATAAAAAACCCCCTTAGTCATGTCACACATTCCAACTAACCAATCTAAATAGCCCACATTTGTGTTTTCAACCAATCACTGTAAAGCCACACCTCCTCCCCCCGTCCTGCAACTTCCCATCAGAGTATTATAACTTAGTTCCTGGTTTCTGCCCTATAACTGTCCCGGGAAACGAATCCCCTTTGGATTCCTTGGTCTTTACTCCATGTGGGCTAATGTCTCCTCATTTGAGTGTTTCTTACACTTTCAATAAATCTCCGTGTTGTTCCTTTAACAGAGTCTGGGAGTTTTACTCTGGGACACAGCCAAGCACTTGACCACTGTACCACCAGGGCTCCTATCAAATTATGTTAGCAATAACAAAATCATAAAACAAAATGAGATTTTAAAAAGAACTATGGTGTCTTCCTAGGTTTTGCTTGCAAATCATTTTGGTAATAATAGGAAAATTACTATTTTATCATATTTTACTATATTATGTTCAACCATAACCACACCTTGTATTTCCATTTTATAGATGGGAACACTTAAGCTCAAAGAGTTAACGGACCTGACCCAAAATATAGCACTAAATAGGGCACAGAAATCAAAGCCAGATATGCCTGGTCTAAATCCTAAACTCAACCTGTTCCCACGCTTCAGCCCCTTGAGCAAATTAAACTACTGAACTATGTAGTTCAAAATAGCAAAATCCCACAAACATGTCGCCGGTTGTACTTCATACCTTTGATCCTCTGTAACTTCCTGGGCTAGTTGGAGAAGAACTGGAGGATTTTGTAGATTTAGGAGTAGAAAGCTGGCTGCTGGGAGTTCCGTTAACTGACAACAGAGAGAACAGAGGTCATTAAAACACAGAAAAACAGGCTGTGGAAGAACGTCGTGTGCATGCGTAATACAGCTCCAGTGAAGCTGTGGAAGGACGTTGTGTGCATGCGTGATACAGCTCCAGTGAAGCTGTGGAAGAACGTTGTGTGCATGCGTAATACAGCTCCAGTGAAGCTGTGGAAGAACGTCGCGTGCATGCGTAATACAGCTCCAGTGAAGCTCTGGTTCTTTTAACGCTCAAAGCAGATGGCAAATCAGCAAAAAGCAAAAATAATGTATCTTATTGCAGTACAGACATAAAAAAAAAAAAATCGGACAAATAAGGAGTGAAACTAGAATTATTTTCAATAATAACTTTCCGACAGTGATATAAACAAATATATAAAACATTATGGAATTATAGAGACGTGAACAAGAACTTGTGAATATATCTTGCCCACCAGCAAGGGCGGGGAAACAGATGGCTGTTATATTTTTAATAGTTAATTTACTAAGAAGGCTGTTCCATAACCTCTAATACCCACAGGCTTGATGTACACCAACCTGAATAGCCAAGAAGCTCTTATGACTCTCCCAACTCAATTCCACCATAATCCAAACACATTTTCTAAGTATGTCATTAACGGACAGGGGAAATTAATGGTGATTTTCTTCACAACACCTACTTATTTGTTTGAAGGCCATAAAAGACATTCTTTAACTTTCTTTTGATCTAGACTTCTTATTTCTAATTCCTTCCATTTTCTTTTCTTCACAGCTTAACTTCCCCATTATTTAGCAAAGCCTGGTAGTTTTCTCTACACCCTCTCCAAACCACCACACATTTCCTAGGTTGCAAGCCCAATTCAGATTCTTTGCTAGGAGAAGTGTGGCCACTGCTGTTTACAGGGAAAGGTAAACTCGCAGATTCCATACTAGAGAATGCTGAGAGGGAACTGACAGTAGGAATTCACATTAAGCAGAAGTTACTACAGGCAATGAACTAATAAACTTGATGTCAGATGAAACTGAATCATAGGCTTTTTTTTAAATCTTGCACAGTGACCTACACAGGTCACCAGTTCCTACTCAATAGCTACTTTTAGCTTTCACTGGTATTTAGACACCACGTTGGTATCAAAGCGTTCCTTGGAATGGTGATAGCCTGTTGCTGAGTCAATTCTGACTCATAGTGACCCTACAGGACAGAGTAGAACTGCCCCACAGGGTTTCCAAGAAGCAGCTGGTGGATGTGAACTGCCGACCTTTTGCTTAGCAGCCGAACTCTTAACCACTGCACCACCAGGGCTCCTGGAATGGTGATAGAAAAGGGAATAAAGGAGAAAAACCAGTTCCTGCAGGTGATGATCTCTGCAGCCAACTACGTTGCCATCATTTCAGATCTGACTCATGGCGACATCATGAGTGTCAGAGTAGAACTGTGCTCCATATGGTTTTCAACGCCTGATTTTTCAGAAGTATATCTCCAGGCCTTCCTTCCAAAGAGCCTCTGGATAGGCTCACACCTCCAACCTTTCAGTTAGTGGCAGAGCACATTTAACTGCTTATGCCACCCAGGGACTACTGTAGCACCTGGTCTCCCTAGAAATACACCCTCTGCCTAAACATAATTTCTTAACAAAGCCCACTGCCAGGGATTTAACAGGTGCCAGCAACTACATGTTCATATTTCCCCCCAAAAAACTCTAATCCTAAGAAATAATAAGTCACAGGTGGCACTTAAAGTTTCTGATAGTTTGGAAGGTTCAAAAATTTTTTTTTCTAATGAGTAGTCCTTAATTTCATTTACTTGAACATTTCCCCAGAGTCACTGGGCAGGTAAATAGGGCCTAGCCTGTGCGTCAAATTCCTGTCTTTCCTTACGGTGCTGCTGCCACCTGGAAGGTCGTCCACCTGGAACAACCTGCCAACGTCTTGGCGATGCTCTACTCCTTCACTACACCCCTGACTTCTCTCCTAAAATAAGGCTTTTGTTCCCTTTGTCTCAATTTATGGTAAGAAATAAATTTGGGGGTTTGTTTTTTTGCTCAGAATACTTTCTTCTCTTGGTACACTAAGAATAATTCACAAGCTAAAAACCTACAGCGAGAATTTTTAACACTCAAACTATGGTAGCCATTTACCCATTTATATTATCCAGATCAATTTCTATGTGCCTATTACTTTTATTACACACTATTTAGCTATTTGGACAAACTGGAGTTTTGTTGGGGGGATTTACATAACCAGCACCACTTCTGTCCCAAAGGTCGAAAAGCACAACCTCCTGTCTGCCAAGTTACTAGCTGTTTGAAATTCCAATTAGTCCCATGGAATTTTCTAAATGGTTAACAAGTAGACATACCACAGCTAAAGCAGTGTGTAAAAAAAAAAAAAAAAAAATGTTATTTCTGGGTACTGGGGCTTCTTTCAATATTACAAAACTTTTTCCTTCCTGGCGGTGGGGAGCGAGGAGAGAGTGCTATAGAAATAAACAAGGACAGCAGATTTCTTCAGAATCACGCTGAACAAATTGCCTCGGGTCTTCCACCATTAACTGCAGTAAGTGCCGGATACGCTTTTGAGTTAATCTCTTATAAAGACTACGGTTTGCCCTCTGAAATGTAATTTTAAAATCTCACAACTTTTACCAACTGTGAGGTTTACTCCATTAACCTAAGTCTAAATGTGAACTCAGTTGAAAATTTGGGGTACTGAAATATTAAGATTTTCCTTAAGTAGTGTCTAAGTTTTCCAAATTCTAGGTGGAAAGAATTGTTTAAATAGTTATGAGGCTGTATTTTGGGACAGTTGAGCCACAAAACAAATGTGGCCCTGACAAAAATCTACATCTGCCATGTGGTAAGCTAGTTCAGAGCATTTACACCAATTACATATTATACAAGCTTTCCCAGTGTTTAAGATACTCTACAGAGATCATAGTGCAACCTGAAATAAGCTTAACAGCGGAGAGATGCTCTCAGTAAAAAATACTTGTTCTGTTAATATTCTGGGAGACTGTTGAGCCTATAACTTTATGAAAATAATTGTTCTGAGAACTAGAAACATTGCAGTGCTGCCTCCTACTATGTACAAGAAACACCTCATAATCCTTCTTGGGAGTATGCTATTATAAAATACTTTGAATTCTAAGATTTTAATGATTCCCAAGCACTTAAGTGCAGAGTGGGGAGGATGATAGAAAAGTACACTTATTTCTACGGCCATTTACATATTATCAATAAATTCTAGTTTGTTTTCTTTTTTTCAGTTAACGGAATCTTTACAAAATTAACTAGAGATAAAACCCTTGGGGCGAGTGGTTCCTGCATCTCTGTATTCTGACTCTACACGGCAGCCCCTAGCAATCTTCTGGTGGTAGCAGGTTCTCTAACACACCAAGGCGGCTGTGGCATCCTATGCACTGTGAAGCATTTTGTACTGCACAGATGCACACTGGGACAAGCCAAATACACTCATGGAAATGGAGCAAAAGGCAACAGAAATGTGGCAAAAGACAAAAACAAAAACCCAGCAGAGCGAGAAGGCCATAATGATCATGGCTCACCTGGGGATTTGGCTGTAGAATAGGCACTGGAGTAGTGGGCACCCCTCTTTACTGTCCACATTCAGTATATACAAAGGAGGGGAGACAGTGAGGAAAGCAGTTATCAGCAGGTCTAAACATGTGTACAAAAGAAGGGTAAAACAACCTGCCCTAAAGAAAGGGGAGTGGGCTGAAGGCAACCCGGTGGTAAGTGGGATGTCCAAAACACTTGGTCATTTATAAGTTTGACTCTTGAGAACAGTTGTTACTGATACTATTACCAAACAGTCTGAATTTTTTTTTTCTAAAAGTATATGTTTTCCATAATTCTTTCCTTAGTGGGAAATGACAGCAGCAAAAATTATCCTTAATTACTATAAACAAATCCCATAGAATCAATATGCTAAGACCCTTATGAATGTTTTTAATTTTAAAAAATGCCAAAAAAGAGTCAAAATTATGATAAATCTATAGGCTTAGGACCTGAAAGAAACTGAATTACAGATAAGACTGACTTTTAAATACATAGTACTTAACAAAAAGAATCATTATTAACATCACATTATCTGATGAAGGAATTTATCAAGCTAACGTATTTCTGTGGGGGGTGTGTGTGTGTGTGTGTTTTAAATCAACAGAGGTAATGTTCAGAAAAATAAATATCCACAATCACATCATAGCACGTAACTCAAAATGCAGTGCACAGTGGTCAAAATGGGAAACACTTTTATGTAAATAAATAGCAGAGGAGTCTAGACTATAAAGTTGTTCTTGACAAAATGTGTCAGACCCAAAGCACACAAGTCTCTCAGGAGACTTAATTATAACTCTGAGTAACAGACTTAACTTTTTGGTTTCCAAAAAAAAAACCAAACAAACAAAAATGCCATCTATATGCTGCTTTGGAACCTGCTGCACAGGAGCCTGACAAAGAGGACTAATTCTCAGTAATTACACTGTGGATCAGAATGTCCTGCTCCTTCTGTGACCATCCATTCCTTTTCTATTTACTACCTGAGGCTGGTGATTTGCTGCGTCGAGAGGGCCCAGGGCTTTTGGATCCAGAATATCTCACAGCTGAAGAACGAGAATAAGATGACTTCAAGACACGGCATTCTAGAAAGGAACAAAAATGCTTTAAATAAATCTGGCTTTAAAACTAAGCACAGGTGGATCCCACATGACAGTGGTTCACTGCCTAGAAACGTTAACTGATAATCTATTATTGTTCAACAACTTTAATAGACATAGCAAGATCCCAAAAGTTCCCACCTGAAGCTATCTTTAGTTAGACTATACATCTTGTGACATCACCTCATTGTTCCTGAGCGTTCTTACTGACACAGAGAAATCTCAGTGTTCTAACTTAACCCCCCCCCACACATCCACAGCCTAATCCAAACGTCCAACTATTTTTTTTCCCAATGCTTCTGAGCATTCACAAGCAAAGACTATAATTTTATTATTCTCTCCAACTCCGTGATTATCTTATTTTGAAGGGGCATGTCCTGTCTTATTTTCCGTCTTCCCAATGCATGGATCATCAAAAAATGAGGAAACGAGCTTTAAACAATACCTCTGGTCTTTCTATAAACTACCCAATAAAAAAATGTTTAGAGTGTAGGCACTAATTAGAGCTAAGCCAATCAATTTTCATTCAAATAGTTAAGAGCATGGATGTTAGAGTAATCAGATTTTAGATGAACCATGGATTTGTCATTTGCTAACTGGAGGATCTTGGTTAGCAAGCCTAAGCTTTTGTGTTTTCTCTATGAAATGGAGATAAGATTACAATCTGCTTCACATAGTTAAGGATTAAATTAGGTAGCATATTGGCCATAATTTACTTTATGAGACTTAAATTTATGCAGGGAGAAAAAAAAAAATGGGTTGCTTAGTTTTCATCTCTACCCCAGGGGCAGTAAATTAACATGTGAAGTACACTAATCAGGAATACACACTCCAGGGGAGGCTGGTTAGCATTTGAAAGGCTCTAATCAAAACCTCACACAGAGGGAGCTAGCAACTTCTGCTTAGTTAATTAGCATTATGGGTGTCAGAAAGTGGTCCACTGCTAAAAGGAGTGGTGTGTGGATGAGTTAGAAACCTCTTATAGGCGTGTCATTCTTTTAGATGCAGGATTTGCCGGTACAGCAAGCCAATCACCTAGAACTTCAGAAGTGCACCCCAGGTTTAGGAGTCTGAGCAGTCCTAGAGCCAGCTCTTCAAGGAAGGTTTGCTGCTGAACTCCAATTGTTGCTGTTGGGTGCCATCAATAAATGTTTTATTATTATCATTATTAGCAAATTAACTTTATAACCTAGAAGACATCATTAATTTCAGTGTCTCAACTTTCAAAATGACAAATATTAGCATCAAAGAAATATTATGAGCTAGAATTAAGAAAGAAGTAAATCACAGATGATATGGAAACGCATACTTCAGTCAACCTCAATCATTCACACAAATGGGGGATGACATCAGCATACCTGAAACCAAACCCATTGTCATCAAGTTGATTCCAATTCATAGCGACCCTACAGGACACAGCAAAACTGCCCCATAGGGTTTTCAAGGTTGTAATCTTTATTGGGGAGCCCTGTGGCGTAGTGGTTAAGTGCTCGACTGCTAACCAAAAGGTCGGCAACTCAAATCTACCAGCCACTCCTCGGAAACCCTATGGGGCAGTTCTTTTCTGCCCTATAGGGTCCCTATGAGTTGGAATCAACCAGAAGGCAAAGGGTTTGGGTTTTTTGTTTTTCAGTCTTTATAGGAGCAGACTTAGCACAGATAATCCAAAAAGACACTATCTGTAATCCCTAAAGGACTCTCCCAGTGGTATTACTAGGCTAAAGAAGGGCCAGTCCAGTAGAATACCAAACCAAGCCCATTGCCGTCAAATGGATGCCAACTCATAGCGACCCAACAACAGGGCAGAGTAGAAGTGCCCCACAGGGCTTCCAAGGCTGTAAATCTTTAGGGAAGCAGACTGCCACATCTTTCTCCTGCAGAGCAGGGTGTCTGGTGGGTCCAACGGTTCCAGTTCAACACATCAATACATTTAAAGTGATAAATTGTTCTCATTGTTGTTAGTTGCTGTTAAGTTGATTCCGACTCATGGCAATCCACATGTGCAGAGTAGAACTGCTTCACGGGATTTTCAAGGCTGTGACCTCTTGGTAGCAGATCACCTAGCCTGTCTTGCAAGGTGCCTCTAGGTGCGTTAGAGCCATCAACGTTTTGGCTAGTAGTCAGACACCTAACCGTGTGTGCCACCCAGGGACACTTAAACAGGTATAGCCAGCCACCATTCTAGAAGAAGGCAGGAAATTCAATTCAAAGACAAAACAATGCAATAAGGAGAGATGGAACCAAATTGTTAAAAATGTAAACTACTTGAATTCGTTTTGACAAGTGGGCACTTTCATTCTGTCATCTATTTTTATTAGCTCAAATGCAGCACTGCTAATGCCATCTTTCTTCAACATCCCAGACCACTAAACCTTAAATCCCATGCCTTCATGTCAGTAGGTACAAAGATGGCCGATAGGTCAATGAATTGTCTTACCACTATGGTCCAGGACAAAGTCATCTTGGGCGTAACGGAATTTTTCGGGTCCACATGCAATAAAAACATCATCATCACCAAAAAAGTCTTGCAGACAAGTAACCTGGAAAAAATAAATAAATACTATCGCATCCAAGAAATCAACTAGAAACATTAGAAGTGGAGAAAAAATTAGTAAAAGAAAAAATATATGTACATATCATCAAACTTTACATATAATATCAGCTGGAATGAAAAGCTGTTTAATATTACACCACATTTCCAGGCACTTTAACCTTCACAAAGCGCACTTGTTTGTGGTCTCGGAACAAAAGCGTGAAGGACTCACGGTAGACATCGATGTTCCTGTTCCACAGGTGAACCCAAGGGCATACATGCAAGGTTAAATGATTTGTGCAGGGGCCCCAATCAATAGGTGGCAAAGCTGGGGTTCAGTGAGGCCTCTCCTCTCTGGTTGGTACTCTTTTCTGTTCCATCCTTCTCGCTCTCCCAGCAACTCCACTTTCCAGCTGTGTCACCTTGGGCATGACTTAGCCTCTCTGCACCTCCAGTTCCTCAACTGTAAAACAGTGCCTAAAACAAGCTAATATACATAACACATAACTTGAAACAGGGCCTAGCATTTAAGTCCTCAGTGTTTTGGCTCTCATCCCCATCACCACCATCATCATCACCATCAAGGTCAAAGGAAGATCTTCCATGAAGCTAATGAGCTTTAAGCTCCAGGGTTCTTCCAAGGCCCCATACCTAAACATGTAGATATTATTTTGCATTCTTTTTTCAAAATGGGCCCCTAAAATATATTAGCTTCAGACCTCACAAAACCTGGGATCTACCCCAGGGAGCACACTCATCCATTTATATTCCCTGTGATGTCAAGAAGAACTGCCTTCCAGGACTTTGGACCTACAGCAGCTCCAACTGATCTGTTTTTCAATAGGTAATTTCAATAGATAACAGGTAATACTTTTTTTTAAAAAAAGTACTCCATCCCCAATAATAATAATAAAGTTGGAAAACCTCTGCTCTGATACTTGGAGGATTGAGTGGGCTCAGTAATTCCTTAAGTCTTTCTGGTCGCTATTTAGCTTTTTATTATTATTGTGTTTTAGGTGAAAGTTTACGGTGCACACTAGATTCTAACTCAAAAATATACACACAATTCATTTTGTAACACTGGTTGCAATCCCCGCAATGTGTCAGCACTCTCCGCTTTTCCCTTTACACCTTGGGTTCCCCATGTTCACTCATCTGGTTTTCCTGCCCTTTCGTGCTTTCTCATCTTTGCTTTTTGGCAGGTGTTGCCAATGTGGTGTCATATACTTTACTGAACTAAGCAGCACGTTCCTCACGTGTGTTATTGTTTGTTTTACAGGACTGTTTAATCTTTGGCTGAAAGCTGGACTTCGGGAGTGACTTCTGTTCTAAGTTAGCAGAGTTTTCGGGGCCCATAGTCTCGGGGGTTCCTGGAGTCTATCTCAGACCAGTAAGTCTGGTCTTTTTTTTTAGAATTGGAATTTTGTTCTATAATTTTCTCTGGCTCTGTCCAGAACCCTTTATTGTGATCCCTATCAGAGCTACAGGTGGTGATAACAGGACACCACCTAGGTCTTCTGGGCTCAGGCTGGTGGAGGCTGTGATTCATGTGGTCCATTAGTCTTTTGGACTATATTTTCCTTGTGTCTTTGGTTTTCTTCATTCTCCTTTGTTCCACATCAGATGGGACCAACAGATGTATCTTAGGTGGCTTTTCAAAAGCTTTTAAGACCCCAGACACTATTCACCAAAGTAGGATGTAGAACATTTTCTTTATGAACTATGTTACGCCAATTGACCTAGATGTCCTCCGAGACCATGGTCTCCAGCCCTCAGCCCCAGTAACTCCGTCCTTCAAGGTGTTTGGATGTGTCTAGGAAGCATCTATGACTTTGCCTCAGTCAAGTTGTGCTGATTTCCCCTATATTGTGTGCACTACTTAGTTTTTTATTGGAAGAAATAAGTATCAGTATATTGCTGTTGGTAGGTGCCGCCAAGTTGGTTCTGACTCAGCGACCTTATGTACAACAGAACAAAACATTGCCTGGTCCTGTGCCATCCTCACAACTGTTGCTATGCTTGAGCCCATCATTGCAGCCACTGTATCAATCCATCTCATTGTGTGTCTTCCTCTTTTCGCTGACCCTCTACCAAGGGTGATATCCTTCACCAGGGACTGGGCCCACCTGATAACACGTCTAAAGTACATGAGACAAAGTCTCGCCATCCTCACTTCCAAGGAGCACTCTGACTGTACTTCTTCCAAGAGAGATTTGTTCATTCTTCTGGCAGTTCACAGTGTTTTCAATATTGTTCACCAACACCATAATTTAAAGGTATCAATTCTTCTTTGATCTTCCGTATTTACTGTCCAGCTTTCACATGCATGGTGACTGAAAATATCATTGCTTGGGTCAGGTGTATCTTAGCCCTAAAAGTGACATCTTTGCTTTTTAACACTTTAAAGAGGTCTTCTGCAGCAGGTTTGCAATATGTCTCAGAATAGACTTGAAAAACAATGCTCTAGAGAGAAGACCATGGTGAGTACATGTGTTAACAGAGTAGAACTGCTCCATAGGGTTTTCTTGGCTGTAATCTGTAAGGAAGCAAATCACCAGGTCTTTCTCCCAAGGTGCTGCTGTTCAGGTTCCACCTGCCAACCTTTAGGTTAGCAGCAAATCGCAAACTGCTTGCTCCATGAGTTGGAATTGGCTCAATGGCAACACGTTTGGTTTTATAAAGAGAAGACAGGGAACTAGATACGATGTAGATGACTTGGGAAGAAGAGTCAGAGTAGTTAATTGGCCCAAATAATACACTTTTTCTGCAATGTCAAAAAGTTTACTGCACAGACAATAAGTGAAGCAGGCATGGTTACTGCCCATTTGTTTCAATTCTCATCAACCAAGATGTGAATTCTGCGCGTCAGTGAAACTCAGCTCAGGCCACTGTCTGAGGCTTTTAGGAAGAGCCACGTTTTCCATGTTTCCTGTTAAACCCACTTCTCTTCTGTTCTTCATCACAGTTGGTAATACCTCGGACCATTCGCCTATGCTAGAATTCTGGGAGTCACCCTTTTCCTTTCTTCTCCAACCCCTCACGTCTGTTGTTTTTACCTTTTACATGGCTCTTGAATATTTCTATTCCTAGCCCTTGCTTCAGGCTCTCCCTCTCTCTTGCCTGGACTCCCTCCATGATCCTGTAACTGATGTTCTAGCCTCGTCTTCAGTACTCAGCTCATTCATCATCCTTCTCACTGTACCAGGGTGACCACACATCACTTGAACCCTTCAGAGATTCCCTTTCACTGACAAGATAATGCTCCTTCACAGGGCACACCCAGCTGACCCCGCCTGGCCCTCCAGCCTTGCCTCTCACCATTTCTTCTTTGCACTCCCTCCTCAGCCATATGGAAACCAATTTGTGTTCTCTACATGCACAGTGCCTTAGTTTATTCTTTAAACAGCTTTACTGAGATATAATTCACATACCAACAATTCACCCATTTAAAGCATATAATTAAATGGTTTTTAGTATATTTAGAGTTGTGCAACCATCACCACAATTTTTCAGAACATTTTCATCACCCAAAAATAAACCTCATGCGCACCTCATTACCCCTCTCCTCATCCCTGTTGTTGTTGTGGTTAGTTGCCGTCCAGCTGGCTGATTCATGCTGACCTTATGTATAACAGATGGAAACACTGCCCAGTCCTGTGTCATCTTCACAATCATTAAAAGTTGCCCATTGTTGCAGCCACCGTGTCAGTCCATTTCATTGAGGGTTTCCTTCATTTTCTCTGATCCTGTACTTTACCAAACATGATGTCTTTTTCTAGAGATTGGTCTTTTCCAGATGGTGGGTCTAAAGTAAGCAAGGTGAAGTCTCATTGTCCTTGGTTCTAAGCAGCATTCTGGCTAGTACTTCCTCCAAGAGGTAGCTATGGACTTGCTTATTCTGGACATTTCATATAAATGGAATCATACAGTATGTGGTGTTTTGTGTCTGGCTTCTTTGACTTAGCATAATTTTTTCATGGTTCATCCACGTTGGAACATCTGTCAGTACTTTGACAGGTGTTGCCCATATGGTCTTGATACTTGACTGACTAAGAAGCACGTTCCTCACATGTGTTACTGTTTGTTTTATAGGCCTAATATTCCATAAGGAGTCCCTGGGTGGTGTAAATGATTAATGTGCCTGGCTGCTAACCAAAAGGTTGGAGGTTAGAGTCCACCCTTGGAAGAAAGGTATGGTAACCTACTCCCCAAAAAACCACCCATTGAAAACCCTATGGAGCACAATTCTAACTCTGGCACACGTGGGGTTGCCATGAGTCAGAGCTGACTTGATGGCAACTGGGTTGTTTTGTTCTGGTATGAATGTACCACATTTTGTTTACACTTTCATCAGTTAATGGATATTTAGGTTATTTCTACCTCAGTGCTGACTCTTGCCACCACACTGTTTCTCAGCCTAAAGTGTCCTTTCTGACCAGCCATCAATGCCAGGATCTCCAGGTGGGCATGGCTGTGCCCTATTCATCATTTCACAGGGTCTAGTAAATTTCCTGGCATTGGTGGATGCTTAATAACATGTTGTTGAATGGCTTGTGGCTTGGTACAGGATTCCTGCTATTAAAATCAAGCTTGCAGACAGACAGAATGACTTCTCTGGGGCGAATGGTGTCTCAACTATAATCTCCATTGTCATTACCACCACTACCACCTATGTGTCTAGGACTTACTGAGTTCAGGCATCACCTTGTTGTTGTTAGCTGTTGTCACGTGGGCCTCTGGCTCCTGGCAACCCCATATGCAATGAATGAAACATTGCCTAGTCCTGTGCCATCCCCAGGATCAGTCACAGATCAGAGCATTGTGATCACAGGGTTTTCATTAGCCGATTTTCAGTAATCACCAGGTTTTTCTCCCCAGTCCATCTTAGTGCTCAAACTGTTCAGCATCACAGCAACACACAGGCCTCAACTGACAGATGGGTGGTGGTTGCACATGAGGTACATTAGCCGGGAATCAAACCCTGGTCTCCCACGTGCAGGCATGAATTTTACCGCTGAATCACCAATGCCCGCTTAGACATCACATAACCTTTCTGAATTCTCTCTCTGTACTAGGAGATTTTTATTCTGTCATTTAATCCTTACAACAACCCTAGAAGTTGATACTATTATTATGCCTCATTTGCAAATAAGGAAACACATCTAGAGAGGGAAACCTTCCCACACAGGTAATAAACAGAAGTCCAGGAATTTACAGGCAGGTCCTCCATCTCCACATCTCTGCTTTCAACTTAAACACCACGATTGTCTTTCTCATCTAGAATTCCATACTTTATCTTTCTACTTATAGTCCTTATCACATTTTAGCTTGTTTTACAGTCACTTACGTCTGTTATTTCCCAAACTATTTTGGGTTTTACGTACATTCAATAATGTTTCCTAAATTGAACTGAATCCAGTTTTACATTCTTGACTGAATAAAACAGACTTCTATAAAAATTTAATCCAAATTTTTTTTAAAGGTAAGTTTAATTTGTTCTTGTAGTCAATTTAGCATGAAAAAAGAATTAAATTTTCTACCGTATATCCTTATGAATGTCTGCTTCGAAAATCAATTAGTCTTTAATTGATTTTATTACAAGGAAATGTTTCATCCGGTGCCAAATCAGCTGGCATTTGACTTGAATGAATGCTAAAGCAAATAATTAAGCTGCTTATTATGTGGGGTGAAAGTAATAAGTCACGACTCTCAAAAAATGATAAATATCAAGTGAATAAATGGTACAGCAATGATAAACATGTCTTTGGACTAACTTTATTTTATACAGGTGTACTCAAGACACTTACAGAGCTCATAAAATAACTCCCACTTCCATTCATTTCACAAATTTTTATTGAGCACTACTTATGTGCCAGGTACTATTCTAGGTGCTATGGACACACCACAAGTCCTGATGGCGGGATGGTTGAAGCATTTGGCTGCTAACCAAAAGATTGGTGGTTCAAACTCACCAGCCACTCTGTGGGAGAAAGATGTGGCAGTCTGCTTCCATAATGATTTACAGCCTTGGAAATCCTATGGGGCAGTTCCCCTCTATTCTACAGGGATGCTGTAGTTGGAATTGACTCAACGGCAGTTGATTTGGTGGTGGTTATGGTCACATCAGTAAGAAGAGGGAGGGAAAAAAAATAAAAACAGACAAAAACCCTTGCCCTCACAGAGCAAGGGTGGGGATATCCAAAATAAGCAAAATACATAAGTAAATTTATGCAGTGTTAGAAGGTGATAAACGCTACAGAGAAAGACAAAGCAAGTGAAAGGAATAGTGAATGCAGGGGATGGGTGTTGCAATATTAAACAGGGAAGTTTCCATTGCAAAGGTAACATCTGAACAAAATATTAAAAGAGGTGAGAGGGCAAGCCACGTGAATATCTGCAGGGAAAAGTGTCCCAGGCAGAGGGAAGAGAATGTGCAAAGGCACTAAGGAGACAGCAGACTCAGCATCCTCACAAGAAACAAGGAAGCCGGTGTAGCTGGAGCACAGTGAGGGTGGGGAAGAGTCACTGTAGAAGAGATCAGAAAGGTAAGGGGACATAGAGCCTTATCAGGCCTTGTCAGCCATCAGTAAGGACTTTGGCTTTACTCTGAGTGAGATGGGAAACCACTGCAGGCTTTACAGCAGAGGACTGCCACAAGAGGACTTAACACTGGAACAGGATCACGCTGTGTTAAGACTAGGTTGTAGGAGGGCAAGGACAGAGAACAGTAGAGTTGGAGGCCATTGCTATTGCAGCCAAGAGATGTGGTGGCTTGTGAAGAGGTGTTAGGGTGGAGGTGGTGAGAAGGCATCATACTGGATATGGGGATATGAGAGAAAAGACTATGATGGCTTGAGTAACTGGAAGGATGGAGTCGCCATTAACTTTGACAGGGTTAAAAGCGCAGGATGAATAAGCTTGGAGCCCTGGTGGTACAGTGGTTAAGAGCTCGGCTGCTAACCAAAAGGTCAGCAGTTCAAATCCACCAGCCACTCCTTGTAAACCCTATGGGGCAGTTCTACACTGTCTTATAGGGTAGCTATGAGTTGGAACAGACTTGATGGCAATGAGTTTGGTTTTCTGGTTTTTTGGATAAGTTTAGTGGCAGACTGGATGCTCACGAATTCAGATTTGGACATGTGAACTATGAAATGCCAATTACACCATCAGGTGGAGATGCTGAGTGGGAAGTTGGATCTATACAAATCTGGATTTCAGAGATGGGGTCTGGGCTGGAGATATAAATTTGGGATTCATAGCAAATGGATTAAAGCCTTGAGATTATCACAGTAGTGCACATACATACAGAAGAGGTCTAAGGCCTGAGCCCTGAAGTACACCAACATTACAATGTCAGTGAGAAGAAGCAAAACCAGCAAAGAGAACTGAGAAGCAGCCAGCGAGAGAGGAAGTAAAACAAGAGTTTGTAATATGCTGGAAACCAAGTTCAGAAAGTGATCAACTGGGTCAAATGCTAAAGACGGGCCAAGTAAGGTGAAGACTGAAAAGTGATCACTGATTTTAGCTACATGAAGGTCATTGGGATCTGGCCAAACAGTGTTGGTGGAGTGCTGGGGGAGAAAGTCTGACTGCAGTAGGTAGGTTTAACAGACGGTAGAAAGAAAAGAATTGGAGACACTGAATACAGACAACTCTTTCAAAGAGCTTTCCCTGGAAAGGCAGGCAGAGAAATGGGAAGATGATGAAATAACAGCAAGGTTAAAAAAAATTTTTTCCTTTTTTTTTTTTTTTTTACTAGAGGAAAACGCTGGTGACGTAACAAAGGCGAGAACTGCTGGAGCTGCAACCAGTGAGAGGGGATGAGGAGGTCAGTGCACAGGTGAAGGAACTGGCCTTGGAGGGGAGAATGGTCAGTCTTCTACAGTAAAGGTGAAGCAGAAGTTGCCGGGAGGGGACACGTGGTGGTGGGGCCATGGACCTTCTCTGATTGCCTCCTGCTTCACTGAGACGACTGAAGCACAGTTACCGGGGAGGCTAGGGGTGGAAGTGCAGCAGGTCTGAGAGAGGAAAAGGTGTGAAACTGCAATCAGGGGGCTGGAGCGGGGAGAGAGAGGACATGACTGCAGGCAGCATTAAGGGTCCACCTGAGGTCCCAGTCTGTACAATAGAAATTCTCAGTTATAAAGCTATAAAGAAGTTATCCAGCCAAATAGCATTTCAGAAAAATCAAAAACTTTTTAGGCTGGAGTGGTTCATATTTCATGGGGTTGCATCTACCAAGCCAACAGAAGGAAATTGATATGAACACAGATGATATCAAGAAGTCCACCACACCAATAAAAAAGTAAATACGGAATGAAATGGAAATCTCTCCCTTTACCACTGCTGGTTTAAAACCCAAGTCTCTGTTCAGATTTTTCATGTTGAAGACATGGACTTTAGGGATTGTCATTACTATGTTTACTAAACCGTTTATTTAAAAACACTCTAGAAATAGAATACCAGGGGCCGGATGTACATGGTGATTAGTAACATTAAAAGGTGAACGAAAACTAACATCTAGAGAAGGTGAATGGGCAGATCTCATCTCTGTTTTCACTTTCTTTCATTGTACAGAGAACTCACTTAAGCCCCTGCCTGGAATACAGGTGTCCATCCACGAAGCCTGTGAGCATCTGCTGAGAGCAGAGCACCATGCTGCTAAGCCCAACTGCCTTCTCCCTCCTTATATACCTGGGATCTTGGGCAAGACACGTAACTTTTCTCAGGCTCCATTTCTTCACCTGCACGGGCATGAAACCAACTTCATTTAATCTCCAAGGATTAAATGTGATAACACAAGGAAGCAGCTGGTACTTGTCATTTCTTCATCTTCATAAATTCATGGCATCCAATCTTTTTTAAAATTTCACTTAAACGGTGATTCTTTCCCATGAATTTAAACAAAATAATAAGTACATGTTTTCCTAAAAGTTCAATAAATTAGACTGTTAAAGTTTTCCTCTACTTTGTCATGGAAATATTATTCCACATTTTCCCCAGAAAATACTACTGACAACTCAGAAACATTTCATTGATAGTCTTCCCTTACGGAAAATTACAGACAAAAATTTAAGATACTTTAAGGTCTCAGAAATTCAATGCAGAAATTTGATTCATGTATCATGTGATTCTTGCATTATAGCAAAGCAAAGCGAACCATTGGTTTATATCTATGTATGCAAGTTACATATATAAATATCAACGTTTTCAGATAATGTAAATAGAGAAGGGTAATCATATTAATAAGGAGCCCTGGTAGTGCAGTGGTTAAGCATTCAGCTGCTAACTGAAAGGCTGGCGGTTCAAACCCACTCAGCGGCTTTGCAGGAGAAAGACCTGGCAATCTGCTCCCATGAAGATTATAGCCTACAAAACGCTCTGGGGCAGTTCTACTCTGTTGCATGGGGTTGCTATGAGTCAAAATCCACTTGGTTAGCACCTAAGGACAACAAGTATATCAATCTAATTTTTATGCTAATATTATATTTGCGTAATACAAACCAAAAAGGAAAAAAAAAAAAAAAGCCATTGTCATGGAGCTGATTTCCACTCACAGCGACCCTAGAGGACAGAGTGGTACTGCCCCAGGGGGTTTCCAAGGAAAGGCTGGTGGATTCAAACTGCCAATCTTTTGGTTAGCAGCCAAGCTCTTAACCACTGCGTCACCAGGGCTCCTGTGTAATGCTAGACCTACTTATTACAAGATGGTTACTGTTCGCCCTTGCCTGAATTTCCAAGTATATGGGGCTGCACATTCTAATTGTTCCTAGTAATGCCCCACACTCAATCACTGCTCTTCAAAATGAAACATAGGATAAAATGCTCAGAGTGTAACATAAGCTAAAATAACTGTCTTAGTTATCTAGAGCTGCTATAACAGAAATACCCCAAGTGGATGGCTTCAGCAAACAATAGTTTATTCTCTCACAGTCTAGTAGGCTAGAAGTCCAAGTTCAGGGCGTCAGCCCCAGGGGAAGTCTTTCTCTCTCTTTTGGCTCTGGAGGAAGGTCCTTGTCATCAATCTTCCCTTGATCAAGGAGCTTCTCAGGCACAGGGGCCCCAGGTCCAAAGGATGCACTCTGCTTCTAGTGCTGCTTTTTTAGTGGTACGAGGTCCCCATGTCTCTCTGCTCCCTTCTCCCTTTCATATCTCAAAAGAGATTGGCTCAAGACAGTCTAACCTTGTAGATTAAGTCCTGCCTCGCTAGCATATCTGCCACTAATCCCATCTCATCGTCATCCTAGAGATAGGATTTACAACACATGGGAAAATCACATCAGATGACAAAATGGTGGACAATCACACAATACTGGGAATCATGGCCTAGCGAAAGTGATAAGCACATTTTTGGGGGACACAATTCAACCCATGACAATAACTCCCTCTCATCAAAAGGAGGCACATGAGTTTACATTCATTCTACCATTAGTCAAGTGCTGGGCGTAAATGACACACAAGAAGCTCACAGTCTAGCAGTGAAGACTAACAAGAAAACTAATAATTACAGTTCCACACGTTACAAGGGGATGGACACTGTAATAGAAGAACACTCCAACTGTTATGGGAATAAAAGAGCATTAAGAAGAACTAACCTGATGAAAACAGCATCCCATAAAATGTTCAATCACTTTTAGAGTATTTCACGTTTGGATACTACGATAGTTCTAACTTCCATGTTTTTATATCATATTTCTTGTTCTTTAGGCATGGTGATCTCTTTGCTCCTTTTATCATGAGTTTTTTTAAATTAGGGTTTAACATTTGAGGTACAGACCATGTTACTAAATCTGCCTCAGAGAAAATAAATCAGTATCACGAAGAATGTCTGAGAATCGTTCTTAACAACGGTAAGGAAAAATGCCTAAGGTTAGGAGACCTTTTAATGTTTGCTCTAAATTCTTCGATGCAAGATGAATTAACTTTTCAGAAGCTCTTCAAGAATAATGGATGTTATATAGCTTATTGTGAGGCCTGGTGATGCAGTGGTTACAGCGACTGACTGCTAACTGAAAGGCGGATGGGTTCAAAACCATCAGCATATCCACAGGAGAAAGATGTGGCAGTCTGCTTCCATAGGAATTTATAGCCTTGGAAAACCTATGGGGTCACTATGAGTTGGAATCAACTCGATGGCAGTGGATTTTTTTTTTTTTTTTTTAATAGCTTAAGAGAAACAAAGTTACACGAACGGGAAAAAGTAATATTTCTGCTAAGGTACAAAATTAATCAGCACGACCTAATGGAGAAACATCCAACTGAAAATAATGCATCTATGAGAGCACATCTAAGCTTTCCAAATGAATGGGGGACCGCTAAAAGCAGTAATTTTTCTATCTTTCAGCAGACGGATTAATTAGGCCAGGGGGAATAGGTGCCTGCCATAATTTCAGTGCTGGTTCTAATAGGTTGCTACAACCGCTTTTTCCCCCCATTTGGTCTCTACGAAGGGATATACAAACATGTGAAAAGCTTGAAGTCTGATAAAAATACTATACACGTATCGTTGTTGTCAGCTGCCGCGGAGTTAGTGGCCCCATGCACAACAGTGACGTGTTGTCCAGTCCCATGCCAACCCATGACTGGTTACAGATCCGACCATTGTGATCCACTGGGTTTTCAGCAGCTGATTTTCGAAAGCAGATTGCCAGATCTTTCTTTGTAGCCTGTCTCAGTCCGGAAGGTTCACTGAATACCGTGAAGTCGCAGCCTCACAGCAACAAACAAGCCTCCACTGGTGGGGGGGCACAGGAGGTGCCCTGGCTGGGAATTAAACCTGGGTCTCCCGCCTAAAAGGTGAGAATTCTACCACTGAACCACCAATATATTATGACCATAAGGAAAAAAAAAAAAAGCAGAGGCACAAAGAGGCGTAATTCTCCCTGAACACTGCGTTACCAACCAGAGGGGGGCTGACCCACTGGCACTCTGTAAATCTTGTGTTCCTTACCTTTTCCAGGGTCACAAAGGAGTTGGTGGTAAAGCAGATTGCATTTCACTAAGACTTTTTCCTGCTCTAAGATTCTAAAATCTAAATATCTGAGATTCCAAAAAGAACTGTTCATATTTTAGGAGATTGCTTTCACAGAAGTTGAGTGCAATTTTCTGATAGAAAAAAGGCAGGCAGGCGGTTTTAAGTGGGTAAATAGTAATGTCCACATTTTTGATGCCATTCTGTTCAAGTCTCAGGTTCATACATCCCTGATGAAATCTTCAGTGGCCCCTCCGAATCCAGGTTCAGTGTCCCTAATATATGTTCTCTTAACACCCTATAGCCCATCCAACATAGAGGTTATCATTGAGACAACTGCCTGGTTTTCTGCCTGGACCTCTCACCAGACAGTGAGCTCCATACACACAGGATCATTGTCTTGTTCTTATCATGATGTCTGATCGTTCTCTCCAATTCCAGCACATTACACAGCACCTCGTTGGCACAACGATTAAGCGCTCAGCCGCTAACCAAAAGGTCAGCTGTTCGAACCCACCAGCCACTCTGCGGGAGAAAAAAACCTGGCAATCTGTCCCGCAAAGATTTCAGCCTAGGAAACTACGGGGCAGTTCTACTCTGCTCTATAGGGTCATTACTTTTGGCACTAGACACCTTAAAATAACTTTCTAAAAACTCATCCTAGATCATTTAAACTCTTTTAGGAATTAAAGTCTCTCTCATCATCATTTTAGGGTAATTTGAGAAAAGTAACTTGTGAAATCTACTTGTGAAATGCAATCATTTAGTACAGGAGTTTCAAAGAAATGCAATTTGCAATTAAAGCCTGCCATTTGGTGCTATTCCGAGAATTGAGGTTGTATCAAATGAAGGTCTCCTGAAGTACTTGCCAAATCTGTTTTATTCTACTGGAATTCCCCAAGACCTCATAAAAATGCAAAAGAAACATGATTGGGTCTCAGTGAGAGTCTAGTTTAAACTGGCATCACTTATCAAAATGGAGTAAGGGTCAAAATTCTGACACCCTTCAAATGTCCATCTTGTGGAGCAAAAATCACCTTTTTGAGAAGAAATAATGGTATCAGGAATATATAAGCTTACACTGGATTCTTTTAACGGATTTTTCTCTAATTTTAACTCTGTGTATGTGAGACGTGTGTGCAGGAGTGTGTGTGTGAGAGAGAGAAGCAGAGAGAGCAAAAATCTACACCTCCTACTGAAATTAAATGCTTTCATTATCGGAGTTCAGCTAAAAGGTTGTACAGAAGAGGAGTTATAAAAATAAACTATTTATACCCTACCTTAATCTCTTCAGAGAGGATTTGAATGAGCTCAGAAGGGAAGTCCAGTAAATGGCTTATATTTGATACTGAAATTATTATGTAGGCTTTTAAGGGAATTTGTTCTTTTTTCCCCCTAAGTAATGGTCACATTACAAGTCATAAAATGCCAAAAAGGAACTGCATTTAATTTTGAACCTGTTCCCAATGAATATCATACCATAATTTCTCTATCATATAAACAAATAGAAATACAACTTTTTTAAAATGTAAAGAAAATCCAAAAGAAGACATTTTAACATAGAATAAAAGAAAAACCTAGCAGCTTCCTGAGTCACTATCTTTCTATTTCTATTGCTAGCAGGGAAAGTTTTCTTTCTTCTTCTTCTTTTTTTTTTTAATAGGCTGCCCACCTAGATACTTTATAGCTATAAATTCAGCAGATTGACTTCACCATAACTAACATTCTCTCAGACATGTCCTTTTCTTACCAGTTCTATCCCTAGAATAGAAGTTCCTTTTAAAGTGAACCAGTAAAAAAAAAAACTAACAGGAAAATCATATCTGAAATTTAAAAAAGGGTAAGTCATTTGGTCCTTCCAAAATGCTAGGCACACCAACAGCAACAACAAATTCACAGGTCAGTACAGAGGGGGGGTGGAATTCTCTCCTCATTTCCTTACCTTCTACCTAGAATACAATGAGCATAAATAGCCTGCTTTGTTCCTAGTAAATGCTGGCTGGGCCACAGTAAGGGAAGGACCCCTTTCTGCAGCAAGAAGAAAGCAACACAGAATAGCAATGTTATTCAGCTTCCTGTAAATCCATTCAGCCAGGCACTCAGGGACAATGTGGTTGCCATGGAAACAGAGCTGAAACTAAAAGATGACAGTACTTACAGTAAAGGGCTTCTCAATCACATCTACAGGCAACTCCCTACATTCAGTTTGCTTCCACTAAAAAATACTAGACCAAACCTTCTTTCACTGTAGCCTCCTTGTAAGGACGGCTATTCATCAATCAAGATTAATCATGGAATCCCCAGTCCAAAGATTTGGTTCCAGGAAATACTTCTTTCTACCAATAGGATGGAAAGATCTCAGATGTGAAAAATTTGAAGATATTTAGCTACTATTATGGATTGAATTGTGTCCCCCTAAAAAATATGTATTGAAATCCTGACCCCTATACCTGTAAACGGAGCCCTGGTGGTACAGTGGTTAAAAGCTATGGCTGGTAACCAAAAGCTCAGCAGTTCAAATCCACTAGCCGCTCCTTAGGAACCCTATGGGGCAGTTCTACTCTGTCCTATAGGGTCACTGTGAGTATGAATCAACTTGACAGCAATGGGCTTGGTTTGGTTTTATACCTGTAAATACGATCCTGTTTGGAAATAGGGTTTTCCTTGTTACATTAATTAGGTCATACCTGAGTAGGACGGGTTCTACATATAATCACTTCTGAGTTATAAAAAGAGGAGAATGGACACAGACACATAAGAAGAAGAGGAAGACAGGCAGTGGAGACAGATGCATCTATAAGGATTGCTGGTAGCTACTAGAAGCTGAGACAGACAAGGAAGAACCTACCCCCCAGGCCACACTCTAAATTCCAATGTCTAGTTCCTAAACTATGAGAAAATCAATTTCTGTTCTCTAGAGCCAAGCGCTTGTGGTATTTCTGTTATGGCAACACTAGGCACCTGAGGCAGCTACTAAGTATTTTCCTAAAAGACAAATAATGACCACCTGTCCTATGAAGGAGGTCCTTGTAAGCTAAACCTCTGTACCCACTGAGTATCCCTGGGTCCTAGTTCCTAGAGGAAAATGTTTCAAAGAGTAGTCTGGGGCTTTCCCCCAGTGGAAGAAGGCTGGGGCAAACATTTTAGAAGAATTTAGGTGAGGAAGTCAGAAGAAATCTATTAAGCCATCCATCACGCACTTTCCTCTAATTCTGAAGAAGCTAGAGCTGACCCTGTTCAAACAGGTGTGACCGGAACTTGCGTAAATCCTCTCCAGGAGTCAGGTAAAGGGTTTTAGTTACCTTCAAATAAAACAAAAAATCAAATCAAATTGCAGAATAGACAACTGGGGACCAAAGTAAAAGGCTGGCAACTTACTTGTCCAAATTTTTCTATCTCCAACAGAACAGGAAAGGAAGCAAACATGGAATGGCTAACTGTACGCTTTACCCAGGAACATCAGTGACACGCGAATCTCATTTAACCCCCAGGACAACCCTGCCAAGCTGGCATTATGGTTCCCATTTTATACAAAAAGAAATGAAGGCTCAAAAAGGTTAAGTAACTTGCTCAAGGTCATACAACCACTAAGGGGGGAGCTGAGATTTGAACTCTGTCAGACTTGGAATATGCTCTTTGTACTTAATAACCACACACTGTCTCCTTGAAGAAGAAAGGAATTACTAGTGTGATTTACAGTCTATGAAAAACAATGTAAGTGAGCTTATTGAGATAATTCAGTGAAGTTTTTATACTTGTCTAAACCCAAATAACCAGACCATTTTTCTATGGCCTAGTTTTATGAAGTGAATAAATGGCAAGTATGTAAGCTTATATCTGGGATTTATTTTTTTTAAGGATCAGTTTCTAAGGAATGTCATAAGGTCAATACAAGTTCAGGCTAACCTCCTACACCTTAGGGAATACCGAATATGTTCTGAAATGGACATTTTCAAACAAATTGGCTAACTTTAAAAACAAATTACGAACCTAAGTTAGAATCACATGGTTTTAGAATAGGACTCCATTTGTGGCAAGACTGGAAATTCTAAGAGTGCAAATTAATATATGCTGTGACTTTTAAAATTTTAACATGAAGACAAAACACCTGCAATATTTTTTAGAAATTGATCCTCTGCACGCAAAATACATCATCAAATTTGGAGGTCAGTATAGGAAAAAAAAAATTTTTTTTTTTTTTTTAATATAAAATGCTGGGCACACCCCTGTAGTTAAGACTCTTGGAATCAAGGCTAACAGACTGGTGATGTGGAAAAACTTGGTCGGTCAATTCTATACTTGTTCTGGAAAACACCAGCTACTCAGCACATGTCAGTACAAACAACATTGTTGTTAGTGGTCACTGAGTAGGCCCCCAACTCATGGCAACCCCATCTACAGTGGGATTGGATCTTTTTATCAGACCATTGTGATTCATAGGATTTTTCATGGTTGATTTTCAGAAGTAAATCACAGATTTCTCTTTCTTTTGTTGTTTTTGTTTATAATATGCACAGCAGAACTTACACCAATTCAACAATTTCTACATGTACAACTCGGCGACACTGAAATGTACTGCAACCATTCTCACCCTCCTTTTCTGAACTGCATCCCCTAAGTTTCCTGTCTTTCGAGTTGCTGTTGTCAATTTGATGCCATATAGATAGTTCTTCAAGGAGCACAATGCTAAGTGCAGACATTCTTTACTAGTTACATTAAACTATTGTTTGGTTTCAAGAAGGCTTCAGAGGATATTTTTGGTTTAAGGTTTCAAGATTATCTCAGGACAATAGTTTCAGGGGTTCATCCAGCCTCAATGGCTCCAGAACGCCTGGATTCCATGAGAATCTGAAATTCTGTTCAGTCACAGGCCTCTCTTCCTAGTCTGTCTCAGTCTGGAAGCCCCACTGAAACCCGCTCAGCATCACAGGAGCACAAAAGCCTCCACTGATAAACGAGTGGTGGCTGTGCTTGGGATGCACTGGCCCGTCATAGAACCCAGGTCTCCCCAATGGAAGGTGAGGATTCTACCGCTGAAGCAAAACTGCCCTTTACAAACATGGTTACTACGGTTGAATACAATGGGACTATCCAGGTTTGTAGGAAAATTATCCTTATACAAAAGGCATCTTGTCCTGTTTCTTATTGGTTCTTTCTTCTTAATAAAAGTACTTTCGTTCTCCCTTGTAGTCATGCTCTGAACCTTCACTTCTTGTATCACAAAGACTTCTCCACTCTCCCTCTAACCAGTTCCTCTGCCTGATTCTAATTTGCTGCATTTAACAGTCCCTGGGCTTAAAAAAAAAGAGACAGATATTTCAGGTTTAGGAAACCTAAGTATAAAACAAGAGTAAACTAGGTGTCTTAGTCACCTGGAAACTCTGGTGGCGTAGTGGTTACATGCTATGGCTGCTAACCAAGAGGTCAGCAGTTCGAATCCGCCACGTGCTCCTTGGAAACTCTATGGTGCAGTTCTACTGTGTCCTATAGGGTCGCTATGAGTCGGAATCAACTCAACCAGAGTGGGTTTTTGGGTTAGTTACCTAGTGTTGCTATAACAGAAAGCCACAAGGGATGGTTTTAACAAACAAATTTATTCTATCACTGTTTAGTAGCCCATTAAGTCCAAATTCAGGGTGCCAGTTCCAGGGGAAGGCTTTCTCTCTCTGTCGGCCCTGGAGGAAGGTCCTTGTCATCAATCTTTTCCTGGTCTAGGAGCTTCTCAGTGCAGGGGTCCCAAGTCCAAAAGATGCACTCTGCTCCTGGCACTTCTTATTTGGTGATATGAGGTCCCTAGCTCTCTCCTATTATCTCTTGTAAAGCCACACCCCAGGGAAACCCTCCTTTAGATTGGGGCTGTGACCTGAGTAAAGGTGTTACACCTCACCCTAATCCTCTTTAACATAACCTAATCTTGGCTCATTAACCACAGGCAGAGATTAGGATTTACAACATACAGGCAAATTAGATCACAAAATGTAGGACAACCATACAATACGGGGAATCATGGCCTAGTCAAGTTGATACATATTTTGGGGGGACACAATTCAACCCATGACACTAGGTTTGAGGTTTGAGAGCTTTACTGGAGGGAGAGAAAATAAACTTTAGTACCTGAATTTCACACTGCCTAATGTTCAAGTTCCCTCTGCTTCTTTCCTATTGTCTGTCAGGCTGTGGTTCAGCCAGGTGAGTAGCCTTTGTCTGAATTCAAAAATAAGTGGGGCATTTCTCTGCTGCAGAAAACATAAGATTTTGGTTTCTATGGATACATCTATTTTCACATGACAAGGAATCAAAATTTTCATTTTCAAACCAACATGCATCTACATGAAAAAAAAAAAAACAAAACATGAAAAGCAATGAGAAAAACTCTTCCCAATGTAATCTTCTTAGCAGATAAAGGTCTCACTTCTGCAGCCAAAGAAATCCCCCGAATAAGTGACATGCCTGTGGCTATTCAGAGACAGAAAGCATGCCAGCCATTTGGATTATTTATGGCAACATTTAAAAAGTGAAACTGATATCGGCTGAAGCAAATACCACTGTCTCAGTCTGGAAGCCTTTCCTGTTTAAAAGGCACCTGCTCCTGAAATACAGCCAAAACTTGTTACACTAACATCTACACAACTGATCTGCAAGTTGTTAGAAGAAATACTTAGAGAATTCAAAGCAAGATCTCTCAGCAATTAAGTCCATCTGGTTTATTAAGGCTTACTCTAAAAAATGCCAAGGCCCATGGAAGGGTTATTATTAACTATACATCTTCCCCCATTTACGTGGAACTTTAGAATGAAGGCAGAAAAATATGTTTTTTGTTTTAATGGGGTTTAACAGATTTAAGTAATTTAGGACTAAAGAGTACAGTAAATAATGCCCAACTCCCAGAATTAACAATTGTTATTTTGTCATTTTTGCCTCATATGCCTTGGATATATGGAAATCAAACATAAAGTTAAAATCTCCTTTGTTTCTGGTCCCCAGCCTATTCCCCTCCTCCCTCCCTTCTTCCGTCCTTCCCCACAATCCTAGGCCATTACTATCAAGTATTTGGCATATGTCCCTCCGAGTCATGTTTTTAGACTTTGTGTTATACATGTATGTATCCACAGACAACCAGGAGTACAGTATAGTGTATTTTAAAATCTTATATGAATTATGTAATGCTTAATATATCAACCTGCAATTTGCCTTTTTCACTCAGTATTGATTTGGAAACCTAGCCAGGCCTTAGTTTTTCTTAATTCCCTTTTTATCTCATTGATTCATACCTAATATTTTTGTTCTTAAAAGATTATCAATCTCCCATTAACATTATTACTTTTGATAAATTGCCAAGATAAATTCTGCATACCCTGGAGACTCCCGAATTCTTTCCAAAAAATGCCTATTTTCTCAGAATGTTCTATTTAGCTGATATATGGTAACCATTATAGTGACCACATTCTCGGAGGGAAGAAAGGATGCGTGAATCAATTCATTCTTGGCCCTTCGACTTCATCTCCACTTAACGGAAAGGAATGTGCAGCAAATGCTTGACACTTTGAGCTGGAGGTATAGGCGTAACTGCTATTCCAAAGGAAACCGTGGTGGCCGTAGCAGTTAAGAGCTACAGCTGATAACAAAAAGTCAGCAATTCGAATCCACCAGGTGCTCCCTGGAAACCCTATGGGGCACTTCTACTCTGCCATATAGGGTCACTATGAGTTGGAATCTACTTGCCAGCAACAGGGTTTCTTTTTGTTGTTATTCCAAAGGGCTTCTTGACCCAAAGGAATATAAACTCTGGAAAATGATTTTAAAATGATTAAAACCTAAGAGAAGTCATGATAGAGCAATATCTAAGCTTTCAGGAGAAAAAAATCTGCAAGATGACTTAAAATCACTAACCCACAGAAACAGTTCCCTTCAAAAGACAACACAAAGGAAGAAAAAACAAAATCATAGGTTAGATTTATTCTACTCTGTAACATGAGCCAGGTTTTAAAGGCACGGGAAACTTGTTTCATGAGGAATGCATAAAAGGAATCCCTCCCTGAAGAATTTCATAAACTGGGAAATACTGATGAACTGTATGCATTATTATTTCTTATCTTTTTCTTGCATCCAGAGACATGATATTCTTTTCACAGAAACATCTATTTATTTTTTGCAAATCTCCAGGGGTGTCAATTAAACTGGGACTGGGACCAGAGAGTAAGAGAAGTTGTCTGCAAGCATTTATCATCAAGTTATATGCCTTGCTTGGGGAGCCAGCTGTCTTAAATAACCATCCCCTCCCTGGGGCCACAAGTCTGGGCAAGAATGCTACTCTTGTCAGAAACTTGTGTCATAAGATTAGATTTGAATGGAAAAGCAAAGGGAACCTGGTCTCTTTTCTCCAGCTGGGATTGATTATTCCCTTCTCAACAAGAAGGCTGTTATTTAGCCTGAAAAGAGAAGCCTCCTTCCTTCTTGGATAGTTTCCAATCCATCTTGGCACCTGAATGACTTAGCCAATACCCTGCTTCATCATGATTTTAAGGTCTCTCAGCCTCTCTCCAGGAAGATATTTTGGTACATTATTTCTCCAACAATGTGGACAGAAGTTACCCTTGGATTCCCATGGTGTGGGAAGGTAACTTGGGAACCTGGGCAGATGGATAAGGCCAGATGGCATATCAAGGGTGGAGGCTTAGGTAGGTCAGCATGAGCTTGCAGCAGCTCTGGAAGATGGAGAAAACATCCCGCAACCTAAGACACACTCTCTCTCCCTCTCTCACTATTCTCCCCAGAGTACCCAGCACCATGCCTGCCCTGTAGCCAACAATATTTATTGAATGAATGAGTGTATGGGTAGCACAGAGACAGGTGACTCCAGAGTCAGTGGCTCACAGTATTAGGCTCGTGAGGAGCAGATTTTACGACCAGGATTTGCATGGAGATGGCTATGAAGAACCAGTTGAGAAAAACGAACAGAGATGAGGGCTTAGGCAGAAAACAGATGTGAGGAAAAGGGGAGGGGGAGACATGTCAGCACATTAGTGTGGTAGTTAGCTGCCGTGGAGTCAGGCCCTAACTCACAGCAACCCCATGCACAACAGGATCGAACCACTGTGATCCATATGGCTGCAAATGGCTGATTTTCACAAGCAGATCTCCAGGCCTTTTTCCTAGTCTGTCTTAATCAGTAAGCTCCACTGAATCCTGCTCATCATCACCATAGCAACAGGGAAGCCTCTACTGACAGATGGGTGGTGGCTGTACTTGAGGTGCTCTGGCCAGAAGTTGAACCTAGCTCTCCCACATGGAAGGCGAGAGTTCCACCACTGAACCGCCATTGCCCCCTCAACAGCAAAAATCTCAAATGTAAGTAAATGTTGCTACTACAAGGAACTCTATCCATCTATCCTCTGCCACCTTAGCTGGTGCAACTTTAGCAACTTAATTTAAAGGGAATATACAGCTTACACCAAGGGCAAAGGTAGATGGGACCCCATGTAGACCTCAATGTCAGGAGCTCTATGGGCAGGGAGAATGGGCTAAGAGAGGAGGGAAGGAGCAAGACACAGTCAAGGAGGGAGACAGCATCTCAGATGTTAAGAGGTGGGACAACTCGAACGAACCTTACTAAAACATGAAGAAATCTAAAAAGGTGTTACAGTAATCGTGATACTTTTACATTTAGTGCCACAAATTACTTAAACACATATTAATTATAACTGTATCAACTTATCAGGTGATAATTTTTAAAGACTAAATACAAGACCCTCACAAATATGTGGCCTGGGCCAAAAGGCCCACAAAGTCCTCCCACCACCTCCAGCGGTTGGTGACCAGCGTTTGGGGACCAGCGATGAGCCCCTTCTCCTTGGTTTGTTAAAGGGACAATCCTGCTCCTCATCTCCATTTCTCACAAGTTCTGCTTTAGTCTGGCTTGAGCCCTAGTTCCCAGGCATGGAAATACTCATCTCATTCCTCTCCAGCTACAGAAGGACTAGCCCATACACCAAGAGCTTAGGCCTATCTTTAATGTCCCATTTTGACTCTTCAGTGTGTGGTGGTTTTCTTCAGTGCCTCCTGAATAGCATTCAGAACCTCAGCCAGTGCTTTCTTGGGTAGCTGTCTTTGGCTGAAATGCAGTACTTTAATCTTCCTAGGCCAAGTATTTTCGCAAACCGCGGAACTTGATGAACAAAGTTTACAATGTTTTTTCAAATGCCATTTTCACTTAAAAAACAAATAAGGGAAAAAAAAAATCATTTCACGATTTATTCAGGAAAATGGGGTTCTAAGGTAAGGTGACTATGGAGTCCTGGTAGCGTAGTGGTTAAGAACTTGGCTGTTAACCAAAAAGGCTGGCAGTTTGACTCCACCAGATGCTCCTTGGAAACCCCATGGTGCAGTTCTACTCTGTTCTATAAGGTTGCTACGAGTTGGAATCCACTCGATGGCAATAGGTTTGGTTTTTAAGGTGACTATGTTCCTATTTGGAAACCCTGGTGGTGTAGTGGTTAAGTACTATGGCTGCTAACCAAGAGGTCAGCAGTTAAAGTCTGCCAGGTGCTCCTTGGAAACTATGGGGCAGTTCTACTCTGTCCTACAGGGTCGCTATGAGTCGGAATAGACTTGATGGCAGTGGGTTGGGTTTTTTTATGTTCCTATTTAATAAAGTCTCAGAGGCCCTTCTAAAACAAAGTGTGGGAATATAAATAAGAACCAAGTACCTCATAGTTGCATTAATCCGCCAAAGCAGTCCCAGTTTCTGATACACATCACTGGGTTGTGTGTGGCATTACCGGCACAGTTTTAAAGAAGAAGGTGTTATCAAGAGAGATTAAGGGTGATAGAAAAACGTGGACACGGGTGGTGGTGACGGTTGCACAACATAATGAACACAGTTGGTGTCACTCAATTGCACACATGAGAAATGTTGAAACGGCAAAGGTTTTGTTACATATGTACTTACCACAATTAAAAAAAGAGACAGAAACAAAGCAGCACCGTCTCTACATTCTTCACTACTTAGGAGACCACCTTGGGAATAGGAACACCAATAAGCAAAGTCTGACAATGGAGAGAGATTTCAACACTTCTACCCTAGGACAAACAGGATGTTGTATGGCTACTCAGGAGGGGAAGTGCCTTGAACAATAAAGAGGGGTGAAAGGACAGACATCCTGAAACCATCCGTACCTGACTCTCAGGGTATGCACGCGTCTCTGCCCACCTGTGGGATCTGTGAGAGAAACACTTTTATCTGCACAGTGGTGACAGTGATTCCTGGGGCTCATTTCCTGGGTACTGCTGAAGTGCGGTGTTTGAGGACTGCTACTGCTGGTGAGTCACATTTTGATACACCTGCCTTCTCTGCCCTCAGTACAGTGGGATTAATAATCACAGAAGATTCATAACCCTTCCTGCTTCACAAGAGTGCAGCAATCCTTCCCTCATAAATCATCAAAAATGGTTGTGGGATAAATAATTTGAATATTACTCTCCTCACTGGCATGAGCAGTACATGTAATAAACCACCTTCTGCTCCTTTTGTTTGAATTGGCTTGGCTTTCCGTCCTCTCCCAGCCTCATCCAGTAGCAGCCTGGCGCTTCCATTAAAATTCATGATGCTTCCCTCAATGCGAGTGTCTGATTGCAGCTGTCAGTTTCTCAGCTCAAGGATTTTCAAACTGCCTGAGAGGACAATGCGGGGCATTCGCTGCTAAGGAAATAGGTCAAGCTCAATTTTTCTATTTCAGTTCTGCTGCCAAAAGTGTAGACTTTTCCTTCTAGAGAAAACATATCCTTCTGGGTAGGTTCAGCACTTAAAAAGAGGTGAAGAGGGCACACTTCTTTCCCTCACCAGCAGGAGCTGCCATGGTTTCCGCACACAACGCCTCTGTTCCTCAGGCGCCTCCATCCCATCACTGCCGACTCCCTGAAAAAGTGTGTGTTTTTGCTCTTTGTGTTAATTTGGCTTTGCAGACATCAAGACACCAAACAAACTGGACCACAATAAAAGAGGAATTGAGGACAAAAAAAAAATTTTTTTTTTTTGAGGACAGGCCATACAACACCAAAAAGAGTACTAATGTCCAAAAGTCCATAGTCATCCTGCTGATTGTTTTTTGTTTTGTGTTTCATCCTATGGTACCACTGGAGAATGAGCTCCACAGTGGAAACCACCAGATCTCTAACGCTATATCCCACCTCCATCTCCCTAACCCCCATGCCTCCCCACTCTCCTCACTCCCACACACACATTCTTCTATTTTTGGCAAAAGCTGTGGAAGCTCTTTGTAAAAGGGAAGGAGAAGGAGAAAAGAAAATGTTTGAATCCTCAAAAAAAAAAAAAAAAATGATACAAAGACTCATTATAATTCCGTGCTACCACTGAATCACTGGATGCAAGTAGAAGGAGCCTAGAGATTCCAGAATAAATAAATAAACAAACAAACCTACTGTCATCGAGTCTATTCCGGCTCATAGCGACCCTACAGGACAGAGCAGAACTGCCCAACAGAGTTTCCAAGGAGTGCCTGGCGGGTTCGAACTACCGACCTCTTGGCAAAGATTACTTTTACATGGTGCTAAACAGCACTCAGCTGCTAACCGAAAGGTTGGCAGTTCAAACCTACCCAGCAGCTCCACAAAAGAAAGACCTGGTGACCTGCTCCTGTAAAAATTAGAGCCTAGAAAACCCTCTGCAGCAGTTCTCTGTCACATGGGGTTGCTGTGAGTAGACATCGACTCAACAGCACCCAACAACAACCAATTCCATGCCCATCCCATTTTAGAGATTTCGAAACAGATGGCCAGAGAAGCTAAACGAATTCTCGAAGGTCACAGAGACAGTGGCAGGGTTAGAAGAAGCTGAGTCCCCTGACTCCGAGGTGTTCCTTCTACTTGCCTCCTATGGCGGCATGGGAAAAGGGTCATGTCATGCCTTAGAGCAACAGATAACCCAACACCTTGAATCCTGCAGATATTTACTGGGCCACTAGGCAAGGATGAGAAACAGCAAGTCATCCTAAAGGCAAAGCACTAGCTAGTTTGAGGAGACCTGGGTTCAAATGCATAAAGTTTGTTGGGTAACCTTGCAAAAAGGAGCCCTGGTAGTGCAATGGTTAAGCACTTCACTGCTAACCAAAAAGTCAGCAGTTCAAACACACCAGCTGCTCAGTGGAAGAAAAGACCTGGCAATCTGCCCCCATAAAGATTTTAGCCTAGGATACCCTATGGGGCAGTTCTATTTTGTCCTATAGAGACGCCATGACTTGAAATCGACTTGACAGCACACAACAACAACAAACCCTGGATAAGTTATTAACCATTCTGGATTTCAGTTCCCACACTCATAAAACTAGGGGCTTGGGGCACATGATCTGTAGATTCCTTCCAGTTGTACAGGTCCATGTTTCCATGCATAGGTTCACTTAGTGTGCCTGTGTAAGGCAGATGCTATATGAGGCGCAAAGGGAATTTTTTTTTAAATGATGAGTAAGAAAAGGTTCCTTCCATCAAAGAGTAGGAGGGACAAGTCAGTGGGGATTGTGGTCATATTTTTGATAGTTATTTCCAAGCACCAAGTTTTTTGATATAGCAAATGTTTGATTTCTAGAACATTCTGTGATCATTTTTATCTCTGTACCTTGTTCATGCTTCCGCTCAACCCCAAATTTAGTCCCTCGTCCTCAAATTCTTCTGTCTTCTCAAGGATGAGTCCAACTCATTCTTCAGAAAGATTTACTCAAATTAATGCTGCTTTGTCAGAATCGCTCAGCAGCAACTGGTAACTGGTATTCCTTTCCTTATCCTTGACAGCATTTACTATCTGCATGGATTTTATCTAATTTAATTGAATTTCAGTTACTTTAACTTAATTAGCTAAATCAATTTTTTTAACCTATTTTATAATAATCTCTGTTTGACGTGGGGATATCCTATGTCAGCAAGACTAAATTCCTTGAAAGAGATTCATGCGATACTGAGTTTTGAGTCACAGATTTAGAAGTTACCATTAAAAAAATTCCCTTAGTTTATAGTAAGGAAGCCGTCACTCTATCTTAAGGAAACCAAACACATTACGAATATATGCTGAGAAGATTGTGATTCTAGGCATTGTAAGAGGCAGACTACAGTTATTGAAACTGAGAAGGTTTTTTGGTAATTACTGGTTCTATTTCTGCAATAATCACTTTTACATAAGAAAGTCCTCTTTAAGGCCCTGGATAAGTAAAGAATTACTGAAAAAGAAGAACAAAGTGGGAGGCCTCACGCTACCTGATTTTAGAACCTATTATACTGCCATGGTAGTCAAAACAGCCTGGTACTGGTACAACAACAGATACATAGACCAATGGAACAGAATTGAGAATCCAAACATAAATACATTCACCTATGAGCAGCTGATATTTGACAAAGGCCCAAAGTCTGTTATATGGAGAAAAGGAAATGGTGCTGGCATAACAGGATATCCATCTACAAAAAAATGAAACAAGACCTATACCTCACACCCTGCACAAAAACTAACTCAAAATGGATCAAAGACCAAAATATAAAATCTAAAACAATAAAGATCATGGAAGAAAAAAGAGAGACAACACTAAAAGCCCTAATACATGGCATAAACAGTATACACTACTAACAATGCACAAACACCAAAAGAGAAACTAGATAACTGGGAGCTCCTAAAAATCAAACACTTATGTTCATCCAAAGACTTCACCAAAAGAGGAAAAAGACAGCAGACTGGGAAAAAAAAATTTGGCTACGACAAACCCAATCAGCCTCTAACCTCTAAAATCTACAAGGTACTGCAAAACCTCAACAACAAAAAGACAAATAACCCAATTAAAAAATGGGCAAAGAATATGAACGGGCACTTCACTAAAGAAGACATTCAGGCAGCTAAGAGATACATGTAGAAATGCTCACAATCATTGGCCATCAGAGAAATGCAAATCGAAAGTAGAATGAGATACCATCTCACACCAACAAGGCTGGCATTAACCCAAAAAACACAAAATAATAAATGTTGGAGAGGTTGTTGAGAGACTGGAACACTTATACATTGCTGGTGGTACAAACACTTTGGAAATCGATTTGCCACTTCCTGAAAAAGCTAGAAATAGAAATACCATATGATCCAGCAATCCCACTCCTTGGAATATATCCTAGAGAAACAAGAACTGTCACACGAGTAGATATATTCAATAGCAAAAAAATGGAAACAATCAAGGTGCCAATCAACATATGAATGGATAAACAAATTATGGTATAATCATACAATGGAATACTACTCAATGATAAAGAACAACAATGAATCCATGAAACATCTCATAACATGGAGGAAATCTGGAAGGCATTATGCTGAGTGAAATTAGTCAGTCTCAAAAGGTCAAATGTTGTATGAGACCACTATTATAAGAACTCAAGAAAAGGTTTAAACACAGAAGAGAACATTCTTTGATGGCTATGGGGGTAGGGAGGGAGGATATTCACTGATTTGATAGTAACTCCAGTAGTAGACAAGAATTATTTTAGGTGAAGGGAAGGACAACTACATACAATATAGGAGAAGTCAGCATGACTGGACTAATCTAAACTCTAAGAAGTTTCCTGAACACAACCAAACATTTCAAGGGACAGAGTAGCAGGGGTGGGGTTCTGGGGACCATGGTTTCAGGGGACACCTAGGTCAACTGGCATAATAAAGTGTATTAAGAAAACGTTCTGCATCCCACTTTGGTGAGTGATATCTGGGGTTTTAAAAGGTAGCAAGTGGCCATCTGAGATGCATCCATTGGTTTCAACCCACCTGGAGCAAAGGAGAATAAAGAACGCCAAAGACACAAGGAAAATATGAACCCAAGAGACAGAAACCCACACCCATTCCATCGAGTTGACTCCAACTCGTAGAGGCCCTATAGGACAGAATAGAACTGCCTCATAGAGTTTCTAAGGAGTGCCTGGTGGATTCCAACTGCTGACCTTTTTGATTAGCAGCCATAGCTCTTAACCACTACACCACCAGACAGAAAGGGCCACATAAACCAGAGACTCCATTAGCCTGAGACCAGAAGAACAAGATGGTGTCCGGCTACCACCAATGACTGCTCTGACAGGGAACACAACAGAGAATCCCCGATAGAGCAGTAGAACAGTAGAATGCAAACCTTAAATTCTCGTAAAAAGACCAGACTTAATGGTCTGACTAAGACTGGAGGGACCCTAGAGGTCATGGTCCCCAGACTCTCTGTTAGCCCAAAACTAAAACCATTCCTGAAGCCAACTCTTCAGACAAAGATTAGACTGGACTATAAGACATAAAATGATTCTGGTGAGGAGTGTGCTTTTTAGCTCGAGTAGACACATGAGACTATGTGTGCAGCTCCTGTCTGGAGGCAAGACGAGAAGGCAGAGGGGGACAGGAACTGGCTGAATGGACACAGGAAATACAGGGTACAGAGCAGGAGTATGCTGTCAGATCGTGGAGAGAACTAGGGTCATATAACAATGTGTATGTAAGTTTTTACATGAGCAACTGCCTTTAATTGTAAATTCTCACTTAAAGAACAATTTTTTAAAAAAGCCCTCTTTGGATGTTTCCATTATCACGAGTACTTAATTTACAGGGCTGACTCTAAACTTACAGTAGGTCAAAGTCTTACTGTACAGGTTTTCAGAAATGGAGGGTCAGAGATCATAGTTCCGGTCTTGGTTCTTCCTCCAAAAAAGGATGGAAACGTGCCGAGGTAACTTAGCCTCTTAATACTTCAGTTTCAGTCTCCTCCTTTGGGAAATGAAGATATCCGACCAAGTCGTCTGTCAAGAACCTTTCAAGCTACAATGCACTATTTTTAATTTCCTAATCTATTTTTTTTTTTTTTTAATCTATTAGAGGGAACGTTCTTTACAAGAAGTCTTCTAGGAACCTTTCACTCCTACTGTCAAAGGTCAATGTATTTTCTCTCCATTTCCCTCTTCACATTGTTCCTAGCCTGTTAGGGATTGAATTGTGTCCCCCAAAATACGTGTTGGAATACTAACGGCTATGCTTGTGGATTTCTCAACTACCAGCCAAAATGTTAGTGGTTCAAACCCATCTGTAGCAATCTCAGAAGACAGGTCTAGTGATCTGCTTCCAAAAGGTCACAGCCTTGAAAAGCCTATGGAGTAGTTCTACTCTGCACACGTGAGTTGGCCATGAATGGCAATCACCTGGATAGGAACCAACTACAACATACTGTGGTCTTAATCCCATTAGGGAATAGTTTTATTCTGTTAATGAGGCCATTATCAGTCACCACCCAGTGCAGTATGTCTTAAATCAATTACTTTTGAGATATAAAAAGAGCAGATTAGGTACAGAGAAGCAAGCAAGCAAGAATGGGGAAAGGCAGATGCCATGTGAAGATTTCCAAGGAATGCCAAGAAGAATGATAGAGAAGCTGAGACAAGAATGTTCCCCCAGAGATGACAGAGAGAGAGACTTCCCCTAGAGCTGACACCATGAATTTGGACTTCTAGCATCCTAAACCGTCAGAAAATAAATTTCTGTTAGTTAAAGCCACTCACTTGTGGTAGTTCTGTTATAGCAGCACCAAGAAACTAGGACATAGCTTAACTTTGAAAAATTATAGCTTATTGTAAACTAGACTGAAGTAAACGTTCTTTACAGTCGCAGTACTCAACACTTTTACTTGCTTCCACCTGCCAAATATCAGCAGGGCTCTTTCATTTTTTCTTTCTTCCTTTTTTTTTTCCAACATTGCCTTCATCTAAGGTTGCCAGATACAATACAGGATACCTTGTTAATTATGAATTTTGAATAAGCAACAAATTATTCTTCAATGTAAGTAGCCCTGGTGGCACAGTGGTTAAGAGCTTGGCTGCTAAACAAAAGGTTGGCAGTTCAAATCCACCAGCTACTCCTTGGAAACCCTTGGGGCAGTTCTACTCTGTCCTACAGGGTTGATATGAGTCAGAACTGACTTGACAGTCATGGGTTTGGGTTTTTTTGTTGTTGTTGAAATCTATCTTAGTCATCTAGTGCTGCCATAATAGAAATACCACAAGTGGGTGGCTTTAACAACGGGAAATTTATTACCTCACAGTAAAGTAGGCTAAAACACCAAATTCAAGGCGTCAGCTCCAGGGGAAGGCTTTCTCTCTCTGTTGGCTCTGGAAGAAGGTTCCCGTCCTCAATCTTCCCATAGTCGAGGAGCTTCTCAGGCACAGGGACCCTGGGTCCAAAGGACGCGCTCTGCTCCTGGTGCTGCTTTCTTGGTGGTATGAGGTCCCCAACTCTCTGCTTGCTTCCCTTTCATCTCTTGAGAGATAAAAGGTGGTACAGGCCACACTCCAGGGAAACTCCCTTTACCTTGGATCATGGAGGTGACCTGAGTGAGGGTGGTGTTACAATCCTACCTTAATCCTCTTAACATAAATTTACAATCACAAAATGGAAAACCACCACAGAATAGTGGGGATCATGGCCTAACCAAGATGATGCACACATTTTTGGGGGGACATAATTTAATCCATGACAAAATATCATCCTGATTTAAAATATTATATTCAATCAACTTTAGCCAATTTCTATTATTGGCTTAATATGACTTATTTTAACAGACATTATATCTCCAGATCAAATCAGATCATTTATCTTTGACTTTCAAAAACAAGGTCACTTTGGGGAAATTGAGAAAGCTCAATTTAGTAATCAGCTCAATAGTCAGAATAAGCTAAAATCCAGGGTTGATGGGTGAGAAATGTGTATTAGTCATTCCTGGAGGACCAACCACATGAAGAAGAATGTATGCAATGCCAAATGTAACTGCTAACCTGCTGCAAAATTATTAACCAGTGAGTATCAAGGGAAGTCATTACAGTACTAGCATCATAATAACTGCCACAGATACAGAAGTATAGATCTTGGTTCCTGTCCTGGTTGACTGGTAATCTAATGGAAGAAAGTAGTAGTGATGCGTTAGGATTGTGATGTTGGTGAAGAGTACTGAATATACTGTGGACTGCCAGAAAAATGAACAAATCGGTCTTAGTAGAGATACAAGAATGCTCCTCAGAAGTGCTGACGGCAAGACTTCATCTTGCTTACCTTATACACATCATCCATCAGGAAGGATCAGTTGCTAGAGAAGGACACCATGTTTGGCAGAGGGTCAGTGAAAACAAGGGAAACTCTCAATAGGATGGATTGACACAAGAGCCACAACGATGGATTCAAACATACCAATGATCATGAAGATGGCACAAGACTGGGCAAGGTTTCATTCTCTTATATGTGGGGTCACCATGAATCAGAGGTGACTCCATGGCAAACAACAACACCACTACACAAAAGGACAGTCTCCTCTCTCTTTTCTCTAGAGGGGGTGGACACAGCATACAAATGGTCTTATAAGCTTCCCCACTTAAGCAATAGATTTAGTCTCAAAAGTTAAATTCTGTCAAGGCTTTAACTGAAGTCTACAGGACCACGTGGCTGACAAGAACCAGCAGATTGGAGCAGGGTGGGAGGGCAGATACAAACTATTTCCCTCTGCAACTTTACTGGAAACCTTCCATGATACTAAATACACGAAAAGAATCTCCTTTGCAGACACTAGTGTAGCCACAAAGGGAGCCTGTCCTTCATAAGCCCAGGGCATAAACAACTACAACGTCCCAAAGAGCTGCCCATCAGCAGGCCTGATACCAGCCTTCTGAGATGGCTTTTCCTCTCTCCTCCTTCCAGTTGAAATAGATAATTTTTCCTGAAAATCAGGAAAGCACATTCTAAATTGTCTTTAACTGATGGTTCTCTGATGAGTACAATTTATCTCCTGAATATGAAAGAAAAGACCCTCAATCCCACCCCAGTAATGTGCCTCCCTTTGAGAATAATGTACCCAGACAGGGCCATGAGCAACTGTTTCATCAGAGGCTATTTTACATTATCATAGTCATCATTAGGCAGTGTCCCACCCACTATTTATCTCTATGACAAAGAAGAGCTCTCAAAAGGAGGCAGGGTTCCCTGCCACTCAGGGGGATCTGAAACAGTCAGAAGAGCTGCTTTTTGAGGGCTGCCTCCTAATCAGAAAAAGACCAGCAATCAGCCCAGCAGGAGCCCAGCTCTTCACGGCTGCAAAGATTGCACGCACAGAGAGGACTTCTAATCACCGCTTGCAGTGCCTAACTCTAATTACAAACTCAGATAAAATATGCATTAGCATTTGCATTTTAGGTAGTCATTTGTCACACAAAGAGAACAGGAAAATGTTCACTCTTCACACAAGGCAGGCCCCAGCACTTCACCCCTTCTGGAGATACACTACCAGCGGAATATTATCCACTTCATAAGCACCCAAGGATGCTAGTGACAAGTGGAACTTCGAAGAATTTTTACCAAATATTGTCTTGGTGTTAGCATCTAAACTCTCTCCAATGATTAGAATCCAGACTCAAACAACAGGAGTCAAGAAAAACGAGTGTAAACATAACCGTGGGATTCAGGACAGCCCTCCGCTGGTTCTAACTGGGAGACTCTCAAATCTAACACCCTAAGGTTTGAGGTTTGTGGGCATTCTTTTGCAGGCCAATTTATATCTTCTCTGAAATCCTCCAAGCAACATTTACTCTTCCGACCATAAAACGTGTACCATGTATCCAAGCTAATGCACTTCAGGCAGCGGCTTACAGCGACAACTGTGGCTCTCTTAGATAACGACGTGCTGCACATTTAAAAGCCATCTTTAGCAACTGGAGCAAATTCCCCAATCTAACCAACTTTATATGGGAAAACAAACTTAAAAAAAAAAAAAATTACTTAACCCTGTGCAATCCAATCAGCAGCTATGGTATATAAAATTACCACTTATTTCTCAGCAAACATCCAAGGTATTTCTAACAGCTGCTAGACCTACAGACAGAAATAGTGTCAGCGCACCCAAAGGCAGACAAAGATCAGGAGAAACCACAGAAAACACTCACAGCTCAATGATGACCACTTTCATTTCATCACAAAACCCTCAGTCCACAGCTGTTAAAAGTTAAGAGTCTTTATTTTTATTGTACTTTAGATGAAGATTTACAGAACTAGTTTCTCATTAAACAGCTAGTACACATATTGTTTTATGATATTGGTTAAACACCTCACGACATGTTAACACTCTCCCTCCTCAACCCTGGGTTCCCTATTACCAGCTTTCCTGTCCACTCCTGCCTTCTAGTCCTTGCCCCAGGGCTGGTGTACCCCTTAAGTCTTGTTTTGTTTTATGGGCCTGTCCAATACTTGGCTGAACGGTGAACCTCAGGAGTGACTTCATTATTGAGCTAAAAAAAAGGGTGTCTTGGGGCCATACTCTCCGGTTTCTCTAACCTCTGTCAGGCCAGCAAGTCTGGTCTTTCTTTTTTGAGTTAGACTTTTGTTCTACGTTTTTCTCCAGCTCTGTCCAGGACCCTCTATTATGATCCCTGTCAGAGCAGTCAGTGGTGGTAGCCAGGCGCCACCTAGTTGTACCGGACTCAGTCTGGTGGAGGCCATGGTAGATGCGGTCCTAATGTCCTTTGGACTAATCTTTCTCTTGTATGTTTAGTTTTCTTCATTCTTCCTTGCTCCGGAAGGGGTGAGACCAATGGAGTAACCTAGATGGCCACTCACAACCATTTAACACCCCAGATGCTACTCAACACAGCAGAACGTAGAACATTTTCTTTATAAACTCTGTTAGCCAACTGAGCTAGATGATCCCTGAGACCATGGTTCCCATGGTCCGCGCAGCCCAGCAATTCGATCCCTCTGGGAGTTTGGATGTATCTGTGGAGCTTCCATGGCCTCGCCTTGTACCAGTTGTGCTGGCTACCCCCAGTATTGTGCACTGAAAAGTTAAGAATCTTTAAACAGAAGTTCCTTCCCTGAAGATGCCATCATCACAGACATGATTAATATTCACATCCTCAGGGAATCTTCACCGAAGGTTCTGTACAGAGCAATCAACTAACTGGTTGCAGTGGAGTCAACTCCAACTCATTTCGACCACATAGCACAGAGTAGAATGGCCCCGTAAGGCTTCCTAGGCTGTAATCTTTACAGAAACAGACTGCCACAACTTTCTCCCGCGGAGCAGCTGGTGTGTTCACGCCGATGACCCTTCGGTTAGCAACCGAGCACTTAACCTGAATGAACTCGTCTTTATTTCTGGACTAGAAAACCAGAGATTACCATGTAAACCAAAATAAGTGTTTTCATAAATCAGTATGACGTAAATCTTTAAAGAAAAACAGCAAAGGTCTTTCAGACTGACAAGAATCGAAAGGATTTTTGTTACCTGTACATAATATTATTACAACTCAAAATAAATCATTACTACTCAGGGAGGCACATTATGGTTAATCTACACCTGGTAAAATACAGTCAGACTTCAAATATTTTTAAACAGCATACACAATAAGCTGATGCATTTGCCTTTTAATTAATAGCTTTAAGTCCACAGAGCACCTAGAACTGCTGCAACTTGCTTATGAGCTAGAAGCTTTTAATGGGGGAACAGGGGCGGTGGGGGGGCGCTTGTATGCAGTAAGTGTATTCCTGGGAATAGTGGTTTTTACAGTGGCTGCATATTAAAACAATACTGATGCCAGGGGGCTGTCTTAGACCATTTAAATCAGATTCTCTGGGGCATAAGGCCAGGCATCTGCATTTCATCAGTAGCGTTAAAAACTCTCCCCAGGTGATCCTAATATGCAGCTGGGGTTAAGATCCACCCTCTTAGAAATAGACATTACACTCCAATTTCCAAAGTAAAACTGAAAGTCAACTTTATTGCTGGTATAAAAACCATAAAGAAATGTCAAGAAGAAAGCAGATGGGGCAAAGGGCTGGAAAGGTAGCTTAATGGGTTGGTATGTCCTTAAACGGCACCCTATGGTGCAACGGTTAAGCACTCTGCTGCTAAATGAAAGGTCTGTAGTTCAAACCCACCACCCCTCTGCAGGAGAAGATACCTGGGGATCTGCACCCCTAAAGATTAAAAAAAGGTTAGAGCCTTGGAAAGCCTATGAGTTACTTCCACTCTGTCATATAGGGTATGGCAACCACGAGTTTTTTCTTTCTTTGTTTTTTGAGTAGGAACCAACTCAACAGCATACAACAACTGTCTTTAAGGAATCCCTGGGTGGTGCAAACAGCTAACACACTCAGCTGCTACCTAAAAGGCTGGCAGTTCAAGTCCACCCAGAGGTACCTCTGAAGGAAGGATGGCAATCTACTTGAGAAAAATCAGCCATTGAAAATCCTAAGGCGCACTCTTTTTTTGTTTTTTTCTAATTGTGCTTAACCAAGAAGTGTTGAGAAATTTTAAAATAATCAGCTTCCAAATATCGATGAAAACTTTGGTGACTTCTACTCATCTTAATCAAGGTCACTCATTTTCCTATCAGTATACAGCTCAAAAGGGAATGCTAGGCAGGACACTTGAGAAACAAAGATCTTACAAAAATCAGTTATTTAAGTGTGCGTCTCGAACACATGATAATCTTCCTGTGCGTGCCTATTATCTCTATTGTATAGACAAGGAAATGGACTCAGAGAGATTAGGTTACATTATCAAGTCACACAGCCTGGGGGAGAAGGATGGGCTAGGATCCTGGGTTCTGAACTGCTATTTGATATAGCTGTTATTGAATAAAAGAGGGAATGAATGATGATTTAAATGTCTGGTTTCAAAAGATATGACTCCACTTGATTAGGTGACTGCTCTGCAGAATGACTAAACAATTGTTATTTTGCTAATTTTGGAAGAAAGATGTGTCACAAGACAAAAGTCATTCTCAGCACCACTAACCATTACTCAATTCTCACCTCATAATAAATATTAAGCTGCTTGAGGCCAACCCAGGGGGAAGAGCAAGAGAAAGAATAAGAGGAAGAGTGAAGAGAAAGATCTGTCCAATTTTGGGTCAGAGTTACTGCGTTCTACATGGCAGCTACTTCTGGGTTAAACTTACATTAAGTCCCTAGTAATCAAGAGTATCTGCAGTGACGAAAACCTTTATAACAAAAGGCTTAGGGAGAAAAAGCTCAGAAAACATAATTTAAGAAAATTATCTATATGTTTGATTCAAAATTTTATCCATTAAAATACCTTAAAATATCTCTGTATTTATCACATTAACTAAAATTAACGTTCTGGTTTTTCATGATATGGCTCTGAAACTTCATGGGGGGTCATACGAATGCGCAGAGGGTTATACTATTTAACAGACTCAACCAGGTGCTGCTCAATCAATTCGGAATCGTGTCAACCCCACGTGTGCGCGAGGAGATCTGTGCTCCACAAGGTTTTCAAGTGATTTTTCAGAAGTAGATCACCAGGCCTTTCTTCTGAGGCACCTCTTGGTAGACTGGAAACTTCAAACTTTCAGTTAGCAGCTGAGCTTCTTAACCGTTTGCGCCAACCAGGGACTCCTAACAGATTTAGGCTGGCCCTAAATCTCAACCCTTAAAGAAATACAAAGGGTCTGGAGTTGGTCCTCTATCCCTAATAATTCTACTTTTAATGTATCAAAAATAATTCAAGATCAATAAACAGAAGGTGGTATGACATGAAGAAAGCCACCAACCCCCCCCCACCAAAAAAAAAAAAAAAAAACAACTAGCTCCCATCCAGTCAATTCCAACTCACGGTGAACCCAAGTACTGCTAAGCAGAACTGCTCCACAGGGTTTTCGCGGCTATGGCCTTTTGGAAACAGACTGCCATGACTTTCTTCCAAGAGCCCTCTGACTGGATGTGAACTACCAACCATTTCATTAGTAATAGAACACTTAACCATCTGCGCCACCCAGGAACCCACGTTAAAACCAAAAAACCAAACTCATTACCGTCGAGTCAATTCTGACTCATAGCGACCCTATAGGACGGAGCAGAACTGGCCCATCGAGTTTCCAAGGAGCGCCTGGTCGATTCAAAATGCCGACCTTTTGTTAGCAGCCTTGGCTCTTAACCACTACGCCACCAGGGTTAGTCGGAACCCACATTAGGTGACAGAAATGTTCACGACTCTACTGAGATCTGAATGAGTCTAGGAAGAATCACGAAACCATAAGCCTCTGGTAGTGTGGAAGACGTAGCCTTGAACATCACCTCATTACAGCAGTGAGGAGTCAGACATGGACATCAAACATAATGTCTCATTTTCTTTTTAATTTAGGGTCTGTAGACAATTCAGCTCTAAAAAAGCAATTTCACAAATTGATCTCTCATTTCCCTTTTTCCCAGGCCTTTGAAATCTGCCAATGGAATAAAATACTTACAAATGGAAACACTTCTCTGTGGATTCTGAATGCATTTGTGCATATGTTTAAATATATATGACCTGGTTTCCTTCCTTTCCTCACCAACTGTTAATATATTAGAAAACTAAACTGATTCCAGAGACCTTTTGTGAGTTACTGTACTGAATTATGGGCTGTCACACTGTCTTTTATCAGTTTCACATCTTATAAATTATCTGATATAATCTAAAGAAGTGGAAAAGATCTTAGACCTCTGGGAACTAAAAAAATTTGTATTTTGTTTCTTTGTAATGCACATCCTAGATATATTACCCTCTGAACACAGACACAATCTTATGTCCAGCTTTTGAGGGAAGACCTATCAAGTGGCTCTCTAGGCTTCAGATTCACCAGTATCCATTTATTTTTCTAATTTATAGAGGTTAGCTGAAACTGCAAATAGAAAGCACATTTATTACTCTTTTACAAGACCCTGATGAGTTAAAAGATAGCCTACATCTAAGCAATTCTACACTGATTTACATCACAAAAGGGAAGCTTCCCCACTGCCCTTAAACTAAGTTCTCTGTATCTTCAGTGACAGATATTTATAGCCCCTGCTCACAATCTACGTAATTTCAAGTCCATAGAAAGCAATCAGAAGTTTTACCTAAATATTGCTTCATTCCTTTTTCTCACTTATTTTTTTCCTCATTTCTTTTTAACACGAATGGTTTTAACTAGCTCAGTGAGTTTCTGTTTTTTAAGTTATAAAGGTAGATTATACATTAATTGAAAAAACACTGAATTTGGAGTCAGGAATCTTGCCACCAAATAGCTGTGTTATTTCAGCCAAGTCACAGCCTCTCTGGGGCTTAATTATTTCACCCATAAATTAAAGGCACTGGACGAGAGGATTTCTAAAGTTCCTCCTACGTATGCCCAAATAACACGCATGTTTCCAATACCCAGGGCAAAGGGGCCCTTCCACTTCCTTCCCTCACAACTGAGTCCAATGGGAACAAGCTTTCATGTTGGATGAGGCACTCTGCCCAATCAACACCGTGCCCGGCTTGGACTTTGGAGTCTTCACAGGAATACTGGTCTTGGCTCTATTCCAACCCACAGTGAAACAAAGGAATCATGTAGCTCTTTAATACCACCATTTCCTCAGCCCTAAAATGCCCCTGTGGAAGCCTGAGCAAGTTTTTCAACCTCCTTGAGTTTTGGGTTAACTGCTCAGGAACGTCAAGAATCCCAAGACAGATGAGGAAGCTCCCTGACTTCTTTGGGACCTCCCAAACAACGTGCTGCTAGAATAAAGACTATAAATAAAAATTTCAAAGCTGCAAAACAACAAATATATGATTAGCAGGAAAAAACCACTACTCTTAAGCATTTCTCACAATGAAAGTCACCATGGGAGGCTCTAACACAAGAGGATAAAGAAAAAGAAATGAAAAGGCAGGCTTGTTAATTGCCTTTTATATGCTGGGCCACTTGTGTTTTGCATGCCCCTCTCACTCCTAATTTCTATGCCCAGGGATTCCTGCTTTCTAGTCAAGTAAAAAACCTTGGAAACATGTTCCTTTCTCTTGTCTACCTTCCCTCTGCCCCCCACCCACGCCCCCAGGTTCCAATTTTTATCAAATTTCTCCTTGCCACTATGATTATTTTTCTAAAACATTTTCTGACCATATCACTTTTACTGTCATTACCCATTCAGTTTACCTTAGAACCAACTGGTAAAGGTTTCCCCTTCTTCTACGAAGATTTTAATAAGTATATTATCGCACACTCTGAAAGTGCTTCTCAAGGGAGCCATCGTGAGTTGTAGCTTTGCCTGCACGCACACAAGCCTACACACTCATCTGTTCTCTCCCCTGAATGCCAGGACACACATGCCAGAAGTGTGTACATTCTATTGGCTCATGTCTTCTAGGTGAGGTGACTGTCAGGTTCCAAGATGGGTGGGAGAGAGGCATTAGTGTCTCTATAAGAGTGCCAGATAGGTGAGAGAACCTACCGCTGGAGACACCCAGAGGGCAGCTGAAGCAGTGTAACACACGTGTGCGTGCCCTGACACCCTCTGTGTTACCCCCTGAACACACAGACACACATGGGCATATGAGCTGGTGTGGGCTTACACAGAAGCGTGCTCTCCTCCACAGCTCCAGCACTCAACCTGGAAGCCTGGAATCTCCACAGCAGCTCACTCCCATGTTAGTCCAGGTCTAGGATGTGAATGGCATCTCGTTCAATGTGGCTGGTGTCCTTGGGGAAGACAATAAACTTTACTTAAGCCCTCTGACCCTGGAAAACGGTAATGGTTAAGAAACCCCCCCATCCTTTGCTTTCGGGTTCAGCACCTGGAGCAAAGAAGCACCGTTCCCCAAAAGATTCATGATACTCTCCTTGTTTACCTATGGACAAGGCCAGACACAGACCCTCAAATTCCCACTGTTTGTCTCATAAATGATTGTCCCCACTGATCAACTGGAACAAAACACTTATTAACCAAACTTTGTTCAAGCTTCTCTCTTTTCCCCAAGTCCAGGAAGTTTGTCCCATCTTCATCCTTAGCCAGCATGTTGTTGTCAGGTGCCCCTGAGTCAACTCCAACTCATACTGAACCTATGTATAAAAGAACAAAACATTGCCCAGTCCTGCACCATGCTCACAATAGTATGTCTGAGCCCATTGTTGCAACCACAGTGACAGTCCATCTCACTGATGGTTCTTCTCTTTCTTGCTGACCGTCTACCAAGCATGATGTCCTTCTCCAAGGATTGGTCCCTCTCGATAACACATTCAAAGTGAGCTATATGCAGTCTCCAATCCTTGCTTTTAAAAAGGGCCCCTCTTTAAGGGCCCCTCCTAAAAAATAGGCTGGACTCAGGGTTAAACAATCTCTGATGTGTCAATTACCCAATCACCCTTTCATCCCACTTTCCCACACCTGATTTTTCCTAGTCTTATTTACTCTTGTCTTTATAAAACAAAAGGTCCCTGGGTGGTACAAGTGGTTTGCTTTGGTCTACTGACCTAACGCTTGGCTATTCAAATTCACCCAGGGGTGCTGCCTTGCCATCTGCAGAAGATTAATAGCCAAGAAAATTCTATGGAGCAGTTCTACCCTGTAACACAGAGTGTTGCCATAAGTTGAACTCAACCCAATGAATTTGGTTTCTTTCTTTTTTCTCTTTTTCCTACAAAACAAAAAACTCTTTTTGCCTAACTCCTGAGACTCTTGCTGCTCTCATGGTCAGAATGTTCTCCCTATTGCTACAGTCCCTCCCCACTATTATAGTATTTCCTCTCCTTCCCCTCACAATAACCCATTTGAATAAAATCTCTCCTTACTAAATTTGGTTTTGTTTTTTATTTGACAAGGAAGACACAGTCAAAGCATTTTACCTGCCACCCACAGTGTCACACTCCTGCTTACTTTGTTAAATCCTCATTGCTCAAAGAACAAACTTCAACCCCCTCAAGCAAAATCTTATTGCATGTTCTTCAGAAGCTGGCCCCACATCTCACCACTTCTTCTTCCCATCATACTCTCTAAGGCCTCCACACACCGTACTATTCATTAGTCTTTCAATAAGCCATGTACTTGCTCACCTTCGCATCTCTGATTCAGCTGTTCTTTTGCCTTAAACGCCCTTTCCTATAGTCAAAAATCCAATTCATCCTTCAAGACTTCAAATGTCACCTTTCCTGCAAAGTTTTTCCTAACCTTCTTCCAGCCGAATTAGCCCAATATTTCAATTAATCATTCAACATCTCAGTCTGTCAGGACTGTACCTATCATATTGTATTGTAGTATTTTAGTCGATGTGTCTAAGACATTTATATTCGTAGGGACTGGCACAGCACGAAACATATATTATACACTCAATAACAGAATAAACCTTTACATCCCTAGTACTCAGTCCGGTAAGCAAAATCCAGAGTAATCTTTACTAGTTAGTGCGTATGTTCTCAAGAAGGGCAACAGTACACCTAAGGGGAGAAAAACTGGTTTTCACAGGGTAAATATTATAATGTTTGTGATCCTCCAAAAGGCAACCCTACCTGACAAAATTGTATTCCTCAGTATTTATCTCATTAGGGAAAAATTTAAATAAATTAATAAATGCATATAATCTTAATTTTTCTCCTTAGACGGAAATAATGAAAAAAAGTTGAAAAACACTGAAATAGGTAATGTAGAAATTTAACTTCTATTGCAATTTTTGAATTTGGACAGATACACACACAGTGGAAGACAGTGACGACCCAGAATTGAAACACGCAATGATAAAAGACAGTGGTGATTCATACGAATTCCTTAAGTTCAGGAAACTTAAAAGCACATTACTATCTAGATTTCCAGTTGCAATGTAGACCAAGAAAAGGATTTCCAATTCAATGATCATTCCTAGAATTGAGACTGCCAGAGAATTTGAAACAAACTAGAAGTGATTTGTGAAGAGTTCTTCCTCATAACAAGTGACATTACAACAAAATAAGTAGGTTAAACTCAACTTAAAAAACACAAACAAAAAAATAAGTCACAAAATATGACTTTCTCTAACCAAAGTATAGTGCTGAATGAAGGCATAAAAAAGATGCTTAAATCTAGGAAGGGATACTTTATACAAAGTATACACTCATAATTTTGAATATTTTTCTTTCTTCAACCTATTCTTACAAGTTATATCCCACCAAAACTGCTTGATTTCTCTATGGCATTAAAAAAAAAAAAAAAAATCCTCCAAGCAGCTGGTGGCTTGGGAAATGTCTGGTGCCTCTACCTAATAATTTGTCTGAAATAGAGATGAAAATATGAGCCTCGTCTTGATTTTTAACTCACAGTAATTAGAGGCTAAATACAGCCTACATAAGAATTTCTCTCTGCCCCCTCTTCAACTTTCGTCTTCTTTCCTATGGGCTTTGGGAATAACTCCCATGTTGATTCAGGAACTATCTGCTCCATAAATGTTCATGTTCTGCAAACACAGCCAAGTCTTCTCTTCTTAAAACTCCCTCTCATTTCCAGGACCGCTGCTCTTGCTTCCATTTCCTTGTGGGCACCTCATCCTCTGCCAGCTCTGCCTTTATCTCTCCTTACCCAGCAGCAGCCGCTCTCCCTCTGGGAATTCAGCCACTCCTGTGTGATCTCAACTCCCCCCTGCAGGCAGGTAACAGACGTCCATGGCCAGCCAGACCTCTCCATCCCTCCCTTCTTCCTGCCACACTGCTCTGATTCAGGCCCATCCAGGCCCTCCCTTCCTTTCCCCTGGAAAGTGGCAAAGCTTCTAAAAGAGTCTCTCCCATTTCTGCACTACCCAGCACACAGCTCCTTGTTACTCTTCACAAGGTGGACCTGTGATCACGTCTCTTCTCTCCCAGTTCTTCACTGCCTGTACTGAAATTCCTTGCTGGCTTTTACAAATACACCTCCTTGTTTGTCTCCATGAATCTTACACTCCAGCCAGGTTGAAATATCGTGCTTCCCAAACATTCCTCCATTCTTCCCTGCTAGTGTTTATTCTGTTTTTCAATCCTTTTCTATCCCGTTAAAATATGACCAACTAAACTGTTCTAGAACTCACTCTGGAATAACCACTAACACTTATTGAGCAGTTACTCTGTACCAGGCCCTCTACAGGCATTACTTCATGTAAAACTCCCAGTAACTTTATAAGGTAATTGCTATTATTATCCCTATCTACCAGATGAGGAAAGAGACCTGGAGAGGGTAAGTAATCTGTCCAAAGCCACATGGTTAGTAAATGACAATGCTAAAAAAAATTCTAGGCAGATCCTGGAGACCATACTCTTAAGTACCACAATAACGTTTTTTCTCCTGAACTTCTACACCATTTTGTCCATACTTCTCCTGCAGGTTAACACTTTCAACCTTGAGTCACGATCACCACACGTATATGTGCCTTATCTGTCTATAGCAAACCACCTACGTACGCACCTAACACCTATTCATTTTGCTTTCCTTCTTTCGATAACAGGGCACTGTTCCTCTCCACCTCCTCCTGCCTTCTCAAGACGCTGTCAGTTTCTACTTCTTCAGAGGCTCATTTGCAAGAGCATGTACTCACTTCTCAAGTCTTGCCCATCTCAAAAACAATAAGCCTTGACAAACTCCACTTTATCTTCCACATTTCTCCTCCCCTTCGCAGCCATCATTATTGAAAGATCCTCTTCACTCACTGTCTCCATTCCCTCCCCCCTGAGAGCGCTTTAATGTGGCTTCTACATAGGGCACCCATCAAAGAAGGCCCTTGATCACTAGTGACCTCCATTCAGCCAAATCCAAAGCCATGTTTCAGTTTTCACCCCACAACAACCTTCTGGCAGCTTCTATCCATTCATCCGCTTCCTGAAACACTTCTTCCTTGGCCTTTACCCTGTCTTTCCCTGATCTCCCACGCCACTCCTTCTCCACCTATCCTCTTACCTCTGTTACTGTTGGCATTCTTCAAGGCTAAGTCCAACTCAATAGTTGATATGAACTAATAAATATACTTCAGCTGGTAGTCAGAGAAATATAAGTGCTTAGCTCCATAAGAAAATTATGCCGCATACGCTTATCTGCTCTATGCTCACTACAGATGATTTTGATCATGACTTCAATTCCCATGTCTAACCTTCCTTTAGGGCTGCCTGTTTTCCTGACTGCACCTCCACCAGGTGCATTTGTCCAAGCCAGAAAGAAATCTTGGCCCTGCCCTCTTCCTATCACTCCTGGGTAAAAACTAAAAAATCTCAGCATGATATACAATGCCCATCATAATTTACACCCATCAACCTCTCAAGGTTGTTTTCCTCAATGCTTGGAAGCCTTTCTCAATACCTGCTGGCAGTATCCTCCTCTGTTCTCTATCTCCCCATTCCCTCCTGACCCTGGCCTAGCCCCTACGGTCACAATTCAAAGCATTCTCAGATAAGCTGTAAGTAATATAGGCAGGGAATCCCTGATTTACAACAGGGCTCCATTCTGAGGACTATGTTGTAAGTAGGTTCTGACACAAGTCGAGTATCTCATTTTTTTTTTTTTTTAGTTTTCATTATTATTGCCTTTTCTCATCAGTACCCTTATAAATCCAATCTTTATTTTCTTTGGGGGTTGGGGCCATTACATATAAACTTATAGATATAATGACATCAGCGAATTACACGCTGCCACACTATATGCAGTACGTATTACTAACAAGAAGCTGTAAAACAATAAAACAGATGGTCGTTAAGTGCGGTTCATTATAACCTGAAAACATTGAAAGTGAGAGGTACCTGCAGGTAGTTTAGTCACTTCTCAAACATCAATACAGTCATTCTCTTCCTTTTTATAAAATAGTGCATTGCTGTATATAAAGGCCAAGGCTCTTTATCAACATATTCCAAGTGAAAACCTGTCACACCATCTAATTCCAGCCTCCCATACAGGATTCATCTCTTATCACCAATTACACACACACACTCTCTCTCTCTCAGAGGCACCCAGGAACAGACAGCAGTGGTGAACTCTTCAACAGTTGCTGAATACTCACTCCATGGACTGTCTGTCACATCTCAGTGCCTTTGTTCATACCACTGATTTTATGCCTAAAATTTTCTTTAACTCCCTCACCAACTGAAGGCTTACTCATTTGTCAAAACCTCAAATGTTCCAACCTTGAAAGGAAGGAAGATCCTCTCAGTCAGAATGAGTCATTCCTTTGTTCTCACGGTGTTTTGTTTAATATCTTAAAGCATGTACCAAGCTCATTATTCAGGCCCCTCTTACTGACAAATGAATAATATTGGCCTTGAATCTGCTCTGCAAGGCAGTTCCATTTAAAGCACCCTTTAAAATATTCAAACACCAGCAATGTAGGAGTCTTTTTCTTTTCATACAAAAAAGGTACGTTTTATTTTCTAAATTTTTCTTTGAGCAGTAATGATGCATGTTTTGGGCCTTACCTTAAACATTCATTATGGCCCTTTCCAAAATTCAATCTAAGTCACCATTCAGCTTCACTGAGGCAGTATATGGGAAACTCATTGTTCTGGACCTGTTACCGGGCTTTCGCTTTCTCCGTTCCGCACACAGAGGTAAAAATAAATTCATCCCGTGTCACGCAAGTGCTTTCGAATTTTGTATGCCTTTCCCACTCAGTTTTGTTATTTAACAAAGGCTGACACCCTCAAAGCTTATGGAATCCAAATTTGTGTTTGTTATGCTCTTTCCTCAGATTTTTTTTTCTCCTGTTCTACAAAATCACGTAAATTGGAGGTTTTTTTTTTTTTTTAATTCTTTATATACTTCAGTGAGCAATTTAGAACATGATTCAAACTGACTCAAAATGTGGATTTTCAATGACCTGGTAATGTAACAACAACATTAATATTATTGACAGCACCTCATCTTATTATCTATACATTTTTACCAGAGCCACATTAAAAAAAAAATTCTTATCAATAATTACTGGGGAAACTTCACTGGAGCTTTTTTCAGGTCACATCTAGAGAGACATATTTTCCATTTCAAGCTTCCTGAGGAATAAAATAAAACATTCAAAATGTTATTTTCCTAGACTTCTAAAGTTATTAACTCAGTGGTCCTCATCTGCGGAAAAACAGCAGGAAGGCAGTCGCCTCAGGCAAGGAACTAGTTTGTCTTCACTCTAGTTTTACACCTTTCGGGGGGATGCAGGAGGAGCCTGGTGGCACAGGAATTAAGTGCTCAGCTGCTAATAGAAAGGTCAGTGGTTCAAACCCATCAGTCACTCCATGGGAAAAAGATGTGACAATCTGCTCCTACAAAGATTACAGTCTTGGAAACCGTATGGACGGTTCTATTCCGTCCCATGGGGTTGCTATGAGTCAGAATCGACTCTGTAGCAACAGGTTTGGTTTTTGGTTTAGGGCATGTAGAGGTTATATGTGGCCGTCCCAACATCAGGTACAAAGATCTCAACTTCTCCCTGGGCTCAGAGAAGTTGACCAGATTCCTAATCATTCAAACTTGTTGCCACCGAGTTGATTTCAACTCATAGCAACCCTAAAGGGCAGAGTAAAACTATCCCACAGGGTTTCCAGGACTGGCTGGTGGATTTGAAATGCCGACCTTTTGGATACCAGCCAAGCTCTTAACCAGTGTGCCACCAGGGCCCTGCCAAATCATTTAGCCCTCTGCAAATTCTTTATGTTCGTGCCCTTTTCCGGAAATGAAGGTTGCATGTCTGTCTGTCAGTCTCCACGTTGTACACGATACTTTCCCCTCATACCTATATGGCATACAGTAAAACCTGTGAAAGCCACAACCTGTGTAAGGCAGAAACCTGTCAGAGAAGGAAAACTCAAATATTTTCCGCTAAAAGGAGAGAAGAAAACTGGTAAGACTGAACCCTGACGAAGGTGGAAAGCTTGCAAGACCCAGAAAAACAATGCAGTCCTACTGAGTTCCGGCTCTCACAAGTTTCACTGTACTTGGTGTGTGATGTGGGAAAGAGGAGAAAGGATTAGCAAATAACTCCTTTGGGAACAGTTTCTTTGAAATACAGTTAGCCAAATTAACAATAAAACAAAAGCAAAACAACAACAACTTGGGGAGGTATGAGGTAGGGGAGTAGCAAGACTGTATCAGTGGGTGCTGAGGTGCTGCCTACCTGGAGACCCTTCAATGGAATGGCAGGTGCCAGCTAGTGGAACCAGGAAGGCCAGACAATCTTAGTCTGATCGCTAGGGAAGGGAGGAGGGAAGGAAGGAGGAGACCTGGCCAAACTTGTCAGCTCATCCCTCTTTATTCCAGCCCAGAGAGTTCCCACATGGGGCTCTACAGGACTTGGGCTGAGAAAAATTCACAGCTCATCAGTGGCCTGCAGTTCACCAGACAACAAAGACCAAGACACGGACAATTGGCTCTCAGTCCATTAACTATAATTTCACTCTATTTTGGGACATTAGGCAGGAGATGGGCGGAAATAAGCCCGAACAGTGTGTCCAGAAGCGCTATCACTCAACGAGAGGGCATTAAGCCCTACATAAATGGAAGTGTCAGGCTCTAAGGTAAAGGCCTGGAGGAATTACCTCTGTATTTTTAAAATATTACATGCTACAATTATCAAGCACTTACTTTATGCCAAGGACAGTGCTAAATGCTTTTAAGTTGCTGTTCAGTCCATTCTGACTCCTGGTGAGCCCACGTGTGCAGAGTACAGCTGCTCCATAAGGTTTTCAAGGCTGTGACCTTTCAGAAGCAGATTGCTAGGCCTGTCTTCCCAGGTGCTTCTGGGTGGATTTGAGCCACCAACCTTTCAGCTACTAGTTGAGTGCCTAACTGCGCCACCCAGAAACTTCTGCTAAATGCTTTTAATATGTTATCTCATTTAATCCTGAGCCCTATTAGGTAGGTATACTAATCCCATTTTATGGATGAAAAAGGCTTTATCACCACCATTTCACAGATTAAAAAACAGGTTCAGAGCAATTGAATGCCACACAGTCAACCAGGATAAGGTCTGAAATCTAGCTGCTGCCTCCCACTTCAATGCTTTTTTGCGAAGGTACAGCATGTCCTCTTCATTAACAGTAACGAGTGAAAGAGTCTTCTATTGACTTTTCTGAAATGACAAGAGTAAGCATGTGTGGTGTGATGGATCACTTTTGTGTGGCCTTTCTAGCCATGATCTTGTAACTTCCACCCAAGTGGCTGGGCGGGACTGTAGGGCATGGTAATTGTGGACCACCAAAGGGACTGGTCAGTTATCCCATTCTGCTGGGCTTGAGGTGAGCCATCCTAGAGGCAGGAAAGGGAAGATTCTACCACCATCAAGGAAGAATAGCCAGGAGCCAGCACGTCCTTTGGACCTGGGATCCCTGCATTGAGAAGCTCCTGGAACCAGGAGACAGAGAGAGTGGGAGCTGTAACACTCAAGGAAACAGAGACCCAGCAGCAGGAGACAGTACGGTGGGCTTTCCAGACCACGGAACAAGAAAGCTGAGTGCCTCTGGGCAGAGGTGGAGGGCCAGGGAAAGGCATGCCTGCAAACACAGCTGGGAAGATGCTGTCCTGATGGAAGAACTGTATATTTTGAGTGTTCCTAAGCTTGAATTGTAACCTGTTAGTTCCCTAATAAACCCCATAATCGTGAATATTGACTGTGAGATCTGTGAGGCCATTGCAATAAATTACTGAACCCAGTAGAGAGTGCCCTGGGAGGGATGGGTGGTGTCAGAGTCGGTAAAGATGTCAGAGAGCAGGCACATCTGACCTCTGCCTCATAGGAATCAGCCTTGGGCTGTTGATCCTGATTCTCCTTCCCCATCCGGAAGTAAGAGGAGGTCAGACTGCCCCCATGCTGTTTTTACAGCATGACTTATGGGATATAAATTTTCTTTTTCTTTTTAAACTTTCTCTCTTAAACACATTTTGTTAAACCTCCCATTAAATATTGGAAACTTAAAAAAAAAAAAAGTTGTTGCCAAGTGGATTCCAACTCAGAGACCCTATAGGACAGAGTAGGACTTCCCTATAGGGTTTCCAAGGTTGTAAATCTTTACTGGAACAGACTGCTACATCTTTCTCCCACAGAGCAGCTGGTCAGTTTGAACCACCTACCTTCTGGTTAGCAGCTGAGCGCTTAGCTACTGCACCACCAAGGCTCCTCTTGGAAGCTTCAGGGGAGGGAAAATTCCTTCTGCATTTAAGAAGTCAGTATAGTATACAAACATCTCCTGGATGGCACAGTTAAGCGCTCAGCTGCCAGCTGAAAGGTTAGTGGTTTGGACCCACTCAGACGTTATCTTGGAAGTAGGGCCTGGTGATCTGCTTCCAAAAGGTCCCAGCCTTGAAAACCCTATGGAGCAGTTTTACTCTGTATATACGGGCTCGCCAGGAGTCGGAATCAACAGCAGTTAACAACAACACACTTCAATTATGCTGTTTGTCAAAACGCTCTTTCAAAACAAAAACAAAAGACACACTCATTTAAAAACACAAGCAATTTAAAGACGTGACGTTTTGTTCAGTCTAAGATTAAGGTCCATTTGTTTTTAAAAGCACTGGCTTTACACAATTCAGTAGCACTTTAAAAGTCACTGAGCTACCTCAACTTCACACTCAATCACCTTCCAGGATGTCACCCACTGAAGTCCAGAATCAGTGCTGGTCTAATGTATTAAACACAATTCCAAAGCTGGGAGTGAGAGACATGGATAGTGACAAACAAAAATGTGTCCTTGCTTCCTGCTCCATGGGAATAAGTGCTTTTGTGTTAGAGAACAGCACATGTTTGCCAAATGACCTTAAGTTAGTTTTCACAAAATGTTAAAAAAAAAAAAAAAATCTTACTTCATGTCAAGCAATCTCATAGGCAGTTGCCAAAAATGCATACTACAATAAAAGCTTGCTAGTTCTTTCTCCATGATGCTCCCCACTCCCTCTGCGGAACATCCTGGCTGAGTGACTACCTGAACGTTCAGTACTTGCAGGCTACCCTCTGGTACCCCAAACACATGGGCTTCCTTCCACCAGTTGAGCTACTGCATACTAAGAATCAGTTCTGTTTTCTTCCCAAATCTGTTTATGCCATCTGTGCTTGTTAAATTTATATAATTTAATTAAATATTACATCGACTGAAGAAATGTAAGTATGAAAAGAAAGTTTTCAACAGAAATTAATTTAAATGATTTGGAAAAACTCAATAAAGATTATGTTGCTAAAATAGTCATCGAATTAAATGTAGAGGGCAAAAAAGAGGAAGACCCTCAATGACATGGACGGACACAACGGCTGCAACAGGCTCAAACACACCTACTCTTGTGAGGACGGCACAGGACCAGGCAATGTTTTGTTCTGTTACACATAAGGGCCCTATGAGTTGGAGCTGACTCAACGACACCTAACAACAACAGAACAACTTACTATCTTGAATATTGGGGGGAGGATGATAAAATTTTTAATTGATTTTGCCCTTGGATTGGTCCACAGCTATTTAAGTTCTCATTCCATTTTAAGGAAATGAAACTGGAAATCATGGACTCTACATAATAGACGTGGTTTACACATATGCGGTTTAGGCATAACTCTCTTCAGCTGATCCCATTCAGAGCAACGGCCTTGGCCCTACATCAAATATTTCATGAATGAATGTACATTTAGTGTTTTAAGTAAAAATTTACTCCGAAAAGCATACGTAATTTTTTATGATCCCTTCTTTACTGACTTTTGATCTAACAATAAACTACTTGACCAACTACATCAAAATAAAATAGTAATTAACTACATTAAAATAATTTCTACTGTAGTTCTTATTGTGAGTGGCTTTTTAACACTGTCATGGTTTACATTCCAAAACTCCAAATACCCTCATGTGGACATCTATCTACCCTATTGATCATTTGACAAAATATTTATACGTTACCAATAAACATTGGCCAGATTGATATTTCACTTAATCCATTTGTTATAACTTTCCAGGAAAAGGGAAAATATCATAGCTAGAAAGAAGGGAAATACATTAGCAATGTTCTCACAAGAACTGGACATGCCGCTGAGAATGCAACGGATGGTGCGCCTGACGGCATGCTGCCAGCGTCACTCCCATGGGCAGGGCACCCTTCTCTGAAGGACAGGCACTTCTCAGCACAGTTTTCACAACACCAATTGTGCATGAGACAGAACAACAAGGGAATATGATTTGCATTATGAGCAATGGGCAGGTCACAGTCAGGAGCCTACACCAACCACATGGAACAGAGCACCTATGCAAATCCATTTTTTTAATGCCTATGCTTTCTTATTTTCTTATTTCAATTTGTTTATCATAACAATGGCATAGAAATAACTGATTTTGGGTTTTTTTCTGTAATTTTTATTGTGCTTTACGTGAAAGTTTACAAATCAAGTCACTCTCTCACACAAAAACCCATATACACCTTGCTACACACTCCCAATTACTCTCCCCCTAATGAGACAGCCTGCTCTCTCCCTCCACTCTCTCTTTTCGTGTCCATTTCGCCAGCTTCTAACCCCCTCCACCCTCTCATCACCCCTCCAGGCAGGAGATGCCAACATAGTCTCAAGTGTCCACCTGATCCAAGAAGCTCACTCCTCACCAGCAACCCTCTCCAACCCATTGTCCAGTCCAATCCATGCCTGAAGAGTTGGCTTTGGGAATGGTTCCTGTCCTGGGCCAACAGAAGGTCTGGGGGCCATGACCACCGGGGTCCTTCTAGTCTCAGTCAGACCAGTAAGTCTTGGTTTGTTCTTTGATGCACTCAGTTTTATGAAGGTAACTCAGCTCCATTTCTCCATACAAAAAGAGCCTGTAGAATGTCAATTCCTACTTGCTACCTTATACTGTACACTGTACTTTTACATTTATTATTTCAGTGGAACTTCAGAAAACTCTACAAGGTAGCTGTAGGCAAGACATGTATAATTTATCTACATTTTACAGATGGGGTACCTGTTACCTCTGAGTCGAACCCAACTTATAGCGAATTTACAGGGTAGAGTAGAATTGCCCCACAGGATTTCCAACAAGCAGCTGGTGCATTCGAACTGCCAACCTTTTGGTTAACAGTCAAGCTCTTAACCACTGCATCACCAGGGCTCCACATATGGGGTAGCTGAGCCTTACTGGAGATTAAGTAACTTGCCCAAAAATTATACAGCAGGTTGGTGGTATAGCCGGATCTAGAATCCATTCTTGAAACCCTATTTTCACTAATGACTATTCCTCTTTCCCAAATTTATCAAATCACATGCCACATTCTAACCACTGTAACTCTGATTAAATTACAGAACTCTTACATATATCTAAGGCTTATTTAATAGTAAATAACCAATGCCTATTGAAGGCTCACAATGTGGAAGATATTATGCTAAGCACTTACCACGCATGACAACATTTGACCGTCATTACAATCCTTTGGAGGGTCATACATCCAACTAAGTAGGAGAAACGAGATTTGAACCCAAGAAGTCTGACTCCAATGGCCAAGTTCTCAATTGCTACACTATACTGCTAGCCAAACAGCCTATAAATTCACTGACAAAGAAGCTTTTTTGTATTCTTCTCTTCTGGACGTTTATACTTAGTACAATTTACTAAAATGAAGACTCTGATTCAGGAGGACTAAGGGTGGACCTTGACTCCACCGCAACAAGTTAAGGTAGGACACGAAAGTCTGCATTTCTAAAAAACATTCTCCAGATGAAGCTGATGTTGGTCCTAGGGCCATGCCTTGAGTACATACCAAGGCTCTAAAACACTGTTATGGATTGAATTGTGCCCCATCCCCCACCAAAGATATGTTGAATCCCTAACCCCTGCATGTGAATGTGAGCTTGTTTGGGGACACAGGGTCTTCCTTTGAAGATATTATTAGTTAAATGAACTAGGTTATATTGGAGTAAAAACCAAAACCAAACCCACTGCTGTGGAGTCAATTCCAACTCATAGTGACCCTATAAGGCAGAGCAAAACTGCCCCATAGGGTTTCCAAGGAGCACATGGTAGACTGGAACTGCTAACCTTTTGGTTGACAGCCCAATGATTAACCACTACACCACCATGGAAACCCATATTAGAGTAGGTGGGTCCTAATCCCTTCTGGCTTGCAAAGTAGAAGGTCAGCAGAAAAGAGGAAGACCCTCAACGAGGTGAATTGACACAGTGGCTGCAACAATGAGCTCAAGCATAACAATTGTAAGGATGGAGCAAGGCCGGGCAGTGTATTGTACTGTTGTGCATGGGATCGTTATGAGTCAGAACTGACTTGACGGCACCTAACAACAACAACGAAAAACAATCCCTTCTGAGTGTTACAAAAGGGGAGAACAGACATGGAGACAGTCACACAAGGGAAAGATAACTTCACAAGCAGCAAAGAAATGCCAAGGATTGTCAATAACTACTAGGAGCTAGGAGAGAGGCATGAAACAGTTCCTCTGTCAGAGCCCTCAGAGGGAATAAACACAGCAGGTACCCAGATTTGGATTTCTAGCCTCCAGAACCATGAGACAATAAATTTTTGTTGTTTAAAGCCACTTAGTTTGTGGTATTTTGTTATGGCAGCCCTAGGAAAGTAAGACAAACACATAAAACTTTTCTGCTGTAGTCCTGTCACAAGTGAATGCCTTCCTATTATATATATGATTCTGTGGAAACCAGAGCTTCTATATGAGTTGGGTATTTTACTAAAAAAAATAGGGTCACTATGAGTCGGAATTGACTCCACAGCAACAGGTTTGGATTTTTTTGGTTTTGGTATCTCAGAATGGTCCAAGGCCCCTTGATATCACTGATGACAGGAAACAAGATGGCCTTCAGCATTTAAAGATGAACAGGAAGTAGAAGAAGGAATCTCCTTTGCTCAAAATGTTATCATCAAATACAACTTGAATAAATTAATTGCTTGTGAAGATATACAAATTCTTCAGGATTAGAGTCATTTTTGACAGGACATGCTCTTTTTTTTTTTTTCAACTCTGATCAGATTTTTAAAAAATTTTTATTATGCTTTAAGTGAAAGGTTACAAATCAAGTCAGTCTCTCATACACAAATATACACCTTACTATATACTCCTAGTTGCTCTCCCTCTACTGAGACAGCACATGCCTTCCCTCCACTCTCTCTTTTCACGTCCATTCCACCAGCTTCTAACCTCCTCTGCCCTCTCATCTCTCATCCAGACAGGAGCTGCCCACATGCTCTCATGCATCTGGTTAATCCAAGAAGCTCACTCTTCACCAGTATCATTTTTTGTCCCATAGTCCAGTCCAATCCCTGTCTGAAGAGTTGGCTTTGGGAATGGTTCCTGTCTGGGAACCATGACCTCCAGGTTCCTTCTAATCTCAGTCAGGCCATTAAGCCTGGTCTGTTTATGTGAATTTGAGGTCTGCATCCCACTGCTCTCCTGCTCCCTCAGGGGTTCTCTGTCGTGTTCCCTGTCAGGGCAGTCATTGGCTGTAGCCAGGCACCATCTAGTTCTTCTGGTCTCAGGCTGATGTAGTCTCTGGTTTATGTGGCCCTTTGTGTCTCTTGGGCTCATAATTACCTTGTGTCTTTGGTTTTCTTTATTCTTCTTTGATCCAGGTGGGTTGAGATCAATTGATGTATCTTAGATGGTCGCTTCCTAGCATGTAACATCCCAGATGCCACTCTCCAAAGTGGGATGCAGAATGTTTTCTTAATAGATTTTATTATGCCAATTGACTTAGATGTCCCCTAAAACCATGGCCCCCAACCCCCCCTCCCCCCGCCCCGCTACACTGGCCTTTGAAGTGTTCAGTTTATTCAGGAAACTTCTTTGCTTTTGGTTTAGACCAGTTGTGCTGACCTCTCCTGTATTGTGTGCTGTCTTATCTACTATTTAATTAGAGAAAACCCCTCTCCCTCCCTCCCTCCCCACTCTCGTAACCATCAAAGAATATTTTCTTCTCTGTTTGAACTATTTTTCGAGTTCTTATAGCAGTGGTCTCATACAATATTTGTCCTTTTGCAAGTGACTAATTTCACTCAGCATAATGCCTTCCAGATTCCTCCATGTTATGAAATGTTTCACGGATTCATCATTGTTCTTTACCCATGCATAGTATTCCACTGTGTGAATCTACCATAATTTATTTATCCATTCTTCTGCTGATGAGCACCTTGGTTGCTTCCATCTTTTTGCTATTTAAACAGTGCTGCAATGAACATGGGTGTACATATATCTGTTCCTATAAAGGCTCTTATTTCTCTAGGATATATCCCAAGGAGTGGAATTGCTGGGTCGTATGGTAGCTCTATTTCTAGCTTTTGAAGGAAGTACGAAACCGATTTCCAAAGTGGTTGTACCATTTGACATTCCCACCAGCAGTGTATAAGTGTTCCAGTCTCTCCACAATCTCTCCAACATTTATTATTTTGTGTTTTTTAGATTAATGCCAGCCTTGCTGGACTGAGATGGAATCTCACTGTAGTTTTGATTTGCATTTGTTTTTTTTTAATGGCTAATAATCCTGAGCATTTCCTCATGTATCTATCTGTTAGCTACCGCAATGTCTTCTTTAGTGAAGTGCCTGTTCATACCCTTTGCCCATTTTTGAATTGGGTTGTATTTTTGTTGTTGTCATGTAGGTTTTAGAGATCAGACGTTGATCAGAAATGTCAGAGCTAAAAACATTTTCCCAGTCTATAGGTAATCTTTTTACTCTTTTGGTGAAGTCTTTGGATGAGCATAGGTGTTTGATTTTTAGAAGCTCCCAGTCATCTAGTTTCTCTTTATCATTTTTAGTAATGTTTTGTATACTGTTTATGCCATGTATTAGGGCTCCTAGCATTGTTCCTATTTTTTCTTCCATGATCTTTATCATTTTAGATTTTATATTTAGGTCTTTGATCCATTTTGAGTTAGTTTTTGTTTATGGTGTGAGGTATGGGTCTTGTTTCATTTTTTTGCACATGGATATCCAATTACGCCAGCACCATTTGTTAAAGAGACTGTCTTTTCCCCATTTAACTGACTTTGGGCCTTTGTCAAATATCAGCTACTTATATGTGGATGGATTTATGTCTGGATTCTCAATTCTGTTCCATTGGTCTATGCTTCTGTTGTTGTACCACTACCAGGCTGTTTTGACTACTCTGCCAGTATAAGAGGTTCTAAAATCAGGTAGAGTGAGGCTTCCCACTTTGTTGTTCTTTTTCAGTAATGCTTTACTTAACCGGGACCTCTTTCCCTTCCATATGAAGTTAGTGATTTGTTTCTCCATCTCATTAAAAGATGTCATTAGAATTTGAATCAGAATTGCATTGTATCTACAGGTTGCTTCTGGTAGAATCAACATTTTTACAATGTTGTCTCCCTATCCCTGAGCAAGGTATGTTTTTCCACTTAAGTAGGTATCTTTTGGTTTCTTGCAGTAGTGTCTTGTATTTTTCTTTGTATAGGTCTTTTACATCTCTGGTAAGATTTATTCCTAAGTATTTTATCTTCTTGGGGTTACTGTAAATGGTACTGGTTTGGCAATTTCTTCTTCAATATTCTTTTTCTTGGTGTAGAGGAATCCAACTGATTTTTCCATGTTTATCTTGTATCCTGATATTCTGCTGGACTCTTAGTTTCAGTAGTTTTCTTGAGGATTCTTTAGAATTTTCTGTGTATAAGATCATGTCATCTGCAAATAGAGATAATTTGACATCTTCCTTACCAATGTGGATGCACTTTATTCCTTTATCTAGCTTATCTGCTCTGGCTAGGGCCTCCAGCACAATGTTGAATAAGAGTGATGATAAAGGGCATCCTTGTCTGGTTCCCGATCTCAAGGGAAATGCTTTCAGACTCTCTCCATTTATGATAATGTTGGCTGTTGGCTTTGTATAGATGCCCTTTATTATGTTGAGGAATTTTCCTTCTATTACTATTTTGCTGAGAGTTTTTATCATGAATGGGTGTTGAACTTTGTCAAATGCCTTTTCTGCATCAATTGACAAAATCTTGTGATTCTTGTCCTTTGTTTTATTTATATGATGAATTATATTAATTGTTTTTCTAATGTTGAACCATCCCCCTGCATACCTGGTATGAATCCCACGTGGTCATGGTGAATTATTTTTTTGATATGTTGTTGAATTCTACTGGCTAAAATTTTGTTGAGGATTTTTGCATCTAAGTTCATGAAAGATATATGTCTATAACTTTCTTTTTTTGTGGTATCTTTACCTGGTTTTAGTATCAGGGATATGGTGGCTTCATAGAATGAGTTTAGGAATATTTTGTCCTTTTCTATTCTCTGAAATACGTTTAGTAGTAGTGGTGTTAACTCTTCTCTGAAGTTTGGTAGAACTCTGCAGTGAAGCCATCCGGGCCAGGGCCTTTTTTTTTGTTGGGAGCTTTTTGATTATCTTTTCAATCTCTTCTTCCGTTATGGGTTTATTTAGTTGTTCTACCTCTGTGTGTATTAGCTTAGGTATGTAGTGTGTTTCTAGAAATTCATCCATTTCTTCTAGGTTTTCAAATTTGTTAGAGTACAATTTTTCATAGTAATCTGATATGATTCTTTTAATGTCAGTTGGGTCTGTTGTAATATTGCCCATCTCATCTCTTATTTGGGTTATTTGCTTCATCTCCTGTTTTTCTTTCATCAGTTTGGCCCATGCTTTATCAACTTTGTTAATTTTTCAAAGAACCAGCTTTTTTTGGTCTTATTAACTCTCTCAATTGTTTTTCTGTTCTCTACTTCCTTGAATTCTGCTCTCATTTTTATTATTTGCTTTCTTTTGGTGACTGAAGGTTTCTTTTGCTGCTCTCTTTCTACTTTTCAAGCTGTAGGGATAATTCTTCGATTTTGGCCCTTCTTTTTGTATGCGTGCATTTATTGATATAAACTGACCTCTGAGCACTGCTTTAGCTGTGTCTCAAAGGTTCTGATGGGAAGGGTTTTCATTCTCATTGGATTCTATAAATTTCTTTATTCCATCTTTGATGTATTCTACAACCCAGTCATTTTTTAGCAGGGTATTGTTCAGTTTCCAAGTGTTTGATTTCTTTTCCCTGCTTTTTCTATTATTGATTTCTATTTATATGGCCTTATGGTCAGAGAAAATGCTTTATAATACTTTAATGTTTTGGATTCTGCTAAGGCTTGCTTTAGGACCTAACATGTGGTCTATTCTAGAGAATGTTCCATGTGCATTGGAAAAGAAAGTATACTTGGCTGCTGTTGGGTGGATTGTTCTGTATAATATGTCTATGAGGTCAAGCGGCTGACTGTGGCATTTAGATCTTCCGTGTCTTTGTTGAGCTTCTTTCTGGATGTTCTGTCCTTCACCGAAAGTGGTGTGTTGAAGTCTCCTACTATAATTGTGGGCCTGTCCATGTCACTTTTCAATGCTGTTAGAGTTTATGTATCTTGCAGCCCTGTCATTGGGTGAGGACATGCTCTTTTGATAGAAAGCTTTGATATTTCATACTTTCTACAGTAATTTCCTATTTCTGTGAGGTACTGTATAAGAGACATGAGCTTTGGCATCGAAAAGAACAGGAACTGGCATCCCAGCTCCAACTAACTACCAGTTGAGTGACCTTAGAGAAACTGATGTTCAAAGAGGTTGTCACTTTGCTATCAATGAAACTGGACTAAGGTTTCTTAACTCCTCTAATCTGCCATGAGAATTTAAATAAAATAACGTATCTAAACCACCTCACATAATATCTGCCACATCAGACCCATAACGACCCTAGAGGACAGAGTAGAACTGCCCCCTAATGTTTCCAAGGAGCTGCTAGTGGATTTGAAGTGCTGACCTTTTCGATTAGCAGCCATTATCATTTAACCACTGTACCACCAGGGTTCCTCTGCCACGTGGTAGGTACTCTATAATTTCTGCTTCTTTTTTTTTTAATCTTCCCTTTCCCCTTAGTATTTAAAAAAAAATTTTTTTATATTATTTTCTATAATTCCATTTTGTCTCAATTGGCAAAAACTAAAGGCAACAATAAAAATATTTTTGCCAACACTTGGACTTTAAAGGGAAAATGGTATAAAATTAGTAACAGCATGTATTCAACACCTATTGCACTCCCTGAGGAAGTTTCTACTATCATCCCCTTTTTACAGGTAAGGAAACAGGAGCAGAAATATTGAATCACAAGCCCCAGATCCTCCTCTGTTGGTCACTCAGACTCCTATACACTTTGCTCTCATAGCCACTGACCACCTGCCTCCCAGTAAACACAGTGGCCGTGCTTGGTGATGTAGCAGAAAGCAAAAGCAATCCCAAGCGGAAAACGAAACGAGCTTGGAGTTTTAGTTTTTCTTACTGAGGCTGCTTCCTTAGACGTATTTTACCAATTCCAGCATAAGTCCACTAAACATCCAAACCACATATTCGGGAGTTTTGTGCCCATTAAACGTAGTCTTGAATTTCAAACCAAACCAAACCCCGTTGCTGTAGAGTCGACTCCAACTCATCGTGACCCTATAGGACAGGGTAGAACTGACACACACAGCTTCCAAGGGCGCCTGGTGGATTCAAACTGCTGTCCTTTTGGTTAACAGCCACAACTCTTAACCACTACGCCACCAGCATTTCCAGTCTTGCATTCAGGGGTGCTTAAATACTTGATTTGATGTATTATTTCCCCTGGAGCCTGGTTCATTCTTAATTGCAGTACAGACCCTAACTGGGAACACGAGTGAGGAAAACGAATGCTGCAGAAGGACTGCATGCTAAATAATATAATAAATAAAGCAAACAAAAGAAATTAAAAACATCCAGGTGGACACTATACCCCCCTACACACTTTTTTTTTTAACCCTATATTCTATTAAACCGAAAGCATAGAAACCATTATCTACTATTAACCTTCAGAGGAGGAAGACATGGGGTCAATCATGACATCTCAAATTACCCAATCATTATCCCTGTTGAGTAATTCAGATGACACTACCTAAGACACTGTGTTAATTATATACAGGATGATGACAGATGTGTGCCTGGAAACTGATTGCAGATCTAAAGAGAGAGTCAGAAGGGAGCAATGAAAAGGGGATTCATAAAAGAATATCTGGCAATGCAGGCAATTACATAGAAACTGCACTAAATAATTATGCCCGTCACAATGACAGGTTTATAAATTCTTTCATTACTAACGGAAAAAATATTAGACACTTCATGATCCTCTATCTAAAAGAAATATGCTACAGTAGTTTAACAAAGTAGGATTTCATTGTTGCAGAAGTATACACTAAAAGCAGACTAAAGCGTTTTATATGTCAAGCATTAAACCCTAATGTGGGTTCAAGCCAACTTAATGTGTTATAATTATAGCTGTATTGTTCACCACAATAACCATATTCCAGGGCATAAAGTCATGCTACTTTGGAGAAGAAAGAGTCCTTGTCTTGGAAAACAAAGTTACCCAAACACACACACAAATATTTCAAAGGCTCTGGAGTCTCACTCCCCTTCACAACCTTTTGCACCTCAAATTTATTCTTATCTAATCCTGATATCTTAAACTCTCCTCTGTCCCATGACCTGTTCAGATATGTTCAATGGGGACTCTGAAGATGAGACAACTGAGTATTCCCAGAAGACTGGCCTTGCAAAGATGCTGATAAAATGCTAAACATGGAATGCTAAGAAACTAACAAAGCCCTATCCACCAGGCATCCTTCAATGGTCTCAATCTCACCAGAATGAGAATTTAAGTGCATATTTTTTGGTGTCAGCACTCCCTTGCAGCCCTCTATTTAGATCTGCAAAATGAAACATCACCAGGAACACCTGAGAAATAAAACCTAGCCCTGTCATCACGCCCACTGTTGGCAAAGACCAATTGAGTATACAAGTGTCAAAACTCTAAATATTTCACCTTAACTTACAAAGCTTTGCAAATACAAGTTGGAAAATGAGTCATGATCTGGGGAAAGAAGGCTAGCTACCATGAATCATCCTAGAACTTTTATAAAATTAAATTACAGAGAATTCAGTGAAATATTGCCTAGTGTTAAGAATTAAATATTATGAAATTAAAACTCCAAGGCTAAGGAAACACCCTGCCACCCTAAGACTGGAACACCCAAAGCCACACAGTTTTTAGTTGGGTTCCAAAAGCATAACTGAAATAGCTGATTTGCTGAATCTGCATTTGTGAAGGAATTAGTTAGACTGAAGCAGCATTTTCCCCCTTGACTAGGTAGGTAGTTTTGCAGATAAGCTTGTGAAGAATCTGAACCATAAAGAAGTTTCCCATCAAACTTCATCATAGATTCTGCAAAAGTTCTGAAAACCATCAGATAAACAAATATAATGCTAGTTATAGTACACTTGTTTTACTTACTATTACCAATCATTTTACTATTATTCTCAATGAATTATTTTAAGCTCTTTTTAGCATTCCCCGAATTAACATCTAAAAGGACGCGCTAAATTTAACATAAGCATTTTAAAAACAGAAATAAAGCAGGATCACTTTCGTGGATTCCCATGAAAAGTAAACAAGAACAGAAAGAATTAGCAGAACTTGTTGCTGTTGAGTCAATTCCAACTCATAGCGACCCTATAGGACAGAGCAGAACCGCCCCATAGAGTTTCCAAGGAGTGCCTGGTGGATTAAACTGCCAACCTCTTGGTTAGCAGCCATAGCTCTTAACAATTTCTCATTAGCACACTGATTTCTTGCCAACCCTTGAATACATGCCCATACACAGTTCACAGATACTGCAGTCTTCCACAAAAAAGTCAGTGTCCCCAAGCAGTGCGTTCACAAATGACTCTGCACTAGTTCCCACCTGCCACTCACAGTGTCATTTCTGCTGAACTCAGCCACAAAGACACTTTTGGTGCCCTTGTCACAGCTCTGGAGTCCTGGGGGCCACCAGGTAGCAGAAGGAGCCTCTGCCCTGCCTGGGAGAAGGCCTACCTTACACACTGATTTCCTCTTCAGTCCCACTCAGCTGGGGAGAACAAAGTGAAACGGTAGTGATTTCTTCTGGAGGAGCTTAAATACTAAGACATCAGGTATTGCATATAACAAATAGAGAAGATAAACTGTAACAAATCACCACCTTCCTGTTTAGTTTTGGGTGGCACAAACGGTTAAGTGCTCAACTACTAACTGAAAAGAATGGTGGCTGAAACCCATTCAGAGCTGCCTTGGAAGAAAGGCCTGGTGATGTGTTTCCAAAAGGTCACAGCCTTGAAAACCCTAGGGAGCACAGTTCTACCCTGCAACACTTGAGTTCACCACGACTCAGCATAGACTCAATAGCAACTGGTTTGGTTTTAATATGCTTTATAAAAAAAAAAATGTGCTATGTTTATGGTTTATGTGAAGGAAAAACTGTATTCTACAATCCGTTTTTTAATTTATTAACAGGAACCTTGTTTCTATTACAAGCAATGATTCAGTAAAGCCTTATTATTATTATTCAAGACTGCGACATCACAGACCAAGGCTCACCTTTACAGACCGGACTAAGCTAAGCTGAAACAAAGCAAGGATACTCTGGAAACACAATTTGCCTGTAATATTCGCCATACTGTAGAAACAAGCGATATCCTCTGGAGAGAAAACAGGAAAACAAATGAATTCACACAAGCTTTCAAATTATATATTTTGTTAAAAAGATGGACTGCAAGGACAACACCGATAAAATATACTGACTATACTCTTGGCTCAAAACGGCATTAGCTTTGGCACTGCAGAGCCACCGTACTCTGAATAAGCGTTTCTGCCCCTCCTGGCGACAGCGCACAGCACTTTACTGTTAACGTGGGGCGCCTTTGCTCTGGGAGGAGACCTACAGCCTGTGCTGACTTGGCTTTTTTCTGCAATCTCCCCCAAAGAAGAGCCGCTTTCACGGTCTTGAGAACCACAGTAACATCAACTAGGAAACTCCTTCTCCCTCTGTGGATTGTCATTTCAACTGCAAACACATCTCAGGAGACCACAATTTAATTCCATCTCCCTAAGCAAGTGAGCCAGTAACCACATGTGAGGTGGATAACCACTGGGCAGTAACCTGAGTCCATGCTATCGAGTGAAAGGTATCACCTCACTGGCACCGTCAGGCAGTTTGGATGGACACTCTTTTTACACATCTAGCCTGCTGCTGTATCACTCAGCCCTGGCATCAACTTCATATGTGGTAGCTTTGCTTCCCTCAGACGCTTGCTAGCTTCTTAAAGACAGAGACCATATTTAAGTTGTCTGCTTTGTGGAACGTATTACTGTATACATGGCAGGTCCACAACATGTTTGATTTCTTTTTGCAAAATAATTGTCATGTTTAAATAACTGAGACCAAAAAAAATTCCAAAAGAAGACACCGTCCGTCAAAATTTTCCACTCGGCTGCCTAAATTCCAAACACTCACATTGGAGCTGGGAGGCAGCAAACACTGAAATATAAGCCCTCACAACACACACAAAATAGAGACACGCTGCTTCTTAAATGTGACTCACATTTTCATGGAGAAGTCATTTCCAGGTATCTTGTCAGCATAGCAAATTCTGGCTTATCTAATCTGTTTATTTCACACAATGTTGTTGTGTGCCCTCGAGCAGATTCCGACTCAGAGTAACCCTATATGACAGAGTAAAACTGCCCCATAGGGTTTCCTAGGCTGTAATCTTTACAGGAACAGCAGATGGCCAGGTCTTTTCTCCCACGGAGCCACTAGTGCTGGGATCGAACTGGTGACCTTTCAGTTAACAGCAGAGTGCTTAGTCATTGTACCACCAGAGCCCCTTACTTCACAAAATAGTTCCTACATTGAGAATGTTTCATGCAGACCCCAAATTCTCATAAAAAGACCAGACTTAATGGTCTGACTGAGACTAAAGGAATCCCAGCGGTCTTCGTCCCCAAACCTTCTGTTGGCCCAGGACAGGAACCATTCCCGAAGACAACTCAACAGACATGGGAGGGACTGGACAATGGGTTGGAAAGAGATGCTGATGAAGAGTGAGCTACTTGTATCAGGTGGACACTTGAGACTGTGTTGGCATCTCCTGTCTGGAGGGGAGATGGGAGGGTAGAGAGGGCAAAACGGTCACGAAAGGAGAGACTGGAAGGAGGAAGCGGGCTGACTCATTAGGGGGAGAGTAAATGGGAGTAGGTAGTAAGGTGTATATAAGTTTATATGTGACAGGCTGACTTGATTTGTAAACTTTCACTTAAAGCACAATAAAAATTATTTTAAAAAAAGTTTCAAAAGAATTTGAACACAAAAGTGACATTCAGAGAAGAATGCTTTCAAAATGTTTAACTCTTGTTTCCTGAATTTTAACACTGTATCACAAATACTCATTGACCTCTGACTTCCAGGTGACCCCCTTTGATCATGAAATGATGAATGGACAATGTTTTGGGTCATACCACTTGCCTTAACAGCATGTGAGACTCACATTTTTTTCCTGCTTCAACTGTGCTCTTTCCATCTCGCTTTGTCACAACCCTTCTTTACATGAGGTGACTCATGAGCTCAAACTAACATAACCTACTATTAGTTGGACATTTTATTTTTACACATTGCAATTAGCCAGCATTTAATGATTGTTATTTGCACAGTTGGTTATCAAACCCACACCACCTTGCTCACATTCCCTTATCAGACAGAAGTAACATGCGTTTGAAGCTTTATTTGGAAATGTTTCATATACCCTTTTTCCACCCCACAAGTCATCACTCCCCCAAACTTTAAAAGTATTGCCTTGGTTTACTGATACACGAATGTGTTTCATCCTGTTGTATCATCCCTTTAAAAGCAAACCGGAACCCTGCTTTTGCAACGCTGATAGATGGTTCTGCACTGCAGACCTGTTCAGTACATATTAGCTGAAATTCAGTGTGCCAGCCCTGGCATTGAAGGCTCTCCAATCTTACTTTCGATTGTTCCCCCAAATAACACTGCTACTTTTACTTCTCTAACACTGCTTCCCAGACAAGGGGAATCACTCCCCCGGCACCTCCTGATTCACAGTCCACAATAACTATTCAATTCTGAACTCTTCCCTGTACTTAGTAGGACACGATCCAGCAGTGGAATGCTGGGAGAGCTCAAGAAGCCTCTGGAAACTATGGTCCTACTACCAGAGCCCACCTGAGTGCACAGAGGGGTGGAGGGAGATACCACTCTCCTCAGCATTGGATCACAGACAGGGTGTTTGGGAGAGGCAGGCAGTCTCAGGTACCCCCCCCCCCCCACTTCTTCATCTAGGTGAAGGCCAAGGCAGCCCCTCCATGCCTTTCAAGACCACGAAAGAGAGAGGATATCACAGCTCATCCCCCACAAGCAAAGCTAGCAGGTTTCAAGGGTGTGCGACATGTGTAGCTGACAGGACTCCAGCTTGGTTTAATATTCTGCTGTTGCCATCTTGAAATTCTTAGTAATTCTGAACAAGGGGCCCGGCATTTTCATTTTTTAAATAATTTTTGTTGTGCTTTAAGTGAAAGTTTACAAATCAAGTCAGTCTCTCACATATAAACCTATATACACCTTATTACGTACTTCCATTTACTCTCCCCCTAATGAGTCAGCCCACTCCCTCCTTCCAGTCTCTCCTTTCGTGACCATTTTGCCAGTTTCTAACCCTCTCTACCCTCCCATCTCCCCTCCACAAAGGAGTTGCCAACACAGTCTTAAGTGTCCACCTGATACAAGTAGCTCACTCCTCAACAGCATCTCTCTCCAACCCATTGTCTGTTGAGTTGTCTTCGGGAACGGTTCCTGTCCTGGGCCAACAGAAGGTTTGGGGACCATGACCGCCGGGATTCTTCTAGTCTCAGTCAGACCATTAAGTCTGGTCTTTTTATGAGAATTTGGGGTCCACTGTTCTCCTGCTTCTTCAGGGGTTCTGTTGTGCTCCCTGTCAGGGCAGTCATCGGTTGTGGCCAGGCACCATCTAGTTCTTCTGGTCTCAGGATGATGTAAGTCTCCAGTTCATGTGGCCCTTTCTGTCTCTTGGGCTCATAATTATCTTGTGACCTTGGTGTTCTTCATTTTCCTTTGATTCCAGGTGGGTTGACACCAATTGATGCATCTTAGATGGCCGCTTGTTAGCATTTAAGACCCCAGGCGCCACACTTCAAAGTGGGATGCAGAATGTTTTCTTAGTAGATTTTGCCAATTGACTTAGACATCCCCTGAAGCTACAGTCCCCAAACTCCCGCCCTTGCTCCGCTGACCTTTGAAGAATTCAGTTTATCCAGGAAACTTGTTTGCTTTTGGTCCAGTCCAGATGAGCTGACCTTCCCTGTATTGAGTATTGTCCTTCCCTTCACCTAAAGTAGTTCTTATCTACTAATTAATCAGAAAATAGCCCTCTCCCACCCTCTCTCCCTCCCCCTTCTCGTAACCACAAAAGAATGTGTTCTCAGTTTAAACTGTTTCTCAAGATCTTATAATAGTGGTCTTATACAATATTTGTCCTTTTGCATCTGACTAATTTCACTCAGCATAATGCCTTCCAGGTTCCTCCATGTTATGAGATGTTTCACAGATTCATCACTGTTCTTTATCGATGCGTAGCATTCCATTGTGTGAATATACCACAATTTATTTATCCATTCATCCGTTGATGGACACCTTGGTTGCTTGCAGCTTTTTGCTATTGTAAACAGTGCTGCAATAAACATGGGTGTGCGTATATCTGTTCATGTAAAGGCTCTTATTTCTCTAGGATATATTCTGAGAAACGGGATTTCTGGGTTGTATGGTAGTTCTATTTCCAACTTTTTAAGGAAACGCCAGAAAGATTTCCAAAGTGGTTGTACCATTTTACATTCCCAACAGCAGGGTATAAGAGTTCCAATCTTTCCGCAGCCTCTCCAACATTTATTATTTTGTGTTTTTTGGATTAATGCCAGCCTTGTTGGAGTGAGATAGAATCTCATAGTAGTTTTAATTTGCATTTCTCTAATGGCTAATGATCGAGAGCATTTTCTCATGTATCTGTTAGCTGCCTGAATATCTTCTTTAGAGAAGTACGTGTTCATATCCTTTGCCCAATTTTTAATTGGGTTGTCTGTCTTCTTGTGGTTGAGTTTTAACAGAATCGTACAGATTTTAGAGATCAGGCACTGGTAGGAGATGTCATAGCTGAAAATTGTTTCCCAATCTGTAGGTGGTCTTTTCACTCTTTTGGTGAAGTCTTTAGATGAGCATAGGTGTTTGATTTTTAGGAGCTCCCAGTTATCTAGTTTCTCTTCATCATTTTTAGTAATGTTGTGTATTCTGTTTATGCCTTGTATTAGGGCTTCTAACATTGTCCCTATTTTTTCTTCCATGATCTTTATCGTTTTAGTTTTTGTGTTTAGGTCTTTGATCCACTTGGAGTTAGTTTTTATGCACGGTGTGAGGTATGGGTCCTGTTCCATTTTTTTGCAAATGGATATCCACTTATGCCAGCACCATTTGTTAAAAAGACTATCTTTTCCCCAATTAACTGACACTGGGCCTTTGTCAAATATCAGCTGCTCATATGTGGATGGATTTATATCTGGGTTCTCAATTCTGTTCCATTGGTCTATGTGCCTGTTGTTGTACCAGTACCAGGCTGTTTTGACTACTGTGGCTATATAATAGGTTCTAAAATCAGGTAGAGTGAGGCCTCCCACTTTCTTCATCTTTTTCAGTAATGCTTTACTTATCCGGGGCTTCTTTCCCTTCCATATGAAGTTGGTGATTTGCTTCTCCATCACATTAAAAAATGTCATTGGAATTTGGATCGGAAGTGCACTGTATATATCGATGGCTTTTGGTAGAATACACATTTTTACTATGTTAAGTCTTCCTATTCATGAGCAAGGTATGTTTTTCCACTCACGTAGGTCCCTTTTAGTTTCTTGCACTAGTACTTTGTAGTTTTCTTTGTATAGGTCTTTTACATCTTTAGTAAGGTTTATTCCTAAGTATTTTATCTTCTTGGGGGCTACTGTGAATGGTATTGATTTGGTTATTTCCTCTTCGATGTTCTTTTTGTTGATGTAGAGGAAGGAATCCAAGTGATTTTGGTATGTTTATCTTGTAACCTGAAACTCTGCCGAACTCTTATATTAGTTTCTGTAGTTTTCTGGAGGATTCCTTAGGGTTTTCTGTGTATAAGATCATGTCATCTGCAAATAGAGATAATTTGACTTTTTCCTTGCCAACCCGGATGCCCTTTATTTCTTTGTCTAGCCTAATTGCTCTGGCTAGGACCTCTAGCACAATGTTGAATAAGAGCGGTGATCAAGGGCATCCTTGTCTGGTTCCCGTTCTCAAGGGAAATGCTTTCAGGCTCTCTCCATTTAGAATGATGTTGGCTGTTGGCTTTGTATAGATGCCCTTTATTATGTTGAGGAATCTTCCTTCAATTCCTATTTTGCTGAGAGTTTTTATCATGAATGGGTGTTGGACTTCGTCAAACCGGCATTTTTATTTTGCACTGAGCTCTTTAAATAAGGTAGCCGGTTCTGCCCACAGGACCCCCTACATTGCTACAGAGGTAGCTTGTCCCAAGGAAGGGAAGCACATCCCTGCCCAGAGCGTGAAGGAACAGGGGGGCCTTTCAAGGTGCAACTAGGAAGGTCTCTGAGAAGGAACAGTGACTCTGGCACCCAGTGCCTGCAGTAACCTGGGGTAGTCCCAGGCACAGATAAGACACCCAGATAAACATTAAGAGGGGACCTCAGGTAGGCTTTTACAGGATATTCTGCAAAACTTGCAGAAACCCACATACATTCTGCAAAATTTGCTCCAATCACAATGCAGTTCTCTGTCATGTTTTCTTGGGTCCCATCAGGCTAACAGCAAAAAAAGTATTTGCTACATACCCAAACAAAACCAAACCCAGTACTGTCAAGTCGAAGTTTTACTTAGGTAAAAACAACAGTCCATTTTTACTTAGGTAAAAACAACATCTACTACTTTTCTTTTTTTAACCCACACAAGCCATTTGTGACATGTAATTCAACAAAAAAGTTAATTCTACCTCATTATGTCAAAATTAAAATGAAGGTTTTTTTTTTCTTTAAATAATTTTTGTCATTGAGATATACACAACAAAACATACGTCAATTCAACAGTTTCTACATGTACAGGCAGTGACACTGACCACATTCCTCGAGTTGTGTAATCATTCTCGCCCTCCTTTTCTGATTTGTTCATCCCCTGTTAATGTCAATTCACTACCCACTAAGGTTCCTACCTAATCTTTTGAGTTACTGTTATTAATCTGAAGTGGATATTTTTTAAAAATGAGTTTATTTATTCCTAGACGAAAATTTCCTACACTTTTTTTCCTACCTCAGACATAATGACGAGCTGTCATATTCCCTAAAAAAAAAAAAAGATAAAATTACTGTAGATGCCATACTTTCGGTACCTGATACTTCTGCTTATTCAATTTTTAGTGGACTCTCAGGAACCCAGGACTTTTAAGAGTCTCTGTGGCGGGATGCGTAGCCAGTGATACGGTTTGGCGCTAGAGCACTGGAATAGTTCTTTTCAAAACTCCATTTTTCTTCGCAGTCGGTGAGAGATCTTGCAGTCAGTCTGGATTCTCCGATTCACGCCCTTGTCTTGTGCCTCCTCTGCCGTGAGAGCCGGGGCTCAGTTGCCTGCACTAGACTGTCAAGAGCCACTGGTTATGCCAACAATCCTTGTCCTTCCGTTTTATCATCAGTCCAGCTGGCAGACTGACCCCAAAGCACAGTCATACCATTGTTTGATCAAAAGCTGACAGGCTGTCTCCATCCAGCCCTCTGGGAGCAAAGTCCACACTTCCTCTTCCAGTTTCTCCAAACTCATTTCCTTCTACATTCTGACATTATTCTCATTTCCCTTTACAACTGTTAGCCACCTTCATTCTTGCTTTCCTCTGTTGCTGTGTGTGTCTGTGTGTGTGTGTGTGTTGGCGAGGAGAATAGGCTGGGAGCAAGGAGATGAGGTAGGGGAGTGAGAACAAACGAACAAACTCTCTAATCTGTCTTACTGGCTGTAACCCAGTTTGTATTCTACTTCTTGGTGAACTCTTCCCGACACCTCTGGTTCACACTTTGGTCCTTTAGTTGAACAGCAATATCTAGTGGCTCTTCGGAAACCCTGGTGGCGTAGTGGTTAAGTGCTACAGCTGCTAACCAAAGGGTCAGCAATTCGAATCTGCCAGGTGCTCCTTGGAAACTCAATGGGGCAGTTCTACTCTGTCCTATAGGGTCACTATGAGTCGGAATCAACGGCAGTGGGTTTGGTTTTTGGTTTTGGTTTATTGGCTCTTCATCATTCTCTAATTATGTCATGCATTTTAGAATTTCCCACCAAATAGAATATAAGCGCCCCATAAGCAGGGACCTCATCTCATCTGCATTCTGAATGAAGAGCCATTTGAAGGCTGTGATAGGGTCACTATGAGTCAGAATCGACTCGATGGCAGTGGGTTTGGTTTTGGTTTTGGTGGGTTGCACTGTGTCCCCCCCAAAAGATATACTGATTGAAGCCCTAACCCTCAGAACCTGTTCAGTGATCTTACTTGGAAGTGAGAGACCTTCCAAATATAATCAAGCTAAAATGAGGTCATGCTGGATTAGGATAGCCCGTAGCTAATGACTGGTTTCCTTATAAGAAGAGGGAAATTTTGGACACAGACAACACACAGAGGGAGGATGGCCGTGTAAATGGAAGCAGAGATTGGAGTGATGCTGCCATAAACCAAGGGATGCTAAGGATTGCTGGTAACCTCCAGAAGCTGGAAGAGGCAAGGAAGGAGTCTTCCCTAGAGTCTGCAGAAGGAGCATGGTCCTGCTGACCCCTTGACTTGGGCATTCTAGCCTCCAGACTTGTGAGAAAAATTTGTTAAGCCACCTGGTTTGCAGTACTTTGTTACCGCAGCCCTAGGAAACAAATACAAGGGGGACCCTTGGTGGTACAGTGCTTAAGCATTCAGCTGCTAAACAAAAGGCTCGCAGTTTGAATCCACCAGCTGCTCCTTAGAAACCCTGTGGGGCAGTTCTACTGTATCTGATAGGGCCACTGTGAGTTGGAATCGACTCGATGGCAACGAGTTTATAAGTACAGGTTAAGCACTTCTGAGCACCACAGTTTGCTTTAGCATTCCAGATTCATGAAGGAGACTCAATGTTTGCTTAACAAGGAAATTATCCTGTAAAAAAGTCTATGCAGAAAGTTCACCTAATCCTACTCATTTCCCTGTATCAATGCCCCAGTTGCTCTAAATAGAATTTGAAGAAGCCATTAACCAGGAACTATTGCACAATGTAAACAACACAAAATTGTGTCACCAAATTAGCCCAAATATACGCAGATACAAACTGCAAATACAACTACATGAGAAGCTAAGCCATTAATGGAGACCAGGCACCACTTCACAGCCATTTCTATTTCCATGAGTAAAGAAGAAAATTTTGATGTTAAGAGGAAATACTACTGAGTCTCAAAATCCTACAGAGTAGGTATAATTCTCCAATAACAAATTACTTTTAACAATATACTTTTAAGAACACATTAGCCAAAACACAGGAGTATTTACATCTTTTAATGCTATCAAAACATTTTTAAGTATGCCAATAAATTTATCATGGCCTGTCACAGCTTTTTATGAAGATAAAACATTTGCTGTCTATGCCACGGGGATACTTTTAAGAAAAAGTATTCTTTTGTTTTGCTAACAAGAAGCGCCGTTACATTCAAGTCTCTTACTTGTCACAGTGACTGTACTTCTAAATCATCCATAAATAAAATGTGTTACTGGGGGACGAATACTGTAGTACTTCTTATACTGTAATGGCAGGTTTTCCTAAGTATAATTTTGCCTCATAGTGACACATCACTGAATGATCTTTTCAGTTGTATGTCGCTGAAAGGACGGGTTGAGGGGGGAAGCATTCACAAGTCCAGGAGCACACAACGAGATGCAGTGTCCACCTACGCTGCCAGCATTACTTTTGAATAACAGCCCTGATAGTTGTCCTGTTCCAAACATCCAAAATGGCTTGATAACATTAAAAGCACAGGGAAAATCAATGCTCTTTTTTTAATACTGAAACTGAAAACAAAGTACCACTTCTTCCTAGTCACTACGAAGATTTTATGTAATCTCCACCCAAATAATACTTTCTGACCATGGACCGACAGACACTGCTACCCTGACCCAGTCTTTTTTCATTTCCTACTAAAACCAAATCTTCACCCTCTGTAGCTACTTGAATTTCTTTAGGAATGTCTGCTTTCCTATCTGGAATAGAGTTTAGAAGATACTTCCCATAAGCACTTAGGACACCGTAAAACACATTGCTGTTGTGAAATAACATTATCTGAAACAGCTTCCCACATCCTGGGACATTCCAACCCTTTAGGATTAATCACCTTTGTGAACACGCGTCATATTATCCGGGGTAAACTTTCTAAAATGAAAATCTGATCCTCTTATATTTCTTCAACATCAACCCACAAACTGGTGGATGAGGTCCAAATCACACGGGAAGCATTTTTTGCTGTGCATAACTTGCCCCTGCCTAACTTTTTAATTTCAAATATATTCTACCACATTAACGGACCTACACCTCTTAAGCTGGCTGTTCCAAAGCCCTATGCATTTCCCTCATACCCCCATACTTTTCCTCTTTACACCTATCAAATTAGGCCAGCGTTTCTCGAGTCAGCACGATGGGTATTTTGGGCCAAATAACAAAGATAATTCTTTTGCTGTTAAAGGTTGTCTTGTGCACTGTAGAATGTTTAGCAACATCCCTAGCTTTTTCCCATTAGTTGCCAATAGACATTCTCCCTCCCCAGCTTCCCCACCCCTGTAACAACCAAAAATATCTCCAGAATTTTCCAAATGTTCCTGAGGAAGTGAAATTGCCCCCAGTTGGATGAGACAGTCACTGAATCCCTAGATGTCCTCAATATGCACGAGTCCTTTCTGAGTCAAGTTCACTGCACATAGGTTACAGTGTGATATGACCCAAACCACAGCAACTCTGTTCAAAACTAACCAAGGATGCTCACCTAAAAGCAGCCATCTGTAGGTCAAGATCACCAACTGTCAGTTTGTCATACTGCAGTGGCTTACGTGTTGCTATGATGCTGGAAGCTATGCTTCCAGTATTTCAAATACCAGCAGGATTACCCATGGTGGACAGGTTTCAGTGGAGCTTCCAGAAAAAAGGACAAGGAAAAAAGGGCTGGCAATCTACTTCCAAAAATTAACCAATGAAAATCCTATGAATTCCAACAGAATACTGTCTGATATAGCACTGGAAGATGAGCCCCCTAGGTTGGAAGGCACTCAAAATACACAGTGGTCACCAACAACGGACTCCAGTATCCAGCGATCATGAAGATGGCACAGGGCCCTGGGAACATTTTGTTCTGTTGTACTTGGGGTCACCATGAGTTGGAGCCAACTTGACAGCAACTAACAACAATAATAGGTCAAGAAGGGCAGCTGATGGCCTACGATGGTGCTCTTGTATTGAACAATCAACTAACTCAATCAGACATACTCTGGGCCTTAGGATGAAGAAATTTAATTCCAAACGTATCAAAAGAGACATAGACAGAAACCAGGAAATGTGTACGATGAACAGAAATCAAGTGTCAGTAGACACACATGGCTAAGCAGAAGCCATGAGGTGAACAGGAGGTACAGACAGAGGCAGCTAGTAGCAACAGTAGAAGAAACTTGAGAATGGTGGGCCTAGAGCACTCATGTGGTACAGAATTGCTGCTGTGTTTGTTTGCCATAAGGTCTATTTATGAACCTGCTAAGGTTTGCTATAATCCTTATTCCCTTATTTAACCTTAAATATATCCTCAACAGGTATACCTAAAGAACTCAGGGTCCAACTTGAAGAAGCTCCCAAGGGTCAAATCTGGGACATTTTAAGCTATAAAACAAATGACAGTAAGCACTTATAACCTATAAAATATTTATTAGTCCATACTGGTATAAATACATAACTGCATAAATAAAGGAAGGAAAAGGGACAGCTCTTCTGTAGGGTAGAATTCCAACTAACAAATGCAGAAGGGATGATGGAAACAGAAGACTACTGTTTGCCAAATACCAGTAATAACTCTTGTAGGCAACAATCATTAGTGAATACTAACAGTGAGGAAACCCTGGTGGTATTGTGGTTAAGAGCTACGGCTGCTATCTAAACGGTTGGCAGTTCGAATCCATCAGGCCCTCCTTGGAAACACTATGGGGCAGTTCTAGTCTACCCTATAGGGTCGCTATGAGTCAGAATCGACTTGACAGCAAGGAGTTTTTTTTTTTTTTTTTTAGTTCACATTAGTGAGTAAAAGGTATGAGGAGAAAGAAGATATATGCAAAGTCTCAACCTATCTCTCTGCAAGACATTAATTACTAAGGGAAAAAATATCAAATTTACAGTGCAGAAACGCTCCTTAACCAGGTAATCAATGTTAACATCACCAGTAACAAGACATATCGAGACCACGTACCTTCTGATATGATGCACTGAGAACGGCACAATATAATATCCGTGGTATTCTTGACAAAAATTCATCAACTACAGTCTAATCATGAGGAAACACCAGGAAAAAAAACAAACTGAAGGTCACTGTACAAAGTAATTGGCCAGAATTCTTCAGAAGTGTCAAGATCATGAAAGACAAAGGCAGACTAAAGAACTGTCATGTTAGAGGACACTACAGAGATATGACTAGTAGATGTGGGATCCTGGATTGGATCTTAGACTAGAAAAAGGACATTAATGGGAAAACTGGCAAAATTTAAATAAGATCTGTAGCTTAGTTAATGGTATTGTATCAACCTTGATTTTGTGGTTTAGATAATTGTACTATGGCTATAGAAGATGTTAACATTAGAAGCTGAGTGAAGGATATATGATATTTCTGTATAATTTGTGTAACTTTTTTGTAAGTGTAAAGTTATTTTAAAGTAAAATGTTAAAAAAAATTTTTTTTAATTAAAAAGACCTAAAATATATATTCCCATCACCTGAGCTATTCCTTCCAAATGAAAGCATCAGATTAAAGCAAGTCACTTCACTGCCTAGAAATGCCCTTAATAAATCTGTCACATCCTCTACAAAGTGCCTCTGTTGCCCCTAGGAAGAGTTAGCTGCCCCTCTCTGTCTGGCCACAGTCACCCCTGGCCTATTACAGAATCACCTCAACTTGCAATTTATTAGTTCTTGTGTTTGTATTTTCTACTACAGTGTGAATTCCTCAAAAGTAGGGACCTCATCTTATTTAAGGAGTCCCTGGGTAGTGCAAATGGTTAAGTGCTTGCCTACTAACTGAAAGGTTGGTGGTTTGAACCCACTCGGAGGCACCCTGGAAGAAAGGCCTGGCAATCTGCTTCCAAAAGGCCAGAGCCTTGAAGACCCTATGCAGCACAGTTCTACTCTGTGCACACAGGGTCGCCATGGGCCAGAACTCACTCAAAAGCAACTGTTTTTTTTTTTGGGGGGGGGGGTTGTATCTTATTTATCCTTCCTTGTTCCTTAAGTAGCTAATAGAGTGTCAGCGCAGAGTAGGTACACAACATTAACATATGAATGAATGAATTCTTCATTAACCAAAACCATCTTCTGTTTTGTCTTATCCCATTAATAACACTGTAGGAACTGCTTCTTAATAAGAAAACGGGCAAAATTCAAATAAGGTCTGTAGTAGACTAGATGACTCCATTGTGAATCAACTCATATCTAATCATGGTGATATAGCCTAAAATACTGACTTCAAACTATAGTATAACCACAATAAAGGAATTTTTTTTTAAAAAAAGAGATCTACAATCCTATTACCAACACAAATTGTTTTATTTTCCATATTCTTTTATAGCATTTGTCTACATGCTTATCTAGTTCTAGATAGCTATAAATATAATGTGGATACAATTTTGAATTCTGGCTTCCCACCTAAGAAATATTGGCTCAAAAATATCATACACAACTTTAGAACTGCTTTATATCATACAACACACTCATCTGAATATCCTTGATGGTATCACTCTTCATCATTTGAGGATGAATATAAGATATGCGAAAAGACTAGACAATTATTCAGAGCCAACTCTCATTAAAAAAAAAAGTAAACAATCATGCTAAGTAATCCATTCTGGAGAACAACTGAAATAACTGTAAAGTAGTGAAACTGGTCTTCCTTTGAATCTTGGAAACTAGCTCTGAGAGCAAAAAAAGACTAAAAGGCAGCTTCATGGAATAAGTGCATTGTCATATCCGAGATATATGGGTACCAAAGGACAAGCATTCCTCAAGAGAGGAAATTGCCATGTATATACAGCAGGGTGGTCATGAGAATTAAGTATCATGTGCAAAGTGGAATGATACCTGGCACTAAACTTTGGTATCCCTCCATCCCAGCCACTCTTGTTACATAAGTGTGAATCTTGCCTCTTTCACTGGTGTTATAATGGGATTGTGTATCATGTAAAATGAATATATTTAAATCAAATTTCCATTTGTATTTTCTGGACTCTGATGTATAAAATCAGCTCCTTAGGGCCCAAATCACACTGACTGCAACCCTCTCAACTTCTAGATGTTCAAGAACTGTTAAAGACATTACCTGGTAGTGCCTAGGGGGAAATGCTCTGGAAGTGAAAACCATTTTCAAAACCTCTAAAACTTTTATCTACATTCAAATGATATAAGCCTCAGTTTAAATCAAGAGGCCTTGTTTGGGAGTTAAAATTTAGATTATGTACACAAGTGGGCTTTTACAAGTTTTCGTTTTCACAATTTTTGCTTTTTTTTTAAAATAAAAACAGCCTTTTCCATTTGCATTTTCATAATGGCATGTGTCGGTCATACTGTTTCACCACTAAAAATATATAATAACATAAGTACTGTTAAAGATGTGATGTTTAACATACTTACTCCTTCAAAAACACAACCATGTCACCAATGTCAGCTTTGTTGTTGTTTGGTTCCGATTCATAGCTTACCCTATGTAAGAAAGAACAAAATGATGCCCAGTCCTGCGCCATTCTCACAATCTTTGCTATGTTTGAGCCTATTGATGAAGCCGTCGTGTCAATCCGTCACTTTGAGGGGTGTCTTAGTTATCTAGTGCTGCTATAACAGAAATACCACAAGTGGATGGCTTTAACAAAGAGAAATTCATTCTCTCACAGACTAGACCAGAAATCCAAACTCACAGAGTAGGAGACCAAAAGTGCCAGCTCCAGAGGAAGGCTTTCTCTCTCTGTTGGCTCTGGGGGGAAGGTCCTTGTCATCAATTTTCCTTGGTCTAGCAGCTTCTCAGCACAGGACTCTGGGTCCAGAGGACACGCTCCCCTCTTGGTTCTTCATCCTTGGCGGTAGGAGGTTTCCCTATCTCTGCTTGCTTTTCTCTTTTATCTCTTGTACGATAAAAGGTGATGCAGGCCACACCCTAGGGAAACTCCCCTTACATGCGATCGATTGGGGCTGTAACTTGAGTAAGGGTGTTGCATCCCACCCTGATCCTCTTTAACATAACCTAACCTTGCCTCATTAACCACAGGCAGAGATTAGGGTTTACAGCACATAGGAAAATTACATCAGATCACAAAATAGAGGACAGCCATACAATACTGGGAATCATGGCCTAGTGAATACATTTTGGGGGGACACTATTCAATTCATGATAAGGGTCTTCCTCTTTTTCACTGACCATCCACTTCACCAAGCTTGATGTCTCTCTCCAGGTACTGGTCCTTTCTAATAACATGTCCAAAAGTACAAAAGACGAAGTCTCATCGTCTTCATTTCTAAGGAGCATTCTGGCTGTACCTATTCCAAGACAGATTTGTTCATTCTTCTGACAGTCCATGATATAATTTAATATTCTTTGCCACCGCCACAATTCAAAGGCATCAATTTTCCTTCAGTCTTCCTTAATCAGTGGTCAGTTTTTGCATGCACTTGAGGCAACTGAAAATACCATGGCTTGGGTCAGGTGCACCTTAGTCCTCACTCTCACATCTTTGCTTTTTAACACTTTAAAGAGGTCTTTTGCAGCAGATTAGCCCAACGCAGTAAGTCATTTGGTTTCCTGACTGCTGCTTTCATGGATATTGATTATGGACTCAAGTAAAATGAAATCCTTGACAACTTCAATCTCCATTTATCATGATGTTACTTAATGGTCCAGTTGTGAGGATTTTTGTTTTCTTTATGTTAACGTATAATCTATCTTGAAGGCCGTGGTCTTTGACCTTCATCAGTAAGTGCTTCAGAAGTTCTCTTCACTTTCAGCAAGCTAGGCTGTGTCATCTGCATATTGCAGGCTGTTAATGAGTCTTCCTCCAGACCTGATGCCATGTTATTCTTCATATAGTCGAGCTTTCCAGATTACTTGCTCAGCATACAGACTGAATAAGTATGATGAAAGGATACAACCCTGACACACACCTTTTCTGATTTTAAACCACACAGTATCTCTTTGTTCTGCTCAAACGACTAACTTTTGGTCCTTTCTCATGAGCACAATTAAGTGTTCCGGAATTCCCATTCTTTGCAATATTATCCATAGTTGGTTATGATCCCCACAGCTGAGTGCCTTTGCATGGTCAATAAAACACAGGTACACATCTTTCTGGTATTCTCTGCTTTCAGCCAAGACCCATCTGACGTCAGCAATGAATCCCTGGTTCCACATCCTCTTTTGAATCTGGCTTGAATTTCTGGCAGTTCCCTGTCAATGTGCTACAGCAACCACTTTTGAACAATCTTCAGCAAAATTTTGCTTGCAAGTGATATTAATGGTATTGTTCAATAATTTCCACATTCCACTGGATCATCCTTCTTTGGAATGGGGACAAATATGGATCTCTTCCAGTCAGTCAGCCAGGTAGCTGTCTTTCAAATTTCATGGCATAGACAGGTGAGTGCTTCCAGCACTGCATCCGTTTGTTGAAACATCTCAATGAGTATTCTGTCAGTTCCTGGAGCCTTGTTTTTCGCCAGTGCCTTCAGTGCAGCTTGGATCTCTTCCTTTGGTACCATCAGTTCCTGATCACATGCTACATCCTGAAATGGTTGAATGTCGACCAATTCTTTTTGGTATAGTGACTCCGTGTATTCTTTCCATCTTCTTTTGATGCTTCCTGTGTCATTTAATATTTTCCCCATAAAATCATTCAATATGGCAACTCAGAGGCTTGAATTTTTCTTCAGTTGTTTCAGTTTAAGAAATACTGAACATGTTCTTGCCTTTTGGTTTTCTGACTCCAGTCTTTGTATATTTCACTATTATACTTTGTCTTCTCAAGCCACCCTTTGAAATCTTCCATTCAGCTCTTTTGCTTCATCATTTCTTCCATTTCCTTTAGTTACTCTACATTCAAGAGCAAGTTTCAGAGTCTCTTCTGACATCCATTTTGGTCTTTTGTTTCTTTCCTGTCTTTTTAATGATCTTTTGTTTTCTTCTTGTATGATGTCCTTGATGTCATTCAACAACTCATCAGGTCTTCAGTCATTAGTGTTCAATGTGTCAAGTTTATTTTTGAGATGTCCTCTAAATTCAGGTGAGGTATACTCAAGGCTGTACACTGGCTCTTGTGGACTTGTTTTAATTTTCTTCAGCTTCAACTTGAACTTGCATATAAGCAATTCATGGTCTGTTCTGGCCTTGTTCTGACTGATGATATTGAGCTTCTCCATTGTGTCCTTCCACAGATACAGCTGATTTGATTCTTGTGTATTCATCTGGCAAAGCTCATGTGTATAGTTGCCATTCATGTTATTGAAGAAAGGTATTTCCAATGAATAGGTGACTGATCTTACAAAACTCTATAATGTGATCTCCAGAATCATTTCTGTCACCAAGGCCATATTTTCCAACTACCTATCCTTCTTCTTTGTTTCCAACTTTTAATTCCAATCACCAGTAATTATCAATGCATCTTGATTGCATGTTTGATCACTTTCAGACTCCAGAAGTTGGTAAAAATCTTCAATTTCTTCATCTTTGTCACTGGTGCTTGGTGAATAAATATGAATAATAGTTGTATTAACTGGTCTTCCTTATAGGCATATGGATGGTATCCTATAACTGACAGCACTGTACCGCAGGATATATCTTGAAATGTTCTTTTTGCCAATGAACGTGACATTGTTTCCCTTCAATTTGTCATTCCTGGCATAGCAGACCATATGACTGTCCAATTTAAAATAACCAATACCAGTCCATTTCAGCTCACTAATGCCTAGAATAGTGATCTTCAAGCATTCGTTCTCATTCAGTATCAGCTTTAGCAAGTACCAATCCACAGATACTTAGTTATCTTCCACAACTCATACTTAAAATGATGTTTTAATGGCTTATCATTTTCAAACATAACCAAATGTCTTTACATTCACATTTAGGAAGTCTGTCTAAATCATTATGAAACAAAAAAGAAAATTTTAAACAAAACATTTAGTATTTCAGGTCTTAAGAAGAGCCTGAAACACCTAACAAAAAGTGTAATGCTCCTTCTGGATAGGTGGTGTTTCATTTCTAACAGTCTCCTTAGGCTCAGAGAATTAAAACACTGTGGAGGCAAATCTCTAATGACTACAGAGCTTTTCAGCACTTTGTGTTGAGAGTCTAGCATCTGCATCACACTACAATTAGAATGTCCTAGAAATACAGTGATAATGTTCATGAAAGCTAGACAATTTTCAAGTATGGTGCTCTTCCTCACCTAAAAAAAAAAAAAAAAGAAGAAGAAGTCATGAGGCTTAATTTTTAAATCTGGAAAATTGTCCAGGGTTGCTCTAAAACCAAACATCAACTCTAGCACTATTCTTCTCCATGAAGCAAAAGAAAGAGGCAACTTAAAAATGCAAGGAGAACACTGTGGCATTTTACTTGCCTCACCCCTTTTCTGGTGATGCTCATGAAGACAGCAGCCTGCATTCCCAGTGTGGGTCTCTGATTCCTGGCTTGGATGGAGCAAAGTAGACCTTATTCGCAAAGAACTGTGTTTGTGTGTTCTAACCTGTCTGGGTGGCAGGTTATAAAGATAGATTCAAGGTACCTGTCTTTATTTTGCTTAACTCAGGACTCATTCAGGGCAGAATAGCAGCAGACATTCCTCAAAACATTGCAAGATAACAATGTTTTGTAACCTCTGCCCTCGAAGTCACTAGGGGAAAAAGATTATGGATGAGGCATAAAATAGAACACCAAAAGCTGGGGAGAAATTTTTTTTGGGAAATTAGAGCATTCAAAAGCCCCCATGTATACTAGGGAGTTTAAAAAAACTACATGCATGACAGGGAAAGATGCATACTCAGAAAAGACCTGAGAAGACCCTAAACTTTAATCTATGGCTGATCTCTAAGCTCAGTGCAAGCAAGAAGTGACGGCTAAGAACGAATAATAAATGGCCTGCTGAGCTTTGAAGGACTGTCCCAACTCTGAGCCAATCTTCAAACACTGGGAAAGTTTTTTTTTTCCTTCTTTTTAAACTGTTGTTGTCTGTTTGAGGAGGCTCTTAGTATTCAAGGAAATCTCTATCAAAACACTAGCTGAAAACAAGCTAAAGGAACAGAGAGTTGAGAAGGCACACATGGTAGCAAAGAAGGAGTTTCCCAGATCAGAGCCAAGCTGCAAAGACTGGAAGAGCAGCCTTTGTCTTCCTTCTTTCCTTGATTTCTTCCTCTCTTCCTTCATTTTTTGGCTCCAGGTGTTTAAAGAAGTCACTGGCTGACCAATCAGACAACAGAACAGAGACTTCAGTGGCCACACAGGACAAGGACTTCAATCTTTGCAAATGTAAACAGCATGGAAAAGTCACTAAATAAATTGATGACTGCAGCCCTCAACAATCAACAACAGCAAAGCCTGGGGAAGGGAGAAATTCTGATTTCCAAATACAATAGTCAAAATTCTCAATCATCAAGAAAATATTACAAGGCATACAAAAAATAGTGAAGTATGAGATATTCACAGAAAAACAAACAAGTAGACACCATCCTTGAGAAAGCCTAGACATCTGGACTTGCTAGACAAAGACTTTATATCAACTGTCTTAAATATTGGAAACCCCGGTGGCGTAGTGGTTAAGTGCTACGGCTGCTAACCAAGAGGTCAGCAGTTCGAATCTGCCAGCCACTCCTTGGAAACTCTATCGGGCAGTTCTACTCTGTCCTATAGGGTCGCTATGAGTTGGAATAGACTCGACAGCAGTGGTTTTTGGTCTTAAATATGCTCAAAGAGATTAAGAAAACCATGGATCAAGAACTAATGGAAACCAAGAAAATGATACATGAACAAAAACGAGAAAATTAACAAAGAGAAATTACAAAAGGAACCAAACAGAAATTCAGAAACTAAGAAGTATAATAACTAAAATGATAAATTCACTTGAGGGGCTCAGCATCAAATCTGAGCAGGCAGAAGAATCAGTGAACTTTCAGATAGGACAATTGAAATTGCCTACTCTGAAGAAAAGAAATAAAAAAGAATGAAGTCAACAGAGCCTAAGGGACCTGTGGGACACCAACAAGCGTACCAATGTGTGCATTATGGGAGTCCCAGAAGAACGTGGGGGACAGGTGCAGAAAGACTATTTAAAGAAATATCGGCTGAAATTTTCCCAAATTTGAGGAAAGGCATAAATTTATACATCCAAGAAGCTCAACAAAATCCAAGTAAGATAAACTCAAAGAGACTCACACTGATACATTTTATAATCAAACTGTCAAAAGACAGAATCTTGATAGCAGCAAGAGAGAATTGACAAAAGATTCTAATAAGACAAACAGCCAATTTCTCAGAAGAAAGAAGCCATGGAGGCCAGAAGGCAGCGAGATGATGTATTTGAAGTGCTGACAGAAAAATAAATGACTGTAAAACTGAAGGGGCCCTGGTGGTGCAGTGGTTAAGCACTTGGCTTCTACCCAAAAGGTCAGCAGTTTGAACACATCAGCTGCTCCATGGGAGAAAGATGTGGTGGGCTGCTTCCATAAAGATTTACAGCCTTGGAAACCCTATGGGGTAGTTCTACTCCAACCTTATAGGGTCACTATGAGTCAGAATTGACTTGATGGCAACTGATTGGGTTTTTTGTTTTTTTGTTTTTTGGTTTTATAAGACTGAAAATAAGCAAATACCCAACTAAAGAAACAGTAAGACAGGACAAAGCAGAGGTTCCTAAATGGCACTGTGATCTTCAAACAAGCTGATCAGAGGCAAAATTTTGAGCCAAGCATTACTTTGGGGGAGAACCACAGCTTTCCACAGGGTTTCAAAGGCTACAGTAAGCCCCAAAAGACGTCTCACTTATAAAATCAGCATCTGGACTAAATTTCCCATGTCAGTTATACATTCTAAAATACTATACTGACTTTATACCTATTCTTGTTTTTATGATAACATATGATGAATAAATGACCTTTTCATAAAATCTATCAAAAGTTGTAAACTTGTAAAGTACTGGTAAAAATTGCTATCACCTGGCATTCCTGATAGGCTACAAAAACAGCAAATCCCAAAGTTAGCTGTTACTAAAAGTGATTAACTTTTCAAAGCATTTATTGCAAGTAATCTCCTGATTCAGTTATGAGTCAAAATGTCACAAAGCAAAAAAGTCACTTGAATTCACTAAATACCAGAAATACACTCATGAACTTTTTGGCAACTAGACAAAGGTTATAAACACTGAATAATGTGATAGGTCTTTTAGTTCAAGGTTAAAGTGACATGACAACATAATGTGAGTTATTTTCTAAAAATTTTTTTTCTTTTTTGTTCTCCCTATTAACATTTTCCAGACTAATTGGTCAGCGCCTGCCTCAGGCATGAAACTGGTATACAGGCCAACTGGCTTTTCTCCTTTCATTACACTAATTTCTACAGAAGATTGTGGCAAAGACAGGGGTGTTAAGAGGAACGCAGATGGGTCTCATTTTTCACAATAGGAACTTCACAGAATGTGCTTTCTTCAATGCAACAACTTTCATATATGCCCTGTGCCTGGCTGTCACGTATAAACCATTCAGACCTCTCTCCCAGGTACAGAAATACTGGGGCATATACTGGTGGCATTGCCAACCTGGTCAACTTTTTGTCTACAGATTTGACAGCATCTCTCAAACCCCAAAATATTTGCATTCTTTCCAGTAGATTTACCTCTAGGAACCTATCCTAAAAAAAGTTAATGATCCAAAGAATGTTAAAATCTATAGCCAAGAAGATAAAAGGAATAAAAATAATGGGAAACAACCCAAACGTCCACTCATAGGTTAAATTATGGTTTATCTAGTCACTGAACATTATTCATCATTCAAGTATGAAATATGAAGGTTATGTAACAACATGGAAAAATATGATTAACGAGAAAGGATACATAGTTACATATAAAAGCCATGCTATATAAAAGCTATGTGTACATATGTATTAATTGTATTAATGAAACTGTTATTAGTGGTTCCCGTTAAGAAGTAGGGTGTGACAGAAATAAAGAAAATTACGACAAAATGTTATAAACAACTCTATGGCCACAAACTGGATAACCTAGATGAAATGGACAATTTTCAAAGCACACAACCTACCCAAACTGACTCAAGAGGAAATAAAAATCTCAACAGCCCCATAACAAGTGAAGAGATAAAAATCAGTGATCAAAACCTTCTCAACAACAAAAAATTCCTGGATCACATGATTTCACTGGGGAATTCTACCAAACATTTAGAGTAGAATTTATACCAATACTGTTTAAGCTCTTCAAAAGATAGAGAGGGAAGGAATACTCCCTAATTGATCAGTGAAGCAAACAGAACCCTGATAATCAAACCACAGACACCACAAAAAAACTATAGGCCAACATCTCCTATGAATATAGATGCAAAATCCTCAACAAAATACTAGCATACAGAATCCAACAGCATACTGTAAGAGTCATACACCATGACTAACGGGAATTTATTCTAGGAATGTACGGATGGTTCAACATTAGAAAACTAATCAATGTAACACACCACATCAACAAAACAAAGGAAAAGAACCACATGATCATCTCTGTGGATACGGAAAAAGCATCTGATAAAATTCAACACCTTTTCTTCATGAAAACCCTAAAGAAGATTAGAATAGAAGGGAAATTCCTCAACACGATTCAAGGTACATATGAAAAGCTAACAGCTAACTATACTTAATGGAGAAAGACTGAGAACTTTCTCCCTGAAATCGGGAATAAGACAAGGGTGCCCACTCTCATCAATTCTATTTAATATTGTATTAGAAGTCCTAACCAGAGCAATAATACGAGAAAATAAATAAAAAGTACCCAGCTTGGAAAAGAAGAAGTAAAATCATCTCTATTTGCAGATGATATAATATATAGGAAATCCCAAAGAGTCTACAAGAAAACTTCTAGAGCTGACAGCAGAATTTAGCAAAGCTGCAGGGTACAAGGTCAAAAAACAAAAATCAGCTGGGTTTCCATATATTAGCAATGAGAAATCTAAAGGGAAATTAGAGAAACAATTCCATTTATAATAGCATCTAAGAGAACAGAATACCTAGGAATAAATCTAACCAAGGATGTGAACGAGTTATGTAATGAAAACTATAAAACACTGCTGAAAGAGCTACAATAAATGGAAAGATGTTCCATGTTCATGGATTGGAAGACTTATTAAGATGTCAATACTACCCAAAGCAATCTATAGATTCAACACATTCCCAATCGAAATTTCAATAGCCTTCTTCACATAAATAGAAAAACCAATGCTCAACCTTATATGGAATGGCAAGGGGCCCCATACAGCTAAAACAATGTTAAAACAAAAGAAAAATGTAGGAGGACTCACACTTCCTTATTTTAAAATATACTACACAGCTACAGTAACCAAAATAGCCTGGTGCCAATATAACAATAGACACATAGACCAATGGAACAGAATTTAGAGTCCAGAAATAAACCCACACATCTATGGTCAAGTGATTTTTGACAAGGCTGCTAAGTCCATTTGGTGAGAAAGAAAAGTCTCTTCAATAAATGCTGCTGGGAAAACTGAATTCCCACATGCAGAAAAATGAAACAGGGTCCATGCCTCACATTATACACAAAAACAAATTAAAAATGGATTAATGACCTAAATGTGCAAACTAAAACCATAAAAACCTTATAAGAACCAGCAGGGGCAAAACTATCAGGCCTAGCTTTCAAAATGGATTATCTAAAATAATAACAAAAGCACAAACAGCAAAAGACAAAATAAACAAATGGAATCTCATAAAAATTAAAAGCTCTTGTTCATCAAAAGACTTTACCAAAGAGTGAAAAGGCAAGCTACTGACTGGGAGAATATCTTTGGAAATCATATATCGGACAAGAAGCTCATAACCAAAATATATATAGAACTTCGACAACAACAAGACAAATAACCCAATCATAAAATGGGCAAAGAACGTGAATAGACATTTCACCAAAGAGGGCATTCAAATGGCCACCAAACACACGAAAATATGCTGAGCATCATTAGCCATCAGAGAGATGCAAATCAAAACTACCATGAGATATCATCTCACTCCCACTAGAATGGCTAAGACAAAAAAACAAAAACAAAAGATAACAAATGTGGGTGAGGATGTAGGGAAACTGAAACCCTTATCCACTGCTGGTGGGAATGCAAAATGGTACAGCCATTGTGGAAAACAATGTGGCAGCTCCTCAAAAAACTAAAAACAGAACTACCATATGACCCAGCAATTCCACTCCCAGGTATATACTCAAAAGACTTGAAAACAGAGACTCAAATAGAGACTGTTACACCATGTTCACTGCAGCACTATTCGCAATAGCCGAAAGGTGGAAACAACCTAGATGCCTATCAACAGACAAATGGATAAACAAAAATGTAGCACATACATACAACGGAATACTACTGGCCAGTAGGAGAAACGAGGTCTTCATACATGCTACAGTATGGATGGAGCTTGAGGACATTATGCTGAGTGAAGTAAGTCAATCACAAAAGGACAAATATTTCATGAACTCACTTAAATAATAAGACAAGAAAAGGCAAATTTATAGAGATCAAAGTTTATTAGTTGTTACCTGAGGTGGTAGAAAGGAGGGAAAGGGGTGAACAATGATGGAAAAATTGAATTAAGGGTAAGGCTGCACAGTCGATTACTGTACCTGCTCTCAATAAGTTGTGCTGAGAGTGAATCCAACTGGCTGAGGTAGATAAACTCTGGCTCAACACTCCTAACTGAAGCCTCCTCACACGAGCTTCCCCGCCTCTTGCCTCCTATCGGTTGTAAGAATGTCTTCTTTTCAGAGTAAATAACCTTCTCTTACACTTTGTCAGCAGCACGTAAATGGCAACTTCCTCAGGGTTGTTCTTCCGGGCTCCCCACCGGGTGCAGAGCTTGCAAAGCATCCCAGAGTGAGTCCTGTTCGACCCCCAGCGGCCCGCACAACAGACTCTATCTTCTTCGACAGCCCTTGGTGGGGGTGCCCGTCTTGAGCTCCAGCTGCATGCGCATCTGATTTCCATAATCCCTCCTCTACTCTGGGAAACCTCCACCCATTTCATGAATAAAGATAATGCCTCTCCCCACCCCCGCCCTAAAACCTTTATAAACCCTGGGAGGTCCTTTGTTCCGGGAGAGACTAAGGCTAGCAGACATGAAAGCCTCTCTCTATCCGTCTCTCCCTCGTGAGCCTCTGCCTTCTTTCTACCACTAATAAAAATAAACCTTTGTTGTGTGGAACTTCTGAGCCTCTCCTGGTCATTCTTGGTTAGAGGAAGGCAAGAACCTAGGCAGAACTTAGTTTTGAACTGGGAAATCTTAACCTGCAATGGAACACCTGTAAAATGTTGAACTGGCAAAAGTAGTGTGATAGAGATATTAAAAAAAAAAAAAAAAAAGATTAGCTGCTGAGACTGCTTATGTACAATCAAACAACTCTTGGGATTTGGTTCCTTGGTTTGGCGGTTTAGGGTTATAGTGTCTTGGGACATCCCAGTAAGCTGGCCTAATAACGTGTTTGGTGCTTCTGTTCTACCTCCTAGTTCACTGCATCATGCCTGGAGTCTTGAAAGCTTGCAAGTGGCCATTCAAAACTCAACAATTGGTCTCTCTTCATCTGGAACAACCGAGGAAGAAGGAGAGTCAGGAATAGGAGGAGGATATGAAATGTGTGGCTAATTGCTTCCATAAACAACTGCCTCTTTTGCCCTGAGACCAGAAGAACTGGATGCTGCTCGGTTACCATCACTGAAAATTTTGATCAAAGATTCCATAGAAAAAAATCCTCAACAAAACGGGGAAAATGCAAAACAGAATTTCAAATTCTCATGGACTCTAACTTTCTGGAACCATAGAGCGTGGACGAATCCGTGTAACTATTGCCCTGAGATAATATTTAAACCTTAAACCAAAAATATCCCCTGAAGTCATCTTAAAACTGAATAATAGCTTAACTAGTAAAAAAGGTCTACCTTGAGCAGTATGTTCTTTTAAGAAGTATCTATCTATATGGGATCAAAGTGACAATCAAAACCAAAAAAATGAAACCCACTGCCATCAGGTCGATTCCAACTCACAGCAACCCTATAGGACAGAGCAGAGTTGCCCCACGGAGTTTCCAAGGAGCACCTGGCAGATTCGAACTGCCTACCTCTTGGGTAGCAGCCGTTGCACTTAACCACCATTCCACCAGGGTTCCCAAATGGACAACAGCAATGAAAGATTAGATTGGAAACTTAGGGGGCAGTTAATTTATGTTAATGGGGCAAGAACAACTTAGAACTAAGAACAGTGAGAATGGCTGCACAACTCAAAGAATGTAATCAACGTCACTAAATTGTACTTGTAGAAACTGTTGAATTGGTGTATGTTTTGCTGTGTATATTCTCAACAACAACAAAGTAAAATTTAGAAAAAAAAAGAAGGGTAAGGTTGGATCTAAAGGGAAGATTCAAAAAGACACTTTCACTCTTTTCATTTTTCTAAATTGTTTTAATTTTTACAATGAAAATGTATTTTACTTTGGTAGTTTTCACTTATAAAATGAAAACAAAAGCATGAATACATGAAAATATGGACCGGTTAGCACTGGTGATACAGTGGCTAAGAGCTTGGCTGCTAACCAAAAGGCTGGTGGTTCAAAACCGCCAGCTGCTCTGAGGGAGAAAGATGTGGCAATCTGCCTCCATGAATATTTTACAGCCTTGAAAACACTACAGGGCAGTTCTACCCTGTCCTGTAAGGTGGTTATGGGTCAGAATCGATCCGATTGCAGCAAGTTTATACTCAAATATAAAAATACAGAGTTAAAATGGGAGGATTTTTTTTCCTATATCCTCCAAACTTTCTGCAATATTATCTCCTTTAATTAAAAAAAAAAAAGAAGCTATATAATAACTGTCATCTTTTTTTTTTTTTAATGGTCATCTTTTGTCAAGCAAATAATCACTCCTTAACCTCCTTTTCAATTTTAAGATTCTACTCACAGTATAATTTTACATCACAACTTATTACACACTTAATATTTACTCCAGGCAAAATGGCATCACTCTAAACAGTATTTTTTTAATTATGTGATGAGCTTATCAGTTACCTGTCCTGTTCTTCATCATTACCACTGAAGCCTTTTGCAGAGCCAAACCAGAGGAGGCTTGCAGCCCAGCAGTGAGGAACACAGGGTCTAGAATCACAAGTCCTGGCTGTGGATTCCAGCTCCACCATTAGTTGCATGATCTTCATTAGCTAATTTCTCTTTGCCTCAGCTTTTCCACTGCAAACTGCTAATTATAATATCTATCTCCCAAGGTTGCTCTGAGGATTAGCGGAGAATACTAATGTAAAGCACTTAATTGCATAGTAAGTGCTCGATAAACAAACAAGCAAACAAAAAAACTCAATGCTATTGAGTCAGTTCTGACTCATGACAACCTCACGTGTGTCAGAGTAGAACTGTCCTCTATAGGGTTTTCAATGGTTGATTTTTTGGAAGTAGACTGCCACGTATTTTTTCAGAGGACCCTCTGGGTAGACTTGAACTGCCAACCTTTCAGAGAGCAACCAAGTCCATTAACAGTCTGCATCACCCAGAGACTCCAACTGGTCAACAGGGCCCTGGTGGCACAAAGGTTAAGAGCTCAGCTGCTAACCAAAAAGGTCGGCAGTTCAAATCCACCAGTCACTCCTTGGAAACCCTATGGAGCAGTTCTACTCTGTCCTATAGAGTCCCTATGAGTTGGAATTGACTCAACAGCAACAGGTTTTTTATTATAATAATTATTGAAAAAGGCATATGTAATAAATTTATCTACAGTAATAATCAATTATTATAATTACTGAAATACACATTATAACAAAAATGAAAGTATACTTCGTGCATCAAATTTTGACCATGCATAAAATTTCAGTTTAAAAAACAAATTTTAATCTTTATATACCATTTATTACTGTACCTTAGACATCAAGGGAACAATTAAAGAAAAAAGGTTTGCAGTGGTATCATTTTTACCTCCCCTGCCCATTAACACTGCATAATTAATTGTGAATTAAACCTGTTTCCCTTAAACATCTCTCCTCCTAATTTGTAACCACAGTAATTCCTGACAAAATTTTAGTGTTTTCCTCCAGTTTCCCACTAAAAGGGAGAAGAAACCATGTAGGGCTTAATACGATGGATACCAGAATGGCAAAAAATACAAACTTTACTTGAACACAAAAAGAAGAGTATTTATACCGAAAAGTTTCCTTCTTTCTGCCACTCTTCGGATCACTCTTTGAGAAGAGGGGTTCACCAAATCAAAAGCAAAGATTTTTCTCTGAGGTAAATCTGCTTAGATCAGAGATCAAAAGGCAAAATATCATTTTTCTTTTTTTATGCCTGGACTTCCTGCTGTAAAGAAAATCCCACTAGTTATTCTTAGTTGATTCCTTCTTGGGATAAATATTTCATTACTTGAGACGCGGCAGGGCTACACTCTTGAGTTGTGAGTATACCGATGTGGGACAAAACACTGTTGTCTAGATTTCTATTGTTTACAAAAGGAAATGCTTTCATTGGGAACAGCCTAAGGATTATAGGTCAAATTCTGTCTCATCTGCTTCAAGCAAAAATTTTATCAAGATGAATTGTAAAAAATATTTATGAATACATTATCAACCATTTGATTTCTATGTAGCAATTTTTGAGATGTAACCACTTTAAATTAGTTGAGTCATTACAAAGAAATGAGCCTTCACTATAAAATATGATGCCAGAATATGTAAAGTACAAAATAAATATTATTTATACTATGGTACCAGTGAAAGAGTCAAGCTTTTTTTTAGAAAGTGAGGGCAGAAACTTTGTAAGCTCTAAGATGGCTGACAAGTTGGGGGCACTCTGAGAGGATGCCATCCCCTCCAAGGGAAAGCTGCTGTGGGTCCTAGGACACGTGCACAAGGGCATCCTATGGCTGGCAGCAGTCCCAAAGTCTGGAAGTGTTTTACCACAAAGCATCAACTGCTAGCAATTTGAGTCTGTTTTGCCTCTGCCCATGACAAGAATCAACTTGTTCCAAAATTCCACAAAATATGTTTCTTTTATGTTAAAACTCTGCTGTTTCTGGAGAAGTTAAAAGGTAGAATTTTTTACACATGTGGACAAAAGCTATATTTGGACCTTTCAGTCTCTCTACAGAAGAAAGAATTTTTAAAAGAATTCCCCCCTTCTGCTGCAGTTTATTATAAAAAAGTCACTGACTTTCCAAAATTTTTAAAAGTAAACCTTGTTTCCGTATACAATCCCTCTAAAAGTTCAAGAAGTTTTTTTTCTTTTTTGTTTTTAAAAAGGAAAACGTTTAAGTGAAGCATTTAATCCCAATTAATTCAATTTAAAAGAAAATTACTTAAGAGGCAAATAATTATGCTCTCTGTTTTGGATCATTTTTTCTAGTCAATCTATTTATAAACAGATAGGTTGTATATTTTCAAATAATTAATAATCCTAGTATTATTCAAAGTATTATATACCTGGAAACCTACAAAATAGAATCATGATTTCTTATACTTCACTTTAAGTACATGTAAAACCTTTTGAAGTGTAATTCAAGGCCCTCTGAAGCTGTACTACCTGACCATACTTCAGTTTCATACAGTGAAGACCAACAGACTGAAATCTAAGACAACAAAGATTATAAACCATGACACTGTAATATACCTGACTCAATTAGATAGCAAGTGAACAGACAGGCTATGAGAACACTGTAAGAATGAAATAAAGCTTAGCATGTGGCTTACCTGAAAATAAAGTTAACATTCTGACAAGCATCATTTTCTTTCAAACCATTTCACTTACCCTACACCAGGATTTCTCAACCTCTGCACTACTGACATTTAGAGCAGGAAAATTTACAAAGAATTATGTTGTGGAGGGCTGCCCTGTGCATTGTAGGCTGGTCTGCAGTGTCCCTGGCCTCTGCCTACTAGATGCCAGTCTCATTCCCTACCCTTAGTATTAACAGTCAAAAAATGACTCCAGACATTGCCAAATGTCCTCTAGCAGCAAAATCCCTCCTGGTTGGGAAGCACTGCTCTCCACACTAAAAAAAAATCCACAGTTAATGTGGATAAAACCCTGAAATATGATTTTATTTGAAAAGACTTTTTATAAACAGATATATATTCATGATATATATCTCTTTATTAAAGATATATATATATTTGATTACTTGTACTAACCAAGTTAGACTTTGTAAATGGAGTCAATGCTATTAGAAAGATGTGATCATCCATTCTGAAGGAAGAAAAAGTTGACAGGACATTGTACTAACTCCATAACTGCTAGAGGCACATGCCACCCCATCATGTCTGGAATCAGGAAAGCTTTTGAGATAACCCAAATCAGTTGCCATTGAGTCCATTCCAACTCTTGGTGACCCCATGTGTGTCGGAGTAGAACTGTGCTCCATAGGGTTTTCAATGGCTGATTTTTTGGAAGTAGACTACCAGTCCTTCCAAGGTGCCTCTGGACTCGAATCTCAACCTTTTGGTTAGTAGCCAAGCACATTAACCATTTGTACCACCCAAGGACGAAATGATAACCAGGACCCCTTAAAATTCTAACACAAATTGTCAGGATGGGGACAGTGACTGTTCATGGTGAATTGCCTAAAAGTTTTTTTAATATCTGTGGCTGTGTCAAGATCAGATTAAGATGAAAACAAGAAGTCTTGGTAGAAAGTATTCAGGAAAAGAGTATAAAATTTAAGACAGTCCAAATTTTTTGTGTGGGGATAACTAATTAACTGGTCTTAGTTCATTTCCGATTTTGTTTTCTTCATCTAAGGAAAGCTGTCCTTTTCTGAAGAAATTTCAAAAAGAAGGTATTTTACATGCACACGGGGCGGGGGGTAATATCACTTAAAAAAAAAAAAAAACACTGCCCATCTAAAGACTTGCATTAATCATAAACATAAGACAAATTTTTTATATTATTTCAAAGCATAATTTAATGTTCTCTTTATACTTATAACACATATCAACCAAAAACAGACTTGAAGTTTTAAAGAACAGTAAGTCCACCTATACCACAATGTTAAATCAGCACCAAGAAAGCTATAGCTTTTAAGGATACCACATACCCTGGCAACATGACATCCAAAATCCAGGCTATCAAAAATAAAATCTGTAATTTTTCCAAAGAAATATTTTATTTGGAAGTTTAAAAATATTACTTTCTTTCCATATGGAAAATAATGATCAAGTTCCATAAGGCATAAAATGGTGACAAAAATGATACTTTTAACGTTTAAGAGCACAAAGCTAAATTTTAAGCGTTAACTCACAAGAACATGGTTTAATATGTAAAATCTGATTGAGATCAGTCTTATTTCCTTTCTCAGTGCTGAAGGTTTGGATTTCGAGTGGAGGTGAGGGAAACTAAAAATCAGAACAGCAAATATTTCATTTCTGATGGCAAATATAATCTTGTTTCCTTCTGAATTAATTATAACACAAAATTGAAAACATATTATAAAAAATTTACTCCTTGCTTTTTCCACTTAACATTCTCCTGTGTCTTTAAATATTCCCCCAAACTTAACTTTTTTAATGACTACATTTGAGTTTTATGGAGGTATCCTTTAACCGCTTTTCTACCTTAGGGATTTTAAACTATTTCTAATCTTTTGATCTTATGCTAGGATGAAAATTCTTATGCATAATTATATTTGCATTTCAGGTTATTACTTTAGAATAAATGCCTAGAAGTTAATTTACTAGTTCAAATCACTTGACCATTTGAACAGCTATATATACTAACAAATTGCTTTCCATAAGCTTACCAAATTTACACTTGTATCATTTGAGGTTGCATATTCAAAAATAACAGATTTTCTTTTTTAAAAATCTATCAATTTTAAACATTAAAAATAATATCACATTGTTTTACTTCATATTTTTACTAGTGAAGATGAACATTTTTATGGTCACCATTTATATTTCTACTTTTTCAAATTGCCTGTTTGGCCTATCATCCATTTTCCCGTTGTTATGTTAGCCCTTTTCATATAAAATTACTCCAACTCGATATAAAAGCATATAATCCTTGTTTATGGCACCTAGAAATTTTTAGGTTGGCAAACCAATCAAATTTTTCCTCTGTGATTTTTCCACTACTTTTAAGCTCAGAAAAATCTTTCCCATTTTAATATAACTATTCAGATACTCTTTTAGTTCCCCCCTCCCCTTTTTTTCATCTTTACATCTATTATCTTTAAAACACCTGGAATTTATTTTCTGCATGATATGAAGATAATGATTTAATATGAGAGCCCATTAATCAATTATTTTCAAAACTCTTCTGCCTGTTTTTCCAGATTAACTTTAAAAATCATATTATTAGGCCCCCTCCCTAAAACCCACCAAGAAAAAAATCATTTAGAGTGTTACTGAAATTGCATTACACTATAAATAAAAATCAGGAAGAATGTATAGAGGAACGTTAAATAGTGAGGCTATAAGGTATCCTTACCTTGTTTAAGATTTTCATAGAAAGACAGTATCTCATTTGTTTAGCAATACACTGGCTTTCTGTTTCAGAAAAAAATTTTTTTTTGTGATTAGAGAAATAGCCTTCTGTTTTTATTACTAAATATTTAACTGACTATAAGAGGCAGGGCCAAGATGGCAGAATAGCCAGATGCTTCCAGCAATCGCTCTTACAACAAAGACCCAAAAAATCAAGTGAAATGATTTTATTTATGACAAGCTAGGAGCCCTGAACATCAAAGGCAAAGTTCGAAAACGGACTAAGTGGCGGGGGAGGGAGAGTCGGTTCAGAAGCGGAGAGGAGTGACTGGACCTGAATTGCCGGGATCACTCAGGCACCATTCCCAGGAACAGCTGTGATGGGCAGGTAGTAGCACTCAGCTGCAGTTTCCTCAGAGAGAAGCAGCCAGCCACACAGCCTACTCACACCTCTGGAACCAGAGAAGAACAGCACTCTCGGCAAAAGCTAAGTCCTTGCGTATATTTTACCGCATCCCCAGCCCCCAAGCCAGCTTCAGTGGCTGTTAATTTCCCTGAGCCTGAGATAGCTCCTGTTGAGCACCCTGAGCCATGCTCCCAGACTTGGAGAAGGAATAAATTCACAAGAGGGGGAAAAGATATTTTGCCAGCTCCACTAACCCCGGGGAGCTCAAGACAGAAGCGGCTCCTGTCCAGGCATAAACGGTCTGTGGACTTTGAATACCTTTCCCCCTGCATGGACCTGTGTGGGCCTATTTTGGGAGAACAGGCCCTTGCTGGCAGACTGCAACTGTTTAAGCTGTGGGGTGGAGAAGTGGGTGTTTGATATTTGACACTGCTTTGCCTATTAAACAGGGTCCTCACCTACCCACATCAGGGGCATAACGACTGGTGGCTCCACTCAGGTCACCCAGCCACCCGTGACAGGGGTCCAAGGATAACTGGTACCTCCCAGTCCTTACAACCAAGAGCACTGGGTGTCCATGGTCTATCTACAGAACTCACCCACCTGTATGTTCCAGGGAACAAGGATCCACTTTCCTAAGAGACACTCAGGGGACGGTTCTCATCTGCCTGCCTTGTTCAGAGCATGACCCCCTGCTGCAACCAGATACCAGTACCTACACCAAACATCCTTGCCCCTCTAAGACTGTAGGACAGAGCCTGGACCACACACTTGATGACCAGCTACCTGGACACCTGAGCTGAATCCACACAAGAAGAGTGAATGGACTCGTAAGCTCATATACCTGATAACAGCTCTAGCCATCTGGTAACAGGACATCAGAGCTCCAAAGGTGAAAATAATCAAGCAAGCTCACTCAAGCAACCCATGTGGGCATATCAAAACAAAAAAAGCCAAGAAACTAACATACAGTAAGTAAACATAAAATAAACTAATACAAAAACTTATAAATGGCTCTGAGACAACAGTCAATATCAAACCACATAAAGAAACAGGCCATGATCCCTTCAACAAGCTCTCAAAACAGAGAATCAAAGGACCTTCTGGATGAAGGTGTCTTCCTGGAATTACCAGATGCAGAATTCAAAAGATTAATATACAGAAATCTTCAAGACATCAGGAAGGAAATCAGGCAATATGCAGAACAAGCCAAGGAACACAGATAAAAGTTGAAGAAATTAAAAAGGTTATTCAAGAACATAATGAAAAATTTAATAAGCTGCAAGAATCCATAGAGAGATAGCAATCAGAAATCCAGAAGATTAACAATAAAATTACAGAATTAGACAACTCAATAGAAAGCCAGAGAAGCAGAACTGAGCAAGTGGAAGGCAGAATCGGTGACTGTGAAGGTAAAGCACTTGGCACCAATATATTTGAAGAAAAACCAGACAAAAGAATTAAAAAAAAAATGAAGAAACCTTAAGAATCATGTGGGACTCTATCAAGAGAAATAACCCGCGAGTGACTGGAGTACCAGAACAGGGAGGGGTAACAGAAAATATAGAGAATTGCTGAAGATTTGTTGGCAGAAAATTTCCCTGATAACCATGAAAGATGAGAAGATAGCAATCCAAGATGCTCATCGAACTTCACATAAGGTAGCTTTTAAAAGAAAGTCACCAAGACATATTATAATCAAACTTGCCAAAACCAAAGACAAAGAGAGAATTTTAAGAGCAGCTAGCAAGAAACTCAAAGTCACCTACAAAGGAGAGTCAATAAGAATATGCTCGGACTACCTGGCAGAAACATGCTGGCAAGAAGGCAATGGGATGGCTTATATAAACCACTGAAGGAAAAAAATTGCCAGCCAAGAATCATATATGCAGCAAAACTGTCTCTCAAATATGAAGGTGAAATTAGGTCATTTCCAGATAAATATTTAACTGAATATAGATTTTGTACTCTGTCAAATGGCTTTGTAACATTGTTTTGGGATGATGTATGTGTGTGTATTAGTTTGGAGCCTTTTTGAAAATAATTTTTATATAACTATTAAAATACCAATGGTTACTATTTTAATTAGATGATCAACTACTTTATTTCACTTATATTTCCCCTGAGCATCATTCATTTGGAGATTTCCAAATTTGAAGGTTGTACCATGTACAGTAGTTTAATCTTCAAAATCTCACCTGCATTTACTATTTACATACCATTTTTTTCTAGTTTGGTATATTTATGATCTCCATTTTTCCTTTGGTTTTGGATCTTAAATAACTGCCTTATATTTCCTACCTTTCCTGTACCCACCAAGAATCGGCTATTTGATTAGTGTATCACATCTACTTTTTTCCTGTGGTCCAACTTATTTTCTCTTAAGTGAGTGCAGAGTGAATCCAAAGGTGTTTCCCGTTGTTCTGTGCTATTAACTCAGTTGTTAATAGCAACTTACCGTGCACATACCCTGGAGCCGTCTGCTATGCCTTCTAATCATTACTTCATTCGTTAGAAAGGTCATCATAACCCAACTATGAGAGTCTGAATCGACTTGATAGCAATGGGTTTGTTTTGCTTTTGGTTATGTCTTACTGCATTTTTTAGAATTTATTTTGAAAAATTGGTTGTTTCAGAAAACAAGTTAGTAACTAGATCTGACTTTGGAAAACTAGAAACTCCTTAGATTGTGATTTTCCAGAAGATACTGGTCCAGAGTTTTATACTGTTACATCCTCAGTACTATGTGAGCCAAACACTTCAAAATAAATTTAAGTATGTTATGGGGAAGGAACAAATTTAATGTTGGAGGCTATTATTTTTAATATAATGTAAATATAAATAATTTAACCTTATTAAAATTAGGGAAAAAATACACTTCAAAAACCATGTTTCTTTTTAGGAGTGATACTCTGGAGGAAAACTGAATATTTGTACAACTGCTATTCATGCATTCTTGGAATCTGCCCATTTTTTTTTCGTCCATCAGATTTTCTGGTACATAGTTACCATAATTTGTCTTGCATTTTCCTGTGCAATTTGGTTCATATTTCAGAAATGCTACTTACATCCATTGTTCACTGTGAAACTCATATGGACATTCCTATAAAAGTACTTTCTTTTAAAATGCATTTTTAAAACGTTCAGTATCTTTAATTTTGACTCCTGTGATTTACCCACACCCAGAGATGACTCTCTTTCTCTCGTGCACACACAAAACCTTTGGGTAGAACTATTAGAAGAGTTTCTAGTGGCAACTGAATTCATGCTGTCAAACATATAGCCATTATGGTAGAGGGAGAGTTTAAAAGAAGGAAAAGCTAGAAGCATCTTACCTGCTTTCCGTCCAGTGTGCAAAGCCTCTTGACCACTCCTGAGTCTAGTTTAATGGCTTCAGTGATGTCTGTTAAGACCTGTTCAAAGGAATGAGCAGTCTTTTTATTTAGAAGGATCCGCACAGCTTTTCTGGGCTTTACTCCACTTCGAATCACAGTCACTAACTTGGGTTTGATGAAATCTTTACTTTCTTTCACTTCACTTTTCACAGAGGAAGGAGCAGCCAATGATCGGGTTGTCCCACCCTTGATGTTCACAGACCAGTTCGGATTAATATTTTTGGTGTAATCCACTTTACGGAATGGTTCGTTGGACGCACATACGTAACTCTCACCTAAAAAAAAAAAAATAGTTTTATGAGTATGGTTATCCTCACCATAGAAGCATTTTTCTTTTAAAGAACAGATGCCAGAGACCCAGTAAGTGAACTCCTTAACTTACCAAACTCACTGAGGGGGGTTTACGCTCTTCTTCTTTGGCATTCTCCCTACCCCTTTCTTTTTAATAGAACCTAAATCGGCTTTAAGAGAATAACATGAATGATAGACTGAGAAGCACTGGACAAAGAGAGTAAAGAGAGACTTGGCTTCTATTCTGACCAAATGTGTCACCTGGGATAATTTCACTTCTTCACGCTTTGGTTCTTAGGATCATTATCTGTAAAGTGAAGTGGTTGAACCAGCTGACTCCAAAGTACTTCCTAGTTCTAAAAGCCTATTAAAAAATTTAAAAATCTCATTCTGGAAGAAATAATTATATCACAATAATGTACTCGTATAAAGAAAATATGTTTTCTTTCTCCTTCCAATAACAGATTTTAGTTCTAATCAAAGAATAATCACTACATCATCACATAGCTCACTAAACTATCTTCAGTTAAAGGATCATTTCCTCAATTAATGAAGTACCGGAAAAATAAAAGAGTTTTAACAGCTCAAAAAACATACCTCAGGCATTTTTTTTTTCTCTTAATTAAAGGAGTAAGTTTAATTATGAAGGGTAAATAGACAAACTTTTCTGTATCTACTCAAATGGGAAAGGATATTAAGTAGTTAAAATGATGCGCTCATTACTCAGGGAGCCTTCTGCTTAATTTTTAAGTACAACATAAAAGCTATACTATTTGTAAATTAGTTTATCAATTCAATGTTCATGAATTTTTTTAAGCTCCAAAATTATACGCTGACATAACATTATTTTTCTTCCAGGAAATTCAGAAGTCATCTAATTGGTTGAGTCTTGACTTTTCCACGTACAAGGTAAGAGGGTTACACTGTAAGATTTTCTCTAAGATATCTCTAACTCAAAAACATTATTTTTTGTCTCATTTTTAATGTGATAATATTATAAAGCAAGCCTTAAATGTTGGGAATGTTTTAAAAAAACAAGCAAAATAGTGAAAGGAAATTCCTAAGGAAAACCTATTAATATAAATATCACATTTAACTATTATCACTATAACTATACTTAGCTATTTGAAATCCTGAGAATTGGACAACTTTAGAGACTTCCAAAGGCACATGAAAAATTCAATAACAGATCAGGCATACAGGGAAGATCAAAACAGAAGAGCAATGTCTTCTATTTAAAAGTATAATTAAGCCACTGCCCAAGAAAAAAAAAAATTTTTTTTTTTTTCAAGATAACTAGAGAACTAATCACAAGCTTTAATATTGCTTCTACACCAATAACCTGGAATCTAGCCCAACCATCACCATTTCAAGATTTTTCATCTCTGTGGGTTTATCTTAACTCTTTTTTCCAGTATGATCATTTGGGCATATGGCATATAATTTTCAAAGTCGGATATCAATTTAATAAAATAGAACTATTTGTATGCATTATATGTATGTATTAACGAGCAAAAATAAACAATTATGATTTTGCTCTAATTTTAAGTCACTCTAAAAGTAACTCTCACATCAGATAGCTCTTACTTTATCTATGATGAAAATTTAATTGTATCTTCTGATCCAAAATATAAGATGGAGAGAAAAAGGACTCTCAGAAAGAGAAGTGGTTTTTATTTTCAAAGGGCAGGGAGAATAAGCTAGGGGACATCTTTCCCAATATAAAGAAAAAAAACAACGACAAAAAAGAGACAAAATGAAAGCAAATATATCAGATTTCCTTGATCAACCTAGTCCCAACACAGCTGACGTACCAACCAGGACAGCTGCCTTTTAAATTTATCTGCATGTTGCTTCCTTACATGGGTTCAGAATGCCAGAATGAGAAAAGGTATAGAAAACCTCACTTCTAACATGTTTGGTTATGGGTACAGATACATTTTTAATTCCCTCCTTCCTTTATGTTCGTAGACCAGTTCCATGGTAAATATGTGAAATTCTAAACCAGGGCTGGCAAATGCCTGCCAAAGTGCCTCACTCCTCTTCCCCACACCCATGGCAAATACAAATAATAGATCACAGAGTACTCTCTGTTAAGCCTCGACTCCCCCTCACACTATGCACTGGGTACCTACTAGGTACCATCTCATATGCTAGGCGCTGACATATGAAACCAACTTTGGCATCCTTGCACCCAGTGTTTCAGGACATGGTCTTGGGGTCACATCTGTGTTTCTGTAGACTGGGTGCACAAATCGTTACAGTACAGATAGATGCATCATACCTTGCTAACAACAGCTACTAAGATACCCAAGCTAGCTCCCCTTGTATGTCCCCACCCAGATCACACAATCTTCTGATTGTAATTCTGATACTTACATACATTTGCCTACAGGGAGAGAATATGCTGACAAAAGAGCTGAAGATGTTGGTTCCCTGAGTAGTAATAGCTCTTGCTGCTAGTCAGTCAATGAATTATTATTCTCTGTTAGATACTAGCCAGAATGTTACAAGATTGATTAGAAGCAATTAGCCTCTTTTTTTTTTTATAAGCCGGTTCATGCTCCTGTAGGGATTCTTGGTTAAGATTTCTTACCCTCTGATGACCTCCTGTTGCTCCCTTTCTCCCCATTCTGGTGAAGCATTACTTCCTACCCAAACTACTCAACTAGAAACCTAGGTCTCATCCTTCAGCCTTCTGGCTCCCGTATTTACTACACCTGACATCAAGTACTGCCCCTTCTATCTTGTAAATTGTTCTTAAAATGCCTCTCCGTTCCACCCACACTGTCATTCACTTCTCACCTGGATCAGTGCAACAATCTTCTGTTTTCTGCTCATTCCCCTGAAATATGACAGACAGCAGCATATTCTATGCTACTGATACAGCCGAAGAAGTATACCCTAAAACTATGAGTCTTGATCTACTGATAAAATACTACATTTTAAGAGAATTTAACTCTTGACAATTATATTAAAACTATATTCACCAGAACTACAAGGAAAGATATACGTGTTTTTCATACATATATGCACACATATATATGCATATGTATATATGTATGTGTGTGTATGGCAAAGAAACTGAAGTTGTCAAGGATTTCATTCTACTTGGATCAACAATCAATGCCCATGGAAACAGCAGTCCAGAAATCAGATGAGGCATTGTATTGGGCAAATCTACGGCAGAAGACCTCTTTCAGGTGCTAAAAAGCAAAGATGTCACTTTGAGGACTAAGCTGCACCTGATCCAATCCATGGTATTTTCAATTGCCTCCTATGCACGGTAAAACTGGACAATGAAAAAAGAAGATCTAAGGAGAACTGAATGCATTTAAATTATGGTGTTGGTGAAGAATATACTGTGGACTGCCAGAAGAACAAACAAATCTGTCTGGGAAGAGGTACAGCCAAAATGCTCCTTAGAAGTGAGGATAACGAGACTTTATCTTACATACTTTGGACAGGTCATCAGGTAAGACCAATTGCTAGAAAAGGACATCATGTTTGCTAAAGTACAGGGTTAGTGAAGACAAAGGAAGCCCTCAAGGAGATGGATTGACATTGTGGCTGCAACAATGGACTCAAACACAGCAACGATTGTGACGATGGCGCAGGACAAGAGCAATGTTTGGTTCTGCTATACATAAGGACGTCATGAGTTGAAGCTGACCCAACAGCAATTAACAATGTGTGTGTGTGTTTGAAATATAAAGCAGTCCTTGATATTGGAGCTTATGTGACACTCATAGCTAGGCCTCAATGTTATCACTAGCTGGTCTGACTCTTAGGCCATTTTGCTTTCCTGTTAGACATAAACAATCTCATAGAATATTTGCATCAGACCAGGCCACTCTGAGATTATAATATAGGGAGACAAAAACAAGTTCATTATTCAACCCACAAAATACCAAACGTTCCTCCTCTTGAAAAATGAATGACTGCTACCTACTTCCCAAGTATCACTTTACTTGCTATCTAGGCTGCCCTCCCTATAGATAAGATTTAATGAGATACCCAATCATAGAATTGCTTTAGTCTTTTGAGAGCACTAAATACAGAGCAAGTCCCCACTTCCTTAGATTCTCCCTAGAATTACCCAACCAAAGCCCAAACCCTGTAAGTTCTAACAACCTCTGACTGAGACACCCCACAGTTTCCTACAATATGCATTGTCTCTCACTGCAATGAGTAATGAATACAACTTGTTCAACTACAGGTGTGCTCCTGGTGGTCCTTGGTTGAGGGAATTGACACACACACATTTTATGTAAAAGTTCTTTGACCGAAACAGATTGGGGAAAAATCACTTTGCAAATTGTGATACTGTGAGTAGTACACACAAAGAAGGTTTGCTTTTATATAGAAAGAGGACAGAGAAGAGAGTAAGGTGGGTATGTAGCTTAAAAGAACTATTTTCAAGCATGCTATGGAACGGAAAGTCTTTCTTTCAATTTCCCTTAAGACTCCCTCCAGCGGCATAGCTGTGGCTTCTTATAACTGACATTTGCTCAATAACATACATCTTTGCATTACTTTATATTTAGCAGGCTGTCAAAAGAAGTATCTACAAGCATGCATTAATACCTGGGTATTTGTTTAGGAAGCCATTCACTTTCATCATTACCCAACCAAACGTACTGCCTCCTATTTAGGAGGTAAGCGCAGAACTCTAATTTCTTGCTCTCTAAACACATTTATTCCCACAAATTTATTTCAATCTATGCCAATTCTTCTCACCTTCTCAATAGTAGAGGTGCCCTCCCTCTATTCAAGGCTAATTCCTCTACCAGGACTGGGAACCTTCAAAGAATCATGCTAAAATTTCCAGGACATTCTTCTTCTTTCCCCTGTATAACTAGACAGCCCTCCCCTACAGGATTATATGCAAGTGTCTCCCACCTTAAACACATACACACAACCCACAACCACCAAAACTCCCCTATCTTACTCCACATCACACTCTAGTTAACGTGCTTTTAGCTTCCATTCACTGCCTAGTTAAAAAGCAGTCCTCATTTGTTCCTCTTCCATGATTTGCTCTTCCGCCCCTGCAGCATCACTTCTGTTCCCTGCACTTCACTGCCTGAGATGTCTCTCGCTCAATCCCCAAATACCTGTTTCCTAACTGCCTGTCTTGGTTACTTAGTGCTATTATAACAGAAGTACTACAAGTAGACGGCTTTAACAAAGAGAAATTTATTCTCTCACAGTCTAGGAGGCTAGACGTCCAAATTCAGGGTTCCAGCCTTAGGGGAAGGCTTTCTCTCTCTGTTGGCTCTGGGGAAAGGTCCTTGTCATCAATCCTCCCTGGTCAGTGAGCTTCTCAGTGCAGGGACTCCGGGTCCAAAAGATGCACTAGTCTCCTGGCTCTTGTTTCTTGGTAGTATGAGGGCCCCACATCTCTCTGCTCGCTTCTCTCTTTTATATCTCAAAAGAGATCAACTTAAGACACAACCTAATCTCGTAGATTGAGTCCTATCTTATTAACATAATTGCCTCCAATTCTGCCTCATTAACATCATAAAGGCAGGATTTATAACACATACGAAAATCACATCAGATGACAAAATGGTAGGCAATCATACAATACTGGCAATCATGGCCTAGCCAAGTTGATACACATTTTGGGAGGACACAATTCAACCCATAACATTCCACCCTTTGGCCCCGCAAAATTCATGCCCTTGTCACATGTAAAACCTCATATCATAGCAAACATCTTAAATCAACTCCAAGTCCAAAATTTCATCTTCTGCAAAATTCCTCTCCATCTGTGAAATCTAGAACACAAGTTATCTGCTTTCAAAGTACAATGGTGGAACAGGCACAAGCTAGACATTTCCACTACAAATGGGAGAAACTGGAGGGAAAGAAGGCATAACAGGCACCAAGCAAGTCAGCAAAACATATTACATTACCCCTCAAGGCTTGAAAATAATCCTCTGTTCTCTGAGACCATTTATTTAGTCAATGGCCCTATCCTCCAGACTGTGGGTGGTTGGCCATACTCTTCTGATTCTGAGTGGAGGCCCCGTGGCCCTAGGCTTCAGCTCTGCCTTCCAGCCCCATTGGGATGGTAACTCTACTCCCTCCCATTTGGGCAGCCCCAGTCTCCTAGTCCTTCTGAGTGGTAACTGCACCCTTTGAGATGCAAGAGGTTGTGGCCACTGCTGGAATATTTTAAACTGGTTCAAACACTTAGGAAAAGTAGGCTGGTATCTAGTAAAGTTGACCCAGCAATTCATGCCATCAAATATCCTGCAGAAACCCATGCATACGGGTACCAGGATATATATGCATATGTACATCCACAGAAGTACTGCTCAGTAGCTAAAGATGAGAATCAATCCACATGCCCTTCGACAGGAAAATGGATACAGAGATAGTGGTACTTTCATATACAGTAATGAAAATGAGCAGAAAAGAGCTATGTGCAACAGCTTGATGAATTTTACAAACAACAGTGAGCAAAAGATGGCAAAAGAAAACATACAATAGGATTTAATTTATATACAGTTCAAAAACAGACAAAATCTAAACTACAATGATTAGGAATGCCTTCATAGGTGGTAAGCTACTAAGAGAAACAAGAGACCGGCTAGTGTTACCTCCAGGAAAGGGAAGAGTTGTAACTGGGAAGGGATACAGAGAGAGCATCTCAGATGCTGGCGATATTCTATTTCCTGACGTGGCTGGTAGTCTCAAAGGCGTTCATTTCGTAATCTCTCACTGAGTTGTACGTGCGTGTTTTAGGAACTTTTCTTCAGGCATATTATAGTCTACAATTTAAACGTAAGATTAAAAAATTACTTACCACTCTTGGGTGCTCCCATTGTACCCTGAACCTACAATTTGCTAATCTCTCATGATCATTTACTCTTCTCGTCCAGAGATTCTTAATGGGGAATAAAAAATAAATCAGGTGATTTTGCTACCGAGGTACAAGTGCGCAGGTCTCATACCACTTCAACTGAACCAAAATCACCAGATGGCAGGGCCTGAATATGTGAGTAAGGTTTTTTTAGTTTCACAAGTGATTCTGAAGAAGACAGTCTCTGGTTACAAGCCACTTCCTATCTGGAAGCTCTCTGAAAAAGCTGAATGTACCTTCTTCATATTACGAGCATCTTGTATAGTACCTGGCATTTAACAGGCATTCAAAACACGTTTGTTAAAGTAATGAAGAAAATGTGTATTTCCAGAATAAACTTGCATGTGCAATGGTTTGGATTTGCATCACTTCTAGCCGAAACACTTGCAAAGTGCAGCTGATTGAACGGAATGACCCCGGGAGGCTCAGAGTCAGGCTCCTGAAGGACCTCAGGCTAAGTCTGGGATGCTATTAAGTTATGTGGCCATCAAACACATCTAGGATGTGAAGCTGCCTGGTATTTTTTTTTTTTTTTTTTTTTCAGTTTAGACCATCAGGGCATCAAGAGCTCGGCACTTTGTAGTCTGATAGACGTAACGTACCTTTTAATCAATGGAATATGACTATGTTGTTGTTGTTGTCACTGAATCAGCTCTGACTCATGGCTACCTTATGTTTTTAATTGCTAAAGCGTAATCCCTCAGACATTTAAACTGTCAATTTACTGTAAGAAATTACAAATAGTTACGTGCAATCTCATGTAGTTAGAAATCCAACAACAGCATGTTTTAGCCAACTTTCTATCAGTTACTATAAAATATCTCGTCCACCTTTGTTATATTTGCATTAACTAACATTGCTCATCAGTTTTTAATTACAAACTATCCTGACATTCACTGAACAAATTCATGTAGACATATTTGGACATTGGGAATATATTTAAGTCTTGGAATGAAACCAAGCAGTGAATCATATGATGAAAAAGAAATCTTGCTTACAAGTCTTAAAGAGCATGAGTTCTTCAAGCTTAGAGAAAAGGCTACACACATAAAGAGAGAGAGAGAGATTTAAATACGGTAACATAGAAAAAGGAGGACAAAGGGGAAGAAAAGAAAGCATGGACAGACACTTTAGGTAACATCAGCAAAATTTTAGGAGCCTAAATTATTCAACGTTCATCCATTTCAGGAAAGAGCATATGATCAAGAATCGATGGTACTGAAGGAAGAAGTCTAAGCTGCATTGAAGGCATTGGCGAAAAACAGTCTCCAGGAACTGAGAGAATACGAACTGAGATGTTACAAAAAATGTATGCAGCGCTGGAAGTGCCCAGTCATCAATGTGAAGAAATTTAGAAGACAGCTACCTGGCCAACCGACTGGAAGAGAACCATTTTTGTGCCCATTTCAAAGAAAGGTGAGCCAACAGAACTCAGAAATGATTGAACAGTATCATTAATATCACACACAAGTAAAATTTTGCTGAAGATCATTCAAATGTGGTTGCAGCAGTACATCAACAGGGAATTGCCAGAAGTTCAAGCTGTATTTAGAAGAAGATGTGGAAGAAGGATTATCACCGCTAATGTCAGATGGCTGAAAGCAGAAAGCAGAGAATACCAGAAAGATGTTTACTTGTGTTTTACTGATTATGCAAAGGCATTTGACTGTGTGGATCATAAAAATTTATGCATAGCATTGTCAAGAATGGAATTCCAGAACACTTAATTGTGCTCCTGAGGAACTTGTACATAGACCAAGAGGCAGTCATTCCAAGAGAACAAGGTGATACTGCATGATTTAAAGTCAGGAAAGGTGTGAGTCAGGGTTGTATCCTTTCATATCCTTTCACTATACTTATTTAATCTGTATGCTGAGCAAGTAATCCCAGAAACTGGGCTATATGAAGAGGAACACAGTGTTAGGATTTGAAGAAGACTTATTAACAGTGTGCATTATGCAGATGACACAACCTTGCTTGCAGAAAGTGTAGAGGAGTTGGAGCACTGATTGATGAAGATCAAAGGCCAGTATGGATCACACCTGAACATAAAGGAAACAAAAATCTTCACAACTGGGCCAATAAGCAACATTATGATAAAGGAAGAAGAGACTGAGGTTGTCAAGGATTCCATTTTACTTGGAGCCATAAACAATGCCCATGGAAGCAGCATTCAAGAAATCAAACAATGCATTGTGTTGGGCAAATCTGCTGCAAGAGATCTCTTTAAAGTGTTAAAAACCAAAGATGTCACTTTGAGGAATAAAGTGTGCCTGACCCAAGCCATGTTATTTTCAATCGCCTCATATGCATATGAAAGCTGGAAAACGAATAAGGAAGGCCGAAGAAGAACTGACACCTTTGAATTATGGTGTTGGTGAACAATACTAAATATACCACGGATTGCCAGAAGAACAAACAAATCTTTTGGGAGAAGTACCACCAGAACACTCCTTAGAAACAACTATGGACAGACTTTGTCTCATGTACTTTGACATGTTATCAGGAGGTACCAGTCCCCAGAGAAGGACGTCATGCTTGGCAAAGTACAGGGTCAGCAAAAAAAAAAAGGAAGACTCTCAATGAGATGGACTGACAGAGCGGCTGCAGCAAGTGGTTAAAAATAGCAACAATTTTGAGAACGGCACATGACCGGGCAGCGTTTTGTTCTGTTGTACACAGGGTTGCCATGAGTTGGAACTGACTCAATGGCACCTAACGACAACAACAAATATTTTCCTAACTTCCAAAACTAAGGGGGGGAAAAAAAAACTTTCAAAAGAATGTAACCAAGGACAATAAATTCAGGTATGTTGCATCTACATGATGGTTAGATGTCCTTCGGCAAGTACAGCATTCCCGGGATTGTACTATTGTGTAGATTATAATATGTTTATCTCCATCTAAAGCACATCACAGCGGAGCCCCCACACCTAGCTAGTTAAGAAAAAATATAGATTAAAGGAAAAGTAAGGCTGATTTTACACCTGAACGTAAAGAAAATGAAAATTCCTACCTACATTTGGACCACTTAACATCATGATAAGTGGTAAAGAAATTGAAGTTGCCAAAGATTTCATTCTTCTTCAATCAACAATCAATGCCCATGGAAGCAGTACTCAAGAAATCAAATGATGTATTTACACTGGCCAAATCTGCTGCAAAAGACCTCTTTAAAGTGTTAAAAAGCAAAGATGTCACTTTGATGACTAAGGTGGAACTGACCCAAGGCATGGTATTTTCAATCATCTCATATGTACACAAACGCTGGACAATGAAAAACGAAGACCAAAGAAGAACTGACACATTCAAATCGTAGCGCTGGCAAAGAATATTGACTATACCATGAACGGCCAAAAGAACGAACAAATCTGTCTAGGAGGAAATATAGCCAGAATGGCCCTTAGAAGCAAGGATAGTGAGACTTTAGCTTACTTTGAACACGTCATCAAGAGGGACCAATCACTGGAGAAAGATATCACGCTTGGTAAAGCAGAGGGTCAGCAAAAAAGAGGGTGACCATTCATGAAGCGACTGACATAGTGGCTGCAACCAATGGGCTCAAACATAGCAACAGTTGTGAGGATGGCACAGGAATGGACAACATTTTGTTCTACTACACATAAGGCTGCTATAGTCAGAGCTGACTTGATGGCACCTAACAACAAGGCTATTGTATTATTCTGTTACAGCAAACAACTTAATTGGGTCTTCTAACCAAACTGTGCAGTGCTCATAACTTAAAGCTGATGGGAATCAGAGTAACACAAAGTGCTCTGCCCTGTCCTGGATGCTGTTCCCACTCTATACTCGTGTGCTGTGTCTCAGGGTCATCACTGTCACACTCACAAAATGAGTACAATGACCCTTCCTGCAGGGCAGGGACAGGGACACAAAATGAGATATTTCACCTCTAAGATCAACATTCTTTCAACACAGATGAAGGCAAGTGGTTAAACCAAGTCATCTCCTATGGTCACAGCCAGCTGCAAGGTCTAGGATTCCATATTTTCCACTGAGAAAGGGCTACAAAAGCTACTTTTAAAGTCTGAATATGAAGAAAGAGGTGTATCCACAAACCCATGATTCGGCATTGAAACTTGGGAGGAGATTAAGACCAAAAAAATTAGTTAAAAGTAAAGACAAAAAACCTACTCACTAACCAAAGAGTTTCACAGTTCTTTCTTACTGAGAAAGAAATTGTATCTAATCGCCTGGTAGGATGGAACCTAGAGTTCAAACGCATTTCCATAATCTACAAGAGTATACTTTGAGAATTTTAATTTTGTGCTTATTTTGATGATAAAACTTAGAAAATTTTATATTATCCTATTCCAGAGCATCTCAAGAACTGCTTTTAAGCCAAGTTCAGTTCGTCATTGAGTGTCCGTAGCCTCAAATCTATGAGCATCAAAGTGGCCTAACTTTGCCAGGAGTTAACAAGGAAAAACAGAGATAGATTTAATATATGTAAATGACATATTCACAGCAGGTTAAGGCCAGAGGACATCATGTTACTCTGCAGGAACGAAGGCTTGTTAGCAGTACCAAACCTAAATTATTATGTGCCATACCAAAAGACAGCATTCAGGATCCCGGTCACACTGAAAACACCAACGTAGATTCACCAAAACAGTATTTGTACCTCTTCATTACTAGTTTACATTTTATTGGTTGTGCTGTTTTGTATTTGTGTTGTTAATTTGTCTGGCTGTATCAGTGTGTAAGATCTCTATGCATAAGCACACTGTCATGGATTGAACTGTGTCCCCCCAAAATATGTGTCAACTTGGTTAGGCCATGATTCCCAGTATTCTGTGGTTGTCCTCCATTTTGTGATTGTAATTTTATCCCGAAGAGGATCAAAGTGGGATTGTAACACCACCCTTACTCAGGTCACCTCCCTGATCCAATGTAAAGGGAGTTTCCCTGGAGTGTGGCCTGTACCACCTTCAGTCTCTCAAAAGAGATAAAAGGAAAGCAAGAAGAGAGTTGGGGACCTCATACCACGAAGAAAGCAGCGCTGGGAGCAGAGCAAGTCCTTTGGACCTGAGGTTCCTGCGCTGAGATACTCCCAGACAAAGGAAGACTGATGACAAGGACCTTCCTCCAGAGCCAACAGAGAGAGAGAAAGCCTTCCCCTGGAGCTGATACCCTGAATTTAGGCTTGTAACCCACTAGGCAGTGAGAGAATAAATTTCTCTTTGTTAAAGCCATCCACTTGTGGTATTTCTGTTACAGCAGCACTAGATGACTAAGACACACACCTACCTTTATAAATATTTAAGTGAGAACATAATCAAAATAATTAAGGCAACCCTGGGCTTCTGCAACATGGCTGTTAAGATTTTTCTATTGTTTTTCATTTTTAAATGTCCTGAACATTGCTGAAGTTGGAGAAACACTGCAACCTGAAGGACACTGACAGAGACACAGAGAGATAGACTTTCAAACTGAAATGTGCCCATTCGATAATGTTTGTAAATAAACAGAATCAGCGCAAGTGATGAAGGATTCAGAAACCAAATGTTTGCCCAAAAAAGAGATGCTGTCCAGGGGAGAGGCAGGAAGGAAAAACAGTAGAGAAAAACATGACAACTGTCTCCTAACATCTAAAGGGCTGCCATGTGGAAGTGGGCGAGCCCAATGAAACTCCAAAAGGTGGCCCTAGAACTAGTGATGAAAAGTTACAAGGACACTGGTTTTGCTGAGGACTGCTACCATTTATCAAGCAGCCCCTGCACGCTAGGTCTCTACTGTTTATATACATCACAATTCATGTGGGACCTTCCAGCTACTGGTCTTCATCAATAAACTAATAAGAGGCACATTGACATGGGGCTATTTCTCAGTTCTTTTCCCCAAAAGAGGACGCTTGACGAACATAAGTATAACCAGTAGTAAGTTTCCACTGTCCCTTTTTCTTTCTTGACTCTTAAACAGATAAGGTAGAATACTCCTGATGGAAGAGACCAAGATGACGGGCAACAATACTGGAAAAGAAAGCAGAAGTCACAGCCCTTGAGAAATAACTACCTTGTTATCACTTAAAAATTAGCAAAGTAATGTGGTGAAGTTCGTAAATAATATAGTGAAGGATGAAAGAAACAAATACAAATGTTCAAAAGCTTCCTATTGTGACACATTTTAATTGTGATTATAATTTGAAAAACTGATATAAATAAAAAGTAATATAGTAGATCATAACTCCAGACCATTTTAGTCACTTTCTTTGAAATGTGTTGTTAATGCTATGATGTAATCAAAGACTTAATAAACTGATCTCACCAAATCAGTATTTTCCCATTCCTTTGGTTTACAAGGAAACCCTGGTGGCACAGTGGTTAAGTGCTATGGCTGCGAACCATGGGGTCGGCAGTCTGAATCCACGAGGGGCTCCTTGGAAACTCTATGGGGCAGTTCTACTCTGTCCTATAGGGTCGCTATGAGTCGCAATCGACTCGACGGCACTGGGTTTGGTTTGGTTTTTTTGGGTTTGGTTTACAAGGTTGGAGCTTCTAACAAATTACAATACTATTAGTATATTGTTTTAGATCGTATGTGCCATGACAGTCAGGACAAAATAACTTGGATTAGGATAAAATTTACAGCATTTATTAGATGAAAGCATATTCATCTAAATTCTGACCTTAAAACATTCCCAACTCATAGGAGGAGAAAGTTACCAGACTGTGTTAAAACTAAATATGAAATAAATCAGCTAAGAACAATGCTTTAAGTAAGAACAGAAGTTAAAGAGCAACAAAACTAAGCACTAACTGTGGCAGAGAATGCAAAGCACATACCAAAAAATTATTAAGAGGTTTAGGATAATGCAGAGGTTTAAAAACATGCATAAGAAATAAAGGTACAGAATTTGCTCAGGGGAGCTGTCCAATCAGAAAAAATCAAGTCAGATATCTGAGACACTAATGAAATTATTTAAAAAAAAAAAAAAAAAAAAACTACAACTTGACAACCCAAACAAAAAATGAGCAAATGACTTGAACGTACATTTCATCAAAAAGGTTTATTCAAATGTTCAACAAGCACATGAAAAGATGCTCAACATAATTACTCCTCAGAGAGATGCAAATCAAAACCACAATGAAATACCACCTTATCCCTATTAGAATGGCAATGATAAAAAAAAAAAAAAAAACGAGAAAACAACAGGTGTTGGTGAGATTGTGGAAAACCATTCATTGCTGGTGGGAATGTAAAATGATATAGCCCCTGTGGAAAACAATTTGGTGGCTTCTCAAAAAGCTGAACACAAAAAAAATTACAGACCTATATCCCTCACGAGCTTAGATGCAAAAATCCACAAGAAAATTCTAGTCAATAGAATTCAACAACATATCAAAAAAATAATTCGCCATGACCTAGTGGGATTCATACCAGGTATGCAGGGGTGGTTCAACATTAGAAAAACAATTAACGTAATCCATTGTATAAATAAAAGACAAGAAACACATAACCTTATCAATCGATGCAGAAAACGCTTTCGACAAAGTTCAACACCCATTCATGATAAAAACTCTCAGCAAAATAGGAACAGAAGGTAAATTCCTCAATATAATAAAGGGCATTTATACAAAGCCAACAGCCAACATCATCCTATGTGGAGAGGGTCTGAAAGCATTCCCCTTGAGATCAGGAACCAGACAAGGATGCCCTTTATTACCACTCTTATTCAACATTGTGCTGGAGGTCCTAGCCAGAGCAGATAGGCTAGATAAAGGAATAAAGGGCATCCAGATTGGTAAGGAAGAAGTCAAATCATCTCTGTTTGCAGATGACATGATCTTATACACAGAAAACCCTAAAGAATCCTCAAGAAAACTACTGAAACTAAGAGTCCAGCAGAATATCAGGATACAAGATAAACATACAAAAATAGTTGGATTCCTCTACACCAACAAAAAGAACACTGAAGAGGAAATCACCAAATCAATGCCATTTACAGTAGCCCCCAAGAAGATAAAATACTTAGGAATAAATCTTACCAGAGACGTAAAAGACCTATACAAAGAAAAATACAAGACACTACTGCAAGAAACCAAAAGAGATCTACATTAAGTGGAAAAACATACCTTGCTCATGGATAGGAAGACTTAACATTGTAAAAATGTCTACTCTACTCAAAGTGATCTATAGATATGATTCAATTCAAATTTAAATTCCAACGACATTTTTTAAGGAGATGGAGAAACAAATCACCAACTTCATATGGAAGGGAAAGAGGCCCCGGATAAGTAAAGCTTTACTGAAAAAGAAAAAGTGGGAGGCCTCACTCTACCTGATCTTAGAACCGATTTCACGGCCACAGTAGTCAAAACAGCCTGGTACTGGTACAACAACAGATACATAGGCCAATGGAACAGAATTGAGAATCCAGACATAAATCCATTCACATATGAGCAGCTGATATTTGATAAAGGCCCAAAGTCAGTTAAATGGGGAAAAGACAGTCTTTTTAACAAATTGTGCTGGCGTAACTGGATATCCATGTGCAAAAAAAATGAAACAAGACCTATACCACACCATGCACAAAAACTAACTCAAAATGGATCAAAGACCTAAATATAAAATCTAAAATGATAAAGATCATGGAAGAAAAAATAGGAACAATGCTAGGAGCCCTAATACATGGCATAAACAGTATACAAAACATTACTAACAATGCACAAACACCAGAAGAGAAACTAGATGACTGGGAGCTTCTAAAAATCAAACACCTATGCTCATCCAAAGACTCCACCAAAAGAGTAAAAAGACTACCTACAGGCTGGGAAAAAGTTTTTAGCTATGACACTTCCGATCAGCGTCTGATCTCTAAATCTACATGATACTGCAAAAACTCAACTACAAAAAGACAACCCAATTACAAAACAGGCAAAGGATATGAACAGACACTTCACTAAAGAAGACATTCGGGTGGCTAACAGACACATGAGGAAATGCTCACGATCATTAGCCACTAGAGAAATGCAAATCAAAACTACAATGAGATTCCATCTCACTCCAACAAGGCAGGCATTAATCCAAAAAACACAAAATAATAAATGTTGGAGAGACTGTGGAGAGACTGGAACACTTACACACTCCTAGGGGGAATGTAAAATGGTACAACCATTTTGGAAATCTATTTGGCGCTTCCTTCAAAAACTAGAAATAGAACTACCACATGATCTGGCAATCCCACTCCTTGGAGTATATCCTAGAGAAGTAAGAGCCTTTACACAAAGATATATGCACATCCATGTTCATTGCAGCCATTTACAACAGCAAAAACATGGAAGCAACCAAGGTGCCCATCAACGGAGGAATGGATAAATTATGGTATATTCACACAATGGAATACTATGCATCAATGAAGAACAGTGATGAATCCATGAAACATTTCATAACATGGAGGGATCCGGAAAGCATTATGCCGAGTGAAATTAGTCAGTTGCAAAAGGACAAATATTGTATGAAACCACTATTATAAGAACTTAAGAAATAGTTTAACAGAGAAGAAAATATTCTTTGATGGTTATGAGAGTAGTGAGACAGGGAGGGAGACGGGTATTCACTAATTAGTAGACAAGAACTATTTTAGGTGAAGGGAGAGACAACACACAATACAGGGGAGGTCAGCACAACTGGACTAAACCAAAAGCAAAGAACTTTCCTGAATAAACTGAATGCTTCGAAGGCCAGAGTAGCAGGGGTGGGGGTCTGGGGGCCATGGTCTCAGGGGACATCTAGGTCAACTGGCATAATCAAATCTATTAAGAAAACATTCTGCATCCCACTTTGGAGACTGGCATCTGGGGTGTTAAACACTGGCAAGCGGCCATCTAAGATGCATCAATTGGTCTCAACCCACATGGAGCAAAGGAGAATGAAGAACACCAAAAACACAAGGTAATTATGAGCCCAAGAGACAGAAGGGGCCACATAAACCAGAGACTACATCATCCTGAGACCAGAACTAGATGGTGCCTGGCTACAACCAGTGACTGCCCAGACAGGGAACACAACAGAGAACCCCTGAGAGAACAGGAGATCAGTGGGATGCAGACCTCAAATTCTCGTAAAGAAACCTGACTTAATGGTCTGACTGAGACCAGAAGGACGCCGGAGGTCATGGTCCCCAGACCTTCTGTTAGCCTGCAACAATAACCATTCCCAAAGCCGACTCTTCAAACAGGGATTGGACTAGACTATAGAAAATGGTACTGCTGAGGAGTGAGCTTCTTGGATCGATAAGACACATGAGACTATGTGGGCAGCTCCTGTCTGGAAGGGAGATGAGAAGGCAGAGGAGGTCAGAAGCTGGCTGAATGGACATGAAAATAGAGGGTGGAGAGAAGAAATGTGCTGTCTCATTAGGGGGAGAGCAACTAGGAGTATATAAGCAAGGTGTATATAAATTTTTGTATGAGACTGACTTGATTTGTATATTTTCAATTAAAGCACAATAAAAATTAAAAACAAAAACTGAACACAGATCCAGCAACCCCAATCCTAGGTATATGCCCAGAAAAAATGAAGGCAGGAATGCAAACAGAAACCCGTACATCAATGTTCACTGTAGCACTTTCTGCAATAGCCATGGGTGGAAACAACTAAAATGTTTATTAACAGGTTTAAATGGATAAACAAAATGTGGTACATAGACACAATGGAATACTCCAAAACCCGCGGCCATTCAGTCAATTCCAACTCAAAGTGGCCCTACAGGACAAAGTAGAACTGCCCCATAGGGTTTCCAAGGCTGTACTCTTTACAGAAGCAGACTGCCACATCCTTCTCCCACAGAGCGGCTGGTGGGTTCAAACCGTTGACCTTTCGGTTAGCAGCCATGCACTTAACCACTGTCCCACCAGGGCGTTTTTAATGGAATAGTGCTCAGCCATACAGAGAAATGAAGTCCTGATGCATACCAAAACGTGGATGAACCTTGAAAACATCATGCTGAGCAAAATAAGTCACTTATAAGAAACAAGCAAATATACGGAAACCAAAGATCATTAGTGGTTACTAGGGGTGGAAGCGAGGAGGAAAGGAGTAGTTTTTTCTTAGAGGACATGGAGTTTATGTTAATAGTGGTGGAACAATTTGGAAAAAGACAGTGCGAACGGTTGCACAACTTGAAAAATGCAATCAATGTTGCTGACATGTAGAAACTGCTGACATGACACGTTATTGTATATTTTCACCACAATAAAACTAAAAAAAAATAAATCTGCACCTTTTCTCTTGAAGAAAAACTTATTTAAAAACTGAAATATGAAGGATAAGGAATATTTACTGTAGTATAGACTTACTCCTCCTCTGCAAATCTGGCCAATTGTCCCACGACATTTTTAAGAGCACCTACATCCATATCCCCATTGATTTAATGCTTTATATACATCACAAGGGTAAAGTTAATTCTACAAACACATGCCAGGAGTACTGGCTGTGTGGGGCAGTAGATGAACAAGCATACTGGTGTTAAAAGAATACCATCTAAACCTGGGTAACTACATCCAAACACAAAACCTGGGCAACTTTTAAAGATGGACGTAAAGCTAGAAAAAGTCATCAAGGTCATTTGCCTTTCCCACCCTCAGAACCATTTCCCAGGGTCACTGAACATTCAAGGTGAAGGAGAACTTAGCAAGAGAACTCTGCAGACTCTGAATAGACACACCTCACTTTGCAGGTGTATACAGTAACATGTCCTCCTTCAGGACACAGAGATAAAACAGACTGATGAGCTTCTGCAATCTTCTTTGTCCAAGTATAAACTACCTAATGTAACCTATGTAAATCCCTGCTGTAAACTGATGGACCCCATTTCCTCACAGGCAGTAGGACATACCAGTTAAGGAGTTCAAAATCCAAAGAGAAAAGGCTCAAGCTCCAGCCCCAACTCTTACCGTGGGTTCAAGGGGCAATTTATTTAACTCATCTAAGCTTCAGCTTCCCCATCTACAAAGTGGGTTAGGCTAATGCAGCAAGTATTTCCGAGCATTAAAAGAGTTAAATGAGATAAAACTGATAAAGTACCTCACGCAATGGCCTGGGCACAAAACACCTAATAATAAACAGCAATCACTGCTACCATTTAACAGACTAAGAACCCCTATCCCACAGGACAGTAACAGAGACCAAGAGAGAAATGATAGGGGCCTGAGTAAGTGGGGATGGGAAGAAAGAGACCTAGCGAGGCAGTGCAGATCTGAATCAACAACCCCAGTCCCACAGGCAATGAGGAGAGCAGTTTGAAAAGCACTTCCCAGGGGAATCTAGTTTCCTTTATTTCACATCGCAGAATCATAAAATGTTGATTTCCATAATTTAAAACCTCATGAAATATTGATCTTGTCTTATAACTATCAGAATTACCTACTGTGTCATACGCTAATCGCATAAATACTCTCCCAAATACTCTTCTCTCGGCCCTTTACAATTTTTTACTCTTCAAATGAAAATTTCTCCTTCCGTTACCACTTGGAAGAGCTTATCATGCGGCTGTGTTATAGCACAGCTGAGTTTCCTTGTCTTAAGGAAATAAGATGAAGTGAACAATCAAATTTCTATAAATGGGTACTGTGGAAGAGTCATTCTCTCCAGGGTGAGTTAGCACAGAATTCCTGCAACTATTAAAGCTCTGATTTGTTTAAAATAGAATCCAATTTATTATACACAAGTAATATATATATTTCGCAAATATTTAGAAACAACATTATTAAGGCTCATTTTATACAAAAGTTCCCATGTCAACTAAGGGACTTAGAGGTAAAACATCTTCTGGGCCATTTATTCAATTAATTTACTGCATGGTCACTGCAAAAGATGGAGCCCCCGTGGCACAGTGGTTAAGAGCTCGGCTGCAGCTCAAATCTACCAGCTGTTCCTTGGAAACCCTAGGGGGCAGTTCTACTCTGTCCTGTAGGGTCACTGTGAGTCAGAACCGACTCAACAGCACCTAACAACAGTGCAAAAGACAGACCCAATATACCACTCACTGGACTACAAAACAATGTGTTAGAACAGAGGTAAAGAGAAGTGATGTGAGTAGGCTGTGGAGAACGATATAAGCTCTGCCTCAGGCCTCAGCTCCAACTTCCTGTCCTCTGAGAAACCTTTTCCAATCATCCCAGCCAATGTGGTCCTCCTTCCCCATCTCATTACCACTTTATTTACAGCACTTCAGCTAAAACTATCTTATATGCCCACTCCCATGTTCACTCTCTCTCGTAGAATGTGAGCTCTGAGGGCAGATACTGCGCCCCTAGCACATAGAAAAATACCTGTAGAGCATATACCCTCAATCAGCACCTGTTTGACCAACTGCCAGGGGTCTTGGAAGAGACTTTATAAACCAAAAACCAAACAGAGTTCTTGGAAGACACTTCATAAACCAAAAAACAAAGCCAGTTGCCACTAAGTCAATTCCAGCTTGTGGCAACGCCAGGTGTACAGAGTAGGACTGCATTCCAAGGGCTGTCAAGTTTACGAAGGTGATATCCGAAGCAGGCCTCAAAGAATCTAGGACTTTGCCCCGTAGAGTATCAATCTGCCATGTGTGTACATCTTTTGACTTCTATGTACAAACGTCTTGTAACTGATGGGTTTAAGTTTCTTTCCTCACAAGAATAAGCTCCAAGAGTTTCAGTTTCTATTATTACTATTAAAATCTATCTTTCAAGAAAAAGAGAAAAAAAAAACTAAGCATAATCTGGGTTCTTATGGAAATTCATTTTGACCTAAACACTTTCTCAATAACTGTATTATGGTTTCTTTCCACCTTAAAAGAGGCTGACCTTAGCAAACAAGGGCAGCAAACTAGGTTTAGTAGGAACCTTAGAAACTTCAAGTGCTTGATTTCTTTAGAATCTTCTTGTCCTTAAATGTTCAAGTTTATTTAATGGAGGCATTAAAATATTACTTACCAAAATAACTAAAACTCTCTCACTTGCCAAAAATGCAATCACTTTATTGTTGACTGAGGAGTAATAGGTACAAAAAACAGAACATTTTGCTTTGGAATGAGAGAGGTAGAGATTAACTTTGGGGGGTCCTGGCAAACACTTCATCGGAGCTCCACACCCGACTCCCTGGTTGGCACTGCAACATTTGCAGCCTCGTCAATTTTCGGGAAGTCAGGTTCTGGCAAGGCAAAGCCAACCAGGGCCATTGTACGCTCAGTCAATAATCACTGACTCATGGTGATACCATGTGTTTTCAAAAGTAGAACTGCATGCCATAGGGTTTCTAGTGGCTGATTTTTCAGTAGTAGATTTCCAGGCCGTTCTTCCAAGGTACCCCTGGGTGGACTTGAACCGCCCACCTTTCAGTTAGCAGCTGAGCTCTTAACCATCTGTACTACAAGGGATTCCTGAGGTTGGGGAAGGTATTCACTTGTAGAGTAGAAGGAGCCTCACTTAGAGAGGTGATCCACCAACCTCTCATTCTACAGAAAAACAAACTGAGAGTCAGAGAGCTGAGCTGGTTTTTCTCAAACTCACAGTTAGTAGAACTCAAGGCTCCTACTACCCTTGGTCATATCTCTTCAGGACATCAAAATTTTACAAATATGGCCAAAAGGCACAGATGGGAACAAAATTCATAGAACAGAACTAAGTCCAGGAGTTCTGACCCTTAGCCTCTAACAGTGGAGCTTGAGAATGAGTCATCCGGACATCCTCGGTTGGCTATCAGAGATACTCCTGAGCCTGGCAGGCTCAGGGCATGAGAAAGCTCAACCTGATTTCCCCAGTACTGATATATAAGTCATACTCCCCGCCCCCCAAAAGGAGGGTCCTGTCTAGTTTTAAAGAATAAACAGGATTACAGCATCAACTAGAAAGCTTAATTTAAGCAAGAGGAGGCAGACCAATGGGCTGAAGATGATTGTTGGTTTAGTGTAGTGCTGGACAAGTGCCAGCTAACACCAGAACACTGTTTTTAGTCTCCAGAGACTCTCAAGGTCAAGGGTAAAAGAAAAAGAATCTGGGTCATGCAAATTTCTTTTGTCATCTGAATTCAATGGGATTGGGGCTCTGGATGTGTTGTGCCCTATTTTCTTGAGTCATCACTTTCTGTTCTTCACTAAAGACATTTTTAGCGAAAAAAAACAATATCTCCTCACAACAAATTTCATGGAAAGGAAAAAACAGAGTTGAGAAGTTATACATAATGTATAAAAAACTGCCCAAGACGATCTTTATTAAACATGATGAACTAAGATTAAATAAAGAAGCCAATTTTGGCAACATGGACAATACTGTAGAACTATTTTTACTGATGCATATATGAACTCCACAGGTAGCTGATTAGTTCTTCTGCATGACAAATCTGAACATTCAAGCACGCAATTTTAACTAAAAACTGAAAATATTTAAATTCTGGAATGACTAATATTAAACACTGGCAGTTATTTTTCTTAAAAATGCATTTCTGTAGAGTATTCCACTCATTTTGTGGGCAATTCACGACTTACACAAAGACCCATTGTCAGATAGAATGCCTCTATAACAAATAAGTAATGCCAAAATTTTCTTCTTTTGCAGTAATAAAAAAAAAAAAAAAACCATTGCCGTCGAGTCGATTTGCAGTAATAAACTACATCAAATATTGTTTGAAACAAGTGGGCAATTGGCTGGGCTATGGAAACATTTTTGTTGTGCAAATATATATGTGTTATAACTACATTATTTATTAATTTGTGATGTAATTTGGACTCTACATATAGTGTTTTCCCCAAATCCCTACCCACCAAAAATCAGTGAATGATGACTGGAAGAAATATATCAATTTTTAATTTGTAGTTCCAACTATATTTTAACAATTAGATCCAGTGGCCCAGCATCCCCTGGGCAGTGGTAGACATAACGTACAATAAAAAAAAAAACCAAACCCACTGCCATCAGGTTGATTCTGACCCACAGCCGCCCTAAAGGACAGAGCAGAACTGCCCCATAGGGTTCCCAAGGAGTGCCTGGGGGATTTGAACTGCCGACTTTTTGGTTAGCAGCCATAGCTCTTAACCACTATGCCACCAGGGTTTCCTAATGTACAATATGTGCTCTTTATTAATGGCCATAATGCTCATCTTGGTCATCTTCCCTATGATGATATTCCTATTGGGAGTATATCCATTTTATGTAGCAAATACATTGTTAACATTAGTTTAAAAAAGGATATTAAAATTGTTGTCTCTTCTGAGCCAATACTAGGACCAATATCCCAAGCATGTGAGTAACTAGTGCTTAAGCGGTCAACATGGCCTCAGTTCTTTTCCAGGGCTGCTAATCTAACCTAGGGTCAGTCAGAAAACGGACTGCTCAACTTAGAAATAGCTACACAAATGTTGCTTTTAAGTATTTAACATGATTAAGAAATGTGATAATACCCTTTTAACACTGTATCTTCATTTACTTATCCTCCTCCAGCTGTCTTCAGCTCCCAAGGAAACCCTTAAAACCAAGATGCACAGCCAGCCAAGAGAAATGTGAAGTCACCCACACACAGATGGAAGAGACAATTTAATTTTGACTGGGTCCTCACCTAGCAGGGGCAGGGAAAACTCCATAAAAGTGACTAAATATGAGAAACTCAACCACTTTTCAGACTCCTCCATCACTGTGGCTACATTAACTTACTAGAGTATACTGTAGAAAAACCAGCATACACTACAGAACCAGGACTCAAGGCCTGAAGCCTGGCTCCTTCGGGCATGTGTGATGAGGCATGTTGCTTAAATTTCCTCATCTGTAAAATGGGAATAATGCCTTAAGAACTGCTGTGAGGATTAAAATGAGATAATATAAGAAAAGCACTTCATTTGATATTTTAGTTTCCTCCCCCACCAAGCCAATATAGCTCTGACTGCCTGGACTACAGGCCATTTTGGACTATCTCCCATTAAGAAAGACACCCTGAAAACTGGCTGTATGTAGACGTGCAGTCAGCACATAAGTGGGTTCAGTCTGATCTTTCCGGGTGCTGTTATAGTTACGGAAACAGGCTCTTTAGTACTAACAATGCTTTTTCTCTCTGAAAAAGAGATAACTGTTGCATGCAGTAAACCAAAGAGGACCCAACATGCAGCCACTCTTGCTGAGTGAAGCAAGGTTGACACTCCAAGATTACTAATTTATAATGGGCCCCACTACTGATCCAATGGCCTGTAACCACCATCCTAACTAGCCATTCTCAGAGGAGAAGGGGAAGAGAGATGGACCTTGATGTGCCTCATTACCAACCAAAGGTGGAAAGCCTTTCAGCACCGGGATTCTCAACCTTGGTTGCACATCAGAATCACCTGGGGAGCTTTTAAAACTCCAGATGCCCAGGCCACAACCCAAACCAATTACACTAGAATACCTGCCGGTAGAGGCACCCAGGCACCCGTATTAAAGTCCGTAGTGATACAAGATGCAGCCAAGGTTGAGAACCCTTCAGGATTACCAGTCCTGACCTCGTGTAACTTCTCCAGCAAACCACCTCTGGAAAGCCAACCTAGAGCGTTTCCCACCCACAGCTTTACATTACAGTAGAGCAGATACAACACAGTACGACAGCAGCCACACGTCCCTGCTTCTGGGTTCCCGCTGTAGTTAGAACTTACCAACTAGGGGGGTACCCAGCTCGGCACAGGAGAGCCACTTGTTCAAACAGTTTGCACTTCAACAAAAAAATTAAGTTCACTGAGTTTATGAGATGCCATGAACGCCTACATTTGCCTGTTAAGATTTTTCTTTTTTCCTAAAAGCAAATCTTGTGGGAAGGAAAGTCAGAGCATACGCTGGTGCTCGGCCCACACACAGAGCCTACAGAGAAGCAGACAGAACCATGCAATTCCCATGGCCGCCTAGAAACCACCCTGCAGCCCCCCACCCCCACTCCCGCGCGGGGCAGGCCAGTGAGCGCCCAGCCTGCGGCCACTGCACCTGCCAGAACACTCGGCCGCACCTGCCGCGCCGCGCGGCGCCGCGCCTTCCCCTCCTACCTTCCAGAAGCTCGTCCAGGCTGGTGACCTTCCGGCTGCCGTCGATGGTGTAGATGGTGCGGACGCCCTGAGGCAGGTTCACGTTGTCCGACAGGGAGCGGGTGAGCTCCATAAGGAGCGCATCGAAGGACCGGAAGCGGTCGCTGGAGATGGCAAACACCAGGCCCTTGAAGTAGCGGTCTCCATTCCTGTAGAAGCGCGCCTTCTTGGCCTTCTTCTCCGAGCTGAGGGCCTGCAGGGTCCGCGTGCGGTAGAAGCTGCAGTGGGCACTGTGCGCCGGGCTGGGGATGAGCCCATTCCCCTTGGGCCCCGAGCTGCTGCTGCCCCCGGAGGAGCTGGGCGCCCCCCTCCGCGACCCTGGCCGCGGCCTTTTGTCCCGTTCCTCAAAGTGCTCCAGCTCAATACTCCTGGCGCTGGCCATCGCGACTGCACCCGGGCGCGCCGCAAAACACGTTCCTGTCAAAGCCTCGGGGCAGCCTAGTGTCACAGCGAGAACCGGTTCGGGGACGTCTGACTGTGAGGGACCCTAGAACGCCGGGACACCTGGCCCTGGCATCCCGCCCTCTCCTTGCAGGTGGGCCCGCGCCCCCGGCTAAAAGTGGTCGCAGCGTCAAGCCGCCGAGCTCATTGTCCAGCGCGGCTCGCTCCGTCCCTCCCGCCTGCCGACGAGCCCCACGCCCCCCAAAGCGCCTCCTCCGCCCAGCCACGCCTCACAACTCGCTCTCGGGAGCCGGCCTGGAGCGGCAAAGTTGGGCTGCTGAAGGCTCGGCCGCGGTCCGCGCTCGCCCCCGGCCCCGTGGGCGCACACAAAGCTCCGGCGCCCCGCCGCGCGGAGGGGAAGGAAGGAAGAGGGGGAGGGGCTGGGAGCGTGGGAGCGGCGCCGCGGGCCTGCGGGGGCGTCGCGCCACCCCGGCCCGCCCACGCGCTGGGCCCGCGGCCGCGTTCCCGCCCAGGCCCTACCCGGGGGCGACGAGCGCCGGCTCGGGCTGAGAGGCTGTGCGCCCGGGGCCCTTGCTCCCACGGAGCCCGGCCCTAGCGGGAAATAATGCAGCTCGCCCCCTCCTCTGATGGCCGGCCCAGCCCGCCGGCGAGCATCCGCGCCCGGGCACGGCTCCGCTGCCCGCCCCGCCCGCTGTCAGGGCTGGAGGGGCTTCTTGGCCCCCAGGGATGCCCAAGTCTTGGAGTCGAGGGAGAGGGGAAGGGAGCGAGGGGGCCTGACGTTTCTGCCGCGGAGGTGATGCAGCGCGAGAGGAACGGCTCCTCCTGGGTCCTAGGTAGCCCCGCCCGCTGACAGCTACTATCCGGCGCAGCGCGTAAATGGGCGCAGCAGTGGCGCGCGCTCCTCCGCCTGGGAAACGTAAACGCGCAGGCTAGGGGACAAAAAAAAAAAGAAAACTACAAAGGAAGGAGATTCAAGGGCAGGGATCACATCCTTTAGCCAGCCACTAAATAGGAACCAGTGCCAAACTAGAGCAGGAATCGTAAATATGCCATTGGGTTAGGGCACAAAATTTATTTTTAAAAAAGCAGATTTCGAGCTTTCTTTAAAAATCTTCTGATAAAACAGCCCCCACAATTTCTGTAGCACATTGGCTAACACGGTACATTCAATAGCTTTGAGCAAATGATCAGAAGTTATGAGTTTTTAAGGGATTTACTTCATCGGCATGTATCTATTAAGTGCACACCGTGGACCAGGCATTGTTTCTGGCGCTGGGGGTGCATTAGTAAAGGAAACAGACAATGCCTCCCCACTTAAATTCAAGCGATATTTAATTCTGTCAAATCTGAGCTTCTTTGTAAAAGGTCTAACATCAGTAAGCAACCATCATCCTGGGAATCTTCAGCAGACTGGATCGCCATGGGCTTGGTTTGGTTTTAGGGCAACAGTAAAAGCATGTTTTCCAATGGCTTGTGAGAAACATTATTTCCAATTTTCCATCTGGGGAAGATGTTTGGTCCTGATCTGCCACGTGGATAAGCTACTCTGAAACTTAAGAGTAACCTCAGGTGCTCAGGTTACCTGTAGCACCTGGTTACCTCAGTGGCCCTAGACAGCAAATCCAAACTAACCTGTAAGTTAGGAAGGCATTGGTGCTTTTCTTGGAGTGAAATGAGTCCTGGAATAGCATAACCAAGAGAAGGTGGAATCATACGCACTAGTTCCTTAGCAGCTGTGAGGTTGGTGTCCCTGATAGGACACCCCATACCAGCATGTGCACCGTAGTTCACCCAGGGCAGTCCTGGGTTCACCCTGATCCTACTTGACCTCTCTAACCAGGATCACACAGCATGCTGGCAAGTCAGAGCTGACCTAAGGCTTTTATGTAGCCCTGGAGTATGATTAGGTCCATGGCCATGATAGGCCTCAAACCAGACTGGTTAATCAGAGTGTTTGGGGATGAGCCTCTCCAATATTATTTTTTTTTAAGCACCCCTAGTTATTTTGGTTATTCTAGTAGCCAGGGTTTCAACCAGGGCTTCAAACCGGTTCATTCCAGTTCAAACCCCTGCTGAGAATTTGCCTTTCCACCCAGATATACTGAATCAGAATCTACATTTTAACAAGATCCCAATCACCTGAGGATCTTGTTAAAATGTAGATTCTGATTCAGTATACCTGAGATGTACGGCAAATTTAATAATTGGGATCTTGTAGACCTGCCCCATAGGGTTTGCAAGGAGCAGCTGGTAGATTCAAACTGCTGACCTTACGGTTAGCACCCAAGCTCTTAACCACTGCACTCCACCTTGATCTTAGCTCTCTCTTAATCTAACACTTGTCTGAGTAAAAACTTTTGTACAGAGTATTTTGAAAATGGCTTCATTTCTCTACTATAGACAATTCAAGAATTTCAATTCAAAAACTGTTTGCTTTTTTTGAATGATTAGAAATGACTCCTTTCTGCCTTTGATACGTAATAATTTAAAATTATGCACCATCTAGTTGGGTGTGAAGATTTTGTTGGTGATAACCAAGAGGGGCCTTCTGAAAAACTATACCACGCATAAATGAAAAGTAATTCTTTTTGTTCCCTAAACTTCTCTTTGGACCACATGGGTTAGTAAAGCAATTTCAGTGCCTTTAACCAGCTGGTAACTAACTCCCTCTCCCCCTGGTCACCTCTGCACTGCCACCTTCACTAAGAAATACAACACGCAATTTTATTTAGCACAATTTGTTTAAATGAGATTTCATCCAATACGACATTGCAGAGCTTTATATCAGCAACCTGTCTTGAACAGTTCCCAGTTTGCCTCACGCTACTTCTAAAATGTCTTGGCTCATCTTCACTTTGGGCCAGAAACGTCTGCTTCCAAAGGCAGTTTTCCAGTTACTCCATTACTTATTACATAAAGGATGCCTACGAGCTTTTTAGAACTGCACAGTGCTGGGACTTTCTGCTGCCTCATGCTTTCATTCCTGTTTGCCACGTGCCAAGCATTTCTCCCAGAAGTAAAAGTGGTGAAACAACTATTTTCACTTTCAGATGAAAAGAACTGGTGACTATGGACTTGAATTTTTCAGAAACTGAGCCTTATTTTTTATTTCATAATCTTTAATGATTATGAATTCCAGTGTTCTCTGTCAAGCTTTAGTAGGAAAGGATACAAAGTGAAGTGGTCCAGTAAGCGACACTCTCCACCCCCAGCACATAACCTGTGCCCAGACTGGAAAAAAGAATGGTAAGAACTGTTGTTCCCTTGTTTGTTTCACCTGGGGAGCTTGGCTGGTCCTTTTTGCCTGTGATTCTTATAGTACTTTATAAATATATATTAATAACTTCTTCACAAAACATACAAGGAAATTTTTTAAATGACCTTTCAGGTTCAGAAAACTAAAATTTAGTACATGGGTTAAATCTTCCAGAAGTTCCAAGTTTAGTTTTGTTTTTCTCCTTTTTAATGAAAACATCAGTTGAGTTGAAGGAAAATCCCAGTATACATGCTTTAAATGTATGTAGCACACCAACAGATACTTTTTTTGCAAGAGGAAATTATGGTGAATAGTTCTTATAAACCCATACCCACTGCCGTTGAATGGATTCCGACTCACAGTCAACCCTACAGGACAGAGTAGAGCTGCCGCATAGAGTTTCCAAGGAGTGCCTGGTGGATTCGAACTGCTGACCTTTTGGTTAGCAGTCATAGCACTTAACCACTATGCCACCGTGGTTTGGGTTCTTTTTATGAGTACGCGTAACTAAGAAAAAGTATGTAGTACAAAGAGTTCTACATTTTATGTTAACTCTGGATATCAGAATTATATTTAGTTCTTTTGTTACTGGCTAGTTCACCTGTAATAATTATTAAACAAAAATAGCAACATTAAGCAATGATAACATATAGTAACCTTTTTCTCCTTTTTCTTAGGAATGTGAATTTTTTTTTCGCTTAAATCCCCTGTGAAAAAAAAATTCAGCGGGTAGCAGCATCCCTAAGGAATACTGATGGCACAAATGGCTAAGCATTCTGCTGCTAACTGAGGGGTTAGAGGTTCGAACCCACCCAGCAGCGACATGGGAGAAAGACCTGGCAATCTGCTTCTGTAAAGATTACAGCCAAGAATATGGGGCAGTTCTATTCAGCCACATGTGGTCGCTATGAATTGAAATCAACTTGATGACAACTAAGAACAACAGTTGTATCCCTACCTTACAGGAACAGCTGAGTGATTTTCCACAATTATTTTAATAAAACTGAAAGTGAAACACTGTGGAAAATACCATAGTACACTCTCTTTGTTTCTGTAGAATCAAATTTCCCAAGCCCAGTATAAAATTTATTCTTCAAATCTAGGCTTTTTTCTTCATTTAAAGTTCAGAAGGAATTATTTATCTTAAAATTGGTCCCAATATTCGTGGTTTCCTCCTCTCTGGAGCAAGTATTGAATGTGACAAATTATGGTCACGTCATTCTACATGATAGATTAAAATAATGATGTTTACGAGTATTTAAAGGAGAAGAAAGCTTTTATGATGATTAATAGGTGGTTAGGACCTAGTTAAAGAAACAGATCATGGAATAAGAAAGGGAAGATTAAGCAGCAGAGATAGTAATTGACTCCAGGGTGTGCTAACTCTAGAAAACGATCATTTCAAGCTTTCAAAATTCATTAATCACCAAGAGGTCTGTCTCTTTAGGAATATGTAGTTAAAAATTAATGATTTTTATACTTGCAGTGAGTTTATGATGCGAATTAGCTGCTTATTTGAGGACAAATGTTCTCCACCCTGTACACATATTGGAAATACCGAAATGTTGGTAAAATATATTTATCTTATTTATGGGAATAATAATACTGCTCAGAGTTGGACAGTACCCTTTAATAAATCTATGCTCATTTGGCTACGTATATGGATGCAAAAAAGTAGTTTTTCTTTGGTACTTCCCAGAATCCCATCTGAAGTCCCTGATACTGACCATGATACTTCCCAGCATCCTCTCTGAAGTCCCTGATACTGACCACGATTTACTGTTCATGGGAAAGATTTGACATAAATACATCTGCGATTAAACACTTAAGGTGAAGAGGAATGTGCACATGATTATCTGATTACGTTTATCATAATGTAACTGATATGTCCATCTTTAACAGTTTGGTAACAACATAAAGTTTGTTATTAAAATTAACTACGATTAATTATTATTCATTATTATAGGATTTTTTTATTATAGTATAATAATAATTTTCTTTCTAGATTTCCCCCTTCAGTAGTAAGCCAGTGAACTCCTGAGTTCTTCTTGTTGCTGTTGTTAGTTGCCATCAAGTTGACCCCCAACTCATGGCAACCCTACGCACAACAGAATCAGATCACTGTGGTCCATAGGGTTTTTATTGGCTGATTTTTTGAAATAGATTGCCAGGCCTTTCTTCCTAGCCTGCTTTAGTCTGAAAGCTCCACTGAAACCTGTTCAGCATCACAGCAACATTCAAACTTCCACTGACAAACAAGTGGTGAGGTGGCACTTGAGGTTCATAGCTGATTCAAAAACTTAATCCAAAATCCTCATGAAAAGAAATCTAGAAAATGAGTCAGATCTTCAGCGGGCCCAACTCCCAGCTGCTATTCCGTGTCAGGAACTATTACACCTATGCCCTCTGATGACTGAGGCATGTGCTATAACTCTGGGCCCAGCAACAGTTGTAAAGATACAGAGAAAAAGGAAAATTTCTCTCTCTCTCTCTCAAAACAAAGTAAAGTGTTGGTGCCAACTTGCAGGACATCTATTCACTAAGAATAAGGACCTGTTACGAGGTGACTTTTCTTTATGATAGTCCTGGCTTTCAGGGCACTGTACAATGATCTTATATAATTACAAATATGTAGAAAATTGGGCATGTTGAGGTAACTATAAATAATTCTCCTTTACATGTTTTTACATACCAGGGAAATTCTTGTGTGTAAAGAAAGCCTGGCTGTCTTAATTTCTTCAGCCTTCTCAGATGCTTTCATAGACCTGGCACACCAGAATATGTAATATCATCATGGAAATACTGCCAACCACTATGAATGGCCCAGTTGTTCCTCTCAGAGGAGAAACTGAAGGCACCTACCTCACTCCATGTAATTTAACAGCTTACTCACACAATTCTGTGAGAAATTCTTAAGATAACATAGAATGATAAGTAAGGAAGGGCCAACAGAGAGGTACAATATGGTGGCCCTAATACATATCTACACACAACTGCTTTATATTTTAATTAATCTTAATTCAAACAATGTCTAAACTTCTGATGTTGGGCTCCTTGTTTGAATGGGTGGATAAAATTGGTCACTTTTTCTCTATTACTATTCTGGTTAAAAGCCTTCCTTGAAGTTAAAGAGTTATGCCATCTTGGACTTCTTTCAAAACCATTGGTTCTTGATCATATGCTACCTCCTGAAATGGTTGACAGTCAACCAATTCTTTTTTTTTTCTAATTGTACTTTAGATGAAGGTTTATAGAACAAACTAGTTTCTTGTTAAATAGTTAGTACACATATTGTTTTATGACATTGGTTAGCAACCCCATGACATGTCAACACTCTCCCTTCCTGACCTTGGGTTCCCTATTACCGGCTTTCCTGTCCCTTCCTTCCTCCTAGTCATTGCCCTTGGGCTGTTGTGCCCCTTTAGTCTTGTTTTGTTTTATAGTCCTGTCTAATCTTTGGCTGATGGGTAAACCTTGGGGTTGACTTCATTACTGGGCTAAAAGGGTGTCCTGGAGCCAAATTCTTGGGGTTTCTCCAGTCTCTGCCAGGCCAGTAAGTCTGGTCTTTTTTTGTGAGTTAGAATTTTGTTCTACATTTTTCTCCGGCTCTGTCTGGGACCCTTTAGTGTGATCCTTGTCAGAGCAGTCAGTGGTGGTAGTTGGGCACCATCTAGCTGCACTGGACTTAGTCTGGTGTAGGCTGTGGTAGATGTGGTCCAGTAGTCAACCAATTCTTTTTGGTACAGTAACACTGTGTATTCCTTCACCTTCTTTTCATGCTTCCTGCCCACAGAATCCTTCAGTATTGCAAGTCGAAGCTTGAATTTTTTCTTTAGTTTTTTCAGCTTGAGAAATGCCAAGCATGTTCTTTCCTTTCGGTTTTCTAACTCCAGGTCTTTGCACACTTCATTATAATACTTTGTCTTCTTAAACCACCCTTTGAAATCTTCCGCTTAGCTCTTTTGCTTCATCATTTATTTCATTCACTTCAGTTGCTTTACATTCAAGAGCAAGTTTCAGAATCTCTTCTGATATCCATTTTGGTCTTTTCTTTCTTTCCTGTGTTTTTGATGACCTTTTGCTTTCTTTTTGTGTGGTGTCCTGATGTCATCCCACAACTCATCTGGTCTTTGGTCACTAGTGTTCAATGCATCAAATCTATTCTTGAGATGGTCTCTAAATTCAGGTGAAATGTACTTAAGGTATATTTTGGCTCCTGTGGACTTGTTTTAATTTTTTTAGCTTCAGCTTGAACTTGCATTTGAGCAATTGATGGTCTGTTCCACAGTCGGCCTCTGGCCTTGTTCTGACTGATGATATTCAGCTTCTCCATCATCTCTTTCCACAGATGCAGTTGATTTGATGCCCCCCTATTCCTTCCTGCAGTGTCCACTTATATAATTGTGATTTATGTTGTTAAAAAAACTGCATTTGCAACGAATAAGTCATTGGTCTTGCGAAATTCTATCATGCAATCTCCAGCATAGTTTCTATCACCAAGGTCTGTCCTTTTTTGTTTCCAATTTTACATTCCAATCACCAGTAATTATCAATGCATCTTGATTGCATGTTTGATCAATTTCAAACTGCAAAAGTTGGTAAAAATCCTCAATTTCTTCATCTTTGGCATTAGTGCTTGGTGAGTAAATTTGAACTACCATATGTCCCAGCAATTTCACTGCTAGGCATATACCCAAAAGACTTGAAAGCAGAGACTCAAAAAGAGACCTATACATGAATGTTCATTGCAGCAGTATTTACAAAAGCCAAAAGGTGGAAATTACCTAAATACCCACCAACAGATGCGTGGATAAACAAAATGTGCTACATACGTACAATGGAATACAACACTACTCAACCAGTAAGAGAAATGAAGTCTTAATACATGCTACAGTATGGATGGAGCTTGAAGACATTATGCTGAATGAAATAAGCCAAATGTTGTATGATCTCACTTACATAAAAAGACTAGAAAAGGCAAATGTATAGAGACCAAAGTTCATTAGTGGTTACCAGGGGTGGGAGGGAGGGGAAAATATTGACGGTGATAGAAAAATCACACTGATTAAGGGTACAGCCAGTTATTGTAATTGGTGTTAATAGGTTGTATACCTGTAAAAAGCTGAATTGGCTGAAGTTGTGTGATAGATATATTTATAACAATAATAATAAAAAAAAGAGTAGCTGCTGAGACTGCTTATGTATAATCAAACACCTCATGGGATTTGGTTCCTTGGTTTGAAGGTTTAGGGTCACGATTTCAAGGGACATCCCAGTTAATTGGCCTAATAATGTGGGAGGTGTTTCTGTTCTACCTCCTAGTTTGTTGCATAGTTCCTGGGGCCTTAAAAGGTTGCAAGTGGCCATCCAGAGCTCAACAACTTGTCTCTATTTACCTGGACTAACAGAGGAAGAAGGAGAGTCAGCAAGAGATGAGGGTATGGAATGTGTGGCTAATTGCCTCCGTGAACAACTGCCTCCTCTGCCATGAGATAAGAACTAGATGGTGCCTAGCTATTCCATGGGAGAATCCTGATCAAAATGGTAAAAAGGAGGAACAGGATTTCAAATTCTCATGGATTCCAAACTTTTTGGAGCCAAGTGAGCTGGATGAACCCCAGAAACCATTGCCCTGAGATAATCTTTAAACCTTAAACCAAAAATATCCCCTGAAGCCTTCTTAAAACCAAGCAATAGTTTAGCTTAACTAGTAAAAAATGTCTGCCTTGAGCATTAAGAACTATCTATATGAGACCAAAGTGACAACAGCAACACGAAAGATTAGATAGGAACCTTAGAGGGGCAGTGAGTTTATGTTAATGGGGGAGGAACAACTCAGAAAATGAGAGAGAATGGTTGCATACCTCATCGAATGCAATCAATGTCACTGAATTGTAAATGTAGAAACTATTGGATTGGTGTACGTTTTGCTGCGTATATTCTCAACAACAACAAAAATAATGCTAAAAAAGTTTTCAAGCACAGGCTATATATAAAAAGATTTACCCATGTTTAATATTATAAAATCTATTATAATAACTGACGAGAGGCTTAAACACTTGCTATTAAAGTTGCTGTTGATAGACCTTTTTGAAACAGTTTTATTTAAAGCAGATGAGTTACAAAAATCTCTGAATCAGATCACAATCTAAATGATTATCGTTTGGCTGTGAAATTTTTTTTCCTTTTATACTTTTAATCCTATCTAGTAGACTCCAAATTATCTTTACCCTTAAATATTCTTTCTTTAAAAAAAATTGTTTTTCTTTTTTTGTTTAATCTAAAATTTTTTTATTTTGTTATTATTGTTGAGAATATACACAGCGAAAGACACGCCAATTCAATAGTTTCTACATGTACAATTCAGTGACATTGATTACATTCTTCCAATTTTGCAACTATTCTCAGCCTCCTTTTCTGAGATGTTCTTCGGCCATTAACATAAACTCACTGCCCCCTAAGATTCCTATCAAATCTTTTAGAAAGAAGTAGAATTGGGCTATGTTTTGAAGGAAGACCATTTGATGAATTGGATGTGGAGTATAAGAGAAAGAAAAAAAGTGTGAGCTATTGTTCTTGGCCACCCAGCATCTATTCCCCCTTCCCTTGATGACATGCCCGTGAATTTTCCCCTACCACTCTCAGTCCATGTGTTTGGAAGGATTAACTCTACTCCTGCCTCCAGAGATGGACATGTGACTCAGGCCTGGCCAGTAGACCACAGGGAGTGTCACATTCTTTTGACAACAGCAATTAACATTAACATGTACTTTGTTACTTAGACAAAAAAAAAAAAATGCATATTTACCCATGCTTTCTTTCTTTCTCTTACACCCCACATCCAATTCATCTAATAGTCTTCCTTCAAAATACACCCCAATTATGTTTCTTTCTACCTCTGCCATTGACAAAGACACCTATTCCATCACCTTCATCTCTCACCTGATCTGCCTCCAGCCCTTGTTTCACTATAGGATATTTACACAACAGCCAACGTGAGCCTTTTAAAACTTTAAGACAGATCATGCCATTCCTCTGCTCAGGATGGTTCATTTGCTTTTCTTTACACATGGAACAGAATCTAATATCCTTTCACCATGGCTAGCCAGGGCCTATAACAGACCCTACATCACCTGAAGAACTTATAAAACTGCAGATGCCTGGGCCACACCCCAAAAGATTTAATTGGCTTTGGGTGGGGACTGAACGTTGGCATCTTTTAAAAGCTCCCCAGTGATCCTAACATTCAGCCAGAGCTAAGAACCACTGCCCTACATGATCTGGCCCCTGGCTACCTATCAAACCTCATATGCCATCACTCTTATCCTCACTCAGTCCAGACGCCTAGACATCATGTTGTTCTTTGGGCTTGCACAGCATGATCCCACCTGAGGGGCTTTGCATTACTGGATAAAGACACACCTGACATCATCTACCCTGAACATTTTCATCACACTATTTAACAAAGCTTATACTTGCTTAAGCCAGTTTGAATTGCATTTTATGTCACCATCAACAGTCCTTTGTGACACATGAATCAATTAATTTCCCCAACACCTGTGTCTTCTGTCTCTAGTTCATCCTGTATTGGTTGGCAGTTGGCTGGAAGTCTTCCTAAATCACAGCATGGATCTTATCACCCTTTTGTTGAAAAACCTTTAGCAATGAGTTACTTGAAGTGCTTTCTCTTTATCTAATTGTCCAAAAAATATGTAGTCTGACCCTCCAGGCCTTCATCATCTGGCTGTGATCTCTTAGTCTTCTCATAATTAATCTTTGTGTATACACTTTAGACAAAATGTATTACTTGCTATCTCTGAAATGTCTTCTGTGTTTTCCCACTTGGTGCCTTGTGAGAGCATTCTGTTTGCTTTGAATGCCTAGCCCCTTGTTTTCACTTGTCAAATTCTTCTCATTAACCTCTTCTGTGAATTCTTCAAAAATCCCAGCTGGAAGTAATTTCTTACTATAGTCTTCAGCAGTGAGCACATTCCTCGACCTTCTCCCTATAATGCCGATCATATCTTGCTAATTATTATTGATAATATTTGTGCTTTAATGATGTTTGTATGCTTAAATTATATTAATTAAACCAATCTTTACTGAGTTACCACAGTGTTCTAAGAATTGAATAGCTCATGTCCCAAAGCAGCTATAACTATCTAGTAAAAGAGGAAAATATACCTTTTATTGATTGGTATTAGCGTCCTCCAGGTGTCCCAGAGGTACTACTGGCCCAGGACCATGATCATTTCTAGGCTTGAGGTTTCCTGAAGGACCAGGTAAATTGAAACTAATGAAAGCAACAGGCCTGGGATTTTTATTTCTCATAGAAGACTTGTTTTTCCCCAAGCAAAGTTAATTCTCATCTTATTGATCTTCTGGCTGAGTTTTTTAGTCCATTTTGGCCAGAATCGCAGCTTTTCAGGGTCCTGGCTTAATCTAAGCATCTCAGTTCCTACTCTCCCCCTCAAATGGGCCTAAGAAGGCTTCTGTTATTGATAAGCATTACAACTCTGGCCATTACTAAATCAATACTACTGCTCCCACCCACCCATCAACCTCCAAAGACTGTTGCAGCCTCAGTTCTCATATTTATCAGTCTGACTTTCAATTTCCTCTTTGGTTCTGGCACTTGAAGGCTTCTTTTATTTCTGAAAGATCAGCTAAAAGTCAACTTTCTTTGGTTATATTTTATCCAGTGTTCTTCAGGGCTTATAATTACAGGGCTTCCACGTTAACTTAGTTCACCAGATTGCTGGAACCAGAACAAAAAGTAGATATGCATCCAACTATATAATATTGACACCACTAAAAGACAGTCTAATACATGCCATAATAAAAAAGTGAAGGAAACCCTATGAAAATCAGAAAAGGTGGTAATTAATTATGATCACAAGGTTTGAGAAAGTTTTGATTGAATAATTAACAATTGAATTGGGCTTTGAAAAATAGATAGAATGTTAGGATTTTTACATGAAGAGGGGAGATGTTGGGTCTGGTGGTGGAAATTCCAAGCAAGGAATGAACAATCATGAAAATGTGTGTCATTTCTCAAAGTGGATTATAATCTTGTGTGGCTGGATTTGGGTGGGACCTAGTAGACGTAGTCTTGGGGTATGCGGCTGACATCACTCCAGCATTTCACTACAAGACCTCTCACAGTGCTTTGTGTATCATAAGTGCTTGATATTTACTGGATAAATGAATAGATGTGAGAGAATGTCATCAAAGTAAGAAGTAGAAACTGAATATACAGGCTAATACGCAACCTCACTCTGTCAGTTTCTTCACCTGTAAAAAAAGGGGGGGGTAAAACAACATGACTCCTAAAATTCCTTTCGGTTCTAACATTCTAAGATAATGGCTTATATATAACTTAGTGCTGATCCTTCTGGAGCCCTGGTGTTGCTTGTCACTTGTTTAGTAATTTAAGCAAGGAAAGCATGTGGATAGTTTTTGTTAGGGATAAATGAATTTGGTTGTCTGTCTGCCATAGGGAAAGAGTGAAATATAGTATTGAAAATGCTGTTTTATTGTCATTAATGAGAACAAAAAGGATCAAAGGCTGAGCCGTTACGAAACTATACTTTGATAACCTCCTCAAAGTTACTGCTGTCCTGGGCTAAATAAAGAGATACTCCCTAGAAGTTCCCCTTTAACATTCCAGTTTTGTGAAGTCTTCTCTGCAGACAGCCATCAGCGTCTAATAATAATTAAAAAAAATAGGAAGACTTCTTGGAAGAAACATTTAGCAACAACAACCACAAAAATGTGAAAGGGAAAGTCATTGTCCAACAAAAGGAAGATAAATGTAGCTTCCTTCTATTTATTTATTTATTTTTATTTGCTGAGTTTTCTAAAAAGTTCTTAGATCCAAACCCAAAACCAAACCCAGTGCAATCGATTCGATTCTGACTCTTAGCAACCCTAGAGGACAGAGTAGAACTGCCCCATAGAGTTTCCAAGGAGCGCCTGGCAGATTCGACCTCCTGACCATTTGGTTAGCAGCTATAGCACTTAACCACCACGCCTCCAGGGTTTCTGTTCCCAGGTAGAAACAAAAAAAGGAAATAGGATAGTCAGGAATACTTTAGTTTGAACAAGTAAGAAAAGGAAGGTGAGAATGGTTACGCAACTTAAAGAATGAAATCAGTGTCACTGAATTGTACATCCAGAAACTGCTGAAGTTTTTTTGTAGTAATAGTACCATGACTGTTCTCTAGCTTTCTGTGTATCCAGAAGAGTTGTCAGGGGAGGAAGCTGAATGCCATGTTCACCTTCCTGATTCCCACCTCCTAATTTCTCTATTACAGCTACAACAATGTCCAAGCGGTACCTCAGAGGAGTAGCTTCCCCCAGTGAGTTGGTTCTAAGGAGTGGTCTTCAGATTTGTTTCTAGAGTCCAAGCTCTGCCAAGGATTTTATCATCAACTAATTCCATGTGTTAACTCCTTTTCTGCTTAAAATATGGAGAGGGGTGCAGTGCGATGGATCACTTTTTTTGTGGCCTTCCTTCCCATGGTCTTGTAACTCTCACTCAAGTGAATGGGTGGGACTGTGCAACTAGGATAATTATGGCCCACCAAGGGAATTGGTCAGTTTTGCCATCCACTGGGCTTGAAATGAGCCACCCCAGATGCAGGAAAGAGAGGATCCCACCACCACCAAGGAAGAACAGCCAGGAGCAGAGAGCATATCCTTTGGATGGGGGATCCCTGCACTTAGAAGATCCTGGAACCAGGAGACTGGGAGAGAGAGAGAGACATTCTGTGGCGGCACAGAAACGAAGGCAGGAGACAGCATGGTGGGCTTCTAGCCCATGGCCCACCGAGCAAGAAAGCTGAGTGCCTTTGGTCAGGAGGCTTGCTGGTGGAGTAGAGTGCCTCTGGGCACTTACTGGCAGAGGCTAAAAGAGCTTTGTAATAATTGCCCTGAGCAGGGCAGAGGCCTAGGGCCAAAGAGAGGTGTGCCTGAGAGCGCAGCTGAAACAAGGCTGTCCTGATGGAAGAACTGTATCCTGAGCATTCCTGAGCCTGAATTTTAACCTGTTACTTCCTAAATAAACTCCATAATCTTGAGTATTGTCTGTGAGTTCTGTGTGACCACTGCAATGAGTTATCGAACCCAGCAGAGAAGTAGAGAGTGCCGTGGGAGGGGTGGTTGGTGCCAGAAATACTACAGATGGCAGAGAGTGGAGGGATGTCTGACCTCTGCCTCCTAGGAATCAGCCTTGAGCTGTTGATCTTGATTCTCCTTCTCCTTGTGAAGTTAGAGGAGGTCAGTCACCACCCCCATGCCATTTTTACAAGTGGTTCCTGTTTTATGCACTGAATCATGTCGAGTATGCTCTCTCTCTCCTCCACCTCCAATATTATTTAGGATAATATAAAAACTCTTAGAGATGTGGCATTTCGAATGACTTTTATTATAACAGAAACCCTGGTGGCATAGTTGTTAAGAGCTACATCTGCTAACCAAAAGGTTAACAGTTTGAATTCACCAGGTGCTCCTTGGAAACCCTATGGGGCAGTTCCACTCTGTCCTATAGGTTCGCTATGAATCAGAATTGACTTGATGGCAATGGGTTTGGGTTTTTTTGGTTTTCATTATAACCGATTCTGTATATTCAGTTTCTCTTTTCTTACCAAATATTGCAATGGAAATCAGAATATGCATACATTAGGCTGTCACTGGAGTTGGCAATATATTACAGGGTTTGAGAGCACAGGCTCCAATTCAGACAACCTGAGGTTCCCCCAAGAGAATGTGAGCCCATTGAGAGCTGGGACTTTATTTCATAATGGTATCCCCAGACACTAGAACAGGCTCTGGTACAAAACAGGTCCTTACAATGATTTTTCTAATAAATTAACTTGAATTCCTTCTCTGACACTTACTTGAATACCTTCTCTAACACTAGCTGAATTATGTGACCCCACTGGGGAAACCTGATCCCATGGTTGGTGTAGTTGTATACTTTCTGTGAGTCCGAGCAGGTTGGGCTCGGGTATCAGGGCTGCAGTAGGTTCCACTATTATGGGTATAATAGAGCCTATGTCCAATCCCAGCCCTCCCTAAGGGGAGTCTGTGTAGCTCAGGTAGTTCAGAGATGAATAGCAGTAGCTGGTGCTCTTCATTGAGGAAGCAGGTGGGGCCAGGTGAATCCGGAGGTGTGCATATACTGGGTCTAACTCACCCATTTATACTCACACGTGGGGCACTAGCAATCAGATATATAGCTCTTCTGACAGTCTGTTGTTGTGTGCTACGGAGTCAATTCTGACTCATAGCGACCCTATAGAATAGAGTAGAAGTGCCCCAGGGTTTCTTAGGCTGTCATCTTTACAAGAGAATATCATGAGGTCTTTTTTCCCATGGAGCTGCTGATGGGTTAGAACCGCCGACCTTTTGGTTAGCAGCCCAGTGCTTAACCATGCCACCAGGACTTCTGTCAGTTTTCATTCCCAAGTAAGAGGAGTGTTTAGGTATCTGCTGATGATCACATGATTACCATTGGAAAGGCATAAATACTATTCCGAAGAGACAAAATATTTTTCATCAGCTAAAATAACTTTCCGGCATGATATAGGGTAAGGATCTGGAGTACGACACGTAAATGGTTCTCATACTAGACATGTGACTTGGGAACGTTACTAGACTTCACTAAGCTTCAGTTCCCTCAGTCACCAGGTAGTTGTGAAGATTAAATTTATTGATGCAAAACACAGGATCTCCCCTGTCTTTTCCAGTTTATGAGTAAACTCAGTAACTATTGCTCTCCTCCCTCTCCTCTCTGCGGATGGCTAATTCCTCCCTGAACCTCACCTCATTGATTTGTGCCGTTTGTCACAAGTGGGAGATTCTCAGGCATTATTCCTCGAGCACCTGCTACTACAAAATACTGTGATAGAGGCTATGGGGGATGCAAAGATGAATAATAAATAATTGAATAAGAGTATTTAGTTGAATCATATGAAAAATTATAGTTTTTGTGGGTCAAAAATGCCTGAGTCATTCCAATATCATACGGTTTAACTTATTTACTCTTTTGAGTGCTCAAAATCCAGTACACACATGTAAGGACCTTGGGGAGGGCCGCAATAGGATTACACATATGCGTAAACAAGAGGGTGGAGGCTCTGGGCGATGCAAATGGCTAATGTGCTCGGCTGCTAACTGAAAGTTTGTAGGTTGGAGTCCACCAAGAGGTGCCTTGGAAGAAAGGGCTGGAGACCTACTTCCAAAAAATCAGGCATTGAAAACCCTATGGAGCACAGTTCTACTTTGACACACTTGGAGTCACTATGAGCTAGAGTCGATTCAATGGCAACTGGTTAAAAGAGAAAGAAAGATTTTTCTGATGTGGAAGTTGTGGGAAGACTTTGTGGAATAGGAGGGGTTTACTTGGGCCTCACCACCACTTGCCTGTCAGTTTGTCCTACTATGGTGGCTTGCATGTTGCTGTGATGCTGGCAGCTATGCTGCTGGTATTTCAAATACTAGCAGGGTCACCCATGGTGGATAGATTTCAGCAAAGCTTCCAGACCAAGACAGACTAGGAAGAAGGATCTGGTAGTTGACTTCTGAAAAAACTGACCAGTGAAAACTTTATGAATAGCAGCAGGACATTGTCTGATATAGTGCCAGCAGATAAGCCCCTCGGGTGGAAGGTGCTCAAAATACGACTGGGGAAGAGCTGCGCCCTGAAATAGTCGACCTTAGTGACATGGGTGGAGTAAAGCTTTTGGAAACCTTCATTTGCTGATGTGGCAGGGCTCAAAATGAGAAGAAACAGCTGCAAAGATATGAGATGAATTGACACATTGGCTGCAACAATGGTCTCAAGCGTAACGATTTTGTGAGGATTGAACAGGACCCAGCAGTGTTTTGTTCTATTGTACATAGTGCTGCTGTGAGTGAGAACTGACCCGATGGCACCTAACAACACCACCACCACTTGGGCCTTGAGCTGCCAGGTAAGAGGTTTGTCAGCCTTATAAGCTATGTGGCCTAATCCACAGTTCATTTAGGAGAGCAGCCACCAATAAGTGAACTTGGTGGGTTTATTTTAGAAGGAGTAGATGGTGGTGGTTTGAGCCTACCCAGCAACTCTGTGGGAGAAAGACCTGATGATCTGTTCCTATAAAGCTTGTAGCCTCAAAAACCCTATGGAGCAGTTCTACTCTGTTACATGGGGTCACTGTAAGTTGCAAATTAGCTGAACGACACCTAACAACAACAAAGCAGTCTCAGTTGGGATATAAGGAAGCAGAAAACCAGTTTTCCTACAAGGGATGGGGAGGGAGGATGAGGAATGCATGTCTGTCAGTGAGAGGAGCAAGGATCCCCAAAGAACTCTTAAGTCTAACGAGACTTCTTCGGCATCTTACTTTGTATACAAATTCGTATAATGATGAGAGATGTGGTAACACAACTGACTTCAAATTTAGCAGTTAAGCCTGTAAACTACTGGAGCTATTTTTAAATCAATCCAGGGCAGCAAAAACTAGTTAGCCACCTGCCAGCCTGGATGGGAGAATGAAACCTAAGCACCCATCATTTTCTAGGTGCCCTGGGAACTGATGTAGAGATTGCCAGATACACTTTTTCCCAGGCCGGGATGCAGCCAGTAAGGGCCTGAGCCTCCAGGTCCTAACCCATGTCCTGAGGTCCTAGAGGGGAGCAGGGGGAGAGGTGAGACAGACTGACCTTGGAGATGGTATTCCACCAGGCTTATCATATCCCACCACCCACAGTAGACCATACTATTCAGTTTTCTGTTTTTTTCCTATAGGCTCCCTGGCAGTCCACTTTAAAATCTCGTTTTAAAATAGGGCCATCACAGACAATGCCTTGTCTTAGAAGTAGTCATGAGTGGCAGCTCAGTAGCTCCTCCTGTTTACCTCCCACTCTGTTGCATCTCTTTCCGGGTAGCACTGATCAGTCCTAGGGAGGGATTCCTCGAAACCAAACCTGTTGCCGACGAGTGGATTCCAACTCCTAGCAACCCAATAGGGCAGAGTAGAACTGCCCCACAGGGTTTCCAAGGAGCAGCTGCTGGATTCGAACTTCTAACTCTTTGGTTAGCAGCTGAGCTCTTAACCACTGCCTCACCAGGTTGGGCTAGTCAGCAGAAAGCTACTTGCTGTTGAGCTGCACTCCAGGGGCACACAAAGTGAGAGGTAGAGTTGTCTTAATTTTTAAACTGTGGGTAAAATCCTCTTACCCTTTTCCCCAGAGAGGAGAAAGCATAGGGTTTTTCACTTTGTTTTGCAAAATGTGTAGGTACGACATATCTTTTAGTTACTGTCTCAACGTCATGGTATAATAACGGTCTTCGAAGACCAAGCAATAATAGATTTTAAGGCATATAATACTCGTGCTCTTTTGGTACATCTGTAATTACTGTAGGCATTCTAATTGCAATGCTTCTTACCTAGATATTCCTGTTCTAGGAAAAAATTTAAAAAACTGTGCTTCTGTTTCAACCAGCCTGTTTATACTCTTAGAGCTAAACCTGCTTGGTGAAGCCTGGGCTCTGCCCTTGATGACACTACCAGCAGCCACACGAGGTGGGGAGGGTGTGCACATGGACAGCAGTGCAGTTGCGGCTGTAAAATTATTTAAGATTTCTTATACGAGATCTCAGATCTTGGAATCTTAACCCTGTGATTCTACAGCGAAGAAGCACCCTGCCCATCTGCGGGAGTGGGATGGTTTTTACCCTCATCGCTTAGCTTTCTTCTCTGGAACATGTGTGGGTGGAGGGTGGTTCTGGGAAAAGGTTTGGGGTGGGGGAAGAGTGAGGGTTGAAACGAAGCTCACACTAAGTCATACCTACTCAGTTAAAATTGATTCACTCAATCTCCTTGGCTACTACTTTTTCAAAAATTATACAGTAAAACTCATAGGTTATTATTATTACTATTTTCACAGGATATTTTTAAAGTCTGGTCTACATTTTAAACTCTTGAAAAACAAAAATGTCACTTGGATGACTAAGGTGCGCCTGACCCAATCCTTGGTATTTTCAATCGCCTCATATCCATGAAAAAGGGAGACCAGAGAAGAACTGACACATTTGAATGACAGTTGTTGGCAAAGAATATTGAATATACCGTAGACTGCCAGAAGAACAAACAAATCTGTCTTGGAAGAAGAATAGCCGGAACGCTCATCAGAAGAGAGATAGCGAGACTTCGTCTCGTGTATTTTGGACATGCTATCAGGAGGGACCGGTCCCTGGAGAAGGGGATCATGCTTGGTAAAGTAGAGGGTCAGCAAAAAAGAGGAAGACCCTCAACCAAATGGATGGACACAGGCCCAGGACTGGGCAGTGTTTCCTTCTGTTGTACGTAGGGTCACAAGTAGTCAGAAGTGACTCTACGGTACCTAACAACAACTCCTGAAAAGTATAGAATTTACCAAAAAAAAAAAAATTGCCCAGTCAAGCTGGCAACATCCACACTCCCTAATGTTTCTTTCAATTCTGATACCCTGAGTCCTGTTCCTAAGTGTGGGATTAATTATAAGTAGAGAGAAATATTTAGAGCCATCATTTGTGTCATGCCTTGATAGAGATGGTAGGAAAGGCACTGGAGAAGTCAGAAGAATAGAATCTAATCTTGGTTCTGCCATTTATTAGTTCCTCAAGAAAATCATTTAAGCCGTTCTGAACTGCACTGTCTTCATTTAAAAGCTATAAATGATTTGTCTTCTCAGTGGTATGGTTTAGCAATTCTGAAATAATTTTCAGTGCATTCTAGGCACGAGGAAATGAGTAAAATAAATATATTCAGGATAAGGAGAGCCACATTTCTCAACGTAAGAAGCCCATCGCCTTCAAGTCGATTCCGACTCATAGCAACCCTGTAAGGACAGAGTAGAACTGCCCCATAGGGCTAGTGGATTCGAACTGCTGACCTTTTGGTTAGCAGCCGGGTTCTTAACCACTGTGCCACCAGGGCTCCATTGTAAGAACAGAGAGTTACAAAAATGAAAAAGGAGAAACAGGAATGAGCCTTGCAATGTTAGGTTGGAATTGGAGGTATCAGAATAAATGGGTCTTTTAGGAGACAGAGACAGAGAGACACGGAAGACGAGAGAGGGGAAAGTTGGTAGGCGCGGGCAGGCAAAACTGATCCAGGACGGACTGGCAAGGAAAGATAATATGCACCTAGAATATCCTGATGTACCAGAAAGTAAAAAAGTGCTCAATAAATAATGGGGACATATTAACAGGAAATAAGAGGAAGCTCAAATGGGCTCCCACTGGCCAAATCTGTGCTAGTATGGGCATCAAATAACAATGATATAATATACTATGACTTAATAAAATAAATAAATCCAGACTAATATAAATGCATAAATGATGGGCAGGAAAATCTCTTTCTTACAGTAGAATATCAATTATAAGTCTAGAAATGATGGAAATTAGACAATTACTTAGCAATGGTTACTAAAACTAGTGGGTGAAAAGAGCTGATAAAAGATGTATTTACATAGTCTCAAAGTATCCTCCTGCAGATGACTGATTCATTACCAAGGCAGAAACCTGGCAGACACCACCTTGTCCAATCAGAGTTAAGATCCTCAACACTGGGAAAAACCAGGATAATGTGCCCCCTGAAGGAGGCGGAGAAGGACACGGCATCATTTCTGTGATGTTTCTGCCCAAAACTGCATACTCTGAATCTAATCACAGGGAAATATCATACTAACCCAGCTCCAGGAACATTCTATAGACTAGCTGGCCAATAACCTTCAAAAATATCAAGATTAAGAAACACAAATATAATCTGTTCCAGAAGAAAGGAGGCTAAAGAAAGAGTCATGATAACCAAAGGCAAAGCATGATCCTGACCTGGCTCCTGGACTTGAGAAACAGAGCTATAGCAATAGTATTAGGACGACTGGCCAAATTTGAATACGCACTGTGCGTTTTCAATATTAAATTTCTGATTTTGAAAATTATTCTGTGGTATAAGAGTAAGTCATGTTCTTTGGAAATACTCAGTAAAATGCTAAGGGGTAAGGGGCATGATGTTATCAATGTACTCTAAAAAGATTCAGGAGGAAAAAGAAAAAATATATATAATTTATACATATGGAGAGATGAAGAGAGAGGGAGGGAAGGAGGGAAGAGACAGAGAAGAGAATTGATGAATCTGTGCGAATCTGGGCGAGGACTCTGGAGTTCGTTGTACTATTCTTGTAACTTTGCTGTAATATTGAAATTTTATCAAAATAATAAGTTATAAAAAACTCAGTGATGTTTTTTTCATTATTCACCTTGAGTATCAGAAGAGATTATGAAAAACTGCTTTGGAATTTGTAACGCACTAAAAAATATAGGAGACCAAAATCTTCTAAGTATCAAAAGAAAAGCTTTAAATAATGAACTAGATTAAAAGTCTAGGAAACTGTTGGTAAATTAAAGTGTTAAGTAGCTTTTTCTTCCTGTTCTTTGCTGATGAATAATTGTTGAGTTGATAAATATTTATTTAAAGAGGAAGTAAATGGATGAACAAAGAAAATAAGAGACAGCAGAGTGTATAGAAGCTCTGGAATTGGACATAGAGGAATAGAATTAAAACCTGCACTTTAACTGTAAATAATCAGCTGCAGAACTTCGTGCTCTGACACCCTAACTGTGTTTGTTGTCACTAGGTGCCTTGGAGACTCATAGTAACCTTATGTACAACAGAACGAAATGCTGCCCTGGTCCTGCACCACCCTCACAATCGTTGCTGTGTCTGAGCCCATTGTTGCAGCCACTGAGGGTCTTCTTCTTGCTTACACCTATGCCTACACATCAATTTTAAAAACTGAGGTTAATACGTAAATAATTAAAGCAGAATGGAGTAGTGAAAAGTTGTTTTTAACTGCCAGTTGAGTCAATCCCCCCACTTATGGGGGCCCTGTGGGCAATGGCATTAAACTGTTGTGCTCCATAGGATTTTCACTGGCTGACTGTTTGGAGGTAGATTGCCAAGCCTTTCTTCCTAGACTGTCTTGGCTTGTAATCTCTGCTGAAACCTGTTCAACATTTTTAACAGCAAGCAAGCCTCCACTGACAGGTGAGTAGTGGCTGCACCTGGGGTACATTGTTCGGGGATTCAACCTCGGTCTCCCACATGGAAGGCAAGAATTCTACCCCTGAACCACCGCTGCCCTCTTAGTGAAAAGTAATGGCGTGCAATAAAGCAGAATAGGGAAGTGAAAACCTGGCTTAAGTCTTGCTATTCTACTTATTACCTGTGTTACTTTGGCCCTTCATCTTCCTCCTCTTTAAAATAAGGGTAATGACACCTGCCCTGCAGCTTTCTTCTCAGATTGGAGATAGTGTACTAAAAGTGTATTAATGTATTAAAATGCATAGAGATGACCCCAGCAGAGGTAGCTAGCAATCTGTGAATTGCGGCTATAATTACTGTTCTTGTTATTAGTTACTCTTGAGTCAGTTCTGACTCATGGTGACCACATGTGTCATTAACTCGAAAAAATACTTCTAACAGCATTTAGACTCAAGGACTGAAAAAATTCAAGACAAACACTATAGACAATGCTTTATCTAAATGCTTCAAATCTTTATTTTACTTTGTACATTGTAAGATTGAAAATATGAATAGGTATCAATTTAATACTTTGCACAAGAGTATCTCATAGGGAGGGATGGATGGTGATGCACTGAAAGATATGGGCTAGAAGGGGACAAAAAGAAATGACAAGCTGCTGTACAAAGGAAATGAATGGGAATTTAGGACTTGAGGAGCGGTAACCTAGCAGGAGGCTAGGTGGATGTATGGAGAAAGGTAGCCAGAGAAAAATTCCCAAAGACATATACTCACAGGGGGGTGTAGTATTCAGTTTCAATTGCTGGTTTTCTGTTATAAATATCCCATGATTTCCCAAATCTTTAGCAGAGTCTTGTATGTGTGTATATGTATGTGTGTGTGAGTGAGAGAGAGAGAGATTTCTGGTGAATGTCAAGGAAGAGGGATTGAGTTTCACCTCTGGGCTGATGTGGAGCAGAGAAAAGAACCGCCATGGGGGATGGATATGAGACTGAAATCAGGAATCCAGGGGGAGCAGAAACTTGGAACCAGAAGTGACAAGGCAAACACAAGTCCTTGGGAATCTCTGGACATCTTGAGAGGAGATTGGACTATTGAGTTAATTTTATCTGAATCTCAAAGGACAAAGTTCGAATGTGGCTTGAATCTGGGCTAAATATAGGAAGGCTAAACCACCAGGTGTCTGTCAGTTGGTTATACTATGATGGCTCACGTGTTGTAATACTGCAAGTTTTGCCACTGATATTTCAAATACCAGCAAGGTTACCCTTGGTGGAAAAGTTTCAGCAGAGCTTCCAGACTAAGACAGACTAGGAAGAAGAACCTGGCAGTCTAATTCTGAAAAAATTGGCCAATGAAAACCTTATGAATAGCAGCTGAACATTGTGTGACACAGTGGCAGAAGATGAGACCCTCAGGGTGGAAGGCACTCAAAATACCGCTGGGGAAGAGCTGCCTCCTCAGAGTAGAGTCCGCTTTAATGACACAGTTGGAGTCAAGCTTTTGGGACTTTCATGTGCTGATAAGGCACAACTCAAAATGAGAAGAAACAACTGCAAACGTTCATTAATAATTGGAAGGCGGAAAGGGCAAAGTATGAATCTAAGAAAATTGGAAGTTGTAAAAAATGAAATGGAATGTATAAACGTCTATATACCAGGCATTAGGGAGCTGAAATGGGCTGGTATTGGCCATTTGAATCAGACAATCATATGATCTACTAAACCGGGAATGACAGATTGAAGAGGAATGGTGTCACTTCATCATAAAAAAGAACACTTCAAGATCTATCCTGAAGTACAATGCTGTCAGTGATAGGATAATATCCATATGCCTACAAGGAAGACCAGTTAATACAACTATTACTCAAATTTATGCACCAACCACTAAGACCAAAGATGAAGACGTTGTAGATTTTTATCAACTTCTGTAGTCTAAAATTGATCAAACATGCAATCAAGATGCACTGATAATTACTGGCAATAGAAATGTGAAAGTTGAAAACAAAGAAGGATTGTAGTTGGAAAATATAGCCTTGGTGATAAAAATGATGGAGGTCCCATGGTAGAATTTTGTAAGACCAACGACTTCTTCATTGCAAATACCTTTTTTCACAATATAAATGGCGGCTATACACATGGACCTTGCCAGATGGAATACACATGAATCAAATTGACTACATCTGTGGAAGAGAAGATGGAAAAGCTCAATATCATCAGTCAGAACAAGGCCAGGGCCCGACTGTAGAACAGAGCATAAATTGCTCATATGCAAGTTCAGGTTGAAGTTGAAGAAAATCAGGATTGGAGGAAGACTCATTAACAACCTGTGATATGCAGGCAACACAACCTTGATTGCTGAAAATGAGGGAGGAGGACTTTAAGCACTTATTGATGAAGATCAAAGACTTCAGTATAGATTACACCTCAACATAAAAAAAAAAAAAAATCCTCACAACTGAACCAATAAGCAACTTCATGATAAATGGAAAAAAGATTGAAGTTGTCAAGGATTTCAGTTTACTCGAATCCATGATCAACGCCCATGGAAGCAGCAGTCAAGAAATCAAATGACACATTGCACTGGGAAAATCCGCTGCAAAAGACCTCTTTAAAGAGTTAGAAAAAAAAAAAAGATGTCACTTTAAGGACTAAGGTGGATCTGGCCCAAGTCATGGTGTTTTCAATCACCTTATGTGCATGTGAATGCCATACAATGAATAGTGAAGACTGAAGAAGAATTGATGCCTTTGAATGATGGTGTTGTTGAAGAATATGGAATATACCATGGACTGCCAGAAGAATGAACAAATTTGTCTTGGAAGAAGTACAGTCAGAATGCTCTTTAGAAGTGAGGATGGCGAGACTGCACTTTACACGCTTTGGACATGTTGTCAGGAGGGATCAGTCCCTGGAGAAGGACATTAAGCTTGGTAAAGTAGAGGGTCAGCAAAAAAAGAGGAAGATCCTCAATGAGATGGATTGACACAGTGGCTACAACAATGGGCTCAAGCATAACAACTATTGTGAGGACGGCACAGGACCAGACAGTGTTTTGTTCTGTTGTACATAGAGTCACTATGAGTTGGAATCAAATCAACTCGAAGGCACCTAACAACAACAACACAACAACAAATCATCGCATTTTGATGATATTATTTTTTTTTAGGTTGTGGACTTGATGGTACCATGACCTATTGATCTTCCTGTGTTTTATACCTATTACCATAAAGTGTAATAGCAAAACAAAAAAATGATTAGATTGTATCAATCTCTATGTTGTGTATAATTTTGACTTGGAACCCAATGGAGTTAACTAGACTATTAATTTTCATTGTGTTAGCTTCTGAGCAATTTTAAGATTCAATGATGGTGGTGGTAACACAACATGATCAATGTAATTGGTATCACTAAACTATAAAAAAAAAAATTTTTTTTTTCTGTACACCTGAAAAATATTGAATTGGAGAATGTGTTACACATATTCTTACAACAATAAAAGAAAAGATTTAATAATGATTTCTTATTACTCTTGAAATAACTTTTAAAGGTATTATTGTAATTTTGTCTTTAGATTATTACAAATACAAATATTTAAAATTAATATTTCTGTCTGTAAGGCCCTGAGCAGTTTGGCCCCAGCCCTGTTGCTACTCACCCCCAGCCCTATATGCTCAAGCAAGACCACCCACACTTGGCTTCTTAGGTCCCTGCTACAGGCCAAACTTTGTCTTCTGTCAGGGCCTTTGCTTATGGTATTTCCTCTGCTTGGCATGCTCCTTTATACCCTCTTCGTTGACCTCCTACTTTTACTTCTACTGTCATCTTAAAAGTCATTTTATAAAAGATGCCCTCCCCATTCTCCTCCTTTAAGTTTCCTGTTCTTCTCTTTTATAAAACCAAACCAAATCCGCTGCTGTTGAGTTGATTCTGACTCATAGCAAGCATATAGAACAGAGTGGAACTGCCCCCTAGAGTTTCCAAGGAGTGCCTGGTGGATTCGAACTGCCAACTTTTTGGTTAGCAGCCAAACTCTTAACCACTGTGCAATCAGGGTTTCCTCTCTTTTACCGTAATTGATATTTAAGTAATTGTTTGCATAATTATTTTTTTCTGATTCCACACATGGTTGTAACCTCCATAAGGTCAGGAATGTAAAATAGTGCCTTATCTATCAAAAAACCAAGCCTAACTCTTTGCCGTCAAGTTGATTCGGACTCATAATGATCCTAGAGGACAGAGTAGAACTGCCACATAGGGTTTCCAAGGAATGCCTGGTGGATTCAAACTACCAACCTTTTGGTTAGCAGCCAAGCTCTTAACCACTACACCACCAGGGTTTCTGCCTGACCCATCAAAACCAAAACCAAACCCACTGCGGTTGAGTCGATTCCAACTCATAGCGACTCACCCTATAGGACAGAGTAGAACTGTCCCATAGAGTTTCCAAGGAGTGCCTGGTGGATTCGAAATGCTGACCTCTTAATTAGCAGCCATAGCACTTAACCACTACGCCACCAGGGTTTCCACCCATAACATTTAATACATATTTTGGGGAGAAAAAAGGAGGAAAGGAGGAAGGAAGAGGGGAAGGAAAAATGGAAGGGAGGGAGGAAGGAATGGAAGAAAGAAGGAAGGGAGGAAGGGAAGAAGAAAGGAGAGAAGGAAGAGAGGAGGGAAGAAGGAAGGAAGAAAGAATTGAAGGGAAGGGAAGAAAGAACTAATACATTGTAATTGCATCCTATTGCTACTGTTACCAGAAAACGGCCTTGGTTCTTGTCTTCAGCATAGGAAAGAATTCCAACACCGAGACAAATAGTGCCAAGTGAGCGGAGGTTTATTAGCAAGCAGAGGGTTAGTAGTTAAAGTACACTTGACCAGGAAGCATGAAGTAGGCTACTCAGGTAAAGAATCTGAGTGCCCTGGAAGTCATTTTCTTAGGGTTTTATACCCTTCTTGTCTCTTATCTCTCTCTGTTAACATTTAACAGCCAGGACAAGACCCCCTATGGAGACTATTTCCTTAGCTTGAGGTTTAATTACCAAGCTAGGGACCTTATCAAGTTAGAGACTTTATCAAGTTAAGGACTTTATCAAATTAAGGACCTCTGTAAGGATCATTTCCTTGGCTTAAAGTTTAACTATGTAGGGACCATCTTACTGAGGAATGTCACCACCCCCTTGTCTCTTCCTTTGTAGGGACTGTTTTACTTCTACCCGGTAGCACAGCTGGAAAAGCACAAGATCTCTCAGCCTGTATTTTCATATTTTATAAAAATATTTTTACTTTGTATTTTTAAAGCACATCTTGGAAACCCTGGTGGCTTAGTGATTAAGAGCTACAGCTGTTAATCAAAAGGTCAGCAGTTCGAATCCATCAGGTGCTCCTTAAAAACTCTATGGGGCAGTTCTACTCTGTCCTGTAGGGTCGCTATGAATCAGAATCGACTCGATGGCAACGGGTTTGGTTTGGTTTGGTGATGCACTACATGAGGCCATCAGGCCTCAAAGGGCGGGTCAGTGGAAGCCTCATCATGCCCCCTCCCCTCCAGAGCCTTGTTGCCAAGGAGATGAATTGGGCACTTTCAATTCATTTACACGTGTTTAAGTGTGGTCTGGCTGTTTTAGAAAGACAAAGAGCACCATAATTACCGGGGCTTTTCTCAGAGCTATTTTCAGAAACCAGAGACAAAGGCCAAATAAAGTTCTTTGTCCCACCAATCTTTAAGATGAAAAGGAAAAAATGAACACCTATGTAGGACCTTCACTCAATTGTCAAGGACAGGAGCAAATTCTTTGCAAAACTGGCTAATAGTTTTCAAATACTTGAGGAATATTCTCACAATTTTTTATGCCACTTGCAGTATAATGGCAAGAGGCAACACACCCTTTTAAATTTAGTATGCATTATTGACATATTGTCTATCACTTTCTTAAGTCTACAAAACAAAAAAAATTAAGCCCCGATTTGTAGCACTTGCTTATTTCCTTGCTGTGAATACTCTCACTCCGGCCAGGTTGAAGCTAGCGGTGAGAGATCAATAACATGGAGTTGGGAAGAGATATACAGTAGTATGCCATTACATAGTATTCCCACCATACAGATATAATCAATAGAGGTAAATCACTTCAAGCGATAGATAACAATAAAATATAGTAAAATAATTAGGAAGTGATAAGTTTTGAATATTTATTTGTGTTTGTAATACAGTTTGTTTCATTTAATTTTTAATAATGGAGGTGTTGACGACCTGCATGCAAAATTGTGAAAATTTAACAATTGGCTTTCACGAGCCCATACAGGCCAGCCCTAGCACATCACTGTATGTGTGTATATACAATTGCACATACACTCTGTGTACATAATTATAATTTTAATGTAGATGCAATTTGCACTCTGGTGTTTGCATTAGTGTTGTTTCATTTTCCATTATTAAATTGAATAGGCCACTCACTGATATACCAGGAATGTATTAAACAGGTCTCTTTTATAGGGAATTTAGCTTATTTCCAATTTTAAACTGTTAGGAAATCTATATTAAACATCTTTGTACATTTTCCTTTTTCTTCTGTGGAATTATTCACCAAGAATTTGTGGGTTATTATGGGTTATGTGGGATTATGGATAAACATATTTTTATGAATTTTACTTTTTTAAGGATCTAGGCAGATCCATCCTTTATTTAGTTATAGATGAGAGCACATACGGTAGAAATTTTTCCCAGTACTCCAATAGTCAGAGGGAAATAGATTTTACCCTCCAGGAGCAGTGTAGGACTACATGGATCAGTAATATCACACTCACCATTAACAATAACAAATACAATTACACTGATGCACAAGAGGACGATGCGTTTTTATTCATTGTGGGGAAAGACAGCATTAATATTTTCATAGAATATGGAAAAGGTCTTTCACCCCCTGCAGGGATGGGGATTATGTATCAGTTTCACGGCATCTATTATCACAGGGCCTATACTGGCTACATGGCACCATCTGTTCACTGTATAAATGTATCCTTTCCCGGGAATTGTTCTTCCTGGGCTCTGACTTCCCCTACTTCCTATAGAAAGTTAGCCCAATCCTACTTCAAAATTCACATAGTAGGGAAACGTCAATATAATCAGGTTGCTCATGGGATGGTTCTGAACTACTTGAAAATCCTTCCCTCCAAATAAACTATCTTGCTCTCCACCTGCTTGGCTTCTGACCCCTTTTAGATACTGACATTTTAGATACAATTAAATACTGTGATCTATTCTTTGGAACCCCATGCGCCTGTCAGTTTTTCATGGTGGCTTGTGCATTGCTGCGATGCTGGAAGCTATGCCACCAGTATTTCAGATACCAGTAGGGTGACCCATTTTGGACAGGCGTCAGCTGAGCTTCCAGGTTAAGACAGACTAGGAAGAAGGACCTGGCAGTCTACTTCTAAACAAATTACCCAGTGAAAACCTTATGAATAGCAACTGAACAATTTCTGACATAGTGTCAGAAGATGAGCTTCTCAGGTTGGAAGGCACTCAAAATACGACTAGGGAAGAGCTGCCTCCTCAAAGTAGAGTCCACCTTAATGACGTGAATTGAGTCAAGCTTTTGCAACCTTCATTTGCTGATGTGGCATAACTCAAAATGAGAAGAAACAGCTGCAAACGTCCCTTAGTAATTGAAACATGGAATGTACGATGTACGAATCTAGGAAAATTGGAAGTTGTCAAAAATGAAATAGAATGCACAAACATCAATATCCTAGGCATTAGTGAACTGAAATGGACTGTTATTGAAAGAGGCTGCTCAGCCATATTGAAAACCCCAATCAACACCCCTTCCCCCCTCCCCGTCCCCCGTCTTGCTAACCACAAGCTTGTTTTGAGCAGGCAGTCGCAGCACATAGTGGCTCCATCCACTGACTAGCCCTAGTTACACCTTGAAGCATGCACAGATTGAAATCACATCCTTCAACTGACTCCTCCACCCACCCCCAAATATAGGCATGGGAGGGCTAAAGGCAGAAAATTCCGGGTACCAAACCCAACCCCCTGACACCATTGGAAACAAAAAGCTCCCCAGTCCCCTTAGTCAGCGAGCACGTGGCGTTAAGGTCAGTAGACCCCACATGCTCCTTGTATGCGCAGACAATAAACTTGCCACTTTCTGTTTCCGTTGCAATCAGTGTCCGTCTTATTTCAACCGGCTAATGAGACAGGACAAGAACCCGAGTGGCGTTCGGTTACATTATTGGCCATTTTGAATAGAACAATCCTTATGGTCTACTATGCTGGGAATGACAACTTGAAGAGGAATTGCATCTCGTTCGTTATCAAAATGAACATTTCAAGGTCTATTCTGATGTACAGAAACCCTGGTGGCTTAGTGGTTACAGCTGCTAATCAAAAGGTTAGCAGTTTGAGTCCACCAGGCCCTCCTTGGAAACTCAATGGGGCAATTCTACTCTGTCATATAGGGTCACTAAGAGATGAAATTCACTCAGTGGTAACAGGTTTGGTTTGGCTTTTTGGTATCCAAAACACAATGCTGTCAGCGATGGGATAATATCCATACCCTTACAAGGAAGATCAGTTAATACAACTATTTACACACCAGCCACTAATGCCAAAGATGAAGAAATTGAATATTTTTATCAACTTCTGCAGTCTGAAATTGATCAAACATGCAATCAAGATGCAATGATAATTACTGGTGATAGAAATGTGAAAGAAGAAGAAGGAATAGTAGTTGGAAAATATGGCCTTGGTGATAAAAATGACGAAGGAGATTGCATGATAGAATTTTCCAAGACCAATGACATCTTCATTGCAAACCTCTTTCACCAACATAAACGGTGACTATACACATTAACTTTGCCAGGTGGAATACACAGGAATCAAATCGACTACATCTATGGAAAGAGATGATGGAAAAACTCAATATCGTCTGTCCGAAGAAGGCCGGGGGCTGACTGTGGCACAGACTATCAGTTGCTCATATGCAAGTTCAAGCTGAAGCTGAAGAAAATTAGAACAAGTCCACGAGAGCCAAAGTATGACCCTGAGTATATCCCATTTGAATTTAGAGACCATCTCAAGAATAGATTTGATGCATTGAACACCAATGACCAAAGACCAGGCTAGTTGTGGAATGACATAAACGATGTCATACATGAAGAACCCAAGAGGTCGCTAAAAAGACAGGAAAGGAAGAAAAGACAAAAATGGATGTCAGAAGAGACTCTAAAAGTTGCTCTTGAATGTAGAGTTGCTAGAGTGAAAGGAAGAATTCATGAAATAAAGGAGCTGAACAGAATATTTCAAAGGGTGGTTCGAGAAGGCAAAGTATTATAGTGAAATGTGCAAAGACCTAGAATTAGAAACTAAAAGAGAAGAACATGCTTGGCATTTCTCAAGCTGAAAGAACTGAAGAAAAAATTCAACCCTTGAGTTGCAGTATTGAAGTACTCTACAGGGAAAATATTAAACGATACAAGAAACATCAAAAGAAAATGAAAGGAATACACAGAGTCATCATACCAAAAAGAATTGGGCGATGTTCAACCGTTTCAAGAGGTAGCATACGGTCAAGAACTGATGGTACTGAAGGCATTGGCAACAGGCAAGGCTCCAGGAATTGACAGACTACCAATTGAAATGTTTCAGCAAAGAGATGCAGCACTGGAAGTGCTCACTCATCTCTGCCAAGAAATTTGGAACACAGCTACCAGGCCAAATGACTGGAAGGGATCCATATTTGTACCCATTCCAAAGAAAGTAGATCCAACAGAATGTGGAAATTATTGAACAATATCATTAAAATAACAAGTAAGTAAAATTTTGCTGAAGATCATTCAAAAGTGGTTGCAGCAGTACATTGACCCAGAACTGCCAGAAATTCAAGCTGGATTCAGAAGAGGACATGGAGCCAGGGATATCATTGCTGATGTCAGATGGATCTTGGCTGAAAGCAGAGAATACTGAAAAGATGTTTACCTGCATTTTATTGACTATGCAAAGACTGTGTGGATCATAACAGATTATGGATAACATTGCAAAGAATGGAAGTTCCAGAGCATTTTATTACGCTCATGAGGAACCTGTACATAGACCAAGATTCAGTCTTTCAAATTGAACAAGCAGATACTGCGTGCTTTAAAATTAGGAGAGGTATGAGTCAATTTTGTACCTTTTCACCATACTTGTTCAATCTGTATGCTGAGGAAATAATCCCAGAAGCTCAACTATATGAAAAACGTAGCGTCAGGATTGGAGGAAGACTCATTAACAACCTGTAATATGCAGAGACACAATCTTGCTTGCTGAAAGTGAGGAGGACTTGAAGCTCTTACTGATGAAAATCAAAGACTACAGCCTTCAGTATGGATTACACCTCGACATAAAGAAAACAAAAATCCTCACAACTGGACCAATAAGTAACATCATGATAAACATAGAAAAGACTGAAGTTGTCAAGGATTTTATTTTACTTGGATCCACTATCAACACCCATGGAAGCAGCAGTCAAGACATCAAAAGACACATTGCATTGGGCAAATCTGCTGCAAAAGACCTCTTTAAAAAGCAAAGATGACACTTTAAGGCCCAAAGTGCACCTGACCCAAGCCATGATGTTTTCAATCTCCTCATATACATGTGAAAGCTGGACAATGAATAAGGAAGACTGAAGGAGAATTGATGCCTTGAATTATGGTGTTGGTGAACAATACTGAATATACCAGGGACTGCCAGAAGAATGAGCAAATCTGTCTTGGAAGAAGTACGGCCAAAGTGCTCTTGGGACCAAGATGGTGTGACTTCATCTCACGTACTTTGGACATATTACCAGGAGGGACCAGTCCCTGGAGAGGGACATCATGCTTGGTGAAGTAGAGGGTCAGTGAAAAAGAGGAAGACCCTCAACGAGATGAATTGACACAGTGACTGCAACAATGGACTCAAACATAGCAACAATTGTGAGGATGGCACAGGACCAAGCAGTGTTTTGTTCTGTTGTACATGTGGTCGCTATGAGTCAGAACAGACTCAGTGGCACCTAACAAAAATAAGAACATTCTTTGGAAATAGTTCCACAGATATTTAACATACCATTACAAAATGCCATTCACGTTTTCATTTCTGAATTTAAATTTAGTGTATTAATCAGGGTCCTTGTTTGCAAGCAACAGAAATTAATGCTGGCTGATTTAAGCAGAAAAGGAATTGATGACACACAAGCCGTGACAAACTGAATTGTGTGTGACTGGGGAATCAGTCTTGACAAATAGGCAGGAATATGGGGTCAGCACAAAGGACCGCAGCCACAATTACGCCACAGAATCAGTCTGGTGAGGACACTATTCCTACCACTGAGGACCTCTGATGCCCCTCTGCTCATGCCACCCCTGGAAGCTGGATACTCCCGCCAAACAGATTCTCCACCATCCTCCTTGTTTGTATCATAAGTGATTGATTCAAAGTCTGTGGTGGGGCATCTGATGGATTGAGCCTCATTTACGTGTGCGACCTTTAGCTGCAAGGTAGGCTGGGAAAAAGGAATCTGACATTTTTAGGCATCTAAGGGTGGTGCCCTCTGCCTTCCACAAAGATCCATGTGAGCATTCAGACACCAGGTGAACAAAAACAACTGAAAATACTAGCAATTATCGACTCCATTTAGTTTTTCAAATATAAATTTTATTATTTATTTAAGAAATTAATAGGCAAGTGACCTATACAATGGTAATTTCACTATAGATTTTTCAGTATATTTGGATTATGTATAGTAAGATAACATGTTTAAGAGTGAAACTGATTACCAGAATATATAGAAAGGAAAGGAAGAAGATACATTTGGATAGTAAGATCAGCTTACAGGCCACAACCCACCCACCACTGCCAATACTGCTAAAATAAGCTAGAAAAATTTAAACGTCCACTAACAATTTTTTCGGCCTCATACTTGCCTGCTTTTTAATTTGATTACGAATTTTTTAACTTTACAAAACTAGAGCATACTTGTGTGTGTGTTTTGAGTGCAGGGTAATGTCTTTAGCATAGAAGGACAAGAGGCAAATTGACCTCTGATCTTTTGTAAACTTTATTAGCATTAACAACTTACCATTGACTGAGTACTTGCTGTGTGCTTGGCATCGTATGGACACACACATTTTTTTAGTCCTAGACCTCACAACAACCGTTCAAATCATCCCTGTTATAGGAATGAGCCTCTTCATTGAGGCCCAGAGAGGCCAAGCATCTTGCTAAGATTACACAGCTAGTAAATGATAGAGCTAGTGTATAAATTCAGGTTTAATGAGGGTGAACTAGATAAAAAAAAAAAAAAGAAAAGTGTAGTAAATGACTGCTATAAGAATCTCCAAAGCCTTATCCAAGTTAATTCGCTTCAAGGATGTTCTCACTTTGTACATTAAATTAGGAGACTCTCAATGCTAGGTGGAGCCATAATGGTGCAGTGGTTAAGAGTTCAGCTGCTAACCAAAAGGTCAGCAGTTCGAATTCACTAGCTGCTTCTTGGAAATCCTATGGGGCAGTTCTACTCTTTCCTATAGAGTTGCTATGGGTCGGAATCAACCTGACAGCAATGGGTTTTGTTTTGGTTTTTGGTTTAGATCTGGCTAGATTTTTACATGATTTAGCTAAATGTCTATATGATTTAGAGTGTTAGATGGAATATATTGATCAATAGTGGATATGATTTGAAAGTTTGTCCTTACCTATGGAAATAGCTGCAGCCCTGTGTCTGGAAATGTAACAATTTCTACATAATTCAGGCTGAAGATCAATTTATGAAAAGTGGGTTTGGCCCAAATTATATAGAGTGCATGTTTGTTTTAGAAAATCTATCCATTTATCTTATTAATGGGTCAAATAATTAGTAGAAAGAATAGTTAGATTTCTAGTTTAATTAGAATACTATCCAGGCATACTGTGACCAAAACTGACTAAGAAGTGGTCATATTTAAATGCAGATTTAGTGGAGAGGCTGACAACTCATTCTACACATATATCTCTGATTGTATAACTTTTTTGTTCAGATTTTTGCTGTCTTATAGTAGAAAGTATAATGAGTGAATCATCATATTAGATAGTGTTCCCATGATGAATTAAAGAAACGTTTTCTACTAAAGGAAATAAATAAGACAGAAGAACATGAGTTCCCATTCCACCAATGACTCAAGGGAAAACTCTGACTTTTTGACAAATCAAAAAGGAAATGGTCTTTGAAAAGACCAAAATGAAGTTTTTAACCTTTTAAGAGGATGTAGCTTTCTTTTCCCTTCTCTACTCATGCCTGTGGTTTTCTGTTCTTACTCATTCGTGACAATGAAATGTATTGAAAGTGACTTTCCCCTGCCTTCTCTGAATGGAGAGAAGAGCTGGTGATTATTAAGCCTCTAAGAGTGTCCTCTGTGTGTTGAGCCAGAGCAGAGGTTCTTCGCTTATTCCCTATGAGGTCATTGGTGGTTCAGTGGAAGAATTCTTGTCTTTCATGTGGGAGACCTGGGTTCAATTCCTGGCCAATGCATCTCAGGCCCAGCCACCACCTGTCCGTCAGTAGAAGCTTGCATGTTGATATGTTGCTAAACAGGTTTCGGCAGAGTCACCAGACTATGACAGACTAGGAAGAAAGGCCTAGTGATCTACATTCAGAAATTAGCCACAGAAAAAACCCTTTGGTAAACCCTAGGGATCACAATGGTCTGATCCCCCAATTAGTCATAGGGATGGCACAGAACCAGAAAGCATTTTGTACTGTCGTGAATGGGGTTACCGTGAATCACAGGCCAACTAGAGAGAAGCCAACAACAACAACATGGGGGCTTTGGTGGGCCAATGGAGCCTCTGTAATCACATGCAAAATGTTGTGTGGAAATTCACGAGTGTTTTTCTAGGAAAATGTTTTCTAGTTTTCATCACTGACACTGCTCTGAGGAAACAAAAATACCTCAACACTTTCAAGTGATGATCCAGTCACCTGAGCACCAGAGCAGACATGTTGGCCCTAGTCTGAAGGGGTGTTTTGAGAGGAGATGCAGCATTAGAGTCAATATGATATCATTCATTATCAATAACAAACATGTCACTTTAATGTACTTTAATATAAATATGCATTTAAAGAGAATGTTACAGTTTTCAAGTCACTTTTATTTATATTTACTCATTTAGGAATCACAATAATCCTGTGCTGAGGCTGGACAGCTAATTTTACAGCTAAGCAAATAAAAACACAAAGGGAAAAAAACAGCTTGTTCTAGATGGTTGTAAGGTCACAGGGCTGGGGCTGCCTTTCCATAAGTAACTGAACTAGAGAGACAGAGAATGGAAAATGAGAGTGGGAGAGAAACCAGGGAGGGGAAAAACTGTTTTGGAGTCCTGAGTTCGGGTTGTATATCTGCCTTTGGATCCCTGAGACAACCTTGCTTCTGTGATAGAGCTGGGAACAGAAGTTAGATAGACTAGAGAAGACACTTTGCATTTGTATTGGAACATACTGCTTGAAAATGAAATAAAGAACTTGCTGGATATAAAACGCTAATAAAAGCAGCACCCCTACTTGATCTAATATTTGCAAGAATCACAAAGAAGGACATAAAAGGTAATTCAAAAGGAATATCAGTCTTTACTTGGGTCTGCTTAGGATCAATTCACAACTCACAGGGACTTTTTTTTTTAATTGTATTTTAGATAAAGGTTTACAGTACAAGCTAGCTTCTCGTTAAACAATTAGTACACATATTGTTTTGTGACATTGGTTACCAACCCCATGACACGACAACACTTTCCCTTCTTGACCTTGGGTTCCCTATTACAAGCTTTCCTGTCCCCTCCTGCCTTCTACTCCCTGCCCCTGGGCTGGTGTGCCCTTTTAGATTTTTGTTTTATGGGCCTGTCTAATCTTTGGCTGAAGGGTGAACATCAGGAGTGACTTCATTACTGAGCTAAAAGGATGTCCAGGGGTCATATTATCTGGGTTTCTTCAGTCTCTGTCAGGCCAGTAAGTCTGGTCTTTTTCTTTGTGAGTTATAATTTTGTTCTGCCTTTTTCTCCAGCTCCGTCTGGAATCCTCTATTATGATCCCTATCAGAGCAGTCAGTGGTGGTAGCCAGGCACCACCTCATTGTGCTGGACTCAGTCTGGTGGAGGCTGTGATAGTTGTGGTCCATTAGTCCTTTGAACTAATCTTTCCCTTGTGTCTTTGGTTTTCTTCATTTTCCTTTGCTCCCAATGGGGTGAGACCAGTGGAGTATCTTAGGTGGTCACTCACAAGCTTTTAAGACCCCAGACACTACTCACTGAAGTAGAATGTAGAACACTTTCTTTATAAACTGTGTTATGCCAATCGAGCTAGATGTTCCCTGAGATCATGGTCCCCATAGCGCTCAGCCCAGTAATTCAGTTTCTCCGAGTTTGGATGTGTCTATGGAGTTCCATGACCTTGCCTTGGACAAGTTGTGCTGGCTTCCCCAGTATTCACAGGAACGTTTAAAAATCACTTTCATGTGGCGTCTGGGGTCTTAAATGCTAACAAGTGGACATCTAAGATGCATCAATTGGTCTCAACCCACCTGGAGCAAAGGAGAATGAAGAACACCAAGGTCACACGATAACTAGGAGCCCAAGAGACAGAAAGGGCCACATGAACTAGAGACCTACATCATCCTGAGACCAGAAGAACTAGTTGGTGCCCGGCCACAATCGATGACTGCCCTGACAGGGAGCACAACAGAGAACCCCTTACGGGGCAGGAGATCATTGGGATGCAGACCCCAAATTCTCATCAAAAGACCATACTTAACGGTCTGACTGCGACTAGAGGAATCCTGGTGGCCATGGTCCCCAGACCTTCTGTTGGCACAGGACAGGAACCATCCCCGAAGACAACTCATCAGACAGGAAAGGAACTGGACAGTGGGTGGGAGAGAGATGCTGATGAAGAGTGAGCTAATTATATCAGGTGAACACTTGAGATTGTGTTGGCATCTCTTGTCTGGAGGGGGGATGGGAGGATAGAGAGAGTGGGAAGCTGGCAAAATTGTCACGAAAGGAGAGACTGGAAGGGCTGACTCATTAGGGGGAGAGCAAGTGGGAGTACGGAGTAAGATGTATGTAAACTTATATGTGACAGACTGACTTGATTTGTAAACGTTCACTGGAAGCTCAATAAAAGTTAATAAAAAAAAAGAAAAACCTAAAAAAAAAATCACTTTCATCTGACTTCCAGTTTCCCATATCTATTTTGGAAAAAGTAACAAATTAAAAAACTCTCCCTTACACTCAAACATGCATAGATTTACGTCTCACTCTTTCCCCCTTTTCGCTGTCTCCCTTCTCTTGTTCTTTCTTCTCCTTAACTGGATTATGTATCACAAAAAAACTTGGAAGCTTAGGTGGAAGGTACAGAGAATATACGAGAAGCTTTGAGAGAAACTGGTATTTTCATGTTAGGAAATCTCACTCCCGTCACATGTTTATAACAAATTTCCCCCCCTTTTTTGTCTAAACTTGTGAGCTAGTTTTTATTACTTCCAAAAAAGTAAGAAATTTATGGAGATAGTGGCCACACTGGTGAAAGAATTCTGGTCTTTCGATTTAAAATCTGTTTTTGTTTTTATACTAGCCTGGTTATGTCTGCCTGCCAGAGAGCTGAGGACTAAAGACTGGGTACTTTGAAGCATTTTTGTATTCCTTAGACTGTGAGCTCCATGATGGCAGGCATGGTGCCTGTCTTTAACAAGCAAATCTAAATTATCAAAGTATTTAAGAGATGATCTTTTTACTCAATTACTCTATCATCTCCTGTCATAATCCCTGATCCTCTGGTGCTTTCTGAACACTACTGCACTTTCTGTGCCTGGCACATTGATGCTAAAAAAAAAAATTATGAAAGAGTGAAAGAATGGAAGAGCTTTCATCTTCGGTCATTTTAAAAATATTATAATCTTATTTACATTTATGGAGTACCTTAACAGAAAAATATAATTGACAAATATGAACTAATGCTACTAAATTTATGCTGTCTTTCAGGATAAAATATTAAATTTCTGATAATTTTTTCATTGTTGATCCTGTTTTTTTTCCTGTGGTTTACATCTCAAGGGAAACTTTTCCAATTAACTCTGATTTCTGTTGAAAGCTTTTTACTCAAAGTGGGCAATCTGTCTTACCTTCAAGTTAAGACTTTTGTGTTACATGTTAACCCAAAAGGGGGGAGAAGCTAATTTTGATAATTAGAAACAGCTCTAGTTACATAGTTCCAACCCCTAAAGGTGTTTGGAAAATGGACATGGGAAAGGAATGGTGAATAAATGTTTCAAGCCATGTTTTTACATATGTTGCAATGATTCTGTATTTGTATTATGATAAATACAAATCGTAATTGACTTAGTTGAGAACTCAGTGGGTGTCTTGCATCATGGTGAGAACCCCATTGGACTGTAGAAAAAACCTTTACTTCCTGGTCTTAGATATCAGCAATATTTGGAACAGAGGCTACTCATCCTTCATTTCTACCTCATTCTTTTATGACCACCTCTTTGACCTATACTCCCAAAGGGCCTGCATTTTTTCTCCCAGGGACTTGGGCCATCCTGCTTTTTCCTCTACCCTCTTTAGATCTTGGATTCAGAAATATGTGGACATATATTCCAGGGAGGGGCAAGAGGAGGTCACAATGAGCATGGTTTCCCTCTTGATATCTCAAACTGGGTTGAGGTATCAGCGTGGAGCAGAGAGTGCTCTGGATTGAAAGATCAGGGTTCAAAACTACACTCTGCTTGGTGATCTTAAGCAAGTGAATAAACTAATTCTGAGCCTAAATTTCCTCAACTGTGAAATAGTAATAACAGCATCTTTGCAAGCTGGTTGGTAAATGAGGCAATATGTTACACAGCTACCCCATAGCTGATACCTGAAAAGTAGTGCTCTCCCTTTTTCCTCCCTAGTCCTTCTCCTTCACTCATTTTTGTACCTCCGTGAAGGAGAATCTGTGACTTTCATAAAGCCTTCTGAGATTTTTCTTCTAAAAAAACATTTTCCTTTGCCTCTTGGGAAGAATTGCAGAGACCGCAGAGGCTTACCTCTTCCCTGTACCTGGGTCTCCAGAATTCGGCAACTACAGTTAAGTGAGCTTGCAGGGGCAACGTCAAGCTCAGCAAGTTTCTGACAACCTCACCTACTCAAGGCTTTGAATACCAGTTATAGGCAAAAGGTATACCCTTGTGATGCTCATCTTACTTCTCCTGTAAAAGGAGCTCATAAAGCACCATAGGATATGGGATTACAATAGGCTACGAGAGAATAATTGAATAAAAAGATCATCTTTAAAATATTTCAGTAATTTAGACTTACTTGTCAGGATAATTTGCCCAACCTAGGATGAATTTTTAACAGAAACTGGCTATTTAAGCAAGGCAAAGTTTGTGTGCTGCCAAAACTTCATTGAGATCATTTTAACCAAAAAAAGAAAAAAAAAAAAACTTTATTGATGACCATGTCTAATTATATCAGCTAAGATATAAGCAAAAATTTCTAACTATTAATTTGCATTGAAGTTGCTAATTCTCACAAATCTTGTGATTCTAAGTAAAAGGGGAAAACTGGATATCTGTCAAAATAAAACCACCCTTGACTTCTGCAATTTTTTCTTTTCACTTTAATCTTTCTTCCTTGGATGTTGTTGTTGGTAGGTGCCATCAAGTAGGTTCTGACTCATAGCAACCCCATGAACAACAGAACAAAACACTGCCCGGTCCTGTGCCATCCTCACAATCATTGTTATGCTTAAAACCATTGTTGCAGCCACTGTGTCAATCCATCTTATTGAGGATCTTCCTCTTTTTCCGCAGACCCTGCACTTTACCAAGCATGATGTCCTGCTTCTCTAGGGACTGATCCCTCCTGACAACATGTTCAAAGTATGTGAGACGTCGTCTTGCCATCCTTGCTTCTAAGAAGCATTCTGGTTGGACTTCTTTCAAGTCAGATTTGTTTGCTCTTTTGGCAGTCCATGGTATATTCAGTACTCTTCTCCAACACCACAGTTCAAAGGCAACAAACCTTCTTCGGTCTTCCTTATTCATTGCCCAGCTTTCACATGCAGAGGAGGTGATTGAAAGCATCATGCCTTGGGTCAGGTGTACCTTAGTCTTCTAGGTGACATTTTTGCTTTTCAATACTTTAAAGAGGTCTTTTGCAGCAGATTTGCCCAATGCAGTGCCTTTTTGATTTCTTGACTCCTGCTTCCATGGACATTGATCGTGGATCCCTGTAAAACGAAATCCTTGACAAATTTAATCTTTTCCCCATTTATCATGATGTTGCTTATAGGTCCAGTTGTGAGGATTTTTGTTTTTTTTATGTTGAGGTGTAATCCGTACTGAAGGCTGTGGTCTTTGATCTTCATCAGTAAGTGCTTCAAGTCCTCTTCACTTTCTGTAAGCAAGGTTGTGTCATCTGCATAATGCAGGTTGTTAATAAGACTTCCTCCAATCCTGATGCCACATTCTTCTTCATATAGTCCAGTATTATTAGCTCAGCATACACATTGAATAGGTACGGTGAAAGCATACAACCCTGACACACACCTTTCCTGACTTTAAACCACGCGGTATCCTCTGGTTCTGTTCGAATGAGCCTGCCTCTTGTGATCATGAGCACAATTAAGTGTTCTGGAATTCCCATTCTTTGCAATGTTATCCATAATCTGTTATGATCCACAGAGTCAAATGCCATTGCATAGTCATTAAAACACAGGTAAACATATTTCTGGTATTCTCTGCTTTCAGCCAGGATCCATCTGACATCAGCAATGATATCTCCAGTTCCATGCCCTCTTCTGAATCCACCTTGAATTTCTGGCAGTTTCTTGCTAATATACTGCTGTACTGCTTTTGAATGTTCTTCAGCAAAATTTTACTTGCATATGATATTAATGATATTGTTTGATAATTTCCACATTCAGTGGGATCACCTTTCTTGGGAATAGGTATAAATATAGATCCATTCCAGTCAGTTGGCCAGGTAGATGCCTTCCACATACCTTGGCATAGACGAATGTGTACATCCAGTGTGCATCCATTTGAGAAAATCTCAGTTGGTATTCTGTCAATTCCTGGAGGCTTGTTTTTCACCAGTACCTTCAGTGCAGCTTGGACTTCCTCCTTCAGTACCCTTAGTTCCTGCTTATATGATACTTCGTGAAATGGTTGAACGTTGACCAATTCTTTTTGGTATAGTGACTCTGTGTAGTCCTTCCATCTTCTTTTGATGCTTCCTGAGTCATTTAATATTTTCCCCATAGAATCTTTCAATGTTGCAACTCGAGGCTTGAATTTTTTTTCAGTTCTTTCAGCTTGAGAAATGCAGAGCTTGTTCTTTTCTTTTGATTTTCAATATCCAGGTCTGTGCACATGTCATTATAATACTTTACTTTGTCTTCTAAGCCGCCCTTTGAAATCTCCTGTTCAACTCTTTTACTTCATCATTTCTTCCTTTCCCTTTAGGTACTCGATGTTCAAGAGCAAGTTTCAGCGCCTCTTCTGACATGTGTTTTGTCTTTTCTTTCTTTCCTGTCTTTTTAATGACCTCGTGCTTTCTTCATGTATGATGTCCTTGATGTCATTCCACGACTCATCTGCTTTGGTCATTAGTATTCAATGCATCAAATCTATTCTTGAGATGGTTTTAAATTCAGGCAGGATATAATCACGGTTGTACTTTGGCTCTTGTTGACTTGTGCCAATTTTCTTCAGTTTCAACTTGAACTTGCACATGAGCAATTGATAGTCTGTTCCACAGTTGGTCCCTGGCCTTGTTCTGACTGATATTGAGCTTTTCTATCGTCTCTTCCCACAGATGTAGTTAATTTGATTCCCGTGTATTTCATGTGGTGAAGCCCGTGTGCATAGTTGCCATTTATGTTGGTGAAAAAAGGTATTTGCAATGAAGAAGTCATTGGTCTTGCAAAATTTTATCATGCAATCTCTGGCATCATTTCTATCTATTCTTGAGATGGTCCCTAAAGGCCATATATCCAACTACCTATCCTTCTTCTTTGTTTCCAAATTTCACATTCCAATCTCCAATAATTATCAATGCATTCTGATTGCATGTTCAGTCAATTTCAGTCTGCAGAAGTTGGTAAAAATCTTTAATTTCTTCATCTTTGTCCTTAGTGGTTGGCATGTAAATTTGAATAATAGTCATATTAATTGGCCTTCCTTGTAGGCGTATGGATTTTATCTTATCACTGACAGCATTGTACTTCAGGATAGATCTTGAAATGTTCTTTTTGATGATGAATGCAATGTCGTTCCTCTTCAATTTGTCATTCCTGGCATAGTAGACCATATGATTTTCCAATTCAAAATGGCCGATAACAGTTCATTTCAGCTCACTAATGCCTTTTTTTAATGCCTAGGATATCAATGTTTATATGTTCCATTTAATTTTTGATGACTTCTAGTTTTCGTAGGTTCATACTTCGTACATTCCATGTTCTAATTATTAATGGATGTTTGCAGCTATTTCTTCTTATTTTGAGTCATGCCACATCAACGAATGAAGATCCTGAAAGCTGGAGTCCAACCACATTATGAAGGTTGGTTCTACTTTGAGGAGGTAGCTCTTCCCCAGTCGTCTTTTGAGTGCCTTCCAATCTGAGGGGCTCATCTTCCAGTAGTATATCAAACAATGTTCTGTTGCTATTCATAAGGCTTTCACTGGCTAAATCTTTTCAGAAATAGACTGCTGGGTCCTTCTTCCTAGTCTGTCTTAGTTTGGAAGTTCAGCTGGATCCAAAAAAAACCAAACCCAGTGCCATCGGGTCGACTCCCCATTGAGTTTCCAAAGAGTGCCTGGCGAGTTTGAACTGCCAATCCTTTGGTTAGCAGCTGCAGCACTTAACCACTACGCCACCAGGGTTTCCTCAGCTGGGTAGGATGGTCAAATATCTCAGTTTGCCCGGAATGGTCTTGTTTGGAGACTGTTTTTCTGGTGAATTACGTATTATTATAGCCTCTTAACTCCCAAAAGTGGTTTGGATTTTAAATTGTATAGGCACATTAACCTTGGGACATTATGTTTGATATTTTTCCTCTGGAATTTTAGAAGTATACTTGTAGTCTTAATTTTACTTTTAGAACAGGTGTTCTGTGGATAAAAGTCACAACTTAGGGGAGTCTATAAACTTGAATAGGAAGCGAATTATGCCTTTATTTATTTTTTTTATTGTACTTTAGATGAAAGTTTACAGAGCAAATTAGTTTCTCATTAAATAATTAATACACATATTGTTTTGTGATATTGGTTGCCAACCCCACAATGTGTCAACCCTTTAACCTTCTTGACCTTGGGTTCCCCATTATCAGCTTTCCTGTCTCCTTCTACCTTCTGGTACTTGCTCCTGGGCTGATGTGCTCATTTAGTCTCGTTTCGTTTTATGGGCCTGTCTAAACTTTGGATGAACCTTAAGAGTGCCTTCAGTACTGAGTTTAAAGGGAGTCAGGGGCCATACTCTCAGGGTTTCTCCAGTCTCTGCCAGACAAGTAAATCTGGTCTTTTTTTGTAAGTTAGAATTTTGTTCTATGTTTTTCTCCAGCTCTGTCCGGGACCCTCTATCGTGATCCCTGTTACAGTAGTTGGTGATGGTAGCTGGCACCATCTAGCTGTGCTGGACTCATCTGGTGGAGATTGTGGTAGTTGTGGTCCATTAGTCTTTTGAACTAATCTTTCCCTTGTGTCTTTGGTTTTCTTCATTCTCCCTTGTTCCAGACATTGTATGACCAGTGGATTATCTTAGATGACCACTCACAGTTATGCCTTTATTTTATCTACCTCTGACCTTTGATTATAAATGAAGGTCACAAACTACAGTAGTATTAGTACACCTTGACTTTGTCATCAAGAAAACCACAGATATTTTTGTATCCCATTATAACTTTTGCAGATACTGTGAAGTATCACTTGTACTCATTATTACTTTTAAATTAGATCACATGGGATCATAATCTTTCTGTTGAAAGACTTTGGTGCAATGTTGCTGGCTGGCTATTGGCCAACTTTGTGCCTTCACCAGACATGAAGTCCCATGTTCTCCCAGTGGCACCCCACACATTTGTGCTTCTGTTCAGTGGTCTCAACCTACCACTGTTTGTTGATCAATATGAGGAAGAAGATAAGTCATTTCCATTGTTTCTTAAACTTTTGCAAAACTGTACAGTTTAAATCCGAATTTTTAACTCTCTGTAAGGCAGCACGGGCCTTTTGAACACAGTGTCACTATAATAGATCCTCTTGAAAACTTAGACAAACTTTCTTGGCTAAGCTGCTAATATAGAGCATCTTCGCAAACTGTCAATGTTGGAGTGGGTACTTTACCTGTCTGAAGATGAGATACAAAATGTTCTGTCAATGTCTTTGAAAAGTGAACTTTGCAAACATCTAGAAACAGTTCAGAAAGCTTTCAAAAGTTATTTTTATCTTGATGTCATGAAAATTGAACCTCAGATCATCATTGCTGCTTCCTTTTGATATAAAATGTGCTGGAGTTGCTGATCTAGCCAAAAAAGAATCCATTAGTCTCAGGTTAAAAAACTTAACTACGATTGGCGTTTAACTCAAAAAGCCTTGCAGAATCCAAATATTCTTTGAGAGAAGTTTTCTTGTCGTGTAAAGTAGGTATGAATGTTTTAATTCCATTTGTAACAATTTATCCTTTTAAACGAACATTTTCAACATCTGAAACCAATAATACAAAAAAATTGAAATCAATTGGCTTTTCCAAGGATTACAGTTTAATGTTCTTATTTGATTTAAACAATAACAATCTTCCCACTGATTGGTCTTTGAAAAATAAATTTATTTTAACTAGTCTGTATTTTAAATGCTTTTTTTGTATTTTAATGTAAGTATAAGCACAGATTATTATTTTAAAAATTTGATTTGCAAAAAAATATTTTGATAATTATATTTCAGTATAATTGGTTTCTTTTGTAATCTTGTGTATTTTATTTTATTCACTTAAAATCATTTTCCTGGAAGGGATCCATAAGCTTTACCAGACTGCCACCAGATTGCTAACAGGATACGTGGCGCGCGCGCGCGCACACACACACACACACACACACACACAAAGGTGAAGAACACTGGCTTTGAAGCTATATCTTAGAGTATGTAGTAACTTCCAAGAGGCACAATAAGCAGGCTTTCATTTATTCACTGGCATACCATTGTAAAGCCTTAGATATGGAAGGGACTTTTAATTGAGCACTAACCCTAAAGACTCACCCACACATTATTTCAGTAGATGGTTAGAAATACAAAATACCACAGAGAAATACAAGTAGTGTTCTATGGATGGTCAGAAGAAAGAGAGATCACTATCAGTTGGGAATAGCAGGGAACACATGGAAAAAGGGATTTCTGCAGGTTTTGGTAGGATGGGTGAGATTTGAATATTTTGAGGCGGGAAATATTCATGCTAACTTCATCCATAGACTCATCCAAACCAGGGACTTAGGAATCACTCTTGATTTTCCCCTTCATCTATGATCAAGTCTTGTCATTTGTGCTTCCTTAATGTTCCTTAGGTCCGTTGTCATGAGGAGGGGGTCACAACTACTACTCCAAATGATTTGTGTCTTTCCACAATGCCTTTATTAGTTATTAGGCACACAGGTCCTTGGCTACCCTGGACGCCAGAGATCTCAATTCACCGGGGGAAAGGAGAGGGACAGCAAGAAAGCTTATGGCAAATGAGGATGGAGTTTGGGCGTTATTGTTCTCTAATCCAGGCCAACTCTTGATCACGCCATTGTCGGTGGCTTGGATGTCAAATCAGCTTCAATCCCCGAGAATCTCTCGTGGATCTCTGTCACATCTCTTGAGCACAAGTGTTTATTATCCCTTAGCTCTCAATGTATGGCTGAAGTAACGTGTCTTGGGCCGGAAGTGAACCAAGAGTAAGCCCGGGCGAGCTGCCGCAGCCCACTGCTTCCCAGTCTGCAATGTATGACCAAGGTGGCTCTGGTTATGACTCCAAGCAAAGTTGAGTCCTCGTGTCCCTTCTTTTATACACATTGAAGCCCGTTCGGTTGGTATTAATAAGTCCTTGTTTGTGACTTAGCTGGTCCTGGTGTCTTCTGTTGATAGGGTCATTTTTCTCCTCTAGGCTGCATCATCTTCTTTATCTCCTTTCTTCACATGTTGTTTGCTTCTACATTTGGTTTCAGCTAGCCTGCTCTCCACAGTCCATTTTTTCCTGTCCACCCTCATGATATTACCTTGATTCAGGTTTATTGCCAGGACTATTGTAATAGTCTCCCACCTGGACTCCCCATTTCCTTTCTCACATCCCTTCCACATAGGCTATCCTAAGCTACAATGACAGTAAGGTGGCACAGTGGTTTAGCACTTGACTTCTAACAAAATGTGGGCAGTTTGAACCTATCAGCCACTCTGCAGGAGAAAGATGTGGCAGTCTGCTTCTGTAAAGATTTATAGCCTTGGGGACCCTATGAGGCAGTTCTACTCTGTCCTGTAGGGTCTCTATGATTCTGAATTGACTCGACAGCAACAGGTTTGTGTGCGGAATGAGGATGAAATGTTTGAGTTATAGTATTATACATATATATATATTCCCCACACAAAATGTTGACTATTCATACATAATATGTATATTAAAATGGAAGACAATGCATTAACGCAGTAGTTATCAATCTTAGCAACAAGCAATAATAACCTATAGAGCTATTAAAAAGTTCTGACCCAGGAGCTCTACCCCCAGAGAATATGATGTAATTCCCAATCAGATGATACCCCTGAATTGCCATTGCCACCCCTAGTTCCTGTCTACTACTCTAGCTTTGACACTTACACGCTACTTTGCACTCTGTCAAACTACTGGTGGTTCCTGAAACACCTAGAATGTTCCCTCTGTATGCAAATTTTAGGGACGGATTATCCAATAAGCAAGGTATGTATGGGTTTACTTGTTCTGACTTACTAAACTACAATGCAAAATTTCACTTGTTTTTCACCACCTCACGGATGTGGTGAAACCGATGGGAAATTGTGTGCTACAAATTACTAATTAAACACAATTAAGCCCTTGCATACCTTGGTTACTGTGTGCCTGTGAGTACCTTGCTTACTGGTTAATCCATCCCTGCGTACAATGCACCTTGCCACGTTGTCTATTCATTGTTTGAGACTCAGCTCACCTTTTCTGGAAAACTCTTCAGTCAACTCCAGGTAAAAATGTTCACTCTTTTTGGCCCCTAATGCAGTCTGTTTGTACTTGTATCATAGCCACTGTGCTTTTTTTTTTAAACATACGTTCCTCCCTTCCCAACATTAATAATTCCGTTGGAAAGGAAGCCATTTTCCTCATATCATTTTCTTAAATGTATTTTCAATGATTTTAAAATCTTGCGTGCTCAGCAAATACTATGTGAAAATATTATGCTTGGACTGGAGTAAAATTTTGGCTTTTTTCCCCTGAATTTACTTATAGATTACCTTATTTATCAATTCCATTTTATGTTAGCATAAGTAATAATATCCTGTTTCTGTCACACACATATTCATAATAAAACATATATGAGAACCCATGGGGATTTTGAGAAATGCACCCTTCTCGTTAATTATTTTAAAATCCCCCTTGGAATCATTACAAACCATAGTGTTATAATGTTTCTATCAAAGTAGAATTAAGCCCAGACGCCAATGTTATATTTTGCTAGGGAGTTTTGCATCAACATAAACTAGAGAAGCAGCTGTTGCTTTTACACAAGTGGTAGAATCCCTTGGCAGATGGGAACGCCTCAGCCTTGGACCCTTCTGAGGCTGTGGGAATAGTACATTCTGAGCTCACATTTGCAATTCTGGGCAAAATTTGCAAAATGGCTTCTCAGCAAGGAGTCTATATTTGCATGCTCAAATTAGATCAGTACAAATATGAGTGCCTTCAACCTGGTTTCCTTGTCAAATCATCACCCTCCGGCAACCCTGATTCATCCATCTTGATTACTTACTATAACATCTAGCTTTGATAAGATAGCCTTAAATTTTATATGACATTATTTTTCTTATTTTTTCATGATTTTGTAATCATTAATCATGTTCTAGAGAAAATTAAGTTTCTCTCAATAAGTTTCCCTCAAATAATTAAACTCTAGAGGAAATATTTTTAAGTGGATTTATTTCCCAGATAAAATTTTTGCTGAATCTTTATCTCAGTCTTATCACTGTTAGGTTATGTAATTGAAGTTGTAATAACAAATCACAATTATGTAAGAATTCCTGCTTTCTATGTGCTACTTTTAAAATGTGGTCAGAAGTCCACTTGCATCAGAATCAAATGCAGACTCTTGTCCCACTCTCCACGTTAATGAGGAATTTGTATTTAAAAAAAAAATCTCAGGTGATTTTTATGAACCATAAAGTTTGAGAACTGCTCTAAGTTGGTTTGAAAATTGCACACTTTAGATAAAATGGCTTTTTGAATTCCTCTTTTCATAGTCTGCTGGGTGTGAGCCTGGCATCTCTTGACATGTTTATTCCTTATGCTGGGCGGGCTATATTTGTCCCTCTAAGCCTAAACTTGATATCCAAGGATTTAACTGCCTGTGCCCAAAAGCAGAATCCAATTCTGACAAACCTCATAATTGGCTGTTTTTCTTTTTGTTATTTCATCGGCACTTGACATCTTTAACTTCAAATCTTAGGCTCTTAAAATGTATTTATCCTCTTGCTTGTTCAGGAATAAGCATTCTTTTAAAATACCAACAATCTTTTAAAAAGTCCATATGAACCTCTGCTTAGTGTTTTAATTCTGTCTAATTTTTTTAATCCCTAGATTCATTTAGATGACCTTTGGAAAAAAATGGTAAATGATTGTGAGAATTATGATAATTTCTCAATATTGAAATCCTTTACCCTTTTTGGTCTCATAATTTTAATTGAATTCTCCCTTTTATTTCAAATGTATGCCCACTACATTTTTATAAAAAGTTTTCTATGTCATTATTGCCAAGTAGTTTATAACAACTGTCAAAAGCCTGTGGGGTGTTCAGATGACCACGACTTTATAAATACAATATTTCTCTCTTCCCTTCTTAGGTGAACATACGTGGCATTATATAATCACATAAGAAAGGACATTTCATAGTCTATAATTACATACATGTTCTGAAGAGAAACCAGAGTATATAGTTACCTTGCAAAAGTGCATTCAATAGCAATTTCAACATTTCCTGCCAAATAAACTAGGTTGTGGTAATTTTCAAACACTATATAAAATGACACACATTTCATATATGAGGTGTGAGTAAAACATGAGACAAGTCACACATGAAAATGGTTCTCATTACTTTATAGTCACACCTCATACATAATCTCAGGCAATCAGTCATGGAATATAATTTTTAAAACCCTCACCCTATTGCCTACCCACCTCTAATCCAACTTCCCCTCTGGCCACCCTGAGGTGAGAGAAGGTAGATTGCCATCCAAAGACATCTGATTTGGAATATAGGGGGGCAATCAAACATCTCGGGTGGGATGTCAGCGCGGATCTGCCACCACTAAAAACTCAGCACTTATGTGGTCTTGAAATTATTTCTGGCTATTTCATGTAGGGGCAGCTCTAGGCAAAACAGTGTAGTAAGTGAAGTCTGGTTTCTGCACTTCATCTCCCCATGGTTTCTAGAGATGCCATGCTATTCTCTACAGCTGGGAATCTCCCTCTGTGGCTTGTGGTCAACAGGCATTTCTGAATCTGTCTTTCTGAGTTTGTGATTTAGTAGGAGAAGACAAATTTAATTATATGAAGTTAAGAATGCTTTTTTGGTTAATTGATGTATTCTAAATAGCTAAGACAGTTCTTTGCAATTAGTAGATGCTCAGTAAGTATTCAAAGAATGAAATAAAACTATGCTAAGTGCTAAGCTGAGGAGCAGCTGTGGTTCCATGGCAGAATCCTCACCTTTCATGCAAGAGACCAGGGTTCAATTCAGGGCAACGCACCTTATGCGCAGTAACTACCTGTCTGCTAGTGGAGGCTTGTGTGTTGCTGTGATGCTGAGCAGGTTTCACTAGAGCTTCCAGACTAAGACAAACTAGTAGGAAAAGCCTGGCAATCTACTTCTGAAAATCAGCCAATGAAAACCCTATCAACACAAAGGTCTGATCTACAACCAATCATGGGGATGGCCCAGGACTGGGCAGTACTTAGTTCTCTATGGCAACCAACCCATGGTTCACGCACATGTGTAAGGAAATGGTTCTTTGCATATTACAATCGAATGAGTTGGCATTGGAGTTGGGACTGGAAGTGCAATTTTCTGGAAGGAAGGGACAGCTAGATCAAGCTGCTCTAGCTCTTGTTCTATCTTGATGGCATCACCTGCTGATTACTGCTACTACAATGACCTTTGAGCAACCCACTTAAAAACCTGGTACAAGCATGGAAAAAGGAATTGCAGTAGATTTGCATTGTGTCATCACAGCTAAAATGGAACTACATTTCCCATAAACCCCTTCTTTGCATAGTTCTGAGTTGGGAGGGAGGGCGTAATAGAAAATTTGCATAAGATCTGAAAAGTGTAAATGAAGAGGTAATCATAGTCTTTTTTTTTATTAATACATTTTATTTTTTAGAGCAGTTTTAGTTTTACAAAAAAATTGAGCAGAAAGCTCCCATATGTCGTATTTTCTCAAATAACGCTCCCACGCACATAACGTGCATAATATGCCTAGGAAAATAACTCATGAGGGTGGTTCGAGGTTTGCCGAAAGTATAACGTGCACATTATTTACATAAAAATATGGTACTTCCCAATTCCCTTAGCAGTTTCCCCTAGTACTAACATTTTACATTGGTGTGGGCTATTTGCTACAACTGATGAATGAGTATTGATGCATCATCATTATCCATTGGAATTGTGACGTTATCAAAGAATATTGAACATACCAGGGACTGCCAGAAGAACAAAAAATCTGTCTTAGAGGCAGTATAAGAATGCTCCTTAGAAACAAGGGTGGCGAGATTTTGTCTCACTTACTTTGGACCCATCATCAAGAGAGACAAACGCCAGGAGAAAGACATCATGCTTGGTGTCTTGGGGTGAGTTCTCTAGAGAAGCAAAGCCAGTGAAGCATGTGTTATACACACAGACACACACAGACACAGACACAGGCACACACACACACACACATAAACCCCCAAACCAGACTCACTGCCACTAAGTCGATTTTGACTCATAGCGACCCTATAGGACAGAGTAGAACTGTCCCATAGGGTTTCTAAAGAATAGCTGGTGAATTCGAACTGCCAACATTTTGGTTAGCAGCCAAGCTCTTAACCACTGTGTCACCAGGGCTCATATATCTATTTATGTCATATAATATATTTATATATATATTTATGTCAAGGAAATGGCTCACGTTTTTGTAGAGGCTAGAAAGTCCCAAAACTGTGGGTCAGGCATCAGGTGTCAGGTTTCTCCTGACTTATGTAGCCACAGGGGTTGATGAACCCAAGACGGCAGGTCAGAAAACAGGCTGCTGGGTCACAGGCTGTGGAGACTGACAAATTTCAAGATTGGCAGGTAAGACAGCAGGCTGCTGTCTCAAGTCCCAAGAACCGGGGGTCAGATGATGACAAGTTGGATGCAGGATCCAGAGTGAGTAAAAAAAGCCCATGAGCTTTGCAGGAAAGTCCATACATATTGGAAGCAGGCCACACCCCCAAAGAAAGTCCCCTTCAATGGATTGGCTGCTTATAGCAGATCTCATCATGGAGGTGATTACATTATATCAGATCTCATCATGGAGGTGATTACATTACATCAGATCTTATCGTGGAGGTGATTACATCATTACATAACTGCCAAACTACATCATAACTGCCAAACCACTGAGAATAATGACCCAGCCAAGTTGACACAGAACCTTAACCATCATACTTGGTAAACAGGTCAGCAGAAAAGAGGCAGATCCTCGATGAGATAGATTGGCATAGTGTCTGCAACAGTGGGCTCAAACATAGCAACAATTGTGAGGATGGACCAGGACCAGACAACATTTTGCTCTATTATATGTAAGGTCATTATGAGTTGACACTGACTTGTCAGCGCCTAATAACAACAACAATCATTAATTAAAGCCCATAGGGTTCACTCTTCCTATTGTACAGTTGTCAAGGATTTCACTTTACTTGGATCCACAATCAACAGCCATGGAAGCAGTAGTCAAGAAATCAAAAGATGCATTGCATTGGGTAAATCTGCTGCAAAGGACCTCTTTAAAGTGTTGAAGAGCAAAGATGTCACCTTGAAGACTAAGGTGCGCCTGACCCAACCCATGGTATTTTCAATCGCATCCTATGCATGTGAAAGCTGGACAATGAATAAGAAAGACCGAAGAAGAATTGACGCCCTTGAATTGTGGTGTTGGTGAAGAATATTGAATACACCATGGACTGCCAAAAGAACAAACAAATCTGTTTTGGAAGAAGTACAACCAGAACGCTCCTTAGAAGCAAGGATGGTGAGACTGCATCTTACATCTTTGGACATGTTGTCAGGAGAGATCAGTCCTTGGAGAAGGACATCATGCTTGGCAGAGTACAAGGTCAGTGAAAAAGAGTAAGACCCTCGACGAGGTGGATTGACGCAGTGGCTGCAACAATGAGCTCAAGTATAACAACGATTGTGAGGATGGCTCAGGACTGGGCAGTGTTTCGTTCTGTTGTGCATAGGGTCGCTATGAGTCGGAACTGACTCAACAGCACCTAACAACAACAACAATTGTACAGTTCTATGGGTTTTGACAAATGTGTGATGTCATGTATCCACCATTACAGTATCATAGGCAATAGTTTTACTGTCTTATGGTTTCACCACCCTAAAAATCCCCTGTACTCCTTCTCTCCCTTCCCCTAAACCCTTGGCTACCACTGATCTTTTTACTCTTTGTTGTTGTTAGGTACAGTTTAGTCAGTTCTGACTCATAGCAAAAAACAAAAACAAACTCATAGTACAATGGGACAAAATGCTGCCAAGTCCATCATCCTCACAATCCTTGCTATGTTTGAGCCCATTGTTGTAGCCGCTGTGTCAGTTCATCTCATTGAGGTTCTCCCTTTTTTTCTCTGAACCTCTACTTCACCAAGCATGATCCTTCTCCAGGGACTGGGCTCTCCTGATAACATGTCCAAAGTACATAAGGTGACGTCTCACCATCTTCAATTCTAAGGAGCATTCTAGCCATACTTTTTCCAAGACAGGTTTGTTCATTCTTCTGGCAGTCCGTGGTATGTTCAACATTCTTTGCCAACACCACAATTCAAAGGTGTCAGTTCTTCTTTGGTCTTCCTTATTCGTTGTCCAGCTTTCGCATGCATATGAGGCAATTGAAAACACTACGGCTTGAGTCAGGCGCACCTTAGTCCTGAAGGTGACATCTTGCTTTTTAACGCTTTAAAGAGGTCTTTTGCAGCAGATTTGCTCAATGCAATGAGTCTTTTGATTTCTTGACTGCAGCTTCCATGGGTGTTGATTGTGGATCCAGGTAAAATGAAATCCTTGACAACTTCAATATTTTCTCTGCATATCATGATGTTGCTTATTGGTCCAGTTGGGAGGATTTTTGTTTTCTTTGTGTTGAGGTGTAATCCATACTGAAGGCTGTAATCTTTGTTCTTCCTCAGTAAGTGCTTCAAGTCTCCTCGCTTTCAGTGAGGAAGATTTTCTCATCTGCATATTGCAGGTTGTTAATGAGTCTTCCTCCAGTCCTGATACTGAGCTCTTCTTCATTATATCAACTGTAAAAATGGTGCAGGGGCATCTGACCTCTAACTTCAGGAAGGGGAGACATTCACTATCAGCATCAACAGCTCAAGGCTGATTCCTGTGAGGCAGAGGTCAGACATACCTCCTCTCTCTCCAAACTTTTTACCAACTCTGACACCAGCAGTCCCTTCCACAGCACTCTTTATTTCTCTATTGGGTTCGAAAATTCATTGCAATGGCTACACATTCAATACTCATGAATACAGGGCTTATTAGGGAAGTAACAGGTTACAATTCAGGATTGGAATGGCTCTGGATACAGTTCTTTGATCAGGACAGCTTCTTGACCATGCCCTCAGGCAAGCTTCTCTCTCTCAACTCCTCCGTCCCTTGGCTTGGCCTCTGCCCTGCTCAGGCAAGAGTTACAAAGCTCTTAGATCCACCAATAAGTGCCTGGGGGAACCTTACTCTGCCTGGAAGCCTCTGGCCTAAAGGCACTCAGTTCTTCCACTCTGTGGGTTGGCATGCCCACTGTAACCACCTTGCTCCACGGGCAGGGAAGCCTACCACACCGTCTCCAGCCAGTCTTCTGGTTCTCCTGCCCCTGTTTCTTGGCTACCTCTTCTTGCCGTCTTGCACCATCTCTGGTGTTACAACTCTCTCTCTCTGTCTCTGTAGTGTTACCTTTTCCAGAATGTCGTGTAGTTGGAATCCTGTAGTATACAGCTTTTTCAGACTTGTCTCTTTCACTTAGCTGTGTGCATTTGAGCTTCCTGCATGTCTTTTCATGGCTCGTTAGCTTATTTCTTTTTATCACTGAATGATAGAGAATGTATCACAGTTTATCCATTTACCTATTGAAGGGCATCTTTGTTGTCTCCGAGTTATGGCAATTTTGAATAAAGCTGCTATAAAGATTTGTGTGCAGGTTTTTGTGAAGACGTAAGTTTTCAACTCATTTTGGTAAATACCTAGGAGTGAGATTGCTGGATGGAATGGTAAGACTATGTTTGGCTTTGTAAGAAACTGTCAAAAGATTTTCCAAAGTGTGTTTGCAATGAATGAGAGTTTCTATTACTCCATATCTTCATCAGCATTTGATATTATCAGAGTTTTGGATTTTTGCCATTCTAGTAGGTGAGCGGTGGTATCTCATTGTTTTAATTTGGATTTCCCTAATGGTACATGATGGTGAGCATCTTTTCCTGTGCTTACTTGCCATCTGTTTATCTTCTTTGGTGAGGTGTCTTTGAAGATTTTTGGCCCATTTTGTAATTTTTTTTCTTAATGTTGAGTTTTAAGAATTTTTTGTATATTTTGCACACAAGACCTTTATTAGGAGTGGTGCAGTGGTTAAGCTCTCAGGTGTTAACCGAAAGGTCCGAGGTTTGAAACCACCAGCCACTCCTTGGGAGAAAGATGTGGCAGTCTGCTTCTGTATGTAAAGATTACAGCCTTGGAAAACCTACGGGAAAATTCTACTCTGTTCTATAGGGTGGCTATGAGATGGAATTGACTCAATGGCTGTGAGTTTTTGGGTTTTAGGCCTTTATCTCACATATGTTTTACAAATATTTCCTCCCAGTTGGTGGCTTATCTTTTCATTTTAAAAAGCTGTATCATTTTTATGCCTGGAAGGTCAACCAGAGGCAACAGGTACTGTTGCAGCTCATACATGTTATCATTTATCTTCGCGCTCATTTTGTTGGCTGGACGTACAGCCGAGCCTGCAATTTCTTCAGTTCCCATTGGATCCTCCTTCAGCTTTTCCAACTCCTAGACCACATGTGTATTAAGCTCTGTGATGAAGGGCAGCAGCTTCTCCTGCAAGAAACCTGCATCATCAAAATTGGAGGTTTGGAGACAATGAGAGACCAACGTGGATTCTTGCCAGTCTCTTTGGGTTCCAGTTTTTGTTTGCTCTGCCTCACTTCACATCCATCTCTCCGTCCCAACTTCCTGCTCTGCTGATTTCAGAATCCAGCACCAGACACTAAGCCAACAGCTTCCCAAAAAACTGGTTCCCATAATTACCTATGGTCAAATCTCTATGATGAATTCTTTGTTATATGTAACTCCTAGTCATTCTATTCCTTTGATCAAACCCTAACTGACCCTAATTCATTCCCTTCATACCCTATAGTCCCGCTGTTGTTGTTGTTGTATGCTGTCAAGTTGAGTCTGACTCATTACAACCCTATAGGACAGAGCAGAACTTCCCCAGAGGGTTTCTTAGGCTGTAATCTTTATGGGAGCAGATCTCCTGGTCTTTTCTTCTGTGGAGCCACTGGTGGCTTGAACCACTGACCTTACGCTTAACAGCCAAGTGCTTCACCATTGCACCACAAGGGCTCCTTTAGTCCAGCTGAGATAAGGCTAAAACAGCTAAGCAAAATTTTACCTCATGCTGGGAAATTAAAAAGGGGTACTCAAGCAAGAGTAATATTAACCCAGATGATGTGGTCAACTGATGGATCCTTTTTTTCCCCTAACTCCAATTCTCCCTACACAATCCCCTTCTCCAAGCCCTATTTCAAGTATTTTCTTTATTTCCCTCTACCCGGATCTTCATTAGCTACATTGATTTTTCAAAGAACAGACCAAGAAAAGGAAGACAAATGAGGTGGTTTGGTTTTGGTATGCCCACTGCGCTGAAGGAAGCTTTCAGTAGGGAAGATAGTTTGGGCAAGACCACTTACGGTTTTCCCACAGACATGTTATGTAGACAAAGGCCCACACCTGCCATGACTGGCAGGCCTGTTTTCATGTTTTGTCTTCCCTCTCCAGTTCAGTTATATTTAGTACTTACACAAGGTAGGAGCATAACTAATAATACCCAGAATTCAGGCAAATATGATCACAGATCTGGAAAGGATTGTAGAATAAAATATAGTCCAACCCAACCATTCTACAGATCAGGAGAATGACTCGGGGAAGTTGTGTCATACAGCTGGCTGTAAATAGTTTGATTAACCAACCCATGGTGTCTGCTTCAAAGACCATTTCTGTTTTTGCATTCCATTGATTATATCCTCAATGTCCAGCACAATGTTTTCCATATTGAGGTGCACAAAAATATTTATGGAATGAATGAGTGAATATGTAAATGGTTCTAAGAGGTAATTTCCCTAAAGTCCAGTCTAGTTGATAACTGAGCCAGCATATAAACGGAGGCCTATTATGGATTGAATTGTGTCCCCCCAAAATATGCATTGTAAATCCTAACCCCCACACTTGTGGTTATAATCCCTTTTGGGAATGGATTTTCTTTGTTATGTTAAGAGGCCATATCAGTGTAGGGTGTATTTTTTTTTTTAATTATTTTTATTGTGCTTTAAGTGAAAGTTTACAAATCAAGTCACTCTCTCACACAAAAACCCATATACAACTTGCTACACACTCCCAATTACTCTCCCCCTAATGAGACAGCCCACTCTTTCCCTCCACTCTCTCTTTTCATGTCAATTTCATCAGCTTCTAACCCCCTCCACCCCCTCAACTCCCCTCCAGGCAGGAGATGCCAACATAGTCTCAAGTGTCCACCTGATCCAAGAAGCTCACTCCTTACCAGCATCCCTCTCCAACCCATTGTCCAGTCCAATCCATGTCTGAAGAGTTGGCTTCGGGAACGGATCCTGTCCTGGGGCAACAAAAGGTCTGGGGGCCATGACCACCGGAGTCCTTCTAGTCTCAGTCAGACCATTAAGTCTGGTCTTATGAGAATTTGGGGTCTGCATCCCACTGGTCTCCTGCTCCCTCAGGGGTTCTCTGTTGTGTTCCCTGTCAGGGCAGTCATTGGTTGTGGCTGGGCACCATCTAGTTCTTCTGGTCTCAGAATGATATAAGTCTCTGGTTCATGTGGCACTTTTTGTCTCTTGGGCTCATAGTTATCTTGTGACCTTTGATCCAGGGGGGTTGAGACCAAGTGATGCATCTTAGATGGCAGCTTGCTAATGTTTAAGACCCCAGATGCCACTCTTCAAAGTGGGATGCAGAATGTTTCTTAATAGATTTTATTATGCCAATTGACTTAGATGTCCCCTGAAACCATGGTCCCCAGACCCCTGCCCCTGCTACGCAGACCTTTGAAGCATTCAGTTTATTCAGGAAACTTCTTTGCTTTTGGTTTAGTCCAATTGTGCTGACCTCCCCTGTACTGTGTGCTCTCTTTCCCTTCACCTAAAGTGGTTCCTATCTACTATCAGTGAATGCCCCTCTCCCATCCTCCCTTCCCCCTCTTGTAACCACAAAAGAATGTTTTCTTCTCAGTTTAAACTATTTCTCAAGTTCTTATAATAGTGGCCTTATACAATATTTGTCCTTTTGCAACTGACTAATTTCACTCAGCATAATGCCTTCCAGGTTCCTCCATGTTATGAAATGTTTCACAGATTCCTCACTGTTCTTTATCGATCCATAGTATTCCACTGTGTGAAAATACCATAATTTATCCATTCATCCGTTGATGGACACCTTGGTTGCTTCCATCTTTTTGCTATTGTAAACAGTGCTGCAATAAACATGGCTGTGCATATATCTGTTTGTGTAAAGGCTCTTATTTCTCTAGGACATATTCCAAGGAGTGGGATTGCTGGAGCGTATGGTAGTTCTATTTCTAGCTTTTTAAGGAAGAGCCAAATCAATTTCCAAAATGGTTGTGTCATTTTACATTCCCACCAGCAGTGTAGAAGTGTTCCAATCTCTCCACAGCCTCTCCAACATTTATTATTTTGTGTTTTTTGGATTAATGCCAGCCTTGTTAGAGTAAGATGAAATCTCTTTGTAGTTTCAATCTGCATTTTTCTAATGGCTAATGATTGTGAACATTTCCTCATATATCTGTTAGCTACCTGAATGTCTTCTTTAGTGAAGTGTCTATTCATATCTTTTGCTCATTTTTTAATTGGTTTATTTGTCTTTTTGCAGGTGAGTTTTTGCAGTGTCATGTAGATTTTAGAGATCAGGCACTGATCAGATATGTCATAGCTAAAAACTTTTTCCCAGTCTGTAGGTAGCCTTTTTACTCTTTTGGTGAAGTCTTTGGATGAGCATAAGTGTTTGATTTTTAGTCACTCCCAGTTATCTAGTTTTTCTTCTACATTCTTTATAATGTTTTGTATACTGTTTATGCCATGTATTAGGGCTCCTTACGTTGTCCCTATTTTTTCTTCCATGATCTTTATCGTTTTAGATTTTATATTTAGGTCTTTGATCCATTTTGAGTTAGCTTTTGTGCATGGTGTGAGGTATGGGTCTTGTTTTGTTTTTTTGCACATGGATATCCAGTTATTCCAGCACCATTTGTTAAAAAGACTGTCTTTTCCCCCATTTAACTGACTTTGGGCCTTTATCAAATATCAGCTGCTCATATGTGAATGGATTTATGTCTGGATTCTCAATTCTGTTCCATTGGTCTATGTTTCTGTTGTTGTACCAGTACCAGGCTGTTTTGACTACTGTGGCCATGTAATTGGTTCTAAGACCAGGCAGAGTGAGGCCTCCCACTTTGTTCTTCATTTTCAGTAATGCTTTACTTATCCGGGACCTCTTTTCCTTCCGTATGAAGTTGGTGATTTGTTTCTCCATCTCATTAAAGAAATGGGAACGTTTTCAGGCTCTCTCCATTTAGGATGATGTTGGCTGTTGGCTTTGCATAAAAATAAATACCCTTTATTATGTTGAGGAATTTTCCTTCTATTCCTATTTTGCTGAGAGTTTTTATCATGAATGAGTGTTGAACTTGTCAAATGCCTTTTCTGCACCAATTGATAAAATCATGTGATTCTTATCCTTTGTTTTATTTATGTGATGGATTACATTAATTGTTTTTCTAATGCTGAACCATCCCCACATAGCTGGTATGAATCCCACGTGGTCATGGTGAATTATTTTTTTGATATGTTGTTGAACTCTGTTGGCCAGAACTTTGTTGAGGATTTTTGCATCTACATTCATGAGGAATATAGGTCTATAATTTTCTTTACTTGTGGTGTCTTTACCTGGTTTTGGTATCAGGGATATGGTGGCTTCATAGAATGAGTTTGGTAGTATTCTGTCCTTTTCTATGCTCTGAAGTACCTTTAGTAGTAGTGGTGTTAACTCTTCTATGAAAGTTTGCTAGAACTCTTTAGAGAAGCCTTCAAGACCAGGGCTTTTTTTTTTTGTTGGGAGTTTTTTGATTACCTTTTCAATCTCTTCTTTTGTTATGGGTCTATTTAGTTGTTCTACCTCTGTTTGTGCTAGTTTAGGTAGGCAGTGTATTTCTAGAAATTCTTCCACTTCTAGGTTTTCAGATTTGTTTGGGTATAGTTTTTCATAGTAATCTGATATGATTCTTTTAATTTCAGTTGGGTCTGTTGTGATATCGACCATCTCATTTCTTATTCGGGTTATTTGCTTCCTCTCCTGTTTTTCTTTTGTCAGTTTGGCCAGTGGTTTATCAATTTTGTTGATTTTTTCAAAAAACCAGCTTTTGGTCTTGTTAATTCTTTCATTTGGTTTTCTGTTTCATTTAGTTCAACTCTAATTTTTATTATTTGTTTTCTTCTGGTGACTGTGGGTTTCTTTTGTTGCTCTCTTTCTATTCGTTCAAGTTGTAGGGATAATTCTTTGATTTTGGCCTTTTCTTCTTTTTGGATGTGTGCATTTATTGGTATAAACTGGCCTCTGAGCACCGCTTCTGCTGTGTCCCGAAGGTTCTGATAGGAAGGGTTTTCATTCTCATTGGATTCTATGAATTTCTTTATTCCATCCTTAGTGTCTTCTATAATCCAGTCATTTTTGAGCAGGGTATTGTTCAGTTTCCAAGTGTTTGATTTCTTTTCCTTGCTTTTCCTGTTATTGATTTCCACTTTTATGGCCTTATGGTCAGAGAAGATGCTTTGTAATATTTCAATGTTTTGGATTCTGCTAAGGCTTGCCTTATGACCTAATATGTGGTCTATTCTAGAGAATGTTCCATGTGTACTAGAAAAGAAAGTATACTTGGTTGCTGTTGGGTGGAGTGTTCTGTATATGTCTGTGAGGTCAAGTTGGTTGACTGTGGCCTTTAGATCTTCCGTGTCTTTATTGAGCTTCTTTCTGGATGTCCTGTCCTTCACCGAAAGTGGTGTGTTGAAGTCTGCTACTATTATTGTGGAGCTGTCTATCTCACTTTTCAATGCCGATAGAGTTTGTTTTATGTATCTTGCAGCCCTGTCATTGGGAACATAAATATTTAATATGGTTGTATCTTCTTGGTGTATTGTCCCTTTAATCATTATATAGTGTCCTTACTTATCCTTTCTGATGGATTTAACTTTAAAGTCTATTTTGTCCGAAATTAATATTGCCACTCCTGCTCTTTTTTGATTGTTGCTTGCTTGATATATTTTTTTCCATCCTTTGAGTTTTAGTTTGTTTGTGTCTCTAAGTCTAAGGTGTGTCTCTTATAGGCAGCATATAGACGGATCTTGTTTTTTAATCCATTCTGCCACTCTCTATCTCTTTATTGGTGCATTCAGTCCATTTACATCCAGGGTAATTATGGATAGGTATGAATTTAGTGCTATCATTTTGATGTCTTTTTTTGTGTGTTTTGACAGTTTCTTTTTCCCACTTGATTTTATGTGCTGAGTAGGTTTTCTTTATATATTGTCTTTCCCTCATATTTGTTGTTGTTGATTTTGTTTCTGCTGAGTCTGTATTTTTCCCTTGTATTTTATTTTGATGAGTAGGATAGTTTGTCTCCTTTGTGGCTACCTTATTATTTACTCCTATTTTTCTAAATTTAAAACTTTTATTTCTTTGTTTCGCCGTATCTTCCTCTCCATATGGAAGGTGTATGATAACATTTCTTAGTCCCTCTTTATTATTTTAATGTTGTCTTCCTTTATATAATAACATAGCTGTTACCCTGCGTTGGGCTTTTTTTTTTTTTTTTTAATCTTGCTTTGTTTTTTTGGATTTCTCTGTCTGGGTTGACTTCTGGTTGCTCTGCCCAGTGTTTACTCTTGAGTCAATACCTGATATTATTGATTTTCTAACCAAAGAACTCCTTTTAGTATTTCTTGTAGTTTTGGTTTGGTTTTTATGAATTCCCTCAACTTGTATTTATCTGGAAATGTTTTAATTTCACCTTCATATTTAAGAGACAGTTTTGATGGAAGATATGATTCTTGGCAGGAAATTTTTTTCCTTCAATTTTTTAAATATGTCATCCCATTGCCTTCTTGCCTGCATGGTTTCTGCTGAGTAGTCCGAGTTTATTCTTATTGGCTCTCCTTTGTAGGTGACTTTTCATTTATCCCTCGCTGCTCTTATAATTCTCTCTTTATCTTTGGTTTTGGCAAGCTTGATTATAATATATCTTGGTGATTTTCTTTTAAGATCTACCTTCGTGGGGTTTGATAAGCATCTTGGAGAGATATCTTCTCATCTTTCACAATATCAGGGAAGTTTTCTGCCAACAAATCTTCAACAATTTTCTCTGTATTTTCTGTTATCCCTCCCTGTTCTGGTACTGCAGTCACTCGTAAGTTATTTCTCTTGATAGAGTCCCGCATGATTCTTAAGGTTTCTTCATTTTTTAAAATTCTTTTATCTGATTTTTCTTCAAATATATTAGTCTCAAGTGATTTATCTTCGAGTTCAGAAATTCTAGCTTCTACTTGCTCAATTCTGCTCCTCTGACTTTCTATCGAGTTGTCTAATTCTGCAATTTTATTGTTAATCTTCTGAATTTCTGATTCCTGTCTGTCTATGGATTTTTCCAGCTTATTAAACTTTTCATTATGTTCCTGAATAATCTTTCCAATTTCTTCAGTTGCTTTATCTGTGTGTTCCTTGGCTTGTTCTGCATATTGCCTCATTTTCTTCCTGATGTCCTGAAGGGTTCTATATATTAAACTTTTGTATTCTGCATCTGGTAATTCCAGGAATGCACTTTCATCTAGAAGATCCCTGGATTCTTTGTTTTGAGAGCCTGTTGAGGTGATCATGGTCTGTTTCTTTATGTGACTTGATATTGACTGTTGTCTCTGAGCCATCTCTACGTTATTGTATTAGTTTATGCTCGTTTACTGTGTTGTACCTGCTTGCTTTGTTTTGTTTTGGTATACCCGTATGGGTTGGTTGAGTGAGCTAGCTAGATTATTTTCATCTTTGGAGCTCTGGTGTCCTGTCCCCAGCTGGCTAGAGCTGTTATCAGGTATATCAGTCTAGGAGTCCATTCAGTTTTCTTGTATGAATTCAGCTCAGGTTTCCAGGTAGCTGATCATCAAGTGTGTGGTACAGGCTCTGTCCTGCAGTCTTAGAGGGGCAGGGTGATTGGCGTATATACTGGTATCTGATTGCAGCAGGGGGTCACGCTCTGAACAAGGCAGGGGGCTGAGAACTGACCCCCAAATGTCTCTGAGGAAAACACATCTCTGTTCCCTAGAGTGTGCTGGTGGGTGGGTTCTGCAGAGTGACCATGGGCACCCAAAGTTTTTAGTTGTAAGGACTGGGAGGTACCAGTTTTCTTTGGACCCCTGTCACGGGTGGCTGGGTGACCTGAGTGGAGCTACCAGTCCTTAGGTCCCTGATGTGGGTAGGTGGGGACCTTGTTTTATAGGCAAAGCAATGTCAAACATCAAACACCGACCTCTCCACTGCACAGCTGAAATGGTTGGAGTTTGCCAACAAGGGCCTATTCTCCTGAAATAGGCCCACACAGGTCCATGCAGAAGGGAAAGGTGCTCAAGGTCCACAGATAGTTTATGCCCGGACAGAAGCCACTTCTGTCCTGAGCTCCCCCGGTTAATAGAGCTAGCAAGTTATCTTTTCCCCCCAGTTGCAAATTTTTTCCTTCCCCAAGGACGGAAGGATGGCTCTAGGTGCTTACCAGAGTCTATCTCAGGCCCAGAGATTTAGCCGTTGAACCTGGGGTTAGGGGTGGGGGTGGGGCGCAGTAAAATATACGCAAGTACAATTGCCATTCTCCTCAGGTTCCGGAGGTGTGAGTGGGCTGTGTGGCTGGCTGCTTCTCCCTGAGGAAACTGCGGCCGAATGCTTGTACCAGCCCACTGCTGCCGCCACTCCAGGAATGGTGCCTGTGGGCTCCCTGCGATTCAGGTCCGGTAACTCCTCTCCGCTTCTGAATGGCCTCTTCCTCCCTCTACCCCTCAGTTCGTTGTCTAAGCTTGCCTTTGATGCTCAGGGCTCCCAGCTTGTCAGAAATATACTCATTTCTCTTGTTTTTCCATGTTTTTGTTGTAAAGAGGGCTTGACGGAAGTGTCTGTCTATTCCGCCATCTTGTCTCCTGTAAGGTGTATTTTAAGCCAATTGCCTTTGAGATGTAAAAAGAGCAGAGTAGGCATAGAGAAGCAGGCAGGGAAGAGACATGCCAAGCCACATGAAGATCACCCAGAAGCAGAAGCTCAAAGAGACAAGGATGTTCCTCCAGAGCCAACAGAGAAAGTCTTCTTCTAGTGCTGGTGCCCTGAATTTGGACTTCTAGCCTCCTAAAATATGAGAAAACGAATTTCTGTCCGTTAAAGTCACACACTTGTGGTATTTCTGTTAGAGCAGCACTAAATAACTAAGACAAGGCCTAATATCTTAACCACTACTATGGGCAAGGAAATGATTGGTTTATCTGATTTTGCAGACCGAATGGTCCTCCCTGTAGAGGTAGAGTGACACGAGGGTCCACCAGCAGGAAGCCATGGTGCTAAAGTTGAAGAGCTGAACCTTACTCTGGTGATTCTCCTGTTTTGCCCTATGCGGTGACATGGGTTCCGTGTGTTCATGGACATAATAGGATCTTGCCTCAAAATCTATCCTGCTATATCTGTGCTTCTAAAATGTTTTTGGCCAAATAACTCAAAATTAAAAAATTTTTTTTTTTGGCAGCTATCACACACTGAATGGACAGCTGCATTATTAAAGCAAATATTTTCTCAATGTCATATATTTTGAATAAATATTGCAAAGGATTCAAATTTATTTCACTTGAACTTGGCAACATCAGTTGTTGATTTTTGTTTGCTATACATTTCAAAACAAATTTTGAAGTAATTGGGTGTTTTTAGAATTACTGAGCACAAAGGAAGTCATTACCTTAGAAACCATTCTGGTTTAATTTTCTCCCGCCTTTACAAATGTACTAACTCTAGGGCCAAGTACTTTTGCATGTCTTCTTTAGCTGACTCTGATCTTCTCTCTCTCTTTTATTTTTCTAATGTTTTTCTATCAGGATTTAAAAATATACACACAAAAAGGGAAAGAGCAACTTCTGAAAATTATTCTGTAGCTTTGGATGCAGGTTAAAGACAATTATTTGAAAAGTTTGTTAGCGTTTGTTGTAGTTTCTGTGGTAAACAAAAAAGAAGTCATGGTCCCAAACCTTTATGGAGTAATTTAAGTCAAGCTATTTATAGGCATAGACTTAGTGGACAACTGCCTACATGGGTGATTTTGGAAGCCTGGGGGTGGGTGGGGGGGGAGTGGTGGTGGGAAGAAGTCAGTGTCTAATTATGGTCTTTGAGAAAAGACATAAATAGCAGGTACAAGAAGGGAGTTTATTAATATTAATGATAATAAAAGTCATGATAGCTAATAATGATAATAATAACTGAGGTCTTTCTTATGTGCCAGGCACTGTGCGAGAAGCTTTAGTGGTACAATGGTTAATTGTGGCTCCATAGGAGAAAGACCTGGTGTTCTGTTCCTGTAAAGATTACAACGTAGGAAACCCTATGAGGCAGTTCTACTCAGTCACATGGGCTTGCTGTGAGTGGAAATCGACTGAACAGCACCCAAAAACAACAAGGTACTGTGCTGAGTAGATCCTATTGGTGTCTGTACTTTATAGAGGAGAAAACTAAAGACTGATAATGAGCAAATGACTATCTAACCAACTTCTCTCTCAGAAGAGAATTAGTCCTGGATGCAGACAGGCAGGCAGACAAATTGGTAAACCTAGTTACAATAGACAGTGTGTCCGGGAACTGAAAAAAGAGGAGGGGGACCAGCAATGAAGAGCAACCAGAGTCTTGATACACTTGAGTCTTAGTGGTGTCAGCTTATACTAGAACATAATGATATTGAAATTAATGCACTAAAAACTAAGAGTAGCATCTGGCATAAGCCTTGACAGTACTTACTTGCGAATGCTATTTTCCATTTCTGAATCTCATTGGAATTTAAATTCTCCTACAGAAAAGGGCAAAACAAATTATTCTAATTGTGAGGAAAATAAAGGTTAAGCTCACTGGCTTCTAAAATTAGGCCATTCTGAACACTAAGCACAAGCAACAGAAATGACAAAATCAACGTTAAAAAATATTATTGAAATGTAGGTCCTCTTCCCTTCCTCCACCCTATGTAGAGATACTTTAGCAAAGTGTGGCATTACCTGAAGAAATCAGATAGATTCCAACTAGTAAGAATTTTCAAGAAATGAACTAAAAATAACAATCATAGTAAAAAAGATGACCTTTATAAAGCACGTAAAGTACATCAGGCACGTGCTAAGAGCTTTAAGTGGGTTATCTCAGATACCTGTTACAACAAGGTCTTAACCAATGTGGAACGCAGGCTTCAGAGAAGTTTAGAAAGTGGTGCCCAAGAATGATAAGACTAATAATTAGTGGGACTGGAATTAAACTCAGACAGCCTGAGGTGGAAATCTAATCAAATTCATGTATTTAACAAGTATTTAATTAATGTCTATTACCCACAAGGCAGTGATTTGGGCTTTGCTTCTCCTTTTTACTTTTAATTTGGTTACTATCCAGGGTTATTTAATGAAAAAAGTTTCACTTTATTTTGTTTTTTGTCATTCAGGCTAATTTCTCTGTTAAGCCAAAAGGTGGCAGTTCAATTCTCTTTACATTGACCTTCCTGAATGTACAAGCCACTGTGGCCTCTGTGAACTACCAAATTTAACGAAAAAGTGAGATGCTATAAATAGCCCAATCACTAGGTGAATCCTTAGGCTATTGAAGTAATCAAAAATCAGTGTACCAGGTACAGCACCGTAATGCATGTTTGGTCAATAGAATTCTAAATATAGCACAGAGTTAGCCTTTTGGTTTTTGTGGATACATGTTTACTAAATGGAATTATCCTACTTGGTTCTGGTGTTTCTTCCCACTTGCATTTTGCTTTGAACTTCAGTTACACGTAAACATAAGATGAAAAAAAGTCAAGTTAAATCTTTCTTAGTTGATTTGAATTAAAATCATACACAATCTTTTTCACAGAAACACAATTCCTTTTTTTGTTTTAATAGAAGATATTTCCTATTCATTTTATCTTTGCCCCCCTCAATGACGTGTATGGTTGATACTCAATGAGTGTTTGTTAAATTAGGCACAATTCTACACAATAGAAACCAACTTCCAGTATGACTTTTCTTTGATTATAGGTTTTTAAGCTTGAGGTCATAAACATCTTTCTTTTTTAGAATCTAGTTGAGCAGTTTTTTTTTTTTTAAATGATGATTTGTTTTTGTTTTTGAGAATAGACGCAATAGAACATACATCAATTCAAAAATTTCTGCATGTACAACTCAGTTATATTGATTATATTCTTTGAGTTGTGCAACCATTCTCACCCTCCTTTTCAGAGTTGTTCCTCCTGCATTAGCATAAACTCACTGCCCCCTAAGTTTTCTGACTAATCTTTTGAGTTGCTATTGTCAACTTGATTCCATATAGATAGATCTTAAAAGAGTACACTGCTCAAGGCAGACATTCTTGATCAGTTCAGCTCAAACTGTTGTTTGGTTTTAAGAAGATTTCAGGGAATATTTTTGGTTTAAGGTTTAAAGATAATCTCAGGGCAATAGTTTCAGGGGTTCATCCAGCCTCCACGGTAGTTGAGCAGTTTTTGTAGCTGAGAGTTAGTTGGGAACTGAATGCACTTTTAAGTAGAGGTAGGGATACTTGAAAACTACTACTACTAAGTTTGATATTTCTTATAAAAATTCCAGCAAATTTGGGTGAATTTGAGGTAATAGCATAGTCGATCTTCAAAATATTTCAAATGTCAATTTTCAATATGACTTGAAAATCATTTTGTTTTGAAAATCCTAAATCTAATTTTTAAAATATAAAATATTATTTAAAATAATTCACTAAGAAGTAAATTATGAAAAAAAAAAAATTCAAAAGTCCAAACCTGACTCTCTTTGTAAGATTGTTCACATTTTATATGTTCTCCATGATTCTCTGGAGCCAATATTGATTAAAAACAAACCAAACCTGTTGCTGTGAAATCAATTCTGACTCATAGCAACACTGATTAGGTAAGAGAAAAACCTGCCTTTTTTCCCTTAAGATTCTTCTATGGAACTCCTAGCATGGCAGATTTCCTGCCACGTATACATAGCTTCTCATCGGCTCGATTGCAAATGATTTGGTGTTTTGGCTTGTACATAGGCTACCATCTCCTTTCTCTGCCCCACCAGGAACATTGGTGGCTTTCTGAATCAAAATTTCACAAAATATGCTGCTCTATTCTATTCTATTTAATGTAAAACAGTGCTGGTCAAGACCCACTTGACTGAGTTTGAAACCCATTAAATTGATTTCACACCTTGTGTCTGAGTTTCAGCTTGCTTTGAAAACGCTGGATTGGAATTGACCCAACAGTCTACTTCTGAAAAGATTTAGCCAGTAAAAATTTTATGAATAGCAGAGGAACATTGATATAGTGCCAGAAGATGAGCCCTTCAGGTTGGAAAACACTCAAAAAATGACTGGGGAAGAGCTGCCTCCTCAAAGTAGAGATGACCTTAATGACCTTCATTTGCTGATGTGGCACAACTCAAAATGAGAAGAAACAGCTGCAAACACCCATTAATAATCAGAACATGGAGTGTACGAAGTATGAATCTAGGAAAATTGGAAGTTGTCAAAAATGAAATGGAATGCATGAACATTGATATCCTAGGCATTAGTGAGCTGAAATGGACTGGTATTGGCCATTTTGAATTGGACAATCATATGGTCTACTATGCCTGGAACAACACTTGAAGAGAAATGGTGTTGCATTCATTGGCAAAAAGAACGTTTCAAGATCTATCCTGAAGTACAACGCTGTCAATGATAGGATAATATCCATATGCCTAAAAGGAAGACCAGTTAATATGACTGTTATTCAAATTATGCACCAACCACTAAGGCCAAAGATGAAAAAACTGAAGATTTTTACCAACCTCTGCAGTCTGAAATTGATAATTTCAGGATGCATTGATAATTACTGGAGATTTGAATGTGAAAGTTGGAAACAAAGCAGAAGGATTGGCAGTTGGAAAATATGGCCTTGGTGATAGAAATGATGCCAGAGATTGCACGATAGAATTTTGCAAGACCAACGACTTCTTCATTGCAAATGCTTTTTTTTTTTAACCAACATAAAAGGTGACTATATAAAAATCTCATCAAATGGAATAAATGAGAATTAAAACCGACTAAAAAAAATTTTTTTTTTTTTTACATCTGTGGGAAGAGACAATGAAAAAGCTCAATATCATCAGTCAGAACAAGGCCAAAGTATGGCCTTGAGTACATTCCACCTGAATTTAGAGACCATGTCAAGAATAGATTTGTCCCATTGAATGGTAATGATCAAAGACCAGATGAGGCTTAGAATGACATCAAAGTCATCATGCATGAGGAAACAAAGAGGTTAATAAAAAGACAGGAAAGAAAGAAAAGACCAAAGTGGATGTCAGAAGAGACTCAGAAACTTGATCTTGAATGTCAAGTAGCTAAAGTGAAAGGAAGAAATGATGAAGTAAAAGAGGTGAACAGAAGGGTCAAAGGGCATCTTGAGAAGACAAAGTAAAGTATTATAACGACATGTGCACAGACATACAGATGGAAAATTAAAAGGGAAGAATACACTTTGCATTTCTCAAGCTGAAAGAACTGAAGAAAAAATTCAAGCCTCAAGTTGCAATATTGAAGGATTCTGTAGGGACAAGATTAAACAACTCAGGAATCATCAAAAGAAGATGGAAGGAATACACAGACATATACCAAAAAGAACTGATCAACATTAAACCATTTCAGGAGGTACCACACAAGCAGGAACCAATGATACTGAAGGAAGAAGTCCAAGCTGCACTAAAGGCATTGGTGAAAAACAAGGCTCCAGGAACTGGTGGAATACCAATTGAGATGTTTCAACAAATGGATACAGTGCTGGAGGTACTCGTCTATGCGAAGAAATTTGGAAGAGCTACCTGGCCAGCCATCTGGAAGAAATCCATGTTTATGCCTATTCCTAAGAAAGGTGTCCCAATGAATGTGGAAATTATTGAACCACACGTAAGTAAAATTTTGCTGAAGATCATTCAAAAGCAGCTGCAACAGTATATCAACAGGGAACTTCCAGAAATTCCAGCTGGATTCAGAAGAGGACATGGAACCAGGGATAGGAGTGCTAATGTCAAATGAATCCTGGGTGAAAGCAAAGAATACCAGAGGGATGTTTACCTGTGTTTTGTCAACTACGCAAAGGCGTTCTCCTACGTGGATCATAACAAATTGTGGATAACATTGAGAAGAATGAGAATTCCAGAACACTTACTTGTGCTCATGAGGAACTTGTACATAGATCAAGAGGTAGTTGTTCGAACAGAACAAAGGGATACTTTGTGGCTTAAAGTCAGGAAAGGTGTACGTCAGGGTGGTATCTTTTCACCATACCTATTCAATCTCTATTCTGAGGGAATAATCCAAGAAGTTGGACTCTGTGAAGAAGAACGGGGCATCAGGATTGCAGGAAGACTCGTTAACACTCTGCGTTATGCAGACTACACAACCTTGCTTGCTGAAAGTGAAGAGAGCTTGGAGCACTTACTGATGAAGATCAAAGACTATAGCCTTCATTATGGATTACACATCAACATAAAGAAAACAAAAATCCTCACAAGTGGACCAGTAAGTAACTTCATGATAAATGGGGAGAAGTTTGAAGTTGTCAAGGATTTCATTTTACTTGGATCCACAATCAACACCCACAGAAGCAGCAGTCAAGAAATCAAAAGATGCATTGCATTGGGCAAATCTGCTGCAAAAGACATCTTTAGAGTGTTGTAGAGCAAAGATGTCACCTTGAAGACTAAGGTGCGCCTGACCCAAGCCATGGTGTTTTCAATTGCTTCCTAAGCATGTGAAACCCAGATGATAAATAAAGAAGACTGAAGAAGAATTGATGCCTTTGAATTGTGGTGTTAGCCAAGAATATTGAATATACCATGGACTGCCAAAAGAATGAACAAATCTGTCTTGGAAGAAGTACAACCAGAATGCTCATTAGAAGCAAGGATGACGAGACTACATCTCACATACTTTGGAAGTGTTGTCAGGAGAGCTCAGTCCCTGAAGAAGGACTGCATGGTTGGTAAAGTAGAGGGTCAGCAAAAAAGAGGAGGGCCCTCAATGAGATAGATTTACACAGTGGCTGCAACAATGGGCTTAAGCATAACAATTGTGAGGATAGTGCAGTATCAGGCAATGTTTTGTTCTGTTGTACATAGGTTCACTATGAGTTGGATCCAACTCTATGGGACCTAACAACAACGAGAGAATGCCAACTAGAGATGGAGGTACGACCATATGAGATTTCCACCCTTACTTTTTATTGTTTTCTGGGGTTACCTCTTTTCAAATTCTGAGCTGGTTTTGAATGAAGATGTCAGTTATGATTTTTCTGTTGTCCCCAGATTACGTCAAAGATCAAAAGCTGTGGACAAAAGGTATCAAGTAATCTATAGTATCCCATACTCTACATTCACGATTAGCCCAAGGAGTTTCCCTGAGAGGCCCCAAGAGTGCCTCTTCTACCACACCACCACCTCCACCATCAGCTAATAGAAGAGGGAAAAGTGTTTTGATGATAAGCAATGCAATGTTCACAAAGATAGACTATTCTTTCACCTCAACGCCACAGCACAGAGGAGAAGGTGAGGCACTCCTTCGAAAATAAGGAAGTGAGACAGATAGGGTTAACTGTGCTGATGGAACAAAAGAGCTATTAAAAGATTACCATCTAGAAGTTGGGTAAACAGGAACCACACCCTGTCAACATGAGATAAGGTTGAAACAACTTACTATCTCCTTCTTAGTGTATTTCTGGTCCGTTCCCTCTTTACAGGCTCCACATGCACAGAAGAACAAATTGTGACCGCTATTTAACCTTCCTTAGCCCACCCAAGATGGTGATGTAGGGCCGAAGATCAGTGCGCTTGTGCTATATTCCATAATAAGTGATGCCAAGGGCTGCAGAGAGGACTCCATCTTGGATATCAGCGGGTTTCATCTTGGATTCTAGATGCGTGTGCAACATAATTAGTATGCACCGTCATTCTGAGAAGTACCCTCCCCTTGAAAAAAACCCACTTAATGTTCATTACTCTATTGTCTCCACTGAACCCATATAAGCCCTATCCTTGCTTCTCTTTTTGAGTCAGTCTTTTGGAGAGGCATAAGCCCCCACTGACTCCTTTTACTTATCACAAGTAAAATAAACCTGTTAGAGCTCAACCCAAAATTGTCTCCTCTGTGTATTCTTACAAGAGAAGACAAGGACCCATTAAGTCTGGAGGGCCTCCATTCCCTGGGTGGTAACAGAAGGGCCCCCAGAAAATTACTGATAAAGATTTGGTGGTACATGCAAGAAGGGGAGACTAGTGTCTTGTTCCTCTATTGGTCACCTTCTTAGAAGCAGACTTGCTGACCTGTCCTGGTGATAGCCAATGCAGCCAGGAGCTGCTTAGCCATTATCAAAGCCTTAAGTAATAGCACTGGGGATGGCTTAACTGGGAGCTGCTCAGACCAAGCAGACTAAGCAGACCAAGGCCTGCCCACCTCCTGTCCATTGTCCTCAAAGTGCTGGGTGTGGTTCAAGCCAGTCAAACCCAATTTACTAGCCTGCATGCCAAAGGAAAAAAAAAAGCAATTTTTTTTACTGTGCCTGCATGCTATGATAACCCACATAGTTTATAATGTTTATATGTACTTCCTTGTCAGAGTATAAAAGGTTCTGCCTCTCTTTATTTGGAGAGCTTGGTTTGAGGTATACACCTCCTTGCTCCTTGCCTGTGTGCTTGCAATAAAAGCTCTTCCTCTCTCCTCACCTTGGTGTGTCCTTACTGAAGAGAAGTTGCACCCAGCATGACCTGGTTTGGGCAACACCTGTGATATTGGAAAAGGGGGAAGAAAATCTGGAAGGGAATGTATCATGGATGAATCTCCAGGTAATTTAGGAAATAATATTGGAATCATTATTCCCTGTCCTCCAGCATAAAGAATGTGGCCCGGCTGGAGATAGACTCAAAAGGACTCACAAGGACTCACCAACTGGGCCGTGGGGTATAAAGACAATAGCTAGACAATCCTGGAGAATATCTTTTAGAGAACGTTCCACATAAACCATTCAAACAGAACACAAAAGACTTTCCACTCTTATCTTTTTCTATAAGCATTTAGTGAATAGAAAATTTGTAGGATCAGTGAAGACCCTACTGACCGTTACTGAAACCTGTACCAGTGATTGTTAAGAAAGACAATTCAAAATGTAGGATCACAGCTTCTAGTCAGCCTGTGAAAAGATGAAGTTTTCAATGATTTTGCCCATTTGTAATGTTAATATATATATATACTGGTGACTCTGTAATGTTCCTCAGACTTGGGCAGACACGGCTGTGGCAGCATGCTTGTCCGTTTTCCCACTTTTGCTTATTCTGTAATGTTCCCTTGGACTCGGATGGACATGGCTCTGGCAGCATGCTTGTCCACTTCCCACTTTTGCCTTTTTGAATATATGCCAAATAAAACTTTCTTTTTGCTTTACTAAACTTTGTGATTTTTTTCCCTACAACACAGGTGAAGGGCTGGTGGTAGTCAGGATTGCCACTCTTTCTCCCCACTTCCTGTTTCTGGTTGCTAAGAAACATGAAAGATGGAGCCCATAGGTATGAAAACAGGCTACAGAAGTTAGGTAAAGTTAAGGCGGACAAACTTTGCTTTTGGGGATCAGGGCAGCAGTAGGACTGGGGCAAAGAGGTGTGATCCTCAGAGGAATTAGGCTTGATGTTCTCACCTGGGCAAGTGTCAGCCAGAAGATGTGGCCAATTTAAAAGGGGTGACCAATGCCTAAGGAAGTTGTGTGGGTTTCTCCAGCTCTCAGGGACCCCTTTTTTACTACATGCTAGCCAGAAAGATAGGCTTCTTTTGGAGTTTTTGCTATCCACATTAAGGAACAGTTTTAGTTCTCCTGGAATCCAGATTTATGGCTTTTATGGAGATTGGGGCAACTCACCCCGGCCCTTGCGCATAAAAAAGAAAGAAAAAACCGGAACCAGGTGCTCTCAAGTCCATTGCAACTCATGGCGGCCCTATAGGACAGGGTAGAACCACCTCACACGGTTCCCAAGGAGTGGCTTGTGGATTTGAACTGCTGACCTTTTGGCTGGCAGCCGAGCTCTTAACCACTGCACCAACAGGGCTCCAAGTTGAACAAAATGGCCTTCTAAAAGTCATCGTTAAGTCGAACGATGGCCTAGATACACTAGTAAAAACCGGTTTGCCTCAGGAATTGGACTGTTCTAAAAGCTGATCTATGTGCAGAAGGTTTTCAGGAACAGAAATGCCAAGATCAGACTAGAAGCTGTGTTTTAGGGCATATTATTACTATGTTGGAGCTCTGGTGGCGCAGTGGTTAAGAATTCAGTTGCTAACGAGAAGGTTGGAGTTTGGCACCACCAGCCGCTGGTTGGAAACCCTACAGGGCAGTTCTACTCTGTCCTATAGGGTACGTATGAGTTGGAATCAACTCGACTGCAACAGGTTTTTTTTTTGTTAAGTGGTGTCTGCAACTAACAATCTGCTGGTAGATCCAGAATATCTGGGGAGGGGGAGTGTGAGGTGAGGCTGAGGCTCTGCTCTTAGTTGGTGGTTAAAAAGTTAGTAGACAGTTATTTTAACCTCAAGTGAACAGGGCACAAGTTTTGTACTTGGAGAGCTTATAGTCTAATGTAGGCGACAAAAGTTTCAACCTCATTATGAAAAGCTAATTCAGGATTGTGGTTATCTCTGGGGAGAGGCGAGGGGAACTGAGCCATGGGGAGACTTCAACTCTACTTATAAGGCTGAAAAGAAAAAGACCTCTGAAGCAAGTAGAGCAGAATATTAAGATTTGTTAAAACTGAGTAGTTGATACAAGATTTCTCTTTATATTATACTCTAGGTTTTTAAGTATACTTGAATGAATTTTTATATGCTTTAATTAAATAGAAGCCCTGGTGGCACAGTGGTTAAGAATTCAACTGCTAACCAAAAGCCTGGCAGTTCAAATCCACCAGCCTCTCCTTGGAAACCTGTGGGATAGTTCTACTCTGTCCTATACGGTCACTGCAAGTCAGAATTGACTTGACGGCAGTGGGTTTGTTTTTGGCTTTTTAATTGAATTATAAAGTCCCTTCCTTCTGTTTCCCTACTGCCACCTTCCACGGACTCACAGAACCAGTGGTGTCTTAGCAAATGAGTTTTGTACAAAACAATCCAAGTTGCAGAGGTAGAAGATCACCCAGTGTCTTCAGGAAAGTGGGCTTTCGCTGGCTCATCAAAGACAGGCTCTTGAAGGAAAGATGTGAAAGATTGGAGGAAGAATGATATCAAAACCTTCCTCTTCCTCTTTTTTCCTTCCCCAGGAAAATTACTTAGCACTTCCAGGGAAGGAGAGAAATGATTACAAATGCTCCCTCCATTTTAAAGAACACTGAAGAGGGCCATTGGGGGGCCTCATTTTTCCTAGTTGAAAGGTGTCTTTGTTTCTGTAGAGCCAGAAAGGGTCAGGGCAGGGCCCAGAGGAAAGCCACAGGGAGCTGGAGCTGGATGGGCTTTGGGCTTGAAGAGTGGCATTGAGGCAACTTCCTGCGGAGTCCTGCTTGGCTGCCTCACAAGCTGTCAGGGACCCAGGGCAGAAGTCACTGAGCAGCAAATGATTTATCTGTGGTAGCTCCTAGAAGCCTGAGCAGCGGGAGATGCCTGGACCCAGTACTGCTGCTGATCTCTGTAGGAAGGAGTGCCAAAAACTTTTTTGTGATGGGGCCAGGTTTTATTTATACCTGAGTGGCTTTTTTGTCCTTGGGTAGTGTAAATAGTTAACACACTTGGCTACTAACTTAAAGATTGGAGATTTGAGTCTACTGAGAGGTGCCTCAGAACAAACTCCTGTTAATTTACTTCTGAAAAATCAACCATTGAAAGCCCTATGGAGTACAGCTCTACTCTGACACACATGGGGTCACCATGAGTCAGAATTCACACGATAGCAACTGGTTTTTGGTTCTTTTGTCTTTGCCTGTTTACCTCCGAGAATAATGTTTTTTTGGGGGTGGGGGAGGGTAATTTTTTTTTTTTTTTAAATCATGCTTTAGTGAAAGTTTACAGAGCTAATTAGTTTCTCATTAACTAATTCCAAGAATAACTCCCTTTTTCTTTTTCCACCTGGGTCCTGCGATATTTTGTGATGCAGAATCAGGAGAAATGGGTTGAAAAAAAAATCTTGCTGAGAAAGGTGGAAGGAAAACGAAAAGGATTTAGACTCAGATTAATTCAACCAACATAATAAAGAGATTTATGGGAGGGAGAATTGAGGCTTGGTAGCCTGGGAGACATTCTTTGGAGTTGGCTGGCTAATGAGAAGCTTGGGAGGAGCTGTGGTAAGCAAGAAACTTCGGGAGAAAGGAAGAGACAATTTAGGGAAATGTTGCTGTGCATTATAAATCTCGATCCCTGTAAATGTTATTTAAGAGCCCACATTTAGACCGGAAATCCTGTTTCATTTTTCTTGGCCATTAGGCTGTGTATCTTTTTATGTAGTTCCCTGAAGAGATGAACTAGGTGGGGCTGTAGGAATTATCCAGGTGTAAAAATGGCGTGGGGGCTTGGCTGCCCTCCTCTAACTTCACAAGGGGGAAGGAGAATCACGATCAACAACCCTAGGCTGATTCTTCTGAGGCAAAGGTCAGACATGCCTCGTCTCTCCGCCTTCTTTACCAATTCCGATACCAACCGTCCCTCCTACCGCACTGTCTACTTCTCTGCCGGGTTTGATAACTCATTGCAGTGGTTGCACAGAATTCAGACAGTAGTCACATCATGGGGCTTATTAGGGAAGTAACAGTTACAGTTCAGGCTGAGGAACACTCAGGATACTGTTTTTCCATCAGGATAACCTCTTCCAAGCAGTTCTTGCAGGCGGTCTCTCCCTGGCCCTCAGCCTCTGCCTGAAGGCACTCAGCTTTCTCGCTCTGTGGGTAGGGAAGCCCACCATATCTGCTGCTGCTGAGTCTCTCCTGCTGGGTATCTGCAGCTGCTTCTCATCATATTCAGGGTTACAGCTTGCTCTCTGTCTGTCCCCTGATTTCAGGAACTTCTCAGTGCAGGGATCCTGGGTCCAAAGGACGTGCGTGCTTTCTGCTCCTGGCTCATCTTCTTGGTGGTTGTGGGATCTTCTCTTTCCCACCCCTGGGGTGGCTCATTTCAAACCTCTCAAGATGGCAAAACTGACCAATCCTTCTGGTAGGCCACAATTACCCTATCACATAGTTACAAGACCATGGCTAGGAAAGCCACACAAAAGTGATCCATCGCACTGCACCAGGGTTTAGGTGTACTCTTACAGTGTACAACACCAGCTCTAGGTAGCCTAATTGCAGGTATGGGAATGTTTGTGTGGTGGACAAAATGACCTATGTCCCAAATACTATACTATAAACATGTGGGAAAATGTTATAATCAGAGTTGTGTTAGCTTCTATGAATTGAAAATATAAAAATAGCAGAAATGATGAAAAAAGCCAGAGTTAGAAGGTAATAAAGAAAAGTTCAAGAGTGTTAGAACAATTTCTGAAGGGTCCTTGGAATACTTCTAAAGGAACTGTTGGCTTTACAAGTTAGGAAGAATGGAAGCCACATGGTATAAGATTGTGCCATATGGTGCAGGAAGTTGGCAAAGAAGAAGCAAATGCCCTAGTGAGGCAAATGGAAAGCACATCCCTGAGAATCAAGGAGGTTGCTGGAATGTTCTGTCTGGCCTTCTGCCTTGACACCTACCTGTTCACGCTCACACATGAGGTCATGTAGCTCTTATTGAGACTTGGCTGTGTCATAGGCCAGAACCAGTCATTTGCCTTCAGAAAAGTGAAAGAATCCCCAGGCTGGTTGCTCATTATTTGTAATAATGATAATTATAATTAACGTATCGCACATTTTTAAAAACCTTTTTTATTGTGGTAAATATATATAAATACTTATATATAACACAACATAAATATATATATAACACAACATTCACCAAGTTGACGTTTTTTTAAACGTGTACCATTAATGAAACTGATTATATTAATCATGTTGTATATGGTACAATTATATGTATATGTACATATATACATATGTTTAGGCACTTATATACATGTAATTCCCGTACGTGTCTGTCAGTTTGTCCTACTGTGGGAGCTTGCGTGTTCAAATATCAGCAGAATCACCCACAGTGGATGGGTTTCAGTTGAGTTTCCACACTAAGATAGACTAGGAAGGAGGACCCAGTGGTCTACTTCTGAAAAAATTAGCCAGTGAAAACCTTATGAATATTAACTGAACATTGTCTGATATAGTGCCAGTAGATGAGCCCCTCAGGTTGGAAGACACTCAAAAAACAACTGGGGAAGAGCTGCCTCCTCAAAGTAGAGTCAATCTTAATGATGTGGATAGAGTAAGCTTTCAGAACTTTCATTTGCTGATGTGGCAGGACTCAAAATGAGAAGAAACAGCAGCAAATATCCATTAATAATCAGAACATGGAATGTATGAAGCATGAACCCAGGAAAATTGGAAATTGTAAAAAATGAAGTGGAATGCATAAATATTAATATCCTAGGCATTAGTGAGCTGAAATGGACTGATACTGGCCATTTTGAACGATCAGTGGTCTACAATGCCAGGAACAACAACTTGAAGAGGAATGGCATTGCATTCATCATCAAAAAGAACAATTCAAGATTTATCCTGAAGTACAACACTGTCAGCGATAGGATAATATCCATACACCTACAAGGAAGACCAGTTAATACGACTGTTATTCAAATTTACGTGCCAACCACTAAGATAAAAGATGAAGAAATTGAAGATTTCTACCAACTTCTGAGGTCTAGAATTGATCAAACATGCAATCAGGATGCATTGATAATTCCTGGTGTTTGGAATGCAAAAGTTGGAAACAAAAAGGAAGGACTGGTGGTTGGAAAATAGGGCCTTGGGGATAGAAATGATGCTGGAGATCGCATGATAGAATTTTGCAAGACCAATGACTTCTTCGCTGCAAATACCTTTATTAACAACATAAATGGTGACTACATATATGGACCTTGCCAGGTGGAATACACAGGAATCAAATCTACTACATCAGTGGAAAGAGATGATGGAAAAGCTCAATATCATCAGACAGAACTAGGCCAGGGCCAACTGCGGAATAGACCATCAATTGCTCATTTGCAAGGTCAAGTTGAAACTGAAGAAAATTAAAACAAGTCCACAAGAGCCAAAATGCGACCTTGAGTATATCCTACTTGAATTTAGAGATCATCTCAAGAATAGATTTGACACATTGAACACTAATGACCGAAGACCAGATGAGGTACGGAATGACATCAAGGATATCAAAGAATACAAAAGGTCATTAAAAAGATAGGAAAGAAAAAGAAAAGGCCAAAATGGATGTCAGGAAAGACTCTAACTTGTTTCTGAACATTGAGTAGCTAAACAGAAAGGAAGAAATGATGAAGTAAAAGAACTGAACAAAATATTTCAAAGGGCAGCACAGAAAGACAAAGTATTATAATGAGATGTGCAAAAAGCTAGAGATAGAAAACCAAAAGGGAAGAACACACTCGGCATTTCTCAAGCTGAAAGAACTGAAGAAAAATGCAAGCCTTGACTTGCAAAATTGAAGGATTCTACAGGGAAAATATTAAATGACTCAGGAAACATCAAAAAAGATAGAAGGAGTACACAGAGTCACTATACCAAAAAGAATTGGTCAACAGGCATTCAACCATTTCAGGAGGTAGCATATGCTCAAGAACCAATGGTAGTGAAGGAAGAAGTCCAAGCTGCGCAGAAGGCATTGGAGAAAAACAAGGCTCCAGGAACTGACAGAATACTAACTGAGATGTTTCAACAAATGGATGCAGCACTGGAAGTCCTTACTCGACTATGCCAAGAAACTTGGAAGACAGCTACCTAGCCAACCTACGGGAAGAGATCCATATTTATGCCTATTCCCAAGAAAGAGGGTCCAACTGAATGTGGAAACTATCAAACAATATTATTAATATTACACGCCAGTGCAATTTTGCTGAAGATAATTCAAAAGCAACTGCAGCAGTACATCAACAGGGAACTGCAGAAATTCAGACTGGATTCAGAAGAGCACGTGGAACCAGGAATGTCATTGCTGATGTGAGATGGATCCTGGCTGAAAGCAGAGGATACCAGAAGGATGTTTACCTGTGTTTTATTGACTATGCAAAGACAGTCCACTGTGCGGATCACAACAAATTTATGGAGAATATTGTGAAGAATGGGAATTCCAGAACACTTAATTGTGCTCACGAGAAACCTGTACATGGATCAAGAAGTAATAGTTCAGACAGAACAAGGGAACACGGCGTGGTTGAAAGTCAGGAAAGATATGCCTCAAGGTTGTATTCTTTCACCATACTTATTCAATCTGTATGCTGGTCAAATAATCCTAGAAACTGGACTATATGAAGAAGAATGTGGCATCAGGATTGCAGGAAGACTCATTAAGAACCTTTGATACACAAATGACATAACCTTGCTTACTGAAAGTCAAGAGAACTTGAAGCACTTACTGATGGAAATCAAAGACTACAGCCTTCAGTATGGATTACACCTCAACATAAAGAAAACAAAAAACCTTACAACAGGACCAATAAGCAACATCATGATAAACGGAGAGAAGATTGAAATTGTCAAGGATTTCATTTTACTTGTATCTACAATCAATGTCCATGGAAGCAGCAGTCAAGAAATCAAAAGACACATTGCATTGGGCAAATCTGCTGCAAAAGACCTCCTTAACGTGTTAAAAAGCAAAGATGTCACCTTGAAGATTAGGGTGTGCCTGACCCAAGCCATGATGTTTTCTATCACTTCACATGCATGTGAAAGCTGGATGATGAATAAGGAAGACCGAAAAAGAATTGATGCCTTTTAATTGTGGTGTTGGTAAAGAATATTGACTATACTATTGTCAAAAGGACGAACAAATCTGTCTTGGAAGAAGTCCAGCCAGAATTGTCCTTAGAAGCAAAGATGGTGAGATTACGTCTCACATACTTTGAACATGTTATTAGCAGGGATCAGTCCCTGGAGAAGGACATCATACTTGGTAAAGAAGAGGGTTAGCGAAGAAGAAGACTGTCAATGAGATGGATTGGCACAGTGGCTGTAACGATGGGTTCAAACATAACAATGATTGTAAGAATGGCAAAGGACTGGGCAGTGTTTCGTTCTGTTGTACATAGGGTTGCTATGAGTCAGAACCAACCTGACAGCACCTAACAACAATACTGCCAATATATATAATTATGCTTATATACATAATTATGCGTATATATATAAGGTACTGTACTAAACAGCTTATATGCAATATCTAATTTTATTCTCACAACAACCCTCTGAGGCACATATTATTACCCTCATTTTATGTAAGAAGAGCCTGAGGCTTAGGTTAAGTAATAATGTCACAAAGCTGGTACTCAATGCAGGAAACAAAAACCACTTGGTGGTTACAAGCAGAAAGGGATTTAATACAAGGGATTAGGTGTTTAAAAAAGCTTTGGGAAGGCTGGAAGAATGAAGATGGGAGGTGCCACTGAACTTTTTGCTTCAAGTTTCCACACTATCACTGTAATCTAGAGGTTAGGATGATGCTACTGCTGTGGCCATATTGCCTCCACCCCAAAGCTGACCCGACCCTGGAAGGTGGAATCTGGGCTGCAAACCCTTGCATGTCAGTCTGACCTCGTGTCCCACTGCCCCTGTGGCATCTGCTGCTCTACGCAGTAAGTCCATCTTGTTACTAGTACCAAGTCTAATAACTGCATTCTGTGTGTGTGTTTATTCTTTAATCCGATTTGCCAAGCCTCTGCTTATATTTCAGTTTCAGCAGTTTGTCCCCGTCTTGTTTTCTGATGCTGAGTCTCTCTCTCTGGCAATCCTGACCCAGGTCTCTGGTTATCTGGTCGGAGTCCTGCCTTCCTCTGACCATTCCTTCCAGTTCCTTCAGGGGATCCCTAGAGTCCGTAGCCTGTTTGCCAGCATCTCTGCCTATTGCTTTCCTTGAAGATTTGTCTGTTAATAACGTCCACTCTGAGTCATAAAAGACTCATGAATTTTTAAGATAATATGTTATTGAGTAGGGAGCTGAGTATAGTTCTAGTTGTGTGTGTGTGTATATATATATATACATGGGGAAATGAAGACTGGAATTAGTGATTATCTCTGTGTGATTGAGCAGAGATGATTTTATTTTTCTTTTGATATGGAAAATATTTTTAAAGGATTCCATGCTGAATACGTATTATTTATGTAAGAAATGTACAGGACTGTGTCGGGAGCCTATTGCAGATTTTGACGTTGATCAGCTTATTTTCTGTGGTTGATTTCAGTTTTTTCCTGAAATAAGCCAAACGGAGAACCAAGGTCAGAAGTATTCTGTGCCCTTGGCAACCTGCGTGTGCAGATTACAAGGCATAATGAGGCCCATCAACACTGCCGCTTCACTTGAAATCTGTAGAGAACTGTAGAAATCACCCCTCGTGATAATTGAAGCCCTTATAAACGCCACCAGCCTTTTTTTTTAAAGATTCAAATTTCACAAATGGAATCATCAGACTGGTAAGGATTACCCTGTTTTATTTCGTAAAACTGCATTATCTCGTACATTACAGTTTTTGAGAATTTTTTAAATGACGTGAAGTTATCAGCAGATTTCCCAAGAATGAGAAGCTGATAAGCAATTTCTTGCAAGAAGTAGAGGGATCCAGTAAGACTGAATCTGATGAGTCGTTCCTTCGCTTCATTTGAAAATCAGAAAAAATACAATTTTTAAAATATTATTATATCTATATATAAAACAAAACAAAACCCATTCCCTTTGCATTGATTCTGACTCACAGCAACCCTATAGGACAGAGTAAAGCTGCCCCATAGGGTTTGCAAGGAGTGGCTGGTGGATCCGAACTGCTGACGTTTTGGTTAGCAGCTGAGCTCTTAAACACTGCGCCACCAGGCTTAACATTTCTGTATGTCAGTTTCATTACCTAAAAATAATAGCACTGTCACTTAGAACTGTTGCGAGAAGCAAATTAATTGGTCCCTGCAAAGTGTTTAGAACAGTTCCTAGCACATAGTAAATGCTCAATGAATGGTGGTTATTATTGTATTTTATTATATTGAGCATTTAGTATGTTTGATTTTTTTATATTGTTATATATTATCACATCTTTTCAGACTTTCAAATGAAGTGAAGGAATGACTTATCAAAATCAGTCTTAATGAGTCCATCTTGTTCTTGCAAGAAACTGCTTATCAGCTTCTCATTCTTGGGAAATCTACTGATACCTTCGTGATAACTTAATAATAATGAAAAATAGGCACTACTTATTGAGCATTTATTATGTGCCAGGAACTGTTCTAAGCACTTTGCAGGGATCAATTAATGTGCTTCTCGCAACAGTTCTAAGTGACAGCGCTATTATTTTTAGATGAAGAGACTGATGTACAAAACTGTTCAGTATCTTCCACGAGATAAGATCTTCAACGTATGGGCATAGGGTTCTCATCTAGTTTCATAAGCCTGGAAGGGCTACATTAATTATGCTGGTACCAGGGTAACATAAACTCAGACTGCGTTTGACTAAAAGGCATTTAAGTAGTAACAAAAACACCAGAGCAAACCAGTTGCCCTCAACTCTGCCTCATGGTGACCTCGTGTGTGTCAGAACGGAACTGTGCTCTGCAGGGTTTTTGATGGCTGTGATCTTTCAGAAGAAGATGACCAGGTTTTTCTTCTGAAGCACCTTCCGGTGGATTCAAACCACCAGCCTTTCCATTAATAGCCAAATGTTTAAATGTTTGTGCCACCCAGGGGTTTCACTTAATAAGTAGCACCCCTACTTTAAGGCTAGGCTGCTGTCAATGAAATTCTTCTTTTTTTTTTTGTTTCCTGTTGTACAGGCCTCTGTGAAAGTTAACTTTTATAGCTTATCAACAATAACCCTCAACCTAACCAATCATTCATCAAGGAACTTTTTTTTTAAATTGTACTTTAGATGAAGGTTTACAGAACAAACTAGTTTCTCATTAAACAGTTAGTACACACACTGTTTTATAACATTGGTTAACAACCCCACGACATGTCGACACTCTCCCTTCTCGATCTTCGGTTCTCTATTACCAGCTTTCCTATTCCCTCCTGACTTCTAGTCCCTGCCCCTGGCATTGTGTGCCCCTTTAGTCTTGTTTTGTTTTATGAGCCTGTCAAATCTTTGGCTGAAGGGTAAACCTTAGGAGTGACTTCATTATGGAGCTGAAAGGGTGTCGGGGGGCCCTACTCTCAGGGTTTCTCCAGTCTGTCAGGCCAGCAACTCTGGTCTTTCTTTTTGAATTAGAATTTTGTTCTACATTTTTCTCCAGCTTTGTCTGGGACCCTCTATTGTGATCCCTGTCAGAGCAGTCAGTGGTGGTAGCCAGGCACCATCTCATTGTGCTGGACTCAGTCTGATGAAGGCCGTGTTAGACGTGGTCCATTAGTCCTTTGGGCTAATCTTCTCTTGTATCTTTAGTTTTCTTCATTCTTCCTTGTTCCCGAAGGGGTGAGACCAGTGGAGTATCTCAGATGGCTGCTCATAGACTTTTAAAACCCCAGACACTACTCACCAAAAGTAGAATGTAGAACATTTTCTTTATAAAATGTGTTATGCCAATTGAGCCAGATGTTCCCTGAGACCATGGTCTCCACAGCCCTCAGCCCAGCAATTCTATCCCTCAGGGAGTTTGGATGTGTCCATGGAGCTTTCTTGACCTTACCTTCATTAAGGAACTTTTTGAGACAAATACCAGATATTTCTGTTGAACCCAGAATATCGTGATTTCCATCAGATTGTAGTTTCTAGAATTCCAAGAATTATATCTAATTTTATTTGTGATATGAACACACAGAAAGTTGAGTAGAAGATGAACTCACAGAAGGTTTTCATTTCGATAGTGATGAAAGGCTATGTGCTCCTTAGGCAACTGTAAAAGCAACCCTGGTCATTACCCTGCTCAGGATAAAAGATGTAAAATCCAAGATGCTCTTTCTCAAAAAACAAAAGCTTCCAAATTTCTAGGATTATTTAGCTTCTAACTTTTTTTTTCTTCCCCTCCAAAAGGCTGCCATGCTGACACATTTTGTCACACTCTGTGGTGTTAGGCTTCCAGCAGAAGGGTGTTACCTGTAACCTGAAGCTATTATTGGTCTCTGAATCAGGACAGTACATCATGATGAACAAAGTCTCGTTTCTTGTTACTGCTGCTTTCCCAACAAAAAGCCGAGCAAAGGCACAGAATTCGAGAGAGGGCATTGAGTTCTCAGCTGCTTACTAATCAAAATCTATGTTATCCATGGAACATATCTGAGACAAGTATCAACAAAGACACCCTTGCAGTTATCAGCAGGAAGTTCTACAATCACCTATCCCAGCCCAGTGCTGTCGAGTCGATTCCGACTCATAGCGACCCTAGAGGACAGGGTAGAACTGCCCCAAATCACCTATAGTCATGACTTTTATTTTGTATTGATTACTTGTCTCTTCAGTGACCCTTTTGTAAGGATAATCCCAAACCCTCAATTAATTAGGTCACTATGTAAGGAGCTCTGAAGTCTTTCGTTGAGTGCCTATGTCCTTGGGGTTGTTTGTAAGCTGGGGAGAATTATTTTAAATGCTGATGCTATGATCCTTTTGCCATAGGGAACTTGAGTTGTACTTTGTTATTAAAAAAAAAAAAAAAAGAATCAAATCCACTGCCCTTGAGTCCATTCCAACTTACAGTGACCCAATAGAACAGAGTAGAACTGCCTCATAGGGTTTTCAAGGCTGTAAATCTTTACGGAAGTAGACTGCCATATTTTTCTCCTGTGGAGCTGCTGGTGAGTTTGAACCGCTGACCTTTAAGTTAGCAGCCTAGTATTCACCACTGTACCACCAGGGCTCCTTGTACTTTGCTATAAAAAAAAAAACTGGCCGGAAATTCTGTCACTTCCTGAATCACCTTTTCCAGATGAGTAAATAGATAATTGTGTGTGTTTTAGACTGTCTCTATCATCACTGGGATGAGGTACCTGAGGGGCCTAAGGAATTTAAATAATTGTATGTATACTTTAGTTACCTGCTCCTAAAGGATGCCTTGTGTGGGAAAATTACGTTGTTCCTCAGAGTCTATTAGGGTTCAATAACTGTTGACTAAGTGATTTCCAAAAGGGGATCTTCGCATTACCTTAGCCATATGTTAGTGTATACTTAGAAGTCATTTCCATGAGAGCATTGGCTAGAATCCATACCTAGAATTCAGCCAGACTCTGAAATGAAAGGTAACCCAGTGTAGCTCATTTGTTTAATAAATATTTATTAAACATCCGTTATATGTGAGGCTACTTGACACAACCCATCAACACATTTATTTTAGGTAGTAAGAAATCAAAACACCTTGATTATTACAGGGGAAGAACTTTATTGGGTTTTAGTAGATACTTCATCAAAAAGACATAAAATACTGCCATTCATCTCAGAACTCTGCAATAAAATCACAGCTCTGAGCCAAGTATGTCATAAACTTTTGTTTCTCATAATTCTCTATAATCATCCCAGTGCAATCATCCTTAAGCAGATGGCCAAGCAAAGGACAGTGCAGATCTTTAAAAGCGATTTTAGAATTGAACTTCCCAGGCCTCTTCTGCTCAGCATGTCCCCACATGGTCACTAACAGGATCGAGCATAGTTTGAATTCTGGCTCTGTCACCAAAACTGAGCTAGCCACTTCACCTCTCTGAGCGTTGGTTTCCTCACCTATGACATGGTCATACTAGTACTTCCAGAGGCAATGCCTATAGGTTGGTTTGGAGTCATGTGGGAAGTCTTTACAAAAATAAGTTACCTTTTAACTGAGCCTTAAAGGATGAATAGGTTTTTTCTATGTAAAAAGCAAAAAGAAGTATATTTCAGGTAGAGGAAATGCCACATGTTCTTGTCTGCGCATACAGACATAATAAAAAAAAAATAGTTATTAGTTAAAAGCTATAGTCGAGGAGTCACCAGTTGACCTACTCTGTCCACTGCCAGTTAATCTCAAGACCTTACTTTAGAGGTGGCTACTTATAAGGGCTTTAGCTCCTTTTATCCATGATCACTACAAGCTTTTATTTGTAAGTATAGCATAATAAATGTTAGTGATATGGCTTTTGTTGTTGAAATTAGTGGGTAGTTAGTTAGCATAGTGTCAAAAAAAAACTTAGTCAATAATAAAATTAATCTAACTGATGAGGTTTATTTGGCAGAAGATTCTTGACTCAGGTAGCACCAAACTGCATGTGGAAACCCTGGTGGCATAGTGGATAAGAGCTACGGGTGCTAAGCAAAAGGTCAGCAGTTGGAATGCACCAGGCACTCCTTGGAAAGGGGGCAGTTCTACTCTGTTCTGTAGGGTCACTATGAGTCAGAATGACTCCACTGCAATGGTTTTTTTTTTTTTTAAACCACATGTGGAAACCTACTCTTCCAGAGTATCAACAGTGACTGACTTTTTATTGACAAAACATGGAAGTAAAGAAGCTTATTTCTGATTGGCTTTACAATTTACTATTGAAACGAGGTCAGGATTTCATTGGTCTTCGAGGGTGGAGACACTGTCAGAATCTCATTGGTTAATGAGGGTGGCCCGATTTACAGGATAACTAGGCTTTTTTTAGGCTTAAATTTTGGTAAAAACAAGTCTTAGAGGCATTGTACTCTTGACTGCCAGTGCTGTTTTCTCAACCACATGACCCCATTTTGATTTCATTTAACGTTAAAAAAAAAAAAAATAGGATATTAGAAATGGGTTTTCAGTAGTCAAATTAGTGGTGTTAAAAATAGGTGGATTGGCTAACATATTTTGGAGACACTCGTATCTTGTACAAATTTGGCAAGGTCTCTTTTACTCTTAAAAATGGTACCCCAGATTTGATCCTCAATCAGTTCAGGGTCTGATGGCTTGTTTTCTGACTCTTGGTTGCCAGAATCTGGGTAGATCACTAGCTGAATCCTTCCCTAATAATGTTGTCTCTTTGCCTTAGGGGACCTTTCAAGTGAGGTTCTGTGGACAAAGAGCTGGAACTTCGCTGAGTTTACAGAATAAGCTGTTTCATGGTTTTATGCTTGCTTGCTAATAATTGTCTTTGTGTAGAAGAAATCCTGGTGACATAGTGGTTAAGAGCTACAGCTGCTGACCTAAAGCGTGGCAGTTCAAATCCACCGGGTGCTCCTGGCAAACCCTGTGGAGCAGTTCTACTCTGTCCTACAGCGTCATTATAATCGACTTGATGGCAATGGATTTTTTGTTGTTTTATAAGAATGTGGTCTGAGACTTAATATTCATTATAACTAGGCAGCCTGGTTGTGGGGAGTAGCTAACTCTCATCTCCTTCAAACATCTCGTGTATCTATGGTTATCTACCAAAACTTGGAAAAGTTGAGTTTGACCAAACTGGCTCAGATCACTTTGGAGCAGATGTAAAGACACAGAAGTGTGAGAGCACAAGAGGCTCAAGAGAGTGCCAGAAGCTTAGCTTGGTTGAAGGGTGGGAATATTACATGAGGAAGAATGATTGTAAGAAATGAGTTTAGAAAATAAGTTTGGGGCCACCTGGTGGAAAGGTCTGGTGCATCAGTCTACTAAGTATGCGCCCAAAGAAGTCACCAGAAATTTTTAAGAAAGGGAGTAAATATGTTTCAGACCTGTTTGTTTGGAGAGTCATCTCTGGCTGCAATGTGGAAGGAATGGTTGTTGTTATTAGTTGCTGTAAAGTCTATTTAGACTCATGGCGACCCCATATGTGCAGAGTAGCACAGCTCCATAAAGTTTTCAAGACTGAGGAAGAGAGACCAATCAAACTACAACTTGTGAGCCAAACCTGGACTGCCATCTGGTTTTGATTGGCCTGCAAGCTAAGAATAGCTTTTATATCTCTAAATGGTTGAAAACAAAACAAAAGCAAAAGAAGACTATGTCACAACACTGGAAAATTACATGAAATTCAAATTTTAACTACCATAAATAAAGCTTTACATAATGATAGCCACACTCATTCATCTGTATATTGTCTGACTGCTTTCTCACCACAACAGCAGAGTTGAGTAGTTGTGATAGGCACTGTATGTCTTGCAAAGCCTCAAATATTTACTATCAGGCCCTTTACAGAAAAAGCTTGCCAATCCTTAAGTTAGACAATGATTGCCATAGTCCACGTGAGAGATAATAAATATGGCAGTGAGGGGTTGGGGAGCGGTTCTTCCTGAGCAGAATTGTAAGGACTAAGAAATGGATTGAATTTTGGTAACATAGGACAGGCTGTTGTCTTCTCATTGTCCTTAATCTTCTTGTGATGCTCTCAGCTGAAGGAGAGTATTCAATGGAAGAAATGATTTGGTGATATAAGAGAATGTTGTTGTTGTTAGGTGCCATTTAGTTGGTTCCCACTCATAGCGACCCTATGTACAACAGAACAAAACACTACCCAGTCATGCGCCATCCTCACAGTCATTGTTATGCTTGATCCCATTGTCAAAGCCACTGTGTCAATACATCTCATCAAGGGCCTTCCTCTTTTCTGGCTGACACTCTACTTTACCAAGCATGAGGTCCTTCTCCAAGGACTGGTCCCTCCTAATCACATGTCCAAAGTATGTGAGATAAAGTCTTGCCGTCCTTGCTTCCAAGGAGCATTCTGGCTGTACTTCTTCCAAGACAGACTTATTCATTCTTTTAACAGTCCATGGTATAGTCTGTATTCTTTGCTAACACCATAATTGAAAGGCTTCAATTCTTCTTTAGTCTTCCTTACTTACAGTCCACAACTTTCACATGCACGAGAGAGAGATGGACAGGAGGGGTAGATCATAGATAATAACTTGAGTTGTCCTTACTGAATCTGAGATAAAAGATACCTGTGGAAAATCTAGGTAGAGGAATCTTATATGTGTATTTCTAGGGATATTGGAGCTGGAGATACAGATTTGAGATTTATCAATATAAGGTCCTATTTGAAACACTGGTAGGGGCAGTACTAGAGAGAACAGAAACAGACAGATGGAGAGGAAGGGAGAGAGAGAGAAGAACATGTGAATAACAAGAGATAAGTGCTGAGGCAGTCACTCCAAAGACCTAAAACATTTTAAGGCTAGACAGGAAATCATCCTTAATAAATATGCCAGAGAGGCAGCGGTAAGTTATACAGGAGAAGAACCAGAGGAGGACACTGTTCAAGAAATCAAAGATGAAGAGGTCTTGTTTCAAGGTGGTGGTGGTGTTAGCTGCTGTTGAGTTGGCTCATGGCGACCCCATGTACAGCAGAACGCAATGTTGCCCAGTTCTGTGCCATCTTCACAATCATTGGTGTGCTCAAGTCCATTTTTGAGGCCACTGTATATTTTCAGTGCCCTCCAGCCTAGGGGATGCATCTTCTAGCACTGTATTGGACAGTATTCTGTTGTGATCCATAGAGTTTTCATTGGCTAATTTTTGGAAGTAGATCACCAGGCCTTTCTTCCAAGCCTGTCTTAGTCTGGAAGTGCTGCCGAAACCAGTCCACCATGGGTGACCTTGATGGTATTTGAAATACCGTTGGCTTAGCTTCCAGAATCAGAGAGTTCAAATGAGCTGAGTACTGAAATGGATTTATTACATATAGCAATTGGCAGATTACTGGTAGCATTAAGCAATTTTACTAAAGTTGAGGATTGTCTCCTTAGCATCTCCCCTGGACGTCTCATAGGTACTTCCAAGTCCACATATTCTAAATGGAACTCATTTTCCTGACTCTGACACGCCATCCTATGAAATGGTCTTCTATTAGTGTTTCCTCTCAGTGATGACATTGTCACTCTATCCAGTTGTCAAGTCAGGAGCCTGGGGATCAGGCTGGACATGGCCTTATCCCTTACTCTGGAGAGCTAATCAATCACCAGCTCCTATTGATTTTATCTCCTTAATATTTCTTCAATGTGACCACGACTCTTTATTCTTACTGACATCACTATAATGCAGCTATAGAGTCTCTTTGCTGGACTCCTATAATTGCATCTTAACTGTTCTTTCCCATCTGCTCCTCCCTCTCCAATCAGTTCTCCACCTACAACCAGAATAAAGGAGCCCTGGTGGTGCAGAGGTTAAGTGCTTGGCTGCTAACTAAAAGGTTGGCCGTTTGAATCCACCAGGCGCCCTGTGGAAGAAAGATGTGACAGTCTGCTTCCATAAACATTACAGCCTTGGGAACCCAATGGGGCAGTTCTACTCTGTCCTATAGGGTTGCTATGAGTCGGAGTCTTTTTAAAATAAAGTCTGATCATGTCAATCCCTGTTTAAAACCTGTTAAAAGCTTCCCATTGCCTGAAAGAAAAGTTCAAATTCTCAACATGGCGCATAAGATTGTCATGATTTGAAATCATTTTGTACCATTTTCCCCTGAGTCTTTACAATATTTCCAGTTTCTTAAAAATTCCACATTACCTTCCACCTCAAGGTTTTTCCACCCATTAATCTCTCAACCTGGAATCTCTTCCCCTCCTCCCTGTTCTTGTAGTTAATTCCTCTGTATTATTCCCAGGGCCTGAATTGACTCAACAGCGTGGGTTTTTTCGTTTTTAATCCTAGGTCAGCTTATGCTGCTTCTTCAGAGAAACCTTTTCCAGTTCCCCAGTCTAGCCTGGCCTCTGCCGTGTGCTCTCATGTCTCTGGTACTTCTCTGTGGAAAGATGCTGTTGTTAGCTGCCATCAAGTCAGCCCCTGACTCATGGCTACCCCATGCAGAATGGAGGGAAATGCTGCCTGGTTCCCCCCCAATGGTTGTAATCCGTAGAGTTTTCATTGGCTTTTTTTTTTTTTTTCAATTTTATTGTGCTTTAGGTGAAAGTATACAGCACATATTAGTTTCTCATTCAAAAATTTATACACAAGTTGTTTTGTGACATTGGTTGCAATCCCTGCATTTTGTCTGTACCCTTCGGTTTTCCCTTTCCATTCCAGGTTCCCTGTGTCCATCTGTCCAGTTTTCCTGCCCCTTCTTGTCTTCACTTTTGGACAAGTGTTTACCATTTGGTTCATTGGCTGATTTTTGGAAGTGAATCCCCAGACTTTTCTTCCTAGCCCGTCTTAGTCTGAAAGCTCCACCGAAACCTGTTCAGCATCATAGCAACATGTAAGCATCCACTGGCTTGTTTACTTTGGATGTGTCATCAGGAGGGACTTATCACTGGAGAAGGTCATCGTATTTGGTAAAGTGGAGGGCCAAAGAGAGCACGGGAGACCCTCGGTGAGATGAATTGGCATAGTAACTGCAACGTTGGAATTGAATATGCTGGCGATGGTGAGGATGATGCAGGATCAGGCAATGTTTTATTCTGCTGTACATAAGGTCTCCATGACTTGGAGTTGACTTGATAGCAGCTAACAGCAACAATTTCTCTTTCCATCAAATCAAGTTGTAGGGATGTTTTTCAGGTAGGTGTTTCTTAAACTGATCTTTAATAATTGCCAAGAATATAACAGTAAAATGTAAATTCAGTGGAGATGTTTCTTTAGGAGTCTAGGTCAATGCAACATCTATTTTGACAAAGAAGGTGGTTTAGAATACCAAAAGAGACAAATGCATAAACTATTCTGCTCAACTATCGTTTCTCTCTATTGTCTTTTGACAGGAACAGAATAGCAGTCTGTTCAAGGTTAAATCCTGGCTAAAATCCTAGAGTGCAAATATCTGGCTTTATGTTTGAAGGAAGACTCACATGTTTTGGCTATGAGAACACGCTAGGCAAGCTTAACTTTCTGTTAAAGTTGAAAAGCCTGATTTGTGTTCTCTCCTGGATAGGAGGGTTGTCTCACCCCTATGTCCCAATAAAAAAATTATTGAGTGATAAATTAATTTGGAAATTCTATATTAGCAAGATTAGCAGAGAAATCAGACAATGAATGTTACATTGTAGCTATTTACAGCACGTTTATGCATTCCTAGCCTTGCTGCTGCTGAACATTCTAATTTCATTGCCTGATCTGAAGGTCAAGGGCACGAACTCGATGGCAAAAACCCTCCTTTGGGGAATCATTAGAGGAAGTGTGCGCCAGTTCAACACCAGTGATCACAGAGGAGGGGCTACAAATGGGGCACAAAGCATACTTGCCCTTCAGTGACCCTCAAAGCACCCTGTGGCTCCATCTGTCTTTGACCAAGTTTACAGGCTTCCATTGCCCTCTGCCGCTATTGTGAGTTGCCCAGGGGAGAAAGATGATCTCAGGTAGCCAGGACCCAAACTGTGCAAAATTGTCCAGATCACTATCAACCACACTGATTATTTACATGCAGTACCAGCCACATGATCTTTATCTGTGGGACCAGGAACTATGCTGACATATATCATCCGTTGCTGCTTTTTGTATGATGTCTCCTGGGCATTAAGATGGGAAGTGATAGAATTCCACAGGGATGTGGGTTGTATAACAACACACTTTCTTTTCAGAAAATCTGAAAAGTGGAATTGGATTTGATTAAAATGGATTATCTAATGAATTATTAAAATCAAAAACACCACATGCAGGCTTCTTGGAGGCTTGGAGATATTTTGAGCTGGAAGATAAATGTCTCCTCCATCCTTGCAATTCTTTAATAGCAGAAGTCATGCTAGCAAGTACGCTTTCACTGTAACTTTTTAATAATAGCAGTAAATTATACTTGAATTTTAAGAGAGAGCTTTGACATTTATCTTACAAGTTCATGTAACTTTTTTTTTTTTTTTTTTACTCTGAATAGTTTCTCTTTTTTTAGTGAAGACCAGAGCATATACTAATACAAAGAACAGTGGGAGAGTCTGGCATATTCCACTGATATATTTATCCTAAAATGCCAAATATATTTATTTACTCTTACATGAAAATCTTGAAATCGAATAAAGGAAAGGCATAAGAAAGTTAAAAACAAAATTGACAGAGAACGTGACAAGTTTTTCGCTGAATCAAATAGATATTTTAGGAGGGGAATTGTGTAAAGGAAACAACACAATGAGAATGTCAACATTGTTTAATTGATATCTAGTTTGTTGGGTTTAGTACTACAAATAGCCACCAAGTAATGACCTTATGCAAGAAAGATTGTTGTTACTGAAATTACTAGAAACTTTGGTAAAGAAAATTGAATAACAATAAATTTGGCGGAAACTAATCAGTTTTTCTCTTAACAACATGAGAATCAGTGAAAGACAAGGAATTCAGTAGCAATTTAGGGTAAATTTGTTGCATTTTCTACAATGAGAAGAAAAATCATTAAAGAAAAATATCAAAGGTAAACAAATTTTTCAGTGTAATCTATTGTGAAAAAAAATTTAATTCAGAGTACATAGCCTTTTGACCTTAATTCCCCTGACTGGGTTAAAAAAATATGAACAGGCTAGACTGTCCAGCTGATGACTCCGGGAAGGAATGCTGTTATTTTTAACTAGGCAAATACTTAGAGTCATCTGTTTTGAACAAAGAAGACTGATAGTCTTGTTCTGCATTTTCCCTGTGTCTGGAGTCTGAACTTGGCTGACTCCAAATTAGGAAGAAACACCCCTGACTTCAACACAACTTTAGAATCTGTTAAGGGCCCATGTTCGCCTTAATATTTACTTAAAATTTTCACTTACGTTACTGAGGCCTTGACACATTTTCTAAGAACAGATGAAGGAATAAGACCCCTAAAAGTTGTCTGATGAAAGGGACTCAAACTCTGAATAAGTATTTTAAATAAATCATTAAATGATATCACAAATGACACTTCCAGAAGTCTCAAACTGAGGAAATACCTAGCTTGCAGAAAGAACTAGCTGCCCTGAATTTAAGTGTTGGCATTTAAAACAAAGTTACTAAGCAGAGTTAGTTGTTATGAAAGTGTATTGCTCTTTTCTGATTGCTTAGGTTTATTTTCATCCGTAGCTTTGAGTAGTAGGTGCAACACAGAGAAAAAAACAAAACAAAACACATTAAAGTACTTTTTGTAGATGGTTCGTATTTCCAAGGAAAATTTATACAAATGCAGGCTACAACCTTTAGGTTAATCTTGTTAGGAAATCCTATTTATTTTACTTCTCCACCTTTAGGTATGTCAAGGTGAGTTTGAATTTTAGTAAGACCCAGTTTACCTTCTGATGGCTCCAGTTCCTAGGGCATGACTCCTGAGGGCTTTAATGCAGAACATGGCAAATTTTTCTTTCCTCAGCACCAAGAGTTGATGGGGAAGAGATGATGGCAAAGTCATACCTGCTTATCAGAGATTTTAGGCTTAGATTTTTAAGTGTTTGCCTCATGTCATTTCAGAATTAGCGAAGTCTAGAATGGTAAACTGGCTCTGTGTTTGCGGTCCCAGAAGTCTCCAATTTTGTCACTCCAGCCCTGGAGCAACTCCCCACAATTTACTGTTTTCTCTGCTCCACAGCACAGCCTTTGCCTAGGCCAAACCTCCAATCTCAGTTTCTACCCCCATCCAGAGTTGGTAAATGCCTTCAAGAAAAAAGAGGCTCAGGTCCTCAGCTCACCCCTGAGAGGTTCTCCCCACTCTGGAGTTTTAGTCCTCAAGTCCCCTTACTTCTGCAGCTCTGGATGGTTTCAAAACATGAATTTTGTATTTTCTCTGCCTTTTCTAGTTGTTCTTGGTAGGAGGATTGGCCCGCCTTGAACTATTCCAACCTCATCTCATTAAGGGTTCAAAAAGTCTTGGAGTCCAGCTAATCTGTGGTCACCAGGCACGGACCAGAGCTAAAGGAAGCGGAGTCTACTGGAAAGAGCACAGAGTCTGAAGTCAAGTGAACTGGAGTTCTCAGTCTTGCTCTGGGACTGTAGGGTCAGGAGCCACTGCTCAGTAAGCACACAGACTGGGCTGTATACTGGCTCCACTGCCAGTTGTGTGAAATTGAAACATTTTCTTAACCTCTCTGACCCTCTGTTTCCTCATTATAGAATATAAATAATAATAAAAACCAGTTGCTTTGGAATAGATTCTGACTCATGGCAACCCCTTGTGTGTCAGAGTAGACTGTACTCTGTAGGGTTGCCAATGGCTGATTTTTTGGAAATAGATCTCCAGTCCTTCCTTCTGAGGTAACTCTGGGCAGACTCGAATCTCCAACCTTTCAGTTAGCAGTTAAGGGCATTTGCACTACCCAGAGACTCCAGATAATAATAGTACCCATGATATAGGGTTTTTGTGAAGATTAAATGAAATTTAAAGCACAGCACTTGGGTCAATAAAAGTTAGTTGTTATTATTACTAATTTGAAAAAGTTACATGTTCTCTCTAAGTCGATTTCCTCGTGATCAAAAAAATTAACATAATACCTGCCTCAGACCTGGTAGGGTGGTGTCTTAGTTTCCTAGGGCTGCTATCACACAAATACCACAAGTGGGTAACTTTAAAGAACAGGAGTTTACTGTTCACAGTTTTGGAGGCTAAAAATCTAAATCAGGGCATCAGCTCTGGGACAAGCTTCCTCCTTGTCGTGGTCCTGAGCATTTCTTGGCGTTCCTTGGCTTGTAGATGATTCCTCACATGGTGTCTTTCCCCCTGCATGTGTCACTGTGTTTATTCTGCCTTTTTTTTTGGTAAACAAATATAAAAATGTATTCTTGTTAATCCCTCAAAATGCCTATAAAATTTTTCTTAAATCATCTCTCAGTGAATCTAACACGGTCAGGCTTTTTCCAACAGCGGAACAGATTTCAATATCTCTAGCTGAATGGCAGACACAATATTTGAACTTAGTTAAGGGACAGTCTGGATGGGGGAAAAAATGTGTTGTAATTTTAATCACCAGAGTCATTCTCAGTGCTGTGAGATGCTGATGTCATGGGAGGCACTGGGTAACAGTGACAGTCTGAAGGAACTCACAACTCATGCACACTCTGAGGACCAAGTGGGAGCAAAATCATTCATAACAATGTCTTAGGCTGGGCTTTCTTGAGAAGCACAACCAGTGAAGTGTATGTGTGTGTGTGTGTGTGTATAAACCAAAAAAAACCCAAACTTGTTGCTGTTGAGTTGATTCTGACTCATAGTGACCCCATAGGACAGAGTAGAACTGCCCCATAGAGTTTCCAAGGAGCTCCTGGGGGATTCGAACTGCTGACCTTTTGTTAGCAGCCATAGCACTTAACCACTACACCACCAAGGTTTCCAATGTATATATGTATGTGTAAAAAACAAACAAACCAAACCCTGTGCTGTCAAGTCGATTCTGACTTATAGTGAACCTATAGAACAGAGTAGAACTGCTCCATAGGGTTTCCAAGAAGTGCCTGGTGGATTCGACCTGCTGACCTTTTGGTTAGCAGCTGAACTCTTAACCACTACGCCACCAGGGTTTACACACACACACACACACATATACAGAGAGAGAGATTTATCTCAAGGAAATGGCTCACACAGTTGTAGAGGCTGGTAGGTCCCAAGTCTATGGGTCAGGGGTCAGGCTGGAGGCTTCTCCTGACTCACATAGCTGCAGGGGCTTACAAACCCAAGATCAACAGGTAAGATGGCAGGCTGTGGGCTCACAGGTTGTGGAGACCAACAAACCCCAAGATCAGTAGGCAATATGGTGGGCCGCTGGCTCCAGTCCCAAAAACTGGAGGTCAGTTGACGATGAGCCAGATGCAGGACCCACAGTGAACAAAAGTCAGCAAGTTTTGTCAGAACGTCTGTATATATTGGATACAGTCCACACCCCTGAATGAACTCCCCTTACAACTAATTGGCTGATCGCATCAGATAATGATTACATTATATCACAAAACGGAGGATAACTACATCATTACATAACTTCCAAATTATATCATTATATAACTGTCAAATCACTGAGAATCATGGCCCAGCCAAGTGACACACCTTGATCGTCACAACCAATTATATCAAATCCATTCTCTCCTTTCCTCCGTTCTTCTTGCTGTGTCAAGCATACACAATTAAATTTGTCTAGGTTGAATAAGACAAATGCATGTATCATTTCACCCCACTATATCTACGTATACATTTCCCATGACTATTGTGAAGATTAAGAGGGTTAGTGCATGTCATGTGCATAGTATAAGACTTGGTATGTACTCAACCCATACATATTGCTACTTTTCTCATTCACATTTGAACAGGTCCTATTTATGATTATTTTTGAAGAGAATTAGACAAATCATACTATATGGCAACCTTACTTCCACTTAACATCTTTATCCTTGAATGAATGCTCTTGAAGATGAAAAGGTAAAAACAAGGGAGCAAGAAAGGAAGGAGGGAGGGAGAGGGGGAAAGAGGAAAGAAGAGAAACCAATGAAGAATATTTGCCAGTGGAAAGAGTTTCAGTAATGATGATATTGATAGCTGGGTGTAGGTGGGAGATGTTACTGCCAGATTCTATGTGTTTATCTACAAATATTAGCAAAATTTTTATTGATCATTTCCTTTACTATGGACCAGGCACTGTGCTAGGCCTTTTCTGTGTGACAGGAAAGAAATCAGTAATTATTTATAGCCTCTTTCCCTATTCACCTTTTTGAAGGGATTCTGTGCCACTGTTCTTGTCTTTGAGTCTTTGCAGAACTGGAATGTAGGGCAGAGATGAAAGAAGCAAAGATTGACTGGAGTGATGCACACCGGGAAGGACCATACGTGGCACAGTGTTTAGCAGCTTGGCTGTTAACCAAGAGGTCAGCAGTTCGAATCCTCCAGCTGCTCCTTGGAAACCCTAAGGGGCAGTTCTACTCCTTCCTATGGGGTTGTTATGAGTCAGAATCAAGTCAACGGCAATGGGTAGTTCATCCAGAGGAGATAAGAGGGAGCCCTGGCTAAGCAGTAGCTGGTCTAGAGATATTTGAGGAGTTTGGAGAAAGAAAAGAAATATGGGGTAGGGCAGTTCCTAGAGGAATGAAAGCAAAACAAGTTTTAAAGGACTTTACAGCACATTGGAATTCAGTTCCATAAGAAGTGGGTAGAGATTTACCTAGCCTTGAAATAAATTTTGTGGCTATGGACCTTTGTTTCCTGAGTGTGATATGTCCTGAAGGCTCATTTTTTTTGGGGGTGCGGTTATATAGAACCTCTGAGGAAGGCGTGGAAACCCTGGTGGTGCAGCGGTTAAGACTTCAGCTGATAACCAAAAGGTTGGCAGTTCAAATCCACCAGGCACTCCTTGAAAACCCTATGGGGCCGTTCTGCTTTGTTCTTTAGGGTCCACAGGAATGAGGCAACAGGTGGGAAGTACTTTATCTGAGACCACAAAGCTGGTAGTTAGGGTGGGTGGTATTCTTACCTTGGTCTGCACTATGCCAAGCCCACACTCTGGTTATGATGGAGGATTTAGCTCCAGCTGGACCTCCTTCTGGAAACCTTGGTGGCACAGTTGTTAAGTGCTATGGCTGCTAACCAAGAGGTCGGCAGTTCAAATCCGCCAGGCACTCCTTGGAAACTCTATGGGGCAGTTCTACTCTGTCCTATAGGGTCGGTATGAGCCAGAATCGACTCGACGGCAGTGGGTTTAGTTTTTGGTTTTGGGGCCTCCTTCCCTGGCACAGCTGTCAGTCATTAAAACTTTCATGAAACGGATTTAGCAGTGGCCCCATTTAGCTCCAGCTTGAAGTGACTGAAGGAAAAGGGGAAGCTAAATACTCCCCCCTATAATTTTTTTTTAATTCTACTGTGTTTCAGGTGAAAGTTTACAGTGCAAATTAGTTTCTCATTCAAAAATTTATACACAAATTGTTTTGTGACATTGGTTGCAATCCCCACAATGTATCAGCCCTCTCCCCCGTCCCTTTCCGCCCCAGTTCCCCATGTTCATTTGTCCAGGTTTCCTGTCCCTTTCTGCTTTCTTGTCTTTGCTTTTGGGCAGCTGTTGCCCATTTGGTCTCGTACACTTGATTGAACTAAGAAGCACATTCGTCATGTGTGTGTGTTGTTGTTAGTTTTATAGGCCTCTCTAATCCTTGGTACTGGGTTTTTTTTTTCTAAATCCTTGGCTGAGAGGTGGACTTTGGGAGTGGCTTCAGTACCATGTTAGCAGGGTGTCTGGGGTATTCTGCTTTTTTCAATACAACACCACTCAGAAGGGATTGGGTTTAGGACCCACACTACTCCGGCACGTCCTCATTAACATAACAAAAGAAAACCCCTATTTCCAAACAGGGTCACAGTCACAAGCACAGGGGTTAGTACTTCATATCTTTTTGGGGGACACTATTCAATAAGGATTAAATGAAAATGAATGCTATAGTACTCTGGTCAAGGTGGGTACTCAATAATTACTGCCCATCTTATAAGTTTTCCCTGAGGTATTATAAGATTGTTTACATTTCAAATTCTGCTTTTTTTTTTTAATGTGGATTCAGATTCTTGAGGTACAGACCATAACTTATTCATCTTTGTAACCCTAGCACTTGGCTCAGAGCCTATCATACCCAGTGCATATTTGTTGAAAGATGAATCAGTGAATACTAACTTCTAATTCTACAGTTCGTCGTTATTCACTCCAGCTTCCATCACATCTCCTTGCTTAAAGTAAGAGCCAAGTAAATATTTGTTGAATAAATGAATTATTGAGAATCATAACAAAGCTTACTAGTTTATTCAGGAATAATATTAATCTTTTTCTCAGGCTGATTTAGAAAACCGGATGGTCTTCGTTTGAATAATGACCTACCTGGTTCTGATAAGCTTGGTCTGCAGGATATAGGAGGAGTCCTGGTGGCAGAGTGGTTAAGGTGCTTGGCTGCTGATGGAAAGGTCAGTGGTTCGAACCTGCCAGCTGCTTCGTGGGAGAAAGATATGGCAGCCTGCTTCCGTAAAGATTTACAGCCCTGGAAATCTTATGGAGCAATTCTACTGTGTCCTACAGGGTCACTATGAGTTGAAATCAACTCAACGGCAGTGAGTTTTTTGGTTTTAAAGGATATAGAGGAAGTGGAACTAAGAATATTTACTCATTAAATACAAGATCTTGACTTCCAGTTCTCTTTTTTGAACTCAAATGCCTTTTCTTATTCTCTCTGATTATAGGATGATGCTGCAAAAATGTAAATTAAGATGATGGGACAGCTGGTAGCTGAATGCAGGGTAGAAGCCAGATGGGCTGAAGCACTAAAAATTAAAATGAGAAAACTCAAAAACTCTTTTTTTTTAAATGTACATGCCATACAGACTCTTAACTATACTAAAAGAGTTTAAGACGTAGTGGATAGTAACAAGTAAGCACCTAAATAGGGAAATAATCTCGAAAACATTACCAGTTCCCAGTTTAACGGGAAAAATAATAAAATAATATTTACTGGGAGTTAGCAATGCATTTGGTACTGTGCTGCTTTTTCTGGACATTATTCCAGTTAATTCTCACAGAAACAACAGTACTTACGTGTGATAGGTACCATTCATGTCCTGTTGCGTAGATGAAGACACTGAAAGGGTACAAGCGTAAGAACTTGCCCAAGGTCACACAGTATGTGGAGGAGTAGGTATTTAAGCCCAGATCTGGTCATCATCTAAGGAGCCTTGATGGCACAATAGTTAAAGCTCTGAACTGAAAATTCTCAGGTTCAAACCCACCAGCAGCTCCACAGAAGAAAGATGTGGCAGCCTGCTTCTGTAAAGATTTATAGCCTCGAGAGCCTATGAGACAGAGGCAGTTCTACTCTGTGAGTCAGGCTCAGTTCGACAGCACTGGATTTGGTTTTGGTTTTGGTTTTGGTCTGGCCATCCCTTGGTTTCCTAACTATTAGATCCTGTTGCAGTGGTTCTCCCCAGTCAGAACCAGCACCGTCTTTTTTTAAAAACAAATATTAAGTAATGTCTTCTTTACTAGTTTGAAATTAAATTCACAGAAAATATAATTTCCCTACACATATAATTAAAAAAAAAAAAAATCCCTGGCTTTCATGAAAAGAGAAATTCAAGCTAGGTAATTTATAATGAAATAATATGTATTTCAATATGCAAATGCTATGACGTCATTACATTAGAAGACATAATTAAGTGGTCAGATGCTTGCACCCATCTGTAGACTCTCCATGAATGTGTCAGCTATAAATTCAGAATGGTACGGGTGTGTCATCTTGGTGACTCAAACACCAGGTGTGGCACTGCCATTATTAGCAAAAGGATTTTCCAAAAATATTGAAAGGGTTTTGGTAAAGGTCCAAACAAAACAAAGTACAGTCTTCCCTCTATTCATACTCTTGTTGCATTCCTGGAAAATTCAGTTTATATAGAAAGCGTGCCAAGGGACTTGGTATTTACATGTAAAACACGAGATAATTACAAGCTGACTGTTCATGTCCATGAATGATCAGTGGGATGTTTGAAAGTCATGAGGGATGAGGAGTGATTTCTCCTTGCTCAGGATGGTTCCACCCTAGGCGGGGCATCTGAGAGCTAGCCCTCACCCATGAAGGCCGGGGCACCCTCCAAATCATTGCGAACTCATAAAAACACCTCCACGAACTTCCAGATTGCCCGCTAGGGTGGTCCTGCCTCAGGTGAGAACTACTGCTCCACTGAACGCGCTAAAGGAACTAGTATTGCAGGGCCAAGGGAAATTACATAGTGCCAGACGAGCTGACGGAGTATCGGGCAGAATCTTAATACTGCAGTTAATTATTGAGTGGTATTTAAGAGTAGACATAGAAATAGGGCCTAGAAAGAATGACTCTTTTTAGGAATGAAGAACAAGCACTTTGGGGAAGAAGTACTCAAGGAAGTCCTTCTTGCTCTGCAGCCACCAGTGGGTCACATTCTTACTACCCTGTCATAGCATCCCGGGCCTCTGCTTTATAACACTCCTGGTAATTTTAATTATGTAGGTAATTGCCTATGGCTTGTTTAATATCTGTCTCTTCCACTAGAAGATAAGTTTCAATACCTGTATTGTTCACTACAATATCACTATTATACAGCAGGGTGCCTCTTGCATAGTAGGCACTCAATGAATACTCGCATAATTAACATTTCGTAGATAAGGATTCTGAGAAGTTCAACGGTATGGCTCTGATTTTAATAAATATAGTCTAAGTCCATGAACGGATTTGTATATATTATGATTTCTATTTTTTAGCAAGCGGTTTGAAAGCCGGCTAATTAAACACTGACATAATGGTGGTATAGAAGTTTAGCAGTGGTTTTGCAAGCATAACTCTAGTGCCACCTTCTGCCAGGCGGAGAAATACGCTCAGATAATTCACATCCTGAAATTTTGGCGTTTGATGCTCAAGCAGTTTTTTATGCTGCAGAATTTATTAGATTATTTTTTTAAGGGAGGCCTAGAAATTCCTATTCAAAAATAATAAGCAGATTTTGGGCAATCTATAAGTAACGTTGACTGAAGTGAACAAAATCCCTATTTTCAGCAGTTGGAATACAGGGAATTTTCTTAAAGAGAGAAAATGTAAGAGTTTTTGTCTTACTGAGTCTGTCATTGTGTAGTGCCCCTGATATAGGTTCGTAAATTAGTTATTATGAACATTCCCCAATTATTATGACATAAAATACACAGGCCCTTGCTACAGGAAGGCAACTTTGCTTTCAGAATTATCATTGATGTTATCAAGAATAGATACTGTGGAAAGAACAGTTTGAATCCTAGTATCTCTGAAAACACTTGTTAAGAATTTCTGAAAATCAATGAAATCTTTAACCTATAATAAAAGTAAAATCAAAGTTTTGTTATACATATATTCATGGAAGGCTGAAATGTCCATTTCTCTTTGTTAAGCACGTCTTTTGGTAATCTATATGCCATTTTACATTATGCGAATATTTCAAGATATTAATGGGGTTAGATAATGACATGTAACAGTGTCACACAGCAGATGTCTGTGTACTGCACAAACGGAAGAACAATGTCCAGTTTTGACCCCTAACAGGAAGAAAGAAACTCGTCCAATGAAATGGGATAGGTGTAAAGTAAAGGCCAACACACTTTTTCTTTAAAGGACCAGGTAGTAAATATTTTAGGCTTTATGGGTTTCTGTCATGACTACTCAACTCTGATAATACAAAATCAAATGAGCATTGTTTTGTTCCAATAAAACTTTATTTACAAAAAGAAGCAATAGGTTAGATTTAGCCTGAGGTCTATAGTTGCCAACTCCTGGCATAAAGCATGGAGAATATAGCTTTAGAATGGAAAACTCTGTTTTCATAGTGGGAATCAAAGTGCTTGTTTCAGTAAGAAAGCTATGGAACTTGGTGTGTCAGAGTGTGGCAAAACAGGCCTTTCACAGACAATGAGTCAGTAGCTATATAAACTGCACTGTGATGTAGTGGATAGTCAAAAACTAACATACCACTGGATTCAAAGCTGCAGCTGGTGCAGGTGAACAAACATGGAATAAAATGCTGTAGGATTGTGGAGGAGCACGCCTCCCTGTTGTTGGTCTCTGGGGTCAGTCTGATGGGTGGCAGATGCGCTGTTACCTTCATCAGCCTAAAATGCCACTGGAGCATATAGGTCCTCAAATAAGTTTTTCAAAAACTGTGAAGGGTCTGAGATTTTATCCTACTTGCAAGCTAGCAAATTTCTCAACAAGGTAACTTGCCACAGTTTCATAAATACTGGCAGAAGTCACAAGATTTCTGGGTCAGGGACAAAGAACTTTCTTACCTGTGACACAGGGAGTAGCATGAACATCGTGTTTGTATCACTTTCCTTGCCCCAATTCTTACATGGTGGTGAGTGACACCGGCACACATAGTGGATTGTGTCACAGGAGAGGAACCTGGAGTTTAGGGAGCCTGAGTCTTTTATAATGGGAAGTAAGCAAATATGTCCTTTACTCTGGAGGGAGATACTATACAAATATTCTTAAAGAAAGAATCTGTAACAAAGGCAGTCAATACCTCTATTCAAAGGAGCTCTGGTGGCCATGGTTAAACACTTGGCTGCTAACTGAAAGGTTTTTTGTTCAAACCCACCAGTGCCTCCATGGGAGAAAAGGCCTGGTTATCTGGTCCTGGAAAGATTATAGCCCAGGAAACCATATGGGGGGGCGGGGGTGGAGCAGTTCTACCCTGTCCTGTAGGGTCGCTATGAGTCAGAATTGACTTGATGGCACACGGCAACAACAACCTCTGTTCATAAAATGTGCGGTAACTCAAAAGACACATAGAGAATTGTCTCCCCAAAAGATATCCCAGAATACACCAGACTATACAATCTGGCCATTAAAATGCTATAATTCTTAGTACTAGCTTAATTTTTCCCTTGTAAGCCAAATAAAGCAGTTGATCTCTTGCCTTTCTAAGTAGGTCATATGGGTAAAGAACTAATGATAACTAAGTCTTTACTTCTGATATGACAACTTTGGGGGAGATAGACCAGGGAGGAACAGGCCTATAGCACAAGATTAAGGAAAAGAAAGGACCGAATGTCAGTCATGAGTCAACACTCATTTTCCATCCAGGGCAAATAATGTCTCAAGAACAAATTCTACTTCCTTGACTTCTCTTGATCAGATGTTTATTAGGAGCCGAGTCAGCATTAAGATCCCAGTCAGGCATAGTGCTACAGCTTTGCCTGCAGGGCTGGTGAAGAAAGGTAGAGTTTAGACAGGGGCATCTGTCATTACTCACATGCAACGCCGGGTGAAAGCTGTCTGGACCGTGGTCATCATTCTGTCCTGACCAAGATGGAAGGATAAGGGGATGGAGTGTTGGTGTCATTTCGTTCTTTGACCACCACCTCCAGTAAAATGGCCCATTGCCTTTTGATGTCCTTCATGTTGAGTACTCAGTTTTATTTCATTATATGGGTAGATTAGGGAAGTTTGTAATAATTTTTTCTAGCTAGCTCAATAGCCGTCACCAGCACCTTTGTAATTCATTGTATACAGTTACGTATAGTTCTTATTCAGAGTATGCGTTCAGTCATTCCCAACAAAACCTTTTGTTGTGTTAAGAGAGTCCCAAGGTAAGAAGCTCCACCAGTTACTGCCTTTTTTTTTTTTTTATAGGTGTTGATACGGACATTTGCTTGAACCAAATATCGCCTCTGGTTTTAAAAAATTCTAGATATCCAGAGTGAGCAAGACAAGGTAAGCAAATATCCTAGTTCACTGGCCAATCAAAGTCTTTCAGTACGAAAGGTTTATTTTCTCCTCTCAGACTGTGTGAGCCCTACATGAAACTAGCAAACCCAACCTCTTCATATTTAAAAAAAAATATAGAGAGAGACACAGAGAGAAGAATACAGTAAAAGAGAGGTACATTATGTGTTATCTATAGTCAAGGCAATGTTCCCACTTATCTGATCAGCAGAGCTGTCCTCCCCTCACTGCTGTTGCTAACCTTGCATCAGATCTGTACCCTCTGCAATCCAGCCAGGAAGTGATGAAGCTGGTTCTCTCCTGGCTGACAGCCTGGGCATTGCAAGGGGGCTCTGGCTTAGAGTCCCTTTGAATTTAGCATTGCCATTCAAAATCATTGCTGCCTCCATTCATTGGCCCTTCTGTGCAGATGAGGTAATCTCTCCTACATTTGCCAGCAAATAGTTGTTGTCAAGTGGCCAGAGCAGACAGAAATCTGGAATTAGCTGCCACCATGGTCTTAGTAACATCAACAATGCGGAAATATGAAAGTATACAAAAAGTAGTCCAGAATAAGCAATTGTGATCCCCTCTGGCTGGACTACTCACGAGTAAGAGATTCCACTAAGGAAATGAGATAATGGAGACAAGGCTATGGCGTGGCCATACTCTACATGGACTTGAATTAGGTGAACTTGACATAGGTTGACATAAAATGCTAATAAAAGGTTGCTTTGTGTACAACATTTACTCAGGCCAAAGTAGGCTGCAACCTGATAAGAGCTTTGTGAACACCAAAGCAGAAGGAGGACAACATGGGGAACAAAGTGCTTCCTCCCAAGGTGACATATCTTCTGAGAAAATCTTCAACACCCCTAGGCTTTTCTCCAAATCCTTCCCCAGCTGCAGTTCCTGCATCTTCCTTTCTTCCTTCCCTTCTCTATCCGCAAGTGGAGCTGGCCACTTGTCCCCTCTCAGGATCTTGCCCCTTCTGCCATTAATTTTCTCTGCTGAGCAATTTAACTCCTCTCCTTTCCAGGTTGAGTCTAGATACCTTTCAAATTTCTCAACAAATGATGGATTAATTTTAGGAACTCCCTACTTAGACAGTTGAGGGAATTGTAAATATATAATTTTTTCCCATCTCAAGTAGTTTTCCCTGTTACACCATTATTACCTGCGACCATGTCTTATGCATCTTTAGACCCCAGGAACTAGCATGCCAGCACTGGCACATGCTCATGGGAAGGAAGGAAACTAGTATTTCTTAGTTTTTGCTGTTCTAAGACAAACAGTTACTTTTCCTGGAAATTGTGTCCTTTCCAACAAACGCAGATTTAGAAATTCCTTCTATTTTGCAAAGGAGATTTTAGGTATCAATTGCTCCATAACAAATTACCCCAAAATTTAATGGCTTAATACAGCAATCAATTTATTACTGTCTCTCACGGTTATATTTATCATTACTCTCATGGTCCTGAGAGTGGACTGGGCTCAGCTAAGCGTTTCTTGCTTGAGATTTGTCATGCAGTTGTAGTCAGATGGGGCCTGGGGCTGGAACCATCTGATAGCGAGCTAGCTCACTTACTTGGGGCCAGAACAGCTGGGGTTCCGTGGACATCCCTCTCTATCTTTGTGTGGTCTCCTTAGTATGGTGGCTTCAGGGTAGTAGGACATTTACATGGTGGGTCATAGCTCCAAAGTGAGTGTCCTAAAAGAAAGAGCTAGTGGACGCTGTAGCATCTTTTCTAACCCAGCCTTAGAAGTCAAGCAGCATCACTTCCACCATGTTCTATTCTACTGAGGTAGGCACAAAAGCCTGCCCAGGTTAAATGGGAAGGGACATGGACTGGAGTTGGGGGATATGTTTCAAAACCACCACAGAGCCTGGGCGGGATTAGAAAGAAAAATGTACCCCTTACATCAAATGTAATCAAACACCTCATTGAATACAATTCATGCTTAATGGAACTTCATCAAACCAGTTTCATTTTATGAGTTATCCCTATCAACAGCTTCTACTTCTATTGATTTATTTTTATTAGTTTTGTGAACTCCTGAAAATCATAACTTTCTCTTGGTAAAAAGCAAAAACTCAAAAACAAAAAACTCAAACTTCTGTAAGTATATTTTCAAACATAGATTAGTTTCTTTCACATAGTATAGAAAATGGGGCCTTATTTTAAGAAAGTGGAAAATAGATCCTGAGTTTCCAATTTCTAAAAGAATGAATGGATTCTACCGTCAATGACTATCTTCTTCCAAATGTCCACTGAAGCTCATCAGGAGGAAAAAGACACATGGATAAAGCCACACATTCTGGACTTTCCAGCATAATCTCAATTTCAGGGTTTTCCACTATCGGGCCTCATTTCAGTCCTTTGTCAGGGTACATTTCTGACATTTGGTTCAGAAAATATTGTCATCGCTCATTCATTCAATACATTTTGTGGGTAGACTACGTGCCAGGCAGGGTTCTGGGCACTGAGAATGTGGCAGTGAGCAAACTCTCTGCCCCCTGTCTGGAATACGGGGGGAGACTGAACAAATAAACAAGTAAATGTATAGCATAGCCTTTATCTTTCTATGTGGATGAACCCTTGACATAATGTTCAGGTCTCAGGGAACATTTGCATACAAATTATTGTGTCTGCAGCTCATGGTACATTAGCAGGATCGGTAACATGTAGATATAACAATCCAAGAATGATGATCAATGAGATTTCGACGATTATTAAATAAACCCACTAACCCACTGCCGTCGAGTCAATTCTGACTCATAGCGACCCTATAGGACAGAGTAGAACTGCCCCATAGAGTTTCCAAGGAGCTCCTGGCGGATTCGAACTGCTGACCTCTTGGTTAACAGCTGTAGCACTTAACCACTAAGCCACGAGGGTTTCCGATTATTAAATAGAGAATGCTATTTTCCTGTGGATTTGTTAATTTTAGCCAACCTATTTTTTTTTTTATTAGCCTACACTTTTTTATGGTCCTCTCCTTCCCACAAAACATATGAACCCCACAAAGCAAATCAGTTTTTGTAGGTAGAAGAAACTCGTTTTTCTTTTCTATGTAAAAATAAATTAACTACTTATTTTTTTTAAAGACTTTATCCAATTAGGATTATGTATTAGTTTCGTATTGCTGCTATAACAAATTATCACAAATTTAGTGATTTAAAACAACACAAACTTATCTTACAGTTCTAGAAGGCCAAAGTCTGAGATGGGCAGGCAGGGCTGCATTTTTTCTGGGGACTCTAGGAAAGAATCTGCTTCTTTGCATTTTCCAGCTTCTAGAGGAAAACTAAACACAAAAAACCCCAAAGTTGTTGCTGTAGTCGATTTCAACTGCAGAGCCTGTATTTCACGACTCATGACCCCTTCCTCCATTTTCAAAGCCAGCAATTTGGCATCTTCAAATCTCTCTCTCTCTGTGGCCCTCCTACTTCCCTCTCCTAAAGACACTTGTGATTACATTGGGCACACATGGTTAATCCAGGATAATTTCCCCATCTCAAAATCCTTTACTTAATTACACCCGCGAAGTTTCTTTTGCCGTATAAGTACATAAACCTGTGAAAGCTGGAACCTGCATAAGGTGGAAACCTGTCAGAAAAAGAAAACTCAAATACTTTCCTCTAAAATGGGCGATAGGAAGGTGGTAAGACTGCACCATGTCAAAGGCAGAAAACTTGCAAGACCTGGAAAAACAAGGCACTCGATCGAGTTGTGTATCTCACAGGTTTCACTGTATTAAGCTTCGAGGAATTAGGATGTGAACATCTTTGGGGACCATTATCCAGCCTGCCAAAATCTAAAAGTCTCATCACAAATTTTTACGAGACAAGATGATAATATTGTAAATGCAAGAGTGATTTTTCCCTATTTAAAACAAAAAATTACTTTTCTGCCAAATTTTCTTGAAAAATATGGGCAGTTAGATTACTAAAATTAATTTGTTTCCCTCCTTTTCATAAATTTTAAAAACTCATAACACAAACATAATAAATTTCTGTTAAATTACTGGCTTAAGCCAAAATGAGACTTAATTTCCTAAAGGTAGGCTCTGTACGTTTAAGTAAAAGTTGTAAATTGCTTTTAATCAATGTTATTCTCAACAAGAAAATTTATTGACAATGTTGAACATTAGAGCTACTAATACCATAGAAAATATAGTATAAGACAGAGTTTTATGCAAAATTTTGAAGCAGCAATCTGTTACCAAGTAACATGATCTGGATTAAATACAGTTACAAAGTCACTACGTAGAGTTGCAGAATTATTGTACACACTTGTTGGTTTCTTTTATTGGCCTATACATGCACAAAGTGTTATATTTGGAAGCAAAAATAAAGGGTGAAATTCTCCCCTTTAATGTGACACTTGTGCTAGTTTTGTTTTGTTTTTGTACAAATATTCAATTCTGGGTCAAACTTGAGATAAGTACACATGAATTTCATTTTCAACTGGAATGAATTTTTTGTCCTTGCTCTCGATGCTAGGTTTTCTTTTTTTCTTTAAATTGTGTTGCTTGTTATACTAGGGTAGGGAAGTGACTCGGAAGATTATAATTCTTCATCACTAACTTTATGGGAATTGCCCCTATGTCTAGGGCTAGAATCCTTCACTTGCATTTCTTACGCGTCTTCAAAAATCATCCACATTGGACCATTGTCATGTTTACAAGGGTTAATATTAATAAAATATAAAACAGAAGGTCTAAATAAATAAATAAATGAGAAAGCAAAGAATATGAAAATACCCAACACCATTCACCTCCAATCTACACAATTCATGCCTTACAACATTAACAACGACAGGGAGTCACAGGGAGCAGAGCAGTTGTGGTGCATGAAACTTCCTTCTTTAGAATAAAAGCTTCCCTCTGATTTCTTCTTGTGCTAGTCAAGCTTGCTTTCTTTCCTGAGTCACTTGCTCATGTGCAAGGGGAGGTTGGCGGATATGATTTGCCAGAGAGAGGTTGACATTGTTAGCTTCATGTCATCCCTTCTCTGCAACTCTGTGCTTGCCAATTATCCATGACCTTCAAACTGAGGAAGGCCTCAGCCAAATGAACATGTTCCTACCCTGCACTGCCATAGAGAGCAGAAAGACCTCCAACAAAATTTCTAACAGGACTGCTTGGTCATCATCCATCCATCACTGTGAGTGTTAGGATTGCATGGACGGAATATTCAAAAAGTAACTTTTATTCCTACCTCCCACCACATCCTTAGCAAACATGTCATAGAATGCTAGGGGTCCATGGACCCTCGTTAAGAAACCCTGATGAGTGGTAAAAAATATAACAGGATGAGGGGGCAGGAGAATGCTGGGAGAAAGGAGTTGCAGTTGACCTCTAGATCAAAAATACATCCTGCAGAGAAAAGTGGCAAGCAAAGGAGAATAACTGTATCTTGCTTCTTTTTATAAAAATGGCATATTTGGAGGCAGAAATACACCTTGCTTTTGTAAATGAGGATTGTATTGATCTCATTATGGTATGGTGAAAAGATATAACCCCAATGCACACATTTTCTGATTTTAAACTATGCAGTATCCCCTTGTTCTGTTCGAACGACTGCCTCTTGGTCCATATACAGGTTCTGCATGAGCACAATTAAGTGTTCTGGAATTCCCGTTCTTCACAATGTTGTCCATAATTTGTTATGATCCACACAGTCTAACGTCTTTGCGTAATCAATAAGACACAGATAAACATCTTCCTGGTATTCTCTGTTTTTAGTCAAGATCCATCTGACATCAGCAATGATTTCCTTCATTCCACATCCTCTTCTGAATCCAGCTTGAATTTCTGGCAGTTCCCTGTTGATGTATTGCTGCAGCCATTTTTGAGGGTGCGCCTGACCCAAACCATGGTATTTTCAATCGCCTCGTATGCATATGAAAGCTGAACAATGAATAAGGAAGACTGGAGAAGAATCGATGCTTTTGAATAATGTTGTTCGCAAAGAATATTGAATATACCGTGGCCTGCCAGAAGAACGTACAAGTCTGTCTTGGAAGAAATACAGCCAGAGTGCTCTTTGGAAATAAGGATGGTGAGATTTCATCTCACATACTTTGGACAAGTCCCTGGGGAAGGACATCGTGCTTGGTAAAGTAAAGGATCAGTGAAAAAGAGGAAGACCCTCAAAGAGATGAATTGGCACAATGGCTGCAACAATGGGCTCAAGCATAACAACAATTGTGAGGATGGCGCAGGACCGTGCAGTGTTTCTTTCTGTTGTACACAGGGTTACTATGAGTTGGAAATGACTCGATAGCACCTAACAATAACAACAACAACAACAGTGGGCTAATGGTTATAATGATGCATTTCAGTGCACATGTGTATCTCCAGTCTTCTCTGAAATCACACTAAAATGGTGTCAAAAGAATAAAGAAGGTCAACAAGAATTAGAGAGGAGTTGACACCAAATAAGAATTGGCAATGAAAATTTGGAAGATAGAACTCTGTAGATGACTTATAAGAGCAAAGAAAGCTGAAACCTAATGGTATATGTACAAAGAGGGAGATCAACAAGAAGGAAAAAACCACCATAGATTCACAGAAGGCAACACATATCTTTGAAGAAGGGTGAGGATGAGGCTGAAGCAAAACCATTGGTTAACGGTCTGTACAAAGAACTGTGTATCAATTGGCTGTTATTGGATAACAAACCATCCCAAAGGTAGTGGCTTAAAACAACAGGTATTATTTAGCTCACTGGTATGCTGGTTGCCTGGGGGCTGGCTGTAGGACAGCCTCACTTACGTATCTGCAGTGATCTGCCAGGTTAGGTAGATGGCTTTGCTGATTTTGGTTGGGCTCTCTCCTGTTTATGAGATTTTGGCTGGTACAACTGGGCTGACTCAGCTCTGGTCTGTGTGGGTCTCTTATCCTCCAAAGGATTTGTTGTTGTTGTTAGGTGCTGTTGAATTGGTTCTGACTCCTAGTGTCCCTATGTACAGCAGAATGAAACACTGCTCGATTTTGCACCATGCTCATAATCATTGTTATGCTTGAGCCCATTGTTGCAGCCACTGTGTCAATCCATCTATTGAGGGTCTTCCTCTTTTTTGCTGATCGTCTGCTTTACCAAGCATGATGTCCTTCCCCAGGGACTGGTCCCTCCAGATAGCATGTCCAAAGTATGTGAGATGAAGTCTCGCCATCCTCACTTCTAAGGAGCATTCTGACTGTACTTCTTCCAAGACAGATTTATTTGTTCTTTTGGCAGTCCATGGTATATTCAATATTCTTCACCAACAACACAATTCGAAGGCATCAAATCTTTTTCAGTCTTCCTTATTCATTGTCCAGCTTTCACATGCATATAAGGCGATTGAAAACACCATGGCTTGGGTCAGTCACATCTTAGTTCTTAAAGTGACATCTTTGCTTTTTACACTTTAAAGAGGTCTTTTGCAGCAGATTTGCCCAATACAATGCGTTGTTTGATTTCTTAACTGCTGCTACCACGGATGTTGAATATGAATCCAAGAAAAATGAAACCTTTGACAACTTCAACTTTGATCTTTTCTCTGTTTATCATGATGTTGTTTATTTTCCCAGTTGTGAGGATTTTTGTTTTCTTTATGTTGAAGTGTAATCCATACTGAAGGCTGTAGTCTTTGATTTTCATCAATAAGTGCTTCAAGTCCTTTTCACTTTTCAGCAAGGAAGGTTATGTCATCTCTGTATTGCAGTTTGTTAATGAGTCTTTCTCCAATCCTGATACAGCATTCTTCTTCATATATTCCAGCTTCTTAGATTATCTGCTCAGCACACAGCTTGAATAAGTATATTGAAAGGATACAACCCTGATGCATACCTTTCCTAATTTTAAACCAAGCAGTATCCCCTACCTCTGTTGGAAAGACTGCCTCTCGGTCTATGTACAGGTTTCTCATAAGCAAGATTAAGTGTTCTGGAATTGCCATTCTTCCCAATGTTTTCCATAATTTGTTATGATCCAAAGAGTTAACCAAAGCTTATTCCTTACTAAGAAGCAGGAGTCCTAAGAGAGTGACTAGAAGCATGAAAAGCTTATTGATGTCCATGTTCCAATTAAAAACCAAACCAAATCCATTGCTATCGAGTTAATTCCAACTCATAGCAACCCCATAGGACAGCGTAGAACTGTCCCATAGGGTTTCCAAGGAGCAGCTGGTGGATTTGGACTGCTGACCTTTTGGTTAGCAGCCGTAGCTGTTAACCTCTGTGTCACAGGGCTCTGATTGGCATACCATTATTTCTGCCATATTCTATTAGCCAAAGCAAGTCACAAGACAAGCCCAGATTCAAAAGTTGGGGAAATAACTACATCTTCATGGAAGGAGTTACAAAGTTACATTGCAAAGGGTGTGGCTGCAGAGAGGAAAGGAATCTTGTGGCCATTTTTGCTACATATTACAAAGAAACCCTCAGATTATTTTCCCTACTCTCCCTCCATAACTAGAATTGGATACAATTAAAATCTAAAAAAAAAAAAAATCCTCAAATATAAAAAATAAAATTAGAAATTAAATACCTGATAAAAGAATTTTGAAACTTTTACTGAAAAGGTTGAAAAATAAAGTTGAGAAAATCATTCCGTGTATGTTTTCCTTTGCTGCATAACATATCCCCACAAACCTAGCAGCTTTTATAACACACATTTTTTTTGATCTTACAGTTTCTATAGATTAGGAGTCCAAGAATGTAGCTTAGCAAGGTTCTCTGCTTCAGAGTCTCACAAGGCTGCAATTCAGGTTTCAGGTGGGGCTCTGGTCTCATCAGAGGCTTAACTGGGAAAAGATTTGCTTCCAACCTCACACAGATTGTTGGCAGAATTCATTTCCTTGTGGCTGAGTAACTGTGAGTCCCAGCTTTTTTGCTGGGTGTCGGCAGTTCCAAGAGCCTACCTGTAGTTCCTAGTGGCTATTCACAGTTTTTTGCCATGAGTGCATTTTCAACATGGCTGCTCAATTCATCAAACCAGCAAGGATAATCTCTCATCTCAGTCTGCTAAGACAGTCTTATACAATGTAATGTAGGTATGGGAGTGACAGCTCATCGACTTTGTTACATAACATAACAATCAAGCAATTACATCTCATCACTTTTGCTACATTTTGGTTAAAAACAAGTTAGAGGTCCTGTCCACATTCAGGAGGAGAGGCTTATACAAGGGTGTGATTCGTTGGAGGGGTTCATTAGGGTGTGTTCACCTTAATCAGAAAGCAGAAGAAAAAGACTAAAATGAGAAAACTAAAGGATCAATCAGGTGGTCCAATATCTAATTAACAGTAGCCTCAAAAAAGAAAAGAAAAGAAAATGAAAAACTGGAGGGGAGAAAATTATTAAAAAAATAAATAAATAAAGCAAGAAAATTTCCAAGAATGAAAGAAAATGAAATTTCAGATTTAAAGTATCCACTCAGTCCCCCTGGTGGCATAGTGTTTATGAGCTACAGCCCCTAACCAAAAGTTCAGAAGTTAGAATCCACCAGGCACTCCCTGGAAACTGTATGGGGCAGTGCTACTCTGTCCTATAGGGCCGCTTTGAGTCAGAATCGACTCGATGGCAACAGGTTTGGTTTTTTTTGGTTTTACTCAGTCCCCAGCACATTAATGAGAAGGAGACCTAAAACAAACACATCGTTTCAGAAACTGGCGATAGAGAGAAGATGCTTAAAAATTCCAGAAAGAAAAGAAAAAAATCAAATCATATATAAAGGATCAGAATTGAGCATGGCATTAGATTTCTCAACAAGAAATCTTAAATCTAGGGTATAATGGAGAAATGTCTTCCATGTTCTGAGGAAAAATTATTTCCAACATGGAATTCAAGAGCAACTGAATTATTTTTTCTAAGGAAGGTTACAATAGTGTCATTTTTTTTTTTACAAGCAAGTTTTAAGGTAATTGACCTCATGTATATTCTTTCTCAGGAAAATACTAGAGATGTTTGCCACTCGGAGAAGAAAGTAAACCCAGAAAAACGAAGATATGAGATATAGGAAAGAGAGGCAGCAACATAGGACCCTGAGAGGTTAAAGGAATTCCCAGGACGACACTGAAGAGATGTCTTAAAACAACAGTTGTGTAGTAGGCCAATACTACACATCCAGATTGGAGTGGGAGGACAGTGAACTCTGGGATGAATATCTACAAGAAAAGAAAAAATGAAACCAATAGATTACTTAATGTTTTTATAATATTGAAAGGAATTTTACAGCTTTGCTGAAGAACTCAAGAGATGAGTTGTGTAGAAAAAGAATTACCTAGAAAAAGAATCAAGGCCCCATCTACACACACAGACACAACTCAAAAAACAAAAACTTGAGGCAATTATTAACTCTAGGAAAAACAAAAGGTTGTACAGAAAAGGGATTGTAATTATAGACTAAGGAGTCCTGATGGTTCAGTGGTTAAGCACGCCTTGCTAACCGAAAGTTTGGCAGTTTGAACCCACCACTCACTCTGCGGGAGAAAGATGTGGCAATCTGCTTCTATAAAGATTACAGCCTTGAAAACTCTTTGGGGCAGTTTTACTCTGTCCTGCAGGGTTGCTATGAGTAGGAATCAACTCCACTGCAATGGGTAGTTATTGTATATCATTATACTCATCTTTGGACAATATTCACATATTTGTGATAAAATATTGATTTAGTAAAAGATTGTGGTAGATGTATTTTGGAAAGATAGAAGAGGAAAAGGGGAAGTATTTTCATGCTTATGTGTATGGTGTGAGACAGCTAAATTCTTATCTCCCCTTGGAAGTAGTTTATATCAAGAAACAGATTACACATATTATTAGTTGCCTCTGGAGAGTAGAACTCTAAATAAGGAAGAGTGGCTCAGAGCATTGCTGTTTTTTGTTAAAGCCTCGCAGTACTACTTGACTATTTTTTTTAAGCAGTTTTATTAGAATATAATTTATATTCCATGTAATTCATTCATGATAGAACTGTGTGATGATTTGAAACACTGGGAAATGCTTCTTCCCATTGTGAAGTCCTTAGATTACTGTGGAGCTGGCAGTACTAAGGTTTTCAGTACGATACTCAATATCTAATGGCATTACCATAAGGATTTTATTTATCATTAAAGAAATTCCATTTTGGAAGTAAATGTTCTTAGGAAAAAAACTGTTTCCTATGCCTCACTCCAAAAACATTTCTACACTTTTCTTAGACATTATCATTTATTTCATCACTGCAAAAATAAATGAGAAGCAAATGAAAATGGATTATAAAATTTACTTTATGAGGAAAGGGGATCAAATATTATTTTTCTAATTAACAAAATTTTACAAGTCATTTACAGATTATTAACACTGTCCCCCCCCCTTCATAATTATAATTTTCAAAAAGGAGGGTGGATTGGGGAGTTGGGAGAAGAGGAAGAAAATAGGCGGAAATTAAATGTCTTGGGCGTAGAAATCACTGTTCCCTATCCTTCCAACAAGAATTGAGTTCTTTCTCCTAAATGATTTTCCAGCGTACTATCTTAAATATTATTTAAATTTTTTTTTGAAAAAGGAACTCTCATTTCTCTGGATATACTTGCCAATCAAAAATCCAATGAAATGTATATTTTAGGCCAAAGGAAAAGAAAATCGGTGTTGTTTCCATTATATTGGTGGCGGAACTCAGTAGATTTCAAATAAATCTTTTTTTTTCTAATGCAAAATTTTATTGCAAAGCTTTATGCCTAAAATCTAGGCACTCACACGCCAGGATTTCTACTAATGAGTCCCACATGTTAGACTCAATAACTTCAGCTGCAGGGTAGAGGATATTGTGTTAAAGCCATTCAGATAATAAATAGCTATCTAGGTCTATTTCAGCTGGAGCAAGTCAACTGTATTGAATGTGAGTGAAACATTAATTCTTTATAAGAACATACCCGATTGGCAGACATTTCGACATGTAATATACATTAGTTCACCATTCTGCCCCCACGGAATCATTTTAGCCTTTGCTAGAGTCTGCACTTATGTGTTTGCCTTTGTCCAATCTCCCGAATCTGTCTTTGGGGTATCACTTACATGTACTTACAAAACATATATTTTTAAACAGACACATGAATGAGAATGGTTCTAGTTTTTCAAGTGTTAGTTTGTCATTATTTCTGTTGGTTCTGCAAATACCACATGGCTTTCTCTCTCTCTCTGGGAGTGTTCCTGCGCTCCCCTTCCCTGTCTTTGGACTTTGACAGCTTTCCCCTCCTCTTTCTTGTCTAAAGTCTTATAAAAACAGAGAAAAGAGAATATTACATGTGAGTATTGGACACAAAGGACAACTGGGGCTTGTTTTGGCTCCAGAATTTAAAAAAAAAAATTTTTTTTTTTTCAAGAAATGAAAGCGTGAGGCAGCTCTTTCTCAGAGAGGGCTGCCCCGCTGTAGAGGTTATTCTCATGGGATGAAGTCTTGCTTTTGAAAGCCAGCTTTGAGAAGCAGCAACAGGAAATGCAGAAAGGAATAAATCTGTCAGACTCATTTTCCTTTCTGTTTTACAGCAGAGTTGTTTTTGTTATTTTTCCCCTCCTCCTCTTGGATGGGAGCCAAACTTCCCTGTGACCTGTATGAATCCCTTAACCAGAAACAGTCAGGAGGCAGAGAACGCCATGTTCTCCAAGCTCTGGCCGAGACACCTCACTTTCTCTAGTTCTAGTGATGAAGGGAATTTCAGACTTTCATCATGCAGTTACCTCATTATATCGCATTTCGATGATATTTTTTGTCACACAGACTAAACTAACTCCATTTTACACACACACACATGCACGCACGCATCCATGCCCACGCACACACACAAGAACGTTCCTTGTGGCCACCTGGGACCTATATAAAGAGAATTTACTAAGTGCTAGTAAGAGTGTGTATATGCTTTATATACATTAACACTAAATTTAAAAACAACTCCAGAAAAATAAGTATGCCCCCTTTTTAAGAAAACTAAGGTTTAAGGTTTGGGGTGGTTATGGGGCTTGCTTAAATTCCTAATAGTAAGCGCTTGAGCTGGGATTCTATGAAGTCTCTAGAGACCCAAACTCTGCCTTCTTTTCTCTCAATTAGTGGTTTTTAAACCAGTCTCCAAGGAACTCTTGGGGCCACGCTGCCCAGGAGGGAGAGGTGGGAGAGGTCAAGGGAGAGGTCAAGCAGGGCTTCAGCCCACCCCCGTCCTTAACCCTTCCCTCCAGAACCACACAGACACTAAAAAAAAAAAAAAAAAAATTTTTTTTTTTTTTTTTTAGGTAGGGCTTATTTGTTTTATTTGTTTATGCTTCAGTGTGAGAGTTTGGAGGACAATGGGTTCCAAGTCCTCCCCTCTCCCTATTTTTAACCCCTGTGCTACCCCATGCTCAGCAATAACTGACCTAGTTTCAGCATGGAGTAGATCTTTGCCTTTCACAGGATAAAGTCTTTGAAGTTTCTTTCATTAGTTAGTAACTCTCTGGTCATTTGAAATTTTGTTGAATCACAAATTTGAATTTCAGGTGCTGGGTCTTGGGAGCTAGTTCATTAGTTAGTGAAAGGGACTAACATATAGCCTCAGTATCTCATCTTGGCTTTGTTATTCCTGTTATGCTGGTCAGCTGGTGTTATCTTGGTTTTAGGTCAGGGGTCGGCAGTTTTTTTCTGTGAAGGACCAGATAGTAAGTATTTCAGACTTCGCAGGTCACATTGGGTCTCTGTTGCATATTCTTTGCTTTTTTTTTTTTTTTTTAATAACCTTTAAAAATGTAAAAATCATTTTTAGCTGGAGGGCCTTAAAAAAACAGACCAAGCCGGCCAGATTTGGCCATGGCCATAGTTTGTCCACCCGTTTTAGGTAATACTATTCTTACTTTGGAAACCCTGGTGGTGTAGTGGTTAAGTGCTGCAGCTGCTAACCAAAAGGTCAGCAGTTCAAATCTACCAGATGCTCCTTGGAAACTCTATGGGGCAGTTCTACTCTGTCCTTTAGGGTTGCTATGTGTTGGAATCGACTTGATGGCAATGTGTTTGGTTTGTTTTTGGTTATTCTTACTTTGGAGCCCCTAGCTGGTACAAACAGGTAAACTGTTTGGCTGCTAAATAAAAGGGTGAATGTTTGAGTCTACCCAGAGGCTCCTCAAAAGGAAGGCCTGGCCATCTACTTCCAGTGGTGCACAGTTCTGCTCGGATACACGTGGGATCTCCATGAGTTGTAGCTGCAATGGCTGTCTTTCGTCCTCCACTCTTGGGTGTGTGTAATCTCTCTGTCTCTGTGTATCTCTAATCCTGGATTTTTAAGCCCCACAGCACATTAGAATCACCTGAGAGGCTTAAAAAGTACTGATTTCTGACCTCCACCTTAGACCAATTAGATCTGAATTTTTCAATATGGAACACTGGCATTTTTTTTGGTAAGTTTCTCAATGATTCAAATATGTGGCCAGGATTGAGCATAGCTGCACTGAGCACCTTGGGTATACCTTTGTATTCTAACTATTACTTTTATTTTCAAAATTATTAAGATATTTTACACATAATCTATTCTAGTTGTTTTTATACCCCAATCATTGTTCAGAGGTTCAAAACATGTATTCCTGGTTCTCATTGGCTTGAAGGATTGAGTATAATTGTGAGATTAATAGATGCTTGTTTTTCCCACCACATATTATGATTAAACAGTAATGTTTAGCACGCAATCGTTGTTAGCTGCCTTCGAGTCAGCCCCCATCTCGTGGTGACCCTGTGCTCAACAGGATGGAAATGTGGTGATCCATAGGGTTTTCAGTGGCTGATATGCAGAAGTAGATTGCCAGGCCTTTCTCGTTGAGTCCATTTTTGCCTGGAAGCTCCGCTGAAACCTGTTCAGTATCATAGCAACATGTAAGCCTCCAATGACAGGCAGGTTGGTGGCTGTGCATGAGGTGCACTGGCTGGGAATTGAACCCGAGCCTCCTGCATGGAAGGCAAGAGTTCTACCACGGAACGACCACTGTCCTCAAGGCTTAACGTAGTGGCTTTAAAACTGTTTTAGAAACAGTAACAGAAAATCCTTTTCTTCAGAAAAACTGAAAGTCTGATCTTTAAGCCTCTGCCCGCCTCAGTCCTCGCAGTGGCCCTGAGGTCCTGGAGAGATACTCCAGGGATCCGTGGAGTACACCTTGAAAACCACTGTTTTAAGGACCAGAGACACAGGAAGAGTTCAGATCAGACCAGAATCCTCTTCTGTGAAGAGTTGAAGGCTGCAGTGAACAGCGCCCCCTGTATTTTGTCTACCACGATCTGCCATGCTTCTGGGAGAGTGCTGCTGTTGCTCCCTGTCCTGTTTTCCCCTTTGTGACCCTTGGACACCCTGTGAGGCATTCAGGTTTGTTAAAAGCGATGACTAACCATGAGTGCTTTTAGGAAACCTAAATCTCGAGAGAGTAGGCTTCAAAGCGGTATGTCACTTTCAAATGATATAACCTTTATAATATGTACGTGACTGAAGACTATAAGTTTTCCTCCTAATATATTGATTTTTTACTTTAGCCTTCTACATTCAGGCTGACATATTGATCTTCTAAGACTCTGGGTACTTTGTAGCAAAGAGTGTAATTATTCTCAAAGGTTAGGTGGCACTGATAATCATGTCCTGTGGAAGGCTGGAAGGATTAGCACCAACCCCACATTAACTAAAGAAACAAGGGCCACTGGGTTGGTAAAACCGATGTCAAAGAGGTTAATACCACTTTACCCAGCAGGTTCACACACAGGCCTGTCTACTTAACGGACCAGTGCTAGCAACTGTCGCACTGAGAGAAAACAGAAACAACACCTAGGTTCCAACCTGAATGTTTTGATCTAGTTTGTTGCATAGCGCCCAGGGTTTAAGAGCTTGCAAGCAGCCATCCAAGGCACAGCTGGTTTCTGTTCACCTGGAAGAATGGAGGAAGAATAGGAGGAGATTGTGGAATGTGTGGCTAATTGCCTTTAGGAACAACTGCCTCCTTTGTCATAAGACGAGAACTGGATGGTGCCTGGCTACCATTACTGACCATTTGATCAAAGATTCTGTGGAAGGATCAGGATCAAAAGGGAGTAAATGCAGAACAAAATTTCAAATTCTCATGGACTCCAGGCTTCCAGGAGACATGGAGGGTAGACGAACCTCTGAAACTATTGCCCTGAGATAACCTTTAAACCTTAAACCAAAAATATCCCCTGCAATCTTCTTAAAATCAAACAATAGTTTAGCTTGTCTAATAAAAAAGGTCTGCCTTGAGCATTATGTTCTTTTAAAAGCTATCTATAAGAAGCCCTGATGGTGCAGTGTTTAAAGTGCTCATCTGCTAACCAGAAGGTCAGCAGTTCAAACCCACCAGCTGCTTTGTGGGAGAAAGATGTAACAGTCTGCTTCTGTAAAGATTTACAGCCTTGGAAACCCTATGGGGCAGTTCTACTCTGTCGCTATGATTCAGAATTGACTTGACACCGATAGGTTTGTTTTGGTTACTATATGGGGTCAAATTGATAATAGCAACTCGAAAGATTAGATAGGAACCTTAGGGGGCAGTGAATTTATGTTAATGGGGAGGAACAACTCAGAAAAGGATGGTGAGAATGATTGTACAAATTGAAGAATGTCATCGGCGTCACTAAATGGTACATGTAGAAACTGTTGAATTGGTTTATGTTTTGCTGTGTATATTCTCAGTAACAAAAAAAACAAGCAAACAAGCAAAAAAAAAAACCCCAAACAAATAAACCTCATAGCTGAAGCGACTTTCTATTAACTACCATTAATGGTGTCGCTTCTCTTTGCCCTTCCTGCCAAAATGGGCTCTACCATGAGGACTCAATGATTTGCTGTCAATTATTTCCTTTTAAAATGCTTTTGTTCTTTTAGCTGCCAGTTGGAGTTATTTTCATTGCCTTTCTGCCCCATGTTGTCCCTTATTTTCTAAGGCAATGAGCAACTGACTTTGTTTATGTTGATTTGGGAAAACCTGGAACAAGCGTTGGTATGATTTTCAGGTGCAATATGCATTAAGTAACCGATTAACATCAAAATATGAAAAACGGAGATTATACGTTTCAGATGTTGAATTGGACATTCAACCTTCTCTCACAAAATCCAATTCAAATTATATTCTGATTTCATGTTTAACTTTTTGTCTATTTTCTATGTCTTCAATATTTTATTTTTTAAATTTAATTTAATTTTTGGTGAAAATATATACAACAAAATATGTTCCCGTTCAACAATTTGTACACATACTCTTCAGTGCCTTTGGTTACAGTCTTCACATTGTGTTAACAGTTTCCCTGTTTCTGCTCTACTTGTGTCATCCTCATTAATTTAGACTCACTGCCACTTCTCATCAATGCTTTAAAGTTATTGTTGTCCCTTTGGTCTTGTATAGTTTTTTTTTTTTAAGACCATAACAAATTATGGATAACACTGTGAAGAATGGAAATTCCAGAACACTTAATTACGCTCCTGAGAAACCTGTACATAGATTAGGAGGCAGTTGTTCGAACAGAACAAGGGGATACTGCGTGGTTTAATGTCAGGAAACGTGTGCATCAGGTTTGTATCCTTCCACCATACCTTTTCAGTCTGTGTGCTGAGCAAATAATCCGAGAAGCTGGACCCTATGAAGAAGAACAGGGCATCAGGATTGGAGGAAGACGGAGTAACAACCTGCATTATGCAGATGGCACAACCTTGCTTGCCGAAAGTGAAGAGGACTTGAAGCACTTACTAATGAAGATCAAAGGTTACAGCCTTCAGTATGGATTACACCTCAACAAAAAGAAAACAAAAATCCTCCCAACTGGACCAATAAGTAACATCATGATAAACAGAGAAAAGATTGAAGTTGTCAAGGATTTCATTTTACTTGGATCCACAATCAACACCCATGGAAGGAGCGGTCGAGAAATCAAAAGATGCATTGCATTGGGCAAATCTGCTGCAAAAGATCTCCTTAAAGTGTTGAAAAGCAAAGATGTCACCTTAAAGACTAAGGTGTGCTTGATGAAAGCCATGGTGTTTTCAATCACCTCCTGTGCATGTGAAAGCTGGATGATAAATAAAGAAGACCAAAGAAGAACTGGCGCCTTTGAATTGTGGTGTTGGAGAAGAATATTGAACATACCAAAGACTGCCAAAAGAAAGAACTAATTTGTCTTGGAAGAAGTACAACCAGAATGCTCCTTAGAAGGAAGGATGCTGAGACTGCATCTTACACGCTTTGGACATGTTGTCAGGAGGGATCAGTCTCTGGCGAAGGACCCTTCATACTTGGTAAAGTAGAAGGTTGGCAGAAAAGAGGAAGACCCTCGATGAGATGTATTGACACCGTGGCTGCAACAATGGGCTCAAGCATAACAACAATTGTGAGGATGGCACAGGACTGGGCAGTGTTTTGTTCTGTGGTACATAGGGTCACTATGGGTTGGAACCAACTCGACGGCACCTAACAACAACCAAACGATAACAACTTAGACATTCCTTACTTTTCGAAATAAACTTTTTTTTTTTTTAATTTAAAGATGACTTCAGGGAATAGTTTCATTTCAAGGTTTGAAGTATCTTCAACATTTAAAAAATGGAAATTCAACAAGTGTTTTATGTCATTATAGTATGTTTTCATAATAATCAATGCCAACATGGCAATCTCCTCTTTGCTTTCTTGTCTCTGGTGTATAGACCTGCCTTCACTGTACTTTCAGTGGTAATTTTAACAAAGGCAATGGCTGTGCTTACTAGTCATCATGAACTATTTTAAACACTGTACATGTGAAGCTCCTAGCCCCTTAATAGTAGCTATATTTTGAATATTTGAAAATGATTTGTGCCTAGCCCTTATTCCCTTTTAACCTTCAACACAGGCTAGGCTAAGCTATGAGGCTTGTTGCCCCGGGGAAGGAAAAGGAGATACCAAATAGAAAAAAAAGCAGTAACACTGAGTTTCTTGATTTTTTTCTGGTGGAGAGCAAAGTTCTAGAAAGCCAAGCTTTTTGAACAGAGAAATGAGACATGTACATTCCAAAGTCCTGATTTTAAATGTCAACGGTCAAGTCTATCGGAAGAAAGCAGCCCCAAAGTCATGATTAGCCCTAATGGCTGGGCAGTGACGCTGAATGCTCCCTGGAGAATTGGAGATGATATTGGGAAGCTGACAGCAGAGAGGAAGGGGAAGTATAAACCTGGCCCTTCCATGTGTGGAGGTTGGACGAGGAGGGAGACAGAGACGCGATCAGACATCCAGATGTGTCATGGTTTCCTTTCCATGAGAAGTGACAGGGCATTATTTCTCGGCAAGTTTAAATTTCCCTTTACCAGAGAGTGGGAGGTTGGTAAGCAGGATTATCTAGATTATAGAAAAATAAAGAAGCTACATTTTCTTTACATATCTCATTGTAGCATGACTAAATTGTGACTGGCCACGGCTCTATAACAAATGGAAAGAAACTACCTTAGAAATGTGTTTCAAGGACAGATAAAGATCTATATTACTCGGTGTTGATAACTTATAAAGTCAAGAGTTAGAACATCTTAAGATACTCTGTTTTTGCATCTTTCGATTTATATAAAATGAAATTGAACCAGATGTTAAGACATGGACTCCATTACCTAGCCCCTTCCTCTCCTGCCTCCTCATCTCTCCAGGTGTTCTTCATCTTTGTCCTGTGCCCAGAGAGTGGCCTGTCTTTAAGCCTGGGAAGCAGGCTTTTCACTGCAGTGACCACATTGTGGGGCCTCAAAGGAAAAAGTCCTTTTGAACACACTTAATAAATGACTCTCTGAGGCAGGACATCAGGAAAGATACCACATATCTAACAGCAGATGATAAATTCTGGTAATTTACATCCATAGGTCACTTTAAGGACATTTCTGATTTATGACTTTGAACTGAAAAAAAATCTAACTCAATTCAGGATCTTAGTAAAGCAGAAGCAAAAGAAGTAGCGCTCGTGCCTGCCATCTGGTGTCAGTAAGTGGTAAATACAACCACACCTTCAGGACTGAAAGCAATTAACTTGTCACCATGCAAGTACTAAATACAATCTTCCTGATGCCTTTTGTTAACGTTCTTAACCTCACAGAAAAACAATTCTTGGCATTTTAAGTTGTGTAATGTAAGAATCACCCTATAGATAATTTTTTTTTTTTAAATATTTTGAAGTTGGACTCTCCCCACAAAATTCATGTTTACTAATAGGCACTTGAAAACAGGAGGGACTGGAGTTTATAAAATAAAGAGAAGGGTAAGATAAGGATGATTCCTTCATGCTAGTATTTTATTTTTTACACTTTTGATTGCAATATTGTGGGAGTGAAGGAGAAAGCAAAATGAAAGTAGCAGAAATTTCCTTGGGGGTTTAGAATAAGATTTAGGTTAACAGCGCAATGATATTCAGCGTCAAACCAACCGTTCTAGTTTGCCCAGGAGTGAGGGCTGTCCCAGGACTTGGGTCTTTTAGTCCTAAAACTGGGACCGTCTTAGGTAAACTTGAATGGTTGGTCACATTAGTTCTCAAATTGAGTACACCTAAAAACCATTTAACAAAAAGTACACCAAAGAAGTAGAAGTGGTGGTTTCGAACTGGGTAAAGCAAAATGGAAAGAGGATATTTGCAAATGTTTTCCACTTTTTATTTTTATTTCATCTATTTGGGTATGTGCACTCTCAGCGTGTCTGTTGCTTTGTAGGAGTTTGAGGGAACCGCCTTCTGAAACATGAGGAAGCTGGAGGCAGGTTTGCTGTTCAGAGATACCTGGTACAGACTCCGTATTCACCTGCTAGGTGAAGACAGGGTCCTGTTGAATTTGGTTCAGGAACTGGGAGATCTTGTTATCTGTTAAATTTTCCTAAATTGAACTGCATAAGTTATTAGTATAAGCTCTTCCAGAATGGTCATATAAATTTGAGTATAAACCAATTGGCTTTTAGGAAGAATTTAGCCATTTCTCAGGCCTAGCAGAACACTGCTACGGCAATAAGTTAGCAGCGGCTGTGATCTCTGTTGGAGAAGCAAAACCAAAAAACAAACCCATTGCTGTCAAGTTGATTCTGACTCATAGTGACCCTATAAGACAGAGTAGAACTGCCCCATAGCATTTTCCAGGAGCACCTGGTGGATTCGAAGTGCTGACCTTTTGGTTAGCAGCCAAACTCTTAACCACTACTCCACCAGGGAAGCAAGGGGCCAGGAAAAGACTGCTTGAAGATACACTGCCCTGCCCCTGTCCTTAGTAACCACTGCTTTTAAATTCAGTATCTTTAGTGGTTAAGCACTTGACTACTAACCAAAAGGCCGGTGATTTGAGCCCACCCCCCACTCCGGGGGAGAAGCATGTGGCAGTTTGCTTCCATAAAAATTACAGCCTTGGATCAAATGACCATAGACTCAGGGGACATCTATGTCAATTGGCACAACTTAGTTTATAAAGACGAAATTCTGTATCCTACTTTGGTGAGTAGCGTCTGGGGTCTTAAAAGCTTGCTAGCAGCCATTGAAGATACAACTACTGGTTTCTTACCTCCCTGAGCAAAGGAGAATCAAGAAAACCAAAGACTCAAGGGAGCAATTAGTCCTGGGGACTGGTGGACCACATGAACCACAGCCCACGCAACCTCGAGACCAGAAGAACTACGTGGTGCCTGGTTACCACTACCGACCACCCTGACTGGGAACACGGTGGAGGGTCCTGGACAGAACAGAAGAAAAATTGCAGGACAAAAATTCAAATTCACAAGGAAGACCGGACTTACTGGTCTGACACAGACTGAAGGAACCCCCCAAGACTATGGCCCTACGACACCCTTCTGAACTGGAACCGGATCCATTCCTGGATACTACCCTTAAGCCAAACCATATATAAATCCATAAAATAAACAATAACACCCCAGAGGAATGTGCTTCTTAGAGAAAATTATACAAGATCAAAAGGACAACATATGCACAAGGGCAAAGATGAGAAGGCAGGAAGGGGTAGCAATTCAGGACAAAAGGAAACAGGGAACCTAGGACAGAAATGGGGGATGTGCTGGCACATTGTAAGAATGAAACCAATCTCATGGAATACTTTATGTACAAACTATCAAATGAGAAACTAATTTTCTCTGTGAACTTTCACCTAATGTACAATCAGAAGTTAAAAAAACAAAAAACCCAAAGATTACAGCCTTGGAAACCCCATGGGGCAGCTCTACTCTCTGTAGGGTTGCAACTGCCTTGATGGCAACGGGGTCATTTTGTTTGTTGGTTTTAGTACAGTGAGAACACAAAGAGTGCACATGTTTATACACGTGAGTGTGCATGCGAAAGTCTCTGTGGGTGGTGTCTCTTCTCTCCAGCTCATAACCTACTTGAACACTGCAGTGTGATAGAAGTTATAGTCGATCTGTTTTTGCTAATTAGTTCTCTTTGTTTACATCTTCTATTGTAACTGGGGGGCAGTGGTGATTCAGTGGTAGAATTCTCATCTTCCATATGGAAGACCGGGGTTTGGTTCCTGGCCAATACTCCTCATGTGTGGGTAGCCACAATCTGTTTATCAGTGGAAGCATCCGTGTTGTTATGTTGCTAAGCAGTTTTCAGCAGAGCTTCCAGACTAAGAAGAATTAGGAAGAAAGGCCTGGTGATCAAGTTCTGAAAATCAGCCAGTGAAAACCTATGGATCACAATAGTCTGATGCCCAGCTGATTATTGGGGTGGCACAGGATCTGCCAATGTTTCATTGCATTGTGCATGGGGTCGCCTTGAGTTGGGAGACAACTCAACGGCAGCTAACAACAGTGTAACTAGTTATTTCTCCAAACAGAAAGATATAAAATGAAAAGTAAGAGCTTCCTTCATACCCAGTCCTAGCTCACTTGAGATAATCACTCCTAACATTTTCTTGCATAACCTCGAGGTTTCTATGCATATAAAAGCAGATCTTTTAAAAGACAGAAAGGGAATCATACTGTGAAAACTATTCTATAACTTATTTTTCTTTTATTAGCAGTGTATGTTGAGCATCTTTCTTAATATATCTTATTTTTTTTAAGGGCCGCATTGTATTCCACAGAAACCCTGGTGGCGTAGTGGTTAAGAGCTACAGCTGCTAACCAAAAGGTCGGCAGTTTGAATCCACCAGGCGCTCCCTGGAAATTCTATGGGGCAGTTCTACTCTGTCCTGTAGGGTCACTATGAGTCTGAATCGACTTAACGGCATCGGGTTTGGCTGGAAACCCTGGTGGTATAGTGGTTAAGTGCTACGGCTGCTAACCAAAGGGTCAGCAGTTTGAATCTACCAGCTACTTCTTGGAAACTCTATGGGGCAGTTTTACTCTGTCCTATAGGATTGCTATGAGTTGGAATCGACTTGACGGCACTGGGTTTGGTTTTATTTTTATTGTATTCCACTGTGTGACTGTCCTCTATTTTTTCATCAGTCTCCTACTGATAGACTTTAAGGTGGTTTCCAACATTCTATATACTTATGAATAAAATTGCAGTGAATATCATTGTGCACAGATCATTTAACATATATATTAGACTATTTGTAATATTTGAAAACAGAAATTCTGGGTCAAAAGATACATGCATTTGTAATTTCCATAGATACTGCCAAATACTCTTCACAGAGACTATATAGATTTATACTATGACCAGTAATATCTGCGAGGAACTGTTTTCCTACACTTTCACTCATATACTTTTATTAAAGTTTTGTTCTTTTCAAATTTAATAGGTAAAAAAATAGTATTCTATTATAACTTTTAAAAATCAAATTTATTGAGGTTGAATTTATTTACAATAAAATGCATCCATTTTAATTGTACATTTCAATGAGTTTTGCAAAATTTATATCCCTGTGTAACCATTAATAAAATCAAAATATAGAACATTTACATCATCCCCAAAAGTTCCTTTGTGCCCTATCCCATTCAACACCGCTTACCATCCACCCCAGCTCCAGACAACAATTGATCTGCTTTCAGACACCATTGATAGATTTATCTTATTGTAGAGTTTCATATAAATGGAATCATACATCATATACCCCTTTTTGTCTGGCTTCTTTCATGCAGCATGGTGTTTTTGAGACTCATATATGTTATTGTGTGTATAAGTATTTATTACTTTTTATTACCTGCTAAGTATTACATCTGATGGATATACTTATCAATTCACCTTCTGCCAAACATTTGATTTGTTTCCAGTTTTTGATTATTGTTGGAAAAGTTGCTACAGCATTCATGTACTCGTCTTGTGTGTGTATATGCTTTTATTTGTCTTGGAGTAGTGTTGCCAGGTCCTATAAGTGGATGTATAACTTTATCATAAACTGTTTTCCAAGGTGGTTGTACCACTCTGACCAATAGCATATGACAGTTCCAGTTGCTCCATATGCTCACCCAAACTTGGTATGTCAGTCTTTTTAATTTAGTAATTCTAAAGATGTGTAGTAGTATCTCACTGTAATTTTAATATGAATTTACTGATGACTAATTATCCATATGCCTTTAAAGAAGACCAGTTAATATGACTATTATTCAAATGTATGCACCAACCACTAAGTCCAAAGATGAAGAAACTGAAGATTTTTACCAACTTCTGCAGTCTGAAATTGATTGAGCATGCAATCAGGATGCATTGATTACTGGTCATTGGAATGTCAAAGTTGGAGACAAAGAAGAAAATCAGTAGTTGGAAAATATGGCCTTGGTGATAGAGATGATGCCAGAGATCACACGATAGAATTTTGCAAGACCAACGATTTCTTCACTGCAGATATCTTATTTCACCAGCATAAGCGGCGACTATAGACATGGAACTCGTCAGAAGGAATACACAGGAATCAAATTGACTACATCTGTGGAAAGAGACAATGGAAAAGCTCAATATCATCAGTCAGAACAAGGCCAGGGGCCAACTGTGGAACAGTTCATCAATTGCTCATATGCAAGTTCAAATTTAGAAAATTAGAACAAGTCCACAAGAGCTAATATATGACCTTGAATATATTCTACCTGAATTTAGAGATCATCTCAAGAATAGGTTTGATGTGTTGAACACTAATGACCAAAGACCAGACACGTTGTGGAATGATATCAAGGACATCATAAGTGAAGAAAGCAAGAGGTCATTAAAAAGACAGGAAAGAAAGAAAAGACCAAAATGGATTTTGGAAGAGACTCTGCAACCCGCTCTTGTACATCAAATAGCTGAAGCAAAAGGGAGAAATGGTGATGTAAAAGAACTGAACAGAAGATTTCAATAGGTGGCTCAAGAAGACAAAGTAAAGTATTATAATGACATGTGCAAAGAGCTGGAGATAGAAAACCAAGAGGGAAGAACACGTTCAGCAATTCTCAAGCTGAAAGAGCTGAAGAAAAAAATTCGAGCCTCGACTTCCACTATTGAAGGATTCTATGGGGAAAATATTAAATGACGCAGGAAGCAGCAAAAGAAGATGGAAAGAATAAACGAAGTCACTATACCAAAAAGAATTGGTTGATGTTCATCCATTTCAGGAGGTAGCATATGATCAAGAACCAACGGTACTGAAGGAAGAATTCCAAGCTGCACTGAAGGCATTGGCAAAAAACAAGGCTCCAGGAATTGACAGAATTATCAATTGAGATGTTTCAACAAAACGATGTAGCACTGGAAGTGCTCACTCGTCTATGCCAAGAAATTGGGGAGACAGCTACCTGGCCATCCAGCTGAAAGAGATCCATATTTATGCCTAGTCCCAAGAAAGGCGATTCCACACAAATATGGAAATTATCAAACAATATCATTAATATCACAATCGAGTAAAATTTTGCTGAAGATCATTCAAAAGTGGCTGCAGCAGTATATCGACAGGGAACTGCCAGATATTCAAGCCAGATTCAGAAGAGAACATGGAACCAGGGATATCACTGCTGATGTCAGATGGATCCTGGCTCAAAGCAGAAAATACCAGAAAATGTTTACCTGTGCTTTATTGACTATGCAAAGGCATGCGACTGTGTGGATCATAACAAATTATGGATACCATAGTGAAGAATGGGAATTCTAAAACACATAATTGTGCTCATGGGGGAACCTGTAGAAAGACCAAAAGGCAGTTGTTCAAATAGAATAAGGTGATATGCATCAGGGTTGTATCCTTTACTACAGTTATTTAATCTGTATGCTGAACAGGTGATTTGAGAAGTGAAGCTGAAGTATATGAAGAAGAATGTGGCATCAAAATTGGAGGAAGACTCATTAACAACCTATGATATGCAGATGACACAATCTTGCTTGCTGAAAGTGAAGAGGACCTGAGGCACTTATTGATGAAGATCAAAGAGTATAGCCTTCAGTTGCACCTCAACATAAAGAAAACAAAAATGCTTACAACTGGACCAATAAGCAACATCATGATAAATGAAGAAAAGATTGAAGTTGTCAAGTATTTCATTTTACTTGGATCCGTAATCAACGCCATGGAAGCAGCAGTCAAGAAATCAAGTGATGTATTGCATTGGGCGAATCTGCTGCAAAAGATATCTTTAAAGTGTTAAAAAGCAAGAATGTCATTTTGGGGACTAGGGGGTGCTTGACCCAAGCTGTGGTATTTTTAATTGCCTCGTATGCATGTGAAAGCTGGACAATGAATAAAGAAGACTGAGGAAGAATTGATGCCTTTGAATTATGGTGTTGGGCTGCCAGAAGAATAAACAAATCTGTTTTGGAAGACGTACAGCCAGAATGCTCCTTAGAAGAGAGGATGAAGAGACTTTGTTTTATGCACTTTGAACATGTTGTCTGAAGGGACCAGTCCCTGAAGAAGGAAATCATGCTTGGTAAAGTAGAGGGTCAGCAAAAAGAGGAAGACCATCAATGAGTTGGATTGACATAGTGGCTGCAACAATGGGCTCAAACATAGCAATGATTGTGAGGTTGGTGAAGGACTGGGCAGTGGTTCTTTCTGTTGTACATAGATGGGGCTGCTATAAGTCAAAATGGACTCAACGGCACCTAACAACAACAACGATGATGTTGCATATCTTTTCATGTGTTTATTGGTTATTCATAGATCTACTTGTGTACTGAGTTTGTTTAAATTTTGCCCTGGATTGTTGTTTCTTATTTGTTGTGTTATAAGAGCTGTTTGGATATTCTGGATACAAGTCCTTTGTCATATACGTGTATTTTCTCCCAGTCTGTAGCTTGCCTTTTCATTTTCTTAAAAATACCTTTTTCATGGAGGTGAAATTCATGTAACATTAAATTTAAGAACATCTTCTGAAAAAGACAATTTTTAATTTTAATGAAGTACAATTTTCCAATTTTTTTTTCTTTTATGGTTTGCACTTTTTGTTTCCTATACGAAAAGTTTTTGTCTCCCCTAAGGTCATGGACAATTTCTTCAATGTTTTCTTGTAGCTTTTATGTTTGAGTCTAAGATAATTTCAAGGTAATTTTTTGTGTACCGCATAAAGTAAAGGCCAAGGTTTTCTTTCTCCCCTACCCCCTCAAGAGTATCTACTTGCTTCAGCACCATTTGTTGACAAAACTTTGTTTTCACCATTGACTTGGCACCTTTGTGGAAAACCAGTAGACAATGTAAGCCTGGGTCTCTTTCTGAGTTCTATTCGGTTCTACTGATCATTGGTCTGTTCTTATGCTAATAACACACCGTGTGATTATCCTAATTCTATGGTAAGTCTGGAAAACCTGGTGGCGTAGGGATTAAGACTTTGGCTGCCAACCAAAAGGTCAGCGGTTTGAATCTACCAGGCACTCATTGGAAACCATATAGGGGAGTTCTACTCTGTCCTATATGGTCACTATGAGTTGGAATCGACTCGACTGCAATGTGTTTGGTTTTGGTTTTTATGGTAAGTCAAATACATTCAATCCTTCAACTTCTTACTTTTAAATTGTTTTGGCAATTATAGGTTCTTTAAATTTTCATATAAGTTTTAGAATCAGCTTGTAAGCATCTACAAAAAAGCCTGCCAGGATTCATCTTACAATTTTGGAAGATTCAAGAGAATATTGAGTCTTCCAATCCATGAACAGGGTATTTCTCCATTTCTTTAGGTCTTTAAATCCTGTCAGCAGTGTTTTGTAGTTTTCATTGTACAGTTATTGCACATATTTCTTAAACATAGCTCCAAATATGTCATTTTTTTGATGCTACTTTTAATAATACTTTTTGGTGATTGTCCTTTCCTTGTATTTAAAGAAAAATATGGTTTATTTTGTATATTTAGCTTACATCCTGTGATATAAGGTACTGCTATAAACTTAGCAGTATTTTTGTGATTCATTAAGATTCTACACACATATACATGTTGTCTGCAAATAAAGACAGTTTTGCTTTTCAATCTGTATGACTTTCATTTCTTTTTCTTGCTTTATTGCAATGAAAAGGAAACTCCACTACAATGTTGAATAAAGGAGGTGAGAATGGACATCCTTACCTTATTCCTAATCTTTGGGAGAACGTATTGTCTTTCACCATTTAGTGTGATGTCAGCTATGGTTTTCATAGGTCTCCTTTATCAGGTGGAATTTCCCTTTTATTATTTGTTTAGTGAGAGTTTTATTATTATTAATTATGAAGGGATATAAAACTTGGTCAAATAATTTTCCTCCATCCAACAAGATTTATCCTATGGTGATTCTTACTTATTTTGTCAATATAGTGAATTACTTTGATAGATCTTATAATACTAAACCGATCTTCTCTCCATGGGATAAACTCTACTTGGTCATGATATGTTATCCTTTGGATATATTTCTGGATTTGTTTTGCTAGTATTTTGCTAAAGATGGCATCTATGTCCATGAAGGATACTGGTTGGTTATGTTCTTTACTTATAAAGTCTTTACCTGGTTTTGGTATTGGAGTAATGTTGACATTATACTGTGTTTGTAAAAGCTTCCTCTTTATTTTTCTGGGAGATTTTTGTATAGGATTGTATTATTGATTCTGGAACTATTTTATGGAATTAACAAGTGCAACCATCTAGACCTGGAGTTTTCTTAGTAGGAAGAATTTTTTTTTTTTTTAACTATTAAATCAGTTAATACTATAGTGTTATTTAGATTTTCTCATTTTTCTTGTGTGGACTTTGGTAGTTTGTATCTTTCTAGGAATTTGTTTATCTTATCAGTCCTAGCCTGCTAGGGCTGCCATAATGGAAATACCACAAGTGGGTGGCCTTAAAAAACAGAAATTTATTTTCTCACAGTTTAGGAGGCTAAATGTCCCAACCAGGGTCTTGGCTGTGTTGATTTCTTCTGTGGGCCTGTCTTCTAGTTTCTTTCTTTTTTAATTTTTTAATAGTCATTCATTATTTTTTCTTTTTTTGATTGTACGTAAGGTGAAGGTTTACAGAGCAAATTAGTTTCTCATTAAATAATTAGTACACATATTGTTTTGTGACATTGGTTGCCAACCCCATGACATGTCAACACTCTCCCCTTCTCAGCCTTGGCTTCTACTTTACTGGCTTTCCTGTCTCCTCCTGCCTTCTCATTCCTGTTCCTGAGCTGGTGTGCCCATTTGGTCTCATTTTGATTTATGGGCCTGTCTAATCTTCGGCTGTAGTGTGAACCTCAGGAATGATTTTGGTACTGAGTTTAAAGGCTCTCTTCTAGTTTCTGATGACTGCTGGCAATCCTTGGCATTCCTTGGTGGTCCTTGGCCTCTGCCTTTCCCTTGTGTGTATCAATTCTGCTCTTTTTGTAACTCAGAAATGAGTAGGTTTGTGACCCACCATACTCTGGTATGACCTCATTAACATAACAAAAGAAAAACACTATTTCCAAACAGGATCACATCCACAGATACAAGGGCCAGGACTTCAATATATATTTCATTGTTGTTGTTAGGTGTCGTCGAGTTTGTTCTGACTCATAGTGACCCCATGTACAACAGAAGGAAATGCTGCCCGGTCCTGTGCCATCCTCATATTTGTTGCTATGTTTGAGCCCATTTCGGAGCCACTGTGTCCCTTTGAGTGCCTTCCAACCCAAGGGGCTCATCTTCTAGCACTGTATCAGACAATGTTCAGCTGCTATCCATAAGGATTTACTGGTCAGTTTTTTTCAGAACTAGACTGCCAGGCTTTTCTTCCTAGTCTGTTTTAGTCTGGAAGCTTGCTAAAGCCTGCCCACCATGGATGACCCTGCTGGTATTTGAAATACCAGTGGCATAGCTGCCAGCATCACAGTAACACACAAGCCACCACGTATGACAAACTGACAGACTAGTGGTGGATATATATTTTGAGGGGACAGAATTCAATCCATAACATCATCTAAGTCCTTGAATTTATTGGCTTAAGTTGTTTGTAAAAATCCTGTATTATTTGTTTAATGTCTACAGAATATTTGATTTCTAGTATTGGTAATTTGTGTTTTCCCTCTTTTCCAGACAAGTCTAGCTACAAGTTTATCAGTTTTTAAAAAAGTATTATCGTGGTAAAATATCTATAACATAAATTTTGCCATTTCAACCATTTTTCAGTGTACACCTTGGTGGCATTAATTACATTCATAATGTTGTGCAACTGTTACCGCTACCTGTTTCCAAAACGTATTCATCACCCCAAAGAGAAACTTTGTACCCATTAAGCAATAACTCCACATTCTCCTCTCCCCCTAGTCCCTGGTAACTTCTGATTAACTTTCTGTCTCTACGAATTTTCCTATTCTAGGTATTTCATATAGTAGAATCATATAAAATGTGTCCTTTCATTCCTGGCTTATTTCACTTAACATGTTTTCAAGGTTTACCCTTATGGTGGTGAACTGTGTGCATAAACATACGCCAGTTGCCTCAAAATTAAAAGCAGTGAAAAGACTGCTAAGATGAGGAATCTACTCTCTGACCTGATTGGGTTGTGCACACAAGATACCTATACAGTGTTGACCGTTGAAAGCTGTTAATATTATTTAAACAGTAAACGACAAGAATGAATTACTTGTAGAAAGTAAACAGTATATGACAGGAACAGATTTGAGGTGAACATGTCCCCTAAACCCCAATGAGTATCCCACTTAGCATTGTAGGGAAAGAACCCACTTATGTCTAAAAGGGGGCCCACTCACTCTTCCCAAATTACCCATGTCGATTTCTGTGTCATCAGGTGGGCACACTGTGGAGCAGTTGTCAGCAGGTGTCTCCCTCTCTCAGCAGGTGTGTCACCAGGTCAGGTCAGGTGTAGCATGGCTGTGTTCATCTCCCTTTCTCTGTCTCTCTCTGTGGCTTTTCCTGGCCAGGTCTGGTTCCCTGCGCTTGGTGGTCTAGCTCTCAGCCAGGAGCTTTGGGATGACCCTGGGTCAGTACCAGGGTTAAGCCAGCATTATGACAGCTCTCAAGGCAAAACTTTCATGGGCAACCCCTATATGGAGCATGTCCAAGTCTCTGCTCTGTTGATGAGCCCAGCTCAGCTCTGGGGACCAACCTGCCCACCACTGCCATCTTCTTCATGGACGGACTCTGCCCACCACTGCTGTCTGGTGGTCTCATAGCTCCCGCTGTGGCACACCTGCTGTCGTTTCTCTGCCACTGGACTCTGCTGTGCTTGCTGTCGTTCTCTCTCCCTCTGCAGGTTTATCAGCTCAGTGAGTGTTACCAGCTCGGTGCTATAGCCCTTGACCTGACCTCCCACAGCTCTTCTACGAGGCTCTCAGCCAGGGCCCTGTGTCCCAAAGGACACACTTCCGCACTGGCTGTTGTCAATCAGGAAGCTCCCAAAACCTCTGTGAGATCATCTGCTTACATAGAAAAAAAAAAAAAAAAAAAAAATAGAACACTCTTTATCAATTTCAGGACATGCCTTTTATAAACCAGCTAATCCCTTAAAAAAAAAGGCAGATCATAAACCTACCAATCCTATTGGGTGGATTTGCAAGCCTCTTTCTTGGATACTAAACTGACCAATCCTTGGGCAGATTGCAGCCCACCAGTCGTTTTGGGAGAATTACAAACCCAGGGCCAGAAAGGCCATGTAAAGAAAATTCATTACACCACAGGTAGCACGTATCATAATCTTTTTCCTTTTTATGGCTAAATAATATTCCATTGTATGAATATACTGCTTTTGTTTATCCATTCATCTGTTTACGGACACTTGAGTTACTTCCATCTTTTGACTATTGCAAATAATGCTGCTGTAAACATCGGTGTGCAAATATCTATTTCATTTCCTGTTTTCAATTCTTTTGGGTATATTCACAGTAATGAAATTGCTGGGTCATATGTTAATTATAAGGAGTCCTGGTGGCACAATGCTAAGTGTTTAGCTGCTAATCAAAAGGTTGGCGGTTTGAACTTACGTAGCGGCTCCATGAGAGAAAGGCCTGGCAGACTGCTCCGGTAAAGATTACAGCCTAGAAAACCCTATGAGGCAGTTCTACTCAGTCACATATGCTCTCTGTAAATCAAATTCTACTCAATGGCATCTAACAACAACAACATAGTAATTCTGTGTTTAACTTTTTGAGGAACCACCAAACTGTTTTCCACAGCAGCTGTAACATTTTACATATTCATCAGCAATCCAGGAAGATTCCAATTTCTCCACATCTTGCCAACACTTGCTGTTCCGCACCCCCACTTTTTTTTTTTTTTTTTTTGATAATAGCTATCCTAGTGGTTGTTAGGAAACCTGGCGGTGTAGTGGTTAAGTGCTACAGCTGCTAACCAAGAGGTCGGCAGTTTGAATCCGCCAGGCGCTCCTTGGAAACTCTATGGGGCATTTCTACTGAGTCCTATAGGGTCGCTATGAGTTGGAATCAACTTGATGGCACTGGGTTTGGTTTTAGTGGTTGTTAAGTATTATCTTATTGTGGTTTTTATTTGTATTTTTCTAATGCCTGATGATACTGAACATCTTTTCCAATTTTTAATTTGGTTGTCTGTCTTTTTGTGGTTGAGTTGTAGAAATTCTTTGTATATTCTAGATATTAAACCCTTATCAGATACAAGATTTGTAAATATTTTCTCCAGTTCTGTAGGTTGTCTTTTACTTTCTTCATAATGTCCTTTGATGTACACATTTTTAATTGTGAAGGACTCCAATTTATCTATTTTTTCTTTTGTTGCTAATGCTTTTAGTGATATATCTAAGAATCTATTGCCACTTCCAAGGTGATGAAGATTAACCACTCTGTATTCTTGTGTTTTATGATTTTAGCACTTCTGTTTAGGTTGTTGATCCACTTTGAGGTAATTGTTTTATATGGTGCGAGGAAAGTGTCCAACTCTATTATTTTGCATGTGGAAATCCGCTCGTTTCAGCATCGTTTGCTGAAGAGACTATTCTTTTCTCAGTGAATGGACCATTATTGAAAATCAAATCGCTATAGACATATGAGTTTATTTCTGGACTCTAACTTCTATTTCATTAGCCTATGTATCTATCTTTATGCCAGTACAACACTATTTTTATTGATGTAGATTTGTAGTAAGTTTTTGAAATTGAAAAGTGTTCTCCAAATTTATTTCAACATTGTTTTCACTCTTCAGGACTCCTTGTAATTCTGTATGAATTTAAGGATCAGCCTTACCATTTTTGCAAAGAAGACTGTTGGGATTTTGATAAGGATTGCGTTGAATCTGTGGATCACTTTGGGTAGCACTGACATCTTAACAATACTAAGTCTTCCAATCCATGAAAATGGGATTTCTTTCCATTTATGTAACCAGTTGTCATAGAGTAGACTCTAACTCATTGCAACATCATGTGCGTCACAGTAGAACTGTGCTTGCTCTTTAGGGTTTTCAATGAGTCAGTTTAGACAATCTGTGTTTTTCTAGGAATGTGTCCGTTTCATCTAGATTTTCTAATTTTTCATTGTGTTCATTTATAATCCTTTTTATTTCTGTAAGGTTGATAGGAATGCCCCCACTTTTATTCTGATTTTACTTATTTGCCTTCTTTCTTTTTAAGTTTGTCAGTCTATCCAGTGGTTTGTCCATTTTATCGATCTTTTTAAAGAATCAGTGCTCGCTTCTGTTGATTCTCTTCATTGTTTTCTATTCTCTATTTCATTTATTTCCATTTTAATCTGTAGTATTTTCTGCTTTCTGCTAGCTTTGGGTTTAGTTTGCTCTTCTTTTTCTAGTTCCTCATGGTTTAAAGTTAGATTATTGATACGAAATATTTCTTTTTTTTTAGGCATTTACAACTATAAATTTCCCTCTGAGCACTGCCTTTCTTGCAACTCATAAGTTATAGTAGGTGTGTTTTTATTTTTATTCATCTCTAAGTATTTTCTAATTACCCTTGTAATTTTTTCCTTCAAGCCATTGGTTATTTAAGAGAGTGCTGTTTAATTTTCACTTTTTCTAGTTTATCAATTTTTATGGATTTGTTTCAAAGGAACAACTTTTGGCTTTATTGATTTTTAAATTGTCTATTTCATTGCCTTACGTTTTCATTTTTATTATTGCTTTTCTTTTACTTTGAGTTTAATTTCCTCTTCTTTTACTAGCTTCTTAAGATGGAAAATTAGATAATTAGTATTAGACTTTTCAACCCTCCTTTTCTAATATAAGAATTTAAAGCTATAACTTTTTTCCTAAACATTACTTTAGCTACATACCACAGATTTTAGTATATTGTGTTTTCATTTTTATTCAGTTAAAGATGTTTTCTAATTTCCCTTGTAATTTCTTCTTTGGTCCTTGGTGATTTACTGTTGTGCTGTTTAATTTTAAAATATTTGGGGAGTTTTCCAAATATTTTTAAGTTTTATATTTCTAATTCAATTGTAGAATGCACTCTGCATGACTTCCTTTGAAAATTATTGAGACATATTTTATGGCCGGACACGTGGTCTATTTTGGTAAATGTTCCATGTACACATCAAAAAAGCATCTGTTCTGCTGATTTGGGGTATAAAAAAACCCCAAAAAGCCAAACCCATTGCTGTCAAGTCGATTCGGACTCATAGCGATCTTATACGACAGGATAGAACTGCCCCCTAGGGTTCCCAGGGAGTGGCTGCTGAATTTGAACTGCCGACCTTTTGGTGAACAGCTGAGCTCATAACGACTGCATCACCAGGGCTCCGGTTTGGTGTGTAGTGATTTATATATATCAATCAGGTTAAGTTTATTGATAGTGTTGTTTAAGTCTTCCATGTCTTTACCAATCTTCTGTGCACAATTCTATTGATTACTGAGAAAGTTTCTGTTAAAATATGCCATTATAAGTTGTGGATTTGTCTATTTCTCCTTTCAATTCTGTTAGTTTTTGCTTCAAATATTTGGAAGCTTTCCAGTGTAACTTTAATATCTTCTTAAATTATAATGTGTGAGGTTTAGAATTTAAGAAATATATTTAATAAGTAAATTTACACTAAATTCTTTATTTTTCTTGTCCATTTTTTTTCTTTTTGGTGATATTTTATGTAAGAACATTAGACCTTGGCCTGTGATGTTTGTTGCAAACTTTTTTTCTTTTGACTTCTTTATGCTTTGGTAAGCAGAAAAATTTTTATTTTTATGTAGTTGAATTTTTCAGTCTTTTAAAAAAATGACTCCTGGGCTATGGGTCATAACTGAGAAAGTCTTCTTCCACTTTGATATTTCAAAAATATATTTTGTTTTCTGTTAATTTTTTTTTCCAGTTTTTTTGCACTTATGTTTTTGGTTCATTGAGAATTTTATGATGTAAGATATAGTTCCAAGGTTATATTTTTAAATATAGTACCAAGTTTTTTCAGTGCCATCTTTTCCCTCCCGATTGAAATGATGCCTTTATTATATAACAAATTCTTGCATGTGCTTGAAACTCTTTCTATCTTTTCTGTTTAGCTTCTGAGTATGTTTAATTATATCTCAATATCTCAATTATAATTATTGCATTTAGAACATTTAATTAGGTAGATCTTGCACATTAAAAAAAGTGCATTTCTATTGTAAATTTAGCTTTTCTATTGGTTATTTTTATAAATAAAACATGTTGACTTTTGTGTACTTAGTCATTTCTCTGAATTCCATGTTGTTCATAATAGCTTTTTAGTTGATTTTCCTTGGTTTTCCATGTATATAATCCTATGGTATGTGTGATGCTTAATTTTATGTATCAACTATAACTCCCAGTGGTTTGGCCAAACAGTAGTCTAGCTGCTGTTCTGTAATGTGATATAATATAATGTGATCACTTTCTATAATGAAATGTAATGTAATCAATCAATCAGCTGAGAAGAATTTCCTTAGGGTGTGTCTGCCTCCAGAGTATAAATAGATATTTTAGCAGAACTCTCTCTCTCTCTTCACTCTGCACTCTTTCTGTCACCTGACCTATAGACCTTAGAAAGTAAGCCTGCAAGAGTCAGCCTGCTGCCTGACCTATGGATTTTGGTCTTGCCAGTCCCCACAATCATGTGAGGCAATTCATTGAAGTAAATCTCTCTCTCTCTACTTCTCTCTCTTTTTTTTTCTCTCTCTCACTATATATAAGTGTGTGTGTGTGTGTGTGTGTGTGTGTGTGTATATATATATATATACACCAACCAAACCAACTGCCATCACGTCTATTCCGACTTATAGCGACCCTATAGGACAGAGTAGAACTGCCCCATTACCAGGTTTCCAAAGCTGTAAATCTTTACCAAAGCAGACTGCCACATCTTTCTCCTGCAGAGAGCTGCTGGTGGTGTTGAATTGCTGACCTTTCAGTTAGCAGCCTACCACTTTAACCACTGTGCCACTAGAGCTCCATAGATATACATAACTTACTAAAAATCCATTGTTGTGGAGTTGATTCCAACTCATAGCAACCCTATAGGGCAGAGTAGAACTGCCTCATAGGCTTTCTAAGGAGTGGCTGGCGGATTAGAACCGCTGACCATTTGGTTAGCAGCCGTAGCACTTAATCACTACGCCACCAGGGTTTCCATAGATATGTATAGATACATAAATATATCTTGCTGGTTCTGTTTCTCTAGAAAACCCTAAGAAAATATGTAAATAATTTAACCTTCTTTCTAATTTATATAGTTATGTATCTTTTTCTTCTCTAATTGCCTTGGCCAATATGTCCAGAAAAATGTTGAATAGTGATGGTGATAACTGACATCCTTGTTTCTGACTTTAAGCAGAAGCTCCAATTTTTCCTTATAAAACATGATACTGTCATTGAGATTGGCATGCATATGTTTTATTATGTTAAAGAAGTATCTATATGGTCTTTTCAATTACCTCATATACGTGTGAGAGCTGGACAATGAAAAAGGAAGACAGAATTAAAATTGTGATGTTGATGAAGAATAGTGAATATACCACGGTGGACTGCCAGAGAACAAACAAATAAGTCTTAAAAGAAGTACAACCAGAATGCTCCTTAGAAATGAAGACAGCAAAACTTTGCCTCACTTTACTGTGGGCACATCATCAGGAAAGACCAATCACTAGAAAAGGACATCATGGTTTGTAAAGTAGAGGGTCAGTGAAAATGAGAGAAACTCTAAATGAGACAAATTGACACAATAGCCAAAATGAACTCAAACATACCAGTGATCATCCAAATGGCTCAGGACTGGGCAGTGTCTCATTCTATAAGGTTACCATGAGTCGAAGCCAACTAGATGGCAACTAACAACAACAACAACATACGTTCCTATTTTATTAAAATCTTAATTTTATTAAGAGCTGATGTTGAAGAATGTCTTTTCAGCATTTTTGGGTAATGATGCTTAGATCAAGAAATAAGAAACAAAATGGAAAATATTAATACATTTGACTATATTAAATTAAAACTTGTTCTTCATAAACAGAATGAAAAATCAAATCACAAACTGGGAGAAAATGTTTGAAACAGAGGAATTGTACGTAGAATATATAAAGGACTACTACAAATTAATATTTTTCCATATAAAAACAAAAAAAAACCAAACCCAGTGTCGTCAAGCTTTGCAAAATAATAAAAAAGGCTAATAACCCAATAGAAAAAAAGGCAAAAGACATGAACATAAATGAATGTTAAATTTTATCAAATGCCTTTCCAGCATATTTGGCAATGATCCTTCATGGATTTCCTAACACTATACTTTTTTTTTTTTTACATTTCTGGATCTGCATTTTGTTTGCTTATATTTTCATTAGGCATTTTGCATTGATATGCTTGAGAAGTCCATCTATGGTTTTGAATTTTTTAGTGTGCTGTCTTTTTAAGGTTTAGGGATTAATGCCATGTTTCATTTATACATGCCCTTTTTTATTCTTTGGAATAGTTTAATAGCATCAGAAATTATTCACCTTTAAAAATTTGGTAGGTTTTCCCTTATGAAATAATCTGCACAAGGTACTTTTATCGATGGTGGTTATGAGTGTGTGGTAATGGGGAGTGGTGGTACATAGCTCTTTGACAACTGTTATGGATCGGATTGTGTCCACTAAACAGATATGTTGAAGTCTTAACCCCTGGTGTTTGTGAATGTGACCTTGTATGAAAATAGAGTCTTTGAAGATGTTATCAGTTAAGTTAGCATGAAGTTACAGAGAATAGGGCGGGTCCCAATCCAATATGAGTGGTGTGCTTATAAAAGAGGAGAAGAGACACAAAGACAGAAACAGAGGGAAGAATGCCATGTGACAATGAAGTTTTGCTGCAGCTGTAAGGTAAGGAACACCCTGGTTTACCACTGCTGGGAGAGGCAAGAAAAGATCTTCCTCTAGAGCCTTTCAACAGAGCGTGGCCCTGCCAACACTCTGAATTTGGACTTCTAGCCTTCAGAAGTGTAAGACAATAAATTTCTGTCATTTGACAAACCAGGCCTAACCCATTGTCATTGAGTAGACTCATAGCAACCTCGTAAGGACAGAGTAGAAATGTCCTATAGGGTTTCCAAGGCTGTAAATCCTTACAGAAGCAGAATGCCACATCTTTCTCCTGTGGAGCAACTGGTGGGTTCGAACCACTGATCTTTTAGGTTAAAGCCTATGGCTTTAATCACTGTACCACCAGGGCTTCTTTCTGTCATTTTAAGTCATCCACTTCGTGGCACTTTTTTATAGCATCCCCAGAAAACTAACGTGACAATTTTTTCTTTCTTTTATATTTATTTTTCTTTTGGCTTTCTGTCTTCTTTATAGTCAGTTTTGTAACTTATATTTCCCAGAGAATTATGAAATGTCTACCTCTGCCACTTTTTTATATTACGTCTTCACTATGAAAATGGCCTCCAAACTTGTTTTTCCACTTCACTGGGACACCACACCAATTCTTCCACACTGTTGCCAGAGTTCTCTCTCTAAAACGTGGGACTGCTCATTTCTTTCCCTTGCCTAAACAAAAACTAAGGAAAACTTTTCAGCGACTCCTCATTGTTGTTGTTGTTGTTAGGTGCTGCCGAGTCGGTTCCAACTCACAGCGACCCTATGCACAACAGACCGAAACACTGCCCGGTCCTGTGCCATCCTTACAATCATTGTTATGCTTGAGCTCATTGTTGCAGCCACTGTGTCAATCCACCTTGCTGAGGGTCTTCCTCTTTTCCACTGACCCTGTATTCTGCCAAGCATGATGTCCTTCTCCAGGGACTGATCCCTCCTGACAACATGTCCAAAGTATGTAAGATGCAGTCTCACCATCCTTGCTTCTAAGAAGCATTCTGGTTGCACTTCTTCTAAGACAGATTTGTTCCTTCTTTTGGCAGTCCATGGTATATTCAATATTCTTCACCAACACCACAATTCAAAGGCGTCAGTTCTTCTTTGGTCTTCCTCATTCATTGTCCAGCTTTCACATTCGTATGATGTGATTGAAAATACCATGGCTTGGGTGAGGCTCACCTTAGTCTTCAGGGTGCCATCTTTGCTCTTCAACACTTTGAAGAGGTCCTTTGCAGAAGATTTGCCCAATGCAATGCGTCTCTTGATTTCTTGACTGCTGCTTCCATGGGTGTTGATTGTGGATCCAAGTAAAATGAAATCCTTGACAACTTCAATGTTTTCTCCGTTTATCGTGCTGTTGCTCATTGGTCCAGTTGTGAGGATTTTTGTTATCTTTATGTTGAGGTGTAATCCATACTGAAAGCTGTGGTCTTTGATCTTCATTAGTAAGTGCTTCAAGTCTTCTTCGCTTTCAGCAAGCAAGGTTGTGTCATCTGTATAACGCAGGTTGTTAATGAGCCTTCCTCCAATCTTGATGCCCCGTTCTTCTTCATATATTCTAGCTTCTCGTATTATTTGTTCAGCGTAGGTATGGTGAAAGAATACAACTCTGACGCACACCTTTCCTGACTTTAAACCAATCAGTATCCCCTTGTTCTGTCAGAACAACTGCCTCTTGATCTATGTAAATGTTCCTCATGAGCACAATTAAGTGTTCTGGAATTCCCATTCTTCGCAGTGTTATCCAGTTTGTTATGATCCACACAGTCAAATGCCTTTGCATAATCAATAAAACACAGGTAAACACCCTTCTGGTATCTCTGCTTTCAGCCAGGATCCATCTGACATCAGCAATGATATTCCCGGTTCCATGTCCTCTTCTGAAACCGGCCTGAATTTCTGACAGTTCCCTGTCAATATACTGCTGCAGCAGTTTTTGAATGATCTTCAGTAGAATTTTGCTTGCGTGTGATATTAATGATATTGTTCTATAATTTCCACAGTCGGTTGGATCACCTTTCTTGGGAATAGGCATAAATATGGATCTGTTCCAGTCAGTTGGCCAGGAAGTTGTCTCTTAGATTTCTTTGCATAGACAAGTGAGCACCTCCAGCGCTGCATCTGTTTGTTGAAACATCTCATTGATATTCCATCAATTCCTGGAGCCTTGTTTTTCGCCAATGCCTTCAGAGCAGCTTGGACTTCTTCCTTCAGTACCATTGGTTCCTGATCATATGCTACCTTTTGAAATGGTTAAATATCGACTAATTCTTTTTCGTGTAATGACTCTGTGTATTCCTCCCATCTTCTTTTGATGCTTCCTGCATCATTTAATATTTTTCCCGTGGAATCCTTAGGTATTGCAACTCGAGGCTTGAAATTTTTCTTCAGTTCTTTCAGCTTGAGAAATGCCAAGCGTGTTCTTCCCTTTTGGTTTTCCATCTCCAGCTCTTTGCACTTTTCATTATAATACTTTATTTTGTCTTCTCGAGGAAAAAAAAAAACCCTTTGAAATGTTCTGTTCAGTTCTTTTACTTCATGATTCTTCCTTTTGCTTTAGCTGCTCAATGCTCAACAGCTAGTTTCAGAGTCTCCTTTGACATCCACCTTGGTCTTTTCTTTCTTTCCTGTCTTTTCAGTGACCTCTTGATTTCTTCATGTATGATGTCCTTGATGTCATTCCACAACTTGTCTGGTCTTTGGTCACTAGTGTGCAATGCGTCAAATCTATTCTTGAGATGGTCTCTAAATTCAGGCGGGATATACTCAGGCCGTATTTTGGCTCTTGTGGACTTGCTCCGATTTTCTTCAGTTTCAGCTTGAACTTGCATGTGAGGAACTGATTGTTCCACAGTCGGCCCCTGGCCTTGTTCTGACTGATCATATTGAGCTTTTCCATTGTCTCTTTCCACAGATGTAGTCAGTTTGATTTCTGTGTGTTCCATCTGGCGAGGTCCATGTGTATAGTTGCTGTTTATGTTGGTGAAAGAAGGTATTTGCAGTGAAGAAGTCATTGGTCTTGCAGAATTCTATCATTCAATCTCTGGGATTGTTTCTATCACCAAGGCCATATTTTCCAACTACTGATCCTTCTTCTTTGTTTCCAACTTTCACATTCCAATTGCCGGTGATTATCAATGCATTTTGACTGTATATTCAATCAATTTCAGACTGTAGCAGCTGATAAAAATCTTCTATTTCTTCATCTTTGGCTCTAGTGGTCAGTGTGTAAATTTGAACAATAGTCGTATTAACTGGTCTTCCTTGTAGGCGTATGGATATTATCCTATTACTGACAGCGTTGTACTTCAGGATAGATCTTGATACGTTGTTTTTGATGATGAATGCAACACTATTCCTCTTCAAGTTGTCATTCCCAGCATAGTAGACTATATGATTTTCCGATTCAAAATGGCCAATACCAGTCCGTTTCAGCTCACTAAAACCTAGGATATCAATGTTTATGCGTTCCATTTCATTTTTGATGATTTCCAATTTTCCTAGATTCATACTTCATACATTCCAGGTTCCGATTATTAATGGATGTTTGCAGCTGTTTCTTCTCATTTTGAGTCGTGTCACATCAGCAAATGAAGGTCCCGCAAGCTTTACTCCATCCACATCATTAAGGTCCACTCTACTTTGAGGACGCAGCTCTTCCCCAGTCATCTTTTGAGTGCCTTCCAACCTGGGGGGCTCATCTTCCAGAACTATATCAGACAATGTTCTGCTGCTATTCATAAGGTTTTCACTGGCTAATGCTTTTCAGAAGTAGACTGCCGGGTCCTTCTTTTAGTCTGTTTTAGTCTGTAAGCTCAGCTGAAACCTGTCGTCCATGGGTGAATCTGCCGGTATCTGAATACCGGTGGCATAGCTTCGAGCATCACAGCAACACACAAGCCCCCACAGTATGACAAACTGACAGACACGTGGATAATCATGGATAAATCAAGACCAATCTAAGTATTATGTGCTTTACTATTCTCGTTTTCCACACTTGCCTCCGGGACTCAAGTTGTTTACTTTGCCTAAAGTGATCTCCTCATTTCCTTCTCTGTTCCTTAGCTGGTGGAATATTTTAAGGCTTAGATACATTATGAGCTCCTGAAGTTATAACTTAGGTTTTGTTCATCTTAATATCTCTAGTACCAATGTCGAGCACATGCATGCTCATTACATATAATTGATCAGTACTTGCTTGCTGAGTCACATCAGCTTAATGTATTTGTTTTTGTGTTAATAGGATATGCGTGTGGTTATTATGGTAATCCTTTATAAGGTAAGTAATCTGAAAGGTGCTGGGAGTGGGAGGGGAAGCAGGTACAAACCTGGCTTAAAGGTACAGGCAGGACCTGGCCTCCTAGCATTTCTACCATTTGATCAAGGATGACAAGATTTCTCCCTCATCTAGCTACCAATTCCCCCAACACAGACACATAAGCACATGCACACATACAAACACACACACACACACACCACAAGAGGTAGTAAGTGAATTAATATATTGCCTTGGGTCCACTTGAGTATCTGCCCAAAGTTGATGATCCCAGGGAAACACCAAATCTCAGGGTATTTTTCAAATCTCAGTTGTCAGCCTTTTCCCCTATGGATTTCTGAATCCAGAGATTGAGTATATCCCTCAGTCTGTCCATCAGCACTGAATGAGCATACGAATTTAGGTTGCTAAGAGTCAGGCTAATGTTTCTGCTGGTAGCTTTCTTCCTCTAAGGATACAGATCTATGTTCTGAGTATAATTTTGAGAGTTCAAAACTAGATGGCATGTAGGAAACCAAATACTCCACTCTCCTTCTCAACAATGCCAGACTCTGCAAATATTGCCAGTCAGCTGCTAGGGTAAGTGTGGCTGGCTTTCTATTCCTATTCCTCAGAATTGCCAGGAATGTCTGCTTGCCTGGGCAGTGATGCCACCTTAGTGCTGATGTTCACGTAATATTTGTTCATCTGAAGGACCAGAATAACAAAGGAACTTTGTTCAAAACAACATTTCAAATCAGATCATTTTAAACTAATGCTTATTTGGTTCTTTGTTCCAGACATGAGAAAAACATACAAACAAACAAAAAAACTGGAGCGTCATAGATTTCCAAATTTTTATTTTCATCAAACTAAACTACCTCATCTTGAAAACTGTATTCGCATGTTTTCATACTCATTCTACTCAATAGTTCCCATTTCAGTGTAGATGAATTATGGTTGTGTTTTTTACAATTGCTTAAATCTAAAAGTGACTATTAATGTGTGTACTAGAACTCGGAAAACATTGTTTTCTGCAGCTTATAGGTCTTTTATTGGTCTAGAGTAGAAAAAAAAAACACTACATGCAACCTTATTCCCAATTGAAATTGTATTTTGGTTTTTCAATTTTTATCTGTATACTTTAGGAAATTGTTCCTGTATCAGTTCCATATCAGATAACAGAAAGAGTATCCATGGTAACTCCCAGCATCTTTCGACGTTTCGTTCTCTTTTTTTCCTTTCACACCCATCTCAATTCTTTTATTTCAGCCATGTAAATATATTTTATAGATCTCACATCCCCCCAAAGTCATAATAGAATCCAAATAAAATCATACCAATACAATAGCAATAAGATTTTGAAAAGGAGTAATATATCAGTAAAAGTGCTAAAAATGTTTCTTAACACTTTGAGTCTTAAGATTCTGCCTACCTCGTTGTGATAAAGGAAATAGGGTAAAATAATGGATTTGGACTTTCTTAGAGTGATGTGGCTGGCATTATGATTTCTTAACATTACACTTATAAAGCAGACTTTCAGGCATTGGGGGAGAAATCTTGCTATGGTAATAGAATATTCCAGAAGGAGTTCTGGTGGATTTATGAGGGAGAGCCAGAAATGGGCAGGTACCAGAGGGAGGGTTAGAGTAAACCCAGGGGTTGGCTGAGAAGGCAGAAGGAAAAGAAGGAAAGTGAGACTGGAAGAAAAAAGGGTTGGGGGAATGGAACACAGTCCCAGGGAAGTAGCCCCAAATATAAATTTGCTCAGCAAGTTTTCACACAGACCTTGCTACAAGACCCTGGGTTTGGTTCTTGACTTGGCTATTTACTAGCACTTAAAAAAAAAAATAAATAAAAATAAATTTTTTTTTCACCTTGAGAGTCACTTTACTTTTCTGAGTTTTTCTTTCCATGTCTGAAGATGAGAAAAAGAATACCCATTTTCTGGGGTTGTTGAAAAGATTAGAAGAGATAAACACAGATAATATATTCAAAGCTTTCAGTCTAGTGCCTGGTCAGTACTTGACAAATGTTAATTTTCTTTCTCATCTCTGGGTTCCTTTCTTATTCTCCCTGAAGCCTGGGGATTAATGGAGAAAGGTCTCTAAATACGGAATTGGATTGCTGTTTATTCACTTTTTATAATATGGCCTCTTCAATGGCCTTCATTCCAGTAGAAACCAAATTGTGTTAATACACACCCAGGAAATTATATGTGTGAACGTTCAGAAGGTTCTTGTACTATTCCCAGAACATAGTTGGGTTCAAGAAATAGATACTGCTGTTAATTCACAGGTACTCAGTCCTACTGACTTGATCAGATGCACTTGAGCTGGCTGGAAGCTGTGATCTTCCTGTAGACCACTTCAGGTAGATAGGCACTTCCTTAGTCCCCACCATCACCCTAAACTTTCTTGCTAGTACACTTTTACTTTCACTCCCAGTATAAGGCCAAGATACTTCTTAGCTCTTGGTAAATGGAGTTTTCTTGATTTTTAACCTCCTCTTCATTAGACCAAGTCTGACTCATCCTTAAATCTCAGACTACCTGTCAATAAACAGGAAAATCTTTCCAATCCCCGTGGACTTGGTTAGACTTGCTATTGTATGCTATCTTAGCACTCTGTACTTCTCTTTCACAGTATTTATTATGATTACAAGTATAATAATTATTTGTGTATACAGTGAACCCCGTATCTCGTTAACTGCACAATTTCTAGCACCTAGTACAGTTCTTGGACCATGAGAGGAAACCAATAAATATTCGTTGATTGACTGGTCTCAGAAATGGTTGTTTAAGGTAGGTTTTGGTGACTCACTTTAGTTTAAAATTTGGCTTTAAGTTAAAGACTTGGCTTCAGTTACAACTCCAAAGCTTTCTGAGTACTCTGCCATGTACAGTGCTGCTGTGATAAACCTGCCCTACGGGAGGCAGTTGGGGGCAACCAACTGCTTATTTTAATTATATATGGGAAACAAATTAGGGTGAGAACTTCTCTTATACTCTTCCATTCCTAAATCAGGACAATTTTCGGTACCCACTCACAACAGAACCAAGTTCACAAAAGAACAATTCTAATTCTGAAAGACATAAATTTTATCCAACTTGTCATGGATTGAATTGTGTCCCCTGCAAATATGTGTCAACTTGGCTAGGCCGTGATTCCCACTATTATGTGATTGTTCTCCATTTTGTGATATAATTATCCTTTCTTTTGTAATTGTTGTAAATACTAAACACTATTTGTTAATGAGGCAGGATCAGTGTGGGGTCACAGCATTACAAAAAAGTGTGGCTCAAGTCACACCCTTGCTCAAGCCACACCTTCTCTTGAGTCACACATTTTATCTTACAAGAGATGAAAGGAGAGAGAAGCAGGCAGAGAGAGGAGGGACCTCATTACCACAAAGAAAGAAGACCCAGGGTCGCTGTGCTGAGAACCTCTTAGACCCAGGGGAAGACTGATTCCAGGCCACATGGAGATATCCAAGAGACCAGGAAACAAGCTGAAGAGACAAGGACCTCCTTAGAGCTGACAGAGAGAGAAAGCCTTCTCCTAGAAGCTGGCACCCTGAATTCAGACTTCTAGCCTTCTAAACTGTGAGAAAATAAATTTCTGTTTGCTAAAGAGATCCATTTCTGGTATTTCTGTCATAGCAGCACTAGATAACTAAGACACTACTCAGCTAACTTTATTGAGTCATTGCTATTTCCAAAGTGCTGCTCTAGGCCAGTGGTTCTCAAACATTACAGCACATCGGAATCATCTGGAAGGCTCCTTAAAACCGAGACTGCATATGGTTGGGGACTTCAATACTTCATTTTCAGCAACTAACAGAACTACTAGACAGAAAATTAACAAGGATATAGAACTGAATATCAAACGATAGGACCCAATTGACATTTACAGAATACTCCAGCCAATGAAAACAATATATACATTCTTTTGAAGCACCCATAGAGCAGTCATCGAAATAGACCATATTTTGTGTCATAAGACAAGCCATCACAAATTTAAAGAATTGAAAACACAGAGTACGCTCCCTGACGATAATGGAATCAAACTAGAAGTCAATAACAGACAAGAGGATATCTCCAAATACTTAGAAATTAAGCAACGCACTTGCAAGTAACCTATGAGTCAAAGAGGCAACGTCAAAGGAAATAAAAATTGCATAGAACTGAATGAAAATGAAAGCATAACATATGAAAATTTGTGGGATGCATCTAAAGCCGTTCTAAAAAGGTTAAATGCTTATATTAGAAAAGAGGTTTTCAAGTCAGTAGTGTAAGTTCCTATCTCAAGAAATTAGAAAAATAAGAGCAAAATAAACCCAAAGCAAGTAGGAAGAAGGAAATAAGATAGCAGAGTCAATGAAATTGAAAAAAAAAAGAACCACTCGAGAAAGTTAAAGGCCCCTGGGTGGCCCAACCAATCTGTGCTTCACTATTAACGTAAAGGTTCGCAGTTTGAACCTACCCAGTAGTGCTGCACTGAAGAAAAACCTGGTGATCTGTTCCATAAAGATTACAGCCAAGAAAACCTTAGGGAGCAGTTCTACTCTTTAACATATGGGGTCTCCATGAGTTGGAATAGACTTGATGGCAATGGATTTTTTTTTTCATTTTATAAAAAGTTAATGAAATAAAAAACTAGTTCTTTGAAAAACCAATACAACTGATAAGCTTTTAGTAAGCCTGCCAAACATAAAAAGAGAGAAGACACAAATCACAAACTTCTGTAATGACAAGGGTTATCACTAAGATCCTAGGTATTAAAAGGATAATAAGATAGCTATTAAAGGGATAATAAGAAAATACTATAAACAACCTCACACACATGAATATGTCAATTTAGAAGAAATGGACCAATATCTTGAAAATCACAATGTAGCGAAGGTCAGCCAAGATGAGACAGATAACCTGAGTAGCCCTATAATAATTAAAGAAATTGAATTTGTAGTTAAAAATCACTCATAAATAAATCTCCAGGTCCAGAAGCTTTGATTAGAGAATTTTGACAAACATAAAAGAATTAACACCTATTTTAAATAATATCTTAAAAATTGGAAGAGGCAACACTTCTAACTAATTTTATGAAGTCAGTATTACCTCATAAATAAGTCCAGACAAAATGCTCCAGAAGAAAACTACAGACCAATATCTTTCATGAACTTAGGTGCAAAAATATTCAACAAAATTTTAGCAAATCAAATCCAACAATGTATAAAAGGAATAATTACCCATCCAAGTGGGATTTATTCCAGGCATGTAAGGTTGGTTCAACATCTGAAAATCAATCAGAGTAATCAACTATATCATCAAGATAAAGAAGAACAATCACATGGTCATATCAATTGACACACAGAAAAAGATTTGGCAAAATGCAACTCTCATTCATGATAAAAACTTTCGGCATACTAGGAGAAGAGGGGAACTTTCTCAGTCACATAAAGAGCATCTAAAAAATTCTGCAGATAATATTTAAATGATGACAGACAAAATGCTTTCCCTTTAAGATCAGGAACAAGGCAAGGACATCTGCTTTTACTACTCTTATTCAACACAGTGCCGAAAATCCTAGCCAGTGCAATAAAATAAGGAAAAGAAATAAAAGGTATTGTCATGGATTGCACTGTGTCCCCCCAAAGTATGTGTCAACTTGGTTAGGCCATGATTCCCAGTATTGTGTGGCTCTCCATTTTGTGATTTTTCCTATGTGCTATAAATCATAATCTCTGACTATGGTTAAAGAGGATTAGGGTGGGATGTAACACCCTTGTTCGGGTCACATCCTTGATCCAATATCCAATGTAAAAGGAGTTTCCTTGGGGTGTGGCCTGCATCACCTTTTATCTTACAAGAGATAAAAGGAAAGGGAAGCAAGCAGAGAGTCAGGAACCTCATACCACCAAAAAAGCAGTGCTGGGAGTACCGTGTGTCCTTTGGACCTGGGGTTCCTGTGAGGAGAAGCTCCTAGTCCAGGAGAAGATTGATGACACGGACCTTCTGCCTGAACCAACAGAGAAAGCCTTTCCCTGGAGCTGATGCCCTGAATTTGGACTTGTAGAATACTAGACTGTGAGTAAATACATTTTTCTTTGTTAAAGTTATCCACTTGTGGTATTTCTTTTATGGCAGCACTAGATAACTAAGACAGGTGTACAGGTTGGAAAGAAGAAATTAAGCTGTTTCTATATGCACACAAAATAATTGTCTATGTAGAAAATCCCAAGGAATCTACAACAAAACAAAACAAAACAAAAAAACTCAAACAAAACAAGAACTAATTAAGTGAGCTCAGTAAGATCATAGAATACAAGACCACACAGAAAATTTAATTGCTTTTTCATATACTGATGACAGGTTGAAATGAAAATAAAAAACATAATACCATTTACAATTTCTCCAAAGCAAATGAAATAGCTAGGAATAAATCTAACAAAACACATGCAGGATTGTAATGACGAATATTACAAAATGCTGATGAAAGAAAAATATTTGGCAAGATATGTTATGTTTATGGATTGGAAGACAACATAGTAAAAGACATCAACTTTCCCTAAAGTGGTCTATAGAGTTAACATAATTCCTCTTCAAACATCCACAAGGTTTTTTGTAGACACAAAAATCAAAACCAAACCCACGGTGGTCCAAGGAGTGCCTGGTGGATTTGAACTGATGATCTTTTGGTTAGCAGCTGTAGCACTTAACCACTACACCACCAGGGATAGGCAGGCTTATTCTAAAATTCATATGGCAAGAGAAAGACTCTAGAAGAGCCAACATGATTCTGAAAATAAAAGCAAGGTGAAGGGAATAACCTTCCTGATGTTAAGGCTACAATATAACTGCAGTAATCAAAACAGTGTGGAACTGGCAAAGGGATAGACACACAGATCAATGGAACACAATAGAACACAGAAACAGACCCACACAAATATGTCCAATTAAATTTTGACAAAGGAGCAAAAGCAATCAAATCAATGGAAGAGTGATAACTGTTTCAATAAGTGGTTCTGGAACAATTGGACATCCATTGGAAAAAGAAGAAAAAGAAAAAAGAACCTCAACTTAAATCTCACTCTTCACACAAAAATCAACTGGAAATGGATCAGAGACTTAAACATGAAACATAAAACTATAGAACTTCCAGAAAAATAGGAGAAAATCTTTGGGGTTTAGGGCTAAGCAGAGTCTTTAGACTTGATACCTAAACCATGACTCATAGAAGAAAATTTGATAAATTGAACCTCATCAAAATTAAAGATGTTTGCCCTGATTGAGGGCTTGCTAAGATGGTAGTAAGATCAATTATAGACAGGGAAAGATATTTGCAAACTGCATATTCAACAATGAAGTTGTATCTCATATATATAAAGAACTCCTAAAACTCAGCAGTGAAAAAGCAGTCCAATTAGAAAATGGGCAAATAATACAGATATTTCATCAAAGAAGATATATATTAAAAAACAAAAAACCAAACCTGTTGCCGTCAAGTCAATTCTGACACAGAGCAACCCTACAGGGTAAAACTGCCCCATATGGTTCCCAAGGAGCGACTGGTGGATTCTAATGGCCAACCTTTTGGTTAGCAACCGAGCTCTTAACCACTGCACCACCAGGGTTCCATTGAAGAAGATACACAGATGGCAAAGAAGCATGAAAAGTTGCTCAACATTACTAGCCATTAAAGGAATGCAAATTAAAACCACAATGAGTTATCTCTACTCATCTATCATGATGGCTAAAAGGTATAAAAACAAAACAAAACAAAACAAAAAAATAAGAATCCCAAATATTGGTGAAGATGTGGAGAAATTAAATAACTCTTACATTACTGGTATGACAAATGGAGACTCGTGGGGTAAATGGGACAGCCACTCTGAAAAAATAGTTTGGTAGTTCTTTTAAAACTAAAAACAGACATTTGATGGAAACTGGACTCTTGGGCATAGACCCAGAGAAATGAACACTTACTAGCCTGCAGAAACTTGTACATGAATGTTCATAGGAAATTTATTTGTAATAGCCTCAAGTTAGAAACTATCAAACTATCCTTCAATAGGTGACTGGTTAAACAGCCTGTGGTACATCCATACTACGGAATACTACTGAGTAAAAGAAGGAAAAGATGGTCAACACATGCAACAACTTGGGTGAACCTCAGGGAAATATGCTGAATGAAAACAGGCAACCTTGAAAGATGACATACTGCATGATTCCATTTACATAACCTTTGTGAAATAACATAATTATAGAGATGGAGAATGTATTGGTGGTCTCTAGGGGCTCAGTCAATGTTCAACCGTTTCAAGAGGTGACATATGATCAGGAACCCATGGTACTGAAGGAAGAAGTCCAAGCTGCTCTGAAGGCATTGGCGAAATACAAAGCTCCAGGAATTGATGGAATATCAATGAGATGTTTCAACAAACAGATGCAGCTCTAGAGGTGCTCACTCATCTACGCCAAGAAATATGGAAGACAGCCTCCTGGCCAACTGACTGGAAGAGACCCATATTTATGCCTATTCCCAAGAAAGGTGATCCAACTGTATGTGGAAATTGTAGAACAATATCATTAATATCACATGCAAGCAAAATTCTACTGAAGATCATTCAAAAAGGGCTGCAGCAGTATATTGACAGAGAACTACCAGAAACTCAGGCTGGTTTCAGAAGAGGACATGGAACCAGGCATACCATTGCTGATGTCAGACAGATCCTGGCTGAAAGCAGAGAATACCAGAAGGATGTTTAGCTGTGTTTTAGTGACTATGCAAAGGCATTCGACTGTGTGGATCATAACAAACTATGGATAACATTGTGAAGAATGGGAATTCCATAACAATTGTGCTCTTGAGGAACCTTTACATAGATCAAGAGGCAGTTGTTCTGACAGAACAAGGGGATACTGATTGGTTTAAAGTCAGGAAAGGTGTGCACCATACCTGTGTATGTATGCTGAGCAAATAATCTGAGGAACTGGACTATATGAAGAAGAATGGGGCATCAGGATTGGAGGAAAATTCATTAACAACCTGTGTTATGCAGATGACAGAAACTTGCTTGCTGAAAATGAAGAGGACTTGAAGCATTCACTAATGAAGATCAAAGACCACAGCCTTCAGTATGGGCTGCACCTCAACATAAAGGAAACAAAAATCCTCACAAATGGACCAATGAGCAACATCATGATAAACAGAGAAAAGATTGAAGTTGTCAAGGATTTCATTTTACTTGGATCCACAATCAACAGCCATGGAAGCAGCAGTCAAGAAATCAAAAGACTCATTGCATTGGGTAAATCTGCTGCAAAGGGCCTCTTTAAAGTGTTAAAGAGCAAAGATGTACCTGACCCACGCCATGGTATTTCCAACTGCATCATACACATGTGAAAGCTGGACAATGAATAAGGAAGACCGAAGAAGAATTGACACCTTTGAATTGTCGTGTTGGCTAAGAATATTGACTATACCATGGACTGCCAAAAGAACGAACAAATCTGTCTTAGAAGAAGCACAACCAGAACGCTCCTTAGAAGCAAGGATGGTGAGACTGCATCTTACATACTTTGGACATGTTGTCAGGAGGTATCAGTCCCTGGAGAAGGACATCATGCTTGGCAGAGTACAGGGCCAGCAGAAAAGAGGAAGACCCTCAATGAGGTGGATTGACACAGTGGCTGCAGCAGTGAGCTCAAGGACAACAACGATTGTAAGGATGGCTCAGGACCAGGCAGTGTTTCCTTCTGTTGTGCACAGGGTCGCTATGAGTCAGAACCGACTTGGCGGCACCTAGCAACAACAACAACAGCTGTAACAGAAGTACTGCAAGTGGATGGCTTTAACAAAGAGAAGTTTATTCTCTCACAGTCTAGGAGGCTAGAAGTCCAAATTCTGGGTGCCGCCTCCAGGGGAAGGCTTTCTCTCTCTGTCAGCTCTGGGTAAAGATTCTTGTCATTAATCTTTCCTGGTCAAGGAGCTTCTCAGCTCAGGGACCTTGAGTTCAAAGAACACGCTATTCTCCTGGCTCTTGTTTCTTAGTGGTCTGAGGTCCCCATGTCTCTCTGCTTGCTTCTCTCTTATAGATCTCAAAAGAGATTAGCTTAAGACAAAACTTAAATCTTGTAGATTGAGTCCTGCCTCATTAACATAACTGCCTCTAATCCTGCCTCATTAATATCATAAAGGTAGATTTTACAGCACATAGGAAAATCATGGATATGTGTCTAACACACAAAATGATGGACAGGCACCCAATACTGGGAATCATGGCCTAGCCAAGATGACTCATATTCTTGGTGGACACAATTCAACCCATGACACAGGGGTAGCACAAAGAGGTCTTGTGGTGATAAGATTAATTATCTTGATTGTGGTAGTGGTTACATGAAGCTACACGTATGATAAAATTCCACAGAGCTACACACACATCCACAGTCACACACAAATGAGTGCATGTATAATTGGTAAAATCTGATAAACTCTATGGGTTGTACCGATATCAATTTCCTGGTTTTGAAATAGTTTCTACAGTCGTACAAGATGTTAACATTGAGGGAGACAGGGTGAAGGGTCCATGAAAACTCCCTGTACATTTTTTTGTATCTTCTTTTGAATCTGTAGTTATTTTTTTTTTTTTAAGAAAAGCCTGATTGCTGAGCCCTACTCCACAGTTTTTGATTCAGTATATTTGGAGTGACATCTGAACACTTACACTTCTACTAAGTTCCTAGGTGATGCTGCTGATGCTGCTGGTCTAGAGATCATGCTTTGAGAAGCACTGTTCTAGGCACTGTAGGAAATATGAAGATAAAAAGCAAGAGTTGCTGTGATGAATATGTCTGTATGGTAGGGAGAATAAACCAAGTGAAAAAATGACTATAACACAAGTAGGTATGATACAGATGCTGTCACAGAGACAGTTGTAGGAAGTTTCCAAAGAGGAGCCAACTGAAAACAAGGGATCAAGGAAGATCTAAGAGGTGGTATTTGAGATGGGTGTGAAAGAATGAGGAGAGTTATACAGGCACATAAGGTTGAGAAGGGCATTTTAGGAAGTGGCAACCAGGGCCTTGAACCAGTTGGAACCAGTTTATTCATGGCTGACAAAACAAATCCGAAACGGACCCAAAATTTTAAAATAAAAAAAAATTGGGTGACCCAGAATTATAACTAGAAGAGGAAAAATTATGGGCCAAAGCCCTAGAATGGGAGACTCAGAAGAGGAATAATGAGCCTGATATGTGAGATTGGATTATTGCCAGGACTGAGGAAAGTGTCATGTATTCAAAGTGGCTCCGTCGGCCTCTGTCTTTGAGCAGGGCACTGCTGTTTCCAACTCGGCACAAAATCCAAAGGGCAAGAGATTTGGTTGCTATAAAACACATTTTCTGCCCTTGTTTTCAGAGGGAGATTAAGTTTCTAGCAGGTTTTCAACCTGTAATTTTTCCCATTCCAATTATGGCTCCAGTTCACCTAAATTAAAAAAAATTGTGTCAGTTCCAGTGTCACTTCCTCAGCCATGATTGAACTGGAAAGAACTGGTTCGAAGCCCTGGTGTCAACTGCTTGACCAAAGGCAATGGGAGAGAAAAAAAATTTGGGTTATTCAGGGAACGCAGTTTGACAGAATTTAAAAATGTAAGAGAGGAAAAGTGTAAGAGGTAATGAGCAATTAAATGAAAGAGTTAGGATGTAATCCATGCTACAAGGGACCTTGCATGACAGACTGACAAATATTAAAAGGAATGGGGATCCACTGAAGCTTTCTGAAATTGTAACTGGAATTATGCTGTAAGGTTTCAGATAGTTTTATTAATAAATACTGTATAGCTCATTAAAAACACAAAATTTTGAACCCTGCTGGTTATATTCAGAGTTAAGCGTGGTGTAGTGATCAAAGGTTTTGGAGTGCCATAAACATGGGTTCAAATTTATCACCAACTAGCTGTAGACCCTTGGGCATATCTCCTAATTTCCCTGACATCATTAGCCTCATGGTATTTATTCTTTCATAAAATGGGGGAAACAATACCTACATTGAGGGTGATTGTTAGGCTCACATAAATAATGATCATAAAGTGCTTATTACCACACTTCCATAAATGATAGCTATTGTTATTATTGTCATCGGCAGTTTGAATCCACCAGGCTCTCCTTGGAAACTCTATGGGGTTGTTCTACTCTGGCCTATAGGGTTGCTATGAGTTGGAATCAACTTGAAAGCAGTGGGTACTGTTATTATTGTAGCTATTAGGGATCTAACACAGTTATTGAATCTGAAGCATATTATACAGATATTTTGCCTTAGTTGGCATGATAATATACATCTTCCCTAAAATAGTTGAGAGAAATACACAGAGTGCTTGTTTGAAATTTCCGTATATATTTATTTCATTAAAATGGCCCCAAATCTTTTTTTTTTGTGACTATTTATTGTGTTTTAGGTGAAAGTTTACACAGCAAATTAGATTCCCACTCAACAATCCATACACAAATTGTTCTGTCATTTTGGTTACTATCCCCCCAATGTATCAGCACTCTCACCATATCTGCCCCGCCTGCTCCATTTCCATCCATCCGGTTTCTCATCCCCACCTTGCCGTCTCATCTTTGCTTTTGGGTAAATGCTGACTATTTGGTCTTGGATAGTTGACTGTTTAAAGGAGAACATTCCTCATGGGTGTTATTGTTTAGTTTTTAGGCCAGTCTATTATTTGGCTTAAAGGTGATCTCCAGAAGCGGCTTCATTTTCAGGTTAAAAAAGTATCCTAGGTCGATAGTCTCAGGGTTTGCCTAGTCTCTATCAGTCCCGTAAGTCTGTTTTTTTTTTTTTTTAATTTTTATTGTGCTTTAAGTGAAAGTTTACAAATCAAGTCAGTCTCTCATACAAAAATTTATACACACCTTGCTGTATTCTCCTAATTGCTCTCCCCCTAATAAATTGTTTATTTACTGCTGGAAATATATGCAGGAAAACATACATCAATTCAAAAATATCTACATGTACAATTCAGTGACACAGATTACATTGCTCAAGTTCTGCAACCATTCTTGCAATCTTTTTCCAAATTATTCCACCACCATTAACATGAACTCATTGTCCCCTCAGCTTCTCATCTATCCTTTTGAGTTGCTGTTGTCAATTTGATGACATGTAGATAATTCTTTAAAATAGTATAATACTCAAGGCAGACACTCCTTACTAATTAATCTAAACTATTAAAGATGACTTCTGGGGATAGTTTCAGTTTAAGGTTTAACATTTAAAAATGATCTCAGGGCAATAGTTTCAGGGGGTCATCCAGCCTCAATGACTACAGATAGTCCAGATTCCATGAAAATTTGAAATTCTGTTCCATATTTTGCCTCCTTTTGATCGGGATTCTTCTATAGAATCTTTGATCAAACCATTCAGTAATTGTAGCCGGGCACCATCCAGTTCTGATCTCATGGCAAAGTAGGAAGTTGATTATGAAAACAATTGGACACACATTACAGTCCCTCCTTCAATTCCTGACTCTCCTTCTTTGTCAGCTGCTGCAAGCAACTAGAGACCAATTGTACCATAAACACTTGCAAGCTTTTAGGACATCAGGCACTACACAATAAACTAGAAGGTAGAACAGAAACACTAAAAACAATATTAGGCCAGTTGCCTGGAATGTCCCTTGAAACCATGACCCTAAATCTCCAAACCAAGAAGACAATCCCATGAGGTCTTTAGTTGTACATAAGCAGTATCAGCAGCTGCTCTTTTATTTTGTTGCTGTTGTAAAAATATATATAACACATTTGCCAATTCAACCATTTTCAGATGTACAACTTAGTGATATCAATTACATGAATTATGTTGTGCAGCTAGTACCCTTAATAGATGCCAGTTTCCCATCACCATAAACAGAAGCTTATTCAGTCTGTTAAAGAGTGCTTTTCAATGTTGGCTTTTAGTGGAGAGAAGATTGATCCCCTGTCACTGCAAGAACTTGTAGGGTGAAGGCACATTGCTCATGACATAATAGGGGCATGATAGATGCTGCTAGAATTGAATTCTCTAGTCTTAGTGAAATCCTGTCACTGAAAGATAATACAGTTAATTCTCAGAAGACAAGAAGTATTGCTTGCCAGTTCTTATTGACATATTTGAGAAGAGTAAATTAAAACACCTACTTGTTGACATAGTTAATGATCTGTTATTTTACTTCATTTTCCCATATAGGTTACCAGGGCTATACCTAGGCAGAATTCTGAATTCAGAAAACTATGTCTTCATTTTCTCCTGTTTATGACCTGACACTTGACTCTTGTTTAGAGTGGACCACTGGACCTACCCCTTCCTTCTGTTCTTAAGCCTGTTATACCTGCACACTGCTAAGCTCCAGGCTTTTCCTGAGTTTTTCTCACCCTCGTCAAAATATACAAATGTACAGGTCTGAAACCTTATTCTCTCCAGGCCTCAAAACTGGCTGATAAGATATAAGCAGTAGACACATCATTAGTTTCATAAAACCAAACACAGACTACTGAGTTTCTGGGAAAAAGTTAGACCACAACTTTCATTCTTTCCCTGGTATGTCAGCACATTTAATGCACCATTGCCTAAACTCAAAGGAGTGACTTTTACAATGAGACTTTCAAGTCAGAGAGAAATCAAGACGGTGGTATCTTTCTGGAAAAGTGCAGGAAGGGAACTAACATTTGTTGCATGCTTACTCTGTGCTGGAAACCCTGGTGGTGTAGTGGTTAAGTGCTACAGCTGCTAACCAAAAGGTCAGCAGTTCAAATCTACCAGGTGGTCCTTGGAAACTCTATGGGGGAAGTTATACCTTGTCCTATAGGGTCTCTATGAGTCAGAATCAACTCGATGGCAATGGGTTTGGTTCTTTTTTTTGGCACTTTGTCCTAGGCATTTTGCTGGAAGCTATATAGAAATGATTTCATTAAAACTACACATCAGCCCTGTGAGGTAGGTCCTATTATCATCCCAGTTTTATACTTGAGAAATCTGAGACTCAAGAGAGGGTAAGTAACCTCCCAAGGTAATGGAGAGATTAAACTGTGAAACTGAAGTCCACATTCTCTCCACTATATCTCAATGTCCTAAAGCAGAACTGCTTTTCGGTTTTCAAAGGTATGCCTACCTGTGATGGTAAGAAATACAGACAAAGCTTAGTCCTCCATATTCCAATAACCAGGATCTCCTGGCATATATGGGGCTCACATCTGAGAGTCATTATCTGTCTTTATAAGGAACTGGGCACAGAGATAACCTCCTATGCTTGACACATACCTGTGTGCTTTGGTGTAGTGCCTATACATGGACAGGATATAAAGGGCAGGCTGCACTGATCATCCTGCATCTGCGTTGAGTGTGGGTGGGGGAGACAATTTCCTGTGATTCTTAGTCTGGAGGTTTTGAAAGTCAGTCAAAAGAAAATATTGGCTGGCTGTTATGGATTGAATTGTGTCCCCCAAAAATGTATGTCAACTTGGCTAGCCCATAATTCCCGGCATTGTGTGATTGATTGTCTGCCATTTTGTCATCTGATATGATTTTCCTAAATGTTGTAAATCCTACCTCTATGATGTTAATAAGGCAGGATTAGAAGCAGTTATGCTAATGAGGCAGGACTCAACCTACAAGATTAGGTTTTATCTTACAGTCAATCTCTTTTGAGATATAAAAGAGAAAAGTGAGCAGAGAGACATGGGGACCTCCTACTACCAAGAAAGAAGAGCTGGGAGCAGAGCATATCCTTTGGACCCAGAGTCCCTGAGCTGAGACACTCCTAGACCAGAGGAAGATTGATGAAAAGGACTTTCCCCCAGAGTTGACAGAGAGAGAAAGTCTTCCCCTGGAGCTGGCACCCTGAATTCGAACTTCTAGCCTTCTAGACTATAAGAAAATAAATTTCTCTTTGTTAAAGCCATCCACTTGTGGTATTTGTTTTATAGCAGCACTAGATAACTAAGGCATTGGCTTTACTAGGAAAGCCACCCTATATGAGAAAAAGGTTGCTTTCCATCCAGAAAGAGGCAACAGTGGAGTGTATGGTTGGAGTGTATGACAGGGATCATGATCTTTTGTGCCAAGGTGCAGGGAGAATTTCAACAAGGGCACCATGGAGATTGACAGTCACCTACAGCTTCCATTTGGAACAAAAGACCAATCCCTTAGAATCCAACTAATGCATAGGCTCTTGGAGAAGTAGAGTTTACCTTCCTCTCCTCTACTAATCCCTCATGCCTTAAATGGGCCATCAGTAATATAAGTACCTAGGACAGGCGGCCGAAGGAGACAAAAAGGGAGGAAGAAAGGGCGACCCTCCCTTCCTGAACCCTATCTCCCCTTCTAGTTGCATGGAGCTCTGCCCAGCCTCAGCAGAAGTAAGGAGGACAATCAAGACTGACTGACTAAAAGCTATGAGAAAGGCAGTGACCCTGTTACTTCACAGTAAAGTTTTCTTTTCCCTGTCATTTCTTCCCTGTCTTTATCAAGCAAGTTGGGGAGATGTGGGCCTGGAAAGTAGAACTGATAGCACTATTAGAAACAAAGCTAGAAATAATCATATAAAAATATCAAAAGAATATTTCTAGAGTTGAATGTCAACAAAAGATAATGTGATACCAGAAATCAAAGTGTTCAGGTTCTGAGGTGGATTGAGCTAGTTCCTAGGCATTGTTTCGGGTTTGCGTCTCCCCCTTTCTACCACAATAAAAAATGGTTTATTCTGCTCCCCACCAGCAGTGGCCTCCCTCCTTGGCTCAACTCACCAAGTTCTTCATGGACAACTCTCCTCTGACTCCCTGCCTGCATCTCCAGTACTTGTTATTTCTCCTCTTCCTTAACTGATTTACCAAACTCAGCTCATTACTGTCATGGCTTTTCTGAATCTACCATGACTCTCGTCCCCTGTATCTCAGGCCTGGCCCCTCCTGGGTGCACACCTCATTACCATCTATACTGTCATTGTGAATCTTCTGGTGGCACCCAAGTTCAAGTGAAGGTTGCAAATCACACTGCTCAATAATTTGGAGCTTTCTGAACTCCTTTTTTTAAAAAATAATTTTTATTGTGCTTTAAGTGAAAGTTTACAAATCAAGTCAGTCTGTCACATGTAAGCTTATAGACACCTTACTACATATTCCCATTTACTCTCCCCCTAATGAGTCAGTCTGCTCCCTTCTCCCAGTCTCTCCTTTCGTGACCGTTTTGTCAGTTTCTAACCCTCTCTACCCTCCCATCTCCCCTCCAGACAGGAGATGCCAACACAGTCTCAAGTGTCCACCTGATACAAGTAGCTCACTCTTCATCAGCATCTCTCTCCAACCCATTGTCCAGTCCCTTCCATGTCTGATGAGTAGTCTTCAGGAATGATTCCTGTCCTGGGCCAACAGAAGGTTTGGGGACCATGACTGCAGGGGTCTTTTTAGTCTCCGTCAGACCATTAAGTCTGGTCTTTTGATGAGAATTTGGAGTCTGCATCCCACTGTTCTCCTGCTCCCTCAGGGGTTCTCTGTTGTGCTCCCTGTCAGGGCAGTCATCGGTTGTGGCTGGGCACCATCTAGTTCTTCTGGTCTCAGGATGGTGTAAGTCTCTAGTTCATGTGGCCCTTTCTGTCTCTTGGGCTCATAGTTGTCGTGTGGCCTTGGTGTTCTTCATTCTCCTTTGATCCAGGTGGGTTGAGACCAATTGATGCATCTTAGATGGCCGCTTCTTAGCATTTAAGACCCCAGACGCCACACTCGAAAGTGGGATACAGAATGTTTTCATAATAGAATTTATTTTGCCAATTGACTTAGAAGTCCCCTGAAGCCATAGCCCCCAAACCCCCGCCCTTGCTCTGCTGACCTTCGAAGCATTCAGTTTATTCCGGAAACTTCTTTGCTTTTGGCCCAGTCCATTTGAGCTGACCTTCCTGTATTGAGTATTGTCCTTCCCTTCACCTAAAGTAGTTCTTATCTACTAATTAATCAGTAAATAACCCTTTCCCACCCTCCCTCCCTTCCCCCTCTCGTAACCACAAAAGAATGTGTTCTTCTCAGTTTATACTATTTCTCAAGATCTTTTAATAGTGGTCTTATACAATATTTGTCCTTTTGCCTCTGACTAATTGCACTCAGCATAATGCCCTCCAGGTTCCTCCATGTTATGAAATGTTTCACAGATTCGTCACTGTTCTTTATCGATGCGTAGTATTCCATTGTGTGAATATACCATAATTTATTTACCCATTCTTCCATTGATGGACACCTTGGTTGCTTCCAGCTTTTTGCTATTGTAAACAGAGCTGCAATAAACATGGGTGTGCATATATCTGTTCGTGTGAGGGCTCTTATTTCTCTAGGGTATATTCCGAGGAGTGGGATTTCTGGGTTGTATGGTAGTTCTATTTCTAACTGTTTAAGAAAACGCCAGATAGATTTCCAAAGTGAATGTACCATTTTACATTCCCACCAGCAGTGTATAAGAGTTCCAATCTCTCTGCAGCCTCTCCAACATTTATTCTTTTGTGTTTTTTGGATTAATGCCAGCCTTGTTGGAGTGAGATGGAATCTCATTGTAGTTTTAATTTTTTAATGGCTAGTCATCGAGAGCATTTTCTCATGTATCTGTTAGCTGCCTGAATATCTTCTTTAATGAAGTGCATGTTCATCTCCTTTGCCCACTTTTTGATTGGGTTGTTTGTCTTTTTGTGGTTGAGTTTTAACAGAATCATATAGATTTTAGAGATCAGGCGCTGGTCGGAGATGTCATAGCTGAAAATTCTTTCCCAGTCTGTAGGTTGTCTTTTTACTCTTTTGGTGAAGTCTTTAGATGAGCATAGGTATTTGATTTTTAGGAGCTCCCAGTTATCTGGTTTCTCTTCGTCATTTTTGGTAATGTTTTGTATTCTGTTTATGCCTTGTATTAGGGCTCCTAACGTTGTCCCTATTTTTTCTTCCATGATCTTTATCATTTTAGTCTTTGTGTTTAGGTCTTTGATCCACTTGGAGTTAGTTTTTGTGCATGGTGTGAGGTATGGGTCCTGTTTCATTTTTTTGCAAATGGATATCCAGTTATGCCACCACCATTTGTTAAAAAGACTATCTTTTCCCCAATTAACTGACACTGGGCCTTTGTCAAATATCAGCTGCTCATATGTGGATGGATTTATATCTGGGTTCTCAATTCTGTTCCATTGGTCTATGTGTCTATTGTTGTACCAGTACCAGGCTGTTTTGACTACTGTGGCTGTATAATACGTTCTAAAATCGGGTAGAGTGAGGCCTCCCACTTTGTTCTTCTTTTTCAGTAATGCTTTACTTATCTGGGGCTTCTTTCTCTTCCATATGAAGTTGGTGATTTGTTTCTCCATCACATTAAAAAATGTCATTGGAATTTAGATCGGAAGTGCATTGTATGTGTAGATGGCTTTTTTAAAAATAGACATTTTTACTATGTTAAGTCTTCCTATCCATGAGCAAGGTATGTTTTTCCACTTATGTAGGTCCCTTTTAGCTTCTTGCACTAGTACTTTGTAGTTTTCTTTGTATAGGTCTTTTACATCTTTGGTAAGGTTTATTCCTAAGTATTTTATCTTCCTGAGGGCTACTGTGAATGGTATTGATTTGGTGATTTCCTCTTCCATGTTCTTTTTGTTGATGTAGAGGAATGCAAGTGATTTTTGTATGTTTATCTTATAACCTGAGACTCTGCCAAACTCTTCTACTAGTTTCAGTAGTTTTCTGGAGGATTCCTTAGGGTTTTCTGTGTATAAGATCATGTCATCTGCAAATAGAGATAATTTTACTTCTTCCTTGCCAATCCGGATGCCCTTTATTTCTTTGTCTAGCCTAATTGCTCTGGCTAGGACCTCTAGCACAATGGTCAATAAGAGCGGTGATAAAGGGCAAACTTGTCTGGTTCCCATTCTCAAGGGAAATGCTTTCAGGCTCTGTCCACTTAGAATGATGTTGGCTGTTGGCTTTGTATAAAAAAAAAAAAAAATTTTTTTGTATAGAAGCCCCTTATCATGTTGAGGAATATTTACTTCAATTCCTATTTTGCTGAGAGTTTTTATCATGAATGGGTGTTGGACTTTGTTAAATGCCTTTTCTGCATCAATTGATAAGATCATGTGGTTTTTGTCTTTTTTTTCTATGGTGGATTACATTAATGGTTTTTCTAATATTAAACCAACCTTGCATACCTGGTATAAATCCCACTTGATCGTGGTGGATTATTTTTTTGATATGTTGTTGAATTCTATTGGCTAGAATTTTGTTGAGGATTTTTGCATCTATGTTCATGAGGGATATAGGTCTGTAATTTTCTTTTTTTGTGGTGTCTTTGCCTGGTTTTGGTATTGGGGATATGGTGGCTTCATAGAATGAGTTACGTAGTATTCCATCATTTTCTATGCTTTGAAATACCTTTAGTAGTAGTGGTGTTAACTCTTCTCTGAAAGTTTGGTAGAACTCTGCAGTGAAGCCGTCCAGGCCAGAGCTTTTTTTTTGTTGGGAGTTTTTTGATTACCTTTTCAATCTCTTTTTTTATTATGGGTATGTTTAGTTTTCTACTTCTGATTATGTTAGTTTAGGTAGGAAGTGTTTTTCTAGGAATTCATCCATTTCTTCTAGGTTTGCAAATTTGTTAGAGTACAATTTTTCGTAATAATCTAATACGATTCTTTTAATTTCAGTTGGGTCTGTTGTGACATGGCCCATCTCATTTCTTATTTGGGTTATTTGTTTCCTTTCCTGTATTTCTTTTGTCAGTCTGGCCAATGGTTTATCAATTTTGTTAATTTTTTCAAAGAACCAGGTTTTGGCTTTGTTAACTCTTTAAATTGTTTTTCTGTTCTCTAATTCATTTAGTTCAGCTCTAATTTCTATTATTCGTTTTCTCCTGGTGCCTGATGGATTCTTTTGTTGCTCGCTTTCTATTTGTTCAAGTTGTAGGGACAGTTCTCTGATTTTGGCTCTTTCTTCTTTATGTATGTGTGCATTTATCGATATAATTTGACCTCTGGGAACTACTTTTGCATTTATCGATATAAATTGGCCTCTGAGCACTGCTTTTGCTGTGTCCCAGAGGTTTTGATAGGAAGTATTTTCATTCTCGTTGCATTCTATGAATTTCCTTATTCCCTCCTTAATGTCTTCTATAACCCAGTCTATTCTTAGCAGGGTATTGTTCAGTTTCCAAGTATTTGATTTCTTTTCCCTGATTTTTATGTTATTGATTTCCACTTTTATGGCCTTGTGGTCTGAGAAGTTGCTTTGTAATATTTCGATGTTTTGGATTCTGCAAAGGTTTGTTTTATGACCTAATATGTGATCTATTCTAGAGAATGTTCCATGTGCACTAGAAAAAGAAGTATACTTTGCAGCTGTTGGGTGGAGTGTTCTGTATAAGTCTATGATGTCAAGTTGGTTGATTGTAGCAATTAGGTCTTCCGTGTCTCTATTGAGCTTCTTACTGGAAGTCCTATCCTCCTCCAAAAGTGGTGTGTTGAAGTCTCCTACTATAATTGTGGAGGTGTCTATCTCACTTACAGTTCTGTTAAAGTTTGTTTTATGTATCTTGCAGCCCTGTCATTGGGTGCATAAATATTTAATATGGTTATATCTTCCTGGTCAATTGTCCCTTTGATCATTATGTAGTGTTATTCTTTATCCTTTGTAGTGGATTTAACTTTAAAATCTATTTTGTCAGAAATTAATATTGCTACTCCTGCTCTTTTTTGATTGTTGTTTGCTTGATATATTTTTTTCCACCCTTTGAGTTTTAGTTTGTTTGTGTCTCTAAGTCTAAGGTGTGTCTCTTGTAGGCAGCATATAGACGGATCATGTTTCTTTATCCAGTCCGAGACTCTCTGTCTCTTTATTGGTGCATTTAGTCCATTTACATTCAGCATAATTATAGATAAGTATGTGTTTAGTGCCGTCATTTTGATGCCTTTTTGTGTGTGTTGTTGACAATTTCATTTTTCCGCTTACTTTTTGTGCTGAGACGTTTTCCTTTGTAAATTGTGTGCTCCTCATTTTCATAGTAGTTGAATTTATGTTTGCTGAGTCGTTACGTTTTTCTTGGTTTTTATTTTGAGTTATGGAATTGTTAGACTTCTTTGTGGTTACCTTAATATTTACCCCTATTTTTCTAAGTAAAAACCTAATTTATATCGTCCTATATCACCTTGTTTTCCTCTCCATATGGCAGTTCTATGCCTCCTGTATTTAGTCCCTCTTTTTGATTACTGCGATCTTTTACATAATGACTTCAATGATTCCCTGTTTTGAGCATTTTTTTCTTTTTTAAAATTAATTTTAATTTGTTTTTGTGATTTCCCTATTTGAGTTGATATCAGGATGTCTGTTCTGTGACCTTGTGATGTGTTGGTATCTGATATTATTGATTTTCTGACCAAACAATTTCCTTTAGTATTTCTTGTAGCTTTGGTTTTGTTCTTGCAAATTCTCTAAGCTTGTGTTTATCTGTAAATGTTTTAATTTCACCTTCATATTTGAGAGAGAGTTTTGCTGGATATATGATCCTTGGCTGGCAGTTTTTCTCCTTCAGTGCTCTGTATATGTCATCCCATTGCCTTCTTGACTGCATGGTTTCTGCTGAGTAGTCTGAACTTATTCTTATTGATCCTTCTTTGTAGGAGACCTTTCTTTTTTCCCTGGCTGCTTTTAAAATTTTCTGTTTATCTTTGGTTTTGGCAAGTTTGATGATAATATGCCTTGGTGATTTTCTTTTTGGATCAATCTTATATGGGGTTCGATAAGTATCCTGGATAGAAATCCTTTTGTGTTTCATGATGTCAGGGAGGTTTTCTGCCAACAGATCTTCAACTATTCTCTCTGTATTTTCTATCATCCCTTCCTGTTCTGGAACTCCAATCACACACAAGTTATTCTTTTTGATAGAGTCCCACATGATTCTTAGGGTTTCTTCATTTTTTAAAATTCTTTTATCTGATTTTTCTTCAACTATATGGGTGTCAATTGCCTTATCCTCCAGCTCCCCCACTCTGCATTCCAATTGCTCGATTCTTCTCCTCTGACTTCCTATTGAGTTATTTAATTCTGTAATTTTACTGTTAATCTTTTGGATTTCTGAATGCTGTCTCTCTATGTATTCTTGCAGCTTATTAATTTTTCCACTATGTTCTTGAATAATCTGTTTGATTTCTTCAACTGCTTTATCAGTGTGTTCCTTGGCTTTTTCTGTAGATTGCCTTATTTCATTTTTGAGGTCATCCCCGATGTCTTGAAGTATTCTGTAAATTAGTTTTTTATATTCTGCATCTGGCAATTCCAGGATTGTATCTTCATTTGGGAAAGATTTTGATTCTTTAATTTGGGGAGTTGTAGAAGCAATCCTGGTGTGCTTCTTTATGTGGTTTCATATCGACTGCTGTCTCCAAGCCATCTATAAGATATTGCAATGGTTTATTTTATATTTGCTCACTGAGTCTTATCTTGTTTTGTTTTCTTTCCATATACGCAGATGGGCTACTAGATTGTGCTGTCTTGATTGCTGTAGCCTTTGAATCACTTATGTCCTATTACCAGCTGGTTTGGGTTGTTACCAGATATATAAGCCTAAGAGTCTATTCACTATTCTTGAGTAGAATCTGATTTTTGGTCTCCAAGCGTGTGGTGTAGACTGTCACCTATTAACTTAGAGGAGTAGTGCTGATAGTTGTGTGCACCAGATTCTAGTAGCAGCAGGGGGTCACACTCCGGGGTGCAGGATGCTGATAGGCTTCCCCTAAATGCCAGTGAGGTAGGTGTGTCTCTCTTCCTAAAGCACTTTGGTGGGTGGGCTCTGCAGCTGTACCTTAGGCACCCAATGCATGTATCTTTAAGATTGGTAGATGTCACTATCCTCATACCCCTATGGCAGGAGGCTAGGTGGGTTGGGTGGAGCTTCAGCCCTCAGTTCCCCATTGTGGGTCAGTGAGGGCTCTGTTTAATAGGTAGAGGTATCAGACCTGGAAAACTTGTCTTTCCAGTAATCCTCTAAAACAATTACAGTCAGATCCCTATCAGAATTGCCTTTGCATTATGATAGCCACCTTGTTCCCTGTAGGGATGAAAGCCCAAGACTGTGGGTCTCTATGCTTGGCTGAAGGTGGTTCTGTATTTTCAGTCCAATTTCAGGAAGTCAGGGAAGGATTTTTGGTCCCTGGGTTTTTTGTAGCTGCTTCTCTCAGGCCAGGAGAATGGGTTAGGAAAAGACAAAAACAAAAAAAGCAAACAAACAAACAAACAAAAAAACCCCAGAGCACTTCACTCTCTGGCCCAGGAAATTCCAGTGTTAATGAAGCTGCCTGGGAAGGGGAGGGGAGGGATCAGACAGATAGGAGAGAGTAGCACCCAGGAATATAGACAAAGTTACTTATCTTGCTTGGTGATGACTGTTTTATCTGAGATTCCCGAGGGGAGTGTGGCCTGTGTGCTTTGGCTGGGTTGAGATTGCCCCTGAGGGTCAGGCCCGAGTCCTGCGCTTGTGCTGTCTCAGAAGCTGTAGTCAGTTCCTCCGCTCCCAGTCCAAAGCCCAGCACCAAGGTTCCCCAGCTGGGAAGCCGCACTCCAGGCTCCAAAACCAGTCGCTGCCTCCCGGTGACTTCTCCTCCTGTCAGCCGCGTCGCTGCACTGCCTGAGTGCACTGGCTGGGCTTCCCCCGAGGCCACTTCTGGGGGCTAGAGCTGTGTCCCATGTTTGCACCGTCTCAGGATGCTGTGCTCAGCTCCCCTGCATCCAGTCCAAAGCCTGGCACCAAGGTTTTCTGACTGGGATGCTGGCTCCAGGCTCTGGAAACTGTCGCTGCTTCCCTGTGGTTGCTCATTCTCTCATTAGCCATGTCAGTGTGCAGTCTGCTTGTACTGGCTGATTCTTTGTCACTCAGATCAGCTCTTTAGATATGTGTTTGATGGTTAGGGTTTGTAGATTGTCATGTATGTGATCGATTTACTTGTTTTTCTGAGTCTTTGTTGCAAGAGGGATCTGAGGTAGCTTCTACCTAGTCAGCCATCTTGGCCCCGCCCAAACTCTTTTTTTTAATGAGAGTGAGTAGGGCTCTTGTACTCATTATTTCACAGTCCCTCCTTTCCTCCTGGTGCTCCACTAGGACCTATGCTGCTGACCAACATCAAATGAGAATCAGGGCTGACTAATTAGCTATCACTGAGGATAGTTACATTTGCACGTGTGGAACGGTTGTCAACTGCACAATATTGGCAATCTTTTGGGGGTGTCTATCAGTCTAAAGAAGCATGAGTCAATCACTGTGGCAAGAAAATATTTTTCTTCTTTCTCTCTGCGAGGGAACAAAGTTCCTTGGTCCCTCCTCTAGCAGTTAGCCAGCCAGCCTGTTATCAAACAGAAAAATTTGTTTTAGTTTCTGAAGATTGGTATTTTTTATTCTTTTAAAATTCTCACCGAGGACATTTTGTTGGGTGTTCTGAGAAGAAGGAGAGGCTTTCAAGGGCCTTAAAAGGGATGATGAGGAGATTCCTGCAGAGAGATTCCTGGGGAGTAGTGATGCTGAACAGGTTTCAGTAGATCTTCTTGATTAAGACAGACTAGGAAGAAGCCCTGGCAATCGATCTCCAAAAACCAGCCAACGGAAAGCATATGGATCATGATGGTCTGATTCCATTGTGCGTGGGATCACCATGAGTTGGGGGCTGACTTGACAGAAGCTGACAACAACAAAAGCTGTTGAAATGTTGGTGGGGGCCTGTGACTCATTCGAAGGTATTGTCCTGAGTGGTGGCAACACTTCAGAGGCTTAAGAGTGTCCAGCCAGATGCAGCAGGGCTTTGGAATACGAAGAAATACTTTGGCTGTGAGATTGGGCACCTGTGATAACCAGAGTGAGCCAGTTATTGGAGGAGGTACCCAGATACTTTCATGCTGTATAAAAATAATGACGATGATTATGATGCTCATGAAAAATACTGTGTAGACACTTGGGGCAGTCATCATTCTAAGAACCTTGTATAAACTCATCTAACCACCCAATAACCCTATGAGGTAGTTATCATCATTCTCTCCATTATTTCTCAGACAGGTTAACTAAGTTACTACCCAATGTCACACACTAGTAAGTAGCAGAACTAAGATACTAATCTAAGTAGTCTGATTTCAGAGCCCCCAAAGAATGCCATTTCTGACGTATTAAAAGCAGACCCAGAGACTTTCGAATGACCTTGAGTTGGAAGTGGGAGTGACTAGGAGAAAAGGACTCTACATAATGATTGAATTGAATTTCCCACCTCATAGTGGTTCCTACTAAGGAAGTAAAGAAATGCAACATCCGTTGCATTTGTTCCTTGTTGTGGACAAAGATTCAAACCTTTTCCATATACGGGGTAACTTATTTTCTAAATATTAGCATTACCACTAAAAAACACAGGGAAGAATTGGCTTCAGGCCACATGACCAATTTAATCTTGCCTATTTTGTTCTCCCATCAGGCCTGGAGTGCCCGGTGACTCTCCCTAGCTGTGTGGCTCTCTAAAGAGACTTCTCTCCACTGAGACCAAGCAGGAGAAACACAGCTAGATGGGTAAGTGAGCCTTGAGCTCTGCAAAGATGGATGCCATGGTAACCCCATGAACACAGGCCAGTGATGCTGAGTTAGGTGGGTGGGCTTTTGTAGACACACATACAAATGCATATGAATTGATTAAACAACTTCCTGGTGTTTTTCAGCATTTCAAGTATATCATTACGCAGAAACAAAACAAAACAAAAAACAACTTTTGGAGAAAAATTCTTTCCTATTTATCACCAGCTTGAGGCCATGATTCATACAGTATTTTTCAAAGGGAAATGAAAGAGGAGGAATAATTTAGATGCCCCAGGCTGTTACGATTTCTAGGTGGTTGTGAGCTGTGAGATAAATCGTGATGGCGCTGGTGAAGTGAGGTGCACAAGTTTGCAGTCATACGGGGCTTTCTGTCAGTTCCTTGAATAGACTGAGTTTTTTCTTATCTCTGGATCTTGGCACTTGCTGGGCTCTTTGTCTAGAAAGCTCCTTGTCCAATTTTTTTTCCTGAGTGAAATAAGTCAATCACAAAAGGACAAATACTTTATGAGACCACTATTATAAAAATTCATGAAAAGGTTTACACACAGAAAGAAATGATTTTTTTCATGGCTGGCTCCTTCTATCCTTCATGTCTCAGCTCAATGCCACTTCGGGAAGCCTTCTCTGACCAGTCTTTCTAAAATAAGTCCTTTCTCCCTGCTTATTTCCTTCATAGCACTCTCACAATCTTAAACATTTTATCTTCCTACTTCTTAATCAATCTATGTACTTATTTTCTTGACCTGCCCCCCTTCCACCATGTAAGCTCCATGACATCAGAGACCATGTTTATCTTGCTGACCACAGTACTCGGCATAGTGTTTTGTATAGAGAATGTAAACAATTGATATTTGTTGAATAATGCATGAATGAACTCCTAGGAGTCAGGCTTGGATGTGCAAGCCAGTTGTAGCTCCCTTTTCTTCCACTTGGCAGTACACCACTTGCATAGACACTACTATGTTTATATTAGAAGCCCTGGTGGCACAATGGTTAAGCACTCAGCTGCTAGTTCGAACCCACCAGATGCTCTGTGGGAGGAAAGGCCTGGCGACCTGCTCCCATAAATATTTTAGCTTAGGAAATCCTATGGGCAGTCCTACTTTGTCCTATAGGATCACTATGAGTGGAAATCTACTTGATGGCACACAACAACAACAACACACTTGTATTGAAGTCCCTGGGAAAGGCAAGCAGTTAAGTGCTTGACTACTAACCAAAAGGTTGGCAGTTTGAACCCACCAGAAGCACCTTGAAAGACAGGCCTGGTATTGTGCTTCCAAAAGTTCACATCCTATGGAGCAGTTCTACTCTGCACATATGGGGTTACCATGAGTCAGAATTGCCTTGACAGCACTGGTACCGGTAAATGCTTACATTACATTTCTCTTCATTTGGCTGGGCCCTAGGCTTTAGCTCTGTAGAGGGATCCCCTCGATGCTCTCTATCAGCCTGATTCTCCACCATAGCTTTGCCTCTAGTTTCTGTTACTTAACCTGATTTCTCTCAAATCCTGCTGGCTTCCTTCTTAGCGATGCCTCCTGTCATTACCATTGATTTGGCTGGGTCCTTCTTCTATTCTGCATTAAATTCCCACAAAAGATGCTTTCCATTTAAAATAAAAAATGATTTAATTAAACAAAAAATAAGCTATACTCCTACAAAAGAAAAGCAAGAATCAGATCCCAACATAATTATATATCAGCAACTCATATTAATTAAACAAATTAAAAAAAAATCTATGAATTATTTTTTCAAGTCCATACTCTAATTGGGAGGCTTACCAAATTTACTTGATTTTGGGCAACTTTGACTTATATTCTCTAAGGACCTCGGTGGGCCCAAATTCTTTGAGTCAATGGTACAATAAAAATATGCCTGAAAGATGCCTCACCTCTGGCTGGAAGCCAAGAAACTGATATTAAGGAAAAGATTCTTATGAGGAATTCCATGACTTTCTCAGGAGAGACTAAAATCTCTGTCACTTTCATTCTAAGGTCGGGATTTAGGATTTTGAACTTCAGCCAGAAGGAAAAATCCTCCCCAAAGATCACAACTTTCTCTCCTTTCTGATTGATGTCAAAGCTTTTCTATTTTTGTGTCTGAACTGAAATCATATTATCTGCCTGCTACCTAGCTTCTGAGATCTTTCAACACCCTCTGCCTCAATTGAGAATAGAATCATCCTCAGAAATGTACCCTTACCCTAGTTGGTATCCCTTCTGTGCATCACATGGAGGCTTTATATTATGTTTCTCGGGAGCAGGCGGGAGGAGCAGCTGGTATGAGAGAAAATGAGCAGCCTGCTAACAGTAAAGTTGAAGAGAGTGTGAGTGTGTGTGTGTGCGTGTGCATGCGTGTCAGTGTGGGTGTGGGTGTGTGTTCGTGAGTGTGTGTGTGTGTGAAAAGAGAGCAAGTCCCACAACATGAAAATTTGCCCAAGAAGTTACAAACCTTCCAGTCTATTCTCCAGAGCGAATAGTACAGTAAATGTGCCAGGTAAGAAGTCAGTGGGACCTGGACATTGTGAAGCTCAAACCAGCAGAAACTCTCCAATGATCCCTGCTATTCACATCTGGATTAACACTAATAATGCAAAGGGATTTACAGTGAATTTCAACAACCCATGGCAGCATTACATTTTGGGGGTTTCTTTCAGTTATTATTACAGTTGAATTTTTAATTAATTCAGTGAATATTTGTTGTGCCTTTATTCTGTGTCAGGGCCAGCACAGGTTTGGGGGATGCCTTGGGAACAAGACAAAGTACCTGTTCTCATGGAATTGACTGCTTTTCTTTAAATGGAAGAACACTGAAACTATTTTGGAATTGCTGTACCTATTACTTTGATACAAAGAAACAAAACTGTCCATTTATTTCAGGCATTAAGTGCTAAATTATTTTAATATCTGGTTTGTTGTATCAATGTATTTGATAGGGCTATCTAGTTTAAACCTTTCAGCCTTTTATCTGGAATGTTACCTGAGTTTGAAAGTATAAATATTCTTTTAAAATATTTATATTACCCTAGGATGATACATTTAATAGGAGACTATAAACTATAATTTTATCTTTTTCATTGTGTGAGCCTGTCTTTTTCCTTCTATTTCATTTTGATTTAATTAAATAAGCAGTTTGAATAGGTAGTATATACACATGATACATAATTAAAAACATACACAGAGTTGTAAATTATAAGAGCAAGTCTCTCTAACTTCCTCTGTTCTGGGCAGCTTCTCCTCCCTGGAAATTATGTTCCTAATTTCTTGTGCATACTTCAAAATAGAGTCAATAAATAAACGAACATATATTTATATATTTTCTTTGCTTTTTCAAACACCAGAAGAATTAGAATGTACATAGTTTCTGTACCTTGCTCACTTAACAATGAATCCCTTTTCATTCCTTATCAGTACACTGAGGACTGCCTCATTCTTAGAACAGCTATATAGGATTCCAGCATATTTTATTTAACCAGTTCCTACTGATTGACATTTAGGTCCTTTCCAATCTTTCCAAATATTGCAGTGATGAATATCGTCGTACACACATCATTTGGCAAATGTTATATTTGTAGGATATATTTCTGGAAGTGGAATTTCTAGGTCAAAAGTAATATGCATTTGTAATGCTAATATATATTGTCAAATTGTGATCAATACAATTTGTACCAAATTACACTTATTACAATAATACATAAGTACCTGTTTATGTGAAACCTTGCTCAAAGAATATATTACCACACTTTTTGGTGTTTGTCAATCTAAGGGTGGAAAATGATGCCCCATAGTAGTTGTAATTTATATTTCTCTTATTATGAATAAGACTTGTAATTTATATTTCTCTTATTATGAATAAGACTGAGCATCTTTTCATGTTTAAGTTATTCACATTTTTTTTTTCTATTGGGTTATTGGTCTTATTGACTAACAGTAGTGAAATTTAGCCCAAGTCTAATGCAAAATGTGTAGCAAATATTTTACCTAGTTTGTAGTTTGTCTTTTAACCTTGTTTATTGTATTTCTTGACATTCAGAGTTTTTATGTAACTGAATTTATTCATCTTTCATTGTATGGTGTATGATTTTATGTTATGTTAGAAAGGTCTTCTTCAAAATTATAAAAAGAATTCTCTCGTTTTCTTATACTTTGAAGGTCTTTTATTTTCATTTAAATTTTTAAAGAATTCTAGAACATATTTTGGTGTAAGATATGATACTATGACAAAGGAAATACTGGTTTGTACTAAGTACAGCTAAGAATAAGAGCTTCCATAGTATTCCACTGTATGAGGGTTTTCATGTTCTTTCCATTTCATTGTTCCACCATGAGAAGCTTCCTTTTCCAAGGTCACTTTATGGTCCAAGATGGCTATTGGAGTTCCAGCCAAAACATCTGGATTTTAGCCATCAGAAAAAGGAAAAGATGAAAAAAGGCATATTCTGTTTCCCTTTAAGGGCACTTCTTAGAAGCAGCCCATATGTATGTCCTATTGAATAGAATTTAATTCACATGGCCGTAGTGAGCTGTAAGAGAGGTAGCAAAATGTAGCCATGTATCCAGCTGAAATACAGGGACTCTGTGACAGAGGAAGAAGGGGAGGCTGGATATTGAGGGACAGTTGGTAGTCTATGCCTCAGAATCCGATTTTATTTATTTTCTAGATGGCTATCCAGTTGTTCCAACAATATTTAATAAATATTTATGTTCACCCTACACTTCTGAAATGCCACTTTGCTCTATTTTGGAACCCTGGTGGCGGAGTGGCTAAAAGATCGGCTGCTAACGAAATGGTCAGTAGTTCGAATCCACCAGCAGCTTCTTGGAAACCCTGTGGGGTTGCTATGAGTCCAAATCAACTCAGGTGCAACAGGTTCAGGGGTTATTTTTGGATATTGTATTCTGTTTCACTTTCTGTCCATCTCTTTATGTGTCAGGACACCACCACTGTTGTGTTTTTAGTTTCTAGTTCTATGCAGTTGTGTATATGATCAGAGAATATTGCGTCTCCTTTTTTAAAAAGATTATTGGTTTTTATCTTTGGCCTCATATAGGGTCTTTTTTTGTGTACAGTTTTTTAATATAACAAATAGATCTTATATGTTATTTTTTTTCTTCTAAATTTTTGCATAATATACTGCTGAGTATTCTTGTAGTCTCTGGTATTTGCTTAATAAGAGTTAGGATTGGCTATTTGGTACATGGGTTATCATTACTTTTAGATATTCACTGTGGATTGAATTCTTTATTAGGACAAAAGTTTCACTTTGTTTTGTTCAATATTTTTGGTTTTACTGTTAAGATTTATGACCCTTCTTGCTTTATACTTACACTTACTTGGCATTTTTTGCCCATTATCTGCTTTTAACCTTTTCAAACCACTTTTTAAAGTTGTCTCTCGTATATCTCAGCATATTGTTGAATCCAATCTAAGACTTTTTCTTTCCTTTTTTTATTTTTTAATAAGCGAGTTTCCATAGCTGATATGTACTTGTTTTCAGTTCTGTTCATTGTTTCATGTTTTTATAGCGTCAAATAACTTACAGTTATGACCTGTCTTTGTTTTATTTTCTGTGTGTTTCTTTTGATATTTGGAGGGCTTGCATTTTGTTCAGATAGTCTATGAAAACTTTATTAAATACTCTTGATCATCTACCTCTTTAGGATGTATCTCTTGACCCCTTTCTATAAGCAATGACAAAATGAATACATTTCCATTTTCTCTGACTACCTTTCCCCAACCATTTGGTTTTAGTTGTTTCTACTCTTTTTCTTAGAGTTTACTTTTAGGTGTTTAATACATATATTACTTAACGATCATCTTTAAATGATTTTGTTTGACTTCTGGCTGTTGCTATTATTATACAAGTCCCAACTTCTAAATTCCCCGAATTGTTTTAGCATTAGTTCTATGGAAAGAGTCAAAGCCTACTGTCAGCCCATTTTATTGGAGGTTCTCTATTTATCTCTCAGCTGGTTATGGTTTGTTCTCTACCAACGTCTTCCAAAAGGACTCAGGTAGAAATATATTCCTTGAGTCCATGAAAGTTCAAAAATATTTTCTATTTGAGACTTGTTTGATTGGGGATTAAATCCATGGGTCACGTTTTCTTTCTTGAGGATTTTTCAGAAGTTTTCCAACTGTTTATTTATGCTGAATGTTGATGAGGATAATTCTAAGTCCAGCCTGAATTCTTCCTCTTCCTCTGCTACAAGTGGCTGCTTCTTCCTGCCTCAACACCTAAAGGAGACTTTTTTCTTTTGAAGTCCTTCACTTTTACTTGGAAACCCTGGTGGCATAGTGGTTAAGTGCTGTGGCTGCTAACCAAAAGGTCAGCAGTTTGAACCCACCAGGCACTCCTTGGAAACCCTGTAGGGCATTTCTATTCTGTCCTATGGGGTCTCTATGAGAAGAAATCAACAACAACGGGTTTGGGTTTTTTTTTTGGTTCACTTTTACTTGCATGGAAACCCTGGTGGTGTAGTGGTTAAGTGCTAGGGCTGCTAACCAAGAAGTCGACAGTTCAAATCCACCAGGCCCTCCTTGAAACCTCTATTGGGCAGTTCTACTCAGTCCTATAGTGTTGCTATGAGTCGGAATCGACTTGACGGCAGTGGGTTTTTTGGGCTTACTTGGATATGTCTGGGTGTTAAGCTTGTGTGTTAATTTTTCCTAGGACAGAATGTATTCTTTCAGTCTTTGGATTTAAATCTTCTCTGATGTCTTGTCTTTTTTTTGTTGTTGTTTAATTACAATTAGAAAAAAAATTGATTTGTTACCAAACACCTATGGTGGATCTCCTCTGTTTTGCATATCAGTCATTTTATCTCTATTCCTTTTCTGGATTTTTTTTTTCCTCACTTTCTCATCCCTGTCTTCTGTGGCTCTTACTGTGTCAAAATGAGTCTTCATTTCTGTGGTGTTTTGTTTTCTCCTTTTATTTCTTGTCTGAGATCTTACAGTGCACTTTCATCTCTTTCTGGTGTCTGGACAACTTTTCTAAACTCTTGTTCATTTGCTTTAGATTCTTATTTGACTGAAGTCTTCATGACTTCTTTAGGATTTTTTTTTTTGACATCGTAGAGAGTGTCGGTCGCAATTTTTGTTGGCTCTGTGGCTGCATTTATCTGGTGTGGTGTTGGAGCTTCCTGTTTTCCTTTTTTTTTTCCTTTTTAAATGCAGCACCTTAGCAGAGATCTGGTGGTGGTACATTTTTAATTATTAATAATGTTTGAATAAGGTAGGTTCTTGGACCAGCCATTTGCAGGAATTTTGTACTGGGGTGGGGCATGGGTAAAATCAGGGCTTTGTTCCTGAGTTCCAGGCTTGTACAAGTGACTTATCTCTGAGATCACTCATTCAAAACCACCTTATTGGTTTATCCTCTGAAAGGAAAGCTCCCTACCAAATGATTGTACATTTTGCACTTAATAGTTGCCCACTTACTTTGGTGAACTGTGCTTCATTGTTTTCATCTAAGATATTTCCCTACAGGTGTTTTCCTCTGGCCATTCCCAAGTTTGAACTTCAGGAAACTTGACAGTTAAAAGAAACAAAATCGAGTAGTTGTTAGACATTAGGCTCTGGACCCAGACTGCCAGGATTTGATTTGTGACTCTTTTATTAATTAGCTTGGGCAGAATACTTAGTCACCCTGTGCCTCCTTTTCCAATCTGTGGAAAACCAAAAAAAAAAAAAAAAACGCACCATCCAGTCTATTCTGTCTCACAGAGACCCCATAGGACAGAGTAACGGCTTCATAGGGTTTCCAAGGAGTGGCTGGTGGATTTGAACTGCCAACCTTTTGGTTAGGAGCCGTAGCTCTTAACCACTGCATCATTAAATCTGTGAAAGGAAGTAGTAATAGGACTGGTCACACAGGGCTTAAGTGAAGATAAAATGCATTAATACATGTAAAGTGCTTAGAATGGGGCCTGGGAGAATGAGAAAGGGCAACTTTATTGTCATTTTGAAACCAGAACTACAGAATGAATGGCTTCCTTTTCTATTTTGGACTTAACTACTCTCACTTATTCTCCATGCTTCTTCCTGTTCTGCAGTGTTTGGAAAACATTTCCAATTTGGTTGAGAAGCCATTTGGACGTTTTGCTCTAGCCTGTCTGAACTGACAATCTCCAGCTGTGTTGCTCAACAGAATCTGCAGATGTCCATGCAGATACTTAGAAAAGAGAGCAATTTGCCCTCAAATGATTTTGTACCTCCAAAAAAAAAAAAAAAAATTTTTTTTTTTTAGAAGTTCAAGTCTCTTTCTCTCTTACTCATCTGCTGCTTCTTTTGAGTATTCGCCTAACAAGAGTTTGCTTTCTTAATAAAAAAGACTCAAAATATGATTAATCTATTTCAGTCGATAGTTCAAAAGAACAGATTTTTTTCTTGTCTGAATGTTTAAATAATAAAATTTGAGAAAGATATTCTCACACAAAACATGGGTATTACTAAAAGTTAAGAGTGGTAATCTCTGAGAGGCAGCAACAGGGTGTTTAGACATTCTAGATCTTCACTGTGGATTGCACTCTTCATTGGGATAAAATTTTCCTAATTTTGCTTATCTGTATTTTCTAACTTTCTAAAATATACATGTATAGCTTTTAAAGTAATAAAAAATAAAATAAAATCCTGCCAATTGTTGATACAGTTAGAAAATTACATAAAAATCATGGCAATTGTAACATTATTGTCTTCTCCAGGTAATAATCTGTATATCTGAATTTGATTCTGATAACCCAAAAAAACCCCAGTGCTGATAGAAACCTGAAAGTCCTTTAGTGTGAATGCAGAATAGAAAAAAGCTGAATGTTCAAAAAAGCCTTTTATAAAAGTTAAATATAGATGGCTAGAGAGAAAAATGACAAGTATTTTTTGTCATTTTCTAACATTACAAATAAAATTATTCATTTTAATTGATAATTCAATATTTGTATATTGGACATTTGTCTTTATTGGGCAGTGTCTTAGTTATCTAGTGGTGCTATAACAGAAATACCACAAGTGGATGGCTTTAACAAAGAGAAATTTATTCTCTCACAGTCTAGAAGGCTAGAAGTCCGAATTCAGGGAGCCAGCTCCAGGGGAAGGCTTTCTCTCTCTGTTGGCTCTGGGAGAAGGTCCTTGTCATCAATCTTCTCCTGGGCTAGAAACTTGTAAGGCACAGGAACCTTGGGTTCAAAGGACGAGCTCTGCTCCCACAGTTGCTTTCTTGGTGGTTTGAGGTCCCCTTGTCTCTCTGCTAGCTTCTCTTTTACAGCTCAAAAGAGATTGACTTAAGACACAACCTAATCTTGTAGATTGAGTCCTGCCTCATTAACATAACTGCCCCTAATCCTGCCTCATTAACATCATAGAGGTAGGGTTTATGACACATAGGAAAATCACATCAGATGACAAAATGGTGGACAGTCGCACAATACTGGGAATCATGGACTAGACAAGATGACACATATTTTACGGGGACACAATTTAATTCATAACAGGCAGTGTATGATAAGTGAGGAGCACTGGTAGTGAAGGGGTTAAAGTGCTTGACTGCTAACCAAAAGGTCAGTGGTTCAAACCCACCAGCCGCACCACAGGAGAAGGATGTGGCAGTCTGCTTTGTGCTTTTCTGTCATCTCCAAGTTTTACACAGTAAAGGGGAATTACTTTTGCAATTAGTAGAAGAAGCTATTAAAAAACCAAAAACAAACCACAAAAACAGGCAATCATAAACTTGCTCGGAAAAGTCCCGATAGTCTTCTTTTAAACATTTAAACTCATACACTCACATTCACATTTTAATACAGAAAACCTAAGTCCTCTCCCGCCCCCTCACTTCCGGGGCATCAATGTGTTATACTGCACAGCATGTTGGGAGGTGGTATCTCTCCAGTGAGCGCAAGGTCGGGGAGTCACCCCAGGCCTGGCACAATTTATGCTCAGCGAGATCATTGCTACATCTGAGGGCTCTTCACAGTCCAGAATGTTGAGAGCGGCAGTATTCGTTCCAAATGCCAAGCGAATCTGCGGACTGTGACCCAGTAATCACATATCCGGAGACGGGCTGCTAGATATTTTTTGAGAAGCCAGTTGGTATTAATTAATATTACTGTTTTCTTGTCAGCTGCCTTTGACACTTTATAAAATTATTCATTAACTAGTTAGCTCATCAATTCTCTTTACTGCATTTGAGTTAATTTGATTTGGAATTGTTATAATAATTGCCACATTTTTTAGTATGGCTAAGTCTTAATCAGTAAATTTAGGGACCCATAAGGTTCAAGATGGCAGGATATTAGAAATGTGTTTAGCTACATTTAATAAGCCTCCTGTGTGAAGCAATTAACCGGCTGTTTCCAAATCCAACATTGTCTTTTCATGTAGCTAGCTGCTCTTAAACTTGTAAGCATCTCCCTACCTTAAGATGAAATGCTACAGCCTTAAAATGGGTGGTGGTGCTGATGCAATTTATTTTGAATACAGGTCAAGGTTAAAGTTACTTTCCTGAGCAATTATCACCCCTCCTCCCCAAACTCCTGGCTGTCTAACTATTTATAGTGAAGAATTTTAGACCTCAGTTTGAATTACACAGAAATGTTACAGAATCACCTTCTCATTCTAGGAGAGACTTAAGGACCCTGAGTGGTGCAAGCAGTTTGCAATTGACTGCTAACCTAAAGGTTGGCAGTTGGAACCCACTCAACTGCTCTCAGAAGAAAGGCCTGGCAAACTGCTTCCATAAAGATTACAGCCAAGAAAACCCAGTGGAGCACAGTTTTACTCTGTAACACATGGGGTTGCCGTGAGTTGGGGTTGACTGGATGGCAACTGGTTTATAAGGTAGGTCTACTGTCCCATGAAGCCCTCGTGGCACAGTGGTTAAGAGCTCAGCTGCTAACCAAAATGTTGACAGTTCAAATCTACCAGCCATTACTTGGAAACCTTATGGGGCAGTTCCACTCTGTCCTATAGGGTTGCTATGAGTCAGAATCGACTCCATGGCCATGGGTTACTCTCCCAAGCCAAATTGGTATTTGAAAGGCAGCTCTTTGAATCCAGAGTGGAGGAAGTCACTAGCCGTCTAGGATTATTAGTTTTAGAATGGTGTGATGAGAAAAGTCACCTGGGAGTCAGCTGCCCTCCAAGTTCTCTTCCCTGCTCACTGATATCAACCTGCATGACCTCGGGCAAGTCTCTGACTTTCTGGGCCCCCAATTCCTTATATATCAAGTGAAGGCGGTAAATTAAATGATTTCTAAAGATGCCTCCTGTACACTTTCTCTGTTGCCGATGTACCCCTCTTCTGAAAAGCAAGAGAGTCATCAGTCTGTTACAAACTGAATTGGTTGTTAAAGATTCCTCAATCTTATTTTGGCTTCAGAAACATGTAGCACAGTAGTGTTTTGGTAATATTTTCTTCCTTTCAGGGTAGAGTTAGTATAAGATGAAAATTAAAGGAAGCCTGTGAATAGAAGTGAGAAGAGCTGGGACAGGAAATCAGGTGGCAGAATATCTGGAAGCTTCTTGTAGACACAGATGGTCGATGTAAACTGTGGTGGCAGGAATTTCTGCCAGACATTCCATGCAGTTTATTACTAAATGTGGGATCAGTAAACTTTAAAAAACATACTGCGCATGTAAAATCATTTAAAATACAGCAAGCAGAAAACCCCTTTGTTTCAGTGATTACCAATCCTTCCTTCCCTTCTACTTTATAAATAATTAAATTAAAATCTCGGCATTGGTGTTGAGCATTTTTATCTTCTATAACATTGCTGAATGAATCATTAGGATAAGTTAGGATTCCGAATGTTTGGTGGCCCCTGTATCCAAGAATATGCTTCATTTGACCCCCATAAAATTTTTTTTAAAGACAGAAACACTGTAAAAGACAATTAAGAAGTGTAAAATTAATGTGAAACACTTGAATAAAATGAAAAAAATATTTTACCACAGTGTGTGGTCTTGAGTAGAAAGCATTAAAGTTGAACCAGCTGCAAAACTCAGCACTAAAGCATAACAGTTAATTTTATAACTTAGAAAACAACCATAATCAGGGAACGGTTATATCTTTATGCAACTCTATGCAGTAAAGCCAGAAAACCTTGCAGGTGGAAGCAGGTTTTATGAAACGTTAAAAATGTTTCAATGGAAGAAATCCCAGCTGCAGAAATTTATAATTGAATATATGCTGTTTTTCCTCTTCATAGAATAGCTAATATTTGCAGTTTATAAATATTTTCACATAGACTATTTAATTTGATCTCTACAAATGCCCTCCAAATATGTGGGAGTTATTACTGCATTAATAGCTTTACTATAAAGAGGAAAGATTGGGCCTCAGACAGACTAATGATTTTCCCAAGCTAATACAACTCGTAATCGACAGAGCTGGGACTTAAGCCTGGCTTCTATCTGTGTGCGTGTGTATATGCACCCCACCATATATGCGTGTGCTGTTTTCCCATCAGTGTTCTCTCATCAGCAGCATTGGGAATGTGGTTCATAAAAGAGCACGTCCGAGTTCTCATTTTGTGATGAAATTTATTGTAGCCACCGAACCAAAAAAAAAAAGAGTCGATTCTGACTCATAGTGCTCATAGTGACTTTAGAGGACAGAGTAGAACTGCCTCACAGGGTTTCCAAAGAGTGTCTGGTGGATATGAACAGCTGATCTTTTGGTTAGCAGTTGTATCGCTTAAGCACTGTACCACCAGGGTAGACACAGCTTCAGGCACAGATTGATTACATTTAGTTCCCTTGCATTCTTTCCTCTCTAAGTAAGTAGGCCATGAATGGGTATTATTACATTGATTCTTCTAGGAGAAATTAAATTCGAGATCTTTAGAATAAAACAAACTTGCCAAGTATCCTGTCCAAGCCAGTGTTATTTTTTGAGCTCTAAATGTGTTGAAGACAAAGAACATGGGCTGGTTCCTTTATTCAGTGTGGGTGAACAAGCCATATTTTATACATAAATATTAAAGAAGAACAAACGCAAAAGAATAGAATATTGGAAAAGATTACTAGGTCATTGAACCCAACCTCCTTCTCACTGCAGAAATATGGTCCACACATCTTTGGCAGATACTTGTCCAGTTGACTATTTAAAAAGACAGTACACCTTTTGTCGGACAGCAATAATTGTCACGGACTCGTCCACAAAGTCAACCAAACATTGCTTCTTGGTAACTTCTTTCCATTGGTACTAACCTCCAAAGACTCTCAGAGTTAGTCTAAATTCTTGTTCTCATGAAAGCCTTTTCTTGGTTGGTTTTTGTTTTCCCTCTAGACTTCTTCAGTTACTCTTTGTGACATGATTTCCAGGCCCTTCCATGTTCTAATCTCCTTCCTTTGGATGTGTCTGTCAATGTGTCCCTTAAGTAGAGAATCCAGAGTTGAATAAAATAATCTAGATGTAATCAGATCCAGTAGTGGTACTACCGATACTCTTGTTCTGGATATAATTCTCTTAATTCTGCATAAGAGGTAGTCAGATACATTAGTGCTTTGACATGAGGTTGGCTCATATAAAGGTTGCAATTAATACAAACCAGAGATTCCAATCCCCTGTGATTGTGCCATTTTGCCAGATCTGCCACACTCTGAACTTCAAACCAGTTTTCTTTTAGATCCTTGGTGTAGTACTTCGTACAGGTTTCTATTAAAATTTCATTATGCTAGTTTTGACCTGCTATTTTAAAGTTTTGAAATATTTTAGATTTATTAAACTTTCTTAAATTTTTGTTCTCTGAAGATTTCCTGAGATGCTTTACATGTCTTCATCCAAATTGATAAAATGTTTAAGAGTCAAGGTAGAATACAGAGTACTGTAGAATGCATCTTAATTGTGCTCATGAGGAACCTGTACATAAATCAAGGTAGTTGTTCAAACAGACGAGGGGATACTGCATGGTTTAAAGTCAGGAAAGGTGTGCATCAGGGTTGTATCCTTTCACTGTACCTATTCAATCTCTGTACTGAGCAAATAATCCAAGAGGCTGGACTGTATGAAAAAGAATGGGGCATCAAAGAGACACTTCAGAAGCAGTGGAGGATTTGCCAGACCTGACCTGGCCAGCACCTTACAGGCTGGATCAGCCAGAGCACATGGGCTGAGGCAAGTAGTAGTACTAGGGACACATTTTTAACACTGGAAGAAACCAAGCAGTGAAGAGTCTACTCAAGCCTCTGGAACTAGGGAGAGGTGCTGATTCTGCAAAAGTTAAGTGCCAACATTTAACCTACCACGCAGGATCAAAAAAACCCTTCCCCTCTGTGGGAAGTATCTCTCTCCCATTTACCCACCCCCTCCCCACACTGCTCCAGTCCTGGTCTGGCTTCAGCAATTGCTGCACTCCCTGGGCCAGAAGTGGGACCCGTCATGCTCCCAGAGGTGTTCTCCTGGCTTTGGAAAGGGAACAAATTAACAAACAGGAAAAAGTAATCTGTCAGCTCCCCTAAGCCAGGAACTCAAGGCAGGCACAGCCCCTTTGTCTAGGCACAGGCATAAGGAGTCCATGGACTTTGAATACCTTTCACCCCTGCCTAGACCTGTGTGGGCCCATTTCAACAGCTTAGGCCCTCATTAGCACAGTACAACAGGGTATACACCTGAAGACTATTTTTAACTGCAACAGCTAAGGCAGAGTGGCAGATTCATGACATTTGACACTCCCCTGCCTGTTAAGCAGGATCCTCACGTACCCATATTGGGGCCCTGAGGACTGGTGGCTCCACCCACTCCACCTAGCCTTACAGCCAACAGCACCTTACAGTCAAAACCTTAGAGCCAACAGCATTAGGTGCCTAAAGTTCAGCTGCAAAACCCACCCACCTACACAGTTTAGGGAACAGGGACACGCTTTCCATCCAGGTACTCAGGGGGCAGCCATCAGTCCCCTGCCTTGCCCAGTGCATAACCACCTACTGCAGCCAGATACCTGTGCCTACTTCAATCACCCCTACATAGCCCTGCCCATCTAAAACTGTAGATGAGAGCCTGCAACACACACTTTGTCACCAACAACCTGGACGCCAAAGCTGAATCCACACAAGAAAAGTAAATGTACTCCTGGGCTCACGTACCTAGTAACAACTCTAACCACCTGGTGACACAGCATGAGAGCTTCAAAGATGCCAGTAATCGAAGTAGCTCACATGACCAGCCTATTTGGGCATATCAAAACAAAACAAGAAGCTAGGATACAATAAAAATAAGCAAACATAAAATAAATATAATAACTTACTGATGGCTTGGAGACAACAGTCAATATCAAATCACATAAACAGCAGACCATAATGGCTTCAGCAAGCCACCAAAACAAAGAGCCAACAAACCTCCCAGAGGAAGATAAGTTCTTGAAATTATCAGAGATGGAATTCAAAAGATTAATATACAGAACTCTTCAAGAGATCAGGAAGGAGATCAGGCAAAACACAGACCAAGCCAAGGAACACACAAAGCAATGGAGGAACTTAAGAAGATTATGCAAAAGCATAATGACAAATTTAACAGGCAGCAAGAATCCACAGAGAGACAGCAAAGAGAAATCTAGAAGATTAACAATAAGATTTAAGAATTAGACAACTTGATAAAAAATCATAGGAGCAGAATTGAGGCAATGGAAGTCAGAATTAGTGAGAATGAAGATAAAGCACTTGACACCAACATATTCGAGGAAAAATCAGATAAAAGAATTAAAAAAATGAAGAAACCCTAAGAATTATGTGGGACTCTATCAAGAGGAATAACCTACAAGTGATTGGAGTACCAGAACTGGGGTGGAGGTGGTGGGGAGGGGGAGAACAGAAAATACAGAGAGAATTGTTGAAGATTCATTGGCAGAAAACTTCCATGATCTTGTGAAGGACAAGAAGATACCTATGTAAGAAGATCATCAAACCCCACACAGGGTAGATCCCAAAAGGAAGTTACCAAGACATATTATAATCAAATTTACCAAAACCAAAGATAAAGAAAGAATTTAAATAGCAGCTAGGAATAAATGAAAAGTTATCTAAAAAGGAGAGTCAATAAGTCTAAGCTTGGACTACTCAACAGAAACTATGCAGCCAAGAAGGCAATGGGTGACATATATAAAGCCTTGAAGGAAAAAAATTGCCAGCCAAAAATTATATATCCAGCAAAAGTGTCTCTCAAATATGATGGCAAAATTAAGGCATTTCCAGATATACACAAGTTAAGGGAATTTATAAAAACCAAACCAAAATTCAAGAAATACTAAAGGGAATCCTCCGGTTAGAAAATCAATAATACCAGATAACAACCCAATAGAGATGTAAAAGACCTATAGAAAGAAAACTACAAGGCACTACTGCAAGAAACCAAAGAGACTTACGTAAGTGGAAAAACATACGTTGTTGGTGGATAGAAGACTCAACATTGTGAAAATGTCAATTCCACCCAAAGTCATCTACAGATACAATGCAATCCTGATGCAAATTCCAACGACATTTGTTAACAAGATAGAGAAACAAATCACCAACTTCATATGGAAAGAGAAGAGGCTCCAGATAAGTAAAGCATTACTGAAGAAGAACAAAGTGGGCTGCTTCACAGTACTTGATTTTAGAGCCTATTATACTGCCACGGTAGTCAAAACAGCCTGGTACTGGTACAACAACAGATACATAGATCAATGGAACAGAATTGAGAATCCAGGTGTAAACTCAACCACCTATGAGCCGCTGATATTTGACAAAGGCCCAAAGTCCATTAAATGGGGAAAAGACAGTCTCTTTACCAAATGATGCTGGCATAACTGGAAATCCATCTGCAAAAAAATGAAACAAGACCTGTACCTCATGCCATATACAAAAACTAACTCAAAATTGATCAAAGAGCTAAGTATAAATCTAAAATGATAAAGATCATGGAAGAAAAAACTAGGGTCACATAACCATATGTGTATAAATTTTTTATGTGAAATTAACTTGAGCTGTAAACTTTCATCTAAGCACAAAAAAAAAAAAAAGAAGAACGACAATAACAAAAAAACAAAGATGCTATTTTGAGGAATAAGGTGCGCCTGACCCAAGCCATGGTCTTTTCAATTGCCTCGTATGCATGCAAAAGCTGGACAATGAAGAAGGAAGATGGAAGAATTGATGTCTTTGAGTTATGGTGTTGGAGAAGAATATCGAATATACCGTGGAGTGCCACAAGACTGAATAGGTCTGTCTTGGAAGAAGTACAGCCAGGATGCTCCTTAGAAGGAAGAATGGTAAGACTTTGTTTTATGTTCTTTGGACATGTTATCAGGAAGGACCAGTCCTTGAAAAGGGACCTCATACTTGGTGAAGCAGAGTGTTAGCAAAAGAGGAAGACCCTCAATGAGATAGATTGACACAGTGGCTGCAACAATGGGCTCAAACATAGTAATAATTGTGAAGATGGCGCAGAACCGAGCGCTGTTTCCTTCTGTTGTACATAGGGTTGGCATGAGTTGGAACCGACTCAATGGCAGCTAACAAAAAACAATAAAGACTAATACATGTGTTTATGACACTTTAAAATGTACCCCAAATTAAATGTCTTTATAAAAGGTGCCTTATTGCATCATTATTTATATATAAAGTATAGGTGTCAACACTATTATGCAGTTACTTGGTTTCAAGTGCACCTACCTGAAACAGACCACCCAACACTTTATTTTTTCTGGCTCCCGATTTTTTGTAGGAAGTGCGTAGAGCTGAATGTCTACACACACATATACACTTGCTTACACTTTCACCTATATAATACCCGGTGTGTTCTTACACTTTAGGTGAATGCCTTATACATATAGCATATTTATAAAGGATTTACTGAGTAATAAAAATCCCCTTTACCCTTTTTGAGCATATAGAGCATAAAGCAGTCAAAGAAAAAAACAGAATAAAAATACACAGGGACTTGGCAAAAAGCTAAAAATAATAAAAAAAAATTGCAGAAAGAATTACAAAATATGGTTCAAAGGGAATAAAATTTTCCAACACCAGAGGAAAGTCAATTTGTTTTCTTTAGGTTTCCAAATCTTATCTAAATTGTTAGACAAAAATGAAGAAATGGACCTCAGCAGCTAATGCAATGAAACCCGTGTAGACGACCAGGTAGAAAGTCTAGTGTTGAACAGGAAAATAGATGTCTTAGTGAAACTTTAGTACTTTCAAATATCTGTAATAATTCAGGAAAGCCAACAGATGGCTAATATGGAGGAACTGGGTTTAATGAAAGATAAGCTGGATTTAATTTCTAACCCTGGAATATTCTTATCGCCTATAAATGCATATTGAATTCAAATTAAGATTTTTAAAAGGATATAACCTGCCACACTGTCATTTTCTAAGATTGGTCTCAGAAAGGCCATAGTATAAATACTTTAAAATCCACTTTTTAAGGTTTTCAGATATTTAGAGTCAAATACTTCAAAATTATGTTGAGAGGATACCAAGTATTCTTAATTTGGAAGAGCAATGAAGCACCATGTTTCCCTATCCCCAACACTTTGACCACTTAGCATCATGAATAAAAACTTCCATAAAATATGACAGCAATTGTGGGAGGGATATCAGAGATGACCCTTCCCATCCTAGGGATTAGCTGTAGGAAGGAGGGGCCAACACTGGTTGGTGCAGTTAAGGAGTAATTTATTGAGGGAGGGTTTTGTGAAACCACAGTGTTCAATGTGTATGCTTTATTTCATATTAAAATCTGTTTAAGGTTCAGATAACATCTCATTTCTTCAGTCCACCTTTACTCTGGCAACATTTTCTGGAAAAGGTTTATCTTCTGCTCTGTGATGGTGGCTTAAGAATATGGCTCCAAGTGTAGGAACTGGCTTTAAGTGAACAATGTGTAGACAGTATTATACATGTATTTCACACAAATCCATGCTTTTTAAAGACTTCTTTCTTTATCTCTTGCTGTCTTTTTAAGCCATAATTTTTTTTTAAGGCTTCGGAATGGCCAAGAAGGGAAGGAAAGAATAAAAAACTGGTCTATATTTTGGGGAGCTAGCCTCAAAAATCTTTAATCTTGTCATGCCATTTTCCTGAATTTTATAAATAGAATGTAAAATAGTTGTTACTTTAACACTTGGGTTTTGTTTTTATTTTTTTTCTATTAGTAATGTTTAAGTACGTATTCCTCCTTTTGGCTCACTAACCAATATTATTTCCATTCTCCATAATAGTGCTGTGGGAAAGCATTATTTTGGTTGACTGGAAGGAAATGTGCCCAGGGTCTATTATTAGCTACCCTACAAATATGCTTGGAGTTGTTCTCTGCTCCCCTAAGTACCCAGATCCTTTCATGTCATCCAACTGCAGTTACACTTTCCAGTCTTTTTCCTCCTTTAACAAGTCTTCCCATGTCATTTCCCAGAGCAATTGCAGGCTACTCTTCCTGTTTCTGGCAGATTGATTGTCTCATTTAGTGGGGTAGTTTTTCTTTGCCTATAGAAAGAATTCTTCTCCATTAATCTCTGTCCTGAATTTTCAGGAATACCTCTCAGTAATACAATTTTAATGGTTATTTGGGATGTGAACTACATGTGATTGTATCAGAAGGAACTACAGATGGAATTTGTAAAAACTGTACCCAGTAAATCTTTTTGGTCCATTATGTGGCCCAAGCAGAGGGGTCTCACTGACACATCACACACAAGGAAGTTTTAACAGAGCAAGGACCCCACTAGAGGGCGCAATCTCGGTGTACAACCAGAAGTAGAGCCGGTTCATAGGGCTGACCTACTCAGGAGAGAGAGAAATCTCAGAAAAAGTGTTATTACTTAGTGGCTAGCAGGGTCAGATTTTAACCAAAAAAAGTTGGCAATTCAAATCCACCAGGCGCTCCTTGGAAACTCTGTGGAGCAGTTCTACTCTGTCCTATAGGGTCACTATGAGTTGAAATTGATTGACCACAGTGGGTTTTTTCTGGTTTAGCAGGGCCAGGACAAGGGTAAGACAAGTGAGGCACACTCTTCAGGTGCAAAATCTAAGAGGTTCCCAAAAACCAATATTTTTTAAACAAGATTTTAATGCAATAATTTAAAGAATAAAAATTAGTGCAAAAATATCTTGATGAGCAACATTTCAAAATTTCAGATAAAGACAGGATTAGTATTACTTTCACCTCTGACTCCAATATGGCTTGGCATGGCACTAGGGGTTAGAAAGGTTCTCATTACTGTAAAAGGTAAGGAGAATCATTGCAACATTTCTATAACCCTGTTATTTTCCTTCCTCAAATTTTTCTTCCATAGAAATCACTCACACAGAGCCTTGGGCAAAACTGTGAAAGAAGTAAAGATTACCCTCAATGGCCTCCATCTCTTTCTTTTTCCCCACCCGCCTTCAGATACCCAGCCATCTTGTGCTGCCCCTCATTTCTCAGACCCTCCCACTTGCCCACTTGGGCACCTTAGCGTCACCTGCCCACCCCCAATGTAGCACAGACTCTGTACCTCTCCTAACCCTTGTGTAATCCCATAGGAAAATTAAAGTTGATATTAAAAAGGCCTAAGATCATTGAGAGTAAGAAAGAGAGAGAGAGATTAGTTCCAACAGAGTCACACAATTTCAGAAGAGGAAGATTATAGAGATCCACCAAGCCAATACCTTTTATTTTGCTAATAAAGTAACTGAGGCCCAAAGAGATTATAAGCAATCTGTGCAACGAGTTACACTACAGGAATAGCCTAGAACCTGGTGTTTTCACTTCTCCCCCATTACACAAAGTTGACATACTCCATGTTTTGACATTTGTAGAAACATATGAAAAATTCACAAATCATGGACACACGGAGGCACTCAATTTTCCTTTGCATAATCACCATCATTAATGACTTCAAGTATTTATCCAGGGATGATTTTGTGTCTGGGTGCTATGCTGAAAAGTTGAAGTCTGGTTAGAGAAGAGCTCATGAAGAAAAGAAAATAGGCAAACACAATGGGAAGATTAGGCCAAGTAAGCAGTATGTAGGTTTGGTGCAGTAGAAAAACGAGCCAGTGTTTAAATGGACTAAAAATTTTAATGTTAGAATACTTTTTCAAATTTTTCTGTAAATAGAATCTCTTTAAGGTTTGGCCCAGGAATACACATAGATTTCCTGACAAGTATATCCTTCCTACCAAAAGGGGGTCATGGCCTTAGTCTTCTCTGCCTTCTAACAAGTTTCTCATTACTCTCTTAGGTAAGATATAAAATAAGTTCACACATACCAAAATCAACTGAAAAATAAACACCAATAGCTTAGAAAACTTATGTCAGTGCAGTTCAGTACAATAAACAAGTTGGGGGAAAAAACAGAATATACACAATCCCATATGGTGTAAAACATATTGAATGTAGTTTATGGACTAGGGGGTGGGATTTGGAAGTAGGTGTGATTTTACTTCTTCTCGGATTCTTTTCTAAAAATGAGACCTTTGAATCCAGGAATTTTAATTTACCTTTGTTTCTTACTATAATATTGGTGATTTTTTTCCCCTTCATTCAGTGGTTGCCTGTTTTCCATAAATTGTAAAAGGATTTAAAGATGCTACTTTGTTTGACAATAAGAAGTTTGCAATCCATTTTATAAAAATCTTGAGAGCACTGGAAAGTAAACAATTTTCTTTATTATTGCCCCAAATTATATGTCAAAATTTAATATGATTATTATAATAATTGCTGGAGTTATCTTAAGTGATGTATAATACATTAACACAATCTATGGAGAAATCTAAACAAATAAGGGATGCATATATTGGAATCTATCTTCCACAAATTGCAAAACATCCTTTTCCCACCCCATTGCTTTGCTACATTTTCAAAACTCCCAGAAATCCTATATTTCTATTTAGAATTCAATCAATAGATTACAAAGCACCTGTCTTGTTGTTGCATACTTTGTTTTACAATTTTGTGCAGCATATTTTTCCTGTCTGCTCCAATCTAACAGTCTACTCCAATCTAACAATTTTCTTGGCAGTAATTTTACCTATGGTTCCTCAAGTGCAAGTCTCACATTATTAATGCTTGTCCACGTCCATTTCCCTCACTCTTATCAGAAGGAAATCACCACCATACAGATGCCACATAGCAGGACTGTTGGTTACTTAATTGGCAGTTCAAGGAAGAGGCAGAGCATGTCAATACCAGCTTCAAATGTCACATTAATCTTAGGAATCTAGTGTATCATTTAACTGGACTTTTGAACACTTGATTTTGCACTTGGTGGGCAGGCATTCCTAATCAATATTACTGATGAACATTAGAAAAGTTGAGTAAGGTGGAACTAAACATAGTATAGCTACACACAGAACGCCAAGTGCCTGAGATGTTACTGCAAAGTTGCTTCACATTTTGTTGCTCATTTAAAGCAAAAATAGATGGCTTCATGATTTTTCCTTCACAATCAATATTCTCTAAACTGTACTCTAATAAACAAAAACTGTGAGGTCAGTAAGCTAAGGCAATGGATAAAACTAAATTAAAAAAAATTTTTTTGCACTGTGGCTGACATGCATATAATTCTTATTCAAATATTCCTGAAAATTTTATTTCTATTTACTTGGTTCAGAAATTAAATGTTGGAGTGCCTCATTGGTCTTTCTGGATACCATTTTTTGCATGCTTATATAAAATGAAGATAAGTATATCAAACAAATAATGAAAATGCTTGGACATAAAGGTTTTTAGTTTTCAGTCTTTGCATGAAGTTTTTAGTAAACGTATTGGTGTTTGTTCTGACCAAGAGGAAGAAATGTTGGAAGAAGTGGAAGTGAAAGTAATTATGGCATTATGATTATCATTTCTGAGTGTATGAAAGCCAAGAACAGACATCAGGATATCTATCCTAGATTTTTTTTACTTATTATTTATACTGCTACTTACTTCCATAAAGAATTTAAGTAACTTAGCCAAGTAACTTAGCAAATTTTATCCAAGTAACTTAGCAAATGTCACAAAATTAATTAAAATGGCAGGAGGTATGATGCTCTGGTGTATTTAGAGTTAAGTTTACTATACTCTTGGGAAACTTGCCCATGACAGCCTACCTTCTTGGCACAGCTGACCCAATAGCTGCCAACTGCAGCCCGGCCTGCAGCTTGCAAGAGGATCTGGGAAAAAAACCTGTGGCCATCAGAGTTGCTTTGTATTAGATAGAGACTGAGCCACCCAATCAGATCTCTCTCCAGAGTCTGAAAAAAAGGCGTACATAAAGTGTCAACAACTGAGAGTGAGGGCCAAACCCGAGAGACAAAACATTAAACCAAAACTTCAGGGTAGTAAAAACCATAGTTAGCAATCTAGTAACTGCATGTAGTATTAAATAAAATGACTCCAGTCAATTAGTTGCAGAATTCAGTCCACGTAGTAGCAAGATCTTGTCACTTTTTTTCTTGTATATCTTGGGAAAATGATTTTTTCTTCCTTATGCCCGTCTCTGATTCAGTCCTCATCACTGTCACCTGGCATCTAACCATTGCCCCCAGCTCTCTGGAGATTTCCACCTACAGTAGGATAGCTACTCTCCTAGCCTGGATCTCCCAAAACACTTTCCCTTTGCCTTTATTCCGCTAACTGAAGGTCATTGTGTATAACACATATTTACTGAACATAAGTTTACTGAGAATATATTAATGTGAACACATATATACCTAGGATAATGGAGGGTAATTAAAGTTAGGAAACATCTTTAAACAGAACATTGAACACCAATTTTCCTAGCAATTCATTGGCCATTCACTGCCACAGGTAATTCCATTGGCCATTTCCCTAGGGAAGCCATGCTTAAATGCATGTGGGCCCAAGGCAGGTAAGTAAGGTAAGTGAAAGAAATAAGGCAACTATAGGAATAGTTTTTATTTTTACAGAGGAAATTTTCTTGAAACTCGTGGCTTTGGCAGTCTTTCAATTTCCAAATTTTATCTTATTCTTAAAGTGTTGTACAAAAAATTTATACATATGTGAATGATATGACATGGTAACTGATTTAGGCCTCATTTTGCAGTAAGTAGAGAATGGTGAGCACAGAGACAAACTGGGGAGTGTCTTCCCTTCTAAAAGAGACAATGATTTCCTGGTTCAGCCTCCATTGCCAGGTAGGATGCCAGCCCAGGGCTGCCAGATTCTCTGATTTTTCAAGAGAGGCCAAGGACTCTAGATGTGTGTACAAATTTTCCTAATTCTTAAAATTCTGGGTACTACTTTAATTTTTTAAAATACTACATGAGCCAAATAAACATATGCAGGGCCAACTCTAGCCACAAGAAGATCCTGTCTTTCATCTCACATTCTAGGATTCTTCTCTTCCATTGAGGCACCAATGGACAAGTCTAAAATTCCTATATTAAAATAACACAACTTGAACTAGTTTGCGAAAGAAGAATTTACCAAATGTATCTGATGAGGAAGGTGGCTAGGTGTCAGGGACAAATGGAACCAGAGACTCAAATCCTATCAGAACTTGCCAGTTGTAGTCTCTGTTTTTCTTTGCACAACTGCTCCATATTTCTCTCCCTCTCTCTCCTCTCTCTGAATACATGGCTTCAGTCATGAGGTGCTCCCAAGCTTTTTTATTTTATAAGACATAGCCACCACTTTCTCAATTTCCAGAGAAGGACTGATTGTTCCAGCTTGGGTTAATGACTAGCCTTGAACCAAGAAAGGAGTTATATCCAGAGAAATAAATATGTAATAAGAAGGTTCAGGAACTGTAGAGAATATTGCACAAAAAACATAAATTCCCTGTGTAAACACACACATATACCCACAAACCTTTAGATAACAGGACAAAGGAGCCCACAATTAAACACCCAGATGTATGACACAAGGAGCCCTGGCGGCATAGTGGTTAAGAGCACTACTGCTAATTTATCAGTTGCTCCTTGCAAACTTCAAGGCTGCTATGAGTTGGAATGGACTCGACGGCAATGGTTTAATAAAAACAACATAAGTTATAGAACTTAAAAAAGATTTCATGCAGCTTGGAGCTTCAGAAGGATATGGGATATGGGCTGCCCTCTGAAGTATAGCCCCCAAGTATCTGTTGGTTTGTCATGCCGTGGGGGCTTGCGTGTAGCTGTGATGCTGGAAGGCATGCCAGCAGTATTCAGATACCGGCAGGGTCACCCATGGAGGACAGATTTCAGCTGAGCTTCCAGACTAAGACAGACTAGGAAGAAGGACCTGGCACTCTACTTCTGAAAAGCATTAGCCAGTGAAAACCTTATGAATAGCGGCAGAGCATTGTCTGATATAGTGCTGGAAGATGAGCCCCCCAGGTTGGAAGGCACTCAAAAGATGACTGGGGAAGAGCTGCCTCCTCAAAGTAGAGTGGACCTTAATGACGTGGATGGACTAAAGCTTTCGGGACCTTCATTCGCTGATGTGGCACGACTCAAAATGAGAAGAAATAGCTGCAAACATCCACTAATAATCGGAACCTGGAATGTATGAAATATGAATCTAGGAAAATTGGAAATCATCAAAAATGAAATAGAATGCAAAAACATCGATATCCTAGGCATTAGTGAGCTGAAATGGACTGGTATTGGCCATTTTGAACTGGATAATTATATAGTCCCTTATTCTGGGAATGACAACTTGAAGAGGAACGATGTTGCATTCATCCTCAAAAAGAACATTTCAAGATCTATCCTGTCAGTGATAGGATACTATCCATATGCCTACAAGGAAGACCAGTTAATATGACTATTATTCAAATTTACCCACCAACCACTAGACCAAAGATGAAGAAATAGAAGATTTTTATCAGCTGCTGCAGCCTGAAATTGATTGAACGTGCAATCAGGATGCATTGCTAATTACTGGTGAGTGGAATGCAAAAGTTGAAAACAAGGATCAGTAGTTGGAAAATATGGCCTTGGTGATAGAAACAATGCCGGAGATTGAATGATAGAATTTTGCAAGACCAACGACTTCTTCATTGCAAATACCTTCTTTCACCAACATAAACGGTGACTATACACATGGACCTTGCCAGATGGAACACACAGGAATCAAATTGACTACATCTGTGGAAAGAGACGATGGAAAAGCTCGATATTATTGGTCAGAATAAGGCCAAGGGCTGACTGTGGAACAGACCATCAACTGCTCATATGCAAGTTCAAACTGAAACTGAAGAAAATCAGAGCAAGTCAACAAGAGCCAAAATATGACCTTAAGTATATCCCACCTGAATTTAGAGACTATCTCAAGAATAGACTTGATGCATTGAACACTAGTGACCAAAGACCAGACTAGTTGTGAAATTACATCAAGGACATCATACATGAAGAAAGCAAGAGGTCACTGAAAAGACAGGAAAGAGAGACAAGACCAAGACGGATGTCAGAGGAGACTCTGAAACTTGCTCACGAACGTCGAGCAGCTAAAAAAAAGGAAGAAATGATGAAGTAAAAGAACTGGACAGAAGATTTCAAAGGGCGGCTTGAGAAGACAAAGTAAAGTATTATGATGACTTTGAGCTGGAGATAGAAAACCAAGAGGGAAGAACACGCTTGGCATTTCTCAAGCTGAAAGAACTGAAGAAAAAATTCAAGCCTCATGTTGCAATATTGAAGGATTCTATGGGGAAAATATAAACGACGCAGGAAGTGTCAAAAGATGGAAGGAACACACGGAGTCATTATACCAAAAAGAATTAGTTGATGTTCACCCATTTCAAGAGGTAGCATATGATCAGGAACTGATGGTACTGAAGGAAGAAGTCCAAGCTGCTCTGAAGGCATTGGCAAAAAACATGGCTCCAGGAATTGACAGAATATCAATTGAGATGTTTCAACAAATGGATGCAGCGCTAGAGGTGCTCACTCATGTATGCCAAGAAATGTGGAAGACAGCTTCCTGGCCAACTGACTAGAAGAGACCCATACTTATGCCTATTCCCAAGAAAGGTGATCCAACCGAATGTGGAAATTATAGAACAATATCATTGATATCACACGCATGCAAAATTTTGCTGAAGATCGTTCAAAAGCGGCTGCAGCAGCGTATGGACAGGGAACTGCCAGAAATTCAGGCTGGATTCAGAAGAGGATGTGAAACCAGGGATATCATTGCTGATGTCAGATGGATCCTGGCTGAAAGCAGAGAATACCAGAAGGGTGTTTACCTGTGTTTTATTGACTATGCAAAGGCATTTGACTGTGTGGATCATTACAAATTATGGATAACATTGCGAAGAATGGGAATTCCAGAACACTTAATTGTGCTCATGAGGAACTTTTACATAGATCAAGAGGTAGTTGTTCGGACAGAACTAGGGGATACAGATTGGTTTAAAGTCAGGAAAGGTGTGCATCAGGGTTGTATCCTTTCACCATACCTATTTAATCTGTATGCTGAGCAAATAATCTGAGAAACTGGACTGTTGCTCAGTCTGATTCCTCAACTTTGTCTTCGATGTTCAGGGCTCCTAAATTGGTCATATATAATCAATTCACTTTTTTGGGGGGGTCTTTGTTGTAAGAGGGAGCACAGGAAGCACCTGACTACTCCACCGTCTTGGCGCCACTGTTGTTATTTCTTTAAAGAGGACTTTTGCAGCAGATCTGCCCAATGCAGTGCGTTGTTTGATTTCTTGACTGCTACTTCCATGGGTGTTGGTTGTGGATCCAAGTAAAATGGAATCCTTGACAACTCAATATTTTCTCCATTTATCATGATCTTCTTTATCGGTTCACTTGTGAGAATTTTTGTTTTCTTTTTGCTGAGGTGTAACCCACACCGAAGGCTATAGTCTTTGATTTTCAGTAAGTGCTTCAAGTCTTCTTTAGAGTTGTTATTCTCAAAATTTTCAAGTATTTTATTGTTTGGAAAGTCTTAGAATTTTAACTGTAATGTGATGTTGGGTCGAGTCTGGAATTGATGAAATGCCTCCAAATTTAATGTTTTTCGTGGTATGTTTAATTTCAAGGAGTCTTTAGAAAAGGTTTTTTGTGTGCATTTGTATCAATAGTTTATTCAGCTATGAGAGTTCTGAGTGAAGAACATGGTTGCTGGCATTAAATGCCCAAATAATTGCTCTCTTAAGTGGCACTTCCTGGCCAAAGGTAGCTGTTGTTGAAAGAATGAAGGAGTGGAATTATGAGGAAGTAATATTAAAGGAATATTAAGAATTTGGCTGCTAACCAAAAGGTCAACAGTTTGAATCCACCAGCAGCTACTTAGAAACCCTATGGGGCAGTTCTACTCTGTCCTGTAGGGTCGCTATGAGTAGGAATCGACTCAACGGCAATGGGTTAATATTAAAAGAAGTCCCTGGGTGCTGCAGTTAATGTGCTTATCTGCTAACCAGAAGGTTAGAGGTTAAGTATACCCAGAGGCACCTTGAAAGGAAGGCCTGGTGATCTACTTTCGAGAAAATCAGCCACTGAAAACCTGTGGAGCACAGTTCTCCTCTGACACACATGGTATAGGCATGAGTCAGAATTGACTTGATGGCAACTGGTTTTTTAATATTAAAATGGTATGTATGCTTTCATTTGGAAGGAGAGTGTGGGTGAAATAATCCCTTTTAGTCCGTCACTGAAATGAAATTTTTGGCATGAGGATGATAAAATTATATATTGGAAGGAAAAAGGGAGGAGTATCTTCAAAATATCTCTATCATGTCACTACTCCTTGTTGGGAGACTGTTCTTGTTCTCTTTAATTTCTATATGTCTTGCAAGCACAGGCACTGACAGATTTCGTTCTAAACACCCTTTTCAAGGTGTTTGTACAATAAGAAATTTTGGAAAATAGATATGGTGTGTCCCTCTGGGGCAAAGATTGGGCAGGTTTGCTTGCAGCTTCTGTATAAAATTGAATTATAGAGGACTAATTAAATTCAGTGCAAACATTTAATGAATAACCATTATTATAACCCTTGGGTAGAAGATGCTCTATTAGCTCACGCAAAGATCTGTCAGCATAGCACTTGCTGACTACGTGCATATTATTTATTCTGGGAATGTTCACATGTTCGGTATGCAAGCTCCCAAAACCACATATCTGCTTTTTGTTTGGTGTAATTTCAACAATTGTGTAATATTATAAACATCGATTGAATTTCTGGGCTTTCATGAAAGTGAGGTCCTGTTTTTATGCAAATATTAATGAAGTGGTTAGGAAAACACAAGGAAATAACAAAGAAAATATGACTTGTGGGCAGATGGTTTCTGAAATTATATGTTTTTTCTGTGAATCATTTGCTGTTTTTAGAACATGAATGCTGATCTTTCCTTTAGAGTGTGGGTGTATATTTTAAGATAAAACACCTTCATTGCACAATGCAGTTTGTTTTGCCAATGTTTATTTTGCCAAGTATTAGTTTATAAAGATTTTTCCCTTAAAGTATTTCCTAAAATAATTTTTAGTAACTTTTCATGGGAGTGTTTCTAGGAAGGTTCTTATTTGAAGACAGAGAAATCTTGAGAGATTTATCCAGAGCAGAATAGAATAAAAAATACCTCTTCAAAAGGGATTCTACAACTTCTCATACAAGCCAATTCCAAAGTTTAGATGTCAACTGAGCACTTAAGACCTATGGTCTTTATTTTACATTGAGGCCAAGTGACATGTGAACCTAGTATACCTCTAGTTTTACTCTCAAAGTTTGATAACAGGCCTCAGGGAAGAAAAGTTAGCCATTTCCTTATGAACTGCATAATTTTATTCTATTGCCTAGAGTCTAAGTCTAGACTGTGCTATCCCAACTTTCTTTTTTTTTTTTTGATGAGAATACCATATGGCACAGGATAAGAATCCTTACTGAAGCTGGGACATTGCATTTATCTTTTCCTCTTGATCTGCCTGGTCCATTATTCTGTCATGTCACAAAATTAGGTTAGTCTGATGAGACTTGGTCCTTACGGATCATGCATTTTGGTGTCTCCTAGGTGTTTGTGAATTTATAGTGTAATGGTTTGTGATTTCTTCCAGTGTTTTTCAAGCATAACTCATAGATTTGAAGTATTCAGAAGAATTTCCCCTTGCATATAACCTATTATATTAGCTGTGTCCTGCCCAATACTTAGTCTTCATTTTATTAATACAGAAATATTGCGAATATACAGAAAAGCTTACATAATATAACAAAATAATATTCTATAGCTTAACCACATAATTTATGAATCCATTCTTCTGTTGATATTTTCAATATTTTGCTATTATAAACAATAGTGCAAAGATTATTATGTACATTGTATAAGAGCTTCTCTAGCATTTATGCCTTGGAGTGGAAATGCATCCTTATCTTCAATTTTATTAAATATTGCCAAATTTTTCTCCAAGGTTGTACCAATTTTTAATTCCATCAACATTTTATGAGAATTCCCATTGCTCCATTTTCTTGTCAACACGTGGTACTGTCAGATTTAAAATTTTTTGCCAGCCTGATGTATGTGAAGGAGCCCTGGTGGCACAGTGGGTAAGTGCTCGGCTGCTAACTGAAAGGTTGGTGGTTTGAACCCACTTGCCACTCTGTGGGAGAAAGATGTGGCAGTCTGCTTCTGTAAAGATTACAGCTTTGGAAACCCAATGGGGCAGTTCTCTGTCCTATAGGGTGGCTATGAGTCAAAATTGACTGGATGGCAATGGGTTTGGCTTGGTGTGGATAGAAAATGGTATCACATCATAGTTTCCGTTTGTGTTTTCCAGATTATCAGTTAGGATGAACATCTTTTCATTTGTTCATTAGCCCTTCATGTTTCTTCTTCTTTGACTTACCTCTTTATATCCTTTGCCCATTTTTCTTTTGAATACTTTTCCTTATTTTTCAGAGTTCTTTGTAAATTATGAAGACTATCCATCAAAAAACAAAATAAAAAAACAAACCCACTGCCGTCGAGTCGATTCTGACTCATAGCAACCCTATAGGACAGAGTAGAACTGCCCCATAGAGTTTCCAAGGAGTGCCTGGGGGATTCCAACTGCTGACCTCTTGGTTAGCAGCCATAGCTCTTAACCACTACACCACCAGGGTTTCCATACTATTTATAGATGGTTATATATGCTGCAAGCATCTTTTCCTGGTCTATAACTTGTCTTTTCTTGTTTATGTGTCTTTTATTGTATTCAAGTTTTGTTTTCTAAATGTAGTCAGTAGTGTAAGTATTCTTTATCGACTGTATTTTTCATGTCTTTTTTTAGAAAATCTTTTTATATCCTGTAGACCTAAAGATAATCTCTTCTTTTAAATGTTTCCATACGTTTAAGCAATTCTCTGCCCTAAGATCATTTGTTGAATAGTCCTTTTCTGAGCTTTCATCTTCTCTACTGGTCTAATTTGCCAATATTGTCTTAATTATTAGAGTTTTGTAAATAAATGTCGATATCTTATTGTTCTAGCAAGTTATCCCTAGCCTACTCTTGGTTTTCAAAACTGTCTTGGCTTTTTTGTCCCATTGTTTTCTAAATAAATTTTAAAATTGGTTTTTCAAGTTTAACAGAAATCTCTGGTGCAGATTTGATTGGAATTGAATTAATTGTTATATAAATTTGAGCAAAATAAACACTTTTATAGTTTGAATCTATGCATGACCATCAAACATTTGTTTTGGCCACACAACTCAGATTAAGCTCAATCCAAACTTAAAAATTAAAAGGGTAGAGGTATTTAACCTTTCAGCAACGTTTAGAAGTTTTCTCTATATAATTGTTATTTAGGTTTTAGAAATTTATTTCTGTGTATCTTAAATTTTGTTGCTATTGTAAATGGAGTCTTTTAAAAATTACATTTCCTGTTTGCTGCTGACATATAGGCGTACTATAGATCTCATATATTGCTCTTTTATTCTACCCAGCTTTTTACCTTATTCTTAGTTGCCGTCAAGTTGATTTTGACTCGTGGCGACTCCATGTGTGCAAAGTAGAACTACTCCATAGGATTTTCAAGACTGCGACCTTTAGGAAGCAGACCACCAGGCCTGTTCTTCTGGGTGCCTCTGAGTGAGTTCCAACTCCAACCTTTCAGCTAGTAGCATTTAACCGTTTGCACTATGCTCTTCTACCCAGCAACTCTTGTAAACTCTTTAATCAAAGTTTTTCTGTAGATTCTCTTAGAGTTTTCTAGGCTGGAAAATTTTGTCATCTACAAAATAATGACACACTTACTCCAAGGAGCCCTGTTACTGCAGTGGTTAAGTGCTCAGCCGCTAACCGAAAGGCTGGCGGTTTGAACCCACTGTTGGCTCTGTGGAAGGAAAGACCCGGTAATCTGCTTCTGTAAAGATTACAGCCTAGAAAACCCTTCAGGGCAGTCCTACTCTGTCCTACAGGGTGGCTATGAGTCAAAATCGACTTGACAACACACAACAACATGCTTATTTCTTTTGAATTCTTAAATCTTTTGTGCGTGCGTGTGTGTGTGTTTAACGACTTCCAGTATAAGACTGAATAGTACTAGTGATAGAAATATCCTTGTCTTATGCCTGACTTTAACGAAAATGATTCAAATTTTCCATTAGTAAGTATATTTACTGGAGGGTTTATGTAGGCATGCTTTTTTGGGTTAATAAAGTTTTTTTTTTCTCCCTAGTACTATTCTGGTGAGTCTTTTAAAAGAAATCATGGGTAGGATGAATGTTATCAAGTGCTTTTTCCCCTTATACGGATTGAGATGACTGATTTTCCCCTTCTTAATAAATTAATGTGGTCAATTACATAAATAGATGTTTATCACATTTAATCATCCTTGCATTACTGTTATAAATAAAAGATGGTCATGGCTTCTAAAATACATTCCTGGATTTGAATTGGTAATAATTTGTTTAGGATTTTTATCTTTGCTGATAAGTGAGATTAATCTATAATTTTTCTTTTCACCAAAATATCTTGGTTTTGGTATCAAGGTTTACTAGCTTCATTAGATGAGCTGGACACCAACAATGCACCCCTCCCCCTTGGAAATAAGTAAAACAACTTTGCCCTGAACGTCTGGTAGAACTTACCTCTCCCTCGTAAAGACATCTGAACCTAGGGTTATACTTTATGTGAGTGAGCATAATCTTTAATAACTATTGTTGTATTTATTATTATTGTCCCTTTATTTAAATTCAAATGTTTTAAAAGGATTTATATGTGTGTTATGAAAATATGTAAATATTTCTATGACACAGCTCTCATTTATACATATATAAAACTACATAATGCTGTGCATATCATTTATGGCCATTACCTATTAAGGGCCATAATTTTAAATTTTTGGCCCCTAGGAGCCCTGGTGGCACAATGGTTAAATGCTTGGCTGCTAACCTAAAGGTTGGTGGTTTGAGCCCACCCAGTGGCTCCATGGAAGGAAGTCCTGGCAATCTGCTTCTGTAAGGATTACAGCCAAGAAATCCCATCGAGCAGTTCTGCTCTGTAACACAAAGGTCACTATGGCAGAATCAATTCTGTGGCAACTGGTTTCATTTTGGATGTAATCCTGAACTCTGTAATTTTGGAATTTTTTATAATCCAAGTCAGCAAGATTCTGACTCCTAACGACCCTATAGGCCAGAGTAGAACTGCCCCACAGAAGGAGCAGCTGGTGGATTCGAACTGCCGACCTTTTGGTTAGCAGCTGTAGCTCTTAGCCACTACACCACCAGGTTTCTACATGATATAGGACTGTAGGAAAACTGGCTCTGGTAAATATAAATACTGCTCGAACTTTCATATAATGGCATGTGGCTGGTACACTGCACTTCTCTAGGGGACACCATTTATACAGACCTCAAAGTGAAGGGTGCCTCTCTGGATTTTTGCAAAATTGTTGCCTTTATGCTGCCAAATAGGTTATAAGTACAAGGTTATAAGGAAAGGAGGAAATCCTTCCAATGGGGATATACTTATTGTATAATACATAAAAAGATTAATTGCATTATTGGGCTGACTTTGGGAATTCTTTTCAGTATATATAATGGGACTTGTTATGACTGGATTTTACAAAACTTGTGCTGGTATTTTCTGTTCTTAGTTTGATACTTCATGAAAAAGGGAAAATTTATTTCAGATAAGGGGAGGTAATTAACCTCCAAACTTTTAGTTGGGCATTGGCTTTTTGAATTTTAAATATTTTTACATTCTATGTATTAATGAAAGATGCTTAAGAAGAAAACTCAGAAGGCTTAATGATTAGCTCAAAGAAGAATTCTTACAATGCAATGGAAAAAAGTAATTATGTATGCTCTCTTAAAGAAATTCAGGCTTTGCTTCCCATTTCATTATTTTTCCTTAATGAAATGCAATTTGCAATTTTTAGTAACTAAGGATGAGTGATAAATTTAGAAAATGTGACAATATTGAGTCAGGATTCGAGATTTGGAAACAATGAGTATATTAATAAGGTAGAATTTTATTATACAAACATATTTTTACAGACGGTAAAAAAACATAAGTCTGCTTTCTCAGTTTATTTCTGGCCAATATCATGTCCGTTATATTTTACGTTTGAATGCAGAACTTTTGTAGTTTTCTGATTTCCCCCACCCATCCAGTCTTCTGTGCTTTTTTCTCCATTTTTCGACTGGACTTTTACTCCTTTTGCTGAGGATGTATTTTTTTCTTTCTAGGTCCTTCTTCACAGCAGTATCCATTCTCCCTGCTGGCTGTCAGTTCCTTCTCTCTTCTCAAAGTCATTTCAGTCATTGTTCTTTGTGCCTCTCAGAGGAATAGAAAAGGGCTGGCCTCTGAATTACTCTTTCTCTTTCAAGCAAGGAGAATGCAGAGTGTGCTAAAAATCACTTTAGTTTAATAGGCTCCCCAAAAGTGAATTTTTTTTTCTTTCTATTGCCCTTAAAAAAATCATTTACCCTGTCATTTATAATCGATTACAAAAACTTTTAACATTTAAAATGACACAAACACTTGGCACTTTTCTTTTTGGGCTTACCTTTAGGCCAAGTCTTTAAACTATGTTTCTCAAACTGTAGTAAAATCTTTGATTTCTCAAAACAAATGTGCTAATGCAATATTTCTCTTAGTGAAGAAAAACTAAAAAAAGCTTCCTTTCGCTCACATTAGATTTAAAGTAAAACTCTGCATATATATATCCCCAGGGAAAATCTTGAAGTCTCTCTCAAGTATTTATGCACACATGCATGTAGCCTCCAACTTACACCTTCCAAAAGTTAATTTGTTGGCTCATTGAGGATATGGAATACATTTCCCTATGATAACCATAGAGCTGTTGGTGGTTATGCTCTATTAAAACCTAACCAAACTAAGTAACTAGTTGCCTTTGTGTAGAATCCGATTCATGGCAACCTCATGTGTTGCAAAGCAGAACCATGAGGTTGCCATGAATAGGGTTTTCATGGCTGTGACCTTTCAGAATCAGGTCACCAAGCCTTTTTTTCCTTAGGCACCTCTAGGTAGGTTTGAACTGCCAGCCTTTCAGTTAGCAGTCTAGCACTTAACTATTTGTGCCACCCAGGGACTCCTCCATTAAAGCCTATTTAACCCCAATGTCAGTACTGAGTCACCATCCCTAACATCCATTAGCAATGTTGCTTACATGAGCACTGCATTCTGTGATGTGGTAGTAACAATGGTGATAGAGGTGGCGTGCAAGATCTGTCAGTGACATCTCCCTGCAGAGTGACCCTGGACTCAGTGTGAATGGGGAGTGGTGAAGAACAATGTAGAGTCAGAATCTGAGTTAGCCAGTCACAACTACTTACATATAACCTTGTGCTGATTTTACTTGCTATTCATATAGAGTACAAACCATCCCATATCTTGGGGAAACAGGGTTATCTTTTGAAAAAGCCAAAGTCACATGGGAGCCATCCTTGTAGTGAAAATTGGAAAAGGACATTATAAGAGTCAAGAGGTCTTAGAGATACCATAAGCAAATACATAAGTGCATTAACATAATTAAACAAAAATTTAATTAGGGTTCCCTAAGTAAGAATGTTCTGTTTTCAACCTTGACCACCAATGCCCCCTTTATTTCTTTTTATAAACAATCAGCTGTAACATTGAGCTAAAAATAAAAAATAAACATTTACCTCATTCTTTAAAAAGAAATCTGAGAGGGGAAAGGATGAATGGGGTATTAGTCTTCTCCATTCTTCAGGCTGTCTTTCTCCAGGCCTAGCGATATGCTTCCCCAGCTCGGGTGCTGTTTTGCTTGGGGAGTCAAATGTGTATTTGTATATGGACTTGGGATCCTAATTCTAACCTCTAGAATCTCCTCCCTCCATTCTTCTTCTTTTCTTTTCCTTCCCTCTCTTCTCCTGGCATTTTTGCTTTATTTTAGCTTATCTTATTTAATTTGAAAATTTTATAATCTTGATGCTGCCCCTGTATACCATATAGATTTGTCCATTTTTATTTTGTATATTAGAGTTAAGGACTTGTGAACTTAATATACAAATATGTAAAAAAATTGGTGCAAATTTTATTTATCTTTCCTGTGTATCTAAGACCAATGGCATTTTCATTAATTTTTTGATAGTTATAACAATTGAACTCAGAATCCTTTCCTCTGTGAAGCTGGCTTTAGTATACTTGGAGAGTTATCCTTGATTCTCAATTTGATTTCTACATTTCTGAATTCAATCTACCCTTTACCTGTGAGTTGCATCATAGAGAGTCTACATGCCACTTAAAATTAAATTCCCTCCCTCCACCCAGGAATTAAAAAAATAAAAATCTTCATTAATATTGCTATACTGATTTTTTATGAAAGATTAGTGACAAATAAATAAATCACCAACAGAATTTATTTAAGACATTTGAGAAGATCATGGAGGCAGTAGACAGTTTATTCTCTTAATTTTCACTATACTGATTTGATTGAAAAGATTTTAAACTCACTCAATTTTTCTCAAGTAATTTGGGAAGGAGGGGAGGGGACAGAGGGCACAAGACATGAGAAGTCAAGAAGAAACCAGAACTAGACGTCAGCTCAGAATCCAGGGCACCTCTTGGGATTTTGACAGTAGGAACCTATTGATTTTTAGTCAAGGGCTCTGCCATTAATGTGATTTAGTTACTTTTCAATACGTCTGCTTTATTCTCTTCACTTGACTGACTGTATTACTCATTCTCTATGCTCTCTATATTTTTTTACCCATCTTACACCTTCTGCTTACTCATAATCTTGGCTTACTTATAAATTTGGCTCCCACAGTTTCCTCCATTCAATATTTTTTCCGTGAACCTTCACTGACTTTCTCAGCTAGCTGTAATATTTTTAAAAAGTTGAAATTCCCTTAGAGAGAGCTTAATTTTTTTTTTCTTTCATGTCAAGACACTTAATAGATTGCTGGCTGGACAAGAGATTGGCCCCTATTGGGTCAAATTATTCTCCTTGTTCCCATCAGGAGATGGTATCCTAAACTACTATGGCTGCCGTGGGCTGCTTCTATGCAGAGGCTGTGGGCCTGGGTAGTTTCCATTAGAAGAGGGTGTTGACATGGCAGGCACCGTGATTAATGAGTAGAGTTACTATAGAATTTCCAATTCCTTATTTTTGCATAATGTAATGCTCACTGCTATCCATAACAATAACCCAGAAGCATAAAATTCTGAAGCTCTTCAGCATCCAGAAAATAATTAAATTATGTTCAGCAGAGTTTTGATGTTAAATATACTTTACTGTATTCTAATAGTTTGAAAGGTGATTATTTCTCTATGTTATTATACAGTAAGTTTTAATTACTCCAAACTATTTCTATTAATTAGAACACACCGATTCTCAAAAAAAAAAAAAAAAGAAAAAGAAAAAAAATCATCATTTCTGTACTGAGAAATCTTAGAGTTTTAGAGACTTTTTTTTCCCTGGCCTGTGAAATAATAAATGGCAAAAGCTGCTGCACCTTACCTTATGCATCTTGCACTGTGTCTGTTTTTTTTTTTTTTTTCCTTTAAGTTGCTGGTAAGAGCCAATTATGGTTTCTGTTGATCTGCAATCAATTGTCAAAATCCGTGTTCCACGTGGTATTGGAGGTAAAAGATTCTCAGCAAAATGTTTGATCTGTTAAGCAGAGATTAATTTACCCTTAGGAACAGTCATACCAATAGGAGTTATTATACAGGAAGACTATCTGGACTATTCTTATACCTCAATTCAATATTAACTCCTTAGCCCGCAAATAATTCAACTATAATATGATTAAAGTTCTAAGAGTAAATACTTTCCAGTTCTCACTACTGGAAAGTACACTTTACTTGTTTAAACTTAATTAACATTTACTGACTACCGTCAGCTATGACCCCACTGTAAGTGTGAAGTAATCTGATTGGCTGCTGAAAGAAGAACAGAGAATGTAGGGCTTAGAATGTTTCTTTGTAGGATACAGATAAGTCTACTAAATATTGGGTACCTTTTGATTCTGTGGAATGGTCACAATGCATTGCTAAGTCTGTTTGAGAAATATACTTACTCTTCTTGATATCTACTTCAATAATCTGGAAATTGAATGACAGAGATATCCTTAATACAGTAACAAATTTATTCCATTTGAAGGGTTGGGTGAGTGCTCTGGAGGGTGGTTAGAAAGGAATCACTATTGATCACCTACTAGGTACCATGTGAAGCCCTGGTGGCAAAGAGGTCAAGAGCTATGGCTGTTAACCAAAAGGTTGGCAGTTCGAATCCACCAGTGGCTCCTTGGAAACACCATGGAGCAGCTCTACTCTGTCCTATAGGGTCACTGTGGGTTGGTTGGTTCAGTATGTACCATGCAGTGTGCTATTTGCATCAATAAAACATAGTGCTCATTTTACAGATGAGGAAGGTGGCTTAAATATATTCATTAACTGCACAATCCCTAAATTAAAGAGCTAGAATTCAAAATCTGGCATGATTCTTTTGCATGTCTAAAGTGCATAATCTTTTGATGACACGATACTGCTCTACTTTGGCACCTCTCCAATATTCTTCCTCATTTCCCTATTTCTCAATTAATGATGAGTTCTTTAGATATGTAATGATAGTTTCAGTATTCTAGCAGGTGTAGTCAGTGTGGACTGAAGAAGGATGTGATGAAAGAGCTCATAGCTGGAGACTTCTGGACTATTTAAAGCATTCTCAAATGTCTTGTCTTTGAATACAAAGAAAGGAGCATGAGGATCTTCAGCTATTTCCATGCTCTGCTGCCATGATTGCTGTATAGTAGAATGGGGTGGGTGGGCGAGTGAAGCATGTCTTCCTTTGATTGAGAAATGAAGGTATTCTTCCCGTGGGACAGGCAGCTCAATTTCTGTACTATCTCAGAGTAGCTCACTAATTTTCAATTCTTGTTTACACTCTGATTTTATGTCATATACCATTCAAGAAACCACATCATAAATAAAGCTGTTGAAGGCCAATTGAAAAAAGAGAACCTACAGACTAGGAAAAAATTTTTGACTGCCACATATCCAATGATGGTCTAATTTCTAAAATCTATAGAATACTTCAACACCTCAATAACAGAAAGACAGACAATCCAATTAAAAATGGGCAAAGGATGTGAACAGACACTTCACCAAAGAAGACATTCAGGCAGCTAACAGACACATGAGGAAATGCTCTTGTTCTTTAGCCGTTAGAGAGATGCAAATCCAAACTACAATGAGATACCATCTCACCCTGATATTACTGGCACTAGTAAAAAAAAAAAAAAAAACAAATATTAGAGAGGTTTCAGGGAGATTAGAACTCTTACGCACTGCTGGTGGGAATGTAAGTGGTACACAACAACCACTATAGAAAACAATATGATGCCTCCTTAAAAAACTAGAAATAGAAATATCACACATTCCAGCAACCCTACTCCTAGGAGTATATCCTAGAGAAATAAGAGCTGTCACACGAATAGGTATATGCACACCTACGTTCACTGCAGCATTATTCACAACAGCAAAAAGATAGAAACAACCTACGTGCCCATCAACAGAAGAATGAATAAACAAACTATGGTACATACACACAATGGAATACTACTCAATAATAAAGAACAGTGATGAACCTGGGAAACATCTCACGACATGGATGAATCTGGAGGGCATTATGCTGAGTGAAATAAGATCATCACAAAAGAACTAACATATGAGACCACTATTATAAAAACTCAAGAAAATGTTTACACACAGAAAAGAAAAAAAGACCAATTGATTCTGGGGAAATAGAAGAAAAACATCATCATAATCCACCAGTTTTGGGGAAAAAAAATCTTTAATATTTTTCATGTAATTTAGGAAAATTAGAATTAAACCCATAAGACTATATGCATTGACCAACTGTACAAGTTGAATTTTATTCTACTTTGTAAAAGTATGATTAATTCTCAGTTCTACCTTCTATTTTCACTAATGCTACATTTTAGAACACATTCCCAGTGATCATTCAATGAGGTGTTCTATTCTATATTTCCTACTTTTGTGCTTAATTGTAAAATTTCAGAACAACAAGAAACCTTAGAAACTCATGTGTTCTCTAGCTTGTAAACTGCCTTAGACAATGATATTCAGCCCTGACTTGCTAATATTCCAGGATGAGTTCAATGATCTAAAATTATTGGGCCATAAATTAAAAAGTAAATGTTTACTTTGAATATTGGTTTGCAGGATATAAAAAAATACGTGAACAAATTGATCTAATTGACATTTATAGAATACGCCCCTAAGAAATGGCAGAATATTCATTCTTTTGAAGTGCGGACAGAACCTTCTCTAAGATAGACCTATGTTGCACTATAGAGCAACTTCTACTATTTTTAAATAATTGAAGTTATACAGAGTTTATTCTATGACCACAACTAAATTAAATGAGGCATAAATAACCAAAAAATATCTTGAGAATCCTAAAATTTTTAGAAATTAAACAACATACACTAAAAACCCCGTGAGTCAAAGAAAAAATCACAGGGGAAATTGGAACATGTAACTGAATGTTAATGAAAATACAACATATAAATATTTGTAGGATATAGCTAGAGTAGTGCTTAGAGATAAATTTATGTCCTTAAATGCTTATATTAGAAAAGAAGAGTGGTCTAAATTCAGTGATCTCAGCTCCCGTCTCAAGAAACTAGAAAAGAATAACCCAAAGTAAGTTGGAAGGAACAATAAAGAGCAGAAATTAATTAAGTAAAAATCAGACAAACATTGGATAAAATGAATAAAACCAAAGACTAGTATTTTGAAAAAAATCAATCAAATTGACAAACGTTTCACCAGACTGATAAGGAAAAAGAGAGAGAAGAAAACAAATCACCAATATCAAGCATGGAAGAGGGGATATCAGTACAGGTCCTACAGACTTTTAAAAGGCAATAAAAGGATATTATGAACAACTTTATGTCAGTACAGGTGGCTACTTAGATGAAATGGAAATATTCTTGAAAGATACTAATTACCAAAATGAGCTAAAAAATACAAAACTGGAATAGCTCTATACCTATTAAATAATTTGAATTCATGAATAGAAACCTCAGTACAAAGAAAACGTCACACTCAGATGATTTCACTGGTGAATCCTATAAAACGTTTAAAAAAATACTCCCAACCTTACGAAAACTCTTCCAGAAAACAGAGGAGAAGGCTAAACTCCTAAACTCAATATATGAAGCCAGCATTACAATACCAAAATCATACAGAAACATTACAATGAAAGAAAATCACAGATCATATCCTTCAGAAACATAAACTCAAAAATTCTTAACAAAATTTTAGCAAATATGTAACATCTCAAAAGGATAATATATCAAGGCTAACTAAGTAGGATTTCTACCAGGCATGTTAATCCTGTTTACACCCAGCCTAGGTAAATGAGACATTTAAGTTGGTGCAAAACTTAAAAAAAAAAAAGCTATTAAATACAAGTTTATTAAGCTTAAAGTTACCCACTTTAAAATCTCTGTTTTCCTAGAGTTTTATAACACGATTCTTGTTTTTTAATTACTCCCAAATGTATATGATATAGTCCTTGTCCCTTGTTTTTCTACAACGTCTTCTGTGCCTGATTTGACAGAAGTTTTAATAACTAAGAAGAAGAAAATGGAGGAGAAAAGAGAAAAATATTTAGTTATCTCCTACCTTTTTGGCTTAGAATTATTTTTTAAGGCCACACTCTAAACAAATACAAATCTTTTAAAACTGAAAGTACAATGTTTGCTCACTGTACAAAATTTATGATGTGCAAATAAAAATACCAAATAAAAATGGTCTAAAGTCTCATGCTTGGAGAAAACCATTATGAAGCTCTTGATGTAACTTTTCCACCTGGTCTGATTTAACAACATGTATGATTTTATGGTTATGGAGCCCTGGTGGCACAGTGGTTAAGAGCTCAGCTGCTAACCAAAAGGTCAGCAGTTCGAATCCACCAGCCTCTCCTTGGAAATTCTACCTGGCAGTTCTACTCTGTCCTAAAGGGTCAGTATGAACTGGAATTGACTCAACAGCAGCGGGTTTGGTTTTGGTATGACTATGGAAAGAGTACTTGGGAGGCACAAACGGTTCAACTATTAAAAAAAGGTTGGTGGTTCAAATTCCGCAAAGGCACCTCAGAAGAAAGGCCTGGTGATCTGCTCCTGAAACGTCACAGTCTTGCGAACCCTATGGAGTCTCCATGAATCAGAATCGACCCAACAACAGCTGGTTTTGTTTTGTTTTATGGCTCTGGAAAGCGAACCAGGGAGAATCAACTTTGAATTCTAATCTGGTCTAAATGGCTGTAGGATATTGGGCAGGTGATTTAATTCCTTTGGGCCTCAGATTCCTCATCTAAGTAATGTGGGGGCCGGATTAGACATTCTGTATAGTCCGTTCCATACTTGAAGTATTTATGAAGCTGAAGTAATCTTTACGTGGTGTAGTGGTTAAGAGTTCAGCTGCTAACCAAAGGTCGGCAGTTCAAATTCACCAGGCGCTCCTTGGAAACCCTATGCGGCAGTCCTACTCTGTCTTATAGGGTCGCGATGGGACTCCATGGCAACGGGTTTTTCTTTCTTTCTTTTTTTTTTTTTTCATTAATCTCAGGAACCTCGAAAGCATAGAAACAAAAGCAAAGTCCACACTGAACAGAAGGTGGCAGTGTTGCTGAAGGAAAGGCCCAGCGTTTGATCCTAGTAAACGCAGGAGGATTGCTATACGTGGTGTTTGTACCTTGATAAAATTCGTGCTGTAGCAAATTAGTGACAAACCACTAATTTAGCAGGATTAAGATATTCTGTTACAAGTTATATGTTTATTCCGAGGTTGGTAACATCATTCTATATGACGTTGCTTTACTGTGAAATGAGACAGAATCGAATGTGATCACCTAAAGCTCATACAAATTTAAAAGTCACGCTAAGCTCAGAGCCTTCAAGCAAATAATACTTATTGTTATATTGGTTTCAGGTATTTTGAAAGAGTATGCCTGGCTATTATTAAGGGACAATTTCCCCGTACATGTTTGCAATTTGGCATGGATATTTTTAGTGAAGTTTTTCATTTTTTCCCCCAACTTTTTGAAATGAAGGAGCATTCAAGCATATATGTTTTAATGGGCTTTAGACAGCTTCTCTTTAACACATGGTAATGGAATTAATAATTCAATCTTTCTCTCTATCTTAAAAATATCTAATAAGAGTTAAATGCTTATAATAGGGCTGAGAGATGAAGTTTAAATTTACGATGTATTCTTTCTTTAGCAGGGCGTAGGAGAAGAACACCATTCAATAGAGCAACTGATAACAGGGCATTTATTAATTTAAGAGTTTGTTTAGACTGAGAAAAAAACCTAGCAATGTATATTATTTGGGTTATACAGTCCTTCTCCTAGGTCACTCGGGCTCCTAGATTAGGCATACTCCTTTCCCCTCAGCATTTTTGGGAATATGTCCTATAAGGTACTGACAAACTTCCAGGGGAAATTATTATGCTGTCCCTCTATCAAATCTTGAAAAAGATTAAAAACTATCTGAGAAGATAAAAATAGCCATGCCAAATATGAAGCCTGCAAATTACATACTAATGATTGTTACGAAAACCCTGTTTTGTTTATATTTGTACCATTTCCATGAAGCTTACCGACGATAGTGAGAAACCAGTGAGGAAAACTGGGGGGCCTCCGCGCCTCCCCCTGCCGGCTGACACCCTCTGAGCTATGAGCTGTTGGCTTACTCCACAGATACTGGTCCTCTTCTGGCAGGAATACTGGGGTTTCATTTTATGTAACACCGATTTCCTCCTTCATAGGGGTGACCTTTTTTTTTTTTTTTTTAATAGACAGTCACTCCATATTATTATACCTATGGCTGCTAACCAAGAGGTCAGCACTTCGAATCCACCAGTCACGCCTTGGAAACGCTGCGGGGCAGTTCTATTCTGTCTTATAGGGTCGCTATGAGTTTGAATCAACTTCCTATCCCCCTGTCTGTGGTAATTTCCTCTATTGTGCGTCGGCTTCCCTCTCTACAACCTCAAATCCCTGGTGACGGCAACCAGCTCTGCTCTTCCTTGATTGTGGCAGACCTGCTCCCACCTCAGGGTTTTTACAATTGCTGTTTGCTTGGCCTGGAATGCTTCTTTTCCTTCTAATAATCAAATGGCTAACTCCCTTAGTACCTTAAGTTTTTTGTTCAAATGTCACTTTCTAATCATTCTACTTAAAATTGCTACTTCCTTCACCTTACTGCTGCCCTGTCCCCACAATTCCCTCTTTCTTTTTATTTCCCCTATAGCATTTATCATCTTCTAATAACCACTGTTGTAGTTATTATTAGCTGCCGTTGAGTCAGCCCCTGACTGTGGTGACTCCATGTAGAATAGTGGGAAATGCGGCCCAGTCCTGCCTGCCCCATCCCCGTGATTGGTTGTGGATTAGACCATTGTGATCCATAGGGTTTTCTTGGCTGATTTGTAGAAGTAGATCACCAGGCGTTTCTTCCTACTCCATCTTAGTTTGGAAGCCCCACCGAAACCTGTTAAGCATCATAGCAACGCATAAGCCTCCACTGACAATGGGTGGTGGCTGTACAAACGTGCACTGGCCAGGAATCGAATCCAGATCTCACACATGGAAGGCGAGAATTTTACCACTAAACCACCACTGCCCCTCTAATAACTATAAAAAAAAAAAACTATAGAGCTTACTTATTGATTCTGTTTATTGCTTGTGTCTCTCTACTAGAATGTAGGCCCTTTGAGGGCAGGAATTTTGTCTGGATGAAATTGCTGCATTTTCAGTACCTAGAAAAGTGCCTGGCAGAAAGAAAGTATATAATAAATATTTTATGAGTGAGGATAAAAATGAATTTTTTCAAATGATTAGAAAATTTTTCTTTATGCATTTTCTTCAAAATAATAGAAGGAACACAAAGCCAGAAAAGGCAGCATACATACATTTAAACCACGGTGGGCATTTATAAAATATTTTTTATGGATTCCTTTTATTCATAATGGAACCAAAAGCAACTCAAGGAAAAATAGGTGGCCACGTAAGAATTGAATTCATATTCTGCCTTATAAGCTTAATAAAAGAATCATTTTAAGGTATAAATTAAGGTCAGTTTAGTATTTTTGAATTTCCTCATTGATGAATTTATTATTCTTTATTCAGTGTTTTCTCTAGTAGTACAGCAATTCTTTGGATGCCAGGTCGATAGGCAACGTTACCAGGAGCTGCTGGCCATTCTTACTCCCTTCCTTCCCTTCTCCTGACCACCCTTGAAAAGTTTAAGAAGCACAACATATCCTATAGATCATTATCCAAAGTGTGCTTCCTTCTGGGGTGCTAATTTATGTGCTTAAGACCAATGTGAGTTAAAAAATGGTACTTTAAGACAATCATTCTGATGGCATTTTACCTGATGAAAGGGAATGCAGAAAAGCTAATCTTCAGACATTCTGAGCTCTAGCCAAGTCGGCCAACCCTCTTTTCCTTATAAATGCCATTTATAATTAAGCTTTCCTCTAAGATTTTCCTTTCTCTTGCATTGGCCTTTTCAGCCTTCACACATTCAAATTTTCTTCATTCTTCAAGGCTCAATTCAAAGGTTGCTGTTGTAAAGTGCCGTTGAGTCAATTTTGACTCATAGCGACCCCATATGCCAGAGTAGAACTGTCCCCTAGAGCTTTCTTGGCTGTAGTCTTTACAGAAGGAGATTGCCAGATCTTCCTCCCATGGAGTGACTAGGTGGGTTCGAACTGCCAACCTTCCAGTTAGTGGCGGAGTGCTTAACCGTCTACGCCATTTTGTCTGTGAATTTCCCAGATAGGAAGTAATAGCAAACTACTTTCCACCACCAAAGCACTTTGACTTTATCTACATTATGTCTTACATTTCAAGGAATTTACAGACCAGCAGGAAGGATGAGACATGTATACTAATCACCATGACACCAGAAATTGATCAATGTCATTATAGATAATCAGACAAAGTCCTATAAGAATTTAGAGAGAGAGAGGTAACTTTTGACCACTAGAAGGTGGAGGTGATATTTGGCCCTTGAGGATTGTTTACAATTTTGGCGTGTAAAGGAAGAGAAGGAATGAAGAATTTGCCTGGAATGGTCAGATTGGGTCAAACGATAAAGGATTTGAGTGCTAGGCTAAGGAATTTAGAGCTCTGGTGAAAATGGAGAAAGATTGAAGTTCTCTCAGGGCAATAACATGAACAGACGTGTGCTTATGGAAAATTAAACTAAACCACTGTATCTAGAAAAAAAAATGGTTTAAATGAGAAAGAGACTGTAGACTAGAAGACCATTACAAGAGTAGTAAAGAGATGATAAAGGCACACACACAATAGAAACAGTGAGAAAAGAAAGATGGGTGGGTAATTGACATGGCTGAGCTAGAATTAACAGGGCTTGATAGATGATTGGTTGAGTAAAGGGCAGAGGTATTGGGTCTAGGTTATTGGGAGGATGGTGTTCATTACCCAAAATAAGTATGTAAGTTTTCAGATATGCAAAGAAAAGACAGGTATTGCTGGGGAAAGGAAGAAACCGTGAGGTACTTTCAGAGATACATCCAGGAATGGATATCTAGAAGGTTATTGGAAGCCAGTTTTGTCTAACTTAATGAATTTATTATACCATTTGCCACTGAGTCATTTCCGACTCATAGTGACCCTATAGGACAGAGTAGAACTGCTCCACATGGTTTCCAAGGAGTGGCTAGTGGATTTGAACTGCCAACCTTTTGGTTACCAGCCTGAGCTCTTAACCACTGTGCCACCAGGGCCCCTACTTAATGAATATTATTATAGACACAACTTAAAGTGAGTAATAGTGTCTGAAATCTTTCATTCTCACCTTTCTTCTCTCCCAAACTCTAGTACAGTGCTTGCATATTGTAGATGCTCAAGAAATACATGTTGACTGATAATGTATTTTACTTTTAGAGTCAGTTTGAGGAGGAGGGGAGGCACTGGCTTAACTCTAGTGTTGCTGATAAATAGCCCCCAAGCCTCTAAAGTCTACCTCCTTGGTGATCTGAGGTCTAAAATTCACTATAGTTGAATCTTTTTGGTTACTATATTGTAGACAGCTATTAACATGTAAATATTGTCTTGGAGGGCATAACACACAGAAGCATTAGGCTTTTATTAATTAACTTATTACTTAAAAGAATCCATCAGTTTCCTAGAAGAGCTGGGTCCTAAGGGGGTAAGTGAAAGGACAGGTACTTTTTGACAGGAGGAAAGAAAAAGGGAAATTGTGATGTAGGGGTCACTGACCAGCCAGTACAATGGCAAATTTGGGGTAGATGAGAAGCAGGGGCTGGAGGGAAGTAAGGATGAGTAATAATGGGCAGGCTAAAACATCAAGCATTTACCACACTGAATGAATGGGATAATTTAATTCACAGTGTCCTCTATCTTCATTAAAATAAATTGAAATTGCAGTGTTATAGTGGGAAGACTATACCGTCAGGAGTCAGGAGACCTTGCTGTCCTGCCCTTAAATGGTTATGTTAGCCGGGACAATCTTTCAAACTTCCATTTCCTCTTTATGAGGCAAGCTAGTTACTGGAAAGGCTTTGTTGTTGTTGTTGTTAGGTGCCGTCTAGCCGGCTCCGACTCATAGTGACCCTATGCACGACAGAACGGAACACTGCCTGGTCCTGCACCATCCTTACAATCGCTGTTATGCTTGAGCCCATTGTTGCAGTCACTGTGTCAATCCACCTTGTTGAGGGTCTTCCTCTTTTCTGCTGACCCTGTACTCTGCCAAGCATGATGTCCTTCTCCAGAGACTGATCCCTCCTGACAACATGTCCAAAGTATCCGGATAAATGTGGATTTAAATCTTAGCTCTCTCATTTACTAGCTATGTGCCCTTAGAAAAGTTTCTTACCTTACTGATCCTTATTTTCCATCTTTTATAAGCGGAGATAATATCATTACGTTATATTTTTTAAAGGACAAATGAAAAGACAACTATGAAATAATTGGCAAATACTGGATCTTTAGTAAATATTATTATCTTTTCTCATTCCTCTTTCCTTCCCCCATCTTCCGAATCGATGAAATGATAGAACTTCACGTCAGACTGCATGTCCTCCCTTCCCCCACATTTTTTTTTAATGATTCTATGAATTCTTGAAATCCTTCCTCCCACTTTCCTGCCAAAAGTTTCCAAGAATCATAAATTAATGTTGCCAGAAAAATGAGTCAAATAAATGACTTCCTTTTTTTCTCCCTGTCTGACATGCTGGTGGTCCCTTGCCATCTTTCACTTCCTTTTCCTCTCTCTTTAGAAGGCTATGTCTTCATTTGGATACTGTGTTAAAGGCAGACCACAACCGTGCCTTTCTTAACTTCAGAATGGTACAAAATGACCATGCATGAAAGCAGGGCTACCTTCTCATCTTGGCCAACAGGGTAACAGTATTGGAGGGAGAAGACAAGATTACGGTCTTCTTGGTGAGGGTGCTTCTGGATTTGTGTACTGTTTTCTGGGGGAAAAAGACCCTTGATATCCCTAAGGAGGCAAGGAAATGGGTCCTTATGGTGATCTACACAAATACAGATGGCTGGGAACTGCTAAGCCCACTCAGGAAGATTGCTGCCAAGCAGGGGTACTCAGAGATTGCCTGGCACAGTGAATATAAGACAAGCCCTTCACAAAGTTTCTGGGGACATACTTGATACTTCTGGGATGTCTACATTAAAAAAAGAAAAAAAAAAAGGAACAGGTCTTCTCACTGCCTTATTCTGATTCTTGAATCTCAACTACTGAAACTTGGGATGGAGTGCTCCGTCTCCCCTCCTGACATTTGTTTCTGTCTCTTATGAGAGGTTTGCTTTTGACTCTGATCTTCCCATGTTTTGCCCCTGAAGTGCTGTGCTTGGGTGCTCATTCTCTTTATCATTTCTTGTACTTACTCCTTGGCCTTTTCTGTTCTTTTTTGAACAGAATCGCAGATGTGCGAACTTTCTTTGACTTTTGTTTGACCTCGAGGAAGGCTTCAATCTGAACCCCTTCTCTAGCTGGGGAGAATTCTTCTCTGCCTTTTTCTCCGAGGGTTGGCCATCAGCAGCTTTATCAGGCTTCTGTTCAAGGTTCCCATCTGGAACCCAGGTTGGCCTACTGTGTGATAAAAAAAAAGGTAGCAACAAAAGCAAGACGCTACTCCAAACGAAAGAAAGTAAGGTTCTCCTCTTCTTTAAATGTTAATTTTCTTATTTTATTTAAGGAAAAATGTTTTCCAGGTTTATACCAGGGAACAACAACAGAAATTTAACTTTTTGCTATCATTTAATTAACCTTTATCTCCATTTCTGTTGATTGTTTAATGAGAAACTTATCTAAGATGATTTAATATGATGAGACTTATACGTAGACTGGCTGGAAGAGAGCCACAAGGCCATGCTCCAACCCTCTTGCAGTCTTGATTCTGGACTCAAACTTGTCATTGACGGAGGAATTGTCTGTGCAAAGCTCCTCACAGAAAACCTGTAATCCCTGTGGTAGCACCAGAGAATATTCTGAATATCATCCATTTCATGAATTTCTCATGGAACAGAATGACACCTACCGATATTATATAAAACTATTTTCACATTTGATGAACTTGTTTTTGAGAGCAGAACTGGTACAGATAATTACCCTCAAGGTATAAGGAGTGAAGAATTCATACATTAGAATTGATCCAGAGTTGGGTTTTGTATGATGAGTTGAAAGAGCAAGGGGGCAAGAGAGATGAAGAAGTATTGAGGAAATCATTGAAGGAGTCTAGGGATGGACCATTAGCTCAAAAAGCTGCTCAAAGATTGGAAATACATGGGGAGGGACTATTTTGGAGGGACAGAAGTTTCAATGAGGCCAATAATTAGATATATTACGAATGAGAGAGGAAGTAGGATTTAGTAATTGGAAGACAATTGGTGATTTTAACTATAGCAGTTTCAGGAGAATGTTGAAGCAATGGATTGAGGAATACTCTAGCACTGAAAAAAGTAGTGAATATAGAACTTGCTTCTGAGAAGTTTGATCTTAAAGTAGCTGTACAGCAATAGAAAAAGAGGTCCTGTGGTAAAAGTCATTACCAAATTCAAGGATCTATGAAGCCTTAACCTTGGAAAGGGCTGTGTGGTCACAGTGAAAACCCACCTCACAGCTTATGTCTTCTTGAGCTTTAACTCATGGGACTGTTAGGATTTAGGATACATCATTCGCCCCTCAGAGTGTCTACATCTATTTATCAACAAGCTGTATTATAAAGCAACTCGCTGTATATTATTTTAAAGCATTTAAAACCTTTTTGCTTTCCTTTCCCCAACCTTTTTTTAATGGTGGTCTGTTCTGTGATACAGGCTCATGGCCATCATCAGGCACAGGCTATGAAATCCCCACCCCAGCTGGTTGTTTCCAGGTCTTTCCTTGTGCTTTGACATCCTCTGAGAGTGGCTATCTCTGTACATGAAGAGTCAGGCATCTTGAATCCTCTTGGTTGTTCGTCTCACTGATTTCACAGATTGACCCACAGCCTTCTGTGGAATTCCTGCCATAATCTCTTTAATGAGTGACGTGTTAGCTATGAAGACTATTTTCGAGTTATTGTTTTAATAGACCTTTACCATCAGGCTCAAATAAATCATGACTATTTCACACTGGTCGGAAGACAGATTTAGACTTAATGGGAGTGCACAACTACATCTCAGTATAATACGTGGAAAATTTACCTCCTTTTAATGTCATATTTCTTTCTAAATGGCTGTGATGAGTGGCTTTTTAGAAGACTTATGAAAGTAGTGGAGTATTTTTAAAAAGTTAAGACTTTATGACAAGTTTCAAAAATATCTGAAAGTCAGTATATATGTTCAGGTTTTATAGTTCTATACCATAATTTCCATAATAGATTTTTAAAACCTTTTTTTGGCAATCAAAAAATTAACTGATGCTAAAGAGATAAAAAAAAAAAACTAAAACCAGATGAAATACGTCAAGATTCTTACGTAGAAGCTGAAAGTGAATATGTGGGTTGGAGAATAAAAACAGGCTTTATTTAAAGCTATCTAAAGTTTAGACAAAGTGAAGTGATGAACCAGGCTAATTCTCTCCTTCTGCACCAGGAGAAAAAAATCTTCCTGCAGTTGCTGGGGACCTGTCTCCTTGTGCTTATGACAAAGTCACCTCTGGGACCATGGGAGGCAAGGTTAGTGCTAAATAAAATTGTAGACCAGGTGAAATTTTTTCATTCTTTCAGGCTCTCCTTTCTGTGCTTTCTCTCCATATAGCTCTCAGACTCTTTCTAGAACCTCTTCTTAGAAAATGGTCAGGTAAGGGTAATTTTCAGCTAACAGTAAATTTGCCCTTTTTTTTTAAAACCTCTTATAAGACAATTTACATTTAAATTTTTGTTTCTAAGTATTGTACAAAAGAAAAGTTCTTTCTTCTCTCAGGTGGAAAGGTCTTAGCAGGGAAGAAGGGAGCTTCCTGGCATCTTTGGTATCTTATGGCTTAGACAGTAACTGACTATACCATCTACTTAAGAACAGCTGTGGTTAACAAGTGGGCTGAGCTGTGACCGTGTGTTTGCAACGAGCGTAAAATAAACTGCACTTGTATTAGTCCGGAGAGAGCCGGGTCTGCTTACCCTCACTTGCTGACTTCCCATTTAATCCTCAACCCACAAAACTAACTTCTACGCCTCCCCGCTTCCCTCAAATTCAGTAATGGTTCCTTAGTTATCAGCTCCAGTAGACATTTGTTCAGTACTTTTTTGTGCCCTGTCAGCAGCATTTGATATTCGCAACCACTCCTTCCTCTTCTCTGTGGTCTCTGTGATTTGAGTACCTCCTTAGGAATTTTTTTTTTTTGAAATTTGAAATTTTTTTTTTAGGAATTCAGCTTCCTCTGTTCACCTGTTATACATCAGGCTTCCTCCTCTTGCTGCCTTCTCTTCACATCTCTATACTCTACCTGGGCAAACTCATCCATGCCCTTTGCTTCAGCTGTTCTCTTCATATCCAAATCTCTATTATTAGCCCAAATCTCTCTCCTGGCCTCCACAGCCAACCTCTGTACTTGGAAATCCCATAGATGCCTCACATGTCCTAATGCTAGCTCACAAACCCTCTTTCCCACTCTGATCTTTCACCTGTATTTCTCAACATAGAAACCTCACCATTATTCTTTTTTCCTATTTCTTTCTCATGCCCACATCCTAGCAATTACCAGATTCTGTGAATTTATTCCTCTAGGTATGTATTTCTACCACCCGTCTGTCAATTTGTTGTGCTGTGGTTGCTTGCATGTTGCTTTGATGCTGGAAGCTATGTCACTGGTATTTCAAATGCCAGCAGGGTCAACCATGGTGGACAGGTTTCAGTGGAGCTTCCAGCCTAAAACAGACTAGGAAGAAAGGCCTGGCAATCTACCTCCAAAAATCAGCCAGTAAAAACCTTATGGATCACAACAGAATATTGTTCAATATAGTACTGGAAGATGAGCCCCCTTGGTTGAAATGCACTCAAAATACACAGCGGCCTCAACAATGAACAGCATACCAATGATCATGAAGGTGGTGCAGAATCAGGCAACATTTTGTTCTGTTGTATATGCGGGGCCCTGAGTTGGAGCTGACTTGATGGCAGCTAACAACAAGAAGATGTATGTTTATGTACTCTCTCATTTCCATTTACTGTGACTATTGCTTTATTTTTGCCACTCACCAACTCCAGCCTGGGCTTCCGCCTCTTCTCCTACCCAGGCTTTGTTTTGTAGCTAGAGTGACCTTCCCAAAATTGAAGTCAGTCAGTATTGTTCTCTTTGTCAGAGTTCTTTTAAGGCTGTGTACCACCTTTAGGATAAAATCTGAAATCTGTTGCCAGTCATTACTGACCTGTTTCCTACCAAGGGCTCCGGTTTCCTCTCTTAGATTTTGCTCTCCATCCAGGCTCCACCCTTTAACAGTATCAAACTATTTCTGGCACTTCAAATAGATGATGCTTTTTCCTGCCACCAGGTTTGTGAAGATGCCATTCCCTTTGCTTGGAATGTCTTCTCATTTTTCCCAGGCTGAGGAAATACATTTTCCTTTTATACCCTTTCTGAAGTTTTCTCTGTTACTTCCGGGCAGACATTGGTCCTCTTCCTTTTACGCCCCCCATTGTACCTTACAGACACTTCTAATATTTCGCTTGTCATACTATGTTCTAATTGTTGGCTTATGTGTTGACTGTCCTCTCTCTAAACTAACTATAGGCTGATTAGTTACAGATTATGTATTTACTTAGTTTCTAGAACAGGGTTTAGCATTTTCAGTAGCTATTTATCAAATAAATGAATGCATGAGTTACTTTGAAATGCAGAAGTTTTTTTCTTCTTTTTTCCAAAGGTGTTGTTGTTGTTAGGTGCCATCGAATCAGTTCCAACTCATAGCAACCCCATGTACAATAGAATGAGAACACTGCCCGGTCCTGTTCTATCCTCACAATTCTTGCTATTGTTTGAGCCCATTGTTGCAGCCACTGTGTCAATCCATCTCATTGAGGGTTGTTATGGATTGAGTTGTGTCCCCCAAACGTGTGTGTCAACTTGGCTAGGCCATGATTCTCAGTATTGTGTGGTTGTCCACATCATCTGATGTGATTTTCGTATGTGCTGTAAATTCTACCTCTATGATGTTAATGAGGCAGGATTACAGGCAGCTATTTTAATGAGGCAGGACTCAATCTACAAGATTAGGTTGTATTTGAGTCAATCTCTTTTGAGATATAAAAGAGAAAATAGATCAGAGAGACAGGGGGACCTCATCACCACCAAGCAAGAAGAGCCAGGAACATGAGTCCTTTGGACCTAGGGTCCCTACACTGAGAAACTCCTAGACCAGGGGAAGATTGAGGACAAGGACCTTCCCCCAGAGCTGACAGAGAGACAGAGCCTTGCCCTGGAGCTGGCGCCCTGAATTCAGACTTCTAGCCTCCTAAACTGTGAGAGAATACATTTCTCTTTGTTAAAGTCATCCGCTTGTGGTATTTCTGTTATAGCAGCACTAGACAACTAAGACAAGGATCTTCCTCTTTTTCACTGATCCTCTACCAAAAATGATGTCCTTTTTCCAGGGACTGGTTCCTCCTGATGACATGTCCAAAATACGTGAGGTGAAGGTCCAAAGATGTTGGGGGCTCTTAAAAAGAGGCTTAGCTATGAAATTCTAATAAAGACTTCTTTTTAATATTCATTTACAGGACCTACCCATTTTATACTCTTTTGAAACACTGTGATAATTCCATAGTTATAGACATTATGGTATAGAGATTCAGAAAAAGGACAGGGACCGCAAAGGGTAGAGTGTTAAGGAAGAAAAAGAAACCACAAATATGGCTCAGGCTCCTTTTTTTCTAATGGAAATAAACATTTGCTTTTATTTTAGGTGCATAATTGTGATCAGAAGGTGCTGACTATAAATACCTTATGCTAAATAATTTATTCAGTTTTTCCAATAGGATGGCACTAAAAATTTTGAAAGTGGTATTTCATCAGAGTTTTTTCCTTTTTGGCTCTTGCATTTAATTCTTAAGTAAGGCCAGCATAGCACATGTGGTTGTGCAGTTTTCATAGAATCATAGGTTTGGGGAGCTGGGTGGTACTTTAGAAGGCTTCTCTTGATAATCTTTGTTGTTGTTGTTAACTGCTGTTGTGTGGAATCCAACTCGTGGTGACCTCATCAGTTACTACTAGACGGGTACAGTTTTAGCTGCTTTGCATATATTAATTCATGTCATGAGGTAGGCACTATTACAATCCCCCATTTTACAGATGAAGAAACTGAGGCATACAGAAGTTAGGTAATTTGCTCAAGACTATAGTAATTAAGTGGTAGAGCCAGGATTTGAATCTTTGTAGTTCAATGTGTCCATTTAACGTATGAGAAAACTAAGACCCATCAAGGGCACACATTCAATCACAAGGGGACCCACTCCCACACTTTTGGCATTAGCACTTTTTGAATTGTTCAGGGTATGTGTTACAAATTGGTAGCAGGTTGTTGGAAACAGAGGTTTTCCATAACCAGCACTAACCATCATCAGCAAGAAAATTCACAGCAAAAAAAATTTCCTCTGCAAATTCTCTTCAGTTCAGAATCAGAAAAAAAAACAAAAAACTAACGCCTGAATAACACAGACACACACATTCACACATAAGTGCTGATCACCATTCTTAATCAGAGTCTCTTTGATCCGTGCTGGGGCTGTAGAACAGGCCAGACAAATTCTGAGAACACTCATATGAGCACTACAACAAGATGCAGAGACACATGGGATAAATACCTGAGACTTGCTTTTAGGATTTCTGAACTCTTTTGATACAAAACTATTCCCTGCCCGGTTTTTCCTGAGTTCCAGTGTAAGAACTCGAATTCCCGAGTTCCTGGTCCCATTCTGAGAAGCAGCCACCCCATATGGGACCGCACATGTTGAGTTGCTATGGCTGTGATTTGCAAGGCTCATGAAGAAAAAGCTATTTCACTGTTTTCTGTGGGGATTACAGGAATAATTGTTGCAGTGATTTTTCTATCTTTAAATTAGAAGTTCTTTCTGGTGGTGGGCTATTCTTTTAGTAGCATGTTTCTGCTTATTGAAAAGCTTTGTCAAACATGGTATACTCACTCTGCTATGTAAATAAAGACATTATTGTTGGAATAATGAAGTTCAGGGGATGCCTTTTCTGGCAGGCCTGCCAATCTGTGTTTAGTTGACTTTCTCAGCCCGCCCATCCTAATTACTGCTTTCTAGTCTCCTAGAGTGGGGACCTGGGAAGGGGATTTGTTACAACTGGGTTATTTGAATGGAATTTTCCAAATATACAGTATCTCCTCCTCAGATCACAAGTTCACTCCCCTATTCCTTCCTGCTTGCTTTAGAAGCCTTGGCAGGCTATTATTATGAACTGAAGGGCAGATTCCAAGCACCCTCCGTTTATGAAATAGGGCGGGCCAGTCACTAAACTGCATGCTTTTGGGATTATTGCCCTTTATTCTAATTTCATTTTGACTTCTGCTGAACTTTAGAGTGTGAATTCTTTCAGGAGATAAATTCATAAAGAGTCAATATCAGATATGCTGCCTGGTGCATACCTGGCCATTTTGGTGACTGTCTGACCATTTGCACTAGCATTTGACTTAATATAGATTATTTGATGGATAACATATTCTGAATATTTTGTGCACTCGTATAACATCACATAGAATCTAATTTTTTTATTGTACTGTAGATGAGGGTTTACAGAGCAAATTAGCTTCTCGTTAAATGATTGATTTGTATATTGTTTGTGACATTAGTTGCCAACCGTGCAACATGTCAACACTTTCCCCTTCTCGACCCTGGGCTCCCCATTACCTAGAATCTAATTTTTAAAAAAAAGATGTTGAAATGTTATGAAGGAAAACATGATTTTGAGAAGTGGCAGACCTGTGACATTATTTGTGTTGTTTAGTAAGGTGATGATAACTTTGCAATATCCCTGCCCTTGTACTCATGGCTCAGACACAGGTACCCAAAAGCTACAAGAAGCAGCTGGGATATGGTCTACACCAAATCAGTGCAGATTTCCCTATGTATCTTCTTGGCTATGGGAGACTAGTATGTTTCCTGTTATGACCTATTTGTGAAAGGAACACTGGAGGCAAATGACTTTCCCCCTTTGTATAATGGATGGTTATTTCCTGCTCTGTCTCTTCCAAAAAGTTGCAATCTTTACTTGGCTCACAATCCTTTTAAGCAGCCACCTTATCCTAATATTTTTCCTCTCCAACCATTCCTTTTTCCACCATACTTCTTAAAAGCTCTTACTGCTTGCATTTCCCATCATCCACTGATGTTATCAGTTCTCATAGACTGGCTGCTATTCCCACTTTTCTTCCTTAGGTCACTGATGATGTCCTCATTGACAAATCCAGTGAACTTTTCTCTGTATTCATGCCTTTGAAACATTTACGATATTTCATGTCATTGATCAGTTCCCTATGGCCCTTTGTATTCCTTAGTAGGAATAATAATAATAATTAATAAAAGAGTGAATAATAGATACTATTATAAATGATATGCAATAGAGTGTATAATAATGATTATTGCTATTTTTTAATTCTTGGTGCTGGGAAGGCTTGGTTCTCCTTCTACGTCCAGGTCATCTTCTTTAGCGACTGCGCTTTCTTCTACAATTTACTATCTGTAGGCATTTTCTAATTTACTTAGCCTGCAAATTTTTTGAGTTATTTTGACTTCTCACTATCTCTTTCCCCTCAGGATTAGTCAGTTAATAAATCTTCTACGGTCTTCCTGTGTAGTATCTTTCACACCCTCCCTTTCCTTCTCATTGTACCCCTATAACGTAAGCCTTCATTAACTCATATCTGGACTACTTCCTCTCAGTTCTCCCCCTCCCAGGGCAGCTTACACAACACTCCCAAAATGAACTCCCCAAAATAACTATTTACATATGTCATTTTCTTAGTTAAAATCCATCTTTTGCTGACAGGTAAACTTTTACACTTTTTAGTCTATATCCAAAACAACTTCCTATTGCTCCCCTATGTGAATGCTATGCTTCAACCAAACATGCTACAAATGTTCTTTAAATGTTTAATTTCTTTTCTTCCTTCCCATACCCACTTCTCCCTTGCTCTTCTTTCCCTCTCTTTCTCCCCCCTTTCACTCGTTGATTCATTCTACAAGCATAAATTAAACCCTTACCCTAAGCAAGGTATTGTGTATGTCCTGGCGATACAAAAATTAGTCAGTAACAACTGCTCCAGGTTTGCCCAGACTAGAATTGAGACTAACAGTTTAAAAATTATGTTAATATGAAAGAAACGTAGTAAAAACTGCTTAGATAGTCTCTAGAGCACAGAGGTGTTAGCAACCAATACTGTTTAATGGTGTCAGGAAGATGACCATTAAGCTGAGTGTTGAAATAAAAATTGTCCAGGCAAGCAAGGGAAAAGATGATTCCAGTGACAGTGAACAGTATGGAAGTATGAGAGCATGGTAAAATTTGGAAACTGCTAGATGTCCAAAAAGCTGAACATATATGGAAGAGTGAAAAAAGATGAGACAGAAAAGGTAGGGAGAAATACGGATCATGGAACTTCTTGTATTCTCTCATCCTGTAGTAGGTGAAGGGGAGGCGTACAGGTATTTATGTAGGGAATGACGCCATCTCATTTAGATTTTAGAAATATTACTCCCGCTTCAGTGTGGAGGATAAAAGTAGGCTAGTAAGTGTGGAGGCAAGAGACCAATAGGATTCTATGCACTAGTCCAGACAGCAAATAACCTGGGTCTAAACAAAAGCAGGTATACTCTGTCCTATAAGGGCACTATGAGTCGGATTTGAGTCGATGGCACACAACAACAAACAAAAGTAGTGGTGTTGAGATGAAGAACTTGAGATACAGACATGGGCGTCATTGTATAGGCGGTAATTGAAGCTATAGGAGGAAGTGAAATTACCCTGGAAGGTATATGGGAAGAGAAGGCTGAGAATAGGATTTAGTTTCTGGAGGACAGAGATTATAACTTTTCTCTCCACCCAGTGCAATTAGGACCATTTATTCAAACAGATTTTCACCTGGGTGCCGATTATAAGGCAGATAAAAATAGAGCTGCTCTAATAGAAGCCAGGAGTCTCCAGGCGGTTCAAACAGTTAACGCACTATGCTGCTAACCAAAAGGTTGGAGTCCACCCAGAGGTACCTTGGAAGAAAGGCCTGGTGGTCTACTTCCAAAAAAATCAGCTATTGAAAACCCTGTGGAGTACAGATCTACTCAGACACACATGGGGTCACCATGAATTGGAATGAACTTGGTGGCAACTAGTGGTGGTGGTGGGCGGTAGTAGAAGCCCAGCCTACTTAACTTCCCTTTCATCACCTCTTCAAGGAGCCTTGGTGGTGCAGTGGTTAAGTACTCAGCTGCTAACCAAAAGGTCAGCAGTCTGAACCCACCAGCCAATCCGTGGGAGAAAGATGTGGCAGCCTGCTCCCATAAAGATTTACAGCCTTTGATACCCTATGGGGCAGTTCTACTCTATCCTATAGGATTGCTATGAGTTGGAATACAACTCATCAGCAATGGGTTTTGGTTCTGGTTCATCACCCCATTAATGGCTGAGCCCATTCAGAGGCACCTCAGAAATAGGGCCTGGATATCCGCTTCTGAAAGGTGGTGCCCTTTGGAGCAGTTCTACTCTGCACACATAGGATCTCCTTGAGTTGGAATCCACTGGACGACAACTAACAACGACAAGGAAGGAGGAGGGGTGGGGAAAAGAAAGAGGAAATTATGTTTATTGAGCATCTCTTCTGTGCTTGGCACCGGTCAAGGTGCTTCTCATTTCCTTTCTAAAATATATATCTCAGTGACTGATTTATGATCAAGACGATGCTAGGGAAGATAGTTGGAATCAGTAATTTCTCTTTTCTAAGAAGTTAGGGTTAAAAATTGTCAGGCAAATCCTTTCAAAAGGTTTAAAAAATTCTGCATTCCACTTGGAACTGGTCTGTGGGCTTTTCAAATCATCAAACAAACAAACATAGAGATACTAAGCCTGTTATACAGAATTGATCACTAGAAGTTATTCAACTCCATAAATGTAGTTCTAAAAACTTATGTTCTTCAGAAAATCTCTCCTGAAAATATAGATCCATTAGGTAACTATTGGTGATCATCCATAGGAAGGACTATTTTGCCAGTATCTTTTAGCACAAGTGGCAAATTCATTCTTTTTTTTTTCTTTCTCTCTTTTTATATTTAAGGTCCATAAATGACATATCATAAATGAGTCTGAGCTATGTGTTGTGTTTAATTTTCAAACTTTTCCCTCTGCTGATACCTCTAGAGATTTTTGAGAACTAAATAGCACAAAGGAATTTGCTTGGTGGCATTCAGCAAGTAGGCTGTTAATCATTCTGGTATATATTTTTAAGTGTTTTCTTAAGTGAGGACTAATAAAAATTGGTATTGTATTCATAGTAGCACCGTATTCTCCTTGGCTTTACATTGCTTTGCATCATCAGAATGTAGTAGCCAAGTGTTAAAATGAAAATTCCTTAAGGAATTAGGCTCATCCTAAGCATTGAGTTTTAAATTAATTATAATTTTAAATCCTTCCTTTAAATACACTTCACATTTTGTCTCTCCATCGTGAATACATAATTAGACTTCCATGGATTTCCTTATGAAAATCATGTTTATAATTGTATCAGGACAATATATTGTGTCTTTGTAAGATCTTATGATGTACAATAAGTCATGAACAAAGCTTCTTTGAAAATATACTTCATACTCAGAGACTATAATGCATATAAATTGACGTACACCTACATAGTTAAAGATTTAGATTTTAAGTTTCTAAATTGGGGCCTTTCAGGATTTCTATATCTCACTCAGGAAATGCCTTTCTACTGTGATAGGCAGTAAAACCATTTTTCAATGAATCTTTCATATGGAAATTTAAGTATTCACATTTTGACGGATTGTTTTGGAAATAAAATCTCTTTCTTAGTCAAGAAGCACAAACAATAAGCCCACAACAATATCTTAAGGGCTTTACCAAAACCAAACCAAACCGATTGCTGTTGAGTTGATTCCGACTCATATCAACCCCATAGGACGGAGTAGAACTGCCCCACAGCATTTCCAATGCTGTAATCTTTACAGGAGGAGACTGCCATATCTTTCTTCCCCTGAGTGGCTGGTGGGTTTGAACTGCTGACGTTTCCGTTAGCAGCCAAATACTTAACCACTGTGCCAGCAGGGCTCCTATTAAGGGTTTCAGGGCTATTTAATCAGAGCAGTCAAGGACCTAAGGATTTTTTTTTTTCCTGGTGAGATATTTAATAGACTGTCATTGCTCTCTTCATTGTTGGCTTTATTGTGACCTGAATTAGGAAGTCTTTTGTGCTTTTACCCTTTAATTTAATTAGATAATGATTTTTGTAGTCAGGAGTTCCCTGGAGATAGCAAATTTATTGACACTGTAATTCAACTTTTGGTTACATTTTCATGCTGTTTATTTCATTGTTGGTGAATATATCAGCCAAGCAGAGTATGGGCAAATGTTTAAGTCCTCTGTGGTCTAGGACTATCTTTAAAAACATGGTAGAAGATAGGAGGCCAAATGCATGAAGTCCTGGAGAGTATCAAGAATATTCAGATATTTTCTAAATACCAGGCAAAAATATTCTGTACTTGATATAATTAAATATCATATTTCGGTTAGCAAAAAAGAGGAAGACCCTTGATGGGATGGATTGACACATTGGCTGCAACAATGGGTTGAAATATAGTAACAATTTTGAGAATGGCGCAGGACTGGGCAGTGTTTTGTTCCATTGTGCATGCAGTCGCTATGAGTTGGAACCTACTCAACGGCACCTAACAACAATAACAACACTATTATTATTATTTTAAATATTGTTTTTCATCAGTCTTCTTTTTCCCTTAAAAATTTTCACAGAACACCAATCTATAATAGTTGTATTTTATTAGAATACATTTCTTTTTTTAAGCACAAATATTGTGATGTACGCATGTAAAAGAATTCAGTGAAAATGATGGGGTTACTTTGATGAATGGGAAGTTTAAAATTAGGCATTATACGAGGGTAAGTCAAAAAAGTATTGTTAAAAAATCATAGAAACCTTTATTAAACAAAAATATCAAAACGTGAAGCTATTGTTTCTCAGCATATCCTCCATCTAGGTCTATACACTTCTAAAGGCAGTGTTTCCATCTTTCCAACTTTCCCTAAAGAATTCTGCACTCTTTAACTTACACCACGTCAAGACGACGGTATTGGTATCCTTAAAGGACTCAAATTCTGTTCCTTCTAAACGTTTTTTGAGTTTGGGGAACAAAAAGAAGTCTGAAGGGGCAAGATCAGGGCTGTAGGGTGGATGGGGTAAGGTTTTCCAAAGAAATTATCATGGGACAGCCATTGCTACCCTTGAAGAACAAGCAGGTACATTGTCGTGATGGAAAAAAAATTCCTCAGCACAATTTTCCTGGCCTTTTTCTCATGACTGCAGTTTTCAGTTTTCTTAAAACTTCTTCATAATAAGTCCCCATCATCATCTTGTGTTCTTCAAGAAAATCAAGATTACTCATTTGGAATCCCAAAAAACAGTCACCATGATTTTCTGAGTGATCTTCGCTCTCTTGACTCACCTTTGAGGTCTTCTTAACCTTCCTTGAAATACATGATTGATCTAAAAACTGTTGTTTTATATGGGACAGCATCCCCATAAACTTATTGCAAAGCTTCAATGATTTGGAAAGATGTCCACTTGAGTTTTGTTAAAAATTTGATATTAGCCCTGACCTCAAAATAGTTTTTTTCCATGGCACAAAAAGTTGTTTTTTTTTTTGGAAGGCACACTAATGAGACTAAGACATGTGTACTGCCAAGAGAACTTGCCTGCAGCCATCCACTGATCACAGAGACATGTTTAAACACAATTTGTTTGGAATAAATCCATGCACATATGAACTAGAACACAACAGCAACACATTTTGACTCACCCTTGTATATGAAAGTTACAGTTTATCAACAACCAGTTCATTTCTGCTTTTTTAAAAATCACACAGTACTGACAAAATAATGGTGTACATAGGTAAGTAAGTGGTTGCAAAGAATGAAACGGTTAACTACCTTACTACTGTTTTTGTAAGTACTTGTCATGCAATCTCTGGATATTCTTTAGCTAAGGAGCACTCTAGATTCAAAACAGAAATAACTGAGACTTTCATTTCCAGCCAAGATGAAATAAGAAACAGACAAACTATATTAAACAATGGTTTTCAGACATTGTACATAGGACAGCACAGGACAGTGATCCCTGAAAGACAGCAAGTAAACATGGTGAGTCCTACATTAACCTAGTTTATTGCCTGGAGAGAATTTCCAGGCTACAGCTCAGGGAAGGGAAACCCAGATGGAGACCACTGGTCTACTTCAGCTGAGGGAATGTAGAAGAGATTCAGGGAATGCCAATGAGACTAGAGTTCATTAAAAGAAAAAAAAAAATCAAACCAGTTGCCATTGAGTTGATTCTGATTCATAATGACCCTATAGCAGGGTACTAAAATACAGACAGCTGCACAGAGAGATAGCTCTGGAGATCTACAATGGGTTCTCACATCTTCTGCTGTGTACTATCAGAATAATCAGAATATGCCAGTGAGGAAATTAGCCAAGGCCAGGGGAAGAACCAGCTGAAAGAAGCAGAGGAAACAACCTCCACATATCATACATGGCCAGGAATAATTCATGTTATTACATGTAGTAAACCTTGTAGTGTAGAAAATCTTCCAATTCCTGGGGTATTGAGTAGAATATTCAACAGGGTATTGTTTTAAGAAGGGGCAAAATTACTTCTAGACTATGAGATGGCAAACTTTTCCATAAAGGGCCAGATAGTAAATATTTTAGACTTTGTGAATGACATATGGCCTCTGTTGCTGCTCTGTTTTTTCATTTTCTTCTTGTTCTTTACAACCTTTTAAAATTAAAAAAAAAAACAAAACATATATTCTTTGTGGGAAATACAAAGGCTGCGGGTTGTGTTTGGCCTAAAGGCCCTAGCTTGCCAATTTCTGCCTTAGATTGAAGACTGCTCTAGTCCTGCTAACAAAACTTAACAGCAAGTTTCGAAGGATCACAATTTTCCAAGGCACTCTACTACATCTTAGAACAAAGCTCAAGTGTATTTAAAGGGATACAAAAACAGCCAGCACCCAGGAAGGTAAAATTTGCAATATTTGTTATCAAATTAAAATTCACCAGACATACAAAGAAGAAGAAAAATACAGCTCATAGTGAGAAGAAAAACCAACTAATCAAAGTGGACTCAGAAACAATCGGGTAATAGAATTAGAAGAAAAAGACATTCAAGTACATAACTGTACTACATATGTTCAAGAAGCTGAATAAAAAATGTAGCTTGTGAAAAATGAAGAAAACTAAAGACACAAGGGAAAGATTAGACCACATCTACCATGACCTCCACCAGGCTGAGTCTAGTACAACTAGATGGTGCCCAGCTACCACCACTGACTGCTCTAACAGGGATCACAATAGAGGGTTCTGGACAGAGCAGGAGAAAAATATAGAAGAAAATTCTAACTCAAAAAGGAAGACCAGACTTGTTAGCCTGACAGAGACTGGCAAAATCCTGAGAGTATGGCCCCAGGACAGCATTTCAGCTCAGTAATGAAGTCACTCCTGAGGTTCACCCTTCAGCCAAAGGTTGGACAGGCCCATAAAACAAAATGAGACTAAAGGGGCACATCAGCCCAAGGGCAAGGACTAGAAAACAGGAGGAGATAGGAAAGCTGGTAATAGGGAACCCAGGGTTGAGGACGGAGAATGTTGACATGTCATGGAGTTGTTAGCCAACATCATAAAACAATATGTGTACTGGCTGTCTAATAAGAAACTAGTTTGTTCTGTAATCCTTCATCTAAAGTACAGTAAAAAAAAGTTGGGAAAAAATGCATCTTGTTAAGAGATATGAAAGATATAAAAAATACCCTAATTGAATTTCTAAACATGAAAAATAAAATATCTGAGACGAGAAATATACTACATGAGATCAACAAAAGATTAAAATCTGCAGAAGAAAAGATTAGTGAACTTGAAGACATAGAGATATGAACTACCGAAGAGAAAACATAAAAAGAAAAAGACTAAAACAAAAAACAAAGTAAAATAACAACCACCACTCCCTAAAAATCAGTGTTCAGAGCTACAGACAACTTTAAGTAGCCTAATGTAGGTAATGTGAGACAGAAGGAACAAAGAGACCAGCGGGAGATGGCTGTGGTGGGGCTTGCCAACCCACAGATCTAGGAGCTTTGTAACACTTGCCCAAGCAGGGCAGTGGTAGGGTTAATACGCAAAAAGGCCAAGGGCCAGAGAAAGCCTGCCTGCTAGCACAGGATGAGAAGATGCTGTCCTACGCAAAGAACCATATCCTGAGTTGTTTTTGCTCCTGAGTTGCATCCTGTTGTTTCTCTTATAAACCACTTAACTGTAAATACAGATCATGAGTTCTGTGAGACGTTGCAGCAATTTACAGAATCCAAAGAACAGAGTGAGAGTGCTGAGGGAAGAGGAAGTAGCTGATATTAGAGATGATGGAATGGTATAGCAGTTTGAAAAAGTTGAACTTTTGGGAAATCTTAAACCTCCGCCCCATAGAAGCCAGTTTTGTGCAGATCCTTATTAAAAAAAAGGAATTATTCATACAGGAAAGACAAAAAAAGGCCAAAATGGATGTCAGAAGTGACTCTGAATATTGCTCTTGGACAAGACAAAGTATTAGTGAAAAGTGCAAAGTATTGGAGTTAGAAAACCAAAAGGGAAGAACAATTTCAGAATTCTCAAGCTAAGAGAACTGTAGAAAAAATTTTAAGCATCAAGTTGCAATATTGAAGGATTCTACGGGAGAAATATTGAATGACATACGAAGCATCAAAAGAATATGGAAGGAATTCAGAGTCACCGTACCAAAAAAGAAATGGTTGACATTCAACCATTTTAGGAGGTAGCATATAATGATGATGAAGGAAGAAGTCCAAGCTGCACTGAAGGCATTGGTGAAAAGTTTCCAGGAATTGATGGAATACCATATGAGATTTCAACAAATGGATACAATGCTGGAAGTACTCACTTGTCTATGCCAAGAAATTTCTGAAACAGCTACCTGGCCAACTGACTGGAAGCGATCCATATTTCTGCCCATTCCAAAGAAAGGTGATCCAACAGAGTGGGGAAATTACTGAACAATATCATTAATATCACACACAGGTAAAATTTTGTTGAACATCATTAAAAAATGGTTGCAGCAGTATATTGATAGGAAACTGCCAGAAATTCAAGCCAGAATCAGAAGAGGATGTGGAATGAGGGATATCATTATTGATGTCAGATGGATCTTGACAGAAAGCAAAGAATACCAGAAAGATATTTACCTGTGTTTTATTGATTATGCAAAGGCATTTGCCTGTGTGGATCATAACAAATTATGGATAACATTGCAAAGAATGGGTATTCCAGAACACTTAATTGTGCTTATGAGGACATAGACAAAGACAAAGAGGCAGGCCTTCAAAAAGAACAAGGGAATACTGCACGATTTAAATTCAGGAAAGATTTGCATTAGGGTTGTATTCTTTCACTATACTTATTCAATCTGTATGTTCAGCAAATAATTCAAGAATCTGGATTATACCAAGAAGAATGCAGCATCATCATTAACAACCTGTGAGATATACAGATGATGTAATCTTGCTTTCGGAAAGTGAAGAGGCCTTGAAGCACTTACTGATGAAGATCAAATACCATAGCCTTCAATATGAATTATACCTCGACATAAAGAAAACAAAAGCCCTTACAACTGGACCAATAAGCAGCACCATGATAAATGGAGAAAATATTGAAGTTGTCAAGGATTTCATTTTACTCAGAGTCGCAATGAATACCCATGGAAGCCGCAGTCAAGAAAGCAAATAAGGTACAGGCAGGCCACGATGGTGGAATAGCCAGACGCTTCTTGTGATCCCGCTTACAACAAAGACCCCCCCCAAAAGTGAAATAATTATATTTATGACAAGCTAGGAGCCCTGAACATCAAAGGCAAAGCTAGAAAATGAACTGAGAGGCAGGAGGAGGGAGAGGTGATTCAGAAATGGAGAGAATTTACCGGACCTGAATCGCTGGGATCCCTCAGGCACCACTACCGGGAGCGGCTGCAGTGGGCTGGTACTAGTGTTTGGCCACAGTTTAACCTCAGGGAGAAGCAGTCAGCCACACAGTTTACTTACACCTCTGGAACCAGAGAAGAACGGTGCTCTCAGCAAATAACAAAAAAAAAAAGCTAAGTACTTGCGTATATTTTACTGCACTCACGTCTCCTAAGCCACCTTCAGTGGCTGTTGATTTCCCCAGGCCTGAGATAGGCCGTGTTGAATGCTCGAAGCCATCCTCCCAGCCTTGGAGTAGGAATAAATTCAAAACTGGGGGAAAAGATAATTTGCCAGCTCCACTAACCAGGGAGCTCAGGACAGAAGCGTCTCCTGTCCAGGCATGAATGGTCTGTGGACTTCGAATACTGTTCCCCCCTGCATGGACCTGTGTGGCCCAATTTCAGGAGACTAGGCCCTTGTTGGCAGACTACAATCATTTCAGCTGTGTGGTGAAGAAGTGGGTGTTTGATATTTGCCACTGCTTTGCCTATTAAATAGGATCTTCACCTACCCACATCAGGGTCATAAGGACTGGTGGCTCCACTCAGGTCACCCAGCCACCTGTGAAAGGGGTCCAAGGATAACAGGTGCCTCCCAGTCCTTACAACCAAAAGCACTGGGTGCCCATGGTCTGTATGTTGAACCCACCCACTTGGGCACTCTAGGGAACAGGGGCGCGCTTTCCTCACAGACATTTGGGGGACAGTTCTCAGCCCCCTGCCTTGTTCAGAGCATGACCCCTTGCTGCAACCAGACACCAGTACCTACACCAATCACCTCTGTCCCTCTAAGACTGTAGGACAGAACCTGTACCACACATTTGATGATCAGCTGCCGGGACACCTGAGATGAATTCATACAAGAAAAGCGATTGGATTCCTAGACTGATATACATGATAACAGCTCTAGCCATCTGGTGACAGGACATCAGAGCTCCAAAGGTGAAACTAGTCAAGCTAGCTCACTCAAGCAACCCATTTGAGCATATCAAAACAAAACAAAGCAAGAAGCTAAGAAACAGTAAGCAAACATAAAATGAAATAATACAATAACTTATAGATGGCTTGGAGACAACAGTCAATATCAAGTCACATAAAGAAACAGACCATGATCACCTCAACAAGCTCTCAAAACAAAGAATCAGTGGATCTTCTGGATGAAGGTGCCTTCCTGGAATTACCGGATGCAGAATTCGAAAGATTAATATACAGAACTCTTCAAGACATCAGGAACGAAATTAGAAAAGAGATCAGGCAATATGCAGAACAACCCAAGAAACACACAGATAAAGGAGTTGAAGAAATTAAAAAGTTTATTCAATAACATAAGGAAAAATTTAATAAGCTCAAGAATCCATAGAGAGACAGCAATCAGAAATTCAGACGATTAACAATAAAATTACAGAATTAGACAACTCAATAGAAAGTCAGAGGAGCAGAATTGAGCAAGTGGAAGACAGAATTGGTGAGCTGGAAGATAAAGCACTTGGTACCAATATATTTGAAGAAAAATCAGATAAAAGAATTAAAAAAAATGAAGAAACTTAAGAATCACTTGGGACTCTATCAAGATAAATAACCTCTGAGTGATCATAGTACCAGAACAGGTAGGGACAACAGAAAATACAGAGAGAATTGTCGAAGATCTGTTGGCAGAAAACTTCCCTGATATTGTGAAAGACGAGAAGATATCTATCCAAGATACTCACTGAACTCCACATAAGGTACATTCTAAAAGAAAGTCACCAAGACATATTATAATCAAACTTGCCAAAACCATAGATAAAGGGAAAATTTTAAAAATAGCTAGGGATGAAAACTCACCTACAAAGGAGAGCCAAGAAGAATAAGCTCGGACTACTCGGCAGAAACCATGCAGGTGAGAAGGCAGTGGGATGACTTATATAAAAAACTGAAGGACAAAAGTTGCCAGCCAAGAATCGTATATGCAGCAAAATTGTCTCTTAAATATGAAGGTGAAATTAGGACATTTCCAGATAAACAGAAGTTTAGGGAATTCATAAAAACCAAACCGAAACTACAAGAAATACTAAAGGGAGATCTTTGGTTAGGAGATCAATAATATCAGGTATCAACCCGAGACTAGAACACTGGACAGAACAATGAGATGTCAGCCCAGACAGGGAAATCACAATAATAAATCAAGATTTAAAAAATGCTCACAACAGGGAAACAGCGATGTTATTATATAAAAGAAGACAACATTAAAACAATAAAGAGGGACTGAGAAATGTAGTCATAGATCTTTCACATGGAAAGGAAGACAAGGTGCTATAAAGAAATAAAAGTTAGGTTTAAACTTAGAAAAATAGGGGTAAATATTAAGTTAACCACAAAGGAGACTAACTATCCTACTAATCAAATTAAAATACAAGAAAAAAATAAAGACTCAGCAGAAACAAAACCAACAACAAAGAATAAGAGGAAAATACAATACATAAAGATAAACTACTCAGCTCAAATTAGTGGGAAGAAGAAACTGTCAACAACACACAAAAAAAGACATCAAAATGACAGCATGAAACTCATACCTATCCATAATTACACTGAATATAAACGGACTAAATGCACCAATAAAGAGACAAAGAATGGCAGAATGGTTTAAAAAAACACGATCTGTCTATATGCTGCCTACAAAAGATACACCTTAGACTTAGAGACACAAACTACAACTCAAAGCATGGAAAAAAAAATATCATGCAAACAACAATCAAAAAAGAAGAGAAGTGGCAATATTAATTTCCAACAAAATAGACTTTAAGGTTAAATCCACCATGAAGGATAAGGAAGGAAACTACATAATGATGAAAGGGAAAACATGCCAGGAGGAAATAACTATATTAAATATTTATGCACCCAATGACAGGGCTGCAGAGTACATAAAGCAAAACCCTAACAGCACTGAAAAGTGAGATAGCTCCACAATTATAGTAGGAGACTTCAACACACCACTTTCGGTGAAGGACAGGACATCTAGAAAGAAGCTCAATAAAGACATGGAAGGTCTAAATGCCACAATCAACCAACTTGACCTCATAGACATATACAGAACACTCCACCCAACAGCAGTCAAGTATACTTTCTTTTCTAGTGCACATGGAAAATTCTCTAGAATAGACCACATATTAGGTCATAAAGCAAGCCTTAGCAGAATCCAAAACATTGAAATGTAGGAAAGCATTTTCTCTGACCAAGAAATCAATAACAGAAAAAAAAAAAAAAAGGAAAAGAAATCAAACACTTGAAAACTGAACAATACCCTGCTTAAAAACGACTGGGTCATAGCAGACATTAAGGATGGAATAAAGAAATTCAGAGAATCCGGTGAGAATGAAAACACTTCCTATCAGAACCTTAGGGACACAGTGAAAGCAGTGCTCAGAGGTCAATTTATATCAATAAATGCAGACATACAAAAATAAGAAAGGGCCAAAATCAAAGATTTATCCCTACAACTTGAACAAATAGAAAGAGAGCTACAAAAGAAACCCTCAGGCACCAAGAAGGAAGCAAATAATAAAAATTAGAGCAGAATTAAATGAAATAGAAAACAGAAAAATAATTGAAAGAATTAACAAGACCAAAAGCTGGTCCTTTGAAAAAGTTAACAAAATTGATAAACCATTGGGTAAAGTGATAAAAGAAAAACAGGTAAGGAAGCAAATAACCTGAATAAGAAATGAGATGGGCGATATTACAATAGACCCAACTGAAATTAAAAGAATCACATCAGATTACTATGAAAAATTGTACTCAAATTTGAAAACCTAGAAGAAATGGATGAATTTCCAGAAACACACTACCTACATAAACTAACACAAACAGAAGTTGTTGTTGTTGTTGTTAGGTGCCGTCTAGACGGTTCTGACTCATAGTGACCCTATGCAGAACAGAACGAAACACTGCCTGGTCCTGAGCCATTCTTACAATCGTTGTTATGCTTGACCTCATTGTTGCAGTCACTGTGTCAATCCACCTTGTTGAGGGTCTTCCTCTTTTCCGCTGACCCTGTACTCTGCCAAGCATGATGTCCTTCTCCAGGGACTCATCCCTCCTGACAACATGTCCAAAGTATGTAAGACACAGTCTCGCCATCCTTGCCTCTAAGGATCATTCTGGCTGTACTTCTAAGACAGATTTGTTTGTTCTTTTGGCAGTCCACGGTATATTCAATATTCTTCGCCAATACCACAATTCAAAGGCGTTGGTTCTTATTCGGTCTTCCTTATTCATTGTCCAGCTTTCACATGCATATGATGCAGTTGGAAATACCATGGCTTGCATCAGGCGCACCTTAGTCCTCAGGGTGACATCTTTGCTCTTCAACACTTTAAAGAGGTCCTTTGCAGCAGATTTACCCAATGCAATGTGTCTTTTGATTTCTTGACTGCTGCTTCCATGGCTGTTGATTATGGATCCAAGTAAAATCAAATCCTCGACAACTTCAATCTTTTCTGTTTATCATGATGTTGCTCATTGGTCCAGTCGTGAGGATTTTTGTTTTCTTTATGTTGAGGTGCAATCCCTACTGAAGGCTGTGGTCTTTGATCTTCATCAGTAAGTTCTTCAAGACTTCTTCACTTTCAGCAAGCAAGGTTTTATCATCTGCATAACGCAGGTTGTGAATGAGTATTCCTCCAATCCTGATGCCCCGTTCTTCTTCATATAGTTCAGCTTCTCGTATTATTTGCTCAGCATACCGATTGAGTAGGTATGGTGAAAGAATACAACCCTGAGGCACATCTTTCCTGACTTTAATCCAATCAGTATCCCCTTGTTCTGTCCGAACGACTGCCTCTGGATCTATGTAAAGGTTCCTCATGAGCATAATTAAGTGTTCTGGAATTCCCATTCTTTGCAGCGTTATCCATAGTTTGTTATGATCCACACAGTCAAATGCCTTTGCCTAGTCACTAAAACACAGCTAAACATCCTTCTGGTATTCTCTGCTTTCAGCCAGGATCTGTCTGACATAGCAATGATATCCCTGGTTCCACATTCTCTTCTGAAACCAGCCTGAATTTCTGGCAGTTCCCTGTCGATATACTGCTGCAGCTGTTTTTGAATGATCTCCAGCAAAATTTTGCTTGTGTGTGATATTAATGATATTGTTCTATAATTTCCACATTCGGTTGGATCACCTTGGGAGTAGGCATAAATATGGATCTTTTCCAGTCAGTTGGGCAGGAAGCTGTCTTCCGTATTTCTTGGCATAGATGAGTGAGCACCTCCAGCACTGTATCTGTTTGTTGAAACATCTCAATTGATATTCCATCAATTCCTGAAGCCTTGTTTTTCGCCAATGCCTTCAGAGCAGCTTGGATTTCTTCCTTCAGTACCATTGGTTCCTGATCATATGCTACCTCTTGAAATGGTTGAACATCGATTAACCTTTTTGGTATAATGGCTCTGTGTATTCCTTCCATCTTCTTTTGATGCTTCCTGCATTGTTTAATATCTTCCCCATAGAATCCTTCACTATTGCAACTCAGGGCTTGAATTTTTTCTTCAGTTCTTTCAGCTTGAGAAACGCCTAGCATGTTCTTCCCTTTTGGTTTTCCATCTCCAGCTCTTTACTTTGTCTTCTCGAGCAACCCTTTGAAATCTTCTGTTCAGTTCTTTTGCTTCATCAATTCTTCCTTTTGCTTTAGCTGCTAGACGTTTGAGAGCAATTTCCAAGTCTCCTCTGACATCCATCTTGGTATTTTCTTTCTTTCCTGTCTTTTCAGCAACAACAGAGGTAGAACAACTAAAGAAACCCATAAAAAAGAAGAGATTGAAAAGGTAATCAAAAAACCCCTAGCAAAAAAAAAAAAGCCTGGCCCAGACAGTTTCACTGCAGAGTTCTACGAAACTTTCAGAGAAGAGTTAACACTACTACTACTAAAGGTATTTCACAGCATAGAAAAGGACGGAATACTCCCAAACTCATTCTATGAAGCCAGCATATCCCTGATACCAAAACTGGGTAAAGACACCACAATATCCCTCATGAACTTAGATGCAGAAATCCTCAACAAAATGCTAGCCAATAGAATTCAACAACATATCAAAAAAATAATTCACCACAACCAAGTGAGATTCATACCAGGCATGCAGGCATGGTTCAACATTAGAAAAAACAATTAATGTATTCCATCATATAAATAAAACAAAAGACAAGAACCACATGATTTTATCAATTGAAGTAGAAATGGCATTTGACAAAGCTCAACACCCATTCATGATAAAAACTCTCAGCAAAATAGGAAAAGAAGGAACATTCCTCAACATAATAAAGGGCATCTATACAAAGCCAACTGCCAACATCATCCTAAATGGAGAGAGTCTAAAATCATCCCCCTTGAGATTGGGAACCAGACAAGTATGTTCTTTATCACTACTCATATTCAGCATAATGCTGTAGGTCCTAGCCAGAGCATTAGGCTAGGTAAAGAAATATAGGCCATCCAAATTGGCAAGGAAGAAGTAAAAGTATCTCTATTTGCAGATGATATGATCTTATACACAGAAAACCCTAAAGAATCCTCAAGAAAACTACTGAAACTAATAGAAGAGTTCAGCAGCCTATCAAGATACAAGATAAACATACAAAAATCAGTTGGGTACCTCTACACCAACAAAAAGAACATCGAGGAGGAAATCACTAAATCAATACCATTTACAGTAGCCCCCAAGAAGATAAAATACTTAGCAATAAATCTTACCAGAGATGTAAAAGACCTATATAAAGAAAACTACAAGACACCACTGCAAGAAACCAAAAGAGACTTACATAAGTGGAAAAACATACCTTGCTCATGGTAGGAAGACTTAATATTGTTAATATGTCTATTCTGCCAAAAGTGATCTATAGATACAATGCAATTCCAATCCAAATTCCAATGACATTTTTTAATGAGATGGAGAAACAAATCACCAAGTTCATATGGAAGGGAAAGAGGCCCTGGATAAGTAAAGCATCACTGAAAAAGAAGAACAAAGCAGGAGACCTCACTCTGTCTGATTTTAGCACCTATTATACCACCAAAGTAGTCAAAACAGCCTGGCACTTGTACAACAACAGACACATAGACCAATGGAACAGAATGGAGAATCCAGATGTAAATCCATCTACATATGAGCAGCTGATATTTGACAAAGGCCCAAAGTCAGTTAAAATGGAGAAAAGACAGTCTCTTCAACAAATGTTGCTGGCATAACTGGATATCCATCTGCAAAAAAAAGAAACAAGACCCATATCTCACACCATGCACAAAAACTATCTCAAAATGGATCAAAGACCTAAATATAAAATCTAAAATGATAAAGATCATGGAAGAAAAAGTAAGGACAACATTAGGAGCCCTATACATGGCATAAACAGTATAGAAAACATTGCCAACAATGCAGAAGAGAAACTAGATAACTGGGAGCTCCTAAAAATCAAACACCGTTGCTAATCCAAATACTTCAACAAAAGAGTAAAAAGGTTACCTACAGACTGGAAAAAAGTTTTTAGCTATGACATTTCTGATCAGCGCCTGATCTCTAAAATCTACATGATACTGCAAAAACTCAACTACAAAAGGACAAATGACCCAATTAAAAAATGGGCAAACGATATGAACAGACACTTCACTAAAGAAGACATTCAGGTAGCTAACAGATACATGACGAAACGCTCACGATCATTAGCCGTTAGAGAAATGCAAATCAAAACTACAAATAAGATTCCATCTCACTCCAACAAGGCTGGTGTTAATCCAAAAAACACAACATAATAAATGTTGGAGAGGTTGTGGAGAGACTGGAACACTTATGCACTGCTAGTGGGAATGTACAATGGTACAACCACTTTGGAAATCGATTTGCCACTTCCTTAAAAAACTGGAAATAGAATCACCATGCAATCCAGCAATCCCACTCCTTGGAATATATCCTAGAGAATTAAGAGCGCTTACACAAACAGATACATGCACACCCATGTTCATTGCAGCACTGTTTACAATTGCAAAAAGATGGAAGCAGCCAAGGTGCCCATCAATGGATGAATAGATAAATAAATTATGGTATATTCACACAATGGAATGCTACATATTGATAAGAACAATGATGAATCCGTGACACATTTCATAACATGGAGGAATATGGAAGGCATTATGCTGAGTGAAATTAGTCAGTTGCAAAAGGACAAATATTGTATAAGACCACTATTATAAGAACTTCAGAAATAGCTTAAGCAGAGAAGAAAATATTATTTGATGGTTATGAGGGGGAGGGTAGGGAGGGAAGGAAAGAGGTTTTCACTAATTAGAATAAAAAATAGTAGGTAAGAATTATTTTATGTGAAGGGAAAGACAACAAAATACAGGTGAGGTGAGCACAACTGGACTAAACTAAAAGCAAAGAAGTTTCCTGAATAACTGTATGCTTTGAAGGCCAGCGTAGCAGGGATGGGGGTTTGGGGACCATGGTTTCAGGGGACATCTAATTCAACTGGCATAATAAAACCTATTAAGAAAACATTCTGCATCCCACTTCGGAGAGTGGCTTCTGGGGTCTTAAAAGCTAGTAAGTGTCCATCTAAGATGCATCAGTGGGTCTCAACCCACCTGGAGCAAAGGAGAATGAAGAGCACCAAAGACACAAGGTAACTATGAGCCCAAGATATAGAAAGGATCAGAGACTACATCAGCCTCAGACCAGAAGAATTAGATAGTGAATAGCTACAACCGATGACTGCCCTGATAGGGAACACAACAGAGAACCCCTGAGGGAGAAGGAGAGCAGTGGGATGCAGACCTCAAATTGTCGTAAAAGTACCAGACTTAATGATCAGACTGAGACTAGAAGGACCTTGGGGGTCATGGTCCGCAGACCTTCTGTCTGTCCAAGACAGGAACCATTCCCAAAGCCAACTCTTCAGAAAGGGATTGGACTGGACTACGGGACAAAAAATGACACTTGTGTAGAGTGAGCTTCTTGGATCAAGTAGATGCATGAGGCTATACTGGCATCTCCTGTCTGGAGGGGAGATGAGAGGGCAGAGGTGGTCAGACGCTGGCCACATGAAAATAAAAACAGGGAGTGGAGGGAAGGAGTGTGCTCTTTCATTAGCGGGAGAGCTATTAGGAATATATAGCAAGCTGTGTATAAATTTTTGTATGAGAGACTGACTCGATTTGTAAAGTTTCACTTAAAGCACAATAAAAATTTTTTAAAAAAAGAAAGGAAATTATGCATTGTATTGTGCAAATATGCTACAAAAGAGCTCTTCAAAGTGTTAAAAAGCAAAGATGTCTTGGAAGAAGTAAAGCCAGAATGCTCATTAGAAGCAAGGATGGCGAGACTTTGTCTCACATACTTTGGACATGTTATCAGGAGGGACTAGTTCCTAGAGTAGGACCTCATGCTTGGTAAAGTAGAGGGTCAGTGAATAAGAGGAAGACCCTCAAGGAGATGGATTGACACAGTAGCTGCAACAATGGGCTCAAGCATGGCAATGATTGTGAGGATGGCCCACAACTAGGCAGTGTTTCATTCTGTTGTTCTTAGACTCAATGACACCTAACAACAACATTGTAAGTGATGTTGGACTCTCTGAATAAGGGAAGGGTCAGGAAAAATATGAAGAAGGAATAACGGCCCAAATTTTTCCATTTTTGGTAAAAAAAACCTTAAAACCACAGAGCCAAGAAGCTCAATGAACCTCGAGCTCAAGAAACATGAAGAAAATGACACCAAGGCATAACATAATCAAACTGCTGAAAATCTGTCATAAGCAGAAAATCTCGAAAGCAGTCAGGGGGACAAAGATAAGAACGGTGATGCATGCCAGAAGTCAGGAAAGCAACATCCTCAGAGTATGAAAGAGAAAAGAAATTCAGCATAGAATAAAGGATATGATAAAGTTTAGAGCAGAAATCAACATAACAGAAAAACAGTAAAGAAAAGTCAGTGCAACCAAAAGCTGGTTATTAGCAAAAATCAATAAAATTTATAAACTTTTAACCAGTGTGTTCAGGAAAAAAAGAGAGAAGAGACAAATTACTAATCTCTGACTGTTCCCACAGATATTATAAAGAGAATAAGAGATTATACATAACTTTATGCCCATAAATTTGACAATTTAGATAAAATTGGCAAATTTCTTGAAACACATATTCACCAAGTGCATTCAGGAAGAAATATATATTCTGAATGACCTTATATCTATTAAAGAAATAGAGTTTGTTGTTAAAAGCCCTTTCTACAATGAAAACTCCAGGTCCAGGTCGCTTCGCTTGTGAATTCTAAGAAACATTTGAAGAAATTATGCTAATTCCACATAAACTCTTCCAGAGTATTAAAAAGGAGGAAAAACTTCCCAACTCATTCTATGATAACAACATTGCACTGACGCTAAGCTCAAGGGTGTTCCAAGGAAAGAAAACGGCAGACTATCACCCTTCATAAATATAACCCAGTAAACCCAGTGCCGTAGAGTCGATTCCGACTCATAGCGATCCTATAGGACAGAGTAGAATTTATATTCATAAATATAGATTCAAAAATTCTTAAACCTTTAGCAAATTGAATGTAATGAGGTATGAAGATAATATGATAAATAGGATAATACATCATGAGCAACTGGGGTTTAAATCAGGAATGCAAGGTCAATTTAACAGAAAATCAATCTATTTAAAGGATCATATTAATAGACAAAAAAAAAAATCATTTGAGAAATCCAACATCAATTCCTGATTAAAACAAAAACAAAAAAACCTCTCAGAAAAATAGGAATATATTGGAATTTCCTCAAACTGATAAAGGACGTCTATCAAAATCCACAACAAATATCAGGTGACAACTGCATACTTTCCCTCTGATGAGGAACCAAGCACGAAGGTGTCCACTTTTACTCAACATTTTCCAGCCAGTAGTTTAGCAAGTTTGCATCATTTGTATTTATTTATGCCAGCAAAGAACGATTGGAAATTGAAAAGTAAAAAAAAAAAAGTCATTTATAATAACATCAAAATATGAAATACTTAGAGATAATCTAGTAAAAAATATGCAAGACCTACACACTGAAATCTGTAAAATGTTCCTGAGGGAAATTAAGGAAAACCTAAATAAATGGAGAAATACACTGTATTCACGCAATAGTTTACATTCATAATACTAACCTAAAGGTTGGCAGTTTCAACCCACTCAGTAGCACCACAAAAGAAAGGCCTGGCAATCTGCTTCTGTAAACATTACAGCCAAGAAAACTAGATGGAGCAGTTCTACTGCCTGTAACACATGGGGTTGCTGTGAGTTGGAATCGACTCAATGGCAACAGGTTTGACTTTTTTTTTTTTAAGCAAAACTACAGTAATCAAGACAGTGATTTGGTGCAAACATAAATAGATCATTGGAACAGAATAGAGCCTCCAGAAAAAAAAAAAAAAATACACCCATGTATATCTGGTCTATCAATTTCCTCCAACATTTCCAAGACAACTAAGTGAGGTAGAGGACAATTCCCCTGCCCCAACAATTGTAGAGCATGTGCAAAAAAATTAACTCAAAATTGATCACAGACCTAAATGTAAGAAATAAAGCTAGAAAACCTCTAGGAAAAAACCTAAGGAAAATCTTAGGGACCATAAGCTTGGTAAAGATTCCTTAAAAGATTCCTTAAAAAGGAAAAATCAATAAATTGGACTTAATTAAAACTTCTGGTCCTCAGAAAACACTTTGATGAAAATGAAAATGGATACCACAGACTAGGGAAAGATATTTTTAAAAATATAAATAACATAGGTCTTATTTCTAGAATATATTAAAAATTCTTAACAATTCAAAAGAAAACGCCAATGCAATTAAAAAAAAAAGACAAAAAATTTAAACAAATACCAGAGAATATACACAGAAGGCAAATAAACATATGAAAAGATGATCAATATCATCATTACTAGGGAAATGCAAGTTAAAACTGCACCGCAAACCCTGGTGGCATAGTGGTTAAGAGCTGCGGCTGTTAATGAAAAAGCTCAGCAGTTCAAATCCACCAGGAGCTCCTTGGAAACCCTATGGGGCAGTTCTACTCCGTCCTAGATGAGTTGGAATGACTTGACGGCAATTTTTTTTTTGACACACCCACTGGAGTCCCTGGGTGGCCCAATGGTTAACACTCTTGGCTGCTAACCGAAAGGTTGGAGGTTTGAATCCACCCAAAGCTGCCTTGGAACAAAGGCCTGGCAATCTACTTTTGAAAACTGAGGCATTGAAAATCCTATGGAACACATATCTACTCTGACACACATGGGGCTGCCATGAGTCAGAATCAACTCAACAGGTGTGGAAATATCCAGTTGAAGTCCCCTGTAGCCCTCCTGTTTCACCTCAGGTGAACCACTAAAAATTAATGAAAATGTTACCATACTGAGTGTTGGCGGGAATGTAGAGAAGCTGGAGCCCTCAATCACAGGAAATGAGGGGGAATGGAAAATGGTAAGATCATTTTGAAAAATTTTGCACTTTCTTCAAAGGTTAAACATACAAGCACTACGTGACCAAATCATTCCACTCCAAGTTATTTACCTAAGAGAAATAAAAGCGTATGTCTACGCAAAGATTTGCACACAGATGTTCATAGCAATTTTGTAAATAATAGCCCCAAACTGGAAACAGCCAAGCGTCCGTTAACAGGTAAGTGGATAAATATGCTGTGATGTTCACATACAATGAAGGATACTCAGCAATTAGAAGGAATGAAATACTGATAAGTGTAGCAACATGGATAAACTTCAAAATAATTAAGCCGTGTGAAAGAAGCCAAAGAAAAGAGTACACACAGTAGAATTTCATTTACGTAAAATTCTAGAAAGTGCAAACTAGTCTCTAGTAACAAAAAGCAGATCAGTGGTTGCCTGGGCATTGTGGAAAAGAACAGGAGGGTTATATAAGAATAAACAAAATTTTGAGAGCGATGGATATGTTTATCGTCATGCTTGTGGTGATGGCTTCAGGAGTCTATATATGTCAAAATTAAAAAAATTTTATGCTTTAAATATATATGCTTTATCTGATGGCTTTTTTTTATTATACTTAATAAGGGTGTTAAAAATAATTGGCGTATTTTTCAAGTTGAATCAGTAGCAATATCTAACAAGTTTTACCTTCTTTTTGTTATCTTTTTTTTATTGTACTTTAGATGCATGTTTATAGAACATACTAGTTTTTCCTCAGTTAGTACACACATTGTTGTATGACATTGGTTAACAACCCCATGACATGTCAACACTCTCCCTTCTCAACCCTTGGTTCCCTATTACCAGTTTTCCTTTCCCTCCTGCCCTCCAGTCCCTGCCCCAGGGCTGGTGTACCCCTTTAGTCTTGTTTTGTTCCATGGGCCTATTCAATCTTTGGCTGAAGGGTGAACCTCAGGAGTGACCTCACTACTCAGTTGAAAGAGGGTCCGGGGGCCATCTGTCAGGCCAGCAATTCTGGTCTTTCTTTTTGCGTTAGAATTTTGTTCTACATTTTTCTCCAGCTCTGTCCAGGACCCTCTATTGTGATCCCTGTCAGAGCAATCAGTGGTGGTAGACGGACACCATCTAGTTGTATGGGACTCAGTCTGGCGAAGGCCATGGTAAATGTGGTCCATTAGTCCTTTGGACTAATCTTTACCTTGTATCTTTAGTTTTCTTCATTCTTCCTTGCTCCCAAAGGGGTGAGACCAGTAGAATATCTTAGATGGCCACTCACAGGCTTTTAAGACCCCAGATGCTACTCAACAAAGTAGAATGTAGAACATTTTCTCTATAAAATATGTTATGTCAGGTGAGCTAGATGTTCCTTGAGACCACAGCCCTCAGCCCAGCAATTCTGTCCCTCGGGGAGTTTGGATGTGTCTATTGACCTACCATGACCTTGGGTTGTACAGATTGTGCTCGCTTCCCCAGGATCGTGTACTGTCTTACCCTTCACCAACGTTACCACTTATCTATTGTCTCTGAAGTGTTTTTCCATCACCACCCTTCCACTCCCTTACAACAACCAAAGGTTGTTTCTTTTTGTATGTAAACCTCTTCATGAGTTTTTACAGTAGTGGTCTTGTACATTTGTCCTTTTGTGATTGACTTATTTCACTCAGCATAATGCCCTCCAGATTCCTCCACGTTATGAGATGCTTTACAGATTCATCCTTGTTCTTTATTGTTGCATAATACTCCATTGTGTGTATGTTCCACAGTTTGTTTATCCATTCATCTGTTGATGGGCATCTAGGTTGTTTCCATCTTTTTGCTATTGTGAACAATGCTGCTATGAACATGGGTGTGCATATGTCTGTTCGTGTGATGACTCTTATTCCTCTAGGATATATTCCTAGGAGTGGGATTACTGGATCATACAGTATTTCTATTTGTAACTTTCTAATGAAGCATCATATCATTTTCCAAAATGGTTGTATTATTTTGCATTCCCACTAGCAGTGCATAAGAGTTCCCATCTCCCTTTAGCCTCTCCAACATTCTTTATTTCCTGTTTTATTGATTCATGCCAGTAATGCCAGGGGGAGATGGTATCTCATTGTAGTTTTGATTTGCATTTCTCTAATGGCTAGAGATTGTGAGCATCTCCTCATGTGTCTGTTGGCTGCTTTAATGCTTTCTTTGGTAAAGTGTTTGTTCACTTCCTTTGTCCATTTTTTAATTGGATTATCTGTCTTTTTGTTGTAGAGGTGTTGGATTTTCTTGTAGATTTTAGAGATTAGACCTTTGTCTGATTTATAATAGCCAAATTTTTTTCCCTAGTCTGTAGGTTCTCTTTTTACCCTTTTAGTGAAGTCTTTTGATGAGCATAAATGTTTAATTTTTAGAAGATCCCAGTTATCCAGCTTATCCTCTGGAGCTTGGGTGTTGTTGGTTGTGGTTTGCATCCTGTTAATGCCATGTATTAGGGCCTCTTAGCATTGATCCTATTTTTTCTTCTATGAACTTCATAGTTTTGGTCTTTATATTTAGGTCTTTGATCCATTTTGAGTTAGTTTTTGTATATGGTGTGAGGTATGGGTCCTGTTCCATTTTTTTGCAGATGGACATCCAGTTTTGCCTGCACTATTTGTTAAAAAGACCGTCTTTTCCCCATTTGATGGATTTTGGGCCCTTATTGAAGATCAGGTGACCATAAGTGGGTGGATATGCGTCTGCGTTCTCAATGCTGTTCCATTGGTCAATGTAATCTGTCGTTCTACCAGTACCAGGCTGTTTCGGTTTTGACTACCACAGCTGTCAAAGGTTCTGAGTTCAGGTTCTGAGTGCGAGTCCTACTTTATTCTTCTTCTTCAATAGTGCTTTATTTATCTGGAGTTTCTTCCCCTTCCATATAAAGTTAATGATAAGTTTTTCCATCTCTTTAAAGAATGTTGTTGGTATTTGGATCAAGATTGCATTGTATTTGTAATTCACTTTGGATATAATTGTCATTTTCACAACGTTAAGTCTACCTATCCACGAGCATGGTATGTTTTTCCATTTATGTAGATCTCTTTTGGTTTCTTGCAGTAGTGTTTTGTAGTTTTCTTCGTATAGGTCTTTTACATCCCTGGTTAGATTTATTCCCAAGCATTTTATTTTTTTAGGGGCTATTATAAATGGTATTGTTTTTATAAATGGTATTGTTTTCCTGATTTCCTTTTCATCGTTCTCCTTATTGGTGTATAGGAATCCAACTGATTTTTGTATGTTTATCTTGTATCCTGCAACTCTGCTGAATCTTTCTATTAGTTCCAGTAGTTTTCTCTCGGAGTCTTTTGGGTTTTCTATGTATAGTATAATAACATCCACAAATAAGGACAGTTTTACTTCCTCATTACCAATTTGGATGACCTTTATTTTTGTTTCTTGCCCTATTGGTCTAGCTAGGACTTCCAACACAATGTTAAATAGGAGTGGTGATAAAGGGCATCCTTGGCTTGTTCCTGTTCTCAAGGGGGAATGTTTTCAGCCTCTCTCCATTAAGAATGATATTGGCCGTTGGTTTTGCATAGATGCCCTCTATTATGTTGAGAAATTTCCCTTCTATACCTATTACATTGATGGTGTTTATCAGGAATGGGTGTTGGACTTTGTCAAATGCCTTTTCTGCATCTATTCAGATGACCATGTAATTCTTTTCTTTCCTTTTATTTATGTGGTGGATTACATTGATTGATTTCTAATGTTGAACTATCCTTGCATACCTGGTATGAATCCTACTTGGTAGTGGTGTATTATTTTTTTTATATGATGCTGAATTCTATCGGCTAGAATTTTGTTGAGAATTTTTGCGTCTATATTCATGAGAGATATTGGTCTGTAATTTTTTTTTTTGGTGGTGTCTATTTTTATGCCTGATTTTGGTATCAGGGTTATGCTGGTTTCATAGAATGAGTTTAGAAGTAGTGTTTCCTTCTCTATGTTCTGAAATAGTTTGAGTAGTACTGGAGTAAGCTCTTCTCTGAAAATTTGGTAGAATTCTCCGGTAAAGCCATCTGGGCCAGGGCTTTTTTTGGTTGGAGTTTTTTTTTTTTTACTCACCTTTTCACTCTCTTCTCTTGTTATGGGTCTGTTCAGATTCTCAGCATCATTTTGTGTTAGTTTGGGTAGGTAGTGTGTCTCTAGAAATTTGTCCATTTCCTCTAGGTTTTCCACTTTGTTGAAGTATAGTTTTTTTTATAATACTCTGTTAAGATCCTTTTTATTTCAGTTGAGTCTGTTGTAATGTCCCCCATTTCATTTCTTATCTGGATTATTTGTGTTCGCTCCTGTTTTTCTTTTGTCAGTCTGGCCAGTGGTTTGTTGATCCTTTCAAAGAACCAACTTTTGGGTTTGTTGATTCTTTCTATTGTTTTTCTATTCTCTATTTCATTTATTTCTGTTATGATGTTTATTATTTCCTTCTGGTGGCTTCTTTTGCTGTTCTCTTTCTATTTGTTCAAGTTGTGTAGCTTATGTTTTGATTTTTCCCTTTCTTCTTTTTTGATGTGTGCACCTATTGCTATAAATTCACCTCTGAGCACTGCCTTTGCTGTGTCCCAAAGGTTTTGGTATGATGTGTTTTCATTCTTGTTTGAGTCTGGGAATTTTTTGATTCCATCTCTGATTTTGTTATTACCCAGTGGTTTTTAAGCAGGGTGTTATTTGGTTTCCATGTATTTGATTTTTTTCCCTTACTCTTCCTGTTGTGAATTTCTACACTGATGGCACTGTGGTTAGAGAAGATACTTTTTATTATGTCGTTGTTTGGGATTTTGTTAAGGGCTGCTCTGTGGCCTAACATGTGGCCTATTCTGGAGATGTTCTATGTGCACTGGAAAAGAGTGTGTACTTTGCTGCTGTTGGGTGTAGTGTTCTGTATATATCTATGAGGTCAAGTTGACTGACTGTGCTCTTTAGCTCTTCTATATCTTTGTTGAGTTTCTTTCTAGATGTTCTGTCCTTTATTGATAGTGGTGTGTTGAAGTCTCCTATTATTGTGGAACTGTCAATTTCTCTTTTCAGTGCTGTTAGAGTTTGTTTTATGTATTTTGGAGCCCTGTTACTGGGTGCGTTGGTGTTTATTATGGTTAAGTCTTCATGACTGATTGTCCCTTTAATCATTATATAGTGCCTTTCTTTGTCTTTTATGGTGGATTTTGTTTTAAAGTCTATTTTATCTGAAAGTAGTATTGCTACTCCTGCCCTTTTTTGGTAGTTATTTGTTTGATTTTTTTTCATCATTTTAATTTTTAATAAATTTGTGTCTTTGTTTCTAAGGTGTGTTCCTTGTAGACAGCATATTGATGGGTCTTTTTTTTTAAATCCATTTTTATTGCTCTCTGTTTCTTTATGGGTGTATTTAAGTCATTTACATTCAGTGTGATTATTGATAGGTGTGAACTTATTCCTATAATTTCATAGTTTTTTTTTGTGGTGGTAACATTTTCTTTGTTCCTATTACTTTCCTGTGCTGAGTTCCTTTTGTTTGTGAGTTTCGTCTTCATTTCTTTTGTTTTTGTAGATTTTGTTTTTATTGAGACTTTGTGATTTTCTTCTTTATATTGATGAGTAGGTTTGTTAACTTTCTTTGCTGTTACCTTGAAATATACCCATATCTTCCTAAGTTTGAACCAGTCTATTATTATTTGATGTTGCCTTGCTTTCCTCTCCATTAGAAAGTTCTATACCTACACCATTTATTCCTTCTTTTATCGTTCTGCCTTTGTTGTCATTTACAGATTAACCTCTCTGGTTCCCTGTTGCAATTCTTTTGTTTTTGGATAGTCCTTGAGAGTTTATTTCCTACATTGGTATCTGTCCGGTACAATCTTTCACCCTAGATTCAGGCTGTGGTCTGATGTTGTTTGTTCTCAGACTGAAGGCTGTCTTTAATAATTCTTGTAAGTTTGGTTTGGTTTTTACATATTCCCTTGATTTCTATTTATCTGGAAATGTCCTAGTTTCATGATCATATTTAGATGAAAGTTTTGTAGGATATATTATTCTTGGTTGGCAATTTTTTTCTTTCAAGGTTTTGTATATGTCATCCCATTGCCTTCTTGCCTGAATGTTTTCTGCTGAATAACCAGAGCTTAGTCTTCTTTTATCTCTTCCATATGGGACTTTTTGTTTTTTTTCGAGCTGCTTGCAGGATTTTTTCTTTGCCTTTGGTTTTAGGGAGTGTGATTATGATATGCCTTGGTGTTTTTCTCTTGGGGTCTATCCTATATGGTGTTCATTGATCTTCTTGGATGGTCAGCTTTCCATCATTCATAACATTAGGGAAGTTTCCTTTCAGCAATTCAGTGATCCTCTCTGTGTTTCTGTTTTCTCTCCCTATTCGGAAACTCCTATCACTTGCAAATTTTTGCTTTTGATTGTATCCTACATCAGTCTCAGGGTGCTTCATTTTTCTTCATCCTTTTTTCTGATTTTTCCTGAAACAGAGTTGTATCCATGTGTTTGTCTTCAATTTCCTTCATCCTGTATTCCATCATTTCAAACCTCCTGCTCAGCCCTTCTATGACACTGTCCATTTCTGAAATCTTGTTGTTTATCTTTTGGATTTCTAATTGTTGTTTTTGAATGATCTTAGTTGTGAATTTATTTTGGCATTTTGTTCCTGTATTATTTTCCTGAATTCTTCCATTTTTTTTGTCTGTGTTTTCCATATATTTGTCTACCTTTTCCATAAATTTATTTATGCTTTCCTTATTTTTGTCTGCTTTTCACTTCAACTCTTGGATAGCTCTGAATATTAGAGATTTGAATTCCTTCTCAGGTAGTTCTAGCATATTTTCTTCTACTGAAAATCATCTGGTGCTTTATTTTGGACTTCTCCTGGAATGTTCCTTTCCTGTTTTTTGATATGTTTTGATATTATCTGCTGTCTTTGGGACATTTAGTAGTTATTTTCTTCATTTTTTGATTGCAGATTTATTCATTTAGTCCTGTTGCTTTGTTTTATTTGGTTGTTTGAGCAGGCAGGTTGTGTGTTCTTTGTTGTTTTCTCATCTGTAGTCATGATACTTTTCACCTCATTGTGCAATGGGCAGGGTCAGTCACTTAGCTATGGTGCAGCAGGGCAGGTCCAACTGAAGGGGAGGGGCTGGAATGGGTTGTTTGTGGCTGGTACTAGGGCTGGCAGGGTGGGCCAGAAATCAGTCCTGGGCTGGTTTCTGAGCTGCTTGGATGTGTGATGTTCAGTGCATGGTGAGGTAGGCTGGGAAGAGAAGGGAGGTTGTGCTGTGTGATGCTGATATGGGTATGGGAGAGAGGAGAGAGAAATAGGAGACAAAAAGAAACAAGCAAACAAAGGAAGAAAAAGAAAGAGTGCCAAGTGAGCTTGCCATTGGAGTGGACAGACAAGAAACTGAGAAATGGGGAAAAGCAAAAAGGAAAAAGAAGAAAAAGAGAAATAGAAAAAAATAACTAGCTAAAATTTTGGAAAAAAAAAGAAAAAGAAAAGTCCCCCAGGGGTCCCATCAGTGTGGCTGCGAAGACTGGGGAATTGGCTCCCTGGCTGCACGGTACAGCCTGGCTAGAGGAGGTATAGCTGTCACACAGCACCAGCTAGCCAGGAGACAGGAAAAGAAGGTAAGTATACAGAGACAAGAACTGAGAAATGAAGAAAGACGCAAAGGGAAAAAGAGAGAAAAAGAAATGCTCCCAGGGATCCTGCCTATGTGGATGCACAAATTGGATGAGTGGCTCCTAAGCTGTGCAGTGCAGCCCAGCTAGAAGGGGCTCCCAAAGTGTGAAAAGAAAAAGAAAACTAGCAAACAAAACAAAATGAGCCAAAAAAAAAAAAAAAAGAACCTCGGGGATCCCACCAGCGTGGTGTTGTGGCCCACGGGAGTGTTTCTTCAGTTGAGGGGGGCTTCACAGCCTTACAAGAAGAAGCAAAGTTGGCACATGGAGCCAGATATTCGAGAGAAAGGAGGGGGAGGTTGTGGGAGGCATGGAAGAAACCAAAAGAAATGGAAAGAAGCAACACCAGCTCAGGTAGCCGGCCAGTGTGGGCAGGGTGAATCCAAGCAGCCCAGAGCAGAAGCAGTTGCCTCCTGGCCAAGAGATTGTGGCTGGTGGGAAGCAGAGGAGGCTGAAGGGAGGGAGGAAAAGGGTAGGGGTTAGGAGAGTGTATGTCGCTTGTTACCAGGTGCTCCATCTCCTGCTGGGAACTTCGTGAAGCTGCTTTCCTGTACTGCCTGTCAGCCAATCTCTGATGGGGTGGGGCGAATCCAAGCGGCACGGACACTGTTCTTCTCAGCCAGGTGAGCCACCGCAGCCAGGCAGGAAGCTTGGAGGTAGAGAAGTGGGGAGAGGAGGGGGGGTGAGAAAGCATGCATCATTGTTTACCAGGTGCTCTGTCTCCTGCTGGGGGCTCCATGAAGCTGTTTTCCTGTGCTCTCTGACCGCTGATTCCTGACAGGAGTCCAAGATGGCAAATCTGTGGTGTGTTAGCTGATAGGGGACCTCCACACATATCTCCCCTCACTCTCTGTCCTCTGTCAGTTTCTTATTCCATTCAGTGTTTGGCTGAGTTCTTTATCTCTTTATTTGACACTTTGGGTTCCATGAATGATGTTTGTCTCTGATTTACTTAGTTTTTCCAGTCTTTGCTATGGAGGGATGGCATGGTGCTTCTGTCTGTGGTGCCATGTTGGCCGGAAGTCCTACCTCCTTTAATATAAGAGAAAAAGTCAGATAAGAAGAAACTAAAATCAATAATAGGTTCTAAAATGATTTCTAATGCAATCCTGGTACTATGTTCCATCTTAATACATTCACTTGTTGCAAAATTGCATATGAAGCATTAATGAAAGAAGACTCACCCACACTGTAACAGAATACTTGCATAAACATTTTTACAAGTGTAGACACACATGTTGTTGTTAGGCACCGTCGAGTTGTTCTAACTCACAGGGACCCTATGTACAACAGAATGAAACATTGCCCAGTCCTATGCCATCCTCACAATCTTTGCTATGTTTGAGCCCATTGTTGCAGCTGCTGTGTCAGTCCATCGCATTGAGGGTCTTCCTCTCTTTCAAAGACCCTCTACTTTACCACACATGATGTCCTTCTCCAGGGAACTGGTCCCTCTTAATAACATTTCCAAAGTATGTGAGATACTCTCCCCATCTTCATGTCTAAGGAACATTCTGGCTGTACTTCTTCCAAGACAGATTTGTTCATTTTTCTGGCAGTCCATAGTATATTCAACATTCTTTCCCAACACAATAATTCAAATGCATCAATTCTTCTTCAGTCATCCTTATTCATTGTCCAGCTTTTGCATGCATACGAGATGATTGAAATACGGTGGCTTGGGTCAGGCTCTCCTTAGTCCTCAAAGTGACATTTTTGCTTTTTAACATTTGAAAGAGGTCTTTTGCAGCAAATTTGCCCAATGGAATACATCGTTTTATTTCTTGACTGCTGCTTCCATGGGTATTGATTATGGATCCAAGTAAAACGAAATCCTTGACAACTTCAATATTTTCTCCATTTATCATGATGTTGCTTATTGGTCCAGTTGTCAGGATGATTTTTGTTTTCTTTATGTTGAGGTGTAATCCATAAAAAAAAAAAAAAAAATCCATAGTGGTTGCCTATGTTTATCTTACAATTTGACAGAGGTTGTCAATTTGCCCTCTGAAGAAATTGTTCCAATTTTCATACCCACAACAATATGTAAGTGTCTGTGTCTCCACATAGAGCCAACACAATGTATTATGAAATGGTGCCAAATTAAGAAAGAAAAATTATTCAGTGTTTTAATTTTATTTAAGTTTTATCAAGGTTGGACATTGTTTCATTGCGTAAAAGATATTTGTATTTCATTTTTAATTAACTATTGTTTTATGACTTTCGTCATTTACTTCCTTTTGGATAGTTGATATTCTTCTTAGCGATTTTAAGAGCTCCTTATATATTAAGGAAATTATTATACTGGCTATCATATTTATTTGCAAATTTTTTTTTTCAGATTGGTCATTGTTCAACATGGCTTCTGGAAATTATTTTTGTCATGTCAAATTTTACACTTTATTTAGTAAAATATGGTTTGTAGTTTTTTTATATTACCTTCCTCACTCCAAATTTACTTTAAAATATATGTATTCTTCCAGTAAACTTATGGGTTTTACTTTAACTTTTGTGTTTGAATATTTTATCTATTTGGAATATATTTTAGTGTAAGGAGTGAGGTAGGTATACAACTTTTTCTTTTTTAGATGGCTAGCCAGTTTTTCTAATACCATTTATTGAATAATCTATCTTAGCCATTTGAAATGCCACTTTATCATCTATTAAATGCCTGATGTATATGAGCCTATCTGAACTTTCCATTGATAAACCATTTTTTTAAGTGTTGCTTTGGATTGTGTTTTCATATTTTGTGGCTTTAAATTCTATGATGATTATTTTTTTCTTTTCTTTCATGAGATTTTTCTGTTCATTAAGAAAAAACAAAACAAAACAAAACAAAAAACCCTCTTTTGGTCTTTTAAATTCTTCCTTGAGTATTTCTATCTATGCTTTGAGTTCTTGTTACATAGAAGCCATTTTTGATAATTAAAATATCATAAAGAATTGTTTGGCAGAATGTTCATCTCTTCCATGAGATTTTTTTTTTCTAGTACACATTCCTTCATTGCATTCTATTAGCCTATTTCCTTCTTTTTTATCAGCAGATTTTTAACATAGAGTTTATATGTTCTTTCTCAGCATCCTTATTTATTCTGGTCCAATTTTCACTATAGTTAACAAATTGTGTTTAAATATACTATGGTTTTCCCCATTTCTAATTATCACTTCCTTCGTTGTTTTCAGAGAAAACATGGAATCAATGAAGTCTTTACTCTGCCACCTTAAAGCTGGGAATTTTCTGACTTTTACCTTTTGAGGCTTGTCTTGGTTCTTTTGCTTTATAGATTTAAGAACTTAGCTGGGAAGATTTTCAGGAACTTTGCAAGATGAACAACTTATTCTTTGCAAATATATATATATTTTAAACATAAACTGCAACTGCACACATGGTCTCACTGGTTGGAATACACAGAAATCAAACTGACTACATCTGTGGAAAGAGATGATGGAGAAGCTCAATATCATCAGTCAGAACAAGGCTGGGGGCCAGCTGTAGAATAGGTTATCAATTTCTCATATGCAAGTTCAAGTTGAAGCTGAAGAAAATTAGAGGAAGTACATGACAGCCGAAACATGACCTTGAGTATATCCCATCTGAATTTAGAGATCATCTCAAGAATAGATTTCACCTACTGATAATAATGATCAAAGACCAGATGAGTTGTGGGATGACATCAAGGACATCAGATATGAAGAAAGCAAAAAGTCATTAAAAAGACAGAAAAGAAAGAAAAGACCAAAGTGGATGTCAGAAGAGGCTCTGAAACTTGCTCTTGAATGTAGAATAGTTAGAGATAACTAAAGAAATGGTGAAGTAAAAGAGCTGAACAGAGAGTTCAAATGGCAGCTCAAGATGGCAAAGTATTATAATGAAATGTGCAAAGATCTGGAGTTAGAAAACCAAAAGGGAGGAATGCGCTAGGCATGTCTCAAGCTGAAAGAACTGAAAAAAAAAAAAAAAAAAAAAAATCAAGCCTCAAGTTGAAAGATTCCTTGGGAAAAATATTGAATAATCCAGGAAGCATCAAAAGAAGATGAAATGAATACACAGAGTCACCGTACCAAAAAGAATTGGTTGATGTTCAACCATTTCAGGAGTTAGCACAGGATCAAGAGCAGATGGTATGGAAGGAAGAAGTTCAAGCTGCAATGAAGGCATTGGTGAAAAACAAAACTCCAGGAATTGATGGAATACCAATGGAAATGTCTCAACAAATGGATGCAATGCTGGAAGTACTCACGAGTCTATGCCAAGAAATTTGAGAGACAGCTACCTGGCTAACTGAAACAGATCCATATTTGTGTTCATTACAAAGAAAAGTGATCCAACGGAATGCAGAAATTATTGAACAATATCATTAGTGTCACATGCAAGTAAAATTTTGTGAAGATCATTCAAAAACGGTTGCAGCAATACATCAACAGGGAACTGCCAGAAATCAAACCGGATTCAGAAGAGGATGTGGAACAAGGGATATCATTGCTGATGTCAGATGAATCTTGGCTGAAAGTAGAGAATACCAGAAAGATGTTTACCTGTGTTTTATTGACTATGCAAAGGCATTCATTCAACTGTGTGGATCAAAACAAATTGTGGATATCATTGCTAAGAATGGGAATTCCAGAATGCTAAATTGTGCTCATGCGAAACCTATACATAGATTGAGAGGCAGTTGTTCCAACAGAAAAAGGGGGTACTTGGTGGTTTAAAATTGGAAAAAGCATGCATCAGGGTTGTATCCTTTCACCATACATATTCAATCTGTATGCTAAGCAAATAATCTGAGCAGCTGGGCTATATGAAGAAGAAGGCAGCATTAGGACTAGAGGAAGATTCACTAACAATCTGTGATATACACGTGACAAAACTTTCCTTCTGAAATCTAAGAAGATTTGAAGCACTTACTGATGAAAATCAGACTACAGCTTTCACTATGGATTATACCTGAACATAAAACAAAAGTCCTCACAACTGGATCAATAAGTAACATCATGATAAATGAAGAAAATGTTGAAGTTGTCAAGGATTTCATTTTACCTGGAGCCACAATCAATGCCCATGGAAATAGCAGCCAAGAAATCAAACAATGTATTGCATTGGGAAAATCTGCTGCAAGAGACCTCTTTAAAGTATTAAAAAGCAAAGATGTCACTTTGAGGATTAAGGTGTGCCTGACCCAAACCATGGAATTTTCAATTGCCTCAAATGCTTGAAAAAACTGGACATTGATTAAGGAAGACCGAAGAAGAATTGATGTCTTTGAATTATTTTGTTGGTGAAGAATATTGAATTCTTGGTTGGTGAAGAATGGACTACCAGAAGAACAAATAAATCAGTCTTGGAAGAAGTACAGCCAGAATGCTCCATAGTAGGGAGGATGGTGAGACTTGTCTTACATATTTTGTACCTGTTATCCAGAGGCACCAGTCCCTGGAGAAGGACATCATGCTTGGTAAAGTAGAGAGTCAGGGAAAAGAGGAAGACCTTCAATGAGATGGATTGACACAATGGCTGCAACAACGGACTCAAACATAGCAAAGATTGTGAGGCAGTACCAGGCAGTGTTTTGTTCTGTTATACAGATCATTAAAAGGGTCGTTATAAGTCAGAATCGACTTGATTGCACTTAACAACAACAACAACAACAACAACAACATGCTTATATACATGACCTTGTTACTGGGCAAATATATAGGGTTGCTATTAGTCAGATTCTACTTGATGGCAATGGATTTGGGTTTTTTTGGCTTATAGCATTAAGGAGTAAGTCAGAGTTTGCTGGTTTGCATTTTTTTTTTTTTTGATGCAGTACTAATGAATAACTTAAATAACTGGTTGCTATCCAAGTCCTTCATCACAATGGTTAATTAGAGTCCACAATCAAATTTGAAATCTTCTGTGGCCAAAGAATGGGAGAAAGTTTCATATTAAAAAAAATATGGGAACACACGTGAAGGACGTTTAGGATCTAGGGATATCGCACTGCTAGAGAATATATAGGAAGTAGTAAGGGAACAGCCTAGAAAATTTCATTCTACTGTTATTTACAGTGGGACTTTTTTTTTTTTTTTTTGAGGCTTATCAAAGGGAACAGGAAGCTCAGTGTTTCTTTACAATAGACTGTTTTTTAAAACTGTGTCCCCCAAGTCCTATTTCCTATATCCCACGGTTTAATATTAAATAATCTGAGACACATACTCTGTCCTATAGGGTCGCTATGAGTTGGAATTGACTCGACGGTACTGGGTAAGACACATACAATATGGCCATTCAGATTCTTAATTTTTTCAGGAAGAAGAAAATAAACCCTGTGTTTAAAAGATGACTTAGACATGGGGCCATACCTTTGGATTCTTTAATTAACAACTCCTTTTTCTAGTCATATAATTATCTTAAGAAATCATCCTTTTGGGTTTGTCTTAGTTATATAGTGTTGCTATAAAAGAAATACCACAAGTGGTTGACTTCAGCAAACAGAAGTTTATTCTCCCACAGTCTAGTAGGCTAGAAGTCCAAATTCAGGGTGTCAGCTCCAGGGGAAAGCTTTCTCTGTCTGTCGACTCTGGAGGAAAGTCCTTGTCATCAATAGTCCCTTGGTCTAGGAGCTTCTCCACACATGAACTGAGGGTCTGACGGACACGCTCAGCTCCAGAAACTGCTCTCTTAGTGGTATTATGTCTCCCTCTCTCTGCTTGTTTCTCTCTTTTATAACTCAAAAGAGGTTGGATTAAGACACAATCTAATCTTGTAGATCGAGTCCTGCTGCATTAACATAATTGCCACTAATCCCATCTCATTAACATCATAGAGACAGGATTTATAACACATAGGAAAATCACATCAGATGACAAATTGTGGACAATCACACAATACTGAGAATCATGACCTAGCCAAACAGATACACATATTTTGGGGGGACACAACTCAATCCATGGCAGGAATGATGAGGAGGTGCTAAGAAAATATTGTGACTCTACCTCTAATTGCCACAAGTTACAAAGTCATTTATACACTTTGAAGTTTTATCATTAGTAAAAGTGACTATACAAATAACTTAAAGTGCTTGGGCTACAGGAAACAAAGATCTTTTCCAAATATATTAGAGAAGAATAAAAATCTAATACAATATGCAAGACAGTTTTTAAGTAGGCAAAAATAAACCTTTTTAAAATAGTAAAATGAAATAGTTTATTTTTTTCCCTCTGTGGAATTGGTTGTATAACAAAATTGTAAAAATGAGAGGTATACTGAGTTGAATCACTACTTAAGTTTGAAAGATTTTACAATAGTTCATGAAACTCTACATTTTTATTAAAATAAAAATTAAATTATTTTAAAAAATCCAACAGTTTAGTAAATAGACATTATGTAGTGTTATTTTTTTTTCCATTCAATCCAATATATTAAAAGTGATAACAAAAAATAGCAGTGACAAAACTCACACCAAGGAAACATGTGCCTCAACACATGAATAAAATAATCGTTTTTTTCTTCAGCAAAATGCATTCAGCACCTGCTTTCTACAGAGCATGTTTTATAGAACCACCGGTTTTCACTTCGGATTTGTTTTCCATTTTATGTAGTAAAGCCATGATTTTTACTATATCCAGAAGAAGGTTAAAAAGTGTTTTTTATGACCTTAAAATACGTGTTGCTTGTTCACCTTTCTTTCATTTTTGTCCTATAATCACTGTTGAGAGATGTAATTTCTTTCTGGGTGTTTCACTTATAATAATAGCATGACAAATGGTATAGCTTAACAGAAATTTCCAATTTCTTCACTTCCACATGGTCATTTTAATCCATTTTCTTTCAAAGGGCCCTGCAAGTTCAGATAAAAGAAGTAGAGCCAAATTGCTTATGTTCAGGACTTTTCTGGAATTTACACGTGTCCAGGTCTCCACAAGATGACTTGATTTTTCCAATAATGAAAGCTGCCAACTTGTTAAAAGGTGACCGACTGCTGTGACCTACTTGTCGTTTCACCATAAATGATACTGTTGAATCCCTGGTCCTCATCAAAGCACTAATAATTAAGCAGTGTTATGATCTGGTTTTCTGACTCAGAGCTGGTGATCCATTTCTGACTCCTGTTCTTTCTCTGTCACATCTACATTACATCAAGAGGCTCTAATTTTTAATTTACCATATTGATTCCAATGTTCTGACCATCAGTGTTCACTCTGCACAGAGCATTCAATCTAGTGTAAAGGTAACTCAGGTCACTTTATTACAGTTTCTTCTAATTAACTCTTTTGAACAGTGGGAAGGAGATGGAGTCCTAGGTAATTTAAATGAGAGATTTATCTAAAAGCGACTTAAATTGGTGTTAATAAATCATATGACATTTTATGGTTGGAAGCAAATTTCTCTATTTCACTCTGTTTTATGCATTGAAAATATCCTCATGTTTGTCCTCCCCCAGCTACAGAGGAAGAGCTGTAGGGATTCCCCAAATCCCAGACAGGAGAGTCAGGAGAGTGACCAAGAATGAAGATGCAAGAGGAGAGATGAATGCCAGGATTAGGATCTAGGCATCCATCTTGGGAGACACATTAGAGTAAAATCTGCTCAGGTTCTCCTAAGTGATATTTCATACACAGGAGAAAGTAGGAGGGGGTGGCTTGATGTAGGGTAATTCCTGAGAACCTTTTAAAATCATGATAATAGATAGGTGGCATACCAACTCTAATGGCTGAAAGTGGCTGCTTGGAGCCCTGTGTTGAATATGATACTAAGCTTCCATCTTGATCTGTCATAAAAGAGTGCCATGATTGACTAATGCTGTCTACTGTTGGAGGAGGTAGGGAGAGAATACATATACACGCTGTATATACATGCTGTATATATATATTTTTTTATATGTATAGGTAGGGAGAGAATACATATACATGCTGTCTACTATTGGAGGAGGTAGGGAGAGAATACATATACATGCCAGGTATTGGCTTAACATTGACTTGGAGCATTAGCTAGTGTTGCAGCTTTCTTTTATGGGTCAAAATATAACACGTGGTATGTGGGAAACACTAAATAAAGGGAAATCCCAGATAGTGAAATTCAAAAGAAGGATGTGGAGGTCATGACGACGTACCTTTCAAATCTTCTACTGTGGGGAGCATAAATGATGGACTGCCCCAGTTGGTACACTCTGAAATCTATCATCTATTGACTCTCTCCACCTGGCCCTGGTCGATAGGCATCAGAGCTGAAGAAAAAGGTCCTTAGCCAGGTAAGATTTGCTGGGCAGTACTACTGACACCAAGGAGCCCCGTTGGCACAATGGTTGAGTGCTCGGCTGTACCAAAATGTCAGCCACTTGAATCCACCAGCCACTCTGCAGGAGAAAAGGCCTGGTGATCTGCTCCCATAAAGATTTCAGCTTAGGAAACTCTATGGGTGAAGCTCTACTTTGTTCTATAGGGTCTCTAAGAGTTGGAATCTACTCAATGGCATACAACAACTACTGATACCATGGGAAAGAGAGAGGCAGTGAGGTAATGATTCAGGGGATGATGATGGGGCCACTGACATCTCATACTGGAAAGTTGATCTGCATATTTTCTTAAGTCTTAATCCACTGCCCTTTGATCCTGTAGGTAGTGAAAGACCTCTAAAAAAGGAGCTAACACCAAATACAGAGGAAGATTCTCTCTGAAGGGGACCTTGGTGAATGAGTGGTGCTTTCTAGATGGGATGTTTGAAGTTACGGATCTGTTTCTCATCTCATATTATTCCTGGGGTGGTTGTTTTTGTTGTTAGGTGGCATCAAGTTGGTTCTGACTCATAGGAATCCTAAGAACAACAGAACTAAACACTGCCCAGTCCTGTGCCATCCCCATAATCCTTGCTCTGCTTGAGCTCATTGTTGCAACCAGTGTGTCAATTCACCTCGTTGAGGTTCTTCCTCTTTTCACTGACCCTCTAATTTACCGAACATGATGTCCTTCTCTAAAGACTGGCCCCTCCCGATAGCATGTCCAAAGTAAGTGAGACTAAGTCTTGCCATCATCACTTCTACGGAGCATTCTGACTGTACTTCTTTCAAGGCAGATTTGTTTGTTCCTCTGGCAGTCCATTGTATAGTCAATATCCTTTGCCAACACCATAGTTCAAACGCATCAATTCTTCTTCAGTCTTCCTTGTTCATGTCCAGCTTTTGCATGCATAAGATGCAACTGAAAATACTATGGCTTGGGTCAGGCATACCTTAGTCCTCAAAGTGACATCTTTGCTTTTTAACACTTTAGGGAAGTCTTTTGCAGCCGATTTGCCCAATGCAATATGCCATTTGATTTCTTTCTTCTTCTTTTGTTTTTTTAATTTTATTGAGCTTTAGGTGAAAATTTACAGCTCAAAATTTGTTTCTCATTCAAAAATTTATGTATGAATTATTTTGTGACATTGGTTACAATCCCCACAATGTGTCAGCACTCTCCCCTTTTCCACCCTGGGTTCCCCATTTCCATTCATCCAGACTTTCTGTCCCTTCCTGCCTTCTCTGTTTTTGGGCAAGTGTTGCCCATTCAGTCTCTTATACTTGTTTGATAGATCTAAGAAGCACGTTCCTCATGTATGTTATTGCTTGTTATGTAGTCCTATCTGATCTTTGGCTGAAAGTTGAACTTCAGGAGCAGCTTCAGTTCTGAGTGAGAAGGATGTCCAGGGACTCATTTGATTTCCTGACTGCAGTTTCCATGTGCATTGATTGTGAACTCAAGCAAAGTGAAATCCTTGACAACGTCAATATTTTCTCTGTTTATCATGATGTTGCTTATTGGTCCAGTTGTGTGGACTTTTGTTTTCTTTATGTTGAGGGGTAATTCATACTGAAAGCTGTATAGTCTTTGACCTTCGTCAGTAACTGCTTTAAATCTTCCTAGATTTGAGAAGGAAGTTTTATCGTCTGCATATTTCATGCCATTAATGAGTCTTCCTCCAATTCCGATGCTGCCTTCTTCTTCATATAGCCTAGGTTCTTGGATTATTTGCTCAGCAGACAGATTGAGTAAGTATGGTGAAAGGATACGACACTGATGCACACTTTTTCTGATTTTAAACCATGCAGTGTCCCCTTGTTCTGTCTGAACAACTGCTTCTTGAATTATGTGCAGGTTCCTCATGAGCACAATTAAGTGTTATGGAATTCCCGTTCTTAGCAAAGTTATCCATAATTTGTCATGATCCACGCTGTCAAATACCTTTGCATAGTCAATAAAACACAGGTAAATGTCTTTCTGGTATTCTCTACTTGTACCCAAGACTCATCTGACATCAGCAATGATATCCCCCCTTCTACAGCCTCTTCTGAATCTGGCTTGAATTTCTGGCAGTTCCCTGTCAATGTACTGCTGCAACTGCTTTTGAATGATCTTCAGCAAAATTTTACTTGTGTATAATATTAATGATATTGTTCAATAATTTCTGCATTCTGTTGGATCACCTTTCTTTGGAATGAGTACAAATATGGATCTCTTCCAGTCAGTTGGCCAGGTAGCTGTCTTCCAAATTTCTTGGCATAGATGAGTGAGTGCTTCCAGCCCTGAATCCATTTATGGAAACATCTTAACTGGTATTCCATCAATTCTTGAAGCCCTGTTTTTCACCAATGCCTTCAGTGCAGCTTGGACTTCTTTCTCCAGTAACATCAGTTCTTAATCATATACCGCTTCCTGAAATGGTTGAACATCAACCAATTCTTTTTGGTACAGTGACTGTGTATTCCTTCTACCTTCTTTTGATGCTTCTTGCATTGTTCTATATTTTCCCCATAGACTCCATCAATATTTCAATTCAAGGCTTGAGTTATTTCTTCGGTTCTTTCAGCTTGAGAAATACCTAGTGTGTTCTGCCTTTTTGGTTTTCTAAGTCTTTGCACATTTCATTGTAATTGTTTACTTTGTCTTTGTGAGCTGCAGTTTGAAATCTTTCTTTCATCTCTTTTTCTTCACCATTTCTTAGGTTATCTTTAGCTACTGTACATTCAAGAGCAACTTTCAGAGTCTCTTCCGACATCCATTTGGTCTTTTCTTTCTTCCCTGTCTTTTAAATTATCTTTTGCTTTCTTCATATATGATGTCCTTGATGTCATCCCACAACTCATCTGGTTTTCAGTCATTAGTTGTCTATGCATCAAATCTGTTCTTGAGATGGTTTCTATATTCGGGTGATATATACTCAACTTTGTACTTTGGCTCTTGTGGACTTGTTTTAATATTCCTCAGCTTTACCTTGTACTTGCATATGAGCAATTGATGATCTGTTTGGCAGTCAGCCCCTGGCCTTGTTCTGACTGATGATATTGAGCCTTCTCCACTGTCTCTATCCACAGATGTAGTCAATTTAATTTCTGTGTGTTCCATCTGGTGAGGTCCATGTGTATAGTCACCATTTATATTGTTGTAAAAAGGTATTGCCAGTGATTAGGTCATTGGTCTTGCAAAATTCTATCATGTGACCTCCAGCGTCATTTCTGTCACCAAGCTGTATTTTCCAACTACTGATCTTTTTTTCTTTGTTCCCAACTTTTGCATTCCAATCACCTGTAATTATCAGTGCACTTGACTACATGTTTGATCAATTTCAGACTGCAGAAGTTGGTAAAAATCTTCAATTTCTTAATCTTGGCCTTAGTGATTAGTGCATAAATTTGAATAATAGTTGTATTAACTTGTCTTCCTTATAGGTGTGTGGATGCTATCCTATCATTGACAGTGTTGTACTTCAGGATTGATCCTGAAATGTTCTTTTTGGCAATGAATGTAATGCCATTCCTCTTCAGTTTATCGTTCACAGTGTAGTAGATCATATGACTGTCTGATTCAAAATGGCCAAACTAGTCCATTTCAGCTCACTAATGCAGATATCTGTTGTCAAGCGTTCCATTTCATTTTGACAACTTCTAGTTTTCCTAGATTCATACTTCATACATTCCATGATCTGATTGTTAATGGATGTTTGCAGCTGTTCCTTCTCATTTTGAGTCCTGCCATATCAGCAAATCAATGTCCTGAAAGCTTTACTCCATCCAAGTTATTAAGGTCAATGCTACTATGAGGAGGCAGCTCTTTCCCAGTTGTATTTTGAATACCTTCCAACCTGAGAGGCTCATCTTCTGGTACTATATCAGACAATGTTCAGACGCTATTCATAAAGTTTTCACTGGCCATTTTTTTTAGAAGTAGATCACCAGGTCCTTCTTCCTAGTCTGTTTTAGCCAGGAAGCTCTGCTGAAACCTGTCTGCCATGGGTGAGCCTGCTGTTACTTGAAATATCAGTGGCATAGCTTCCAGCATCACAGCAACATGCAAGCCACCACAGTAAAACTGACAGATGAGTGATGGATTCCCGGAATACCAGAGTGGAAACCATACAAAAAAAAAAAAAAGTAGCTTCATGGTGATACTGTTTCTTGGGTCCCAGTCCTAAAGAATTATACAGGTGTATCAACTGAAAGATTGTGCCCTTCCATGGCCTTGATGAAATAATTATTAGAAGGGACAGTGATCTTTATAAGGTAATAGGGGAAACATGTTTTCGGAGAGAAGGTATATAGGGAACAACTTTCTTTCCTGGTTTGTTCTTTCTTCCACTATTAACTGTATAGCAAAGATACTATTCTGAAATACCATTTGAGATATTTTCCATTCTTCTTAATTCTTGTGATCTACACTTTTTATAAATTGAAGGAAGGCAGAATTCAGCCAACAACAATAATAAAAATTATGATAACAGCTAACATATACATAGTGCTACTCACTACATGCCATAGACTGTTGTAAGGACTTTACATACACAGGTATATCTTGCAGAAAGTCTTGCTGGTGAACATCTTATAGCCAGAATACAATATACTTCTTGTTTTCTGACATTTTATTTTATTTAAGAAAGGTAATGTTCTTGGAGACTCTTCCAATTTCATTTTGAATTTGTGATTTTAAATATTAGAAATAAAATAGGATTGAGCTGAATACTGTTTCCACTTTTTAATGGCACATTTTCTGTGAGAGGCCTACTGTTACAGACCATAGAAGTTCAACGTGCAGGCAGCTCTAGGAGCAAAAATAAGTGCCTGAAATAAAATCTCAAAGGGCTTAGAGGGGGTTACTAATATTAGTAAAAATTTCTTGGCCTGTCTGCTATAAAATGTTTACAAATATAGATTTTACTGATGTCAGATTTCATAACTGCTTACAGTAGAACAAATTAAACTCTACCACATAGATGACAAAATGGAAATCACATAATTGGATTGTTTACTTGTTCAAAGAATTCATCAGTGCCAGAGAACTAGAGTAATATTAGAGAGTAAACACAAAAACAGTCATATTCAAAGCTGAATTGAATTAAAAATGTAAAATCAGTTTGCTACATCAACCAGTAAATGCTGCAAAAGATCATTTGGAGCAACGAGAAGAATTATAAAACTTTTAGTACAGTGTGTAAAGTCTCATTCATTAACATGCAGCTGTAATTTTTTAGATCAACTCAGAGACAAAAAGACTTAGAACTCCTTTGAATTACATATGACTTAGCTTTATATTTATTACAAATAATCTAGTAATGAACTGTTGTTAGGTGCCATCGAGTCGGTTACTACTCACGGCAACCATTATGTACAACAGAACGCCATCCTCACAATCATTATGCTTAAACCCATTGTTGCAGCCACTGTGTCAATCCATTTCACTGAGGGTTTTCCTCTTTTTTGCTGACCCTCTACTTCACCAAGTCATAAACTAGATATGTTTATTTTAAATATACTTGGTGTCTCTGCAAAGGAGTAATATTTTCTGTGTGGAGTATGTGAATGATCATAGCATGAAGAGTTACTGCATGATATCCGCTGAGTTATAGTTTAAAATAAATACGATCTTTTCTTCTTATGCATGGGGCACTTGAATTCACACAGTTGCGCATGAATCAGGAATGTACATAATTCAGAATTACTAAATACATTCGTGTATTGATTCCACTTTCACGGCTCTGTACAAAATAAGCTGTAACAAAATTCTAAAATAAGTTTTTGACATCATAACCTTGTTATAATTTGATTAATTCAGATTGATTGGCACAAATGACAAAATAATCCCACATTCTGGTTATATACAAGGAGTTATGATGTATCAGCATCTAGTAATTAATGATACTACTCCTTGATATTCTTCTCCTTAAATGAACTGACAGTGAGAGGTAATGCAACCTGAGACCTTGAAAGATGTACCAGCTTGGAGGAGAAAAAGTATCTTAGTGTTTTATGATAAGGAGATATTGCAGTGCCATGAGGAGATTTTACATGGTGAGAGTCAGTTTACTATGAGAGTCTGAGATTTGCTCATGTAATCAACTTGGCACTGAAAAGATGTAAACAGAAATGTGACTGCAGACACCCTCATGTACACACACTGTCCTGTTTGATAAATTTGTTTACAGTAGCATGTTAGCTTGATCCATTATATGTAGTTAAAACCCATGGTTCTCAAACTGTGCACCAGGACACTCTGAGTAACTGGAATGAACTCACGGGGCACTGTAGGATATTTAGAATATCTAAGGAAACACAGACATACTTGATATCTGTCAGAAACTGCATGGGTTACTAACCTGATGTAGTTCATAGTTTCAACATTAGATAGTGTTACATTCCTTTCAGTGACATCCTATGTTTGCAAAGCTGGATTTTTGGTAGTTGCTTTGAGAAAAAGTAAGTTCCATGTGAAAACGAGTGTGGAATAGAAAATGAGGATGGCGATGCACAATCTGACTCAAATCCTGATTTGAGAATCTTGTGTGCTCAAAACGCTCACACATTTTAATGGTTGAGGTTATGCGTCAACTTGTCTCAGCCATGATTCTCAGTGATTTGGCAGATCTTATATAATCATCTTCCATTTTGTGATCTAACGTCAGCAGCCAATCAAATGAAAGGGGAAATTCCTTGGGGGCGTAACTTGCACCCAGTATATGTAGATGTTCTGGCCAAGCTGGCCCTCTCTGGATCCTGCATCTGACTCCTCATCCTCTGACCTCCTGTTCTTGTGATGTGAGCCAGTAGCCTACTGTCTGACCTGCCAATTTTGGGTTCATCTGCAATTTTGGGTTGCAACCTCTGCAACCATGTGAGTCAGGAGAAGCCTCCAGCCTGACATCTGACCCATGGATTTGGAACTTGCCATCCTCCACAACTGCATGAGCCATTTGCTGGAAATCTCTCTCTCTCTAAGTGTATATATATGTATATGCATCACTGGTTTTGCTCCTCTAGAGAACCCAGCCTAAGAAATTTGGTACTGAGAGTGAGGTGCTGCTTTAACAGACACCTAAAATGTGGAAGCGGTTTTAGGATTAGGTAATAGGTAGAGGCTGAAAGAGTTTTAAGGTGCCTAATAGTAAAAGCCTAGATTGCCATGAAGAGATTGTTGGTAGAATTATGGATGTCAAAGGCAATTCTGGTGAGGGCTCAGAAGGAAGTGAGGAGAGCTACAGAGAAAGTCTCTATTATCTTAGAGAATACATATGGCACCAGCAACAGAATGTTGCTAGAAATGTGAACATTAAATGTGCTTCTAGTGAGACTTTAAAAGGAAATGATGAGCATGTGATCGGGCAATGAAGGAAGAGTGATGCTTTTATGCAGTGCGAAGAACTTGTCTGAATTATATTCGAATGCGTGGCAGAAGGTAGAGCTTGTAAGTGATGAACTTGGATATTTAGCTGAGGGGATTTCTATGCAGGATCTTACAGGGATTACAAGTTTCTCCTTGCAGCTTATAGTAAAATGTGAGAGGGAAGAGATGGACTTAAACAAGAACTGTGCAAAATGAACACAAAACTTAAAAATTTGGATAATTCTGTATGTGTTCTAGAAATTTCACCAAAGACTTGGCTACACAAACTTTTGTTAAAGAGATTAAGGCTGTGACTGATAGATCTAACCAACTACCACAGCAGAAAACCCATCAGCTTAGACTGAAGGGGACAGAGGAAGAATGAAAGGAGAGAATGATGTCTGGCTCTTAAAATTCTATAGGCAGGAAAAAGGCCAAAGGAGCTACATCTGTTATCCTCCAAGAAAAGGAAAGAACCATCCTTGGAGATCAGTAGAACTGTTGGAAGGAGGACAGAATCAACTCGATAGCAATGAGTTTGGTTTTGTTTTTATCCCTATGGTTATAATCTCATTTGGAAATGGGCTGTCTTTGTTATGTTTATGAGGCACTTATTTCTACAGTAAGAGCAAGTCATTTTTGTACTACATTGAAATTTCCAGTACCACAAAAATTTCTTTCAAAACGGTCTTTGTGAATAAAAAGAAATTTTTATTTCACATCACTTTCCCTACCTGTTTGGCAATGTTTTCAAAAGTGGCGAAAGGTAACCCCCTGTGGCAATGAGAATGTGAGGTAAATACTCAGCCTTTCCTATTTCCTCCCTTCTCTAAGTGGGCATCTGGCATATAGGGAGGCTTAGCACGTCCCAAACTGAAGTCCTGGAGGGCTATTATTTAACTAGGTTCTGGAAATAAGTTTACTGATGTGGGAGTAGGAGGGCAATGGAAGTTGTTGGGGAGAGTAAGAGAACAGTGAAGAAAGTGGCATCTGTTCCTTATGGAAATAAGACTCAAGGCCTCACTAGAGGAAAGACTGGGGAGGAAGTGGCCCTAGCTAGTAGCCCAAGTTTCCTAGCTGCCTAGACCCTGGTGTTTTCCTTTGCTGAAGGTCCTGAATGCCAGCAAGTCCAGACAGCATCCCAACCCCTGCTTCCCAGTCTGTCTCCATTATTCTTTGACAGGTTTTTCTTCCCCTTCTGTTTCAACCCTAGACTAAGAAGAGATGGCACAGATCATAGTGGTCCCCAGAAGTCCGTGAATTTTTACACCACTGCCTGGTCACTGCAAATATACACCTATATCTAGAAACCCTTGTGGCATAGTGGTTAAGAGATGTAGCTGGTAACCAAAAGGTTGTCAGTTGGAATGAGGCAGGTGCTCCTTGGAAACCCTATGGGGCAGTTCTACTCTGTCCTATAGAGTTGCTATGAGTCGGAATCTACTCGATGGCAAATGTTTTTTTTTTGGTTATATCTTTTTAACAAGCAAATTTGATTCTATATTCACGACTTTAAAAACTCATTTTCAAGTGGCAGCATTGTGGTGAAAGCTCTGGCTAGGAATGGTACACCCACAGGAAAAATTGGGGTTGGAGGTAAATGTTTATTTTAGAGCCAGGAGATAGTGGTTGTGAAGATGATTTTAGGTAGGGGTATAGTATGTAGGGTGGGACAGGGAATATGCCCTGAAAAGTTGGAAGTCGGGGTGCCTGAAACAATGAGAAAGAGTGTTTAGCTATGGCTGGGCTCCCAACTCCCTATTTGCTGAGGAGTTGGTCCATGACACAGAGAATGGAGTATCATAGAGTTGGCATATGTGGAAGGTGCCAGCCTCTTTTCGGTCATCTTTTTATGCATGGCCTCAAGTGGGTAGCAATCCCAATGGCATTCATCGAAATTCAGGGTGTAGCAACTGCCATCCAGGGTGCAGCCAAAAAATGAAATCCAGGAGTGGAATTCTGATGTTGAGGTGACATATAGATTTGTTTTTAGCTACCGGAATGTGGTTCCTATTATCTAGATTCTTTGTGTCGATTTTCTAGCAGTCTCAGGCCACTAGAGTAAGGGGCTGCAGGTTCAAAGGACATCCTCCTGGAGTTTGTGAAGACTTCTATCCATGCTCTTGGTAAACAACATTAGGTGTGAAGTTTGACGGTGGCCATTGTTTTTTTTTTTAATAATTTTTATTGTGTTTTAAGTGAAAGTTTACAAATCAAGTCAGTCTCTCACACAAAAACCCATATACACCTTGCTATACACTCCCAATCACTCTCCACTCAATGAGACAGCCCGCTTTCTCCCTCCACTCTCTCTTTTTGTGTCCATTTCGCCAGCTTCTAACCCCCTCCACCCTCTCATCTCCCCTCCAGGCAGGAGATGCCAACATAGTCTCAAGTGTCCACCTGATCCAAGAAACTCACTCCGCATCAGCAACCCTCTCCAACCCATTGTCCAGTCCAATCCATGTCTGAACAGTTGGCTTTGGGAATGGTTCCTGTCCTAGGCCAACAGGAGGTCTAGGGGCCATGACCACCAGGGTCCTTCCAGTCTCAGTCAGACCATTAAGTCTGGTCTTATGAGAATTTGGGGTCTGTATCCCACTGGTCTCCTGCTCCCTCAGGGGTTCTCTCTTGTGTTCCCTCTCAGGGCAGTCATCGGTTGTAGCTGGGCACCATCTAGTTCTTCTGGTCTCAGGATGATGATGTCGCTGGTTCATGTGGCCCTTTCTGTCTCTTGGTCTCATAATTGTCTTGTGTCCTTGGTGTTCTTCATCTTCTTTTAATCCAGGTGGGTCGAGACCAATTGATGCATCTTAGATGGCTGCTTGCTAGCATTTAAGACCCCAGACGATGGTGGCCATTGTTTTTATTTGCAGCCGTGTCCCTCTTTGCTGCACTGTAAGACCTCTTTGTCTTTGAGAAACACTGGTTTATAGCCGGAGATCACTGTCCCTGTGTTTGCAAGAGCTTTTCCAAGCCCTCTCAGTCCTGGGTGGAGGGTGGAGCCACAGGGAGCTCTGTCAACAGGGCTGCCCCGCGACAGGGAAGCAGCCACGTGAGACCCAGGAGGAGTCAAGTGGATGCGTGAGCGGTGGGGTTCGAGGGGATTGGGCAGGAGCGTGATGGGGGCAGGGCAGGGATGACCAGGAGCTGGAGCTTTGTTGGAGATGGGGAGTTAAAAGGCACTGAGCAAATCAAAAATGCCTGAAGCACTGAGGAGACAGAAAATGGTCTCCAGATGTGAGAGTGGGCCTGAGAGAAAGACATGAGGAGTCAGAAGATCCTGGTGAGTATAGGTTTGGGGCCGGGGCTGGAGGAGGGGTTCGGGTGCTGATTGGAAGATGATGTGGGACCCATTTTTCTTTTTTAAGTCATCAGACATCATGGAAAGTACAAATCTCTAAGGCAATGTTAATATCGGAAAAAATGTGTATTACCACAACTCAATCCAGCGTATTAAGCAAAAGGATGTGTAGGAAGAAGTCTGGAGTTAGTGCAAATTGATAGAAGATCAGAATAATGGGTAGATGTTTTAAAAAGTCAAACTTTGTGTATTTTGCATGCTGCTGGCACCAGGAGGGGCATCACTGCATCTACACAGTGTGACCCTCAATCTGCTGTTGTTTGCTGGTCTTGAAGGATTTTCTGCAACGCCTTTTGTACTTATGCCTTGTTTTGTCTAAAATTGTACAATGTGAACGAGTTGAAAATAGTCAAGAAGGAAACAAAGCAACTTAGCAAAGCAAGTAAATGGAAAAAAATGTTGCTTCATACAAAACAACTGCCTTTAAACATGTTAATTATTTTAGTAATCAGAGATGTTTTAAACATTTTAATCTTAAAATGATAATATTAATCATAAATAGGCACAGCATTACTGCTTTATGTTCTTTTCAGGAAACTGGTAGGAGGTTTTCTCATTTAAAACAATGTCTTCAGGTTAGTGTTATTGCTGATGGTACAATTTTCAGGAATAGAAATGCCTTTAACAATTTGTTTAATCCTCCCAATCATGAGATTGATACTGTTATTTAGACCCATTTTATAGATTATGAAACTGAAGTAAAAAGATAAATTATCCACAGTCACACAACTGGTTAATGGCAGAGACAGGATTTGAATCCAAGAAACCTGGCTCCAGTGTTTGTGCTTCTAAGTACAACTCTGTATAGGACACTTTTAAAGTGGTCTTATTTTAAACCACTGATGGAAACAACAGACATGGCAACGGCTTTGAATTGCAAGAGCCCAGGATTTGAAGAAGAAAAAAAAAAAAATTTTTTTTTTTCCCATTCTCTACACAGTGCCCCGCTTTGGAATTGAAACCAAAGCTTCCAAAAAAGCTTTGGGCATTTGGAAACAGAAGGGACTTGTGCACTGCTTCTTGATGATTATCAGTCTGTCCAATGTCTTTTTTTTCTTTAGGGTAGCAGTTCCTTGAAAAGAGTAAAGGGCTGGAGAGTAAATAATTTAGGTTTTGTTGGCCATATGGTGTCTGTCCCAAGGACTCATCTCTGCTGTTGTAGTGAGAAAGCAACTGTAGACAACTCATCAATGAATGGGCATGGCTGTGTTCCAAGGAAACCTTACTTAACAAAAATAGGTGGTTAGGTGGATTTGGCTTGCAGGCCATAGTTTGTCAACCACCAGTCCAGACTCTAGTGTAATTTCTAAACTATTTTTTTGTATAATAGTCAGTGTATATTGAGTGTGTGCACTGTGTAGTACATTGTGCCAAACACATTACAAATGTTACTTACACTAACTCTGTGAAGACCCAAAACCGAACCCACTGCCATTGAGTTGATTCTGACACATAGTAACCCTATAGGACAGGGTAGAATTGCCCCATAGAGTTTCCAAGGATTGAAACTGCCGACCTTCTGATTAGCAGCCATTGCACTTAACCACTATGCCACCAGGGTTTTCAACTCTATGAAGTAGTATTAAAATCATGCTTAATAGATGAGGAAACCAAAATGTAAGGAGATGAAATTATTCCTGTATCTCAGGCAGAGCTGGAAATTTTTTAGAGACTTTACTTTTTTATGTATATATAATTTCTTTTTTGTTGTTGAATATGCATACCCCAATTCAACAATTTCTGCATGTACAATTCAGTGATATTGATTACATTGAGTTGTGCAACCATTCTCACCTTCCTTTTCTGAGTTGTTCCTTCTGCATTAACGTGAACTCACTGCCCGTTAAGTTTCCTAACTAATCTTTTGATTTGCTGTTGTCAATTTGATTCTTATATAGATAGATCTTAAAAGGACACAATGCTCAAGGAAAACATTCTTTACTAGTTAAGCTAAACTATGATTTGGTTTTTAAGAAGACTTCAGGGGATATTTTTGTTTTAAGGTTTGAAGATTATCTCTGTTTCAGGAGTTCATTCAGCCTTGGCAGAAAGTCTGGAGTCTATTAGAATTTGAAATTCTGTTTTGCAGTTCCCCCCTTTTGATCAGAGATTCTTCGAAGAATCTCTGATCAAAATGTTCAGTAAAGGTAGCTGGCAGCTATTCTGGTCTTGTGGCAAAGGAGGCAGTTGTTCATAGAGGCAATTAGACGCATTCCATTTCCTCTTCCTATTCCCGACTCTCCTTCTTCCTCTGTTGCTCCAGGAGACAAGTTGTTGGACCTCAGATGGTCATTTGTAAGCTTTTAAGGTCCCAGGCACCATGCAATAAACTAGGAGGTAGAACAGAAGCACCGAAGACATTATTAGGCCCGTTAACTGGGATGTCTCATGAAGCCATGACCCTAAAACTCTAAACCAAGGAACTGAATCGCATGAGGTGTTTGGGTGTACATTAGCAGCCTCAGCAGCTATTTTTGTCAGTATACCAGTATCATTTTATTTTAATTTTTTTATGCATTCTGAAACACTTGTAAATTTACCCATTATGATCCATAGTATATTTTGAGACCTAGTATGTAGTTTCTGCTTATGGCCTTGACATTTCTATCTGTCTCTTTAAATTTAAAGAAAAATCCTGATTGCCTGTTTTGTAGATGAGGCTTAACATATAGTTATTAATATTTATGTAAGCTTTGTGGCTTACAATATCATATCTGTTTATGGCTAAGAACATAAAAGGTCTAATGACTTTGAAGAACACTTAAGAATAATGTCCAAGTGTTTGGGAGATAAATGCTTTGGGAATCACTTGACAAAACTGTAGCTGAAGAAGCAAAAAAAGACTAAAGACAAAGACCACTCTGGGAGCTTGAGAAGGGTTTCTTTTTTTCCTTTCAAGCGTGCCTGTGCCAGCTGTGAGAATTGGAACAGAACAGAAAAAGGGTGTAATTCCAGAAGCAGTAGTCACCCTTTATGAGACATTGTGGTCTTTTCTTTCCCTAAAGCATAGTGACCCCAAGTCTAACTTCTGGTGAGACAGGCACAATGATATCATTAAGCAAGAAAGCATAAAAAATCATCAGGAAATAATTTTTGTATGCAATAAGGTATATCTTCTTTCAAATTAGTGTTTTAATTTAATAAGAAAGAAAATTTACCATAAAATATCTATCTTAAAGGAATAGTCATACTGTTTAGAGTTGAAGAATTTGCAGAATACTCACAGAGTGTCAAAGTAAAACCAATTTTATGATGGTTTTTTTTTTTTTTTTTTGAACTACAGGAAGCTTTAACTAAAGGCCTCAAGGAATATAATAAATTATCTTAATTTATACCAAATATTCTTTTAAATTTTATTGTGTTTTAGGTGAAAGTGGAAACCCTGGTATGGCATAGTAGTTAAGAGCTACAGCTGCTAACCAAAAAGTCAGCAGTTTGAATCTACCAGGTGCTCCTTGGAAACTCTATGGGGCAGTTCTACTCTGTCCTATAGGATCGCTATGTGTCAAAATCGACTCGACGGCAATGGGCTTTTAGGTGACAGTTTAAAATACTATTAATTTCTCACTCAGAAATGCATATACAAATTGTTTTGTAACATTGGTTGCAATCCCTGCATTGTGTCAGCGTCTCCCCCTTTCCCTTTCACCTTGGGTTCTCTGTGTCCATTTGTCTACTTTTCCTGTCTCTTCCTGCATTATCATCTTTGCTTCTGGGCAGGTGTTGGCCCTTTGGTCTTGTATACGTGATTGAACTAAGGAGCATGTTCTTCACATGTGTTATTTGTTTTATAGGCCTGTGTAATCTCTGGCTGAAGGAGGACTTTGGGAGTGGCTTCAGTTCTGAATTAGCAGGGTGTGCAGGTGCCGTAGTCTTCAGGTTCCCCCAGTCTCTGTCAGACCAGTAAGTCTTTTTTTGTGTGTGTGTGAGTTTGAATTTTGTTCTACATTTTTCTCCCTCTATGTCTGAGACCCTCTATTGTGATCCCTGTCAGAGCGGTTCCATGGAAGTTGATGGTATTCTATTTCATAAATGCTGCCGTAGTCTCTGTGTATTTTTAACAGTAGTATCTCTATTTTGACACCTTTGAATTGTGGTGTTGGTGAAAAATATTGAATATACCATGGACTTCCAAAAGAAGGGACAGATCTTTCTTGAAAGTGGAACAACCAGAATGTTCCTTAGAAGCAAGAATAACTAGGCTATGTCTTGCATACTTTGGACATGTTATCAGGAAGGATCAGTCCCTGGAGAAGGACGTCATGCTTGGTAAAGTGGAGGGTCAGCAAAAAAGAGGAAGACCCTCAGTGAGATGGATTGACACAGTGGCTGCAACAATGGGCTCAAGCATTACAATGATTGTGAGGATGGTACAGGACCAGGTAGTGTTGTGTTCTGTGGTACACAGGACCACTGTGAGTCAGAACCTAACAACAACAATAACATGGTATTTTTATTTCTAGATTTTTAAAGAGGTGCCATATTGTTTTCCATAGTGGCTGTACCATTTGACATTCCCACCACCACTACGTAAGATTTCCAGTCTCCCCACAATCTCTCCATTTGTTATTTTCTGTTTTTTTTTTTTTTTTTGATTAGTGCCAGTAATGTTAGGGGTGAGATGGTATCTCATTGTAGTTTTTATTTGCATTTCTCTAATGGCTAATGATCACGAGCTTTTCCTCATGTGTCTGTTAGCTGCCTGAATGTCTTCTCTGGTGAAGCATTTGTTCATATCCTTTGCCCATTTTTTAATTGGATTTTTTGTCTTTACTACTGAGGTATTGAAGTATTCTATAGATTTTAGAGGTTAGACCCATGTCGGATATGTTGTCGCCACAATTTTTTGCCCAGTCCTTAGGTTCTCTTTTTACTCTTTTGGTAAAGTCTTTTGATGACTATAAGTGTTTAATTTGTAGAAGCTCTCAGTTATCTAATTTATCTTCTGGTGTTTGTACATTGTTAACTATGGTTTGTATTCTATTTCTGCCATGTATTAGAGCCTCTAGCATTGTACCTATTTTTTCTTCCATGATCTTTGTTGTTTTAAGTTTTATATTCAGGTCTTTAATACACTTTGAGCTAGTTTTTGTGTATGGTGTGAGGTGTGAATCCTGTGTTTTTTTTTTTCCCACATGGACATCTGGTTTTGCCAGCACCATCTATTAAAAAGATTGCTTTTTTCCAATGTGATGGACTTTGAGCCTTTGTCAAAGATCAGCTGACCATGGGTGGATGGATTTATATCTGGGTTCTAAATTCTGTTCCATTGCTCTATGTGTCTGTAGTTGTACCAGAACCAGGCTGCTTTGTGCATCAAATATTCTTGATTTTAACTTTCTCAAGTACTATCTCTGTTTTCTGGTTTAAAAACTGCCCCCCCAAAATAAACAAACAAAACCTCAAAAAACCAGAAAACTAAAGACCAGACTATAGAACCCTACTACTTAAGGCTCTGTACTTAAGGATCAGGACAGAGATTCTGAGTCTAGAGTTTTTAAAAATGTTTTCAGGTTCTTATACAGCTATGTCTCTCTCTATGCATATATATTTTAATATATATATGTTTTTTAATTAAATTATTAAAATATATATACTCATATATATTAAAATGTATATACATAACCCAACCCACTGCTGTTGAGTCGATTCTGACTCATAGTGACCCTAAAGAACAGAGTAGAAATGCCCCATAGTGTTTCCAAGGAGCGCCTGGTGGATTCGAACTGCTGACCTCTTGCTTAGCAGCTGTACCTCTTAACCACTACGCTACCAGGGTTTTCTATATTTACATGTATATATTAAAATATATATATATATATATATGTAGAGAGAGAGATAGAGTCACTGGCTATATATGTAGGCATTTTAATCTAGATTCTTTGGTTGTATGAAGTTTTAAAAATTATTAAAAGAGCAAAGCATGCCCATTACAGAAAAAATCAGGAAGTATAAAGCAGAAGGAAGAAAAAAATATTCACAATCCAATCCATTCCTAGACAATCGTGTTAAAACCTTGGTTTATGTTCTTCCAAATCTGCATGTGCGTGCGTGTGTGCACGTGTGTGTGGAGAGTCACTGACTATGTGCAGTCGTTGGCTATTATATATAGTTACTTGCTCTCACAGAGAGAGAGAGATGGGGACACAGAAGGACAGAGATAGAGATAGACAGAGAGTTGAACTATAGTAGTTTAAGTAATTAATTAGAAAAAAAATGCTAAGTATCTATTATATGCCAGGCCCTGCATTACGGGCCTGTCATCAGTGTTGAAGAATAAACTGCCATCATGGAGCTTGCATTCTGAGTGAATACATAATTTTAACATGCAATTATAATAAAGTCAAATCAATATTGGCATAGGTGTTGTGGAAGTACGTAGCGTGGGGATCTCTCTAGGGACTCTGGAGGGAGAGAAATAAGATGAGATTGAGGTAACCAGGTAAAATGGGTGGGAGTGCTTCCAGCAAGAGCTTCAGGCAGAAAGAAGTGTCTGCATAGACCTTAAGGCAGGAGAAAGCACAGTGCCTTCTAGAAATGGGAAGCAATGAACTGAAGTTGACCCTAGAGTTCAAGGGGGAAATGAGGCCCTGGAAGATTAAGCAGAAGGCAGGATGGCTTGTAAGCCAAGTTGTGGAGTTTGAATTTTGTGACAAGAGCAATGGAAAGCCAGGGATGTAAAATGCACAGAATTAACAGAGAATATCCACCAGAAAACTATTCCCATGATCTAAGGCTTTCCAGTCTTTTTTGCTCCCTTGCTCATAGAGCTGATGTTAACAGTGTCTGTGTAGAGCAGAACTGAATCATAGTTATAAGGATATGTACAGGCAATATTATCTCAACATGCATTTGTAGAATGATGCCAAGTTAAACAGAGTGGTCAGTGTCAAATCACAATTTCACAGATACAAGAGTATTCGGTTCAGAACCCAACAGCCAGGAAAAAGATCTGGGGGTGTGGCCAGATGTTTTAGGCAGGAGAGAAAAGAAGCAGTTTACGTATTGAACTTACAGAGCCAGTGATCACAGTAACTTCTATCAGCATTGGAATGAATAACCTTAGCCTTAAGTAACACATGCGCATTTGGAAAACAGTCTCAGATTTGGAGACAGCTGCTGCTGGTTCAATTTTTGTTCTGCCGATAGAACAGTCTGTTCCTGTTATGGTGTCCTGCTACCTCAGTGGAAGAGATTGCAAGCTGTACAAGTGGGGAACCAACAAAGTGCTGCACCACCAGGGGTCCCAACAAAGTCAAGCTGTCCTGACTTTTCTAGTTTAGCCTTTTAATTGTCAACTTAGCCATAAACTGGGACATGTTTAACACAGGAGGAGGTCCAAATTGCTATTTCCAAAATGTGGAATGGCTATTACGCTTTTTTCAGATTTTATTAAACATAGCATTGTCCTATGCAGTATGAAGAGAGTGTGGCCAATGAATCAGCTCTTTGATGTAAAACCGTAGTGTAACAGGGTGGGATCTGGAAATAATAACTTTTGCCATTGTTAAGCCTTTTTAAAAATTGTGATAAACTGTAGATAACAAAAAATTTGGCCTATTAACCATGTTTAAGTGTACAATTCAGTGACATTAATTACATTTGCTGTGTTGTGCAACCAATACTATTCATTTCCAAAAGTTTTTCATCACCCCAAACAAAATCTTATTACCTCTTAAGCAATGACTCCCAGTTCCCCCCTCTCCCTAGCCCCTGGTAACCACTAATACACTTTTGTCTCTATGTGTTTGCCCATTTTAGATACTTTGTGTAAGTGGTATCATATGATATTTGTTTTGTATGTCTGACTTATTTCACTCAGCATAATGTTTTCAAGGTTCATGCGTATCATAGCCATTGCTAAAATTAAAAATTAAGCCCTGAACTTTGACTTCTTCCTACTTCCTACTGTGCTTCATGTAGATGACCACGACAATGAGAAAATCAGTAACAATACATTCTAGTTAGTACTTTCCCTGAGGCTCATATCCTGAGCTGATTGATAACTCAGTGTTTTATACGTGGTACCTTTCAGTTTTGGAAAAAAAGCAAATTCTTTATGATAAATTAGAAAAAAGTATTTTTTTATGATTGTTTTTGGACATGTAGAACATAAAAGTGCTATTTGAAATGTTTTTAAGGCTAAATATTTGGCACAATATTTTGAGATGCTTAGTTAAACTCCAAGGACTTCTGTGAATTTTTGCATTAAAATATCAAATTCTTTTCAAATGAAGCACTGGCAAAAACTATCTTGGTCATATTGGCTTTAGAAATTTCATTTATTCAGTGTGCTTTAGTCTCTGTTTTTTTCTTAATAACTAATTTTGATTCTGAGAAAATTAAGAAAGCCAGTTCTGATAAAGACAATTTCCCTTTTACGCAAAAAATAAAAATTACTAATTTTCCAACTTGGCTTTGCATTCTAAGTGTGGGACCATGTTTAAAAAATCTTCCAAAACCTACAAATTTTGTTTTTCTTTTTGAGGGGTGGATGGGGTGTTTGCTGAACCACAAAAGAAACTTTCGGTATTATTGTAGTTTTATCTATACTATTTTTGAAACTAGTAGGGGAAATTCCTGCCTTTAGAGCAGAACAAAGATGTTGTAAATGGAAAAGTTGCAGTGTAAAAATATTACAGTTCTGCACTCAAGAAATAAGAGTGGAGGAATTGGGTATGCTGTAAATGTGTCTTCCAAGGTTGACAAATGGCTAGGGAGAGAGCACTGGGGAGAAGATGAAAGACTTGTTTGGTGGACAGTGGGTGTCTAGAATTAGCCCCCTTTTCTGAGGAAAGAGAAATAAGGGCTGTGGATAAAGGGGTTTTGATTTACTGTTCATGCTTATTCAGTTTTACCTCAACAGATATGCTCCATATTCTACCAGCTGCTTGCTTTTAAGAGGAAAGTTTCTGATTATTATTTTTTGACCCCATCACCACGAGGAACACTAAACATGAATAGCCTAGGCAGACTCAATAGTAGTTATATAATCCAGTAAATTGTCTTCCCCAAACTGAAATATTTTGGCAGTCTTCTTTTGATTTCTGTTACTGCAGTGAACTAGTGACATTGATCCTCGGGCTCTATCATTATTTAATATTTCACCATATACTCAAATCTAAATGCTTTTTATTATTCTCATCCCACTTTCTTCTCCTTGGGTACTTAACGATTTCCAACAATAAATATTTTACCATATTTTTTTCCTCCTCTTTCGAGTCTCTCCCCATTTCTGAAGTTTCTTACAGTTTTTAGTGTATAGTATCTGGAATGAGTGCTGAACTAGCTACTTCTGTACCTTGGACATGTTATCTTCTCAAAAAAAAAAAAAATCTTCTCTAGGCCCTTCTTTACTCACCTGGAAAATGAGGGATGTTTCTCAGTAAGGATTATCATAAATGGCAGTCCGTGGAAACAGACTCTGAGAAGCGGAGTTGAGTGCAGAGGTTTTATTGGTGTGTGTTCACAGGAGATACTCTTGTAATGAAGTTAGGAAGGCAGAATTGGGCAAAGGGAGTTGCTTACCTGCAATAGGATAGCAACTGAGGCCTAAACCACTCCTACGGGGAGCTTTGGGGATGATACCTTTGGGCTAAAGGATTGCTCACTTGCCCTGTAGCTCTAACATTTACAGTTGCGGGATGAGTGAGTCTATTCGGGATTAGAGCATCACTTATCAAAGTTAGAAAAGATCTGGCAAGAAAATTAACCTATTGTGGCTCAAATAATGTTGTGCTGAACTTAGTATAAATAGTTCTGTGGAATTAGTGGGCCAAATGGCAGGAAGAGATTAAAGAGTGTTGTTATGTATTGTCCTCCATAGTAATTGGGCCAATTTATATTCTCACTGGCAATCATATGCTTTTATTTTTGTCCCTCTGTTAACTTGAATCTCTGCAAATTTCATTGATATTGTGGATGGGGTCCAGGGAGACAGGTATAAGGAAGTGGGACTTGTATAGCACAAGCTATGCTGCTGAGCTTATTTTTATCCAGGCTCTACTAATGTTTCCAAGGACTACTTTGACAACACAGGAAAATTTCAGGCAAAAGAGGGGCAGCAGAATTGCTGGACACTTTATTTACAATCAACTTTTAAGAAAAAAAAACAAAAAACCCAGAATATTTAAGAGCTAGGCAAAAGAGTTTTAAATTTTAACTGTACAAATTCAAACTCTCTTGGTGGTAACCCTTTATTTCATCTTAACAGGTTTGTATTAGTCCAGCTTTATCCTTTTAATATCTATTAACAGTTCAGAAACAAATCTGTTGTTAGCTTAGCCTTGTTCTCAAGAGGCCAACTGGTGCTGGGGTTGGCAGCTTCTCTGGAGAAAGATTCATGAGTGTGGAGATTAAAATAACAAACTTGTTTTGAGACTGGATGCATTCAGAACATGATTGGACATTTTAAAAACAATTTCAGAAGTATCTTGATCTACCAACACGAAAGCCTGTTGTCTTCCACATTTACGCAAAATTCTTGATGCGGTTGGTCAATTTCAGGGCCCTTTATTTTCTGCTGTTTATTTTCCTTTTCCATAATTATGATTCATCCAGAAAATAATTAATCCACCATTGTATATTAGTGTGTCAGTAAACACCGGGACATTTTTCTACTTTGGTAGGAAATGGTTAGCCAGTCAACAGCATGTGTTGGAGACCAAGACTGAGTCACCCATGTTATCATAAAAACAAACTGACCTGTGGAAAGGCTTCCATTTTCACTTTGGGAATGCTAAAATAATAAGGTCTAGGTCAAATATTTTGTATTAGTTTTGTCCTTTGAGTTCAGATTTTTTGAAGCAACTAATTAATTAATCAAAAAATACTACTAGGAAGGTTGGCGTATTTTGCTATAATAGTAGACTGGTTTATTGTAATTAATGTTTATGGGTCGATTAAAAGGTGGTTATTTTAATGTTGGAACCCTGGTAGCACCGTGGTTAAGCACTTAGCTACCAACTGAAAGGTTGGCAGTTCAAACCTACCAGCCTGCTCCATGGGAGAAGGATGTGGCAGTCTGCTTCCATGAAGATTACAGCCTTGGATACCCTGTGAAACCACTCTATTCTGTCCTATAGGGTTGCTATGAGTTGGAATCTACTCGACAGCAATGGGTTTTTCTTTTGATGTAGAATCTTTGGTTGCGAGAAGTTAACATTTATCACAAGAGCAAAGAAAACGTGTTCATTTAAGAATAAATCAGGAAGTATGGAAAACAAAATGAAGACATCAGAAAAAAGTATTTATAATGCAACCCATTCATAGACAACCATGTGAACCTTGATTTATATTCTTCTTTCCCTACCCTCCTCCTTTCCCTTTCCTTCCCACCTTTTTTTTCCTCCTTTTTTGTGTTTTGGGTTATACCTTGTCAGACTCAAAAAAAGTATTAAGTTACATAAATTGTATTATGCCGTAACTAATTATTCCCTAACCTGGATTAGTCATTCAACAATATGTTATGAATAGCTTTCTAAAGTATTGATACACTTTATTTTTTTAAACAAATGCATAATATTTTATATATGGAAACAACATTATTTGACCAACCTGTTGAGGGATATTTATGTCATTTTAAATATGTCATTGTTTTAAGTAATTCTTCCACTTGAGAATTTGTGTTTGCACTTTCTGCAGATGCCGAAATTGGCTCTCCAGTTGTAATCCTTTGAAGTCTCACAGATATGGTGCTTCTGGTCATCCCCCTCCTTCAGATTTGACTCCCCTAAAACCAAGTTCTGGGGTTCATCCTTGCTTCTTTGCTAAAACTTTGGTATTCCCCCAAACCCCAGCTTGGAGGATCATATCTGGCTCAGTGGGAACATGAAGGATGCTGAAGGGAAGAGGTGTTTAGCAGAATGGTTAGGCCCATCTTACAAGCACAAAAGGAGGTACTCTGGAAGTAATCCCACATCCAGATATCATTCTGGGAAGAGCCTACTCCATGCCCATTGTTGTCTGCACTTGGGCTTGCTCTTGGTCCTAGGACATCTCTGGGTTTCATGTCTCCCATTTGCTGTCTTTGATCGGGCAAGTTATTTAACTTCTTTGAACTTTGGTTTCTGCAGCCATAGAATGAAAATACAACAGATAATAGAACCATCTCAATTGGATTTTTGTGTCTGGAATATTAGCTACCATTATTATTAGAATCTTGAGTTTTCCAACAGGATCATTTTCTACCCAGTATAGTTGTCACTCTCTGGCCTGTTTTCAGTACCCATGGTCAACAAGGTGTGTGTGGCCCAGTATGCTGGCTCTTGCTAACCATCTTTACTTTGTCTTCTGACATAGACACTCCCATAACGTACTTCATCAAAAAGTTAATAAGCAGTTCTATAAATTTTCTTACATATGTTTCAAGATCTTTGTATGTATTATCTCTTATAATATGTCTGGATGGTATATTTTACATTTTCTGTATTATAACTTAAAACCAAAACCAAAAAAGAAAAACCTAGCAAATCAACAAATACATAAAAATACTAAACAGGGATTCTGAGTGATTACATAGCCAGTGTAAAGTTACATAACCAAAAATGACCCCAGCCAGGATTCCAATCCAGGCTTTCTATTTTCTATTCTCCAAATAGTGTACTTTTAAAATAATTTTATTCTGTAGGTACCTGGCCCTTTGTTTTAGGGCAAAAAACAAACAAAAAAAAAACCTCATGATTTCTTGTCTCTCTCATTCTAAAATTGGGAGCCCGAGTGATAGTTTGATAAGTATACCTCGAGTTCTTGCCCATCATTGTAACAACTTTATTCCCTCCGTTTCCTCCATCTTGTGTTCTTTGAGAGATTTGCGATGCTTTTGATTCATCTCTGAAAGGCCTGGGATGATATTAACATCTCTTAACCACTTTCGTCCTCTTGGAAACATCTGTGACAGCCAGGCCTTTCTCCACTTGTGGAGATCAAAATAAAACTGCTTACAGAATGGTATGCTTGAAAGCCTCTCTGACTTTATTTCAACCTTGATGACATCCCTGCTTGCTCTATTACCAGTTTGGTGAAGAGAATTCAACTAAAAAAAATTGCCAAACGTTACAGATACAGTAATTGTGGAAAAGGTTTGGACTGCATCAGGTTTCTAGCAAGCTTTACATTTTTGGAAAAATTCCCAGACATTTCAGTACTGCCTGTCTTCAGTATCCACAGCCTTACTTCGCAGGTATCAGATGTTTATAGTTTTTACATTAAGTTCTAGTGTCAAAAAAAAAAAAAAAAATCACCGCATTGACACATGCATGTTTCTTCAGAAGTCCAAAAATCCTGAAATCTTTTTTAGAGCGTGCCTAGAGTCATATAGTTGTGAAAAGTTACAAGTCAGTGTTGTTGGTGAATTATGACCAAGGTCATGGAAAACACATTGCTTTTTCTAGTGGGCGCATGATTGTTAGGCATCCGCTGATAAATCTGTACCCACTGAAAATGTAGTTAACTTACCTTGGTGAGTTTGATTTATTAGCCTTGAAATGGACAAGGTTGCCCATTTCCTAGTGCTTGTTTTATATTTGACTAGCTTGGAAGCATATAAATTTGAGGCATAGCTTAAAGTTTAGGTATTTCATATTTCACAGCAGCGTCGTCAGAGAACTTTGGCCTCTGATATTTCAATTGTGACACTATATAGTTTTTAATAAAATGAGGACTTCTGATTTGCATTTTAGAGCATCTCTGTGATCAGGGCTGAGGTGTCAGAGGACTGTCAGAACTATACTAAAAATGTGAAAATCACCAGTGAACAATCAAATTCATTCAGAGAGAAAAAGTTAAATGATTTAAGGGAGAATATTGAAGACCTAGTCATTGATACAATATATTCTATATAGCTCCTCTTTTAGCTTTTGTTCAAAATAGACAATGACCCTGACAGTTTTTATTAAAAATTGTACTTAATTTTAATTATACAAAAGAATCTTCCAGTTTTGGTCTGGACTACCAAAAAGAAGATTCTTGAATGAATGAAAGGATGAGAACCAAATGAATCTGGACTTTGAGTATCAAAATATAGAATACGTCAAGGGATTCAGTTGACCACAGAACTAGTCATGGGCCTTTCTCAGTTCTCTTCTTCCTTATTGCAACCTGAGGTAGAGCACATGATTAGGGGCCCTTGAGTAGTAGTCCTTAGGGCAGGGTTCCTCAGTCTCTGCTCTGTGGTTACACTGAGCCAGATAATTCTTTGTTACGGGGGACTGTTCTGTGTATAGTAAGATGCTTAGTGACATTCCTGGCTTTTACTCACTGAATACCTGTAGCACTGCCCCTTCTTCCAGTTGTGATAATCAAAAATGTCTCCAGATTTGCCAAGTGTCCCTTGGGGATGGGGAGGTAAAATCACCCCAGTTGGGAATCCCTGCCTTATAGTGATGCAGAAATGAGAGAATGACCAGCAACCAAGTATGCTTCTTAAAGTTGCATCTTGAAGATAGCACTGCCTGTGCCAATTATAGTATTTAGTCCATTTGCTATTAAGTCTACTTTTGCCACTAAGCTAACTCTTATAAGTTTAAATCAGCCAGAGATGGAATGTTTTCTCAGTTTTTCATTTTTCTAGACCTGGCGCTCTTCAACATTTGATAGTTTTGTATTTGATTCTGTATTTGAATACAACATTGAGAATGATCAAATCTTTCGATGTAATTTAATACTTTTTTTATTTATAAGTACTGCAGTTTGAATTATCCTTATACAACTGTAATTCAGTACTGTTACATGATGGTATGTATTTTAAAATCGATAAGAATAAAGAAATAACCCCTTTTCAGTCAACTTTTATTGGCTTCTTTAAATTTTGCAGGTTAAAAGTAGAGTCTTGTTTGCCTTTTTACTAATTTGTGTGGTCAAATTTGTTGTTCTTTGCAAAGGAGTTTAGCTTGTATCTGTACTCTGCCTGGAAGAGAAGAGCTCACCTTGATGGAAGCAGTGTGTTAAAACCAGCCAACCAACATCTAGTACATCACAAAGTAATATTCTGATTCTAGAATTATTCTGGTGTCCAGTAAAAGCAAGCATACGTGAGAAGCAGAGTTGGTAGGAACTAGAAAATACATGAATTCATTACTTACATGGAAACGGTTCTAAAAATTTAAAACAGTGTAAAATTGTATGGTTAAAGATAAAAAATAATGAAGGAAGAATATAGAGATTAGATGCTGTCAAGCAACTGAGATCCTTACCTTTGAGGCAGTGAATGTGTTTCCAAGAGAATTGTTGGAGTTAGAAGGTAAGTAGTAATGTGGTATTCATTGGGTTTAGTAGTTAGTATTCAATACATGGTTTTTTTAAAAAATTTTAAAATTTTCTGCAAGACACTTTGTTTTTTCTCATGGTATTTTTCAAAAGAAATAAATTTTATTACACTTTTGACAAAATTATCATTATAGAGTTTTTGCTTAGAGATGTTGGATTATACAGTCAACAATGTTTTCTTTTTTATAAGACGGGTGAACATTGTCAACTGGCTCTCAGGATTCTGTGTCTTATAGGAAGGAAAGTAAATGGCCGTAGAGTTAAAAATTGTCTATAAGAACAATTAAGGCTACCTACTTGGCCTTGATATCTGATTTTAAATAGAACTGCTTCCTGAAACGCCCACAGTTATAAACTATACTCCCATGTAGGTTTACGAGTTGACTTATTTATTTGGGTTATTTAAAATTTTTCCTTTAAAAGTTGAAAGATTTTGCCACACTAAACATTTTTGTATTCGTGCTAAATTGTTCTGGTTGTTGTTCATAGAATCAAACTCCTTCTTTGAGAGGCCTCTGGCAAAGAAGAAATGAAATCATGCCATTATCAAAGAGTAGGATACTTTATTGTTGTTGTTTTGTTTTATAATCCATCCCACTGCTAAATCATATTATTTAGATACAGAGTTTTTTTTTTTTGGATGCAGACATGTTTAATCTCTTGAAAGACTGGAATTGAATGCAGCATGAGAAAATTCCTTGATTTTCACCTTAGTAATATGATCCAGATTCCAAAGAGGTGATATATAAGATCTATGTCAGCATTATGTATTTTTTTTTTTTATTTAACTATTGGTTTCTGTCCATTGGGCCAAATTTTAATGATAGATCAAAAAATTATTCAGAGAAATTATTTTTAACTCTTCTGAGTTGGAACAGAGTGAATAGTGACTGTTAGAATAACCATTCTGGGCACATAATAACCCATAGAGATCTTATTAAAAAGTGCACTTAATTTTAATTATACAAAAGCATCTTTACAATTATTACAACAGGGTAAAATGCTAGTGACTTTGGTATTTGTGACTTGTGAAAAAAACTGTCATGGAGTTCTGAAAACACAGTTAAAAATGTTATTAGTGTATTCTTTTGGAGCGACTAAATATAAAGACACCACCTTGTCCATCTTGTAGTAATTACCCTATAGACTTAATTAAGATAATTAGCTTGATAAAGATTGGGTTGTTCTTTCAGAACAGGTTGTGAAAACAATTCTGGTGGTAAGAGATCATTTTCTAGAGCTGTTTCCAATATAGCATGACTAATTATATGTTTTCAAGGGGAGGAAGTTACAGGCCTTCAACATGATTTGTAATATGGAAATATCAAAATAAAATATCATTTTGGAATGAAATTACTTGATCAACATCTTGATGGAAATTTTCACTTCAATAATTCCTCTTGGAATGCCTTTCAAATTTTAAACATAATTGCCTGTACTTTAGAAGTTTGGGTGTTGTGTGTGAGGTTTTATTCTGATGAGTATTAAAGAATTTAGGACCTAGGCTATGTTTTATTTTCATTAAGAGAGTCTCTTGTTTATTTTTAGAAATGTAAAGGAATTCAGAAGATTCTTTTCAACTGGCTCCTACCATTCAGACAACTCCCTCGTGAAGCCTTGGATCCCAGCATGCTCCTAATGAGTTGCAGACTTTCTATTCTTGGGAGGCTGTAGTGAAGCTTTGGGATTCTAAATGGGTCAGGGCAGGCTTTGGATTTCTTCAGATTGTGAGAAAATCCAAGAGGCACTCTTGTGCTAAAGACCCTGGAATAGTAATTTTGACACCAGCCAGTTTCTTTGTTTTTCGAGGGAGAAAGGACATTACTTAAGACTAAACAAGGAAAGCCTTTTAAGGTATTCCTAAGTGGGTGATGGAACATTGTTTTCAGACTTAACCTAAACATGCTTGGATTCACACAGGATTCTAGTAATCCAATAAAAATTCTGTATTTGACTTAGAGATGAGCACTGTATAGATTTGTCCTCTACTTAAAATGAAACATGTGGAGAACTGCATGAAGAGTATTTAACTCAACTCATTCTCCAACTTAAATTGCCCTGGCTGAAGGGATGAAGAAGTATTCTCATATTATATTATTGAAGCTGTTCTCCCCTCTATTTTCACTGTCTGTCTTCCTGGAAATCTTATTTTACAGTTGTTGGACCTCATAGACCGGTTCCCTACCTTCTATTTCTCTCCCCTTTTTCACCTCTTTGTCCTTTTGACATACTTTCTAGGAGGTTTCTTTAATTTTGTCTTGTAACCCTTATAATGATTTTTAAATTTCGTCTGTCATGTTTTTAGTTTCCCAAAGTTCTTTTAGTGGTTGCTCTCTGAATGTTCCTTACTTGTGGTATTTTGTCTTTTATTATAAAACCAAAAAAACAAAACCCATTGCCTTCGAGTCGATCCCAACTCCTACTGACCTTATAGGACAGAGTAGAAATGCCCAAAGGGTTTCCAAGGCTGTCATCTTTATGTGAGCAGACAGTCACATCTTTCTGTCATGAAGATGTTGAGTGGGTTCAAACTGCTGACCTTTCAGTTAGCAACCATGCACTTAACCTTTGTGCCACCAAGGGCTTCCTTTCTTTTATTATAGATGAGATATTTTGACTTGTTGCTCTAATTTTTAAAAAGTTTTCTTCTCCTGGTTTAGTCTGTTTCCCCCAAGATGCTTAAAAAATTGTGTTGGTTTGTCTTCCATGTTAGAAGCTTTCCTCAAAGTCTGGAAATCTTTCATTGTTGGCTCATGATTAAGAGCAGACGACTGAAAATATGCTTTAGAAACTCTGAATATCTTAGCAATGGCAAATTTGAACTTTACTGTGGGTGATCTGGGTGACCCATTAATTGGGTTGATCAAACTGGAGAAAAGTAGCCTAATCTCCTTCCTGGAGGGAAATGTTCTCCCTGTCAGTCTTCCGGCACCAAGGACAAGGCTTGGGGTGGGGGTGGGGATGGGGATGAGGTGGGGGTGGGGAGAGGTTTGTGTCACAGCACCTTGTGTCCTGCATGCACACTGTTACTTAATTCTCATGTTTGTGATAGGTTTCCTGTGTTCTGGGTTGCCTGGAATCCCCCTACTCCAGAGACATTCGGTTTTAACTTTTCCATAGAATAAACATTTAGTCTTGAGTGGATTGAAGAATAGAAGAGGGCCAGAGGTAAGAGGCAGTCGTGCAGCAAAGTGAAGTAGATGAAAACATCCAAGTATGTAACTACTTCTCAAATAGCTTTTATCCAAGCTTCCTTATTTTAGGTCCCCACCTACCTTCCTTCTTGCTCCATTTGTCCTGAGTTCCACAGAAACTGAGCTGACAGTTGGTGAGCATTTTGGAAATCTCTTGTGTAACTAGTTAATTCTTGGCTTCTTCCACTGCCCATTTAAGATGGACGTTTCTTGGGTCTGGTAATTCAGTTGTACACCTGCTTTCCAACTTCTGAAATTTAGTTGCCATTGTGCCCTTTCCCGTCTCCTGTATTCCTTGTACTTGCGGTTTCATGTCTTAAAAAAAAAAAAAAAAAGAATCCAAATTAGATGCATTGGTTCCATATGCCATCTAACCTAGAACGCCCTGTTCAAGATGGATCTCTGAATGTGAAGTTGTCAACCTCTTTCAGAGAACAGATTTTTAAGTTAATGGTGTACCAGACTGGTGGGAGAATTTCCCTTAGCTATGAAAAGGAATTGTTTTTGAGCTGAAAGGAACAAAGATCACAAAAAATTTCTTATTTAGGGCATAGGCTATTGTGATTAGGATGTCTCTCTCATGTGCTAGCTTTTTATCTACTTTCCCACGAATATACATTTTGAAAATGAAGACAGAATGTAATGTTTTAATGCAGTGGAAAGTTTACCAAAGGCTAAGTATAGTCTGACATTTCTGTGGAAAGATGCTCAGAACTCTGAGATATTGATGTAGTTGACTGATAATCAGGGTCAACTTGTTGATTTTTACAATTATTACAACAGGGTAAAATGCTCATGACTTTTATCGTGGCCAGGAAGGTCTACATTTCACCTGGGTGCAGGGGAGGGCAAAATTTTTAATTAGCAGAGTTGAAGATCAGCTTCAATTTATGTCAATCAAACTGAAGGCAAAGAGAAAACAGTTCCTTCTCTCTGGATTTTATACCTGGAATAAGGCAGTAATAAATACAGTGTCAAAGCAAAAAGGTAGTTGTAATTACTTCTAACCGATTTAATCAACAATAAAGATATATCAGCATTTTAATTATTATCTGTAATTCTAAAATGTTTAGATGCTATGTAGCTAAATTTTAAGAAGATATTTTGTAAATACTGTTTGAGAAACAGGGGTTTTTACTGGCACCTGAGGGATGTGTGTGTGTGTGTGTATGTATGTATGTAAGTGCGCATGCACACATGTAGATGAAACAATGTATTGGCTTAGATGAAGAGTTAAACTTTAGTGTGAAGCTTGTAAAGGCTTCTTTCTTATTATATTCTTTTTTGGATCTTTACAACATGGGATTATATCATATATTTCTGGTGCTAATTCCCACTCTGCAATTAAAAAGTTAAAAAACATAATGTAACTAATCTAGAAACGGTACCTGTCGGGTCACTTCTGCATGACGGAGGCTTTGCCCTTTGTCATAGTGATATTTGATGTTTAAGGATGGCTCTTGGGAATTTGGCGTCAAGTTAAAAGAATCATTTGTATTTCTCACTTCACCCTGAGGAGTAATAAACCACACTTTGTCTTCTGAAGTCTGTTTCAAAGTCAAATGGCTTCCTTTGAGAGTACTTTGCTGCTCACTTATAAAACTGGAAAAGGGCATTTGAGTCAGTCCTTTATTCTCTTAGTCAGTAATGGAGGCTGAGTATGTGGCCAGCAACAGGGATAATTTAAGGAACCCTCAGAAAGCCCTTCCATCAAAACATATGTCCCTGAATGAAGCCTATATATTTCTCTTTGCTTTTTAAGCTGTTTGAATTCTGCCTATCACAGATTCACTTAGATTACAGTGTCCTCTTTTAAAGCAAAAATATCCTAAGGAGGGTTAAGTAGTCTATTAATCAATCATTCACAATCCAATGTGACTTAGTTTAATTAAATTGCTTTCCTCTAGTTAATGAAAGTTTCCATGGAGGTCAGAAAGAGAAGAGAGAAGTAATGTAGTCCCTGGGGTTCTTCAGTGTAAGGCAGACTTGAGCAGCGAGCACTGAAGTGAGTTCACTTTTGACATCCAGAGGGCACCATGAGGCTGGATACCTGGGACTGAAAAAGAAGAGAGCTGGGAAAGGAGTGAAGAAAGACGAGAGGGAAAATGCCAAAGATAAACTTTCAACTTTGAACTATTGTGGGCCAGTCCTTTTTCTATAATAAAGACTTTTATGTTGATATTGTTGGGTATTACAGACAGATAATTTTGTGCCTTTGTTTGGAGTTGGTGTTATATTTTGCTTACTATATATCATTGTTTTGGGAAACAGAATATAGATTTTTAGAAACAGATAAGTTGTGTTAAAATGATATTGTAGAATATATATAGTGCTATTATAAAACCCATTGCCGTTGAGCCGATTAGCGACCCTTTATTTGGAGCCCTAGTGTTGCAGTGGTCAAGAAGTAGGCTGTTAACAAAAAGGCTGGCAGTTTGAATCCACCAACCACTCCTTGGAAACCCTATGGGGCAGTTCTACCCTGTCCTGTGGGGTCGCTATGAGTTGGAATTGACTTGATGGCAATGGGTTTTTGGTTTTAGTGCTATTATGTTTTATTCATTAAATAATTAACAAATAAATTATCAGAGCTGTGAGACTAATTATTTCCAAAAGCAAAGAGGAAAACTCAGAATTACTCGGTAAAACAGTTATGGAACTGTGTTGGTTAGAAGTCACTGTTTCTTTTAAAGAAGTATTTTTTTTTCTTTGTGTTTTTGCTATGTGGTAGGAATAATGCAATATAGTTGTGTCATTGGTAAAAGTAGGCTTGAAAAATATTTTAGCATAAGTTGGTGTTTCTATTTTTTTTTTTTAAAGCTTGCTCTAAGTTATAAAGACTTTGAAATATAATCTACTTATTTTAAGAATTTTTAGGCTTGGTATTCTTACTGAATAGCATATTTGAGTATAAAAACAAGCTAACATATTCTTGGTTAATCACATCAACAGGAAACTGACAGTTAAGCCAGAATCCAGGAACCACCAACTACTTTTGAGAGTTTATATTGATCGCAGATATATTGCCTATGAGGAAAGAAATGATCTCGTTCATACTAGCGTGGAAAAATAAAACCTGGAAGGTCAGAAGCTACAACTTCATAAGCAGTAGCTAGGGTGACCATGTAATTTATCACCCTATCCAGACAGTTTTCCAGAATGAAAGATAGTGTTCAAAATAACAAAAAATTTATAAAATGTTTTGAAATATTTGTATATTGGTTTTTAAATTGGTTTTATTATATCAGTATGAGGACATCAGTATTCTCCTATGGGAAGAAAAAGGTTAGCAGCTGGTCTGTAACAGAGAGACAGAAACAAGAGAGAGGACAGAAGAGAGGGGGAGAGAGAGAGAGATTCTAAATCAGACTTCCAGGGGTTTTTTACTAGGGGAAAGAGAGAACTAAGGATCTTTATTTATGCAGTGCTTTCAGCAGAATATGTGTGATCTGTCTGTGTTCCTTATGGTCAACAAATACAGAGTTTAAAGCCTTCTGGGGCATGGCCTGCTAGAAAATGCCAGTGTCGGCTGTGTTATTATCAGAATATAAAATGGAACTTCTTCATGATCATAATAGCTCTCTTTGTGTAACTGATGGCCCCCACGCATCACTTAGATGTTATATATGTTAAACCTGAATCCAAGAGTCCTGGTGGTGCGGTGGCTAACTGCTCAGCTGCTAACAAACAGGTCAGTGGTTCGAACCCAGCAGCTGCTCTATGGGAGAAAGATGTGGCAGTCTGCTTCTGTAAAGACTACAGTTTTGGAAACCCTATGGACTCTGTTCTGCAGGGCAGCCATGAGTCAAAATCGACTTGTTGTCAATAGGTAAACCCGGACCAGGTTGTTGTTTTGATGCTTTCAGACATCTCCAAGATTTGCCTGCATCTCAAGATTATATTTCTGTTTTGAAATTAATAAAGTTTGATACTGGGTCGTATCTCTGATTTTATTGGCAACTTGATTTTTTGTGTTGTCTCAACTTGTGAAATATAATCACCTTATTTTTATGCAACACATAAGCATAAGCATCCTTTTTTAATGTTCATAGAGGAAGACTATACCTTTTTCACCAGGTCAGTGAGATCATTTACATTCTTATAATTGCACCATTCATTTATTGACTTAATTGAAATTAATTATTGTCATCCATAATTGTTTTTCATTTCATTCCTTGGTTAATTTCATTATTTATTTGAGCTCATAAATTTCTTTCTTGTATTATGTCAAAATACAGGAAAGCATCGTATGGTTCCCTGGGTAGCGGGTTCTGAGGCAGAGGTTGGCGTGCAGGGCATCTATTTGTTAGGGAGAGCTCTTGGAATCAGTGGATGGGAGGTGAAAGAAACAGTAATGGGCTGAGATGGAGTCCCAGCAAAGGTCTCAGCCAACCCCACAGGGAGCTCTGGAGCTGGTTGGCTTTTTAGAGTTGTCCTGGGTTGGAGGAAAGGGGTAGGCCTTTCTATCCCTGAGTTGATCAGTCACTGGGCATGGGTTGCCCGTGGAAGGAGGCATGGCTTTAGGCATAGCGGTTTTCTCCAGCCATGTCAATCCTCAAAGAAGGCTGACAGCTAAGGGTCATCTTCTGGCAGTACACCAAGTAGCTGAGGGAAAGTGTCCTTCATTCCTGAAGAGATTTTGGTTGGCTTATCCCAATATTCAACACGTGTTCCTCCTTTTTAGGAGATTGTTTTGCTGTGCTACACTACGCCTTCAAATAATTTCCTCCAAAAGGGCTCCTGAAATTAAGTTTTCCTAAGATTTTGTATGCCTGGAAATATCTTTACTTTCCTTTGCCAATTTATTGATGTTTTTGCCATGTATATTTTTCTAGGTTCAAAATAATTTTTTTCTTAAAACATGACACTACTATCTTCTGGCATCTAATGCTATTATGAAAAGTTTATTGTCATTCTAAGGTTTGTTTCTTTGTAAGTTCTTCACTCTCTGGAAGTGTATATTAATTCCTGTTTCATTTTGGAATTTTGAACTTTCAAAAGAATGTATCTGTTATTTCTTGCCATTCTTAGTCTCCTCTGTTTTTGAAATTCGTTTCAGATAGATATTGGGTCTTAACTTTTTAATTTTATTTCGCATCTGGAAGATTTTCTTGACTTTATTTTAGTTTTTTCATTGAATTTTAACTTCAGTAATTATATTTATACGTCCCCTTAAACTCTTGTTCTTTCATTATTCCTTTCCCCCAGAGAAGTCTGTTCTTATTATGTGGATGCAATGTTTCCTGGTATTTGTCTTGTCCTGTTGATTTTTCTCAAATGTCTGATGACCCATGGGCTCTTATTTATTAATGGAAATGGTTGATTAATGTGGCTTGTGGCATAGCTTTCCTTTGCTATTGTGTACTTCTGTTTCACCTGAAAGAGAGTTGAATTTAAAGTATGGACTTGGGTCAGCATGCTGACAGGAAAATAGGCTTGACTTTAAGATGCTCACTGTGTAATAGGCAGACAAAGCTGGTGTTTTACTTTGGAGTGTAGCCCTTCCAAGAAAAATTATCTGAATTCTTTAGAGATGGTCTCTTTCAGCCTGTGTCATATGGCATTTCTGCCAACTGTCAGAAGGTGAAAGGGTGGGAGGGATTCACCTGTTCAGCAGTTAGTCCTTTAATGAAGTACTCTCAATACGGGTCGTCCCTGACTTACCACTGGTTCTGACTTAAGTCAATACTTCTTTTTTTTTTTTCAGTTTCATTATTATTGCCTTATATTATCAGTATCTTTATAAACCCCACCTTTGAAGTTCTGCAAGTGAACATCTGAGAGTGATAACATCATCGAATTATGCTCTGCAACGTTGTATGTAGTACCTATTACTAGCGATAAGATATGCCAAAAAATAAAAACAGAAGCTCATAAGTGCCGTTTGTCCTAACCCAAAAATGTCTTAAGTCGGGGATTACCCATATTCCCCTGCGGCCTACTCCTGCCTTCCACTCCTTTAGCCTATGTTGTCAGAGCCTCTGTGGCTTCTCTGTAGCCCTCATCTGCCCATTTCAAACTCTGTCTTCTCCACTCTGGTGTCTTCATCACTAAAGTGATCCCAACCACTCCCTCTTGTCCCCAAATCCACCAAACTCTGTAGAACACTGAATGGTTTCCCTGTTCATTCACTTTTTGTTATTATATTCCATTTCTTGTCTGTAATTTCAGATTAATTTCGGTGTGACTTATGAGGGAGAAAGGTAAATGTTGGTGCTCCACCTGCCATGCTGCATCAGCGGTAGCATGTATTTTGAGTCTTGTTACTTAAATTTTTATGCATTTGACTTTTTTGTTTTCTTAAAAAATTTTTAGGAGCATTGAAAGCAGGTTTAATATCTTCTAGGCCCCCCCGCCCCCTTCTCCATATCCCCTATAGATTTTCTCATACTACATCAAACCAAAAAAACCAAACTTGCTGCCACTGAGTCAATTTTGATTCATAGTGACCCTATAGGACAGAGTAGAACTAACTGACAGGCTTTCCAAGGAGCAGCTGGTAGATTCAAACTGCCGACCTTTTGGTGAGCAGCTGAGCTTTTAATTACTGTGTCACCATGGCTTTGAATACTGGACAGGCCCAGTGATACTCTTTGAATGACTAATTCCTAAAATTCATGAGCATGAAACCATACCTGAACACATTGCAAAAAACCATGTGAAAATTTTGTTGTGGTGAATTTGTGTTCTTGCAAAAGTAGAAAAATTAAAAATCAACTCATAATATCCTTTTTTTTTTTTAAATGCTGTAAATGAATTTTACTTAAAAAAAGATCTTTTGGTTTGCCCAATTTTATAGTTATGAGCAGGAAAGGATAGAGGGTATGGATTACAAACTGGTGAAACCAAACCCACCGCTGTCAAATCGATTCTGACTCATCTTGACACTATAGGACTGAGTAGAACTGCCCCATAGGGTTTCCAAGGCTGTAAATCTTTACGGGGAGTGACCAGTGGGTTCAAACCACCGGCCTTTCAGTTTGCAGCCAAGTGCTTTAACCACTGTACCACCAGGGCTCCTTTAACTGGTGAAATTAGAGGAAAGAGGCACTAGGATGAATAAAGTAAAACAAAACAAAACAAAACAAAACAAAAAAAACCCAAGGAGCAGTGGGGAAAGACTTGCGTAAAGGTAAAGAGTAAAAGTAGAAAATACCTTGTCTCCTGCTTCCTTTGGCATGGAAGGAACTTAGAGGTAACTCTAACCCTGAACACCTAGAGCCCAAAACTATAACAGAAGAAACAAATCTGAGTTTCTCTAGAGGGTGTTGGGTGTAAATACGGTGGATTCATTAGTTTTTCCTTGCTCAGAAGGTAGCTATCTACATTTCACCGGTGGAGTGTTTGTATGAACAAGTAAAGAGCTATAAACCTCTCTTAACACTTCTTAATTAGGCTAAAATGCCATCAGGGGATTCAGGCTGACCTTATAAATAATGGATGTGGAATTTAATTTTCCAAAGTCACGGCTGCCCATTCAAGGATACAGAGAATTTATGTATCTTTTCAGGGCAGTCTACTGCATGGGAACACTGTTCCAGTGCTGAAGTGCATGGCACCTAGTGTAGACCCTGCTTCTGTATCATGGCTGAAAACTGAAAGCCTTTGTTTCCCGAACATGTTGGAGACTGGTGAGGTGTGTCTCACTATAATTTTGTAGCATTACTTGTATTTTCCATGACTTGGTTTGATTGTTTGCTTTCCAAATTGCTGGAAATTATGTAGTAAAATGAAAACAACAATCACAGAAGCCGAGTGTGGCTAATGTTTTTAAATACATTGATTTCCAATGGAAATAGAGGAAGGCAACTGGACAAGAAGCAAAGACCTTTGTCTTTTGTAGCGGTTACTGACATGTTAAATTTTTCTGATGTTTGAAAATCACCTATGATGCATTTTGGGAATAATTGGGCAGAAAATCTTTTCTTTAATTTACAACCTCCCCATGGCTATGTAGCCTTTCAGTGATGAATTGACCCAAGCTTGTAACTTTCTGAAAATTACGATGTGGTTCTTTTAATTATAACACTCTGTAATTAGCATCATATAATACAAAGTGTTCCTGCCTGCAAATTTTGTATGTAATTCTCATCTCTTGGAATCATCTTACACTATCAAAAGTAGGTTTGAAAATGCACATTTCCCTTTGACACAAGGTAAAATCATCTCAAGTGAGTTAAAATATTGTTAGTCTTTTCACTGAATAGTAAATATGGGTTTCCCTGTGATGTAATTAATGTAACTTACACTATTTCATGGAGAACAGAAATGTTGAATCATACATTAAAAAGTGGCTAAGAGTATTTCATTACCAAACCAACTCTGCAGTTTCCATAGACTTATGGAAAATGTTCCTCACCTCTTGGGGAAACTGTCTGGCGAAAAGTTAAGTTTTGCTTGGCTTATTTTTTGCCTCAGCTTAGTCTCTGGTTAGGCTGTTCCTGATGTCAGTTGAATGCATTCTCTCTTTATGTTGTAGAAGAAAAAGCTTTAGTGCTCAACCTATGTTTTTCTACTGGTATTTAAGCTGTGTTAAATTTAAGATTTAGAATTCCAGTGTGATAGTTTAAATGTGTACTGTTTTCAATAATGACTGTTGCCAAGTGATTGTATAGGATTCTGGAGTTTTGCTTCTTATTCTTTTATAGGTTTTCCACGTAAACATCCCTGTGGTATAAAATAAGGAGATCACATGAAGTATGATTATGTTTCTGATGTGTAATGAGCCTTTTAGAATCCTCAGCTATTCAATAGCATAGCTGTGGAAGGCACATTTGAAATTTTTCCAGGTAAAAAAGAGGCTAATTAGAGTCAATGAAAGGAAGATGGAGAAAAGCAATGAAAGACAGTAATAAAATTTAGCCAGTAAACAGTGTTACCTACAAAAATTATTTATGTGTGATGAAATATAAAGTATAAATTTCATTATTAATATTTTTATCAGAACTTCTGGTATTTGAATAAAATTATTTGTACTTTATTTTGCTTTACTTTTTGATTTTTGAAGGTTTGATAACCTAAAAAAAACCATTACTGTTTCTAAAGTGAAGCTAATGACCTAATGTATAAAAAAGTATTGAGAGTGTGAGTACATAACATTTGTTTTCATCCAGATATTGAGATAAATTTAAAAGCTTAAGAGTGTTAAAGTTGGATGACGGAGTTCCTTACCTCAAGTCACCAGACTTTATTTCCATAAATGTACAAGATCTTGAGTTCTTTACCTCAAGGCACCAGACTTTTATTTCCATAAATGTATAAGATCTTGTGGTTAAGTTGATTAAGTGTAATCTACTAAATTGCTACTAGAGGGAAGTGGGTGCACGCATGAATATATGTTTTTTTCCTGGTTTGTGGCCTGGCCCTGAATTTACATTCTAAATTCAGAGTAGAATTTATAGTTATTCAACTGTGTTGTATCACCGTCACTTCTGATATTAAGATTTCAGACTATATTTTAGGGAGGAGTTCATCCTTAATTATGCAAGGACTCTCCCACTCAGTCTCTAATTTATCCTTAATTTAGGGATCAGACCATCTTGTCTAATTATCTCCTTTGTCTTAAATGAGTTCTTCAGTCCCACCAATACTTTAGGGTTTCTTGCATCAGAAAACTGTTTATCTGAGTTTATCCTTTTATGATATCTGTCATAGAAGAGGTTATACTTAAGTGATTTCATTGGCAGGACTTTTAAATTTAAAACATCATTTACTTTCCTCACAAATATAAATGATATCTTTGAGATGATAGTGGTCAGTGGGAAGGAGATGTGCGTTTATGTTTGCTTACTGTGTACTAAATTGACGTTTTTAATCTCCACAACCGATCTATTTTATGGGTAGGCATTATTATTCCTACTATAAAAATGAAGAAGCTAAGACTGAAGTGATTAGGTTATCAGCCCAAAGTTATATGGGTATTAAAATGTGGAGATAGGATTTGAAGTGAAATCTTTCTAATTCCGAAGTCCATGCTGTTAACTACTGATGTATGTCAGCCTTCTGGAAAGTCAGTGCATTCCTGGGAGATATTATATCTATACAATATGTTGGTGCTGTAGATTCAGTGATGAGTAAAAAAAACACAGTTCCTACTCTTATTAAGATTATGGTCTCAAAAATATCAAAAGCTGATGTTTTTCAAATCTTCATAATACTGAATGTATACCTATAATTGTGATACATGCTCTGAAGAAGAGAGCACAGCTCTATGGGTGTGAGTAGAGTTAACTGAACAAGCTTGAGCTGAGATGGGGAGGAAGAGTGGAATGAACTACTAGGCAAAGAGTGGTAGAGGAGCATTCCAGAGGGAAGTGTAAGTGCAAAAGCATGATGCTTTTGAGGTAAAACTTAGGGCAGTATAGGTGAAAGAAGGAGCCTTGGTGGCATAGTGGTTAAATGCTTGGCTGCTAATTGAAAGTTCTACAGTTTGAACCAGCCAGTCACTCCATGGGAAATGGATATGGCAATCTGCTTCTATAAAGATTTACAGCCTTGGAAACCCTGTGGGACAGCTCTACTCTGTCCTATAGGGTCACCATGAGTAGGAATCAACTTGACAGCAGTGGGTTTAGTTTTTTATAGGTGAAGAGTGTCCCTAGGTGGTGCAAACAGTTAAACGCTCGATTACTAGCTGAAAGGTTGGCAGGCGGGTCAAATTCATCCAGAGGCTCCTTGGAAGACAAGCCTGGCATTCTACTTCGGAAAGGTCACAGCCTTGAAAACCTTATGGAGCACAGTTCTACTGTGACACACATGAGGTCACCATAAGTTGGAATTAACTTGACAGAAAGTAACAACAACATAGGTGAAGAAGAAAACAGAGTTGGGGGCATATCATTTTGGGTGTTGTGGGGAGAGGTGCAAGATAAGGCTAGGAAGGACGTGTAATAGCCAAATCACGAAGGACTTGTGGGCCTTTTAAAGGTGTTTTTCTCTTTATACCAAGAAAAATGGGAAGCCATGAAGAACTTAAATTAGGAGTATGGCATGATTAGATTTGTGATAAATAGGGGTTGAACATTTAGGAAAAATACTGTGTAGTTAAACTCTTTAGTGACCTCCAAAGATACAGTAGACATTTCTGTTATCAACATTTGTTGAGTACACTTGAAAAGAGCTCTCTAGTTGGGTTTCTGTAACTCCTTTGCTTGCCACTTACTAACATTTTAGGGAAGTTCTCTGAGATTTCCAGCTGAGGAAATGTGTGTGAATGTCCTTTGTAGTACTGGAAAGTGCTGTATAAATGTCAGGCATCTTTATTAATTGTAGCTCTTCCCATGGCATCCATTATCAATCTAATGTAATTAGTCTATTCTCACCCACTTAGATAGATAAGAGATAACTTTCTTTTTTTCTGACATCTCAAATTCCTTTCTAGTAAAGAGTACAGATTCACTCATTGGTGGCAGAATTGAACAGACGAATGCGAGCCATAATCTGAGTACTAAACAGGCATCCGTGAGGGTAGGGGTGAGGTGTCCGGGTCTAGATTAGTCTAAGAGGCATCTTAGGGTGACAGTCATATAATTTTTATTCCCGATTTTGTCCTGGGTGTTAAACATGAAATGTACGAACACACCATTATGTATTAATTTCTAGACAGATTCTATGATGGCACAGGGTGAGAGAATATAAACATAGTATATCCCCCTTGACTGTCATTGTGGTGCCTAGACCTATTTTTGTGAGGGTAGACATACAGGCAGTAGCTGTCTGGAGGGATATGGTAGGCCATTCTTAACCCAGTGGGTCAGAAAAGCACAGAATCACAGGAGTCTGGGATAGGCAGTAGTTGCAACATGAGGGCAATGATGATGTCCATATCCTTGTCACTTGGCACGATGTCTCAACACCAACGAATGAAACCAAACTCATTGCTGTCAAGTCAATTCTGACTCATAGCGACCCTATAGGACAGAGTAGAACTGCCCCATACAGCATTTCCAAGGAGTGGCCGGTGGATTTGAACAGCGGACTTTTGGGTTGGCAGCCAAGCTCTTAACCACAATGCCAGAAACTAACAAGTACTCAACAAATATTTATTGAAAGAGTGAATGAATGAAGTGGAGGTGATTCAGGGGTTGGGGTCATACATAAAATATCAAGAATAAGAAACTCAGTAGCAAGGAAGCCTTGTAAGTGGAATACAAGTGGAATTTTTAATTTTAAGTAATGTAGCAAGAATCCCGCTATTAGTCTTACGGTATGTCAATGAGGGGCCAACAGCCAGGCTGAGCCAATACAGAGTTGCTGATTTAGGGTTGTTAGATTCTACAGAATTAGAAGAGGATTGGATCTAGAGCCTGGTGCAGGAGTGAGTTTGTAGTTGTGAGATGAGGTCCACGTTTAAGGATTAAAAGGATGAAGGGGTGGGTCATTATAGCAGCTGATCTTTCTTTCTGAACTGATTTTCTGATTGAAATCAGCAAAAGTGTTTTTTTTTTGTCTTTGTTTTCTCATTGTTTCACTTCATTTTGGTCTGTATTACCCAAAAAACCTAATGCCTTGAATCGATTTTGACTTATACTGAACCTATAAAAAAAAAAGAACCTATAGGCAGAGTAAATCTGCTTCATAGGGTTTCCAAGGCTGTAATCTTTACGGAAGCAGACTATCACATCTTTCTTCCATGGAGTGGCTAATGGGTTCGAACCACCAACCTTTGGGTTAGCTACTGAACACTTAACCACTTGGCCTGTATTCGATATTCCTGTATCTGCCATGAGCTTTACTTATTGGGTTGTTGCAGCAAATAGATATGAGTCTGAACAAGTTTTTGTACTGTTTATTTTCACCTCCTTCAGGTTAATAGTGTTTAACACAGAATGTTTTGGTTAGGAGCCTGATCTCTTACTTCTGACAGGTTTTATCAGATAGAAACAAGGAGTTCCTGATGGGCATATATGTGCATCTTAAAACATGTATGTGTATTTTAAAATATAACGTCTGGGAAGCCCAAAATGAAAGGATATTAGTATCACAGTGTTTTTTGTAGATGCCACAGTTTGATTTGTGTATGGATGTGACTGTGAGCCTTGGATAGTGAACATTCAAGTTTCTGGTATCAGATATTATCTCTGAACCCAGAAAGTAGTCTTGCTCCTAATATTAATGTTTGTTGAATGCTTAATGGTTTACAAAGTATTTTTCCATTTGCTAACTCATTTATCCTTAATAGGAACCTTGTGAAGTAGGTAGTATCATTCACATTTGATAGTTGGGGAAAATAAGGCTTAGAAAGGTCAAGAAATTCATCTAATAGCCGTGAAATTTGAATTCAAGATCTGTAGAATAACTGATCTTTCCATTATACAGATGACCTCATTACGATGTGTCTTTGGTCATTAAAAAGACTTCCCCTGATAGATTTTTGTATATATGTTTTGGAAGAGAAATTGAAAAAAAAGAAATCATGCCCTACTGACAGCGAGTCTGTTCATTATTATATTGGACATTTGTTGCTTTTATCTGACCAGCATATATTCCCTTTTCTTTAGTATGATTTCTGTGATGTTTCTTAGAGAACTACACGTCATCCATTTTCAGTCCACATGGTTTGGGTAGATCTCTAGGGGTGGGTATAAGACAAGACTGATGAAAGAGCACGTTGCATTCTCTTGACCAAAGTGATTGCTTCAAGGATGGATGGACATATGTTCCAAGCCAAGGCCCTCAGAGTCAGTTATAATTAATCCAAGCAACCTTTGGTATAGTTAGCACTGTCAGAGTATACTGAGCTCTGACATTTTAGCCTATAACTGTTGGAAGCCATCTTACCACCATATATGGAGATCTTGCTGGGAATGGAACCAACACATAGGAAATAAGAGTTGAAAGATGGAAAGAGAGAAACTGAGTGCTGATGGCATCTTCATGCCAGAAATAAGTTTTACTTTGGACTTTTTAATTGCATGACCTAATACATGCAATTTTTATTGAGCTCAAGTTTTACTTTACTCTCTGAAGCTTGCTATAGGAAGAAATCTTAATACATTTTTCTTTGTTTATGGAAGTCAGACAATACAAAATTAGTAAAATAATGACTACTGAATGGCAACAAAGGATGAAATTAAAATTAAATGTCATCAAATGCCTAATGATATATTTTCCAAATGATTAAAATGATACTCTGATAACAGAGTGATACAGGAATAGTTGGTACAAAGTGTTGGTTTGATAAATTTTCTTTTTTTTTAATCAATGGCTCCTTTTCACAGTGGCTTATTCTGCTTTTTAGTAAAAAGAGGCATTTTTCCAACACTTACATGAAATTAAGGTCTGAATCAGATGTCTTGATCTAAATTCCTGTTCTGATGTATATGATTGATAAGGAATTTAAGCAGGTATTTGCTTGAGAAGTATCAATTGCTGGAAAGCCATATACCATGACAAACTAATGCTGATCACCACGGCCAGTTCTTTAATGAAGGGGAAATATGGAGACTGACACAGTGTCTCACCTGCATTTTGAAACTAAATGTAGTAAGGACATGAACCCAGCTAACTATGTTGAAGACACATGCCAAGCTGAATTTGAGAAGAGTCCAGGTATCATACAGGATGCTTGTCAGTGAACAATTTGGAGTGTAAAGAGAAGACCCAAAGGATTTATTTGGCTCTCTTCATTCAATTTCCAGCAGAATAACTTAAGTTGACAGAAAATATGGAACTGTTGGAATCATTTGCCTTTTTTGGAATCAGTTCAAATGTATGATTACATTGAAACATTTCCTTGGGGAAAATGCAGTTGGTAAATTCTGATTTATTCATATTTAAGTAATAATATGATACTGGGCAGTTTCGTTGGGTAATATAAATTTACTAGTCATTCAGGAAGTTTTTTTTTTTTTTTTTTAAGGAAACTAAATGTAGCTTGGCAGTTTAAGAAGTCATTTTACAAATGTCTATAGGATATGAATTTTAATACAATACACCTGAGAATTTTTCATATATAGTGAAATCAGCTTACTGATTTACTTGTTTAAAAAGCGGAGCCAGAGGATAATCACTCTTAAGGAACTGGGGGCTTGGGGGAGAATGTGATTTCCATTGCATCTACAGTAACATGTTTAAAGAATAATTTGAAATTCTATAGATAGATTTTGGAAAGCAGATTTATTTGGGTAATGTGTGCAAAGCTGTCTTGAAAGAATATAAATTGTACTGATACAGCATGACTAATTGATCACATTCTTCTCTACATTTAATTGATTGCTTTTAAGATGTCTTTTTTCCTTATTCTCTGTAGCATCTTATTTTGTAGGAAAAAATTACTTCACTCACTTTCAGGAGGAGTGTAATCTCACTTTTCTTTTTTAAAGATACAGTTGTCTTTCGTCTCTTACCTCCAGCCTGTACATAAGAACAAAATCCTGTTCCTTTTTTGGGTGTTGACTTCATCTTACTTGTTATTTTCTAACAATTACAAGAATTGATTAGATGGTTTTCCTTAGGCGTCCCAGTTATTTTTGGCTTAGGAGTAAAGTTGTAACAATTTTCCAGTTCCTCCCACAGCTACACTGGGGTACAGATACCATCCTTTCAGAGCCTAATTTCTCAAATAGGTGGTTTGAGAAATCTTCTCCACTGCCTCACCACTCACTCAGTGTTTAACACCCTGTAATCTGGCTCCTGCATCTTCATTTCATGGAAGATATCCTGATCTCCCAATTACTACACCAAATGGCCTGTTTGCAGCTCACTTGCTTATCAGCTTTTCTGCTCCATTTATCACTGTTGATCACATATTACTTCTTGAAATACTCTTGTCTGTTGACCTTTATGAGATTGCTAACTTCATTCGCCAACCTTATTTTCTAGAAGAATAATGCTTTTATTATTAAAAATTTTTTTTTACCTAATAATGATGCATATTCCTTCCAGCAATATTTAAACTTACCGAGATGAAAGCTGAAAATTGACCCAAATCTCCCCATCTATCCATTCAGAAATAGCCCCTATAATATAAATTAAAATTCTGAGACAGCACCGCAGCTGTCCCTGCCTCCTCGTATTCATATTCCCAACAGTCAAGTCATCTGGGCCAGGAGTTTTCTCTGTGGGAATGTTTTTAAGTAGAAATTCAACTTCGTTAATAGACATAAAAAAAAAGACATAGAGCCATTTAATTATTTTTTTCTTTATGAGTGAGATTTGGTAGTTTGTGTCTTTCATCTGAATATTTCCATTTTATCAAAATTGTTTAATTTTATTGGCATGAAGTTGTTGATAAAGTTGCCAGATTATTTTTTTTAATCTCTGTAGAAACTTTAATGATGTCACCTCCCTCAATCCTGGTATTGGTAAATTGTGTCTTACTTTTTTTTTTCTGATCTGTTTGGCTGTATGCTTATTAATTTTATTAATTTCTAATTTGATCCTTGTGTTATTTAGTAGTTACTTAGTTTCCAAATGTCTGGAAACTTTCCAGCTATATTTCTGCTCTTGCATTCTACTTTAATGTATTGCTGTCAGAGAACACACTTTTTGACGAACTCTTTTACATCTATTGAGACAAAAGTGTGGTCTGTCTCAGTAAATGCTCTGAGTATATTTGAATAAAATGTGTATTCAGCTGTTGGGTGTTCTAGAAATGTCAATTAGATTAAGTTGGCTGAGAGTGCTGTTCGAGTGTTCTGTAGCCTGACTGATTTCTGCCAATTTGTTCTATTAATTGTTGAGACATGTGCTGAAATTGATGAGCCTAATTTTGGTTTTATCTATTTCTCCATCTAGGTCTGTTAGTTTTCTCTTAATGTATTTTGAAACTGTTATTAGGTACATAAATGTTTAAGATTGTTATGTTCTTTTTATCAATTGATTCCTCTAACACTATGAAATGACTCTTTTTATCTCTGATAATATTCTTTGCTATAAAAAGTCTACTTTATCTGATGATAAAATTGCCACTTCAGAATTCTTTCTATTACTGTTAGCACGGTATATCTTTTTTTCTATAATTTTTCTTTTAACCTGTTTGTCTTTATATTTAAAATAGGTTTCTTGTGCATAACCTATAGTGGGTTCTTAGTTTTTTATCCAATCATAAAATCTCTGCCTTTTAATTAGGATTTTTATACCATTTACATTTAATATTATCATTGATGTGTTTTTTACTTATTAGGTTTTTATTTTTATGTGTTTTTATTTTTTATTTTTTTTGGAAGGGGAACACTTTTTTAATCTTTTTTAGATACTAGTGAAAAAAAACAAAACCAGACCAAACCCATTGTGTTGATTCTGACTCATGGCAACCCTATAAAGAAAAAAACCCTATAGGACAGAGTAAAACTGCCCCATAGGGTTTCCAAGGAGCAGCTGGTGGATTCAAACTACCAACATTTTGGTTAATAGCCAAGCTCTTAATAACTACACCATGAGGGCTCCTAGTTACTAGTAGCTGCTTGCAATCCTTAGCGTTCCTGGGCTTGTAGATACGTTTGCCTTTGTCTTCACATGGTGTCTTCACCCTGTGTGTGTCTCTCTGTGCCTGTACTCCTCTTTATAATACATCACTGAAAAGGGGATTAAGTTTAGGACCCACCCTTCACCAGTATGACCTCATTAATAGAAGAGAAATCCTATTTCCAAACAGGATCACATCCACAGGTACAGGGGTTAGTACTTTAACTATGTATTCTTTTTCTGTGTGTGTGTGGGGTGGGGACACAATTCAATCCATAACATCAGTCTTCCTAGAAGTTTGCTGATTTTATTGCTCTTTTCGAAGAAGCAGCTTTTCGTTTCATTGATTTTTCTCTGTTTTCCTATTTTCAATTTCATTGATTTCTACCCTTATCTTTATTATTTCCACCCTTCTGCTTGCCTTGTGTTTATTTTTATTTCCCTTTTCTAGATTCCTGAGGTAAAAATCTAGATTTTTGACTTGAGACTTTTCCAGTATACATTTTCCTCTCAGCACTACTTTAACCATGTTCCACAAATATTGAAAAGTTATATTTTCATTTTTATTTAATTCAATGTATTTCATTTCCCTCGAGAATTCCCTTTGATCCATGAGTTATGTAGGGGTCTTGTTTAGTTTCCTGTTATCTCTGTGTCATTGATTTCTAGTTTGATTCCATACTGGTCAGGGAACATACTCTGTATGATTTCACTTCTTTTAAATGTGTTCAGGTTGGTGTAATGGCCCAATATTTAGTTTATATTGGTATATGTTCTGTGGGCGCTTTAAAAGAATGTGCATTATGTTGTTGGGTAGTGTTGGGTAAAGTGTTCTTTAAATGTCAATTAGATCTTCTTGATTCATGGTGTTGCTTAGTTCTATATCCTTGCTTATTTTTGTCTAGCTGTTCTAGCAAATGTTTAGAGACGGATGTTGAAGCTTCCATTGATAATTTTGGATTTGTCTGTTTTTCCTTTCTATTCTTTAAGTTTTTATTTCTTATGTCTTGTAGCTCTTCTGCTTCTTGGATACACATTTAGGATTGTGCTGCTTTCCTGGTGGATCAACCCTTTTATCATCATGTAATTTCCTTCTCTGTCTCTGGTAATTTTCGGCTCTGAAGCCTACTTTAACTGGTATTAATATAGCCTGCTTTCTTCTGATTAACTTTTATATGATGTCTTTTGCCATCCTTTTACTTTTGACCTACTTATATTGTTATATTTGAAGTTAGTTTCTTGTAGGCTGTATATAGTTGGGTTGTGTTTTTTAATACATTCAGCCAATCTGACTTTTAAGTGGTGTGTCTAGTCCATTTAATTATAGAATGTTAGGGGTTAAGATTGTCATTTTATTTTCATTTACTGATTGTTCTTTCTCTCTCTCTCTTTTTTTCTACCTTGTTGTAGGTTACTTGAGTGTATTTTTAGGATTCCATTTTGATTTATTGGTGGTTGCTTTAGGTATTACATTATATATACATAACTTATCACAGTCTAATGGTTTTGACATTTTACCAATTCGAGTATAGTACAGAAACCTTACCTCCATTAAATTTCTTTAACCTCTCCTGTTTAAAATATAATTATCTTAAATGTTTCTTCTACAAATATTTAGAACCACATCAGATAGCATACAGTTTTGTTTGAACTATCAAACATAGTTTAGAAAACTCAGGAGTAGAAATAAAATGTATTGTAGCTATCCACATTTTTATTCTTTCCATCGTTCTTTCTTTTCTGGTGGTCCAAGTTTCCCTTTTTCTAAAAATCGTATCCTTTCTGTTTACACAATTTCCTTTACTATTCTTTTAGAGTAGGTCTGCTGGCCACAAATTTTCCCTGTTTTCTTTTATCTGAGAATTCTTGATTTCCCCTTCATTCCTGAGGATATTTGCACTGGATATGGAATTTTGAGTCAACAATTCTTTTCTTTCAGCACTTGAAAAATATTGTGTCATTTCCTTCTGGCCTCTATGGCTTCCAGTGAAAAATCACTGTCATTTGAATTGTTTTCCTCTACAGGTAGGTTTGTTTTATTTCTCTGCTGCTTTCAAGAATTTTCCTTCATCTTTATTTTTCAGAAGTTTGTCTTCATGTGTCTTGGTGTGGAATTCTTTGGGTTTGTTATATTTGTTGTTTGCTCAGCTTCTTGAACCTATAGGCTTATATCTTTAGCAGATTTGGGAATTTTCAGCTGTTATTTCTTCAAATACATTTTTTAGCCTGGCTCTTTTTCCTCTCCTTTTGGAACTTCAATGACATTAATGTTAGACTTTTTTTTTTTTTTTTTTTTAAAGTCCCACTGATTTCTGAAGCTCTGTTCATATTTTTTTAGTTTTTTTTTTTAATATGTTGTTTAGATTCTGTAATTTATATTGTTCTATATCAGCCGGTTCACTGATTCTTCCCCCTGTTCTGTTTTCCTATTGTGCCCATCTGTTGGATTTCTTTTATTTTGATTATTGCAATTTTTTCAGTTTTAAGATTTATATTTGGCAGTTCTTTATCTCTTTTATTTATTTACTGAGACTTTCCATTTCTTTTCTTAGATATTCTAATTTTTCATTTGTTGGTTGCCTGTTTTTAATTACCCATTTAATCATTTTTATGATTGTTATTGTTGTTTTTAGTTGCCTTTGAGTTCTGACTCATGGTGATCCCATGTGTTCATAGTAGAACTGCTCCATAGGGTTTTCAAGGCTGTGACTTTTCAGAAACAGATCCTAAGGCCTTTCTTCTGGCGCTTCTGGGTGGGTTTGAACTGCCAGCCTTTCATCCATAGTCAAGCACTTAGCTGTGCCATCCAGGGATTTCTGTGTTTTTATAATAGCTGCTGTACAGTTGTTATCAGATAATTTTAACATCTATCATCTTCTTTTTTTATCATCTTGGATAGTGTTTTCCATTTTTTATCTCATAGTTTTGTTCTGAGAAATAAAAATAAAATAAGATTTTTGAAAACACTGAAATAATTCCAAAACATCATATACATGACCATATGACCTGGTTTTCCTGGGATTGTCCAGTTTATATATGTTAATCCTGACTTAATTTATAAGTGTACTCTCCTTACTTTCAAAGGTACCCTTGTCTGAATAGTAATTTTATGGTTACCGGAACTATAGTTTTTATTCTCTTTATACCTGTCACCATAGTGTAGATTCAAAACTAGCTGTTGGCAGATACAGTTATCCATCTTTGGATCACTAACATCACTTAGCCCAGTGCCTTTTCCTTAGGGCTTTCTGTAACCCTTGAATAAATGAATACTTTTTTTCATAAGTATTTAAACCTGCTGTAGATAATGTTTCCTGGTGAACATCATTACCTACCTTGGCTGATATCAGAACTTAAAATAAATTGTGTAGGAGGACTTTGAGCTATGTAATATGCTACTTTTTCAACTTGTGCAAGCAAACTATTATTTAAGAGACATACCTGTAGCAATCTGGAAAATATGCAACTAGAATCATTAATTTGAGTAAAAGCCTGCTTAAAAGCCACATACAACATATAGTGAGTCTGTGGCCTTTGCTGACAAGTAGAACTCCAGAAAAGAATATTATGATATCAGAAATTAAGAGATGATATTGAAATTAAAAGATTACTTTGTAGTTTTTAGTCATTTTGATATTTACTTTCGTATTTTCCCTTCATCGGTAGATATAAGGTTCTGCTGAGCTGCAGTGAATGACTTGCTGGATTATTGGTAGCTTTGCCTTTGTAGATCTTAAAACTCCAGGCATTACTTCTTTGTTTGGGCTGAGAAATATGTATGCTAGGGTTATATCTTGAGGCATTTGTTTTTGGAGAAGCAACATTAAATCAGGTACTTCAGTCAGAGAATATTCTGCATTTAATTAATCCTTCTCAAGTACATGAGGTGAAATCAAGAAAAATCTCTTAGAAACCTTGGAGTTAGGACAAGAGTGAAAGGCAGTAATTTATCTTTTAAATGTTCACAAAAAAAGGGGGAAGAATAATTCAAAGTGAAATACTTGAGTTACTGCATTCTCCGAAGTAGCTTTTTGGAATTATTTATCTATTTATTTTTAGCATAAAGAAGTCAAGAAAAATATTGGCTTATTTCCAGGATTATAGACAGGCAAAGAAGCAGTCAAACCCACAAAGCTGGCCAGTAATGTGGAAGCCATTACTTGGTGGTGAAGGAAATAAACATCTCATTATTGCAGCATCTCAACTTGCTAAATTAAAAAAAAAAAAAAATAGTATTTGCTGACCTCTCATTTATATATATTTTCCTCTTGGGAAAAAGAAAAGCAGTTGTTTTACTTCATCTTTCTGAGTGTAATTTTTTTAAAAATGGAAAATGTGGTTTTTATCTTATTGCAAAGCTTGTCACTACTGTAGGTTTGCAAGTTGAGGAGGTGACGTGTATTACAGAGTTAGCCAGCTTTTTCAGCTAATTATACTCTTGCTATATTTGAACAAAACTAAGAAGAAAAGCTGCTTAAGTGCATTTTATATTTTTCTTGTAATCACTTTCTAGGTATGATAAGAAAAAAAAGCCCATTTACTCTTCAAATTGCTTTTGTAGCTGCAGTAGCTTTAAGATAATATATACTGTGGCATTCAGAGAACTTAATATTTGAATAATAGCTCTGATTTTAAAACAATACAGATATGGATTGAAATATTAGTCTGTAATTTTTTTTCTGTTTTTTACAAACATATTAGGAATATAAGAAGATTAGAGAAAATATATGGATAAAGCAAATGCTCACCTGGCCAATGTAGTCTATGTTCTGTGAGGAATTTACCCAGAAATCTGGAATAATGAAGTCATCAGATACTAACAGTTGATTGTCTTAGGGTGAATGACATTTGCCTCTGAAGTCATGATAGAGCAGGACAAAGGATCAGTCGTTTATAAAAAAGTATATTTAATTGTAAAAACAGAAATATGAGTTAGGCTAGAGGAGTTTAGCATTATGTTAATACTGGTACCAAAACTGAAAAAACCAAACCCAGTGCCGTCCAGTCAATTCTGACTCATAGCGACCCTGTAGGGCGGAGTAGATCTGCCCCATAGAGTTTCCAAGGAGCATCTGGCGGATTCAAACTGCCGACCCTTTGGTTAGCAGCCGTAGCACTTAACCACTATGCCACCAGGTTTTCCAGTACTGGCACAGGCTTGGCATTTCAGGGAAGCTGAGATGAAAACTACATTCAAAATCCTTAACTGTAGATTTAGTTAACAATCAATCAAATGACACTTCATGAAAATGGAAATAGAAAATAAGCGTAAAGTAGTTAGTGGAGCAGAGGCATACCAGTTTACCAGTTTGTCTGGTGATATTAACCTCGTGACGTGAAATCTTTCGTTTTACCCTTTAACATGCACAGGAGTCGGCTGATTCACATGATTTCTCCTCCACTTCCTACACCTCTAGTGGGAGTTCTAATAAAGAGTGAGTGGCTGAGAAATCCACTAACTGGCTATTAAATGATGGGACACCAGCTTTATCTTACATTTTGAAGTAAAGCTAAATATTAGAAATGTGGCTTAAATTTCAGTAACGTTATCATCATGTCATGCCAGATTTGGAGAGTTCATTAGAGGACAGTTAGTCTAAATACTCATCTGATGCCTAGCTCCTCTCTCTAATCTAAGACAAGAAAAAGAAGGACATCTTTAAAAACAACAGGAGATTCCAAAGTGGTTGTCACTAGGGTTCTTGTATACAGTGGTGTTCAGCGTGTTTAGTGGATAGCAGTTCCCAAGAGGGTTAGGAAGGGGTAACTAGCTCCCTGATGTGAGAGCCTATTTCATCCTTAATTAGCTCTGACTGTTAGCTATTTATTTCCTCACTAGACTGACCCAGAACCTGCGGCTGCTTAAATTTTTCCCCTCTTAGGATAAGCATTCCCAATGTCTGTAAATGCTCATCCTATTCTTTCAAGTATTTTTTTTTCTTTTCATCTTAGTGGTTATCCGTTAAACATGTTGCATTTTTAGAAATGTTTCTTTATAAAGTGCCCAGAACATAAAATTCGATATTATATCAGGCCATTATAAGTTTAAGTAAGACTGGACACAACCTTTGGTTTAGCCACTTTTCTACTTAATTACTGTTTGAATTAGTAAAACTTGAAAAGGATCACAACATGGAAAATGACGTATGTTACTAACTCAAGTAAGCATGTTATTTTTAAAGATGTTTCTTGTTCCATGCTTCATTTACTTACTCAAAATGGCTTCTCCACTGCTAGAACTTCAAAGTGGTAGATCTTTTATCACTCCGAGTCTATTTTATATTCTCATAGTGATTTTTATTATTATTATTTTTAATAACTTTTATTGTGCTTTAAGTGAAAGTTTACAAATCAAGTCAGTCTTTCACATAAAAACTTATATACATCTTACTACATACTCCCAATTACTCTCCTCCCAATAAGACAGCCTGCTCCCCACTTCCGGTCTCTCTTTTCGTGACCATTTTGCCAGCTTCTACCCCCTCTACCCTCCCAACTCTCCTCCAGGCAGGAGATTCCAACATAGGCTCAAGTGTCCACCTGATCCAAGAAGCTCACTCCTCACCAGCATCCCTCTCCAACCCATTGTCCAGTCCAATCCATGTCTGACGAGTTGGCTTCGGGAATGGTTCCTGTCCTGGGCCAAAAGAAGGTTTGGGGGCCATGACCACCGGGGTCCTTCTAGTCTCAGTCAGGCCATTAAGTCTGGTCTTTTTATGAGAATTTGGGGTCTGCATCCCACTGTTCTCCTGCTCCCTCAGGGGTTCTCTGTTGTGTTCCCTGTCAGGGCATTCATAGGTTGTGGCCAGGCACCATCTAGTTCTTCTGGTCTCAGGATGATGTAGTCTCTGGTTCATGTGTCCCTTTCTGTCTCATGGGCTCGTAAATACCTTGTGTCCTTGGTGTTCATTCTCCTTTGGTCCAGGTGGGTTGAGACTCATTCATGTATCTTAAATGGCCACTTGCTAGCGTTTAAGACCCCAGACACCACTCTTCAAAGTGGGATGCAGAATGTTTTCTTAATAGATTTTATTATGCCAATTGACTTAGATGTCCCCTGAAACCATGGTCGCCAAACCCCTGCCCCTGCTTCTCTGACCTTCGAAGCATTCAGTTTATTCAGGAAACTTCTTTGCTTTCGGTTTAATCCAGTTGCGCTGACCTCCCCTGTATTGAGTGTAGTCCTTCCCTTTACCTAAAGTAGTTCTTATCTACTCTCTAATTAGTGAGTACCCCTCTCCCACCCTCCCTCCCTCCCTCCCCACTCTTGTAACCACAAAAGAATGTGTTCTTCTCAGTTTAAACTATTTCTCAAGATCTTTTAATAGTGGTCTTATACAATATTTGTCCTTTTGCAACTGATTAATCTCACTCAGCGTAATGCCTTCCAGGTTTCTCCATGTTATGAAATGTTTCACAGATTCCTCACTGTTCTTTATTGATGCATGGTATTCCATTGTGTGAATATACCATAATTTATTTATCCATTCATCCATTGATGGGTACCTTGGTTGCTTCCATGTTTTTGCTATTGTAAACAGTTCTGCAATAAACATGGGTGTGCATATAAGGCTCTTATTTCTCTAGGATATAGTCCGAGGATTGCTGGGTCGCATGGTAGTTCTATTTCTAGCTTTTTAAGGAAGCGCCACATAGATTTCCAAAGTGGTTGTACCATTTTACATTCCCACCAGCAATGTATAAGAGTTCCAATCTCTCCACAGCCTCTCCAACGTTTATTCTTTTGTGTTTTTTGGATTAATGCCAGCCATGCTTAAAAAAAAAAAAATGCTGGAGTGAGATGGAATCTCATTGTAGTTTTGATTTGCATTTCTCTAATGGTTAATGATCGAAAGCGTTTCCTCATGTATCTGTTAGCTGCCTGAATGTCTTCTTTAGTGAAGTGTCTATTCATATCCTTTGCCCGTTTTTTAATTGGATTGATTGTCTTTATGTGGTTGAGTTTTAGCAGAATACTGTAGATTTTAGAGTTCAGGCGCTGGTCGGAGATGTCGTAGCTGAAATTTTTTTCCCAGCCTGTAGGTGGTCTTTTTACTCTTTTGGTGAAGTCTTTAGATGAGCATAGGTGTTTGATTTTTTTTTCAGCATTTTTAGTAATGTTTTTAATTCTGTTTATGCCTTGTATTAGGGCTCTTAAAGTTGTCCCTATTTTTTCTTCCATGATCTTTATCATTTTAGACTTACAGGTCTTTGACCCATTTTGAGTTAGTGTTTGTGCATGGTGTGAGGTATGGGTCTTGTTTCATTTTTTTGCAGGTGGATATCCAGTTGTGCCAGCACCATTTGTTAAAAAGACCATTTTTTGCCCAGTTAACTGACACTGGATCTTTGTCAAATATCAACTGCTCATATGTGGAAGGATTTATGTCTGGATTCTCAATTCTGTTCCATTGGTCAATGTGTCTGTTGTTGTACCAGTACCAGGCTGTTTTAACTACTGTGGCCATATAATACATTCTAAAATCAGGAAGAGTGAGGCCTCCCACCTTGTTCTTCTTTTTCAGTAATGCCTTATTTATCCGGGGCCTCTTTCCCTTCCATATGAAGTTGGTGATTTGTTTCTCCATCTCATTAAAAAATGTCATTGGAATTTGGATCGGAATTGCAGTGTGTATATAGATGGCTTTTGGTAGAATAGATATTTTTAAACGTTAAGTCTTCCTATCCATGAGCAAAGTATGTTTTTCCACTTATGTAGGTCCCTTTTGTTTTCTTGCAGCAGTACCTTGTAGTTTTCTTTGTATAGGTCTTTTACGTCTCTGGTTAGATTTATTCCTAAGTATTTTATCTTCTTGGGGACTATTGTAAATGATATTGATTTGGTGATTTCCTCTTCGATGTTCTTTTTGTAGGTGTAGAGGAACCCAACTGATTTTTGTATGTTTATCTTGTAACCTGATACTCTGCTGAACTCTTCTATTAGTTTCAGTAGCTTTTTTGAGGATTCTTTAGGGTTTTCTGTGTATAAGATCATGTCATTTGGAAACAGAGATACTTTTACTTTTTCCTTGCCAATCTGGATGCCCTTTATTTCTTTATACAGCCTAGTTGCTCTGGCTAGGACCTCCAGAACAATGTTGAATAAGAGTGGTGATAAGGGGCATCCTTGTCTGGTTCCTGATCTGAATGGGAATGTTTTCAGGCTCTCTCCGTTTAGGGTGATGTTGGCTGTTAGCTTTGTATAAGTGTCCTTTATTGTGTTGAGGAGTTTTCCTTCTATTCCTATTTTGCTGAGAGTTTTTATTATGAATGGGTGTTGGACTTTGTTTAATGCCTTTTCTGCATCAATTGATAAAATCATGTGGTTCTTGTTCTTTGTTTTATTTATATGGTGGATTACATTAGTTGTTTTTCTAATATTGAACCATTTTGCACACCTGGTATAAATCCCACTTGGTCTTGGTGGATTATTTTTTCGATATGTTGTTGAATTCTATTGGCTAGAATTTTTTTAAGGATTTTTGCATCTATGTTCATGAAGCATATAGGCCTGTAGTTTTCTTTTTTTGTGATGTCTTTACCTGGTTTTGGTATCAGGGAAATGCTGGCTTCATAGAATGAGTTAGGGAGTATTCCGTCCTTTTCTATGCTTTGAAATATCTTTAGTAGTAGTGGTATTAAGTCTTCTCTGAAAGCTTAGTAGAACTCTGCAGTGAAGCTGTCAGGACCCGGGCTTTTTTGAGGGGGGATTTTTTTGATTACCTTTTCAATCTCTTTTTTTGTTATGGGTCTATTTAAGGTATGTATAAGTTCTGTATAAGTCTGTGAGATCAAGTTGGTTGATTGTGGCAATTAGATCTTCTGTGTCTTTATTGAGCTTCTTACTGGATGTCCTGTCCTTCACTGAAAATGGTGAGTTGAAATCTCCTACTATAATCATAGAGGTGTCTATCTCACTTTCCAATTCCACTAGAGTTTGTTTTATGCATCCTGCAGCCCTGTCATTGGGTGCATAAATATTTAATATGGGTATATCTTTCTGGTAAACTGTCCCTTTAATCATTATATAGTGTCCTTCTTTATCCTTTGTGGTGGATTTAAGTTCAAACTCTATTTTGTCAGAAATTAATATTGCCACTCCTGCTTTTTTTGCTTGATATATTTTTTTTCCCATCCTTTGAGTTTTAGCTTGTTTGTGTCTCCAAGTCTAAGGTGTGTCTCTTGTAGGCAGCATATAGATGGATGGTGTTTTTCTTATCCAGTCTGCAACTGTCTGCCTCTTTATTGGTGCATTTAGTCCATTTACATTCAGTGTAATTATAGATAAGTATGAGTTTAGTATTGTCATTTTGATGCTTTATTTTGTGTGTTGTTGACAATTTCATTTTTCCTCTTACTTTATGGTGCTGAGAAATTTTTCTTTGTAAATTGTGTGTTCCTCATTTTCATAGTAGTTGAATTTATTTTTACTGAGTTGTTATGTTTATCTTGGTTTTTATTTTGAAGTATGGAATTGTTAGACCTCTTTGTGGTTACCTTAATGTTTAACCTTATTTTTCTAAGTAAAAACCTAACTCGTATTACCCTATGTTGCCTTGGTCTCCTCTCCGTCTGGATGATCTATGGCTCCTATATTTAGGAGCCTCTTTTTTGATTATTGTAATCTTTTACAAAATGACATAAATGATTCCCTGTTTTGAGCGTTTTTCTTTTTTTTTTTTTAACTAATGTAATTTTTTTGTGTGTGATTTCTCTATCTGAGGTGATATCAGGATGTCCTGTTCTGTGACCTTTTGTTGTGTTGGTATCTGATATTATTGATTTTCTGACCAAGGAATTTCCTTTAGTAATTCTTGTAGCTTTGGTTTGGTTTTTGCAAAATCTCTAAGCTTGTGTTTGTTTGTAAATGTCTCAATTTCACCTCCATATTTGAGAGAGAGTTTTGCTGGATATACGATCCTTGACTGGCAGTTTTTCTCCTTCAGTGCTCTATATATGTGCTCTATATATCCCATTGCCTTATTGCCTGTACGGTTTCTGCTGAGTAGTCTGAACTTATTCTTATTGGTTCTTCTTTGTAGGTGACTTTTCGGTTAACCCTGGCTGCTTTTAAAATTTTCTCTTCAGCTTTGGTTTTGGCAAGTTTGATGATAATACATCTTGTTGATTTTCTTTTGGGATCTATCTTGTATGGGGTTCGATGAGCATCTTGGGTAGATATCCTTTCATCTTTCATGATGCCAGGGAAGTTTTCTGCCAACAGATCTTCAACTATTCTCTCTGTATTTTCTGTTATCCCTCCCTGTTCTGGAACTCCAGTCACATGCAAGTTATTCTTCTTGATAGAGTCCCACATGATTCTTAGGGTTTCTTCATTTTTTTAAATTGTTTTGTCTGATTTTTCTTCAACTATATTGGTGTCAATAGCCTTATCCTCCATCTCTCCCACTGTGCATTCCAATTCCTCGGCTCTGCTCCTCTGACTTCCTATTGTGTTGTCCAATTCTGTAATTTATTGTTAAACTTTTGAACATCTGAATGCTGTCTGTCTATGGATTCTTGCAGCTTATTAAATTTTTCACTATGTTCTTGAATAATCTTTTTGATTTCTTCAACTGCTTTATCAGTGTGTTCCTTGGCTTTTTCTGTAGATTGCCTTATTTCATTTCTGAGGTCATCCCTGCTGTCTTGAAGCATTCTGTATATTAGTTTTCTATATTCTACTTCTGGCAATTCCAGGAAATGTATCTTCATTTGGGAAAGATTTTGATTCTTTGATTTGGGGGGTTGTAGAAGCAATCATGGTTGTCTTCTTTATGTGATTTGACATCAACTGCTGTCTCTGAGCCATTTATAAGATATTGTAGTGATTTACTTTATATTTGCTCATTGAGTCTTCTTTTTTTGTTTTGTTTCAATACCCCCAGATGGGCTACTTGATTGTGCTATCTTTATTGTAGTAGCCTTTGAATCACTTATGTCCTGTTACCAGCTGGTTTGAGCTGTTACCAGATATATGAGCCTATGAATGCATTCACTATTCTTGAATAGAATCAGCTTAGGTTTCCTGATAGTGGGTCACCTAGTGTGTAGTGTAGGCTGTCACCTATTAACTTAGAGGAGTAGTGGTGATGGTTGTATGCATCAGATTCTAGTAGTGGCAGGGGTCACACTCCAAGGAGGGTAGGCTGCTGACAGCCTTCCCCCATGTGCCAGTGAGGTAGGAGTATCTCTATTCTCTAAAGCACTCTGGTGGGTGGGCTCTGCAGCTGTACTTTAGGCACCCAGTGTTTGTACCTCTAAAGATTGGTAGGCATCACTATCCTCAGACCCCTTTAGCAGGTGGCTAGGTGGTGTGGGTGGAGCTTCAGCCCTCCATTCCCTGCTGTGGATCCGTGAGGGCTCTGTTTAATAGGTAGAGAGGTATCGGACCTCCACAACTTGCCTTTCCAGTGCTCAGCTAAAACAATTACAGTCAGATTTTGATCAGAATTTCCTTTGTATTATAATAGCCACCTGGTTCCCTGTAGGGATGAAAGCCAAGGACTGTGGATCTCTTATGCTTGGCTGGAGCTGGTTCTGTATTATTATTCAAGTTTAGGGAAGTCAGGGGAGGATTTGTCCCCCGATTGTTAATTGCTGCTCCTCTCAGGCCAGGAGAATGGGTTAGAAAAGAAAAGAAAAGAAAAAAACCCACAGAGCACTTCACTCCCTGGCCAGGGAATTCCAATGTTAATGAATCCGACTGGGGCAGGGAGGGGAGGAATCAGATAGTTAAGAGAGAGTAGTGCAGCAAGATAGACAAAGTTACTTTTCTTGTTTGGTGAGGACTGTTTTATCTGAGATTCCAGAGGGGTGTGTAGCCTGTGTGTGCTGGCTGGGTTGAGATTGCCCCAGAGGGTTAGGACTGCATCCTGTGCTTGTGCCATCTCAGGAAGCCAGGATCAGTCCCTCTGCACTTAGTCCAAAGCCCAGCACCAAGGTATCCTGGTTGGGACACTGCGCTTCAGGCTCCAAAACCAGTTGCTGCTTCCCCATGGTTTCTCGTTCTCCTGTCAGCCACGTCGGTGTGCAGCCTGCGTGCACTGGCTGGGTCCCCACTGAGGTTACTCCAGGGGGTTAGGGCTGCGTCCCATGCTTGCCCCATCTCAGTAAGCCATGATCAGCCCCACCACTCTGGCTCCAGGGAACTGTGAGGGCTCAAGGTTGTGGTACAGTGTGCCGGCTCTGGAAGCAGTCGCTGCTTCAGTGAGTAGCTTTTTGCTCCTGTCACTCAAGTCAACTCCTAGTTCTGAGTTTGATGGTCAGCATTCATAGATTGTTGTGTATGTAATCGATTCACTTGTTTTTTTGAGTCTTTGTTGCAAGAGGGATCAGCGGAAGCTTCTACCTAGTCAGCCATCTTGGTCCTGCCCTTCGTGATTTTTTTTTATGATTATAAAAGTGACATATTGTTATAGAAAATTTGAAAAATTCAGTAACCTTTGAAGAAAAATTATTATTCATGTCACTGTCCAGCAATAACCATTGTATCATTTTGTTTATTTCTATTTTTCTGGATGGTGAGAGTGTGTGTGTATCATGAAATATATGTATACAGTAGCGATTATACTATGAATACATATTTGAACTTCTTATCTCAAAATTATATTTTAAGCATTTCTTAGTCATTAAAAAAATTAAAAAACATAGTGTTTAGGTGCAGCATAGTGTTACATTTATTTATGAATTGTTAGTTATTTAAGTATTCTTCTATTGTTGGACTTTAAGTTGTTTACATTTTTGTAACTATCAGTAATCCCATAATATACATACAGCCATGTGCCACATAACATCTGTTCAGGCAATGTCTAACCACATAAGTGTCCGTGGTCCCATAAGTTGTATAGACTTCAGAAATCCCAACTGGAGAACTGAACATAGCAGACGTAACCATGTAGTGAACACAATAGCTTCCCACACATGACACATGTATCTCATGTCTCTCATATACAAAGCGATTGTGCTGCCAGGTATATAATGGTACATTTTATAAATAACCTGTAATACATATGGAAACCCTGGTGGCATAGTGGTTAAGAGCTATGGCTGCTAACCAATAGGTGGGTGGTTGAGATCACCAGGTGCTACTTAGAAACTCTATGAGGCAGTTCTACTCTGTCTTGTAGTGTCGCTGTGAGTTGGAATCGACTCAGTGGCAATGGGTTTGGTTTTTATGGGTTTTATAATACATATGTCTTGATAGTAATAATAAACACCTATGTTACTGGCATGTGTATGTACTGTACTTTCTATTATTTATTTTAATGTAAACTTCTTCTACTTAGAAATAAAAAGTTTACCTTATAAATGTATGCTTTGACTTGTAGGCAGCAGCATCCAATTTTGTGTATTGTGTATCTCTTGAGTGTTTTAGCATTATCTCTCTGTTTAATTCTCTTTGGAAAATATTACCATGAAGCCCATCAGGAATCTCAAATGCAGAAAACCAGTGCTAAAGATAGCAGCAGCTAGAGGCAAAGGAGAAGTATTGATTTGGAAGTGAAACAAAAGGTGATTAAATAACATGAAGGTGGAAAATCAGTGAATGCTATTGCTAGCCATTTAGGCATGTTTACACAATGTCCAAATCACATAATGTCCTGTTTCACAGAATGTATCGTGATGTTAAACAACGTGTGACTGTGTTTTTATACGAACACATATCTCTGCATCTATGATTATTTCTTTTGTGTAGATTTCTTGAAGAATTATTGGATCAAAAATATGAATATTCCCTAAGACTCACAGTACTCTATCTAAAAGGTAGGGTGACCATATAGTTGATCGTCCAACCAGGACAGTTTTACCAGAACAAATGCTAAAAAGGATAGAGCTGGGACAGTAGGTACAATGACTGAATTGATTGAAATGGGACATAGGGTTGCTCTACTAAAAGAAAAATGGTCATTTATCTTTCAACTTAAAATCCTTCCAGTATTAATCCCTGTTAGGATAAGAAGTAAATCCCTTATAACGACATTTTCAATAAAATAATAAAATATATTTTCATAATACATTATGAAGCATAAGAATTTATGGTTTCTATAAAAAAATTTTTTTTTTTTACTTATCAGAGATCTGTTAGAAATCACACAAAAAAAGAATCTATCATGTAAATCCATTAAAAATTACTAAATAAATATGAACACAACATATTTCAAAGTATTAATATAAAGAGAAAGACTAAATAAAGTAACCAACAAATAAACCAAGAAAGATGAAGAATTTTATTAGCCCTGTAAGTCTTGTTTCCCAAATAAAATGAGAAAAGAATTCAACTCTATAATTGAGTGTTTTGAGAAGATAACTTTTACAATGTGAGTGAATAAATTAACTTATAATAAGAGAAAATTTTAAGAGACAGTATGGTACTTAAGTATTACACAACTTACATTCATTGGAATACTACTCAGCTGGTAGGAGAAATGAAGTCTTGGTACATGCTACAATATGGATGGAGCTGGAAGACATGTTGAGTGAAATAAGTCAGACACAAAAGGACAAATATTGTATGGACTCACTTATATAAAATGACAAGAAAAGGCAAATGAGTGGAGAACAGAGTTTATTTGTGGTTACCATGGGTGGGAGGAAGGGGGGCTAACGGTGATGGAAATATCATGTTGATTAAGGACAGGATTGCACAGCTGATTATTGTAATTGGTGTCAGTATGTTGTACACCTGTAAAAAGTTGAATTGGCAAAAGTAGTGTGATACATATATTTATAACAATGACCAAAAAGAAAAAATGAGTAGCTGCTGAGGCTGCTTACGTACAACCAAAAACTTCACGGGATTTGGTTCCTTAGTTTGGAAGTTTAGAGTAATGGTTTCCTGGGACACCCCAGTTAATTGGGCTAATAATCTCTTCTACCTCCTAGTTCGAAATAAAGTGTCTAAGGTCATAAAAGCTTGCCAATTGCCATCTATTCACCTGGAACAACAGAGGAAGGAGAGTTAGGAATAGGAAGAGGATGTGGAGTGTGTGGCTAATTGCCTCTATGAACAAGTCACCTCCTTTGCCATGAGACCAGAAGGACTGGATGGTATCTGGCTGCCATTACTGAACATTTTGATCAAAGATTCCATAGAAGAATTTTGATTAAAAGAGGGAAAATACGGAACAGAATTCAAAATCTTATAGACTGTAGACATCCTGGAACCATGAAGGTTAGATGAACCCCTCAAAACCCTGAGATAATCTTTTAAATCTTCAGCCAAAATATCCCCTGAAGTCTTCTTAAAAATCAAACAATAGTTTAGCTTAACTAGTAAAAAATGTCTGCCTTGAGCATTATGCTCTTTTAAGAAGTGTCCATGTCATGTGACCAAAAAAAAAAAAGTCTTCATAGGCTACATATAAACCAAAAATAAAGCAACATTGAGTCAATTCTGACTCATAGAGGCTAAATATATATATATATATATATAAAATTTTATTCTAATTTTCATTTACTTGTGGAATTTTTTTACTATTTGAAATATATAAAAAGTGAAAATATAAAGTTAAGTATGGTAGCAAGAGTGTTGGACAAGTAATTTTTCTTTTTTTTCAACCTGGATTTCTTTCATTTTATTTTCTTGTCTTATTACACTGGCTAGAACTTCAAATACAGTGCTGTAGAGAAATGGGCAGACATCCTTGACTTGTTCCTGATCTTAGGAGGAAAATTGTTCACTTCCCTGCCATTAAATATGATGCTAGTTGTGGTTTTTTTATGGTTGCTCTTTATCAGGCTGAGGAAATTTTCCTTCTGTTCATAGTTTCCTGAGAGGTTTTTTTTTTTTTTTTTTTCCCCTGGGTGTTGTATTTTGTCAGACATCTTCCTGTATCTATTGAGATGATCATAGAGTTTTTCTTTTTTAGACTGTTAATATGGTGAATCACATTGATTGATTTTTGTTGTTAAACCAATATTGGCTTGTTAAACCAATTCCTGGGATATGACCCAAGAGGGTCATAATGCATTATCCTTTTTATATGTTATTGGGTTAATTTCCTAATGTTTTTTGAAATTTTTGCTTATATGTTCATGAAGGATATTCTCTGAAAGTTTTATTTTCTTTTTCTTGTAATGTTTTTGTCTAATTTTGCATTAATGCTTGCCTTGTAGAAGGAGTTTGGAAGTATTTTCCCTTTTCAGTTTTCTGGACAGGTTTGTGTCGAATTGATGGTATTTCTTCCTTAAATATTTGGTAGAATTCACTAGTGAAGCCATCTGGGTCTGAAGTTTAATTTGTGAGAAGATTTTGACTATTCGTTCAAATTTTAAAATAGTTACAGGACTATTCAGCTTATCTATTTATTCTTGAGTAAACTTTGGTAGTTTGTGTCTTTCCAGGAATTTGTCCATGTTATCTAAGTTGTTGAATTTATTAGTATTCAGTTATTGATAATATACCCTTATTCTTCTAATTTCTGTAAATGTGTAATGATGTTATTTTTCTCATACCTCGTATTGATAATTTGAATCTTAGCATCTCTTTTCCTCATCATTCTGGATAGAAATTTGTCATTTTCATTGATTTCCTTTAAGACAGAACTTCATTGATTTTTTTCCTACTGTCTTTCCTGTTTTCTATTTTTTTTTTTTATTTCTGCTCTATTATTATTTCTTTATTTTACTTGTTTTGCTTTTATTTTTTTGTGGCTGTTCTATAAATGTTTGTCTTCTATGTCCTTACCGATTTTCCATCTACCTTTTTTTTTTAAATTAACTTTTGGAAACCCTGGTGGTATAGTGATTAAGTTCTGTGGCTGCTAACCAAAAGGTCAGCAGTTTGAGTCTACCAGGCACTCCTTGGAAACTCTATGGGGCAGTTCTACCCTGTCTTATAGGGTCTCTATGAGTCAGAATCTACTCGATGGCAATGGGTTTTTTTTTTTTTTTTTTAATTGAGAGAGGAGTTTTGAAATCCCCAAATGTAATTGTGGATTTGTTTATTTCTTCTTTTAGCTCAATCAGTTGTTTTCTTCATGTATTTTGAAGCTGTGTTCTAAGCTGTGTAAATCTTTAGAATTATGTTCTTGATTAATTAAGCTGTTTATCACTAAGAAATGACCTCTATCCCTTGTTAAATTATTCGGTCTGAAAGTTATTTTATCTAATATTAATATAAGGAGTCTGGGTGGCACAAATAGTTAAGCACTGGGCTACTAACTGAAAGGTTGGCCGTTGAAATCCACTCAGAAATGCCTTGGAAGTAAAGCCTGGCTATCTGCTTCTGAATGGTCACAGGCTTAAAAAAAAACTTGTGAAGCACTACTACTCTGCACACACGGGGTCTCCAGGAGTTGGAATCAACTCGACAGCAGCTAACAGCAACAATGTTAATACAGTCACTCCGGATTATTTTTTTAGTATTACCATGATATATCTTTTTCCTATCCTTTTACTGGTAACTTCTTTGAGTATTTATTTTTAAAGCAGGCTTCTTGTAGGTAGCATAGAGTTTGGTCTTTTTTTTTTTTTTTTTTAATTCAGTTGGGCAAATTGCCTTTTAATTAGGTTTTTAAATGAATATACTTTTTAAAATTTTCGTTTAGCCATTGAACACTCCACATTTTTTGGAGCTTCTAGGTTTCATGTGTAAAGGTCTCTGATGTCACTTTTGAAAGATCTGGACTATGTATCCTCTCTCCTCAAGTATGCCCTATTGAAATGTTGGGTCTAAATATTGCTAAGATATGGGGAGAGGCATATTTTAGATATAACATGGCATGGGTCTTCTTTGGTCGGCTTGAGTTTTAGATTCCTGATAAACAACCTTGGTGAACATGCTCTGCAGACAATTAAATATTTGGTTCTGGAACTCCAGAGACACCAGCCCATAGGTAGTAGTTGAGATCATAGGTGTGGATAAGGACCCCTAAGAAAGCTGTTCAGAATGAGAGACGATGAAGGATGGGGTCCTGGCAAACGTGAATACTTAATGAGGAAGAATCTTTAGTTTATTTAAGTTCTAATGCAGTAGAGATACTTGTGGTAATTAAAGTTTCTTATATCCATGAAATGAATTGTGAAATGTAAATTACAGTGAATCCTACGTCAAGGAAAATTATTTAGATATTTTATCCCATGATCTGTGGAGATTTTAATATCCCCTTTACAGTGCTTAATCTAAATATAATACCCTAGATTGTTTAAAGTATCCCTAAATATCTTTCTAAATTTAGTTCTCAGATGCTCCAAAGAATTCCGTTGTCTTGGTGAACAAGTTATATAAAGTGTCCAGCTGTTTTGTTTATAACTCTTAGTGCCAAGTAATACCACAGAAGGTTCTCGTATCTTAAGTCTGCAGTAAGTATGCGGTTCAGTTGCCAGGTCTCATGAGCATTGTTTGCTAATGATGCTTGGCCTCTGTTTAAATGCTCCTGTTGTTGAGTAACCTTACCTTACCCGGTTAAGGGTGGGGAAAATAATGGAAAATCCCATTATAGACAGAAATGCCACAGGCTAAATTCTGCTTGCTGGAAACTTTTGGCAGCAGCCTTCAAGTTCCTGAGGGATGTGTAGGCTGTTCAGAAAATTGATCCTAAATGGGTTTTTACTTTAACTTTAAAATGCACTTGTCCAAAAAACTTTAAAGCAATGCAGTGATATTTGATATAATATCTCTACTTTAAGTTTTTTTTTTTTTTCATGTTGGTTGTTATCTGTGTAATTTATTATGCCTGTAACAACCCAAAGACAGGCCAGAAAATCAGATGATTCATTTCAGATGATTTATTTAGTGAGTGAATTTTTCAATTTCAAATGCTGGTTTTGTTATCGGCAGAGTTTGTGAAGTGGGCAAGGTCACTGTGCCTGCTGGTGTTGCAGTTAATTCAGCCTCCAAATTGCAGAAGGCTTCACAGTGACTGTGGAATTATGTCTCTGCAGAAGGCATGATTACTAACAGTTTAATCTGCCCACCATTCACAGATTTTATGAAATAAAAGTTTAGTTTGAAGCAAAATGCAAGATGCATGAAAAGAACCTCATCTCCTGTTATCGTTCCAGTAACTTAGAAAGGTGAGAAAATTATTTACAGCAGGGTTATGATTACTTTCCTTGAGTGTCTTGTCATCACACCACTCGTTTCCCATAGATTTTTTTCCCCCTAGGCTCAAATAACTAAAATTAGGACAGATAAGGAAGTTAAAACTAGTAATCCAAAAAACATATTTTTGATACATGCAAATTAATAAAAAGCCATTTTTTAAATGTACTTTAGATGAAGGTTTACAAAGCAAGCTAGTTTCTCAGTGAACAATCAATACATTGTTTTGTGAGATTGGTTGCTACTCCCACGACATGTCAACACTCTCCCCTTCTTGACCTTGGGTTCCCCATTACCTGCTTTCCTGTCCCCTCCTGCCTTCTAGTCCTTGCCCCTGGGCTGGTGTGTCTATTTAGTCTCTTTTTGTTTTATGGGCCTGTTTAAGCTTTGGCTGAAGGGTGAACCTCAGGAGTGACTTCAGTACTGAGTTAAAAGGGTGTCTAGGGGTTTCTGGGAGGGGGCCTTACTCTCAGGGTTTCTCCAGTCTCTGTTAGACCAGTAAGTCTGGTCCTTTTTTGTGTGTGTGTGAGATTGAATTTTGTTCCACATTTCTTTCCAGCTCTGTCTGGGAATCTTTATTGTGATCCCTGTCAGAGCAGTTGCTGGTGGTAGCCGGGCACCACCTAGTTGTGCTGGACTCAGTCTGGTGGAGGCTGTGATAGTTGTGGTCTATTAGTTCTTTGGACTAATCTTTCTCTTGTGTCTTTGATTTTCTTCATTCTCCCTGCTCCAGATGAGGTGGGACCAGTAGAGTATCTTAGATGGCCACTCTCCAGCAATAAAAGGCCATTTGTGTTCTTTTTTTGATGGCAACAGGTCTTTTTAAAATATTCCTACTCATTCTCTTTGTATTTTTCTAATAAATATTTACACATAGAATAGAAATTGCAATTCTTCAAAAACTAGTTTAGCTTGTCATCTTAAATGACAAAGACTAATCATCAGCAATGATGATAACACAGCTCAGCAGACCATTTAATACTTTGAGCTAAAACATGCAGTTACAATACTGAAATTTTCACTCTAACCAACATAATGAGTGCAGAAAAGACCACAGGCCCTCAAATAAGATGTACCCTAGAAACTAGTGTCAAGATCAGGAAATATTGCCCTGTATGATTGATGCTAGCACCATGCATGGAAGGGTTTTGCTGTTTACAGCCATGTCTTTTAAAAGTAACATCTAGTGTCGTGATTTTAAAATGATAGGAGCTGAATATGACATGAGGAATGAGCCATGCTAAAATATAATAAAAGACAGACACATATATTATAGAAGTATGTTGAAATGAATAAAGGTAATAATCTTTCACAACTCTTTGAAAAATCAAAGTTATAGAGCAGCAATTGGAGCAAAACTGCAAAAAGTATGTGTGCCAAGTTTTCTTAGGCAAGATGGGCCCAGTTTAATACCTTTGGGGAACAATGCCTGTGCCCATGAATGAGACCTTTCTTGTAGTTACTCTAAGAAATGGATAAAATCCCATTTTGGTGGTAGGTGGTGTTGGTTAGTGAAAAGTGTTTCATTAAATTTTACCATTTTATATTCCCTCTTTAAAAAAATTGTATGAGTAATACATCATCTTTTTAGGAAAATTAGAAAACAAAAATATCATGAAATTGCATTGAAATTTTGTTTGTATTTTTGTATAAAATAGTCATTCTCTTTACGTATTATTTTGAAACTGGATTCACCCTCTCCCCTCCCCCCCGATAATATCATTGGTAAAAATATTGCAATCAGCCCTAAATAAAGTAAGGAAAAAAAAAAGTTTAACCATCTTTAGGGTCCACGTTAACCATTTCTTTTCTTTTTTTTTTTTTTGGCTTTGATGAGTAGAAATTTATTTTCTCACAGCTTAGAAGGCTAGAAGTCTGAATTCAGGACTCAGGCTCTAGGGAAAGGCCGTCTCTCTCTGTGTACTCTGAGGGAAGGTTTTTGTCTCTTTTCAGCTTCTATTCTAAGGTTCTTTTGCTATTATATAGCGTGTATCTTCCCCTCCATTTTTGCTTGTTTGCTTCTTTTTTTTTTTTTTTATAATAACTTTTATTAAGCTTCAAGTGAACGTTTACAAATCCAATCAGTCTGTCACATATAAGTTTACATACATCTCACTCCCTACTCCCACTTACTCTCCCCGTCTTGAGTCAGCCCTTTCAGTCTCTCCTTTCTTGACAATTTTGCCGGCTTCCCTCTCTCTCTATCCTCCCATCCCCCCTCCAGACAAGAGTTGCCAACACAATCTCAAGTGTCCACCTGATATAATTAGCTCACTCTTCATCAGCATCTCTCTCCCACCCGCTGACCAGTCCCTTTCATTTCTGATGAGTTGTCTTCGGGGATGGTTCCTGTCCTGTGTCAACTGAAGGTCTGGGGAGCATGGCCGCCGGGATTCCTCCAGTCTCAGTCAGACCATTAAGTTTGGTCTTCTTATGAGAATTTGGGGTCTGCATCCCACTGATCTCCTGCTCCCTCAGGGGTCCTCTGCTGAGCTCCCTGTCAGGGCAGTCATCAATTGTGGCCGGGCACCAACTAGTTCTTCTGGTCTCAGGATGATGTAGGTCTCTGGTTCATGCGGCCCTTTCTGTCTCTTGGGCTCTTAGTTGTCATGTGGACTTGGTGTTCTTCATTTTTCTTTGCTCCAGGTGGGTTGAGACCAATTGCTGCATCTTAGATGGCTGCTTGTTAGCATTTAAGCCCCCAGACGCCACATTTCAAAGTGGGATGCAGAATGATTTCATAATAGAATTATTTTGCCAATTGACTTAGAAGTCCCCGCAAACCATGCTCCCCAGACCCCCGCGCTTGCTCCGCTGACCTTTGAAGCATTCATTTTATCCCGGAAACTTCTTTGCTTTTGGTCCAGTCCAATTGAGCTGACCTTCCATGTATTGAGTGTTGTCTTTCCCTTCACCTAAAGCAGTTCTTATCTACTGATTAATCAATAAAAAAACCCTCTCCCACCCTCCCTCCCTCCCCCCCTCGTAACCACAAAAGTATGTGTTCTTCTCAGGTTTACTGTTTCTCAAGATCTTATAATAGTGGTCTTATACAATATTTGTCCTTTTGCCTCTGACTAATTTCGCTCAGCATAATGCCTTCCAGGTTCCTCCATGTTATGAAATGTTTCAGAGATTCGTCACTGTTCTTTATCGATGCGTAGTATTCCATTGTGTGAATATACCACAATTTATTTAACCATTCATCCGTTGATGGACACCTTGGTTGCTTCCAACTTTTTGCTATTGTAAACAGAGCTGCAATAAACATGGGTGTGCATATATCTGTTTGTATGAAGGCTCTTGTATCTCTAGGGTATATTCCTAGGAGTGGGATTTCTGGGTTGTATGGTAGTTCTATTTCTAACTGTTTAAGATAACGCCAGATAGATTTCCAAAGTGGTTGTACCATTTTACATTCCCACCAGCAGTGTATGAGAGTTCCAATCTCTGTGCAGCCTCTCCAACATTTATTATTTTGTGTTTTTTGGATTAATGCCAGCCTTGCTGGTGTGAGATGGAATCTCATCGTAGTTTTAATTTGCATTTCTCTAATGGCTAATGATCGAGAGCATTTTCTCATGTATCTGTTGGCTGCCTGAATATCTTCTTTAGAGAAATGTGTGTTCATATCCTTTGCCCACTTCTTGATTGGGTTGTTTGTCTTTTTGTGGTTGAGTTTTGACAGAATCATGTAGATTTTAGAGATCAGGCGCTGGTCGGAGATGTCATAGCTGAAAATTCTTTCCCAATCTGTAGGTGGTCTTTTTACTCTTTTGGTGAAGTCTTTAGATGAGCATAGGTGTTTGATTTTTAGGAGCTCCCAGTTATCGGGTTTCTCTTCATCATTTTTGGTAATGTTTTGTATTCTGTTTATACCTTGTATTAGGGCTCCTAGGGTTGTCCCAATTTTTTCTTCCATGATCTTTATCGTTTTAGTCTTTATGTTTAGGTCTTTGATCCACTTGGAGTTAGTTTTTGTGCATGGTGTGAGGTATGGGTCCTGTTTCATTTTTTTGCAAATGGATATCCAGTTATGCCAGCACCATTTGTTAAAAAGGCTGTCTTTTCCCCAGTTAATTGACACTGGTCCTTTGTCAAATATCAGCTGCTCATACGTGGATGGATCTATGTCTGGGTTCTCAATTCTGTTCCATTGGTCTATGTGCCTGTTGTTGTACCAGTACCAGGCTGTTTTGACTACTGTGGCTGTACAATAGGTTCTGAAATCAGATAAAGTGAGGCCTCCCACTTTCTTCTTCTTTTTCAGTAGTGCTTTGCTTATCCGGGGCTTCTTTCCCTTCCATATGAAATTGGTGATTTGTTTCTCTATCCCCTTAAAATATGACATTGGAATTTGGATCGGAAGTGCGTTAAATGTATAGATGGCTTTTGGTAGAATAGACATTTTTACTATGTTAAGTCTTCCTATCCATGAGCAAGGTATGTTTTTCCACTTAAGTATGTCCTTTTGAATTTCTTGTAGTAGAGCTTTGTAGTTTTCTTTGTATAGGTCTTTTACATCCTTGGTAAGATTTATTCCTAAGTATCTTATCTTCTTGGGGGCTACTGTGAATGGGATTGATTTGGTTATTTCCTCTTCGGTGTTCTTTTTGTTGATGTAGAGGAATCCAAGTGATTTTTGTATGTTTATTTTATAACCTGAGACTCTGCCAAACTCTTCTATTAGTTTCAGTAGTTTTCTGGAGGATTCCTTAGGGTTTTCTGTGTATATAATCATGTCATCTGCAAATAGTGATAACTTTACTTCTTCCTTGCCAATCCGGATACCTTTTATTTCTTTGTCTAGCCTGATTGCCCTGGCTAAGACTTCCAACACGATGTTGAATAAGAGTGGTGATAAAGGGCATCCTTGTCTGGTTCCCGTTCTCAAGGGAAATGCTTTCAGGTTCTCTCCATTTAGAGTGATATTGGCTGTTGGCTTTGCATAGATGCCCTTTATTATGTTGAGGAATTTTCCTTCAATTCCTATTTTGGTAAGAGTTTTTATCATGAATGGGTGTTGGACTTTGTCAAATGCCTTTTCTGCATCAATTGATAAGATCATGTGGTTTTTGTCTTTTGTTTTATTTATGTGATGGATTACATTAATGGTTTTTCTGATATTAAACCAGCCTTGCATACCTGGTATAAATCCCACTTGATCAGGGTGAATTATTTTTTTGATGTGTCGTTGGATTCTATTGGCTAGAATTTTGTTGAGGATTTTTGCATCAATGTTCATGAGGGATATAGGTCTATAATTTTCTTTTTTTGTAATGTCTTTACCTGGTTTTGGTATCAGGGAGATGGTGGCTTCATAGAATGAGTTGGGTAGTATTCCATCATTTTCTATGCTTTGGAATACCTTTAGTAGTAGTGGTGTTAACTCTTCTCTGAAAATTTGGTAGAACTCTGCAGTGAAGCCGTCCGGGCCAGGACTTTTTTTTGTTGGGAGTTTTTTGATTACCGTTTCAATCTCTTTTTTTGTTATGGGTCTATTTAGTTGTTCTACTTCTGAATGTGTTAGTTTAGGTAGGTAGTGTTTTTCCAGGAATTCATCCATTTCTTCTAGGTTTTCAAATTTGTTAGAGTACAATTTTTCATAATAATCTGAAATGATTCTTTTAATTTCATTTGGTTCTGTTGTGATGTGGTCCTTCTCATTTCTTATTCGGGTTATTTGTTTCCTTTCCTGTATTTCTTTAGTCAGTCTAGCCAATGGTTTATCAATTTTGTTAATTTTTTCAAAGAACCAGCTTTTGGCTTTGTTAATTCTTTCGATTGTTTTTCTGTTCTCTAATTCATTTAGTTCAGCTCTAATTTTTATTATTTGTTTTCTTCTGGAGCCTGATGGATTCTTTTGTTGCTCAGTTTCTATTTGTTCAAGTTGTAGGGACAGTTCTCTGATTTTGGCTCTTTCTTCTTTTTGTATGTGTGCATTTATTGATATAAATTGGCCTCTGAGCACTGCTTTTGCTGTGTCCCAGAGGTTTTGATAGGAAGTATTTTCATTCTCGTTGCTTTCTATGAATTTCCTTATTCCCTCCTTGATGTCTTCTATAACCCAGTCTTTTTTCAGGAGGGTATTGTTCATTTTCCAAGTATTTGATTTCTTTTCCCTCGTTTTTCTGTTATTGATCTCTAGTTTTATTGCCTTGTGGTCTGAGAAGATGCTTTGTAATATTTCGATGTTTTGGACTCTGCAAAGGTTTGTTTTATGACCTAATATGTGGTCTATTCTAGAGAATGTTCCATGTGCGCTGGAAAAAAAAGTATATTTTGCAGCAGTTGGGTGGAGAGTTCTGTATAAGTCAATGAGGTCAAGTTGGTTGATTGTTGTAATTAGATCTTCCGTGTCTCTGTTGAGCTTCTTACTGGATGTCCTGTCCTTCTCCGAAAGTGGTGTGTTGAAGTCTCCTACTATAATTGTGGAGGTATCTATCTCGCTTTTCAGTTCTGTTAAAATTTGATTTATATATCTTGCAGCCCTGTCATTGGGTGCGTAAATATTTAATATGGTTATGTCTTCCTGTTCAATTGTCCCTTTTATCATTATATAGTGTCCTTCTTTATCCTTTGTGGTGGATTTAAGTCTAAAGTCTATTTTGTCAGAAATTAATATTGCTACTCCTCTTCTTTTTTGCTTATTGTTTGCTTGATATACTTTTTTCCATCCTTTGAGTTTTAGTTTGTTTGTGTCTCTAAGTCTAAGGTGTGTCTCTTGTAGGCAGCATATAGATGGATCGTGTTTCTTTATCGAGTCTGTGACTCTCTGTCTCTTTATTGGTGCATTTAGTCCATTTACATTCAGGGTAATTATAGATAAATAAGTTTTTAGTGCTGTCATTTTGATGCCTTTTTATGTGTGTTGTTGACAATTTCATTTTTCCACACACTTTTTTGTGCTGAGGCGTTTTTCTTAGTAAATTGTGAGATCCTCATTTTCATAGTGTTTGACTTTATGTTAGTTGAGTCGTTACGTTTTTCTTGGTTTTTGTCTTGAGTTATAGAGTTGTTATGCCTTTTTGTGGTTACCTCATTATATACCCCTATTTTTCTAAGTAAAAACCTAACTTGTATTGTTCTATAACGCCTTGTATCACTCTCCATATGGCAGTTCAATGCCTCCTGTATTTAGTCCCTCTTTTTGATTATTGTGATCTTTTACCTATTGACTTCCATAATTCCCTGTTATGTGTATTTTTTTTTTTTAATTAATCTTAATTTGTTTGTTTTTGTGATTTCCCTATTTGAGTTGATATCAGGACGTTCTGTTTTGTGACCTTGTGTTGTGCTGATATCTGATATTATTGGTTCGGTGACCAAACAATATCCTTTAGTATTTCTTGTAGCTTTGGTTTGGTTTTTGCAAATTCTCTAAACTTGTGTTTGTCTGTAAATATCTTAATTTCGCCTTCATATTTCAGAGAGAGTTTTGCTGGATATATGATCCTTGGTTGGCAGTTTTTCTCCTTCAGTGTTCTGTATATGTCGTCCCATTCCCTTCTTGCCTGCATGGTTTCTGCTGAGTAGTCAGAACATATTCTTATTGATTCTCCCTTGAAGGAAACCTTTCTTTTCTCCCTGGCTGCTTTTAAAATTTTCTGTTTATCTTTGGTTTTGGTGAGTTTGATGATAATATGTCTTGGTGTTTTTCTTTTTGTATCAATCTTAAATGGGGTTCGATGAGCATCTTGGATAGATATCCTTTCGTCTTTCATGATGTCAGGGAAGTTTTCTGTCAGAAGTTCTTCAACTATTTTCTCTGTGTTTTCTGTCCCCCCTCCCTGTTCTGGGACTCCAATCACCCGCAGGTTATCCTTCTTGATAGAGTCCCACATAATTCTTAGGGTTTCTTCATTTTTTTTAATTCTTTTGTCTGATTTTTTTTCAGCTATGTTGGTGTTGATTCCCTGGTCCTCCAGATGTCCCAGTCTGCATTCTAATTGCTCGAGTCTGCTCCTCTGACTTCCTAGTGTGTTGTCTAATTCTGTTATTTTATTGTTAATCTTTTGGATTTCTACATGTTGTCTCTCTATGGATTCTTGCAACTTATTAATTTTTCCAGTATGTTCTTGAATAATCTTTTTGAGTTCTTCAGTGTGTTCCTTGGCTTTTTCTGCAGATATCCTAATTTCATTTGTGATATCATTAAGCATTCTGTAAATTAGTTTTTTATATTCTGTATCTGATAATTCCAAAATTGTATCTTCATTTGGGAAAGATTTTGATTCTTTTGTTTGGGGGGTTGGAGAAGCTGTCACGGTCTGCTTCTTTAAGTGGTTTGATATGGATTGTTGTCTCCGAGCCATCACTGGGAAACTAGTTTTTCCAGAAAATCCGCTGCGAGCAGTCCAAATCCCTGCGGGACGGTTCCCCGGCTCGGATGCTGCTCTTTCTGCTCCAAGATCAGTCACTGCCTCCCGGGGACTTCTCCTACCGGCTGCGTCCCACGCCGCCCGTGGAACCGGCTGGTCCCCCTCCCGGGGTTAGTTCAGGGGGGTGGAGCAGGTCTCTGTGCTTGTGCCGTACCTGACTGGTACGCCGGCTCCAGGCTCTGGAAACTATCGCTGCTTCCCCGTATTAGTTCGTTCTCCGTCTCTAAATCCGTGTTTGTTGTTCAGGGTTCGTAGATTGTTATGTATGTGATCGATTCACTTGTTTTTCCGTGTCTTTGTTGTAAGAAGGATCCGAGGTAACGTCTGCCTAGTCCGCCATCTTGGCTCCGCCCCTCTAACCATTTCTTTCACAACATCTTTTCACGCACGTGGAAAGAGTGGCAGTAGTGACAATGAATTTAAAAATAAGAGAATTGTATGTTATGAGTTTCTTAACATGCAAACCTGAGAACCAAATCTTGTATTTATAGGGACATACTGAATTTACTGTTTTCACTAACCGTCTTTGCTATGCTAAGATTTCTTCATAATAATTCTACAAGTTAGGGGGTAAATGTCTTATGGTTACAAATTAGTAAATGCCTTTGTGATTGTTTTAGCAAATCGTGAAAGTACAATAATACTGGTAAACACAGACCCTTTAGCTTTTTTCTTCTCATCTTCAAAATTGCTTCATTTTTTAATTCTCTCTTGTAGTTAATTTTCACACATACCTTGGTAAATATCTACTGTCTCTTACTTATTAACAATGCAACTCTTATTCATATGCCATCATTGAGTGACAGCATTTCATCTAGGTGAAGACTGTTTCCAGAGGGACTCTGACTTTTCTCTTTGTGGCTTCCCTGATCTCAGCATTTGCTAGAATATAAGATGCATAAGTGTATTAGTCACATTCTAAAATCTATAAGGATTTTTCATGGAGAAATATATTTTTTGGTATTTTTCATGTTTAAAGTGATTTTGAAGTGGTTTGTTAGAAGAAAACGTTTTTTTTTCCCTTATGTCTAGCAGCTGTCAACTGTGTTTTCTCTATCATTTTCTGGGTTGGTGGCAGGCCCAAATACCACTCTTCTACCCTCTTACTGTGTTCTTTCCTGATTTCTGTGACATTCAATCTGAAACTAATGTTAAGGCAATGCGTTCATTAAATTTGAGCTGTGGTTACGGTAGTAAGAACTTGAGTCTACAATTTTTGGTAATGATCTAAACCATAGCTGACAGACAGATATGGCCTAGGACTTGTTAATTTTTTATTAAGAAATTACACATAGTTTTGTTCATCTCTACCTCTAAGATTCTCTGCTCTCACCTCTTCTCATTTCAGACTTCTCTAGATTAAAAAAAAAAAGTAAATAAAAATCTGAACTCTCCAAGCATTGCATCTTTCTGCGAGCATTTCTTTTTATTTCTTTCATAATGAGAGACACTATACTGAATGGTTAAGACCTTGAGCTTTGGAGTCAGAGGGGCCTGGTTGAATCCAAGATCTGGCACCCAGGGCTCTTTGGTTTTGAACAAATTACTGAACCTCTCCAAGTCTCAATTTTCTTACCTGAGAAAGTGAGATTATTAGTACTAAGTGCAGAGGGTTGTTGTAGAACTTCAATAAGAAAATCCTTTAAAGTGCTTAACATAGTGGATGCCCTACCCTGCGGGCTCCATGTACGGAACTCTTATTTTACAAACTGTTATGAGACTCTCTGGTGTTGCAGTTTGGGAGAGGAGAACCTTGGCTCTTTGTGTTTCTCCAAGCCTCTTTTTTTCCCCTTTTTACCAAACCAAAAAAAAAAACCCCAAACCAGTTGCTGTTGATTCGATTCTGAAGTACAACAGTCCCACGTGTATTAGCGTAGAACTGTGCTCCATGGGGTCTTCAAGGCTGTGATCTTTCCGAAGCAAATTGTTGGGCCTTTCTTCTGAGGTGCCTCTGAGTGGATTTCAACTGAGAACTTCAGTTAGTCAAGTACTTAACCCTTTGCACTACCCAGGGGCTCCTTTTTCTCTTTTAGGGGCATTTTAAAAATCCCACCTCTTCTGTGTATTTTCTCATCAATCCTCAACTCAACATGCAAATATTGGGAAGATTGCAAGTGTTGACTTATTCTGCCAAATCTGAATTTGGCATCCACTTGTCTGGGTTTTCAAAGTAGTTACTTAGCATGCAGTCTAGAATTTTTTTTTTTTCTTCGACGGTGGATAAATCACACTACAGTCTTTACACTAGTCAGTATAGCATGCAGTATATGTAATTACTTTCTGATGATGACCGTGATGATGATGGATTCTGTATAAATAGTAAGGCATAATATTTTTAGGAAGAAGGCCAGTATTCAATTAAATTTAAATCTCACTCATTGAATGTACTCAGTAACCTTTAGTTAGTTTGACTTCATATGGACTCACCAGAGTATGGACCTGGGTGTGTGTGTTCATGCATACATAAAAAAAAAAAAAAGTTTTACATATGTACCTTTAAATTGAACGTTATTACAAAAGCTGCTTCTGAAAATTGCTGCATGGCAAAGGGATTAACATCTCTGGGAACCCATAATGACAGTAATTAGGAAAGGTGATTTAAATAAAAAAGTATTTTGGGATTTGTCAAAGGTGGTAAAGACCTTTGGAGACTCTTATCCCTGAGTCACAGCTGAATAGCCTTTTTGTATTTTTTTCCAATCCCTTTTGTGAAACTATACCTTAAACTTCATAAATAACTGGGCAATGAAATGTAATTCACTTACTGGTGTTAATTGTCATATAGAGAGGACCAGATGAGCAGAGCCAGCAGGATGCCTTTGTAATACAGAAATACTGCAATTTTTGTCCTCAGTGCTAGAATTTTGCTAATGAAGAGGCTGCACAAGTAAGAGTTACAACTAGGTCTGTAATGCTACCTCACAGATGAAACAAAGTGTTTGAAGACGCTTTTATATTTGGCACAGTTTGTTGTGAAGCACAATGCTGCAATTACGTGGTGGTTTGACTGAGACCTGGAAGAAGGTAACTTTTTCCCCAGACTGGATTCTGGTGTTATCATTCAGGCCATCCTCCTAACCAGGTTCCTTCCACCTTGTGATTAACGAGAATCTGAGGCTGACTTGGAAGAAGCTTTCTCCAAATTTGATTTTATTCTATTCATTATTTTTATATTCACATAGCCCTCAAAACTTCCCATCAGTGAAGAATTTCTGTCACACTGTATAAGCTATTAGATACTTTTAAAAAGTTCACCATGCAGTTTTTCTTAATATTTTACTTAAAATTTTCTTATTGTACCTTAATTTTATTTCTTCTTAGTTGGCTACCTGATTAATGACTATTTGAAGTCTGTCCTCCCTAAATTTGACAGCCATTATTCTGCCTCCTCAATAAATTTTTTTCCCACTGAGTAAGCATGCCTAGATTCTCTCCTTTAATCATAAAGCTTTTTTTGGGGAATGTATGCCTTTTATTAAGAGCCCTGGTGACGAAGCGGTTAAGCACTTGGTTGCTAACGAAAAGGTCAGTGGTCGGAACCCACTAGCCGCTTTGCAGGAGGAAGATGTGGCAGCCGGCTTCCGTAAAGATTATTGCCTTGGAAACCCCATGGGGCAGTTCTACTCCGTCCTATATGGTCGTATGAGTCTGAAACAACTCAACACAATGGGTTTTGGGTATACCTTTTATTGCTAATTAAAAAAAAATCGTAATCCTTCAGTGTCTCTCACTGTACTGTCTAAGCTGAAATTTAGCTTTGTTAATGGAGATCAGCGACTCAGTTCCTTACATTTACTTTGTTTAGTGATGCTCTTAATTTTCACCGTGTTTTTTATAGCATGTAACCATTTTTTTTTCACGGATTTTATAAAATGTTTCTTTTTCTCTGTTATTAATTAATGGTGTACCCTGGAGAAATTGAGGCTCCAGAAAAGAGGTTGTATTGTGTAAGAAGTCAGCAGCTAAATGGAGTTTTGGCACATGTATTTCTGGAGAACAGTCTTTTTGTGCTACTAATAAAATCACTCTAAGTTATTGCTGCTATCGGTTGTTTCACAAATAGTTTTTGAACACCTGTATCTAGAGAATTTTCCTAGGACCCATGAGGGATATTATGATAATTCAGACAGGAATGTTATCCTTAAGACTCTTGCAGTATACTAGGGGAAATAACATTTGCACACAAATAACCAGAAGATATAAAAGGACAAGTGTCATAAACAAGAGAGAGAGTAAATGCTATGAGAATCACGTGGAGGATAATGAAAAAACTTTATGGAGGAGGAAGCGTCTGGTATGTTCTTCTAAGGAGGATCAGGATTGGTTGTTCCTTGGAAGACAAAGGCATTGACATACAGGAGGAGAAAGCTGCAGGGGCAAAGGCAATGAAGGCAGGAAGCACAGGGTGGTGGTGGTGGGAACAGGGAATGGGAAGTTCAGCTCTGCTTAAGCTTCCAATGCATAAACGAGAGTGCTTTGGGCTGGCTATTATTCTGTCATTTTATAAACACTGCAACTTTGATCAGGGGAGGAACGTGAATAGATCAAGGGAGATGAATGATTAAGGGAGATTGTTATGGCATTGTTTGGATGCTCATGTATGAAGGGTCATGTATGAAATAAGGTTCTGTATGGAAGAAAACTGGATCATGTGTCAGTTATTTGGCCCTTAACACTCATTCCCACCATCTGTCAGTTTGTCGTACCGGGTGGCTTGCGTGTTGCTGTGATGCTGGAAGCTATGTCACTGGTATTTCAAATACCAGTAGAGCCACTTATGGTGGACAAGATTCAGTGGAACTTCCAGACTAAGACAGACTAGGAAGAAAGGCCTGGCGATCTACTTCAGATATTAACCAGTTAAAGTCTTATGGCTCACAACAGAACGTTGTCCAACTCCCTTGCTTTGGATGCGTTATCAGGAGGGATCAATTGCTAGAGGAGGATGGTGTGTTTGGTGAAGGAGAGGGCCAGCAAGCGTGAGGAAGACCCTCAGTGAGATGGATCAGCACAGTGGCGCAGTGATAAGCTGGAACGTGTGCACGATCATGAGGATGGTGCCGGACCAGGCAGTGTTTCGTTATGGTGCATGTAGGGTCACCATGAGCTGGAGTGGACATCACAAAGAACAACAAACACTCATTCTAGGCATTGTTGGTCCAAGGAATTGACAGAATAGTAGCAACTCTCCAATATTTTGTGATTTTAGGGCAAGAAAGTTTGTTTTACAAACAAACCCAGAACAAAATTCTCCATCCACTGATACCTGTTATTTTCGTGTACATGTTCCTTAGTGGCAGGTGATCAATTCCTTGATTCGTTTTCTCCTGTTAAAATGCAAAAGTCTCTGAGCATCGTCTGAGAGCCTTGGGCAGGGAATGGATATCTCCAAGGGGAAGAACATTTCTGGAAGATTATTTAGGGCAACACTGATTTTTCTTTTGGACTTACTACACAATTTTACCTAACCCTATTTTAATATATTCTCAGAAGTATATCAGTTATAAATAAATAAGTATACCTCTGTACGTGTATATAAAATATATAAATATACTGAGTTCATTGCTAGTTTTTATATCATTTTCATTTCATAAAAATGAAATAAAATTATCAGTGCTTCATGCCTAAAAGGTGTTTTCTAGCACATGAAATCAGAAATCAGACTCGTAGCGGATAGTTGGATTAGGGATTCTTCTCTGGAGGAAGGTTGGCTGTGATTTCTTAAGGAATACCTTGATATGAGTTAATGAGCTATTCATATGTATAAAAGAACAATTAAGTTCACTCTCAGCCTTCTGCTACATTATTTTAATCTTATATAAATAGCTCTTAATAAAGTCATTTTCTTCTAAATTGATCTTATTTCATGTAACACTAGCTTATTACTTGAGTTAGCATATGGTTACCATAAGCTGCTATTCATGTCCGCTCCCTTTAGTGTATTTCATTCTCTTCTCTGTGGCCTCTTTTTCTCGTTTTCTCTTCTTTCTTTCCTCCCTGTAGAACTCAGTGCCTTCATGGATCTTCCTTACTGTGCTGCCTTACTTGGGCCTGCTCCGTCTGCTCAGTGCCCTAACAAATCTAGACCTCTCTCCCCATCCTCTTCATCGTTACCTTTGTTCCTAATATTACTAATATTACTTACAACCAGAATGCTCCTTAGAAGCAAGGATGGCAAGACTATGTCTCACATACTCACATGTTGTCAGGAGGGATCAGTCCCTGGAGAAGGATATCATGCTTGGTAAGGTAGAGGGTCATAGAAAAAGAGGAAGACCCTCAATGAGATGGACTGACACAGTGACTGCAACAATGGGCTCAAGCATAGCAACAATTGTGAGGATGGTGCAGGACCGGGCAGTATTTCGTTCTGTTGTACATAAGGTCGCTATGATTTGGAACTGACTTGATGGCACCTCACAGCAACAACATTATTTATTTGTGCTTTATTTCTTTTTGTGGTGTCTGGAGGTTTGTGTATTTTGTTAATATTTACAAGGAACTGCTTTTTGGAAATATCCACTGTTCATTTCTGAAGTTTTCTTTTTCATTCATTTCTACTCTTATCTTTATTATTTCTTCATTCTACTTTCTTTGAATTTAGTATTTTTTTGTTTTGCATCTTTTAGAGTTGAGTGCTTAACTACTTAAAATATTTATTTTGTTTTAATAAATACATTTAAGGCAAAAATTTACTTCTCAACGCATCCTTCCTTACATTCCACAAGGTTTGATTTGCTGTGCTTTCTTTTACTCCCAGTTTTAAGCATTTCATGATTTCTATTTTAATCTACTCTTTATGTTTGATATCCACTGTTTTCTGTGATATCACATGGTTGACATCTGTTACAGATTGAATTGTGTCCCCCCAAAATGTGTGTCAACTTGGCTAGGGCATGATTCCCAGGATTGTGTGGTTGTCCTCCATGTTGTGATCTGACGTAATTATCCCATGTGTTGTAAATCCTAACCTCTGTCATGTTAGTCCCCCACGTCTGTCAGTTTGTTGTACTGTGGGGGCTTGCGTGTTGCTGGAAGCTATGCCACCAGCATTCAAATACCGGCAGGGTCACCCTGGCGGACAGGTTGCAGCTGAGCTTCCAGACTAAGACATGATGTTAATGAGGCGGAATTAGAGGATGTTGTGTTAATTAGGCCGAACACAATCTAGAGGATTAGGTTATGTCTTGAGTCAATCTCTTTTGAGATATAAGAGAGAGAAGCAAGCAGAGAGGGAAAGGACCTCCTTACCAGGCAGAAAGAAGAGCCAGGAGTAGACTGTATCCTTCGGACCCAGGGTGCCTGCACTGAGAAGCTCCTAGACCAGGGGAAGATTGATGACAAGGACCTTTTCCCAGAGCTGACAGAGAGGGAAAGCCTTCTCCTGGAGTGGGTGCCTGAATATGGACTTCTAGCACCCTAAACTCGGAGAGAATAAATTTCTGTTTGTTAAAGCCATCCACTTGTGGTATTTCTGTTATAACAGCACTAGATAACTAAGACAACATCTTTTGAAACATCTCATGTGACTTATTACTGGGCACTTTTTGAAAATGGCCTACATGTGTTTGAAAAGAATATGTTTTCTCTATTTGTTAGGTGCAGGATTCTAAAAATATCTATTAAAAACAAAAAACAAACCCGTGCTGTCGAGTTGATTTCGACTCACAGCTGGCCCCATAGGGTTTCCAAGGAACGACCAGTGGATTTGAATTGCTGACCTTCTGGTTAGCAGCCGAGCTCTTAACCGCTATGCTACCACCCAGTGGTGCAGCTCTACTCTGTAACACATGGATTAGCATGATTTAGAACTGACTCAACAGCAACTTGACAGCAATAAAAATTGCTACAAAAGTTTTCTTGTTATTATTTGCTAGTGTATATTTTTTCACGAATTTTCAGTACTTTTATGTTTTTTGCTTTTATGAATGTCTTTTATAACCAGTATTTTAGCTATATTTTATCTTTATTATCTGATAAACTCTATTAATATGCAAGTGTAATCTGTTTATATTTATTGTACTTATTCATAATTTATATTTATTTTTTATTTGAGTTTTTGCTTATCTTTTTCTTTGCTTTTACCTTAATAAAGTTTTCAATAATTTCTATTTGATTTCTATGTTAGTATAGATGTGTATTGTATATTATACATTTTATTAGAAGTTATTTTTAACATTTTAGTGGGAATATTTACCTTTAAATTTTTCTTTAAAAATTATTATCTTCTTGAGCAAGACAAAGACCTCGTAGCGTTAATCCATTGAAAACTGCTCCTTTCTGTGCCTTTTCTTCCCTCTTCCTGGTTATCGAATTTAAAATTTTAATAGCTCATGAAAAGACCATATAGAGATTGCTCTTTTACCTTTCTTTTCTTTTTACTTTAGGTAATAGCTATTTAAATTTCCAACATACTTTATACATTTCTGTGCTTTTTTTCTTGCATTCATTCATTCCTTTTGGGCTGAATGAAGTATATCCTTTAACAGCTCTTTTCAGTGGAGATCTATGTATGTGTGTAGTGGGGTAAGATTTCTTAGACTTAGTATTTCTAAAAGTCTTTATTTTGCTCTCACTTTTGAATTATAGTTTAGATTGATTTATACTTTTTGATTTATAATTATTTTCCCTCAGATATTTGAAAATATTGTTTGCTTTCTGTCAATTATCATTGCTGATGAAAATTCTTTTGTCAGTTTAATGTGTCATTTGTTTCTAGATAGCTGATCTCTCTGTGTGAGCATTTAAGTGTTTTATTCATTGTTCATCAAATATTTATTTAATTGCTAGTGTTCTAGGCACTGGGAATACCTCAATGAACAAAGCAGTAAAAAAAAAAAAAAATACCTGCCCTTGTAGATCTTATCATCTAGTTAGATCTTATGTTACAGTGAAGATAAAGCCAACTGTTGTAATGGATTACAGTCGTAATTATCAGTGGCTTAATGTCTTGCAATTTTATTTTTTGTTGAAGAAATGATCTCATGGATTTTCCTGCTTAGGCAACTCTCCTCCAATCAGTTATTAAGAGATACGGGTTTCTTCTACTTTGTATTCTACTATCTTCAACATTTGATTCCTGTGTTCCCCTGGAGTCATCTCCATTTCAGCAGCCAGAAAAGGAATAATGCATAAAGGATCATATGGAGGTTTTTTTTTTTTTTTTTTAAATTGTATTTTAGGAGAAAATTTACAGCATAAATTAGTTTCTCATTCAAAAATTTATAGACAAATTGTTTTGTGAAACTGGTATTAATTCCTGCGAAGTGTCAGTGGTGTCCCCCTTTCTACCCTGGGTTCTCTGTGTCCGTTCATTCATTTTTCTTGTCCTTTCCTGCCTTCTTGTTTTTGCTTTTGGGCGGGTGTTGCCCATTTGGTCTCCTATACTTGATTGAACGAAGAAGCACATTCCTCACCTGTGTCATTGATTGTTTTTTAGGCTTATCTAGTCTTTGGCTGAAAGGTGGACTTTAGGAGTGACTCCAATTCTGAATTAACAGAGTGTCCAGGGGCCATAGTCTCCGGGCTCCTCCAGTCACCATCAGACCAGTAAGTCTGGTCCTTTTCGTGAATTTGAATTTTGTTCTACATTTTTCTCCCACTCTTTCTGGAGCTCTCTATTGTGATCCTTGTCAGAGAGGTCAGGGTGGTATATAGGCACCGTCTAGTTGTGCTGGTCTGTCTGGTGGAGGCTGTGTTTCATGTGGTATGTTATTCCTTTGGAGTAATACCCTATGTCCTAATAATTCTTGTGTCTTTGGTTTTCTTCATCGTCTTTTGCTATGAATGTGATGGGACCAGTAGAAGTATATCTTAGATTGCGGTTTGCAAGCTTTTAAGACCCCTGAGGCCACTCGTCAAAGTAAATTAGAACATTTTCTTTATGAACTACATTACGCTAATTGACCTAGGTGTCCCCTGGAACCATGGTACGCAACCTCTAGCCCAGTAACTCGGGCCCTCAAGGTGTTTATATGTGTCTTGAAGCTTCTATGACTTTGCCTTGGTCAAGCTGTGCTGACTTTCCCTATGTTGTGTGTTGCCTTTCCTATTACCAAACTTAACACTTGTCTGCTATCCAGTTAATGATTTCCTTGTAACCATCAAAGATTATTTTTTTCTGCATGTAAACCTTTTCTTGGGTTTTTATGATGGTGGTCTCATACAATATTTGTCCTTTTGTAATTGACTTATTTCACTCAGCATAATGTCTTCTAGATGCATCCATGTCGTGAGATGTTTTTTGTATTCAGCATTGTTCTTTATCATTGCATAGTATTCCATTGTGTGTATGTACTGTAGTCTGTTTATCCATTCATCTATTGATGGGCACTTAGGTTGTTTCCATCTTTTGGCTATTGTGAATAATGCTGCAGAGAACATGGGTGTGCATATATCTATTCATGGGACAGCTCTTATTTCTCTAGAATATATTCCTAGGAGTGGGATTCCTGGATCATATGGTATGTCTATTTCTAGCTTTTTAAGGAGGTGCCATATTGTTTTCCATTCCCACCAGTAGTGAATAAGAGTTCCAATCTCCCTGCAACCTCTCCAACACTTGTTGGGGGTGAGATGGTATCTCCTTGTAGCTTTGATTTGCATATCTAAAAAAAAAAAATTTTTTTTTTTTTTTTTTAACGGCTAGTGATTTCGAGTATTTCTTCATGCATCTGAGTGTCTTCTGTGAAGGATGTAAATAATAAAGTTTCCGTTCATATCCTCTGCCCATTTTTTAATTGGATAATTTGTATTTTTGTTATTGAGACGTTGAAGTATTGTATAGATTTTAGAGATTACACCCTTGTCAGATGTGTTGTAGCCAAAATTTTTTTCCCAAACCATATGTTCTCCTTTTACCCTTTTGGTGAAGTGTGTTTTGATGAGCACGTGTTTAATTTTTAGGAGCTTCCAGTTACCTAGTTTATCTTCTGGTGTTTGTTCATAGTTATGGTTTTTATTCTCCTTATGCCATGTGTTAGGGCACATGGGAGGTTTTTATGGACCAGGCCTAGAAGGGGGACACATCACTTCACACACATGCTCATGATGAGAACTCAATCATTTATCCATACTTAAGTGCAAGGGGGGCTGTGAGAAATAGTCTAGGTGTGGCCCAGGTGGAAGAAAAAACACATTTGGTGGTCAGCTAGAAGTCTCTACCATGGAGAGATGCTAATGTTTTTATGGGACAACATGGTTGCTGTATTGAGAATAGACCGCAGGACAGGGGTGGGAGTGGAACCATACAGGCAAGTTAGGAGACTACTCTAACAATCCAGATGAGAGAGAATGGTGATTTGGACTAGAAGGATAACTGTGATGGTAGTGTCAAATGATTGAATTCTGTATATATTTTGAACGAAGTGCTAACAGGATTTGCCAAAGAAGAGGATATAGAAATGAGAAAAAGAGAGGAGACAAGGATGATTGGTTGGCTTTAGAAACTGGAAGAATGGAGATATTGTTTACCTAGTTGGGGAAAATTATGAGAGCAACTTTAGAAACCCAATTTTTGACATGTAAAAGAAAAAAAAATTATTTTTTATTTTTTAAAAGTTGATATGCCTTTGAGACACCCAAATGGAAGCGTGAAATAGTTAAAGGGAGAGGCCCAAGCTGAAAAAACAAAAATGTTTGTGCGTCAGCAGCATAGAAATGGTATTTAAAAGAAGGCTGGATGGAATTACAAAGTAAATGTATGTGGTTGAAAAGAAAAGATACTCAAGGTCTAAGTCTTAGACCATTTTGTTTTATTTATTTATTTATTGTGCTTTAGGTGAAGGTTTGGAAACCCTGGTGGTGTAGTGGTTAGGTGCTACGGCTGCTGACCAAGAGGTCGGCAGTTCAAATCTGCCAGGCACTCCTTGGAAACTCTATGGGGCAGTTCTACGCTGTCCTATAGGGTCGCTATGAGTCAGAATCGACTCGACGGCAGTGGGTTTGGTTTTGTTTTTTTAGGTGAGGGTTTACAGAACAGACTAGTTTCTCATTAAACAGTTAGTACACATATTGTTTTATGACATTGGTTAACAACCCCAAGACATGTCAGCACTTTCCCTTCTCAACCATGGGTTCCCAATTACCAGCTTTCCTGTCCCCTCTTGCCTTCTAGTCCTTGCCCCTGGGTTGGTGTACCCCTTTAGTCTCGTTTTTTTTTTTTTTTTTAATGGGCCTGTCCAATCTTTGGCCGAAGGGTGAACCTCAAACTGACTTCATTACTGACCTGAAAGGGTGTCTGGGGTCCATACTCTCAGGGTTGCTCCAGTTTCTGTCAGACTAGCAAGCCTGGTCTATCTTTTTGAGTTAGAATTTTGTTTTACATTTTTCTCTAGCTCTGTCCAGGTCCCTGTATTGTGGTCTCTGTCAGAGCAGTCAGTGGTGGTAGCCAGGCACCATCTAGTTGTACTGGACTCGGCCTGGTGGAGGCCGTGGTGGATGTGATCCATTAGTCCTTCAGACTAGTCTTTCCCTTGTATATTTAATTTTCTTCACTCTTCCTGGCTCCTGAAGGGGTGAGACCAGTGGAGTATCCTAGATGGCTGCTCACAGGCTTTTAAGACCCCAGATGCTACTCACCTAAGTAGAATGTAGAACATTTTCTCTATAAACTATGTTATGCCAGTTGAGCTAGATGTTCCCTGAGACCGTGGTCTCCATAGCCATCAGCTCAGCAATTTGGTCCCTTAGGAAGTTTGGATGTGTCTATGGAGCTTCCATGACCTTGCCTTGCACAAGTTGTCCTGGCTTCCCTAGTGTTGTGTACTATCTTACCCTTCACCAAAGTTAGCACTTATCTATTGTCTATTTAGTGTTTTTCCATCCCCACTCCTCCTCTCCCTCGTAACCATCAAAGATTGTTTCTTTTTGTGCGTAAAGCTGTTCATGAGTTTTTACAGTAGTGGTCTCATACAGTATCTGCCTTTTTGTGATTGATTTATTTCACTCAGCATAATGCCCTCCAGATTCATCCATGTTATGAGATGTTTCACAGAATCATCGTTGTTCCTTATCGTTGTGTAATACTCCATTGTGTATATGTACCACAGTTTATCCATTCATCTGTTGATGGGGATCTAGGTTGTTACCATCTTTTTGTTATTGTGAACAGTGCTGCGGTGAACATGGGTGTGCATATGTCTATTTGTGTGATGGCTCTTATTTCTCTAGGATGTATTCCTAGGAGTGGGATTGCTGGATCATATGATATTTCTGTTTCTATCTTTTAAGGAAGCTCCATATTGTTTTCCAAAATGGTTGTATCATTTTCCGTTCCTACCAGCAGTGCAAAAGGAGTTCCCATCTCCCCGCAGCCTCTTGAACATTTGTTATTTTCTGTTTTTTTGATTCATGCCAGTAATGCTGGGTGAGATGGTATTTCATTGTGGCTTTGATTGTATTTCTCTAATGGCTAGTGATCGAGAGCATTTCCTCATGTGTCTGTTGGCCGCTTGAATGGCTTCTATGGTGAAGTGTCTGTTCATTTCCTTTGCCCATTTTTTAATTGGATTATTTGTGTTTTTGTTGTAGAGGTGTTGGATTTTCTTGTAGATTTTGGAGATTAGACCTTTGTCTGATTTGTAATAGCCAGAGATTTTTCCCAGTCTGTAGGTTCTCTTTTACTCTTTTGGTGAAGTCTTTTGATGCACATAAGTGTTTAATTTTTGGAAGATCCCAGATATCTAGCTTATCTTCTGGAGTTTGTGTGTTGTTGGTTGTTGTTAGTATCCTGTTAATGCCATGTATTAGGGCCTTTAGTGTCAGTCCTATTTTTTCTTCTGTGAACTTTATAGTTTTGAGCTTTATATTTAGGTTCTTGATCCATTTTGAATTAGTTTTTGTATATGGTGTGAGGTATGGGTCCTGTTTCATTTTTTTGCACATGGACATGCAGCTTTGCCAGGAGCATTTGTTAAAAATATTGTCTTTTCTCTATTTGGTGGACTTTGGGCCCTTGTCAAAGATCAGGTGACCATAGGTGGATGGATTTACATCTGGGTTCTCAATTCTGTTCCACTGGTCAATGTATCCATTGTTGTACCAGAACCAGACTGTTTTCGCTACCATAGCTGTATAGTAGGTTCTGAGGTCACGTAGTGTGAGTCCTCCTACTTTATTCTTCTTCGTGAATAGTGCTTCACTTATCCAGGGCTTCTTCTCTTTCCATATACAGTTAATGATAATTTTTTCCATCTCTTTAAAGAATGTTGTTTGTATTTGGATTGGTATTCCATTGTATTTGTAAATTGCTTTGGAAAGGATTGTCATTTTCACAATGCTGAGTCTACCTATCCTTGAGCATGGTATGTTTTTCCATTTATGTAGATCACTTTTGGTTTCTTTCAGTAGTGTTTTGTAGTTTTCTTTGTATAGGTCCTTCACATTCCTGGTTAGGTTTATTCTTAGGTATTTTATTTTTTTAGGGGTTAGTATAAATGGTGTTGTTTTCATGAAATTCACCTCTGTGTTTTGATGTGAGTGAGATGAGGAGGAATAAGCCAAAGAGATGGAGAAGGAAGTCAGAGAAGGTAAGAAAAATCCAGGGCAATGGGGGTTTCTGGGAGCCACATGAAGAAAATATTTCAAGGAGGAAGCAATGACAAAATATGTAAAATGCTATTAAAATGTCAAATAAGATGAGGGCTAAGATGGGGCAATTGAATTTAACAGCATGGTGGTCATTGGTGACCTTGATAAAAGCTATGGCAGGTTGTCTTCCTGATGAAGGTAACTCTGAGGTGGAGATGAGCAAGAGGTTTGTTAGGGAGGCCTTTTGGGACCATCACTGTAGAAAGGAAGAGAAGGAAGCAAAGACTGTCAGAAGGAGAAGTTGGGTCGTCGTGCAGTCTAGTGAAGCCCTCAGTAGACCTCATGGAGAGCTCTCATGTTGAGATGACCCTTCATAGTTGTCCTGAGCTGGGGCAAGGTATCAGATCCTGTGGAGTACCAGGGTGTCACACACTGATGAATGCTTGACTACCAGCTAAAAGTTTGGTGGTTCAAACCTGCTCAGAAGCACCTTGGGAAAAAAGACTGGCGATCTGCTGCTGAAAGGTCACAGCCTTGAAAACCCTACAGCGTGCAGTTCTACTCTGCACATATGTAGCTGCCATGAGTCGGGGCAGACTCACCAGCAATGAGCAAAAACAACATTAGAGCTTGTATAACCCCTTTGTTGATTAGTTACTGAAAGTAAGCTGCTCCAGGAAGAGGGCATGATTTAGGCAAGGTGATTCTTCAGCCAAGGCAATTCCAAGGGGGCTTGTAGCTGAGGGCTATATTCTGGTAGTATTCACAGCAGCGGGGAGTGTAAGTCCATCAGGGGGTCTGAGTAGTTCATTGTAGCGTCCACTGCCAGTTGCTTAGCTGGAGTATCGAGGGCAGAAGCGTAGGATAGTGGGTCAGTAAAGGTTGGGAAGACAGAAATTGGTGACAATGAGCATAGACAACTCTTTTTCCTTCATTTTTGATCTTCACTGGGAAGTGTTTGGATGCGGATTTATTTTTATTCTTCTTGCTTGGCGTCCAGAATGTACTTTCAATCTCGAGATCCTTGTCATTTTTCAATACTGACACTTCAAATATTGCTTTTCCTTCATTTCCTTTTTTTTTGGAACTTCTTTTACACACATGCTGTAATCTTTCAGTCTATCCTTTATAACTTTTAAGTGTTTTTCCATCTTTTTATTTCTGTCTATCCCTTTGGCTGGATTCTGGCAAATTCCTCAGTATTAACTTCTAATCCACTGATTCTCTTATACTGTATCCAATCTAGATTTTATTCTGTATATTGTCTGTAAAATTTTTCAAAAAATATATTTTTATTTCATGAGATTCTGATTGGGTCTTTATCATATTCGTTTTTCATTTCAGGATGCTTTGTTTCATGTTTTTATATTATTTTTTAGGAATTTTATTTCTTCCTTATCTCTTTGTGGAGACACTCTTAACCTACTTATTTTAAATTCTTTTTTCATATTCTTTTGTTGTTTTTAATTTCCTATGGAGTGAACTACTATTCCAGTTGCTGATTTTATTGGCTGTTTTTCCTTGTGTTAGTTTTGGACATGTGTTTTATAATTTCAAAATTATTTTATAATAACATTAGGCCATATTAAAAATAGGAAGTTTTAGTATTTTTATATTTTATTTACCTCCCTACTCACTGCTTTCTGACTCAGCATTGTAGTTGCCACCAGGTTCGCCTGTCCAGAATCAGGTCTTAGACTATTTGCTTCGGATTCCTGCTCCTGTCAAATTGACGTTTTAAATCCTGTCTCTGAGCCAGTGGCTGATGTGGCTAGGTTCTTGCGGTGAGACCTGTCTGCATCCTCTGCCTTCTGGAATATGGAGCTGATGATAAACTAATAGGAGCAACAGTTGGAAGTTGTATTTTCTGTCTCCTCACAACTATTGGCTTCTACCAGGTCCTGGGCCTGATCCTCTACCTCACGTGGGAATTATGTGAGATTTCCATTATTCCAGTGGAGTTGAACTCCAGGTTGCCTCTGCCTGCTTCTGGGAGTTGGAGCTCAGCAGTCCATAGCTTCAGTCCCGTCACCACTTTGCATTTATTTTCTATTTCTGGTGCTTATTTATGGCTGTCTCATTCCTTAGGGAAAAGCTTTCAGCCGGGTATTGGTGAAGAGAAGTTAGGAGATTTGGTATTTATTGTTCAGTGTTTTGTTCCTGTTAGGGATTTCTTTTTTTCTAGAAATATATATATGATAGATATTGGTACTGTATGCATCAATGATGTGGTTATTGTGACACTTTCAGCTCTTTTGGGAACTCTTCACTTTTCCAGAGTCATCCCATGTAATGGACAGAATGTTATACCTAATTTATCCCTTACCCTTGTGTTACTTTCCTAGGCTGCTATAACAAAGTACCACAAAGTGGGTGGCTTATTAGAACAGAAACGTATTGTCTTCTAGCTCAGGAGGTTACAAGTCAGAATTCAGAGTGTTGGCAGGACTATGTTCTCTATGAAGTCTCTTGGAGAAGATCCTTTCTTGTCCCTGTCAGCTTCTGGTAGCCCCAGGTGATCTTTGGTGTTCCTTAGCTCATGCATACACTTTGACATAGCCATTGTCTTAGTTTTAGTGCTGCTATAACAGAACTACTACACCAACCCCCCCCCCCCAAAACCAAACCTGTTGCTGTAGAGTCAATTCCAACTCATAGCAACCCTATAGTACAGTGCAGAACTGCCCCACAGAGTTTCCAAGGAGCAGCTGGTGGATTCGAAATGCAGACCTTTTGGTTAGCAGCCATAGCGTCCCATAGCTCTTAACCACTGTGCCACCAGGGCTCCAAAAATATTACAAGGGTGGCTTTAATGAACAGAAATTTATTTTCTCACAGTTTTTAAAAAAAAAAAAAACTGCCATTGAGTCATGTCCAACTCATAGCGACCCTTTAGGACAGAGTAGAACTGCCCTATAGAGTTTCCAAGGAGCCTCTGGCAGATTTGAACTGCCAACCTCTTGGTTAGCAGCCGTAGCACTTAACCACTATGCCACCAGGGTTTCGAACCTGGATTCAGGGCACCAGCTTTATTGGAAGGCTTTTTCTCTCTGCTGGCTTGGGGGGAAGGTCCATGCCCTAAACTTCTGTTCTTCAGTTCCTTCGTGATCACCATGTGGCATCAGTCTTCCCATTTGTCCTTTCTTGCTTCTGTGCCTGATCTGCTCCTTTTATATCTCAAAAGTGATTGGATTAAGACACACTCTGCATTGATATGGCTCCATTACCATAACAAAGAAACCCCTATTCCCAAATGAGATTACATCCATCAGTACAGGAGTTAGGATATTTTTGGGGAACACAGGTTAATCCATAACAGCCATCATTCACCTGTGTTTCTGTCTCTTCCCTTTTATAAAGATAATACTCAAATGGGATTAGAGCCCATCCGACTTCAGTATGTACTCGTGTTAACTTGCCTAATTTCTTCAAAAATCCTGTTTCCAAATAAGGTCAGGTTCATAGATACCCAGAGGTGAGGACCTCAACATATCTTTCGGGGGGGCACAATTCAATTCGTAACAACTCATTCCTCTTATTTTTTTTTATCCCTTATAGAATCCACATGTATGTATAGACTCAGGAATAGAATTTACTACTAAGGCATGATGGGAATTCCAGGGCCTTGTTTGCTATGTTGACTAATAACTCCTTGAAGTAGTCTCCTTCCTTCTTTGTGTTCTCTGTGCTTTCTATTCTCGTCCCACCCTCTCCAAGCCTGCTGTTTTCCTAGTTTCTCAGAGAGCTTATTCTTCTGCTGGCTTTGCATATCACTTCTCTTTTATATGACTCTCAATCTGCCTCTCCAGTATGGAATGAAATCCAAGAGGAAGTGAAAGATATGGGAGTGAGTGCTTATTGTGTCCTGGGCCCAGGCACTGTGTTAAATGTTTTCTTATATTCTTTGATTTTTGTGTTGCTGCAGCACTATGAGCTATAAGTATTATTATTATTCATATTTTACAGATAGAAGAGCTCAGACTTAGAGAGTTAAGAAAGCAGTTGCCCCCATTTGCCTGGAACTGAGGGGGTTTTTTGGACTCAAGACCTTCAGTTTTAAAACCAGCAAAGTGCCGGGCAAACGGGGACAAGTTGGTCATGCTAGGTGTAAGGTCAATGACCAACCAGTTGTTGTTGAGTCAGTTCTGAGTCATGGAGACCCCATGTGCGTCAGAGTAGGACTGTATTCTCTAGGGTTTTCAGTGGCTGATTTTTCACAAACAGATGGCCAGGCCTTTCTTCCAAGGTGCCTCTGGGTGGATTTGAACCTCCAACCTTTCCGTTAGCAGCCAAGTGCGTTAACTGTTAGTAGCACTCAGGGATTCTTGTCAGTGACTAAGAAGTGGCTAAGCCTGGTCTTGAACCCAGGCCTACTTTAGCCTAAAGCCTTTGTTCTTCACCATGATGTTATATTGTTCCCGGAGAGTAAAGTATAAGAAGGGAAGTAGGTAGGAGGCAAAGACATGAGAGAATCCACTGGTGGGGAAATACTGTTTCCTGGGAGATATCTCACTAGGGCGATAGTGCCTGATCAGGAGGGGTCAGGAGACCTGAATCCTGGTTTCAGCTCATTCATAGACACAGTGCGAAGTTGGACCAATCCCTTTACATCCCTAGGCTGCTGTTTCCTCATCTGTGAAACGAGGGGCTGACGAGAAGACAACTCCTGGGAGACTTTCCAGTCTTACAGTTACAGGATTTACATCTGTCCCTTAAATATAAACTCTCCAAATCATTTCAGAGCCCATAAATGCTAGCTAGTTTTTACAAAGTTATAGAGAAAAAAGCTGAAAATAGCAGCCAGGATTCATAGTTTTCATGATTTGCTCAAATTTTTGGATCTAGCTCTTTAACTTCAGAGTTAGTGTTTCTGAGCTCAGCAAAATTCCATTGAAACAGTTCAGTAATTTTGGCCTTTAATTTATTTTAATTTGCTGTAATTAAGTTTATGGTGTTTTCATTGTTGTCTTTAACTGTTTACATAGTGTCCCAAACATCTCAGCAGGAACTGCTTTATAAATCAAGTTTTTCACTCTTTATTGTTATTTATAAAATGTTAATAGCTTCTATTTAAGGCATGTGTGATTAATAGCTGAATGTACTTTTATAACAGCACTGTTTTAATCTGTGAAAAAGCATAAGAAAAACAAAGTCACAACATGCCACAATCATCATTGAAGGCATAACTGCATGGATTGATAGGAGAATTTTCATATTTTGAAACCGTTTCCGGTATAACAGACTACATAGAAAATAGACACCATTACCATTTCTGTGCCCGGACATATATGTTCTATCTGATATGTCTCCTGTTCAGAATTTCCTAAAAATAAAATTTATGATAAGATAGATCTTCTAATATTTAGCATTTTGTTCAAGGAAAGCTTCACCGTCCCTATTATTCCCACCCCTGTCATTTACTGTCAGTGTCTAAGGATTTAATTCAAAGATTGAATGGGAATTTGAGATGAGAAAAATAAGGAATAACATGTCTTCTTTTGAAATAAGTTGTGTGTGTGTGTGTTTACAACTCATTTGGGGCTAAAGTAATTGGTGTCTTTTTTCATTTGGATAATTATGACCTTCCCATCAAGATGACAGGGAGCCCATGTGTGGTACAAATTGGTAAACACACTTGACTGCTAACTGAGAGGTTGGAGGTTTGAGTCAACCCAGTAGTGCCTCAGAAAAAAGAGCTGACGATCTATATCTGAAAAATCAGCCATTGAAAACCCCATGGAGCACAGTTTGACTCTGACACACATGTGGTTGCCGTGAGTCTGAATTGACAAGATAAAATTTTTTTTAAATCCAGGTAGCTAGGTGAATAAAATTATACAATCATGCACTGCATAACATCTGTTTGGGCAACGTCTGACCACATATACATCTGTGGTCCCATAAGATTATACTGGAGTTCAGAAATCCCCATCAAAGAACCAGATGGACTGGACATAACCAAACATAGCAAACTCAACAGCTGCCCACACACAACACCTGTATCTCATGTCTCGTGTATACAGAGCAGTTGCGCTACCAGGCACATAATGGTTCATACATATATAACCTGTGACACATCTATCGTGATAGTCATAATTAATGCCTAAGTTACTGGCTTACGTATGCCCTGTACTGTACTGCACTTTCTATCATTATTTAATGTGATCTTTCCCTACTTAAAAATAAGAAGTTTACCATATAAGAGTGTATGCTTTGACTCGTAGGCAGCAGCATCCAATCTCATGTATCACGCATTTCTTGAGTGTTGTAGCGTTATCTCTCTGTTTAATTTTCTTTCAAAAATATTACTGTGAAGTGCATCATGGCTCCCCAATGCAGTAAAACCAGTACTAGTGATGGCCCCAGCAAGAGGCAAAGAGGTATCAATTTGGAAGTGAAACAAAAGGTTATTAAACAACCCTAAGGTGGAAAATCCCTGAATGCTACTGCTCCCGATTTAGACATGTTTGTGCGCAACGTCAAATCACATAATGTCCTGTTCACAGAATGTGTCGTAGATGTTAAGCGACGCATGACTGTACAAGCAAAGCTTGTTAGCCATAATGCAAAATTTCATGGCGGCTACACAGAAAATTCAGCAGCAGAGGGATGTCTAGTTAAACATTAAGAATTCTGGGAAAACTAAGCAAATTATAATACTTTAGGACTTCTGTGCAGGAATGCCAATCAGTGGCTTTTTATGGGGTACTTATTTGACTAGCCATGTTCTCAGGCCTAAGGAAAACATGAAAGAAATCTAGAAAGCTAGTTCTTGCCTTGGTGGAGCTTGCAATCTAGTACAGATATTGGTAGCTTTTAACAAAGCTCTATGCTTTGCATTTTTTTGAGAGAGGCCATAATGACTGGGGTAGTATTTTCAGGGATTTAATGGGTTTTTTAGTTAATGGCTTACTTTGTGTCATAGATTGACTTATGTCCCCTCAAAAATATGTGTATCAGCTTGGTTAGGCCATGATTCCCAGTATTCTGTGGCTGTCCTCCATTTTGTGATTGCAATTTTATGTTAAAGAGGATTAGGGTGGGATTGTAAAACCCTTACCAGGTCACATCCCTCATCCAGTGTAAAGGGAGTTTCCCTGGGGTGTAGCCTGCACTACCTTTTTTCTTATAAGAGATAAAAGGAAAGAGAAGCAAGCAGAGAGTTGGGGACCTCATACCACAAAGAAAGCAGGGCTGGGAGCAGAGCCCATCCTTTGGACCTGAGGTTCCTGCTCTGAGATGCTCCCAGACCAAGAGAAGACAGATGCATCACAAGGACCTTCCTCCAGAGCCAACAGAGACAGAAAGCCTTCCCCTGGAGCTGGCGCCCTGAATTCAGACTTCTAAGCTACTGGACTGTGAGAGAAAAAACTTCTCATTGTTAAAACCATCCACTTGTGGTATTTCTGTTCAGCCCTAGATGACTGACTCACTTTGAAAATTTAATGCAGTGTATATTATGATTGGTAACTACATTTTTAATTGGTGTGTAATGTACAATCACAAGAGTGCACAAATCCTAAGTGTACAGCAAAATGAATACACAAAGCAAGCTCTCCTGTGTAACCATCATCCAGATAAAGAAATTAAATAATACAGCACCCCAGAGGATGTCCTTGTGCCCCCACCAGACTCTACACCCTTTCCCCCAAAGGTCACTGTTATCCTGTTTTCTATTGCTGTTAATAAAACTTACCTGTTTTTGAACTTTATATTAAGGGAATTCTACAGCATGCCCTCTTCACGCTCGCTTCTTTCTCTCAATATTATGTTTGTGAGAATCATTGCTATCAAATATCCTGTGGTATGAATGAACCACAATTTATTTATCCTTTCTACTGTGAGTGGGCATTTGAGTTGCTTCCAGTTTTTAGCTATTACAAAATAGTACTGCTATGATCATTCTTTTACATGTTTGTCTTAGTTATCTAGTGCTATTATAAGAGAAATACCGCAATTGGGTGGATTTAACAAACAGAAATTTATTTTTTCACTGTTTAGTAGGCCAGAAGTCTGAATTGAGGGTGCTGGCTTTAGGAGAAGGCTTTCTGGCTTTAGGGGAAGGCTTTCTGTCTCTGTTGGCTCTGGAGGGAAGGACCTTGTCTCTTCAGCTTCTATTCCTTGGCTCCTTGGAGATCTTCATGAGGCGTGGCATCTATCTTCCCCCATCTCTGCCTCCTCACTTGCTTGTTTAATTTCTTTTATGTCTCAAAAGAGATTGATTTAAGCCACAGGCTATACTAATACTGTCTCATTAACATCACAAAGAAAACCCATTCCCAAATGGGATTATAACTACAGGTATACCTGTTGCTGTCTAGTCAATTCTAACTCATAGCCACTCTGACCCTATAGAATAGAGTGAAACTGCCCCATAGAGTTCCCAAGGCTGTAAACCTTTATGGAAGCAGACTGCCACATCTTTTTCCTGTGGAGCAACTGGTGGCTTGGAACCGCCGACCTTTCAGTTAGCAGCGTACCACTTAACCACTATGCAACCAGGAATTCTTTTCCAACTCATAGTGACCCTATAGGATAAAGCAGAAGAGCCCCGTGAGGTTTTGTGGACTGTAATCTTTTCAGGAGCAGACCACCAGTCTTTTCTCCTGCCGAGCTGCTGGAAGGGTTGGATTGTCCAACTTTTGGTTAGCAGCCAAGCAAAGAAAACTCTATGGAGCAGTCTTTTACCCTTTAGGAGAGGCAAAATGAAAAATACATTTTAGCTAGAAAAGAGTATTTGAAAGGATTTTATAGTATAAAGCTAGAGTTCTCAGTTTAGGATTTCCTTTTTTAATGACTTGAGACCAAAAATGAAATAAACATTTTTCATTTGTGATTTAAAGATTTCAACATTTTATGTAAAACCAGGAATATTTGGGAATTCTTAATCAGTGCCAGTGGCCACACATGCCTGCAAGGAACTAGAAGATAACATGTCTTTCATGAAGTAATTGATTTGTATCTTACATTTGAAGGTACCTGCAAGATCATCAACTGTGCTTCTATGAGCCTAGGGTATTGGGGATGGGAGATGGAGTGACTGGCAGTGGGGGAACAGGTTTTACCTGTTGTCCTCACTAATTTGTGAGAAAGATTTCCTTTAAATGTAGATGGAAGCTGCCATGTTTAAATTTGTGTCTATTTTAAATCCTTCATTTATAGATGGGGGGAAAAAAAAAACAAAAGCCCAAACTCATTGCTGTTAAGTCAATTCCAACTCATAGTGACCCTATAGGACAGAGTAGAACTGCCCCATAGGGTTTCCAAGGAGCAGCTGGTGGATTTGAACTGCTGACCTTTTGGTTAGCAGCCAAGCTCTTAACCACAACACCACCAGGGCTCTGTTGTTAGACAAGGAAGTAACAATTCAGAGAAGTTAGTGATTTGTCCCAGATCACATACTTTGGACTAATATTTAAGCTTGCTGCCACCATAGAGCTCCTGACTCTCATGCTTTGTGTTAGATGAAGTGATATTCTAATGATTCAATTATGCTCTTCTCCTTCCCACTTCCAGGCTCTGCGTAATATATTAACCCGAATTAATTAGAGAATCAAAGGGAGGTTTCTACTTCAGCACAGGAGTGTTTACTCCACACGCTCACCACTGTTGTACATGGCTCTGAGATCCCAGCTTATTTGATATTAATGATCATGAATTCATAGAGCATTTTTCCTTTCTTTTTTTTTAATTAATTTTTATTGTGCTTTAAGTGAAAGTTTACAAATCAAGTCAGTCTTTCATACAAATATTTATATACACCTTGCTACATATTCCTAACTGGTCTCCCTCTGACGAGACAGCATACTGCTTCCTTCCACTCTCTCGCCTTGTGTCCATTTAGGCAGCTTCTGGCCCCTCTGGCCTCTCATCTCCCCTCCAGACAGGAGATGCCAACATAGTCTTGTGTGTCTACTTGATCCAAGAAGTTCGTTCTTCACCAGTACCATTTTCCATTCCTGTCCGAAGAGTTGGCTTTGGGAATGGTTCCTGTCTTGGGCTAACAGAAGGTCTGGGGACCATGACCTCTGGGGTCTTTCTAGTCTCAGTCTGACCATTAAGTCTGGTCTTTTTATGAGAATTTGAGGTCTGCATCCCACTGTTCTCCTGCTCCCTCAGGGTTTCTCTGTTCAGTCATCAGTTGTAGCTGGGCACCACCTAGTTCTTCTGGTCTCAGGCTGATGTAGTCTCTGCTTTATGTGGTCCTTTCTGTCATAGAGCATTTTTCTTCCATCTCATTTTATGGTCATGTGACTAATTTGGTTCCCATTTTTTATTACACAACTATAAATCTTCTATTCATCTATCATCTGATGTACCTTTACCCATTACATTGTTGTTGTTGTTAGGTGCTGTTGAGTCAGTCCCATTCATAGTGACCCTATGTACAACAGAACAAAACACTGCCCGGTTCTGTGCCATCCTCATAATCATTGTTATGCTTGAGCTCATTGTTGCAGCCATTGTGTCAATCCATCTCATTGAGGGTCTTCCTCTTTTTTGCTGCCCCTCTACTTTACCAGGTTGGAAACAAAGAAGAATCGATAATTGGAAAATACGGCCTTGGTGATAGAAATGCTGCTAGAGAGTGCCTGATAGAATTTTGCAAGACCAATGACTTTTTCATTGCAAATACCTTTTTTCAACAACATAAAGTGGTGGTGACTATACACGTGGACCTCACCAGATGGAATACACAGGAATCAAATTAACTACATCTATGGAAAGAGACAATGGAAAAGCTCAATATTGTCAGTGAGAACAAGGCCAAGGGCTGACTGCAGAACAGACCATTAATTGCTCATGTACAAGTTCAAGCTGAAGGTGGAGAACATTAGAGTAAGTCCATGAGAACCACAGTACAGCCTTGAGTATATCTCACCTGAATTTAGAGACCATCTCAAGAATAGATTTGATGTGTTAAACACTAATGACCGAAGACCAGAGGAGTTGTGGAATGACATCAAGGACATCCATCATCCATGAAGAAAGCAAGAGGTTGTTAAAAAGACAAGAAAGAAAGAAAAGACCAAAATGAATGTCGGAAGAGACTCTGAAACTTGCTATTGAAAGTAGTGTAGCTAAAGTGAAAGGAAAAAAATGATGACGTAAAAGAGCTGAATGGAAGATTTTAAAGGGAAGCTCAAGAAGACAAAGTAAAGTATTATAATGACATGTGCAAAGACCTGAAGTTAGAAAACCAAAAGGGAAGAACATGCTCAGCATTTCTCAGGCTAAGAGAACTGAAGAAAAAATTCAAGCCTCAAGTTGCAATAGTGAAGGAGTCTCTGGGCAAAATATTGAACAGTGCAGGAAGCATCAAAAGAAGATGGAAAAGTATACAAAGTCACCCTACTAAAAAGAATTGGTCAGTGTTCAATGATTTTAAGAGGTAGTATATGATCTTTTTTTTTTTTTATGATCAAGAACAGATGGTACTGAAGGAAGAAGTCCAGGCTGTACTGAAGACATTGGTGGAAAACAAGGCTCCAGGAATTGACGGAATGACAGTTGAGATGTTTCAGCAAACTGATGCAGCACTGGAGGTGCTCATTTGTCTATGCCATGAAATTTGGAAGACAGCTACCTGGCCAGCCAACTGAAAGAGGTCCATATTTATGCCTATTCTAAAGAAAGGTGAGCCAACAGAATGTAGAAATTACTGAACAATATCATTAATATCACACACAAGTAAAATTTTGCTGAAGATCATTGAAAAGCAGCTGCAGCAGTACATTAACAGGGAACTGCCAGAAATTCAAGCTGGATTCAGAAGTGGATGCGGAACAAGGGATATCATTGCTGATGTCAAATGGATCCGGGCTAAAAACAGAGGATACCAGCAAGATGTTTACCTGTGTTTTATTGACTATGCAAAGGCATTTGACTGTGTGGATCATAACAAATTATGGATAACATTGCCAAGAATGGGAATTCCAGAACACTCAAGTGTGCTCTCGAGAAGCCTGTACATAGACCGAGAGGCAGTCATTCAGGTAGGTCAAGGGGAGGGGATACCGCGTGGTTTAAAGTCAGGAAAGGTGTGAGTTAAGTTTGTATCCTTTCACCATACTTATTCAGTCTGTATGCTGAGCAAATAATCCAAGAAGCTGGACTGTCTGAAGAAGAACAGGCATTGGGATTGGAGGAAGACTCATTAACAACCTGTGTTATACAGATAACACAACCTTGCTCCCTGAAAGTGAAGAAGAGTTTAAGAACTTACTGATGAAGATCAAAGCCAACAGCCTTCACTATGAATTACATCTCAACATGAAAAAAAGAAAAATCCTCACAACTGGACCAGAAGCGACATCATGATAAATGGAGAAAATATTGAAGTTGTCAAGGATTTCATTTTACTTGGATCTACAATCAATGCCCATGGAAGCAGCAGTCAAGAAATCAAACAATGTATTGCCTTGGGGAAATCTGCTGCAAAAGACCTCTTTAAAGCGTTAAAAAGCAAAGATGTCACTTTGAGGATTAAGGTGCGCCTGAACCAAGGCATGGTGTTTTCAGCCACCTCATAGGCATGTGAAAGCTGGACAATAAATAAGGAAGACTAAAGAAGAACTGATGCCTTTGAATTATGGTGTTGGCAAAGAATATTGAATATACGTGAACTGCCAAAAGAACGAACAAATCTGTCTTTGAAGAAGTACAGCCAGAATGCTCCTTAGAGGCAAGAATGGCGTGACTTTAGACATGTCATCCAGTCCCTGGAGAAGGACATCATGCTTGGTAAAGAAGAGGGTCAGGAAAAGAGAGGAAGACCCTCAGCGAGATGGATTGACACAGTGGCTGCAACGACTGGTCAGGCATAGCAACGAACGTGAGGGTGGCTCAGGACTGGGCAGTATTTTGCTCTGTTGTACATAAAGGATTGCTATGAGTCAGAACTGACTCGATGGCACCTAATAACAACAACTACTTTGCCAAGCACGATATCCTTCTGCAGAGACTGGTCGACTCTACTTTGAGGAGGCAGCTCTTCCCCAGTGGTATTTTGAATGCCTTCCAACCTGAGTCGTCATCGACTTGACGGCAGCAGGTTTAGTTTGGCTTTCCCAACCTGAGGGCTCATCTTCCAGCACTGTGTCAATATTCAGCTGCTATTCATAAGGTTTTCACTGGCCAATTGTTTTCAGAAGTAGACTGCCAGGCCCTTCTTCATAGCCTATGTTGGTCTGAAGCTGTGCTGTAGCCTGTCCACCATGGGTGTTTGAAATACCAGTGGCATAGTTTCCAGCATCACAGCAACATGCGGGCCACCATAGTCGGACATACTGACAGACAGGAGGTGGGGCACTGTGATAGGTGCTGGGAGTATAGTAACGAATAAAGCAGACATGGTTCCTGTCAAAATGGACTTTACATCCTAGTAGAATGAGACACAAAAGTAAGAATACAAATAAAGTGGAATTAAAGGTTTTTATAAGTGCTATGGAAGAAATAATCCATATGCTAAGTACAGAATAATAATATGGAGTAGAACGGAGAACAGATGAGGTAGTACTCAGAGTAGTCAGGAAAGGTCTCTTTAAGGAATTCTCACATATGCAGAGGCCTGAAAGATGAGCAGGACTGCACCTTTAGAAGGGTAGGAAGAAAAATGTTTGAGGCAGAGAAAACAATATGTGCAAATGCTCTGAGGCTAAAAAGAGCTTGGCTTTGTGTAGTGAGCAACGGGAAACGTAACAAGAAATGAAGTCAGAGAAGCAAGTGTGTACAGAGCATGAGGGCACTTGGTAGGCAGAGCCTTGTGGTGGTGGTGTGTGCCATCAAGTTGGTTCCAAATCCTAGCGACCCTATAGGACAGAGTAGAACTGCCCTATAGGGTTTCCAAGGCTGTAAATCTTTACGGAAGCTGAGTGTCACATCTTTCTCCCAAGAAGCAGCTGGTGGGTTTGAAAGACTGACATTTTGATTAGCAGCCGAGTGCTTAATCGCTGTGCTACCGGGCTCCTTAAGTGGATCCAGAGGCTAGATTTATTCTAAATGCAGCACAAAGCCACAGAAGGGAAACGTGATGTGATACACATTTAAGAAGATGACTCCTTGCTGTGTGGAGAGTGGATTGACTGGAGAAGGGTGAGAATGGTAGTCGAGAAAACAATTTAGGAGGCTGTTGCAGCAGTCCAGGAGTATCAGGCTTGTGAATCAGATAGTGAAGGTGGGAAGAAATGGGTGTATTTTGAAGTTAAAATGAAGACGACCAGGTGAATTGGATGTGGTAGGTAAAGATATGAGAAGAATCAAAGGCTTGAGCAACTAGGTGGATGTAGGTATAATTTTTAAGATGGTGAAGTGGGGAGGAGAAGAAAGTATTATTGAAGGCTGGCAGGGTTGGGGAAGAGGGACAATAGTGGTGGGGAGGGGATTGGGATAGAAAACGAAGACCTGTTCTCATTCAGCCTTTTATCAGCGGCTGAATGTGAAAGTCTAGAGCCTCGTGCATGGCCCGTTTCCACAGGTCCTGCTGAACACCATCGGGCAGCTCTTTGCCGCCAGGACACTTAATTATACAGGATACTGTTACGAGATCTTATTAGCCATCTGTTTTTTTTTTAGGAAGGACAAACTAAGGAGATAAGGTAGGGAAATGCTGTTTCCACTTCTGTTTGCGTTTATTCACGTAGAAATGGAATTAGAAATCTTAGTACTTCTGTAAGTCAGTTTAGGAGAACCCTGAATTCTATCTACTGGGAGAAAGAAGGAAAAGACTTTTTCTCAAATAAGCATGGGAATTTTGGGCCACCCTGCTCAACATGCTGTGGCTGTTCTTATTCACTCCACAAATATTTTTTGAGATCGTTCTACATGTCAGGCCCTGTTCTAGGCCTTGGGTATATAGCAGGGAAGAAAACAAAACCCTTTCCAGAATATTGGTTATGTCAGTGCCCTGTTCAAAAACTTTCGGTGGTCATTTGGCCATTTCTGTAGCGTAAAACCTAACCCTCTGCTCAAATCAAACAGACCAGCTGCTCACTGTCTCACAAACCACATGTTTTCTCACCTCCAGGCCTTGACTGTGCTATTTTTCTCACCTGCCTGACTTCTCTGTCTTAAATAGCCAATCTGACCCACTCAGGGTTGATAGTCAGTACCCTAGGGACATGCTGGCCAGCATTTGGTTCTGATGGTTGTTGTCTGTGCTGAACCAGTTATTGAAAACTTCGGTAGTACTCCTGTGCCCACCCTTCTAGGTGTAGCTTAGTCCCTCTTAAACCCTTTTCCCAGCCCTCAGTGATCTTACCCGCATTTGAACCCCTGGCACTCATGGGTTTATATCACTTATTTTACGATGTTTACTGACTTTCTTATGACATCTGACATATAGTTGTTTGCAACTCTGTTTAACGTTTTGATTTGTATTTGACTTATGCATATGCCTTTTCGTCCCAAATAGATGGTGAGCCTCTGGCACAAGTCATGCACTAGAGATGCACTTATTGATTGACCAAGTGCATCGGGAGGGACTCAGCATTTCATAACAGTCTCTTGGGGACTTAACGTGGATGTTCTGTGTCAGTGTGCCCGTCTCCAAGCAGTGCTGTCCTCCAGGGCCTTTTTCCACCCCATCTCCTGTCTCAGGGTTGTCTCCCATCCCCTCAACTTTGTGGGCCATTACCATGCCAGCACCCCTTAGGATGCTTGGCTAGTTTTCTGTATTAAAAGGACAGTGGGATGTCTTGCTTGCCAGCGAATTTAATGCAGGATGACACTCCTGGCATACTGAATTAAGGTGTAGGTGCCAACAGCTACAGAGAAGAATCCATTTCTATGGAGATTAAAATAAGAAAATGATGGAGCACAAAACACCTTTATTTTCTTATATTTAAATGGAAAGAAGACAGCAATTAAGCCAGACCAAAAGATGTGTTCTGATTGTTAATTGCTAAGGGGGGTGCAGTTATTTTAATTTATCCTGCTTCACTTGCAGAACTGGGCAGACACGGTACATGTTCTGTGCTCTTGCCCATGGTATAATGCTGACAATTTGAGAATTAATCATTTTCAGGTGTTCCAGATTTTGTTATTTTGAAACTGTAATTGCAATTATTTTCCTGCTTTGTGTGAGATCTCTGGAAATACATAGTAGCCTTCTAAAAGGATGTGACTAGAGACACTTGACTTTCATCAGGGCAAAGCTGGTTTACAGATTTGCTCTAATAATCCCCACATCATTATTTAACAGGTCTTAAATACATCACTCATAGTTTGTTGGCTGGGTCAGTCAACCGAACAATTATATTTAAAGTTGTAGAACAAGAGGCTCAGTGAGGCTCCATCTAAGCATTTACTGTCCCTATTTCTGTTCCTGGGGCGAGGCGAGCACACGGTAGTCTGCATCACTCCGGGCTGTAGAGCAATAGTTGATGCATTTTGCATAATGCTTTGGAAGCAGCAATGATGTCCAGTGTAGGAGGAAGGGCTCAGCTCCGTCAGCCCACTAATCAGCAATTCACTGGGCAGCTCCATGACACTACGCACTGAGCAGGGCCCTGCGAAAGGTCAAGGCACCAGGTGAGGCTTCCCTCCTCCATGAAACATTGAAATCTGCATACCAAAAAATGCAGAAGCCTGACCCCTACTCTAGACGGTCGTATGTTTTTTAAAACTCCCCAGATGATTCTAGTATTCATTTAGGGTTGATTATCACTAGTATATAGTTTGGTTTTCAAGGCATTTGGAGTCTGATTGGAAATATAGTTCTTGGGTCGTGCAAATAATTAATGCATCCGGCTGCTAACTCAAAGTTCACAGGTTTGGGGCCATGCAGAGTTCCCTCAGGAGAAAGGCCAGACAATTTAATTCCAAAAAATCTGCCATCGAAAACCATATGGAGCATAGTTCTACTCTGACAAACACATGGGTCACCATGCATCAGAATCAAGGGCAACTTTTTTTTTTTTTTTAAATATGTCTCTGTGGCTCAGTGGTAGTATTCTTGCCTTCCATATAGGAGACCTGGGTTTGATTCTTGGCTACTGCCTCTCCTGCTCAGCCACCACCCTTCTGTCTGTGGAGGCTTTTGTGTGTTGCTATGATGCTGAAGAGATTTCAGCAAAGCTTCTAGTCTAAGACAGACTGGGAAGAAAGGCCTGGAAATCTACTTGTGAAAATCAGCGAGTGAAAACCGTATGGATCATTATGATCCAGTCTATAATTGGTCCAGGTGCAGGACCAGGTAGCATTTCCTTCTCTTGCGCCTGGGATTGCCATGAGTCAAGGGCTGACTCAACGGCATCTAAGAACAACACGTGAATCTCATAAGGTTGGCATATGATAAGCCCCAAGAGGGGTATGGACAGCATAACTAATATGTTTAAGGGAAGAACAGATAAATCACTGGAGGTGGGTGATCATGAGGGAGGTGAGATTTAAACGTGGGTTTTAAGGATGGGTGGGCTAAAAATAAGTAAGACAGGACGTTCTGGGAGATGGCCAGCATAGTGTGTAAGGTGTGTGCCAGGTAGCGTAGTGGAAAGTAGTGAGACATCAGATGGACCTGCAAAGAACTTGGACCCCAAGATGTAATTTGAGTTTTCTGTATTTGCAACTAAGCTGCTGCTTATGTTTACAAGCTATTTCACTTCCCTGAGCTCCAGGTCAATAGCTCCAGGAACAAGAGGGACAATAGTTGCTATCAGGTGGTTTGGTAAATTAAGGTAATGGTTATAAAGCACTTGATAAACTATAAAGTTCTACCAAATGCAAGCTGTTGTTATTGGAGGGGAAGACATTGTAGGTTTTAGAGCAGAGGAGTGATGTTAGAAAGAGTTAATTGTTATTGTTCATCCTATTTTTCTTGAGTGAGTGAATTAAAAATCAATATTCATCCTTACTGACTTTCTTAATGTAACTGTGTTTAAGGACCTGGACCCCAGCTTTCAAAAAACAAAAAAACAAACAAACCAGAAAATAACGCTGACGGCGCATCATGGCTGCCGCAGAGGCTGTACCCGAGAAAACTGAATGTGAGTATCCAGCTTACCCAGGAGCTTGACACGTGGTGCTTGGTGCGCCAGCTGTTAGAAGCTGACCTTTCTATTCATGAATAACAAACTCTTAGAACACTAGACTTGTTGGCAGGCTTGTAAGAATCCATCTGATTCCCATTATTTAAATGCAACCAACTTTTGAGAGATCAGTAGCAACTTTCAACTTAGTGTTCTGTCCAGTACCCATCCACTAGCCACAGGTGGCTATTAGTGCTTGAAATGTGGCTAGTACAACTAAGGAGCTGAATATTTAATTTAATTTTAACTCATTTTATTTCAGTTTGAAAACCTTAAAGTTCAGTTAACTGGAAAACTTTTAAGAATGTGTAGAACAACTTGAGTGTGTGAATCTACTTTTTCAAGTGACATTTCACAAAATCTAAATGCATAACAAGAGGATGTGTGTAAGTGCAAAATACAACCCTGGATTTTGAAGGCTTAGAGCAAAAATAAATAAATAAAGAATGTAAAATGTCTCATTAATCATTATTTTTAATGTTGATTAATGTTAAAAAGATAATATTTGGGTTTATTTTGTTTAAATAAAGTAGACTGTTAAAATTGTGTTATTAAAGTGAATTTCACTTTTTTAAAATGTGGAAAATTTTAAATTACATATGTTGTTCACATTATATTTCTATTGGACAGAGCTGTTCTAGACTTTACTGCAAGTAATCTTAAACTTAGATTTAGGAAGCATGATTGGGAAATGGAAAATCCCGTACAAAGAGCTGGGATTTTTAGGATTTCCTGCTCTGGTGCCTCCCCTTGCCTCTTGTGACCCCAGAAGTAAATGACCCAAGCCAGCTGGTACTCAGCCAGGGCTACCAAGAAGAGCCTGTGTGGATCTCTTTAACTCTCTATTTGGATAATACAGCACATTTTTAAACATGGAAAGGGCAGAAAAGGAGGAAGACCTAGGAAGTGGAGGAGGAATGTTCTCTAGTTTCTTTGTGCCTTTGGGTCCTGTCCGTAATTAAATTATATTTGAAGTCTTGATACTGTGAGCTTGGAATTCCCCCACATCTCCCTAGTAACCTAATCCCAGTCTGAGAAATATTAACATAGATTTTTTGGGGGTACATTTTATGAAATCTCTCTGAGGTATGTAGGGAACTCAACACAATACCCTTAATTCGGAACTGAAGAGATGGGTCTTTATGCAGAAAACGTTGTGGGAAAAAACTGTCAAATATGTGTTATGGGAGAAGATAACTATATGCCACTTGAAATCTGGGTTTTACTTGGTTCTTTACCCTTTTTGTGAAAAGAAATTAGAAATGGTATGTGCTTTCTTCACTTATGTATAATGGAAATTGAATATAACTTATTCTATTTGATGTTTTTGTTCGAAGTGCTTACATTCTCTTTCCAGAGATTTTCTTCCACAGCTCTTTACCCTAGAACTAATGGCCTTAGTTTCAGCTTCTTCCCTCTCCAACTCCTCCCTGTCTCTGGCACTTCTTTTTCCTCGTCTGAACCTACTTATCTTTTAGCACATGCAGTAGTAGTCAAATTTTGTTTGTTTTTTACTTGCCTGGAGTTTGATTGTTACTTTTAGCCAAGGAATTCTTTTCTTCAAAACAAATCTTAGGAAGAGCACAAATACGTAAAACAGATAAGGCCTGAGCTGTTCTGACTGAAAGAAGTACCCTCAAGGCATGTGAAATTAATGAAGCGAACATTTAAAACCACTGCCTCAGCATGGATTTGATTCACCCTGATATTTTTCTTGGGATATTTCTGTTTTAAGCCTTATTTCTAATAATACAATGAAAAGCTTTATCTCCTTAAAAAGAAATTCATACATTAGTAAGCTGGTGGTAAAGGACGGTTTATGCTGACTTTCAAAACAGCACCTATCTTTCCAAATGGCTTGGCATGTATTTACAAGTTGTTCTGGCCCTAGGTTCTTAAGCACCTGAAGGCAGCTGTAGTGTCTTATTTATTTCAGCATATTTAGCACCAAAATCAGTAGCTGGCTCTTAAAAACTAAATCAGTTGCCACCGGGTCGATTCTGACTCATGGCGACACCGTGTGGTAGATGTTTAACGAAGCTATGCTGAATTGAATCCAACTGAACCTGAGGTGGGGCTTCCCTAACACCTATGAAATCAAACAAGCTCTTACTGTGACTATATATATAAGAATGGCTTTAGTCATGTGGCCACACATCTTCGTTCAAGATATATTCCTCAGTAAGTTTTTGTGGATTTTCATTTTGAAGAATGCAGCCTATTAGCGGGAAGGATGGAAATTAAACTCTCTAAGGTCAGTTATTTTTGTTATGGTTATGAAAGACACATGTTTGTAAGCCCCTGAATTTTTTAAGATGCAGAAAAGAAGTTGCTAAATGATTATACTCCAGAGATGATGAGTGGCTCATTCTGTCATAGTTTATATAACGAGATCTCCTGGTGTCATCCGAGGTTTCCTAGAGCAACTACATACAGAAGCTTTAAAGCAGAAAGAGAAATCTGTGGTTTTACGAACCCTTAATTGCAATAGCATGAAACTGATGATGTATGAAGAATGAGGATTTTTTTAAAAGATAAATATGAGAAATTATTTTAGGTTAGTGAATTTTTGGGACTAGAGGTACTCTTATTTTTTTCCCCGTGGAAGTGTTAACATTTACACTCATTATGTTTTAGGTAAGTTTAATATGACTATTTCAGTCTCTTCATGGACTTTATAATTAAAAAAAATTGTTATTGCTTATAATGATTTCTTACCGCTTTTTTTTTGAATTTAGTAACTTGAAAAAGTGCAAACATGAAAGATTTTATTATTTGCGAATATATTAATTAACTCGTTTGGATAAAAAGAACCATTTTTTGGGTTCCAAGGCATTGATTCCGACTCATAGTGACCCCACGTAACAGAATAGAACTGCCCCATAAAGTTTTCTTGGCTCTAATCGTTGAAGAAGCAGATCACCAGGTCTTTCTCCTGCAGACCCTCTGGGTGGGTTCAAACCCCTGCTGAGAATTTGCATTTCTAACAAGTTCCTAGGAAGGTATACATAAGAATTATCTGGGGATCTTGTTTAAACATAGATTCTGATTCAGTATATCTCAGCAGGAGTTCAAACCGGAAGCAACTAGTCAGAAGCCCTGGAGCCCTGATTCAAACTGCCAACCTTTTGGTTAGCAGCCAGGTGCTTAACCATTACACCACCAGAACCATAATTTGAAGATTTAATTCATTCAAACTGGTTTAGAAAGTTCAGGCTTATCCTTGTGCTATTGAAGACATGAGGCTTGACTAGTGAAATTAATTATGTAAATACTGTTGGGGAAAATTTAGCCTAATGATGTTAGTTATGTTAGTTGTCACTGTGTGGGCATGGTGACCCCATGCGCAACAGAAGGAAACATTACCTGGTCTAATGATAATAATACAGTAATAACAACAGTAATATTACTTAAGTATTAAGTAATAATAAAAACCTGCATTTATAGAAAGTTTTTTATGTGCCAGGCACCGTGCTAAGTGCTTTTCAATGCTACCTAAGTTAATCTTCACAACAACCTCTGTGCACGAAATATCATCTTATTTTATAAATGAGAAAACAGGCTTAAGGAAATGAAATAAGCCTCATGAGTAAGTTGGAATTCAAACTCAAAATAGTAGTGTGACTCAAGAATGAGAGCTCTTAAGAGTCACTCTATATGCTTGGATATGTATTTGCAAATAAACAAAGCCTTAATTATAGGTTTATTTTAAGCAGAGAGGAAGCAGACCATGGCAACTCCCTCTTAATAATAAAAAAAAATAGCTGAAGTATAATGTGTATTTAAAAGTATAAAAGCTTCATACTTACATACTTACCCCACTGGGAACAAAGAAACAGAAGCCTCAGAGACTAACTGGATGGATCCTTAATGTCAAAGCTGTTTAATTTACTGTAATTTTTAGACTTATTTTTTGAATATATGCATATCCTTGGAAATTATAAAAATAAAGAACAGACTCTAGCTTTGCCTTTTCAGAGGCATTGACATACAAGTTATCTCTTGCTGCCTCAAGAGTTTAACTCCTTTTTTCAAAGGCTAACTTTTAGTTACGGGAGAAAATCAGAACAGCTGCCTCAGCACCTTAAATGACAGACAACAAGGGCACGGGACCGCCAGGTGGAAGTCAACGTGTCAGTGTGCCTTCAGAGCAGCCAGCTCAGGATTCGTGTGACATTGCTGTATTCTGGCTGCCACTGCCCTTTTCTGCTCCTTTATATACAACCCCAGGCCTTATCCCATTTGAGAACCTCATGGCCTTACTGTATGGCTGTGGCCGTCCCTTGATGAGTGGACGTCTCCTTGCCGGGCCCAAGGAGGTTATTAGGGTTGCCAGAGTGTATACAAGCTTCTCCACAGTTCTCAGGTGCACCTGGGGAGAAGGGAAAATCAGACATGCCCCCTATCACCAGAGAGCCCAGCTAGGAAGATAGTTCTGTCTTGGGAATTGAACTCTTCTGTCAAAGGTTAATTTTGAGTTATTAGAACATTAGGAGAGCTGCCTCAGTGCCTTAAATGGTAGGAAGGCTACAGAGCTGCTGGCATGAAGTTTAAGTGCCCCTGTGCCTTCAGGAAAATGTGAGTATTTCTCCACGGTGGCCAGCCCAGTCTCAGAGGAGTCTTCAGTCTTGGGTACAAGGCATCAGGGAAAACAGCAAAGCAGAAAAAAAGAGGCAGCAAAGGACTCTTGAGACCGGTGCCTGTGCAGGCTCGCAGTCCAGCTGTGTGATTTCAGGAGACACTCAGGCCCTCCAACTCTGAACTTCATCTGTCAATGAAGACGATGTAGATCATCTCTAGGGTCGCGTCAGGTATGAAGACCTTCTGGTGTTTGCAAAACTACATTTGTTTTTTTCAGCAAAGCTACATTTTTAACAAAAACTGATGACTTATGTTTATAAATTCTGTTGCTTGTCATGCGTGTGACAGTTACAGAAATAATTATAAAGAAGGTTTGATTAGTCAGAAGAAGAGAGTTAATAGAGGAAAGAGTTATCATGAAAGGAAGAAAAGAGAGGAACAGGTTGTGGAGTAACACCTCAGGATAACTCACTGCCTTTCCTCCAGGAAATATGTGCTTAGTTGGAGGACCCCCCAAAAGAGGTTTAGATTTTAGTAGGAATTTGATGAAACAGATGATTTTAATTCCTTGTCTCTTATCTCTTCCAACTTATACCTTTGAATGACGAAAATTATATGAGCTGTTAATGGTGCTGATCCAATCATGTGTGATTTGGTGCTCTGATCTGTACAAGGAATATAGATACTTCTCTAGAAATACGTGCATGAAGTCTTAACGATTATTTTTGATTGAAAAGAAGAAAAAAGTTTATTAATCAATATACTTAGAAGTACCTAGACAGCTATGAATGTGGGGGGATACAATGATGGTTGTGAAGGACACAGAGATTTGACTTTGGTAATTTAATGACTTAAAGCACTTCCCATGGGGAGAAACTAGAGAGCTAGGTGACAATTCAGTGCTGCTTACCTTGGTGGGTCACCTTTAGGCTATATGTCCTCTCTGAACCCAGCACTTGTGGCCAGCCAGAGCCCAGTCATCCCTCTTCTTGATTGCTAAAGTCTTCCTCAGGTGTCATTCCTCAGGACATCATTGCTGCAAAGTAACAGCTACCCTTGGCCTATGAGTCTACATGGTGGAAAGCAAGGAGAAATTTTAGGAAGGAATGAAGAGAGAGTTCTGCCCTCAGTATTTTATTATGAAATTTTCAAACATAGAGCAAGTTTAAAAGAATTTTAAGTGAACATTCATATACCTACTTCCCAGTCTTTACCATTAATATTTTACTGTACTTGCTTCCAGTTCCTCTGTCCATCTGACATATATATCATTAGTTAGAATTCAATATTTGTTTAGTTTTTTCTTTTGATGCATAATTTACATATAATAAAATGCGCAAATCCTAGGTGTATATTCACTGAATTATATAATTACATATGCCTTGTAATCCATATCCATATCAAGATATAGAACATTTACATACCCCCAGAAATTTCCTTCATATCTCTTCTTGGTGAATCTGTGGTACCCCTCCATCAGAAGAATAACTGTTCTGATTTTTTTTTTTCCTACTATGGATTGGATTAGCTTCGTTTGCTCTATAACATCGTACAAGTGAAATCCTACAGTATGTACTGTGTTACATAAGGCTTCTTTTACCTGGCGTGCTGTTTCTGAGATACATCCATGTTGTTATGAACATTAGGAGTTAGGTTCTTTTTCATTGCCAAGTAGTATTTTTTTGTGTATACCACAGTTCATTTACCCATTCTCCTGTTGATGCATGTCTTAGCTGTTGCCAGTTTGGGCCTATTATGAGTGAAGATGCTATGAAAATTCTTGTATTATCAACCTTTTGGTAAATATAAGTTTTCATTCGCTAGTATATTCATAGGAGTGGAATTGCTGGGTCACAGATATGTATTAGTTTTATAAGAAATTTTCATATTTTCTCCAAATTGTTGTATTTTACATTTCCACCAACAACACGTGAGATTTTTAGTAGCTCCACATTGGCACCAACACTTGTGTTACCAGTCTTTTCAATTCAAGCTGTTTTGGTGGTGGGTGATGGTATCTTTTTAAGATTTTGATTTGCATGAAGATGGAATTTTTAACTGCTTCAGATCTGAGTGGGTGAAAGGAAGAAAGAGAAAGCACTGATCCTAAGAGTACTAAAGGAGTTAGAATTATAGAAATGGAGAACCCAATGGACAGACCAAAAACCTAACTTAGATAAGATAATATCTTTAATTTTTGTCGAATCCAAGTTAAGAGGAGGAAGCCAAGAGACACTCATTAATGTAAAATCAGCTAATAAAAAAGGAAATATATAAGGAGGAAATCTTAAAGAATAAATGAGAATGTTGTATTCTATGTACATGCTATGGGATTCTATTCATAAGTCTGGTTAAAAAGGCAAGAATCTTAGGAAAATATGAATGAGATAAGAGTTATAATAATGTTATTCATTTGTAGGCGTTGATAGTAATTTCTGTTTAGTGTACCTATTGAGGAATTATATTTGGCAATTATAATTTTGCTGACAAGCTGTAAGGTAAATATCCTTGAAGAAATGTGCATCCACATGTAATAGTCCGCGGGTATGCTTTAGAGAACACAGGTAGACGTGATAATGACTTTTTGTGCCCAAAGTAATATGTTGTTATTTCTTCTGTATAGTAACATTCGAAGAACTTTCAGCACTGAGGAAGGATATTCAAATTTTGTGTGTTTTCTTTGCTTTCTCCAGCCTTTAATAATTTAGGATATCCCATTTCGCCACTCTGACCATTACAAGCTGATTTTTCTTTTTAAAAAGCAAAATGCTACTTTAGCTGCATTTCATTAACTTTTTTTTGCATCCACTTACATTTTTATAAAGTCCTGCAAGATTCATAACTTCTCAACTATTTTAATTTCATATTTTAGTTTCACTATTTTTGATTGGAAACCCTGGTGGCGTAGTGGTTAAGTGCTACGGCTGCTAACCAAAAGGTCAGCAGTTCAAATCCACCAGGCTCTCCTTGGAAACTCTATGCGGCAGTTCTACTCTATCCTATGGGGTCACTATGAGTTGGAATTGACTCGGCGGCTACGGGTTTGGTTTGGTTTTTTATTTTTGATTATGGAAGTCCATTAACTACATTAAACAAAATGCTTCTCTCTGTTTCTTAGATCCTACTTTAGAGATCACCAAGCAAGATTTTTTTCAAGAGGCAAAAACTCTCATCGCTCAGCATTATGAGAAGATTAATGAGGTTGATTCTTTGCATTTATCCAACATTATGTTTTTCAGGAAACTAATAACTGTATTTGTATACTACAGTGATTATTCCAGGCGATTGCATGAACCCTAGCATGTGACAGGTTCTGAACAGACTAGGAGAAAATTGAATCCCCAATGAATATGAAGGTCACATTTTAAAATAGTATTTTTCAATTCTACCTATTATTTAATTATACATTTATTTATAAAGTTTAAATACATATACATAATATATTTTTGATTTGCACATTTAATTCAACTTTTAATGTTTCTTTTGATGAATTATAACAAATATTTGGATTTAAAATCTTAAGTAAATATTTCTTTAAATAATGTTTAGACAAAGCTAAACTAGAAAACTCAACTGAGTCATAGGTTTGCAGTAGGGTTGCTATGAGTTGGAATCAACTAGATGGCCATGTTTTTTTAACTAGAAAATATACTATGAGGTATGTCTCTTGTATGCCCCAGCATGACATGCTTCCCTATATCTTCTTCCACATCACTTTGCATTAGAACTGTCTGTTTACCAGTCTGAAAGCCCCTTGAGGGCAAGAGACTGTCTTTTTTAACGTTGCATCTCTAGCCACAAGCACTGTGCCTGGTTGAATATGTATTTGTTGAAATGGCACAGACTTGGAAGGTGAGAAGAAGGGGTGAAATGGAAAGGCCAGGGTAAAGAGGTAGGAGAGGCAGCCCGGGTGGAGTTTTGGAGGAGAGTATTTACAGAGGAGGTGAGAATATTTGGGGAAGAGCAACTATTTGGACAAATGGACCTTTGGGGAGGCAGGTGAGAGAAGGGGATCTTAGGATGGTTTACTCTGTGTGCACACCATGCACTCCCCTTTTTAGACACTTTTAAGTAAAGACTTCAAATAAAGATTTAAAAAAAATTTCAGTGCTGCCTGAGGGGAGGGCTCTTGTAATTTATGATTTTTCGAATGGCCCTTTGTGCTGAGACTGGCCACAAGGTGGTTTTAATCAGCACTGTTAATATTGTTTAATCCTTTCCTCTAACCAATTTTAAAAACAATTTTCAATTATCTTGATTTCACTAGTAGACATATTAGATGAAAACTTCTTAGTCTTCAAGGTTAGACAGATGTGCCTTAGGACCCTGACCCGTTTTTAGAATTGTATCTAATAATAACAGCATGATATTCCATCTTTGGTTGCTTGGCAAAACGTAATACTAGGATACTAAAATCTCCTTGGCTGGCACCTTGAATTGGCAAGAATTTGAATTTAATTTGTCTGAACTTTTTTTTTTTTTTTTTTTTAACTATAGCTCTATCTGTGACAATAGAATGAGTGAAACTACATTGTTTGGGTAAATTATCAATGATCTGGAATTGTATTATTTTTCTGCTGCTTAGGGTTGTCAAAATGAGAAAGCATTTAGGTGAATGAAAGAATCTAAAATACAAATTTGATTATTTATATGCTGTTCTTGAGAGTCAACTCCGTGTATGCCCAGTTGTTTTTCAGTTGTTTCCAGCAGAGAAAAAGATTTGGGGTGTTAGCGTTTTGTAGACGTTTGAAAATAATTAAATTCTTATATGTCGACTTGAAATGCCTGTTTAGAAATGGTCTTTAAAGTTGTATTTAGAAATACCACATTTGAGGAGAAAATTACTATTCTAAAATCTACTTTTTTGGGGGGAGAGGAGAAAAAAAAAAAAAAAGGAAAGAAAATCTGGATTTTTTTTTTGGAAGTCGAATATAACCCTCATGCTTGTGAAGGGATTTTGGAGCACTACCTAGGGTAACATCTCATTTATATGATTACCGTCATGTAATTTATTATAAATGTCCAGTAAGGTAATTTGTAAAATTTACTTAACAGTTACGTGATTTTATTAAAATTTATTTTTGTCTTATTCACAGAATAAAATTCAAGGTACTTCTATAAATGTTTTTCGAAATAAACACCAAAAAACGAAAAGTGGCAAATACATACCTTTGGAAATTAAAAAAAAGGACACACTTGATGTGGTCCAAGAACATCAGATAGCACGCAAGAATATTTGTTTTCCTAAGGAGTTTCGCAAACATGAATCTTCTGAAAGGCCTTCACACCAAACTTCTTTCAAGGAACCAAACTTTTTTCATGTAAAAGAAAAATGGGAGGACTCTACAGATCAATTTGGAAAAGGTATGTTTTGGGTGGAGTAAAGAAGTTCAGCAAACCAACAGGTAAAACTCTTTGCTTCTGCTGTGCTTGTAGTAGAATTTTCTTGTTAAGGCAAAGGTCAAACTTGTAACAGCAGAAAGCAGGGAGGCATGATTAGTAGAGCTGTTAACCTTTGGGGGCACCAGATATTGAGAAGAGAGCATCCTAATGGGAAAGAGAAATTCAGGGGAACAGAGTCAGTTAGCTGCATCTTCTAACAGGAGTGATGTTCTTTATAGTACAAATCCTCAGAGATTGTCTATTTCAGTGTTATTAATTCTTGACAGTGACTGCAACAATGGGCTCAAACATATGTTGCAACAATTATGAAGATGGCACAGGACCAAGCAGTGTTTCATTCTGTTGTACGTAGGGTCACCATGAGTTGGAACCAACTCGATGGCATCTAACAACATCAGTGATATCAGTCACTGGTTTATAGCCCCGAATTCTATTGTTGAGCAGGGTAAGAGTTTTATGGTTAGTATCCTTCATTTCCCTAAAAGTTGATCTAAGCAGATATATTCGGTTCAAGGTTTAAAGAGTATCTCAAGGCAATACTAGTTTTGCTTCTCCAGAAAACCCAGGCTAAGACAGTGTTCTTTGTGCTTGCATACATGCATGCCCACGTTTTTGTTGTTGTTAGAGTCTGACTCATAGTGACCCTCCGTACAACAGAATGAAACACTGCTTGGTCCTGTGCCGTCCCCACAGTCATTGTTGTGCTTGAGCCCATTGTTGCAGCCACTGTAGTGCCCTCCAACCTGAGGGGACCATTTTCTGCCACTATATCAGACAATGTCTCCCTGCTTTTCACTGGCCAATTTTTTTCAGACGTAGACTGACAGGTCCTTCTTCCTAGCCTGTCTTAGTCTGGATGCTCAGCTGAAAGCTGTCCGCCGTGGGTGACCCTGCTGGTATTTGAACACTGGTAGCATTGCTCCCAGCATCACAGCAACATGCAAGACCCCACAGTGTGACAAGCTGACAACCGTGTGGGAGACAATGCATGCCCATATTTTTCTTAATAGAGCAAAATCAGGAAAATATAAAATGTTTTCCTTTTGGAGTATACATTTTACAGCATCACTTAACTAGTTCTGTTGTCATTCTAACAATTTATGAATCTTGATAAATCAGAAATCACATTTAAAAGTCCATTTTTCTACTGTATACCAAATATTTGTTTATAATTACTGTGTAATATTTAGTATTCAGCTACTTGTACATTCCTTGTGGATAATAAATATTTAGATCCAAGTTTTACTCTTTTAAATTTGAAAAGAGGCTTTAATTAAACTTGACAAGATTTTATTATATCCACGGTCAAGCATATGTTTTTAGTGTTGGTATTAAATTGTCATTTAACCAATATGGAAAGGATTAGATACGTGTGTGTGCTTGTACTCCAAATCACAAGTCTTTTTTTTTTTTTTAAATATAAAATACAATAAATTTTTATAATGCTTTAAAAGAAAGCACTGGAGAAACCTGTTTAAAAAATGGCTCTGCTCTCTTTCTTTCTTTGTGAGGAGCCCTGGTGGCACAGTGGTTAAGTGCTTAGCTGCCAGCCGAGAGGTCTGTGGTTCGAATCCACCAGCTGCTCTGTGGGAGAAAGCTGAAATAATCAGCTTCGTAAACATATACAGCCTTGGAAATCATATGGGTCACTTGTACTCTGCTCTGCAGAGTGGCTGTGAGTTGGACTACACTCAAGGGCAATGAGTTTGACTTCCTTGGATTGTTTCTTTTTGCATTGCAATGAATACTTACCAGTGTTAATCAACAAAGTTCGTAAAATCTTCTACTTGGTATTTTAATGATTTTAAGAATACATGTGATAGTAACAGACATATTTGAACTGTTATTTATTTACTCATTCCCATAAAATTATTTGGAAGAATTTATGGCCAGGATCTATAATAATTTATAAGAAAAGTGGAAGGTAGAGATTTTTTTTTTCAAGGAGGTGAAAACTTACATTGAATTTGTATTGTAAAATCTTTTTTTTGAAGTATTGAAAGTTGAAACCTACTGGTCTCCCTCCTTGTATAGAATCAGAGCCTTGTTGTGGAATTCCTACAGGAGTAACTAAATTTGGGATAATGTCTTTAGAGATAATCATACTTAAAGAATTTTGTAACTACTCCTCTGCTTTTCTGAGTTTCTTCTTGGTTTAGATTCGTGTGTTTTTTGTTTTCTTTTTTTCCCATTTCTTGCCAGGTATTTATTTATTTATTTTTTTGCTTGCCCACATTCTTGCAGAAAGAGCCGAAACAGAATTCTCAAAATTAGCAAATGAATAGAAAGAATCGTGTATCTGAGTGACAAATGTCTCGAACATACTTCTTTTTTTTTTTTTAATATTTACAACCACTTTTTATTTTTTTAATAATTTTTATTGCGCTTTAAGTGAACGTTTACAAATCAATTCAGTCTGTCACATATAAGCGTATATACACCTTACTCCATACTCCCACTTATTCTCCCCCTAATGAATCAGCCCTTCCAGTCTCTCCTTTCGTGACAATTTTGCCAGTTTCTAACCCTCTCTACCCTCCTATCTCCCCTCCAGACAGGAGTTGCCAACACAGTCTCAAGTGTCCACCTGATACAATTAACTCACTCTTCATCAGCATCTCTCTCCTACCCATTGTCCACTCCCTTCCATGTCTGAGGAGTTATCTTTGGGAATGGTTCCTGTCCTGGGCCAACAGAAGGTTTGGGGACCATGATTGCTGGGATTCCTCTAGTCTCAGTCAGACCATTAAGTATGGTCTTTTTGTGAGAATTTGGGGTCTTCATCCCACTGATCTCCTGCTCCCTCAGGGGTTCTCTGTTGTGCTCCCTGTCAGGGCAGTCATTGATTGTGGCCGGACACCATCTAGTTCTTCTGGTCTCTGGATGATGTAAGTCTCTAGTTCATGTGGCCCTTTCTGTCTCTTGGGCTCATAGTTATACGTGTGACCTTGGTGTTCTTCATTCTGCTTTGATCCAGGTGGGTCAAGACCAATTGATGCATCTTAGATGGCTGCTTGTTAGCATTTAAGACCCCAGATGCCACATTTCAAAGTGGGATGCAGAATGTTCTCATAATAGAATTATTTTGCCAATTGACTTAGAAGTCCCCTTAAGCCATAGTCCCCAAACCCCCGCCCTTGCTCCGCTGACCTTTGAAGCATTCAGTTTATCCCGGAAACTTCTTTGCTTTTGGTCCAGTCCAGTTGAGCTGACCTTCCCTGTATTGAGTATTGTCCTTGCCTTTACCTAAAGTAGTTCTTATCTACCATCTAATCAGTAAAAAACCCTCTCCCACCCTCCCTCCCTCCCCCTCCTCATATCCACAAAAGTATGTGTTCTTCTCAGTTTATACCATTTCTCAAGATCTTATAATAGTGGTCTCATACAATATTTGTCCTTTTGCCTCTGACTAATTTCACTCAGCATAATGCCTTCCAGGTTCCTCCATGTTATGAAATGTTTCACAGATTCCTCACTGTTCTTTATCAATGCGTAGTATTCCATTGTGTGAGTATACCACAATTTATTTAACCATTCATCCGTTGATGGACACCTTGGTTGCTTCCAGCTTTTTGCTATTGTAAACAGAGCTGCAATAAACATGGGTCTGCATATATCTGTTCGTGTGAAGGCTCTTATTTCTCTAGGGTATATTCCGAGGAGTGGGATTTCTGGGTTGTATGGTAGTTCTATTTGTAACTTTTTAAGAAAATGCCAGATAGATTTCCAAAGTGGTTGTACCATTTTACATTCCCACCAGCAGTGTATAAGAGTTCCAATCTCTCTGCAGCCTCTCCAACATTTCTTATTTTGTGTTTTTTGGATTAATGCCAGCCTTGTTGGAGTGAGATGGAATCTCATCGTAGTTTTAATTTGCATTTCTCTAATGGCTAATGATCAAGAGCATTTTCTCATGTATCTGTTAGCTGCCTGAATATCTTCTTTAGTGAAGTGTGTGTTCATATCCTTTGCCCTCTTCTTGATTGGGTTGTTTGTCTTTTTGTGGTTGAGTTTTAACAGAATCATATAGATTTTAGAGATCAGGTGCTGGTCGGAGATGTCATAGCTGAAAATTCTTTCCCATTCTGTAGGTGGTCTTTTTACTCTTTTGGTGAAGTCTTTAGATGAGCATAGGTGTTTGATTTTTAGGAGCTCCCAGTTATCTGGTTTCTCTTCATCATTTTTGGTAATGTTTTGTATTCTCTTTATGCCTTGTATTAGGGCTCCTAGGGTTGTCCCTATTTTTTCTTCCATGATCTTTATCGTTTTAGTCTTTATGTTTAGGTCTTTGATCCACTTGGAGTTAGTTTTTGTGCATGGTGTGAGGTATGGGTCCTGTTTCATTTTTTGCAAATGGATATCCAGTTATGCGAGCACCATTTGTTAAAAAGACTATCTTTTCCCCACTTAACTGACACTGGGCTTTTGTCAAATATCAGCTGTTCCTATGTGGATGGATTTATATCTGGGTTCTCAATTCTGTTCCATTGGTCTATGTGCCTGTTGTTGTACCAGTACCAGGCTCGAACATACTCCTTTATGTTGCTTCTGTTTTTGCACTGACTCATCTAGTAAACTCTGAAATAGAGAGGTGGGGAAGACTTGGAGTGAGATAGGAAAATCATTGAATCTTTATAGTCTTATGGGGCCCTAGGTGCAGTAGTAGTTTAGTGGTAAAATTCTCGCCTTTCATGCTAGAGACCCAGGCTTGATTCCTGGCTGTTGCACCTCATGCCCAGCCACCACCTGTCTTTCCTGGAAGTTTCCATGTTATTATGATGCTTAACAGGTTTCAGCAGAGCTTCCACACTAACATGTTCTAGGAAGAAAGGCCTGGTGATCTAATTTCTGAAAATCAGCCAGTGAAAACTCTATAGATCATAACGATCTAATCCATAGCCAATTGTGGGGATGGCACAGGACTGGCAGTGTTTCGTTCTGTTATGCATAGGGTTGCTATGAATCGTCAGCTGACTCAAAGGCAGCTAACAAAAAGATTGAAGTCGTTGCCATGAATCGTCACCTGACTCAAAGGCAGCTAACAACAGGATTGAAGTAACCATAAAGTCTGTTACCTTTTAATAAGTTAATAGTATTTAAAATACAAAAAATCATTAAAGCATTATAAAAGTTTTGGAGTTATTTGAAAGGCAATCTACTTACTCTGTTATTAGCCCAGAAGACAATTTAGGGACTAACAGAAATCTTAGGACAGACTAGCAATTTGTAGAGGCTTTCTGATTGAGTACCTTTGTTTCTATGTTTTGCACTTGACAAAGAACACAGTCAGAAAAGAGTTAAGAGGCTAGTTCAATGTTTTGCAGTACATCAGGGCCATTCCATAAGCTTTATGGCCTAGTAAGTAATGCGAACTCCCTGAGGAAATAAAATGAGGGCAGTAGCTTCCTAGACATGGTTTCCTATCTGCAAAAACAAACTTAGAGTAACATTTGTTGTTTTTGGCTTTTGAGCATCTTTAACCTTAGCTCTGGTAACTGTATTCTGGTTTGAACTTCAAGAAATACTCTGTTATGGATTGAATTGTGTCCCCCCAAAATATGTGCATTTAATCCGAACCCCTATGTCTGTGGATATACTGTAATCCCATTTGGAAATAGGGTTTTCTTGGTTACGTTAATGAGGCCATATCAGTTTAGGGTGCATTGTAAGTCAATCACTTTTGAGATGTATAAAGAGCCGATTAGGCACAGAAGCAAGGAAGCATAGACAGGGAAAGACCGAAGCCACTTGGAGATCTCCAAGGGATGTCAAGAAGAGCGCTTGAGGCCGGAAACAAGAATTTTCTCCCAGAGTGGACAGAGAGAGCCTTCTCCTAGAGCCACTGCCCTGAATTTGGACTTCCAGCCTCCTAAACTGTGAGAAAATAAATTTCCGTTCTTTAAAACCACTACTTATGTTATAGAATCATTGAGAAACTAAGACGTACTCCTCCCACTTTGAGTCTGAGCACTTTAATAGGTCTGAAACTCCACTCCCTAGCTCAGGGTTGGGCACGTCATTTGGGAATATCCAATGAGACTAGTTTATTCTCCTGGCCAGAGTGATAGATTGAGTGAGTGAGCTTAAACCAGCAACGATGACGTGAGCTTGCAGGTACCAAAGGACATAGTGTGAAGTCCTGGAAGAAAGCTGACAGTGACTGCAGAAAGAGCTGGATGATGAAGAGAAATCAAGTCTTGATGACCTTGTTAAGCCTCTGGACCAACCTTGGCTAAAGTCGACGTACTGGACTGTTCAGTTTATGTGAAGTAGTGAATTTCCCCCTGTTGAGAAGGCAGTATAATTTAGTGGCACAAAACATAGGAGTTCAGCTTCCTAGGTTCAGATCCCAGCTTATCAGTTTTTTTTTTTAAAGCTGATTTGATTTTTTTTATTGGTTCCAATTGGGTTCTAACGGAACACCTTCCTTATCAACTGGCTCTAGGCAAAAGTTACTTTAAAGTTTGTGTATCGAGCTGAATAATGGTCATTAGAGATACCAGGTCCTAATCCTTGGAACCTGTGAGTGTTACTTTATTCGGTAAAAGGGTCTTTGCAGATGTGATTAAGTTAAGGATCTTGAGCTAAATAGATTATCCTGGATTATCTGATAGGCCGTAAATGCCATCACAGATGTTCTTATAAGAGAGAGGCAGAGGAAGATTACAGACACACAGAAGAGGAGAAGGGCAGTGTGACCACAGAGACAGAGATGGGAGTGATACAGCCACAAGCCAAGGAATGCTGGCAACCACCAGAAGCTGGAAAAGGAAAGAAACCAATTCTCCCCAAGAGCCTCCACAGGAAGTGCAGCCCTGTCACATCTTGATTTCAGACTTCTGGCCTTCAGAACTATGAGAGTATAAATTTCTGTTGCTTTAATATACCAAATGTGTGGTTAATTTGTTATAGTGGCTATGGGAAACTAATCCACTGTGCTTCCAAAAGTAAATTTTGGATGAGTTTATACTTTCTTGTTCCATGCTGGCAGGCTGGCCCTGACTAACAGTTGGAGACTATCCCTCTCCTAATCAGTGTGAAGAAGGGGGTGAGGGTGAGGCCAGACCTTTATCTCTCAGTTACCAAAGCCATGGGCCCTAGCCATACCTTCTAACTCTCCTGCATCTCTGAACTAAGAGAAGGGGCATAAACAAATGAGCACTCCCCACTGATATAAATTCATATTGTCAGATGTCACTAACTATTCGCAGGCAGTGTGATTTGCCTGTATTGTAAGGTTGACATCCTTTTTGAAGAGGCTGTAATACTGTGGCTATTAAGGTAATTAAGTTTTTTACTCAGTGGCATGCAATTTCCTTCTGGAAACCCTAGGAGCCTTGAGACATTAAAAAAAAAAGAGTAAGCAGTGGAACACTTACCTCTTCTCAGTCGTTTATATGCAGCCAAGTGATCCATTATTTCTTCCCTACTTAGTGGAAATTGTGAACCATACCCACTAACCTTTAACCTTTTTCAAGCACAAATCTTACCACGTTAATTATTAAATCAAGTAAAACCAACAAAACAAAACAAAAAAACCCCATTGCCATGGAGTCGATTCTCACACATACCAACCCTATAGGACAGAGTAAACTGCCCCACAGGGTTTCTAAGGAACAGCTGGTAGATCTTAACCTTTTGGTTAGCAACCAAGCTCCGAGCCACTGCACCACAAGGGCTCCAAAATCAAGTAAACTTAATTTTAAACACTTAGGCTGAACTTTCTTATTAAGATCTTACTTGCATCTCTGGGATAATACTTTGCTGAGATTGATATCTTCTTTTATTAAATAAGGAGAGGCTATAAAATTTTTTTTTTTTTTTTGATAATTTAGTCACACACATTACCAGGACATCTTATCAGGAGGGACCAGTCCTTGGAGAAGGACATCATGCTTGGTAAAGTAAAGGTCAGCAAAAAAGAGGAAGACCCTCAACAAGATGGGTTGACACAGTGGCTGCAACCATGGGCTCAAGCATAGCAACGATTGTGAGAATGGTGCAGGACTGGGCAGCATTTCCTTCCCTTGCACAGGGTCACCATGAGTTGGAACCACCTCGCCAGCACCTAACAACAGCACCATGATTTAGTCAATTTATAATTGACTTCTTTTTACTAATTTTGAAATGGAGTTTTCTCGTTGACTCCCACCTAAGCTAAAGAATGTTCTAAAGAACATAACTCTATTTCCAGTAAGACAGACAGACAGACTAAGAGATAGTCTTTTTTTTTTTTTTACAGTCGTTTTCAGCCTATGTTACTAAGGGGCTCTCCTGACTTGTCCCCCTGTCTCTGGCCTGAACCTGACTGTGATTATTTTATGTGTCAGCTTGGCTAAGCCATGATTCCATTGGCTTGTCCAAATACTAGATTAGTTGCTGTTCCTTAATGTAATGTAATGACTTTCTAAAATGTAATCTAATGTAATCCATTAATCAGTGGAAAGGGGAGTTTCCTTGCTGTATGTCTGCCTTCAGGCTATGTATTAAATAGTTATTTTGGCAGAACTCATTCTCTCTCTCGACTCTGTACTCTTTCCATTGCTTGACTTACTGATCCTGGGAGGCAGGCCTGCAGAAGTCTCCAGTCTGTCACCTGACCTACAGATTTTGGGTTTGCCTGTCCCCCACAATCCCATGAACCAGCAGAAGTCTCCAGCCTGTTGCCTGACCTACAGGTTTTAGACTTGCTAGTCCCCACAATTATATGAGTTAATCCCTTGTATTAAATCTCTCTTTGTCCACGTATGTCTCACTAGTTCTGTTTCTCCAGGGAACTTTGACTAAGACACATTAAAAAAAAAACTTACATCAGAGTGGTTTTTTTAAAAATGTTGTTGTTGAGAATACACACAGCAAAACATATACCAGTTCAACAGTTTCTACCTGTACAGTTCAGTGACGTTAATTATGGTCTTGGAGTTGTGCAACCATTCTCACCCACCTTTTCTGAGTTATTTCTCCTCCATTAATATAAATTCACTGCCCTCTAAGGTTCCTATCTAATCTTTCCAGTTGTTATTGTCAGTTTGATCCCATATAGATCTTAAAAAAGCATAATGCTCAATCAGACTTTTTTAGTAGTTAAGCTTGACTATCATTTGGTATAAACCCTGACAGTGTAGTGGTTAAGAGCTATGGCTGCTAACCAAAAGGTCAGCAGTTTGAATCCACCAGGCACTCCTTGCAAACGCTGTGGGGCAGTTCTGCTCTGTCCTGTAGGGTTGCTATGAGTCGGAATTGACTCAATGGCAACAGGTTTTTTTTTTTTTTTTTTTTTGGTTTTAAGTAGACTTCAGGAGATATTTTTCATTTAAGGTTTAAAGATTATCTCAGGGCAATAGTTTTGGGGTTTGTCCACTCTCTGTGGCTTCAGGAAGTCTGGAGTCCATGAGAATTTGAAATTCTGTTCTGAATTTTCCCCCTTTTGATCAGGATTCTTCTATGGAATCTTTGATCAAAATGTTCAGTAATGGTAGCTAGGCACCATATAGTTCTTCTGGTCTCGTGGCAAAGGAGGCAGTTGTTCACAGAGGCAATTAGCCACACATTCCATAACCTCCTCCTATTCCTGATTGTCCTTCTTCCTCTGTTGCGCCAGGCGAATAGCAACCAACTGGTGTACCTTGGATGGCTGCTTGCAAGCTTTTAAGATCCCAAGCACTACACAATGAACTAGGAGATAGAACAGAAGCAGGAAATGTTATTAGGCCAATTAACTGGGATGCCCCATGAAACCATGACCCTAAACCTCCAAACTAAGGAACCAAATCCCAGGAGGTGTTTGATTGTACATATGAGCTGCCTCAGCAACTACGCTTTTTTTTTTTTTGTCTTTGCTGTAAATATGTCTATCACACAACTTTTGCCAATTCTGCTTTATACAGGCATACAACTTATTGACAGCAATTACAATAATCAGCTGTGCAACACTATGCTTAATAATGCAGTTTTTTCGGTTACCGTTTACCCCTCTTTTTCTCCTCCCTCCCACCCTTGGTAACCACTAATAACCGTTGGTCTCTGTACATTTGCCTTTTCTTGTCTTTTATGTAGGTGAGGTCGTACATTATTTGTTCTTTTGTGATTGACTTACTTCACTTAGCCTAAAGTTTTCAAGCTCCAAAAATATTGTAGCATGTATCAAGCCTTCATTTCTCCAACTGGCTGAGTAGCATTCCATTGTGTGCACCACGTGTTGTTTATCCATTCATCTGTTGTTGGGCATTTAGGTTGTTTCCACCTTTTAGCTGTTGTGAATGTGTTGAAATGAACATTGGTGTACAAGTCTCTTTCTTACTCTCTGCTTTCAAGTCTTTGGGGTGTATACCTAGGCGTGGAATTGCTCGGTCATGTGGTAGTTCTATTTTTTGAAGGAATGCCACACTGTTTTCACAAAAAACTGTACTACTTTTTATTCCCACCAGCAGTGGATAAAGTTCTGATTCCCCCCCCACCCTATTCTCACTAACATTTGTTATTTTCTTTTTATCTAAGCCATCCTAAAAAAAAAAAAAAGCCATCCTAGTGGGAGTGAAATGGTATCTCACTGTGGCTTTGATTCGCGTCTTTTTTTTTGATGGCTAAAGATAAAAAAAAAAAATGATACTGAGTATCTTTTTCATGTTTGGTGGCCATTCGAATGTCCTCTTTAGTGAAATGCCTATTCGAATCCTTTGCCCATTTTATGATTTGAGCTATTTGTCTTTTCTCCTTTTTTTTTTTTTTAAATTGCACTTCAGATGAAGGTTTACAGAACAAACTAGCTTCTCATTTAACAGTACACATATTGTTTTATGACATTGGTTAACAATGCCATGAAATGTCCACACTCTTCTTCTTGACTTTGAGTTCCCTATTATCAACTTTCCTGTCCCCTCCTGCCTTGTAGTCCATGCCCATGGGCTCTTGTGCCCCTTTAGTCTTGTTTCATGGGCCTGTCTAATCTTTGGCTGAAGAGTGAACCTTGGGAGTGATTTTATTACTGACCTAAAAGAGTTTCCAGGGGTCATACTCTTAGGGTTTCTCCAGTCTCAGGGTCATACTCTCAGGGTTTCTCCAGTAAGTCTGGTATTTTTTTGGTGAATTTTGTTCTACATACTTCTCCAGCTCTGTCTGGGATCCTCTTTTGTGATCTCTGTCAGAGCAGTCAGTGGTGGTATTCCGGCACCATCTAGTTGTACTGGACTCAGTCTGGTGGAGGTCATGGTAGATGTGGTCCGTTAGTTCTTTGGACCAATCTTTCCCTTGTATCTTTAGTTTTCTTCGTTCTTCCTTGCTTTTGAAGGGGTAAGACCAGTGGAATGTCCTAGATGGCCACTCACAGGCTCTTAAGACCCGAGACACTACTCATCAAAGTAGAATGTAGAACATTTACTTTATAAACTATTATGCAAATTGAGCTAGATATTCCCTGAGACTATGGTTCCCATAGCCCTCAGCCCAGCAATTTGGTCCCTCCAGGAGTTTGGGTGTGTCTGTGAAGCTTCCATGACCTTGCCTTGTGCAAGTTGTGCTGGCTTCCCCAGTACTGTGTCGTGTCTTACCCTTCACCAAAGTCTTCACTTACCTATTGTCTATTTAGTGTTTTTCCATCCTCACCCCTCCCCTCCCTAATAACCATCAAAGATTGCTTCTTTTTGTGTATAAACCTTTTCATGAGTATTTACAATAGTGGTCTCATACAATATTTATCCTTTTGTGATTGACTTATTTTACTCAGCATAATGCCCTCCAGATCCACCCATGTTAAGAGATGTTTCACAGATTCATCATTTTTCTGTATTGTTGCGTATTACTCCATTGTGTATGTGTACCATCATTTGTTTATCCATTCATCTGTTGACAGACATCTAGGTTGTTTACATTTTTTGCTCTTGTGAACAATGCTGCAATGACATGGGTATGCATGTGTTTATTTATGTGATGGCTCTTATTTCTCTACAATATATTTCTAGGGGTAGGATTGCTGGAATTATGATATTTGTATTTCTAGCTTTCTAAGGAAGCACGATTTTGTTTTCCAGAATGGTTGTATCATTTTACATTCCCACCAGCAGTGCATGAGAGTTCTGATTTCCCCACAGCCTTTCCAACATTTGATATTTCCTTTTTTTTTTTTTTTTGATTCGTGCCAGTAATGCTGGGGTGAAATGCTGTCTCATTGTGGTTTCAATTTGCATTTCTCTAACGGTTAGAGATCGGGAGCATTTCCTCATGTGTCCCTTGGCTGCTTGAATGTCTTCTTTGGTGAAGCGTATGTTCATTTCCTTTGCCCATTTTTTAATTCGATTATTTGTCTTTTTATTGTAGAGGTGTTAGATTTTCCTATAGATTTTAGGGATTAGACCTTTGTCTGATTTTTAATAGACAAAATTTTTTTCCTGGTCTGTAGGTTCTCCCTTTACTCTTTTGGTGAAGTCTTTTGATGAGCAAAAGTGTTTAATTTTTAGAAGATCCCGGTTATCTAGCTTGTCTTCTGGAGTTTGTATGTTGTTATTTATGGTTTTTATCCTGTTAATGCTGTATATTAGGGCCTCTAGCATTGATCCTATTTTTCTTCTATGAACATTATACTTTTGGCTTTATATTTAGGTCTTTGATCCATTTTGAGTTAGTTTTTTAAAAAATTTTTATTGTGCATTAAGTGAAAGTTCACAAATCAAGCCAGTCTCTCACACAAAAACTTATACACACCCTGCGATATACTCCAAGCTGCTCTCCCCACAACGAGACAGCACACCCCTCCTCTTCACCCTCCACTCTCGTGTCCAATCAGCCAGCTTCTGATCCCCTCTGTCCTCTCATCCCCGCTCCAGACAGGAGCCATCAACATAGTCTCATGTGTCCACTTGATCCAAGAAGCTCACTCTTCACCAGTATCATTTTCTGTCCTATAGTCCAGTCCAATCCCTGTCTGAAGATCCAGCTTCAGGAATGGTTCCTGTCTTGGGCTAACAGAAGGTCTGGGGACCATGACCTTCAGGGTCCTTCTAGCCTTAGACCATTAAGCTTGGTCTTTTTACGAGAATTTGAGGTCTGCATCCCACTGCTCTCCTGCTCCTTCAGGGGTTCTCTGTTGTGTTTCTTGTCAGGACAGTCATCGGTTGTAGCCGGACACCACCTAGTTCTTCTCCTCTCAGGCTGATCTAGTCTATGGTGTATGTGGCCCTTTCTGTCTCTTGGGCTCATTGTTACCTTGTGTCCTTGATGTTCTCCATTATCCTTTGCTCCATGTGGGTTGAGACCAATTGATGCATCTTAGATGTCCACTTGGTAGCGTTTAAGACCTCAGACACCACTCTCCAAAGTGGGATGCAGAATATTTTCTTAGTAGATTTTGTTATGCCAATTGACGTAGATGTTCTCTGTAACCATGGTCCCCAAAACTCTTCTCCTGCTACACTGGCCTTCGAAGCATTCAGTTTATTCACGAAACTTCTTTGCTTTTAGTTTAGTTCAGTTGTTCTGATCTCTCCTGTATTGTGTGTTGTCTTTCCCTTCACCTAAATAGTTCTTGTCTACTATATAATTTGGGCTGGACTATATAATTAGTGAAAACTCCTCTCCCTCCCTCCCTCCCCACTCTCATAGCCATCAAAGAATATTTTCTTCTTTGTTTCAACTATTTCTCAAGTTCTTATAATAGTGGTCTCATAGAATATTTGTCCTTTTGCCACTGACTAATTTCACTCAGCATAATGCCTTCCAGATTCCTCCATGTTATGAAATGTTTCACGGATTCATCATTGTTCTTTATCTATGTGTAGCATTCCATTGTGTGAATATACCATAATTTATCCATTCATCTGTTGATGGGCACCTTGGTTGCTTCCATCTTTTTGCTATTGTAAACAGTGCTGCAATGAACATGGGTGTACATATATCTGTTTGTGTAAAGGCTCTTATTTCTCTAGGATATATTCCAGGGAGTGGGATTGCTCGATTGTGTGGTAGTTCTATTTCTAGCTTTTTAAGGAAATGCCAAATCGATTTCCAAAGTGGTTGTACCATTTGACATTCCCACCAGCAGTGTGCAAGTGTTCCAGTTTCTCCACAACCTCTCCAGCATTTACTATTTTGTGTTTTTTGGATTAATGCCAGCTTTGTCGGAGTGAGATGGAATCTCATTGTAGTTTTCATTTGCATTTCTCTAATGGCTGATGATCGTGTTTCCTCAAATATCTATTAACTACCTGAATGTCTTCTTTAGTGAAGTGCCTGTCTTATACTTTGCCCATTTTTTAATTGGGTTATTTGTCTTTTTGTTGTTGAGTTTTTGAAGAATCTTGTAGATTTTAGAGATCAGAAGCTGATCAGAAATGTCATAGCTAAAAACTTTTTCCCAGTCTGTAGGTAGTCTTTTTATTCTTTTAGTGAAGTCTCTGGATGAGCTCCCAGTTATCTAGTTTCTCTTCTGGTGTTTGTGCATTGTTAGTAATGTTTTGTATACTGTTTATGCCATGTAATAAGGCTCCTAGTGTTGTCCCTATTTTTTCTTCCATGGTCTTTATTGTTTTAGATTTTATATTTAGGTCTTTGATCCATTTTGAGTTAGTTTTTACGCATGGTGTGAAGTATGGGTCTTGTTTCATTTTTTTGCAGATGGATATCCAGTTATGGCAGCACCATTTGTTAAAGAGACTGTCTTTTCCCCCATTTAACTGACTTTGGGCCTTTGTCAAATATCAGCCACTCATATGTGGATGGATTTGTGTCTGGATTCTCATTTCTGTTCCATCGGTTCATGTATCTCTTGTTGTACCAGTACGAGGCTGTTTTGACTACTGTGGTAGTATAATAGGTTCTAAAATTGGGTAGTGTGAGGCCTCCTACTTTGTTCTTTTTCAGTAAAGCTTTACTTATCCAGGGCCTCTTTCCCTTCCATATGAAGTTGGTGATTTGTTTCTCCATCTCATTAAAAAATGTCGTTGGAATTTGGATCGGAATTGCATTGTATCTAGAGATAGCTTTTGGTAGAGTAGACATTTTTACAATATTAAGTCTTCCTATCCATGAGCAAGGTATGTTTTTCCACTTATGTAGGTCCCTTTTGGTTTCTTGCAGTAGTGTCTTGTAGTTTTCCTTGTATAGGTCTTTTAAGTCTCTGGTAAGATTTATTCCTAAGTGTTTTTATCTTCTTGGGGGCTACTGTAAATGTTACTGATTTGGTGATTTCCTCTTCAATGTTCTTTTTGTTGGTGTGGAGGAATCCAACTGATTTTTGTATGTTTATCTTGTATCTTGATAGTTTGCTGAACTATTAGTTTCAGTAGTTTTCTGGAGGATTCTTTAGGGTTTTCTGTGTACAATGTGACGTTATCTGCAAACAGGGATACTTTTACTTCTTTACCAATGTGGATGCTCTTTTTTTCTTTATCTAGCCTAATTGCTCTGGCTAGGACTTCCAGCACAACGTTGAGTAAGAGTGGTGATAAAGGGCATCCTTGTCTAGCTCCCCATCTCAAGGGGAGTGCATTCAGGCTCTCTCCATTTAGGATGATGTTGGCTGTTGGCTTTGTATAAATGCCCTTTATTGTGTTGAGAAATTTTCCATCTATTTCTATTTTGCTGAGAGTTTTTTTCATGAATGGGTGTTGAACTTTGTCAGATGCCTTTTCTGCATCAGTTGATGAGATCATGTGGTTCTTGTCTTTTATTTATGTGATGCATTACTTGAATTTTTTTTCTAATGTTGAACCATCCTTGGATACCTGGTATGAATCCCACTTGGTCAATGTACACTAGTTTTTTTGATATGTTGTTGAATTCTGTTGGCTAGAAATTTGTTGAGAATTTATGCATCTAAGTTCATGAGGGATATAGGTCTGTAATTTTTTTTTTTTGTGGTGTCTTTACCTGGTTTTGGTATCAGGGATTTGCTGGCTTCATAGAATGAGTTTGGTAGTATTCCGTCCTTTTCTATGCTGTGAAATGTCTTTAGTAGTAGTGGTGTTAACTATTCTCAGATAGTTTGGTAGAACTCTGCAGTGAAGCTGTCAGGACCTGGTATATTATCCCTTTTAATCATTATATAGTTTTTTAATTATGTTTTTAATCTCTTCTTTTGTTATGGGTTTATTTAATTATTTTACTCTGTGTTAATTTAGGTAGGTAGTGTGTTTCTAGGAATTCATCCATTTCTTCTAGGTTTTCAAATTTGTTAGAGCCCAGTTTTTCATAGTAATCTGATATGATTCTTTTAATTTCAGTTGGGTCTGTTGTAGTATCACCCCTCTCATTTCTTATTTCGGTTATTTGCTTCCTCTCCTTTTTTTTTTTTTAATCAGTTTGGCCAATGATTTATCAATTTTGTTAATTTTTTCAAAGAACCAGCTTTTGATCTTCTTAACTCTTTAATGGTTTTTCTGTTCTCTATTTCATTTAATTCTGCCCTAATTTTTATTATTTGCTTTCTTCTGGTGCCTGAGGGTTTCTTTTGTTGCTCTTTTTGTATTCGTTCAAATCGTAAGGATAGTTCTTTGATTTTGGTCCTTTCTTCTTTTTGTATGTGTGCATTTATTGATATAAATTGACCTCTGAGCACTGCCATCACTGTGTCCCAAAGGTTCTGATAGGAAGTGTTGTCATTCTCGTTGGATTCTATGAATTTCTTTATTTCATCCTTAATGTCTTCTATGACCCAGTCTCTTTTAAGCAGGGTATTGTTCAGTTTCCAGGTGTTTGATTTCTTCTCCCTGCTTTTTCTGTTATTGATTTCTACTCTTATTGCCTTATGGTCAGAGAAGATGTTTCGTAATATTTCAATGTTTTGCGTTCTGCTAAGGGAAACCCTGGTGGCATAGGGGTTAAGTGCTATGGCTGCTAACCAAAGTGTCGGCAGTTCGAACCCGCCAGGCATTTCTTGGAAACTCTATGGGGCAGTTCTACTCTGTCGTATAGGTTCGCTGTGACTCAAAATTGACTCAATGGCAATGGGTTTGGTTTTTGGTTTTAAGGCTTTCTTTATGGTGTAATATATGGTCTATTCTAGAGAATGTTCCATTCGTGCTGGAAAAGAAGTATACTTGGCAGCTGTTGGGTAGAGTGTTCTGTATATGTCTATGAGGTCAAGTTGGTTGATTGTGGCCTTTAGATCTTCCGTGTCTTTACTGAGCTTCTTTTGGATGTTATGTCCTTCACCAAAAGTGGTGTGTTGAGAAGTCTCCTACTATAATTGTAGAGCTGTCTACGTCACTTTTCAATGCTGTTAGAGTTTGTTTTATGTATCTTTCAGCCCTATCATAGGGTGCTTAAATATTTAGTATGGTTATATCCTCCTGGTATATTATCCCTTTAATCATTATATAGTGTCCTTCCTTATCCTTTTTGGTGGATTTAAGTTTAAAATTTATTTTGTACAAAATTAATATTGCTAATCCTGCTCTTTTTTGATTGTTGTTTCCTTTATACATATTTTTTCCATCCTTTGAGTTTTACTTTGTTTGTGTCTCTAAGTCTAAGATGTGTCTCTAAGTCTAAGATGTGTCTCTAAGCCTAAGGTGTGTCTCTTGTAGGCATCATATAGACAGAGCATGTTTTTTTTTTCAATCCATTTTGCCACTCTCTGTCTCTTTATTGATGAATTTAGTCCACTTACATTTATCATAATTATGGATAGTTATGGGTTTAGTGCTGTCATTTTGATGTCTTTTTTTGTGTGTTGTTGACAGTTTCTTTTTCCCACTTAAATTTTTGTGATGAGTAGTTTTTCTCTCTATATCTTCTTTTCCTCGTATTCATTGTTGTTGATTTTGTTTCTGCTGAGTTTTTTTTTTTCTTGTATTTTATTTTGATGAGTAGAATTGTTAGTCTCCTTTGTGGTTACCTTAATATTTACCCTATTTGTCTAAATTTAAACCTAAGATTTATCTCTTTATATCGCCTTGTGTTCCTCTCCATGTGAAAGATCTATGACTACATTTCTTAGTCCTTCTTTATTATTTTATTGTTCTATTCTTTAACATAATGACATCGCTGCTTCCCTGTTTTGAGTGTTTTTTTATCTTGATTTATTTTTGTGATTTTCCTGTCTGGGTTGACATCTTGTTTCTCTGCCTTGTGTTGTAGTGTTGGGTTGATACCTGATATTATTGATTTTCTAGTCAGAGAACTCCCTTTAGTATTTCTTGTAGTTTTTTTTGGGGGGGGGGTTTATAAATTCCCTAAACTTCTGTTTATCTGGGAATGCCCTAGTTTCCCCTTTGGTTTTTTTTAATAATCTTTATTGTGCTTTAAGTAAAAGTTTACAAATCAAGTCAGTCTCTCATATAAAAACTTATATACACCTTACTACATACTCCCATTTACTCTCCCAATAATGAGTCAGCCTGCTCCTTCCTTCCAGTCTCTCCTTTGGAGATTGTTTCGCCAGTTTCTAACCCTCTCTACCCTCCCATCTCCCCTCTAGACAGGAGATGCCAACACAGTCTCAAGTGTCCATGTGATACAAGTAGCTCACTCCTTATCAGCATCTCTCTCCAACCCATTGTCCAGGCCAATCCATGTCTGATGAGTTGTCTTCAGGAATGGTTCCTGTCCTGGGCCAACAGAAGGTTTGGGGACTATGACCGCCGGGATTCTCCTAGTCTCAGTCAGACCATTAAGTCTGATCTTTTTATGAGAATTTGGGGTCTGCATCCCACTGATCTCCTGTTCCCTCAGGGGTTCTCTGTTGTGCTCCCTGTCAGGGCAGTCATCGGTTGTGGCCGGGTACCATCCAGTTCTTCTGGTCTCAGGATGATGTAAGTCTCTAGTTCATGTGGCCCTTTCTGTCTCTTGGGCTCATAATTATCTTGTGACCTTGGTGTTCTTCATTCTCCTTTGATCCAGGTGGGTTGAAACCAATTGATGCATCTTAGATGACTGCTTGTTGGCATTTAAGACCCCAGATGCCACACTTCAAAGTGCGATGCAGACTGTTTTCTTAATAGAATTTATTTTGCCAATTGACTTAGATATTCCATGAAGCCATAGTCCCCAAACCTCCACCCTTGCTCCGCTGACCTTTGAAGCATTCAGTTTATCCCAGAAACTTCTTTGCTTTTGGTCCAGTCCAGTCCAGTTGAGCTGACCTTCCGTGTATTGAGTATTGTCCTTCCCTTCACCTAAAGTAGTTCTTATCTGCTAACTAATCAGTAAATAACCCTCTCCCACCCACCCTCCCTCCCCCTCCTTGTAACCACAAAAGTATGTGTTCTTCTCAGTTTATACTATTTCTCAAGATCTTATAATAGGGGTCTTATACAATATTTGTCCTTTTGCCTCTGACTGATTTCACTCAGCATAATGCCTTCCAGGTTCCTCCATGTTATGAAATGTTTCACAGATTCCTCACTGTTCTTTATTGATGCGTAGTATTCCATTGTGTGAATATACCACAATTTATTTAACCATTCATCCATTGATGGACACCTTGGTTGCTTCCAGCTTTTTGCTATTGTAAACAGAGCTGCAATAAACATGGGTGTGCATATATCTGTTCGTGTAAAGGCTCTTATTTCTCTAGGGTATATTCCGAGGAGTGGAATTTCTAGGTTGTATGGTAGTTCTATTTCTAACTTTTTAAGAAAACGCCAGATAGATTTCCAAAGTGGTTGTACCATTTTATATTCCCACCAGCAGTGTATAAGAGTTCCAATCTCTCCGCAGCCTCTCCAACATTTATTATTTTGTGTTTTTTGGATTCATGGCAGCCTTGTTGGAGTGAGATGGAATCTCATAGTAGTTTTAATTTGCATTTCCCTAATAGCTAATGATCGAGAGCATTTCCTCATGTAGCTACCTGAATATCTTTGTTAGCCGCCTGAATATCTTCTTTAGTGAACTGCATGTTCATATCCTTTGCCCAATTTTTAATTTGGTTCTTTGTCTTTTTGTGGTTGAGTTTTAACAGAATCATATAGATTTTAGAGATCAGGCTCTGGTCGGAGATGTCATAGCTGAAAATTTTTTCCCAATCTATTGGTGGTCTTTTTACCCTTTTGGCGAAGTCTTTAGATGAGCATAGGTGTTTGATTTTTAGGAGCTCCCAGTTATCTGGTTTTTCTTCGTCATTTTTGGTAATCTTTTGTCTTCTGTTTATGCCTTGTATTAGGGCTCCTAACGTTGTCCCTATTTTTTCTTACATGATCTTTATCGCTTTAGTCTTTATGTTTAGGTCTTTGATCCACTTGGAGTTAGTTTTTGTGCATGGTGTGAGGTATGGGTCCTGTTTCGTTTTTTTGCAAATGGATATCCAGTTATGCCAGCACCATTTGTTAAAAAGACTATCTTTTCCCCACTTAACTGACACTGGGCCTTTGTCAAATATCAGCTGCTCCTATGCGGATGGATTTATATCTGGGTTCTCAATTCTGTTCCATTGGTCTATGCGCCTGTTGTACCAGTACCAGGCTGTTTTGACTACTGTGGCTGTATATATATAAGATGTTCTAAAATCCGGTAGAGTGAGGCCTCCCAGGTTCTTCTTCTTTTTCAGTAATGCTTTATTTATCCAGGGCTTCTTTCCCTTCCATATGAAGTTTGTGATTTGTTTCTCTATCACATTAAAAAATGTCATTGGAATTTGGATCAGAAGTGCATTGTATATATAGATGGCTTTTGGTAGAATAGACATTTTTACTATGTTAAGTCTTCCTATCCATGAGCAAGGTATGTTTTTCCACTTATATATGTCCCTTTTGTTTTCTTGCAGTAGTACTTTGTAGTTTTCTTTGTATAGGTCTTTTACACATTTGGTAAGATTTACTCAGAAGTATTTTATCTTCTTGGGGCTACTGTGAATGGTATTGATTTGGTGATTTCCTCTTCGATGTTCTTTTTGTTGATGTAGAGGAATCCAAGTGATTTTTGTATGTTTTTCTTGTAACCTGAAACTCTGCCAAACTCTTCTATTAGTTTCAGTAGTTTTCTGCAGGATTCCTGAGGGCTTCGTGTGTATAAGATCATGTCATCTGCAAATAGAGATAATTTTACTTCTTCCTTGCCAATCTGGATGCCCTTTATTTCTTTGTTTAGCCTAATTGCTCTGGCTAGGACCTCTAGCACAATGTTGAATGAGAGCGGTGATAGAGGACATCCTTGTCTGGCTCCCATTCTCAAGGGAAATGGTTTCAGGCTCTCTCCATTTAGAATGATGTTGGCTGTTGGCTTTGTATAGATGCCCTTTATTATGTTGAGGGATTTTCCTTCAGTTCCCATTTTGCTGAGAGTTTTTATCATAAATGGGTGTTGGACTTTGTCAAATGCCTTTTCTGCATCAATTGATAATATCATCTGGTGTTTTTCTTTTGTTTTATTTATATGGTGGATTACATTAATGGTTTTTCTAATATTGAACCAACCTTGCATACCTGGTATGAATCCCACTTGATCGTGGTGGATTATTTTTTTTGTTATGTTGTTGAATTCTATTGGCTAGAATTTTGTTGAGAATTTTTGCATCTACATTCATGAGGGATATAGGTCTGTAATTTTCTTTGCTTGTGGTGTCTTTACCTGGTTTTGGTATCAGGGATATGCTGGCTTCATAGAATGAGTTAGGTAGTATTCCATCATTTTCTATGCTCTGAAATACCTTTAGTAGTAGTGGTGTTAACTCTTCTCTGAAAGTTTGGTAGAACTCTGCAGTGAAGCCATCCAGACCAGGGCTTTTCTTTGTTGGGAGTTTTTTGATTACCTTTTCAATCTCTTTTTTTGTTATGGGTCTATTTAGTTGTTCTACTTCTGATAGTGTTAGTTTATGTAGGTAGTGTTTTTCTAGGAATTCATCCATTTCTTCTAGGTTTGCAAATTTGTTAGAGTACAATTTTTCATAATAGTCTGATACGATTCTTTTAATTTCAGTTGGGTCTGTTGTGATATGGCCCATCTCATTTCTTGTTCAGGTTATTTGTTTCCTTTCCTGTATTTCTTTAGTCAGTCTGCCCATTGGTTTATTAATTTTGTTAATTTTTTCAAAGAACCAGCTTTTGGCTTTGTTAATTCTTTCAATTGTTTTTCTGTTCTCTAAGTCATTTAGTTCAGCTCTAATTTTTATTATTTGTTTTCTTCTGGTGCCTGATGGGTTCTTTTGTTGCTCACTTTCTATTTGTTCAAGTTGTAGGGACAGTTCTCTGATTTTTGCTCTTTTGTCTTTATGTATGTGTGCGTTTATCGATATAAATTGACCTCTGAGCACTGCTTTTGCTGTGTCCCAGAGGTTTTGATAGGAAGTGTTTTCATTCTTGTTGGATTCTATGCATTTCTTTATTCCCTCCTTAATGTCTTCTGTAACCCAGTCTTTTTTGAGCAGGGTATTGTTCAGTTTCCAAGTATTTGATTTCTTTTCCCTGATTTTTTTGTTACTGATTTCTACTTTTATGGCCTTGTGGTCTGAGAAGATGCTTTGTAATATTTCGATGTTTTGGATTCTGCAAAGGTTTGCTTTATGACCTAATATGTGGTCTATTCTAGAGAATGTTCCATGTGCACTAGAAAAAAAAGTATACTTTGCAGCTGTTGGGTGGAGTGTTCTGTATAAGTGAATGAGGTCAAGTTGGTTTATTGTAGCAATTAGGTCTGCCATGTCTCTATTGAGCTTCTTACTGGAAGTCCTATCCTTCTCTGAAAGTGGTGTGTTGAAGTCTCCTGCTATAATTGTGGCCGTGTCTATCTCACTTTTCAATTCCGTTAAATTTTGTTTTATATATCTTGCAGCCCTGTCATTGGGTGCGTAAATATTTAATATGGTTATATCTTCCTGGTCAATTGTCCCTTTAATCATTATGTAGTGTCCTTCTTTATCCTTTGTGGTGGATTTAACTTTAAAGTCTATTTTGTCAGAAATTAATATTGCCACTCCTCCTCTTTTTTGATTGTTGTTTGCTTGAAAAATTTTTTCCATCCTTTGAGTTTTAGTTTGTTTGTGTCTCTAAGTCTAAGGTGTGTCTCTTGTCGGCAGCATATAGACGGATCGTGTTTCTTTATCCAGTCTGAGACTCTCTGTCTCTTTATTGGTGCATTTAGTCCAGTTACATTCAGCGTAAGTATAGATAAGTATGAGTTTAGTGCTGTCATTTTGATGCCTTTTTGTGTGTGTTGTTGACAATTTCATTTTTCCACTTACTTTTTTGTGCTGAGAAGTGTTTCTTTGTAAATTGTGTATTCCTCATTTTCATAGCAGTTGAATTTATGTTTGCTGAGTCGTTATGTTTTTCTTGGTTTTTATTTTGCATTATGGAATTGTTAGACCTGTTTGTGGTTACCTTGATATTTACCCCTATTTTTCTAAGTAAAATCGTAACTTGTATTGTCCTATATCGCCTTGTTTTCCTCTCCATATGGAAGATCTATGTCTCCTGTATTTAGTCCCTCTTTTTGATTGTGATCTTTTACATAATGACTTCAATGATTCCCTGTTTTGAGCTTTTTTTTCTTTTTAAAATTAATATTATTTTGTTTTTGTGATTTCCTTATTTGAGTTGATATCAGGATGTTCTGTTCTGTGACCTTGTGTTGTATTGGTATCTGATATTATTGATTTTCTAACCAATTTCCTTTAGTAATTCTTGTAGCTTTGGTTTGGTTTTTGCAAATTCTCTAAGCTTGTGTTTATCTGTAAATGTTTTAATTTCACCTTTATATTTGAGAGAGAGTTTTGCTGGATATATGACCCTTGGCTGGCAGTTTTTCTCCTTCAGTGCTTTATATATGTCATCCCATTGCCTTCTTGCCTGCATGGTTTCTGCTGAGTAGTCTGAACTTATTCTTATTGATTCTCCTTTAGGAGACTTTTCTTCTATCCCTGCGTGCTTTTGAAATTTTCTCTTTATCTTTGGTTTTGGCAAGTTTGATGGTAATATGCTTTGGTGATTTTCTTTTTGGATCAATCTTTTATGGGGTTTAATGAGCATCTTGGATAGATATCCTTTCATCCTTCATGATGCCAGGGAAGTTTTCTGCCAACCGATCTTCAACTATTCTGTCTGTATTTTCTGTTATCCCTCCCTGTTCAGGAACTCCAATCACATGCAAGTTATTCTTCTTGATAGAGTCCCACATGATTCTTAGGGTTTCTTCATTTTTTTAAATTCTTTTATCTGATTTTTCTTCAACTATATATTTTTATATTGGTGTCAATTGCCTTATCCTCTACCTCCCCCACTCTGTATTCCAATTGCTCTATTCTGCTTCTCTGACCTCCTATTGAGTTGTCCAATTCTGTAATTTTACCGTTAATCTTTTGGATTTCTGAATACTGTCTGTCTATGGATTCTTGCAGCTTATTAATTTTTCCAGTATGTTCTTGAATAATCTTTTTGATTTCTTCAACTGCTTTATCAGTGTGTTCCTTGGCTTTTTCTGTAGATTGCCTTATTTCATTTTTGAGGTCATCCCCGATGTCTTGAAGTATTCTGTAAATTAGTTTTTTATATTCTGCATCAGGCAATTCCAGGATTGTATCTTCATTTGGGAAAGATTTTGACTCTTTAATTTGGGGAGCTGTAGAAGCAATCCTCGTCTGCTTCTTTATGTGGTTTGATATCGATTGCTGTCTCCGAGCAATCTATAAGATATTGTAATGATTTATTTTATATTCAGTCATTGAGTCTTATCTTGTTTTGTTTTATTTCAGTATACCCAGATGGGCTACTAGATTGCGCTGTCTTGATTGTTGTAGCCTTTGAATCACTTATGTCTTATTACCAGCTGGTTTGGGTTGTTAACCAGATATATAAGCCTAAGAGTCCATTCACCATTCTTGAATAGAATCAGCTTAGGTGTTCTGATTTTGGGTCACCAAGTGTGTGGTGTAGACTGTCACCTTTTAACTGAGAGGAGCAGTGGTGATAGTTCTGTGCACCAGATTCTAGTAGCGGCAGGGGGACACACTCCGGGGGGCAGGATGCTGACAGCCTTCCCTCATGTGCCAGTGAGGTAGGTGTGTCTCTATTCCTAAAGCACGTTGGTGGGCGGGCTCTGCAGGTGTACCTTAGGCACCCAATGCTTGTACTTCTAAAAATTGGTAGGTGTCAGTATCCTCAGACCCCTTTGGCAGGTGGCTAGGTGGTTTGGGTGGACCTTCAGCCCTCAGTTCCCCGCTGTGGATCAGTGAGGTCTCTGTTTAATAGGTAGAGGTATCACACCTGGAAAACTTGTCTTTCCAGTGATCCGCTAAAACAGTTACAGTCAGATCTCTATCAGAATTGCCTTTGCATTATAATAGCCACCTTGTTCCCTGTAGGGATGAAAGCCAAAGACTGTGGATCTCATATGCTTGGCTGGAGCTGGTTCTGTGTTTTTATTCCAGTTTAGTGAAGTCAGGGAAGGATTTTTCGTCCCTGGGTTGTTAGTAGTTGTTTCTTTCAGGCCAGGAGAATGGGTTAGGAAAACAAACAAACAAACAAAAAAACCCTTCAGAGCACTTCACTCCCAGGCCCAGGAAATTCTAATGTTATTGAAGCCGCCTGGGGCAGGGAGGGGAAGGATCAGATAGATAGGAGAGAGTAGCATCGAGCAATATAGACAAAGTTACTTGTCTTGCTTGGATGACTGTTTTATCTGAGATTCCTGAGGGGCGTGTAGCCTGTGTGTGCTGGCTGGGTCAAGATTGCCCCCTGGGTCAGGCCTATGTCCCATCTTGTGCTGTCTCAGAAGCTCTGGTCAGCTCCTCCATTCCCAGTCCAAAGCCCTTTTTCAAGGTTCCCTGGCTGGAACGCTGCACCCCAGGCTCCAAAAGCAGTCGCTGCCTCCCAGTGAGTTCTCCTCCTGTCAGCTGTGTTATTGTACTGCCTGCATGCCCTGGCTGGGCTTCCCCTGAGGTCACTTCAGGGGGCTAGGGCTGCATCCCATGCTTGCACCTTCTCAGGAAGCCATGCTTAGCTCCCTGCGCCCAGTCCAAAGCCCGGCCCCCAAGGTTTTCTGACTGGGACGCTGGCTCCACACTCCAAAAACAGCCATTGCTTCCCCGTGGTTGCTCATTCTCTCTTTAGCCGCATCAGTGTGCAACCTGCTTGCGCTGGCTGAGTCCCTACCGAGGTTACCCCAGAGGGCTAGGGGTTAGAGCTGTGTCCTGTGCCTGCCCTGCCTCAGCAAGCCGCAATCAGCCCCGCCACTCAGCACCAGGGAACCATGACGGCTCAAGGCTATGGAGCAGGATGCCGGTTCCGGAAGTGGTCGCTGCTTCCGGGTGCAGCTTTTTGCTCCCCTGTCACTCAGGTCAACTCTTTAGATCTGTGTTTGATGGTCAGGGTTCGTAGATTGTCATGTATGTGATCGATTCACTTGCTTTTCTGAGTCTTTGTTGCAAGAGGGATCCACGGTATCTTCTACCTAGTCAGCCATCTTGGCCCCTTCTCCCCTTTGTATTTGAGAGAGAGTTTTGCTTGATATATGATTCTTGGCTGGCAATTTTTTTCCTTCAGTGCTTTATATAAGTCACCCCATTGCTTCTTGCCTGCATGGTTTTTGCCTAGTAGTCTGAGCTTATTTTTATTGACTCTTCTTTGTAGGTGACTTTCCATTTATCCTTAGCCGCTCTTAAAATTCTCTCCTTATCTTTGGTTTTGGCAAGTTTGATTATAATATGTCTTGGTGACTATTTTGAGATCTACCTTATGTGGAGTTCAGTAAGCATCTTGGATATGTATCTTCTCATCTTTCACGATATCAGGGAAGCTTTTTGCTGGCAAATCTTCAGTAATTCTCTCTTTATTTTCTGTTATCCTTCCCTGTTCTGGTACTCCAATCACTTGTCGGTTATTTTTCTTGGTACAGTCCCACATGATTCTTAGGGTTTGTTCATTTTTTTTAATTCTTTTATCTGATTTTTCTTTGAGTGTATTGGTGCCAGGTGTTTTATCTTCAATCTCTTTAATTCTGCCTTCAACTTCTTCAATTCTACTCTGACTTTCTATTGAGTTGTCTAACTATAATTTTATTTTTAATCTTCTGAATTTCTGATTGTTGTCTCTCTGTGGATTCTTGAAGCTTATTAAAATTTTCATTATGTTCTTGAATAACTTTTTTAATTTCTTCAACTCCTTTATCTGTGTGTTCCTTGGCTTGTTTTGTGTTTTGCCTGATCTCCTTTCTGGCCTCGTACCTGATGTCTTGAAGAGTTCTATATGTTAATCTTTTGTATTCTGCATCTGGTAATTCTAGGATACACCTTCATCCAGAAGATCCGTTGATTCTTTGTTTTGAGAGCTTATTGAAGCGATCATGGTCTGCTTCTTTATGTGATTTGATGTTGACTGTTGTCTTGGAGTCATCTAGTATTTATTGTATTAGTTTATTTTATGGTTGCTTACTGTATCCTAGCTTCTTGCTTTGTTTTGTTTTGATATGCCGAAATAGGCTGCTTGAGTGAGCTGGCTTGATTATTTTTGCCTTTGAAGCTCTAATGTCCTGCCCACATATGGCTAGAGCTCTTATCAGGTGTATGAGCCTAGGAGTCCATTCACTTTTCTTGTATGTATTCAGCTTAGGTGTCCAGGTAGTTGGTCATCAAGTGTGTGGTACAGGCTCTGTTCTACAGTCTTAGAGGGGCAGGCATGATTGGTGTGGGTGCCAGTATCTGGTTGCAGCAGGGGGTCAGGGGATCACGGTCTGAACAAGGCAGGGGTTGCAACTGTCCCCCAAGTGTCTCTGAGGAAAGTGCGTCACTGTTCCCTAGAATGCACAGGTGGGTGTGTTCTGCAGATGGGTCATGGGCCCCTAATTCTTTTGGTTGTAAGGACTAGGAGGTACCAATTATTCTTGGACCCTCGTCACGGGTGGCTATGTGAAGTGGGTGCAGCCACCAGTCCTTAGGCCTCTGATGTGGGTAAGTGAGGAACCTGTTTAATAGGCAAAGCAGTGCCAAACATCAAATACCCACCTCTCCACCCCATAGCCGAAACTGTTGCAGCCTGCCAACAAGGGCCTATTCTCCTGAAATATACCCTCACAGGTCCATGCAGGGGTGAAAGTTATTCAAAGTCCATGGACCATTTATACCTGCACAGGAGCCACTTTTGTCCTTAGCTCCCAGCTTATTCAATCTGGCAGATTATCTTTTTCCCCAGTTGTGAATTTATTTCTTCTCCAAGGTTGGGAAAATGACTCAAAGTGCTCAGCAGGACCTATCTCACTCCCAGGGAAATTGACAGTCACTGAAGCTGGCTTGAGCACCAGGGGTGGGGTAAAATACACGCAAGTGCTTAGCTTTTGCCGAGAACATCATTCTTCTCTGGTTCTGGAGGTGTGAGTAGTCTGTGTGGCTGGCTGTCAGAATGCTCCCAGAGGAAAGTGCTCGAACGCTACTGCCATTCCCGCTGTGTTCGCTCCAGGGAATGGTGCCTGAGGGTTCCTGTTGTTTCAGGTCTGGCAACTCCTTTCCACTTCTGAACCATTTCTCTCTCCCCTTGCCACTCAGTCCATTTTCTGACTTTTCCTTTGATGTTCAGGGCTCGTAGCTTGCCATAAATATAATCAGTTCACTTTTTTTTTAGGGTCTTTGTTGTCAGAGGGATTACTGGAAGCATGTGACTACTCTGCCATCTTGGCCCTGTCTCCTTGAGTTAGTGTTTTTATATGGTGTGAGGTATGGGTCCTTTTTCATTTTTTTTGCAGATGGATGTCCAGTTTTGCCAGCACCATTTGTTAAAAAGACTGTCTTTTCTCCTTTTGATGGACTTTGGGCCCTTGTCAAAGATAGTTGACCGGAGGTGGATGGATTTACATCTGGGTTCTCAGTTCTGTTCCATTTGTCAATGTGTCTGTTGTTGTACAAGCACCAGGCTGTTTTGACTACCTTAGCTGTATGGTATGTTCTGAGGTCAGGTAGTGCGAGTCCTCCTACCTTATTCTTTTTCAACAATGCTTTACTTATCTGGGGCTTCTTACCTTTCCATATAAAGTTAATGATTAGTTTTTCCAACTCTTTAAAGAACGTCGTTGGTATTTGAATTGGAATAACATTGTATTTGTAATTGCTTTGGATAGAATTGTTATTTTCACAATGTTGAGTCTACCTAGCCATGAGTATGGTATGTTTTTCCATTTAGTTTGTTGCTTTTGGTTTCTTGCAGTAATGTTTTGTAGTTTTCTTTGTATAGGTCTTTTACATTCCCTGTTTAGATTTATTCCTAAATATTTTGTTTTTTTTAGAAGGTATTATAAATGATATTGTTTTCTTGATTTCCTTTTCTTAGTTCTTTTTATTGGTGTATAGGAATCCCATTGATTTTAGTATGTTTATCCTACTACTCTGCTGGATCTTATTATTTCCAGTAGTTTTCTTGTGGAGTCTTTTGGGTTTTCTATGTATAGTATCATATCATCCACAGATAGGGACAGTTTAACTTCTTTACTGATTTGGCTGCCCTTTATTTCTTTTTCCTGGCTTAATGTCCTAGCTAGAACTTCCAGCACAATGTTAAATGGGAGTAGTGATAAAGGGCATCCTTGTCTTGTTCCTGTTCTCAAGGGGAATGTTTTCAGCCTCTCTCCATTAAGAATGATGTTGGCTTTTGGTTCTACATAGATATTCTTTATTATGTTGGGAAATTTCCCTTCTATACCTATTCTATTGAGAGTTTTTACCAGGAATGGGTGTTGGACTTTGTGGAATGCCTTTTTTTTTTTTGCATTGATTGAGATGATCATGTGATTCTTTTCTTTCCATTTATTGATGTGGTGGGTTATGTTGATTGATTTTCTAATGTTGGACCTTCCTTGCATACCTGGTATGAATACTACTTGGTCATGGTCTATTATTTTTTTGATATGATGTTGAGTTCTATTGGCTAGAGTTTTTCTGAGAAATTTTGCATCTATATTCATGAAACATGCTGGTCTGTAATTTTTTTTTTTTTTTTGGTAGTGTCTTTGCCTGGTTTTGGAAACCCTGGTGGCATAGTGATTAAGAATTTGGCTACTAACCAAAAGGTCGGCAGTTTAAATCCACCAGGCACTCCTTGGAAACCACATGGGGCAGTTCTGCTCTTTCCTATAGGATCTCTATGAGTCATAATCGACTTGATGGCGATAGGTTTCATTTTTTTGTTTTTTTCCTGGTTTTGGTATCAGGGCTATGCTGGCTTCATAAAATGAATTCACAAGTGTTGCCTCCTTTTCTGTGTTCTGAAATAATTTGAGTAGTACTGGTGCAAGCTCTTCTCTGAATGTTTGGTAGCATTATCCAGTGAAGCCTTCTGGGCCAGAACATTTTTTTTGTTGTTGGGAGTTTTTAAAATTACCTTTCCAGTCTCTTCTCTTGTTATGGGTTTGTTGAGAGTTTCAACATCATTTTTTGTTGGTTTGTGTAGGTAGCCTGCTTCTAGAAGTTTGTCCATTTCCTCTAGGTTTGCAGATTTTTGGAGCATAGTTTTTCATAATTCTCTGTTACGATCCTTTTTATTTCAGTTGGGTCTGTTGTAATGTCCCCCATTTCATTTATTCTGTGGGTTATTTGCATCCTCTCCTATTTTTCTTTTGTTAGTTTGGCCAGCGATTTGTCAATTTTGTTGATCCTTTCAAAGAACCAACTTTTTTTTTTTTTTTTTTTTTGATTCTTTCTATTGGTTTTCTATTCTCTGTTTCATTTATATCTGCTTTGACCTTTATTATTTCCTTTCTTCTGGTGGCTCTGGGCTTTTTTTTTTTTTTTTTTGCTGTTCTCTTTCTATTTGTTTGAGTTGTGTAACTAATAATTTGATCTTTTCCCTTTCTTCTCTTTTAATGTGTGCATCTGTTGCTATAAATTGATTTCTGAAGACTGCCTATGCTGTGTCCCAAAGGTTTTGGTATGATGTGTTCATTCTTGTTTGGTTCTAGGAATTTTCGGATTCTGGCTCTGATTTCTTTTATTACTCAATGATTTTTAAGCAGGGTGTTTTTCAGTTTCCATGTAATTGATTTTCTTTCATTGCTCTTCCTGTTGTTAATTTCTGCATTGATGGCATTGGGGTCAGAGAAAATACTTTGCATTATCTCAGTGTTCTGGAGTTTGTTGAGGGTTGCTCGGTGTCCTAAGATGTGGTCTATTCTGTAGAATGTTCCATGTGCATTGGAAAAGAATGTGTACTTTGCAGCTGTTGGGTGGAGTGTTCTATGTATGTCTATGAGGTCAAGTTGGCTGACTGTGCCCTTTAGCTCTTCTGTATCTTTTGCTGAGTTTCTTTCTAGATATTCTGTTCTTTACCGAGAGTAGTATGTTGGTCTCCCACTATTATTGTGGAACTGTCAATTTCTCTTTTCAGTGCTGTTAGAGTGTGTTTTATGTATTTTGGAGTCCTGTGATTGGGTGCATAAATGTTTATTATGGTTATGTCTTCATGATGGATCGTCCCTTTAATCATTATATAGTGCCCTTCTTTGTCTTTTATGGTGGATTTTGTTTGAAAGTCTATTTTATCTGAGTTTAGTATTGCCACTCTTGCTCGTTTTTGATATATTTTTTTCCATCCTTTGATTTTTAATAAATTTATGTCTTTGTTTCTAAGGTGTGTCTCTTGTAGATAGCATATTGATGGATTTGGTGTTTTTATTCAATATATCACTCTTTGTCTCTTTATGGGTGTATTTAAGCCATTTACATTCAGTGTTATTATTGATAGTTGTGGGTTTATTGCTGTCATTTTGTACTGCCTTTTATTTATTTATTTTTTGTAATGCTGACGTTTTCTTTGTTCCTCTTACACGTCTGTGCTGAATTCCTTTTGTTTGTGGATTTTTTTTTTTTTGCATTTTTTCATATGTTTTGTTTTTACTGAGACTTTATGTTTTTCTTCTTTATTTTGATGTGGTTTGTTAATTTTCTTTGTCATTACTTTGAAATTTACCCTTATCTTCTTAAGTTTGAAGCAGTCAATTATTACTTGGTATCACCTTGCCTTCCTCTCCATTAGAAAGTTCTATACTTATCCTGTTTATTCTCTCTTTTATTGTTCTGATGTTGTTGTCCGTTACACATGAACCTCTCTGGTTACCTGTTGTAATTCTTTTGGTTTTGAATACTCTTTGAGAGTTCATGGAAATAGTTTGGTATCTGGCTGGTACAATCTTACATCCTAGATTCAGGCTGTGGTCTGGTGTTTTTTCTCAAACTGAAGGACTCACTTTAATAATTATTGTAAGTTTGGTTTGGTTTTTACATTTTCTTTTAATTTCTGTTTATCTGGAAATGTCCTAGTCTTACTATCGTATTAGAATGAGAGTTTTGCTGGATATAATATCCTTGGTTGGTAGTTTTTTTCTTTCCAGGTTTTGTGTATGTCATCCCATTGCCTTCTTGCCTGCATGGTTTCTGCTGAATAATCAGGGCTTAGTCTTATTGTTGCCCCTCTGTATGTGTCTTTTCATTTTTCTTGAGTTGCTCTTAGAATTCTTCCATTGTCTTTGGTTTTAGCGAGTGTGATTATAGTAGGCCGTGGTGATTTTCTTTTGGGGTCTATCCTACATGGGGTTTGTTGAGCTTCTTGAATGGTCAGCTTTTCCTCTTTCATGATATCAGGGAAGTTTTCTGTCAGCAATTCTTCAGTGATCCTCTCTGTTTTCTCCCCCTGTTTTGGAACTCTAATTTCTCGCAAATCCTTACTTTTGATGGTATCTCACGTAATTCTTAGGGTTTCTTCATTTGTCTTTCTGTTTTTTTTTTTTTTTTGATTTTTCCTCAAACAAAATTGTATTCAACTGTCTTAAGTTTCACTGTTCCTGTCTTCCGTTGTTTCAAACCTGCGCCTCAGCCCTTCTATGACACTGTCCATTTCTGAAATCTTGCTTATCTTTTGGATTTCTAATTGTTTTTGTATCATATCTAGTTGTGAATTTATTTTGACATTTTGTTCCTGTATTATTTCCCTGAATTTTTCCATTTTTTACCTGCATTTTCCATGAATTGGTCTGTGTTTTCCATGAATTTTTCTGCTTTTTCCTCATATTTGTTTGCTTTTTGCTTTAACAGTTGGATAGCTCTGAATATTAGAGATATGAATTCCATATCAGGTAGTTCTAGTGCCTTTACTTCTACTGGAGAGTCATTTGGTATTTTATTTTGGGTGCCTACTGGAACCATTCTGTCCTTGGGAAGAAACCTGTTCTTGTGAAGGAGGCTATATGGGTCAGGCAAGCCCAAACTAGTCATCTATAATCTTTGTGAGGGAGGGAATCAGGTATGAAAAAGAAGCATCTATTGTACTGAGTGAAAATATTCCTGCATTTATTAGAAAATATGTTTTAACCTCTATGATTTTATCTTTTATTTCAGCATAAATTTTAACCCTAATCCTGTTATCAACTATTTTGCTAGTTACCATTGAATTAATATTAGCAAACCTTGAGTACCCAGTATCTTTATAAATTTCCTTTCCTATCAAGGCTATTTGTTCATATCATGACCTAAGGAGCCAGTTACTGATAGAACATACCAGAATAAGTTATTTTTCAGGTCAAGTATTTTAAAATAAAAAGCACTTCTTTCACAGCTCTCTATATGTGGGACGCTGATAAAGCAGGCAGTGTAAGGATTGGTTGGAAAATATCTTCATGAGACATCAAAGGTCTTCCAGAATGAGTGGGACAGTGTTCTTATTACCATTAAGAAAAAAAAAAAGCAACAAGAAAAGGTTGCCATCAAGTTGATTCCAACTCATAGTGACCCTATAGGACAGAGTAGAACTGCCCCAAAGGGTTTCCAAGGAGCAGCTGGTTCATTTGAACTGCCAACTTTTTGGTTAATAGTCAAATGCTTAACCACTGTGCCACCAGGGCCCCTATTACCATTTTGGAGGGGCCTTATTGTTCATATGTGAAGCATCAAGGACATCTCCCATCAGATCGATTTTGCCTGTGTACTGATCTCTATTTCTTGCTAGAATGTAAGCCTTTAGAGGCAGGGACCTTATTTATCTTGTTTGCATTTGTATAACCAGTGGCTAAATAGCACAACGATAGGCTCATTGCGAACCTTGAAGGTATTATGTAAATGCTTGCTGAATGAAGGGGGTGAGAGTAGAAGTGTGTATATAAATTGTTAATCATGTTTAAGCAAGCTGGGTGGTGTCTCAAAGTGTCCATGTATCACTCAGTGGATACTTCTGTTGCAGGGTGCTAATTCCTGAGCTAACACCTTAGGAAGAGCTATTATTTGTGTGTGTATGTGTGTAAAGTGAACACTGACAGTGTGATGGTTACTGCACAGAATAAAGAGATCAAAATTAATCACCTTCCGGTGTAAAACAGCTGTTGCCTGGGCTTTTCAGTGCCCAAGGCAGTTATTTATTTCTCTGGCCTGCATGGATGCTTCCAAAATGACTTTCTCATGGCATGTGTGCTCTGGCATTCCATCTGAACATGGGGAAACCTGAGCCAAGGACCTATTAGAGCCTGAAGTATGGAATGTGCCACATTGATCATCCTTTCTCTGAGCTGACACTGTTTTGAAGCAGACTGAGAACCAGGGGAGCATGTCTGCTGCCAAACCCATCTGGTTTTGATCCCATTGCACTTAATGAATCAAAACATTATTTTAGAGACACTTTATTTTTTAAATTATTCCAGAAGTCCATTGAGTGCTCTTAATGTGGATGAACCAAAAAAAAAAAAAGTGTTTTTGCAGTCACCATAGAGACCTTCTGAAGATGTATAGTGTGTTATCATCACGTTTTATATACTCTCACTAAATATTCCCTATGGGATTGAGCTATAGTTTCTACCAAAGTTCCTGGTTTCCAACTATGCTAACCCACCAATTGATTTTTAATCAGCATTTAAAAATAGACTGGGATATCTGGTTGTAGCCCTGTAAATAAATGACCTTTGCTTTTTATTTGAAGATGTATTCAAATCACTACAAACCAACTATTGGTTTTAAGAAAATTAAAGTATTTCCACTAGTTTTTTTTTTTTTTTGAAGCAGAAACCAATTAATAGAGAATAAGAGAGAGCAGCTAAAAATAGCATATATTGCGCATCTGCTGCATATTAGGCACGATATTAAGTCATGCCTTCTCCCTGGTGGCACAGTGGTTAAGAGCTCCGCTGTTAACCAAAAGGTCGGCAGTTCAAACCCACCAGCCACTCCTTGTAAACCCTATGGGGCAGTTCTACTCTGTCCTATATGGTTTCTATGAGTCGGATTTGGTTTTTCGTTTCTCTATCCAAAATCTTGTCAGTTAGGCATATATTTTTTTTTTTATATAACTTTTATTAAGCTTCAAGTGAACGTTTACAAATCCAATCAGTCTGTCACATATAAGTTTACATACATCTCACTCCCTACTCCCACTTGCTCTCCCCCTCTTGAGTCAGCCCTTTCAGTCTCTCCTTTCTTGACAATTTTGCCGGCTTCCCTCTCTCTCTATCCTCCCATCCCCCCTCCAGACAAGAGTTGCCAACACAATCTCAAGTGTCCACCTGATATAATTAGCTCACTCTTCATCAGCGTCTCTCTCCCACCCACTGACCAGTCCCTTTCATGTCTGATGAGTTGTCTTCGGGGATGGTTCCTGTCCTGTGCCAACAGAAGGTCTGGGGAGCATGGCCGCCGGGATTCCTCTAGTCTCAGTCAGACCATTAAGTTTGGTCTTTTTATGAGAATTTGGGGTCTGTACTTTTTAACCCACTGATCTCCTGCTCCCTCAGGGGTCCTCTGCTGTGCTCCCTGTCAGGGCAGTCATCGAATGTGGCCGGGCACCAACTAGTTCTTCTGGTCTCAGGATGATGTAGGTCTCTGGTTCATGTGGCCCTTTCTGTCTCTTGGGCTCTTAGTTGTCGTGTGGCCTTGGTGTTCTTCATTTTCCTTTGCTCCAGGTGGGTTGAGACCAATTGCTGCATCTTAGATGGCCGCTTGTTAGCATTTAAGACCCCAGACGCCACATTTCAAAGTGGGATGCAGAATGATTTCATAATAGAATTATTTTGCCAATTGACTTAGAAGTCCCCTCAAACCATGTTCCCCAGACCCCCGCGCTTGCTCCGCTGACCTTTGAAGCATTCATTTTATCCCGGAAACTTCTTTGCTTTTGATCCAGTCCAATTGAGCTGACCTTCCATGTATTGAGTATTGTCTTTCCCTTCACCTAAAGCAGTTCTTATCTACTGATTAATCAATAAAAAACCCTCTCCCACCCTCCCTCCCTCTCCCCCTCATAACCACAAAAGTATGTGTTCTTCTCAGGTTTACTATTTCTCAAGATTTTATAATAGTGGTCTTATACAATATTTGTCCTTTTGCCTCTGACTAATTTCGCTCAGCATAATGCCTTCCAGGTTCCTCCATGTTATGAAATGTTTCAGAGATTCGTCACTGTTCTTTATCGATGCATAGTATTCCATTGTGTGAATATACCACAATTTATTTACCCATTCATCCGTTGATGGACACCTTGGTTGCTTCCAACTTTTTGCTATTGTAAACAGAGCTGCAATAAACATGGGTGTGCATATATCTGTTTGTATGAAGGCTCTTCTATCTCTAGGGTATATTCCCAGGAGTGGGATTTCTGGGTTGTATGGTAGTTTTATTTCTAACTGTTTAAGATAACGCCAGATAGATTTTCAAAGTGGTTGTACCATTTTATATTCCCACCAGCAGTGTATGAGAGTTCCAATCTCTCCGCAGCCTCTCTAACATTTATTCTTTTGTGTTTTTTGGGTTAATGCCAGCCTTGCTGGTGTGAGATGAAATCTCATCGTAGTTTTAATTTGCATTTCTCTAATGGCTAATGATCGAGAGCATTTTCTCATGTATCTGTTGGCTGCCTGAATATCTTCTTTAGTGAAATGTGTGTTCATATCCTTTGCCCACTTCTTGATTAGGTTGCTTGTCTTTTTGTGGTTGAGTTTTGACAGAATCATGTAGATTTTAGAGATCAGGCGCTGGTCTGAGATGTCATAGCTGAAAATTCTTTCCCAATCTGTAGGTGGTCTTTTTACTCTTTTGGAGAAGTCTGTAGATGAGCATAGGTGTTTGATTTTTAGGAGCTCCCAGTTATCAGGTTTCTCTTCATCATTTTTGGTAATGTTTTGTATTCTGTTTATGCCTTGTATTAGGGCTCCTAGGGTTGTCCCAATTTTTTCTTCCATGATCTTTATCGTTTTAGTCTTTATGTTTAGGTCTTTGATCCACTTGGAGTTAGTTTTTGTGCATGGTGTGAGGTATGGGTCCTGTTTCATTTTTTTGCAAATGGATATCCAGTTATGCCAGCACCATTTGTTAAAAAGGCTTTCTTTTCCCCAATTAATTGACACTGGTCCTTTGTCAAATATCAGCTGCTCATATGTGGATGGATCTATGTCTGGGTTCTCAATTCTGTTCCATTGGTCTACGTGCCTGTTGTTGTACCAATACCAGGCAGTTCTGACTACTGTGGCTGTATAATAGGTTCTGAAGTCAGGTAAAGTGAGGCCTCCCACTTTCTTCTTCTTTTTCAGTAGTGCTTTGCTTATCCGGGGCTTCTTTCCCTTCCATATGAAATTGGTGATTTGTTTCTCTATCCCCTTAAAATATGACATTGGAATTTGGATCAGAAGTGGGTTAAATGTATAGATGGCTTTTGGTAGAATAGACATTTTTACTATGTTAAGTCTTCCTATCCATGAGCAGGGTATGTTTTTCCACTTAAGTATGTCCTTTTGAATTTCTTGTAGTAGAGCTTTGTAGTTTTCTTTGTATAGGTCTTTTACATCCTTGGTAAGATTTATTCCTAAGTATCTTATCTTCTTGGGGGCTACTGTGAATGGTATTGATTTGGTTATTTCCTCTTCGGTGTTCTTTTTGTGAGGAATCCAAGTGATTTTTGTATGTTTATTTTATAACCTGAGACTCTGCCAAACTCTTCTATTAGTTTCAGTAGTTTTCTGCAAGATTCCTTAGGGTTTTCTGTGTATATAATCATGTCATCCGGAAATAGTGATAACTTTACTTCCTCCTTGCCAATCTGGATACCTTTTATTTCTTTGTCTAGCCTAATTGCCCTAGCTAGGACTTCCAGCACGATGTTGAATAAGAGCGGTGATAAAGGGCATCCTTGGCTGGTTCCTGTTCTCAAGGGAAATGCTTTCAGGTTCTCTCCATTTAGAGTGATATTGGCTGTTGGCTTTGCATAGATGCCCTTTATTATGTTGAGGAATTTTCCTTCAATTCCTATTTTGGTAAGAGTTTTTATCATAAATGGGTGTTGGACTTTGTCAAATGCCTTTTCTGCATCAATTGATAAGATCATGTGGTTTTTGTCTTTTGTTTTATTTATGTGATGGATTACATCAATGGTTTTTCTGATATTAAACCAGCCTTGCATACCTGGTATAAATCCCACTTGATCAGGGTGAATTATTTTTTTGATGTGTTGTTGGATTCTATTGGCTAGAATTTTGTTGAGGATTTTTGCATCAATGTTCATGAGGGATATAGGTCTATAATTTTCTTTTTTTGTAATGTCTTTACCTGGTTTTGGTATCAGGGAGATGGTGGCTTCATAGAATGAGTTGGGTAGTATTCCGTCATTTTCTATGCTTTGGAATACCTTCAGAAGTAGTGGTGTTAACTCTTCTCTGAAAGTTTGGTAGAACTCTGCAGTGAAGCCGTCCGGGCCAGGGCTTTTTTTTGTTGGGAGTTTTTTCATTACCGTTTCAATCTCTTTTTTTGTTATGGGTCTATTTAGTTGTTCTACTTCTGAATGTGTTAGTTTAGGTAGGTAGTGTTTTTCCAGGAATTCATCCATTTCTTCTAGGTTTTCAAATTTTTTAGAGTACAATTTTTCATAGTGATCTGAAATGATTCTTTTAATTTCATTTGGTTCTGTTGTGATGTGGTCCTTCTCGTTTCTTATTCGGGTTATTTGTTTCCTTTCCTGTATTTCTTTAGTCAGTCTAGCCAATGGTTTATCAATTTTGTTAATTTTTTCAAAGAACCAGCTTTTGGCTTTGTTAATTCTTTCAATTGTTTTTCTGTTCTCTAATTCATTTAGTTCAGCTCTAACTTTTATTATTTGTTTTCTTCTGGAGCCTGATGGGTTCTTTTGTTGCTCAGTTTCTATTTGTTCAAGTTGTAGGGACAGTTCTCTGATTTTGGCTCTTTCTTCTTTTTGTATGTGTGCATTTATCGATATAAATTGGCCTCTGAGCACTGCTTTTGCTGTGTCCCAGAGGTTTTGATGGGAAGTATTTTCATTCTCGTTGCTTTCTAGGAATTTCCTTATTCCCTCCTTGACGTCTTCTATAACCCAGTCTTTTTTCAGGAGGGTATTGTTCATTTTCCAAGTATTTGATTTCTTTTCCCTAGTTTTTCTGTTATTGATCTCTATTTTTATTGCTTTGTGGTCTGAGAAGATGCTTTGTAATATTTCGATGTTTTGGACTCTGCAAAGGTTTGTTTTATGACCTAATATGTGGTCTATTCTAGAGAATGTTCCATGTGCGCTAGAAAAAAAAGTATACTTTGCAGCAGTTGGGTGGAGAGTTCTGTATAAGTCAATGAGGTCAAGTTGGTTGATTGTAGTAATTAGGTCTTCCGTGTCTCTATTGAGCTTCTTACTGGATGTCCTGTCCTTCTCTGAAAGTGGTGTGTTGAAGTCTCCTACTATAATTGTGGAGGTATCTATCTCACTTTTCAATTCTGTTAAAATTTGATTTATGTATCTTGTAGCCTTGTCATTGGGTGCATATATATTTACTATGGTTATGTCTTCCTGATCAATTGTCCCTTTTATCATTATATAGTGTCCTTCTTTTATCCTTTGTGGTGGATTTAAGTCTAAAGTCTATTTTGTCAGAAATTAATATTGCTACTCCTCTTCTTTTTTGCTTATTGTTTGCTTGATATACTTTTTTCCATCCTTTGAGTTTTAGTTTGTTTGTGTCTCTAAGTCTAAGGTGTGTCTCTTGTAGGCAGCATATAGATGGATCATGTTTTTTTATCCAGTCCGTGACTCTCTGTCTCTTTATTGGTGCATTTAGTCCATTTACATTCAGGGTAATTATAGATAAATAAGTTTTTAGTGCTGTCATTTTGATGCCTTTTTATGTGTGTTGTTGACAATTTCATTTTTCCACATACTTTTTTGTGCTGAGGCATTTTTCTTAGTGAATTGTGAGATCCTCATTTTCATAGTGTTTGACTTTATGTTAGTTAAGTCGTTACGTTTTTCTTGGCTTTTATCTTGAGTTATAGAGTTGTTATACCTTTTTGTGGTTACCTTATTATTTACCCCTATTTTTCTAAGTAAAAACCTAACTTGTATTGTTCTATATCGCCTTGTATCACTCTCCATATGGCAGTTCAATGCCTCCTGTATTTAGTCCCTCTTTTTGATTATTGTGATCTTTTACCTATTGACTTCCATGATTCCCTGTTATGTGTATTTTTTTTTAATTAATCTTAATTTGTTTGTTTTTCTGATTTCCCTATTTGAATTGATATCAGGATGTTCTGTTTTGTGACCTTGTGTTGTGCTGATATCTGATATTATTGGTTCGGTGACCAAACAATATCCTTTAGTATTTCTTGTAGCTTTGGTTTGGTTTTTGCAAATTCTCTAAACTTGTGTTTGTCTGTAAATATCTTAATTTCGGCTTCATATTTCAGAGAGAGTTTTGCTGGATATATGATCCTTGGCTGGCAGTTTTTCTCCTTCAGTGTTCTGTATATGTCGTCCCATTCCCTTCTTGCCTGCATGATTTCTGCTGAGTAGTCTGAACTTATTCTTATTGATTCTCCCTTGAAGGAAACCTTTCTTTTCTCCCTGGCTGCTTTTAAAATTTTCTGTTTATCTTTGGTTTTGGTGAGTTTGATGACAATATGTCTTGGTGTTTTTCTTTTTGGATCAATCTTAAATGGGGTTCGATGAGCATCTTGGATAAATATCCTTTCGTCTTTCATGATGTCAGGGAAGTTTTGTGTCAGGAGTTCTTCAACTATTTTCTCTGTGTTTTCTGTCCCCCCTCCCTGTTCTGGGACTCCAATCACCCGCAGGTTATCCTTCTTGATTGAGTCCCACATGATTCTTAGGGTTTCTTCATTTTTTAAAATTCTTTTATCTGATTTTTTTTCAGCTATGTTGGTGTTGATTCCCTGGTCCTCCAAATGTCCCAGTCTGCATTCTAATTGCTCGAGTCTGCTCCTCTGACTTCCTATTGTGTTGTCTAATTCTGTAATTTTATTGTTAATCTTTTGGATTTCTACATGTTGTCTCTCTATGGATTCTTGCAACTTATTAATTTTTCCACTATGTTCTTGAATAATCTTTTTGAGTTCTTCAACAGTTTTATCGGTGTGTTCCTTGGCTTTTTCTGCAGTTATCCTAATTTCATTTGTGATATCTTTAAGCATTCTATAAATTAGTTTTTTATATTCTGTATCTGATAATTCCAGGATTGTATCTTCATTTGGGAAAGATTTTGATTCTTTTGTTTGGGGGGTTGGAGAAGCTGTCATGGTCTGCTTCTTTAAGTGGTTTGATATGGATTGTTGTCTCCGAGCCATCACTGGGAAACTAGTTTTTCCAGAAAATCCGCTAAAAAAAAAAAATGCAGTCAGATCCCTATCAGAGTTCTCCCTCTGGCTTAGGCTATTCAGATGTTAATGAAGCCGTCTGGGGAGGGTGGGGGAGGGAACAGAGAGATAGGAGAGTAGCACCTCAGAATATAGCCAGAGTTGCTTGTCTTGCTTGGAATGACTATTATATCTGAGATTCCCGCGGGCACCTCACCTATGTGTGCTGGCTGTGTGGAGATTGCCCCCGGGGGGTCTGGCCCGCTGGAGTCACGGTCAGATCCTCTGCTTCCAGTCCCATGCCCAGCGTCAAGGCTCCCCTACTGGGACGGTGCACTCTCGACTCCAAAATCAGTCACTGCCTCCCGGGGACTTCTCGTCCCTCCAGCCACGTGGCTGCAGTTAGGCATATTATTAATTGTGTTTTACAGGTAAGAAAACTAGACTCAGAGAGATTGTGCTGAAGGTGTCACCAATGGTAAATGGCAGAACCAAGCTTTGAGTTCTTTCCGACTCCAAAGCTTTCACTCTTTCAACTAGCAGTGGGGTATTGTTAACACCACCCTTTTTCCCTGTTGCATTATGAGTAATTCCAATGCTGGAGAAATGAGGGTCTCTGAGGGTGGTGGGACTGAACTTTTCCTGAATTATTCTGTGATCTCTAACAATGCCCTTTCTTCTCTGCATCTCAGTTAGCCCCATGAAGTTACTCTCATCCTTGTTGCTTTGGAAGGCTATTTTATTTTCATTAAAAAAAAAAAACAAAACGAACAAACAAAACTATGAGTTTTCAGGAGAAAGGTGTCATTTAAAGTGCCCAGTGTCACTGTTAGTAATGAAAATTACTCAATTTTCTGTTATTCCTTTTAGCAATTGAATACTTTCCTGGTTCTTCTAAAGACATTCCAAAGTGACAGTATCATTTTCAGTAGGTCCTCATAGAAGTGTCCTGTGAAGGAAAACAAAGAATGCCAGGAAGTGGTGACAGGACTTTCAGCAGCTGATTACTTGGACTGGTCAGTAGTGAAATACTCAACTACTGCTGCTGCTTCCACCTCTCTGTCTGACCAGACCTCCAAAAACTTGACGCATTTTGGGAACTTCACCAGAAAGGAAATGACATCTGAGAGGGATATTGTGCTATGGCTTGGAGAGCTGAAGAAGTCTCAGAAAACTAATGTTGTTTTTTGAGTAAAGATGAAAAGAGAATGAATGTTATACAGGTATTTTAAAGGTTAAGCTGTTAGCTTTGGGGTGAGCTTTGAGAGTCACTTTTTTTTTTTTATTAACTTTTATTGAGCTTCAAGTGAACGTTTACAAATCAAGTCAGTCTGTCACATATAAGTTAATATACATCTTACTCCTTACTCTCACTTGCTCTCCCCCTAATGAATCAGCCCTTCCAGTCTCTCCTTTCATGAAAACTTTGGCAGCCTCCAACTCTCTCTATCCTCCTATCCCACCTCCAGAGAGGAGATGCCAACACAGTTTCAAGTGTCCACCTGATATAATTAGCTCATTCTTCATCAGCATCTCTCTCCCACCTACTGTCCAGTCCCTTTCATGTTTGATGAATTGTCTTCGGGGATGGTTCCCGTCCTGTGCCAACAGACGGTTTGGGGACCATGACCGCCTGGATTCCTCTAGTCACATCCAGACCATTAAGTATGGTCTTTTTATGAGAATTTGGGGTCTGCATCCCACTGATCTTCTGCTCCCTCAGGGGTTCTCTATTGTGCTCCCTGTGAGGGCAGTCATCGATTGTGGCCGGGCACCAACTAGTTCTTCTGGTCTCAGCATAATGTAGGTCTCTGGTTCATGTGGCCCTTTCTGTCTCTTGGGCTCTTAGTTATCATGTGACCTTGGTGTTCTTCATTCTCCTTTGCTCCAGGTGGGTTGAGACCAATTGACCCATCTCAGATGGCCACTTGTTAGCTTTTAAGACCCCAGATGCCACATTTCAAAGTGGGATGCAGAATGTTTTCATAATAGAATTATTTTGCCAATTGACTTAGAAGTCCCCTTAAACCATGGTTCCCAAAACCCCCGCCCTTGCTCCACTGACCTTTGAAGTATTTAGTTTATCCCGGAAACTTCTTTGCTTTTGGTCCAGTCCGGTCCAGTTGAGCTGACCTTCCATGTATTGAGTGTTGTCCTTCCCTTCACCTAAAGCAGTTATCTGCTAATTAATCAGTAAAAAACCCTCTCCCTCCCTCCCTCCCTCCCTCCCCTCCTCGTAACCACAAAAGTATGTGTTCTTCTCAGTTTATACTATTTCTCAAGATCTTATAATAGGGGTCTTATACAATATTTGTCCTTTGCCTCTGACTGATTTCGCTTAGCATAATGCCTTCCAGGTTCCTCCATGTTATGAAATGTTTCACAGATTCATCACTGTTCTTTATCGATGCGTAGTATTCCATTGTGTGAATATACCACAATTTATTTACCCATTCATCCATTGATGGACACCTTGGTTGCTTCCAGCTTTTTGCTATTGTAAACAGAGCTGCAGTAAACATGGGTGTGCATATATCTGCTTGTGTGAAGGCTCTTATTTCTCTAGGGTATATTCCGAGGAGTGGGATTTCTGGGTTGTATGGTAGTTCTATTTCTAACTGTTTTAGAAAACGCCAGATAGATTTCCAAAGTGGTTGTACCATTTTACATTCCCACCAGCGGTGTATAAGAGTTCCAATCTGAGAGTCACTTTTTAATATTTTTTATTGTGGAAATGGTGGCTGTTCCAACATGTACCCAGGGAATTCTTTCTAAGAATACCATATTTATTATGGGGTCACTGATGGTTCCCTTGAGTGGGAGGAGCAACAAGAATATGAAGATGAATCCATTGATTCTGTGAAAATGGCCAAGGCATGCATGATTAATTTGCTGGGCCAACAATAGTGAATTGTTCAAAATGGCTATGAAGCTGTTTTTGATGCTTCTAGGTAGAAAGCTCCTTAGAAGGAAGGATGGCGAGACTTCTCATGTGCTTTGGACATGTTATCAGGAGATACCAGTCCTTGGAGAGGACATCATGCTCGGTAAAATAGTGCATCAACAAAAAAATGGAAGACCCCCAATGAGATGGATTGACATAGTGGCTGCAACAGTGGACTCAAACATAGGAACAATTGTGAGGATGGCACAGGACCGGGCCGTGTTTTGTTCTTGTTGTACATAGGGTAGCTATGACTGGAAATCAACGCAATGGCACCTAAAAACAACAGACAGTTTCTTAGGTAGAATTATGTGAGTAGTTACAACTTAGCAAAGATACTGTGTCTACTTTAGAATTGTAGAACCCCATGCTAGAATTATGAGGCCTTGGATTTATACTACACTTGGTTCGTGCAGAAGGTTAGGTGCTTGGCTATTAACCAAAAGATTAGCAGTTCACATTAACCCAGAGGTGCCTCAAAATAAAGTCCTGGCAATACACTTCTGAAAAAAATCAACCATTGAAACCTATGGAGCACAGTTCTATTTTGAAACACATAGGGTTGCCATGAGTCAGAATCAACTTGACAGCAACTTTTTTGTTTTGAGTTTTCTCTGCCCAAGACATTTCTTTTTCTGGCTTTTAAGTGAAGTCTGATTTTTAATTTGTACACAGCACTTTTGCCCAATCAAAGAAAAAAAAATTGCAATATCTTCTTCCTCTGTGATCCAATTTGTTCAAATTTACCCTTTATAGGTGATTAGTGTTTTTTTTTTTTTTTTAGTGTTACCGTGATATATCTTTCTCCATCCCTTATTTAGTTTAGAATGTATTTTTATACACTTTATTTTCAGAGCAGTTTTAGGTTTATAGAAAAATTGTGCAGAAAGTACAGAGTTTCTATATATCCCCACCTCTCTGAACAGTTTCTTCTGTTATCAACATCTTGCATTAGTGTGGTACATATGTTACAATTTATAAACCAATGTAGATATATTATTATTAACTGAAGTCCATGTTGTTCTTGTCAGGTGCCATTGAGTCGTTTTCTACTCATAGCAACCCTATGTACAACAGAATGAAACACTACCTGGTCCTGTGCCATTCTCACAATCAATTCTGTGTTTGAGCCCATTGTTGTACCCATTGTGTCAATCCATCTCACTGAGGGCCTTCCTGTTTCTGGCTAACCTTCTATCTTACCAAGCATGATGTCCTTCTGCAGGAACTCGTCCCTCCTGATAGCATGTCCAAAGTGTGTGAGGTGAGATTTCACCATCCTCTCTTCCAGGGAGCACTCTGGCCGTATTTCTTCCAAGACAGACTTGTTCGCTTTTCTGGCGGTCCATGGTATATTCAATATTCTTTGCCAGCACCATAATTCAAAGGCATCAGTTCTTCTTTGGTCTTCCTTATTCATTGTCCAGCTTTCACATGCATATAAGGTGATTGAAAACACCACGGCTTGGATCAGGTGCATCTTAGTCCTCAAAGTGACATCTTTGTTTTTTAACACTTTAAAGAGGTCTTTTGCAACAGATTTACCCAATGCAATGCGTTGTTTGATTTCCTGACTGCTGCTTCCATTGGCGTTGGTTGCGGATCCAAGTTAAATGAAATCCTTGACATTAGTCTTTTCTCCATTTATAATGTTATTGTTTATTGGTCCAGTCGTGAGGATTTTTGTTTTCTTTGTGTTGAGGTGTAATCCATACTGAAGGCTGTAGTATTGATCTTCATCAGTAAGTGCTTCGAGTCCTCTTCACTTTCAGCAAGCAAGATTGTGTCATCTACATATCACAGGTTGTTAATGACTCTTCCACCAGTCCTGCTGCTGAGTTTTTCTTCATATAGTCCAGCTTCTCAGATTATTTGCTCAGCATACAGATTGAATAAGTATGGTGAAAGAATACAACCCTGATGCACACCTTTCCTGACTTTAAACCATGCAGTATACCCTTGTCCTGTTTGAATGGCTACCTCTTGATCTATGTACAGGTTCCTCAGGAGCACAAGTAAATGTTCTGGAATTCCCATTCTTCACAGTGTTATCTGTAATTTGCTATGATTCACATAGTCAAATGCCTTTGCATAGTCAATAAAGTACAGGTAAATATCTTCTGCTTCCAGCCAAGATTCATCTGATGTTAGCAATGATATCCCTAGTCCATAGTTTATATTAAGGTTCAAGCTTTGTGTTTAGCAGTCCTATGGATTTTGACAAATGCATAATGTCACGTATCCACCATTACAGTATCATGCAGAATGATTTCACTGCCCTTCAATTACCCTCATCATCACTCCCCCAGTCTCCTAAATTTCTGCAACCACTGATCTTTTAACCATCTCTATAATTTTGCCTTTTCCAGAATGTAGTTTTTCAGACTGGCTTCTTTCACTTAGCAGTGTGTATTTAAGATTCTCCATGTCTTTTCATAGGTTGATAACTCCTTTCTTTTTTTTTTTTTAAGTTTTTATAGTTTATTAATCCTCTGGTGAAAAATCCACACAATCATCGTAGATAAGTCACTGCAGAATCTTTAGTCCCTCTTTTTGCCAACACCAGCATTGGCCTTTGCAATGCCCCTGACTTTCTACATTCTGTTCTTGTGTTCCTTTTGCTGTTTTATTGGGGCTTTTTTCTTCTTACAAAGGCCACGTTTTGCAAGTTGTGTTTGGGTTCACTTTTCTTTGCATAACCCAAGTAATTGTAAGTCATGCCAAAGCCAGCATTCTTACCACTACCAAGATGGGTTTGGAACCTAAACACAAAGGTCACATCTGGTGTGGTTTCGTACATTTTGGCTGGTGTTTCCCGAATTTCTGTTTTAGTTACTCTTGTCTTCCCATGGTGAAGGACATTAAAGATTATTTGTTTCCGCTGGAGTAGTTGGTTGGTCATGATAGTTACTGTGTCATTCATAATCATGGTCTACCCTCAGGCAGCCAGGGAGGAAAAGAGCAGCTCCTTTTTTTTTTTTTAAATCACTGAATAATACTCCATTGTATGGATATACCACAGTTTGTTTATGTTGTCCCTTTACTTTTAGTCTACTTTTTATTTAAAGTGGGTTTCTTATAGACAAAATATAGTTGATTCTTGTGGTTTTCTTCCTTTTTTTTTCATCCACTCTGAAAGTAAGTCTCCGTCTTCTAATTGGTATACTTAGATCATTCACATTTAAAGTGATTATTGATATGGTTGGATTAGTATCAACCGTGATTGTAACTGATTTGTATTCATTGCATTTTTAAAAATCTTCCCCTATTTTTCTGCTTTTTTTGGGGCATTTTATATGATTCTATTTTCTCTTTTGCTTTAGCAAATCGATTATACTTCTTTTAAAACAAATTTTTAGTTTTTTTTATCCTAGAGTTTCCAATATACATTTACAGCTAGTCCAGTCTGCTTTCAAATAATGCTATACTACTTCACAATTAGTACATGTACCTGATAGAATATTCTCAGCTTCTCCTTCCTATCTGGCTTAGTCGTCTAGTGCTGCTATAATAGAAATACCACAAATGGATGGCTTTAACAAAGAGAAGTTTATTTTCTCACAGTAAAGTAGGCTAAAAGTCCAAATTCAGGGTGTCAGCTCCAGGGGAAGGCTTTCTCTCTCTGTTGGCCTTCTCATCAATCTTCCCCCAGACTAGGAGCTTCTCTGTGCAGGGACCCCAGGTCCAAAGGACGTGTTCTGTTCCCAGCACTGTTTTCTTGATGGTATGAGGTCCCTCTGCCTCTCTGCTTGCTTCTTTCTTTTATATCTCAAGAGATTGCCTTAAGACACAATCCAATCTTGTATATTGAGTCCTGCCTCACTAACACAACTGCCACCCATCCTCCCTCATTAACATCATAGAGGCAGAATTTACAACATATAGGAAAATCACACAATATCTGGAATCATGGCCCAGCCAAATTGATACATACATTTTTGGGGAACATAATTCAATCCATGACACTATCCCTATAACTTTCTGCCATTAATTTCACTTACCCATATGTTATAATCACCCAAGTACATCATTGCTTTGAACAGTTATATATTAGAATAGATTGGAACAAGAATAGTAAAGATTTTATTTTACCTTCATTTAGTCCTTTTCTGATGCTCTGTCTTTTTTTATGTAGATCCAAGATTTTGCATATCATCTTCCTTCTGTCTAAAGAGCTTATTTTAACATTTGTTGGAAGGAAGGTTACTGGAGACAAATTCTCTCAGTTTTTGTTTGTCTGAGAAGGTCTTTATTTTTCCTTCTTTAAAGGGTAATTTTGCTGGATACAATATTATAGGTTGGTGTTTTATTTCTTTCAGTACTTTAAATAGTCCAGTCCATTCTTTTCATGCTTGCATATTTTCTAATAGTATGTCCAATATAACTCTTATCTTTATCCTTTGATGGTTAAGGTACCCTTTTCATACCCCAGGTTCTTTTGAGATTTTCTTTTTGCCTTTGTGTCTCTGTAATTTAAATATATGCATAGGTGTAGATATTGTGGTATGTATTAGCTTGTGTTATCTGAGATTCCTGGATCTATGGCTTGATATTAGCAATTTTGGAAAGTTCTCAGCCATTATTACTTCAAATATTTCTTCTCTTTCTTTCTCTATTCTCCTGGTATTCCCATTATGCATATGTCGTGCCTCTTGTTATTGTTCCACAGTTCTTAGATAGTCTGCCCTTTTTCCCTCCATTCTTTTTGCTCTTTTAATTTCAGTTTAAAAGATTTTTTTTTTTTTGACATATCTTTGAGCTCACTGATTCCTTGGGTGTGTCCAGTCTACTGATGAGGTCATCAAATGCATTCTTAAATTCTGCTAATGGTATTTAAATTTTTTAGTATTTTTAAAATTCAGTCTTAGAGTTTCTACCTCTCTCCTTACATTACCCGTCTGTTCTTGAATGTTGTTCACTTTTTTCCATTGAAGCCCTTAACATATTAATTGGGGTTATTTTAAATTCTCAGTCTGATAATTTCCAAACCTCTGCCACTTATGAGTCTCATCTGATACTTTCTTTGTCTCTGCAGATTGTGTGTGTGTGTTTTTTTTTTTTTTTTGCCTTTAGCGTGCATTGTAATATATTATTGAAAGCCAGACATGATGTATCATGAACTGAGGTAGATATTCCTTCAATGTGAGGTCTTATGCTTATCTGGCTGGAAGCTAGACTGTGTTTACTGTTTGTTATAGATGTAGGTGTCAGAGAACTCAGTATCACCTATGTCCTTGTTTTTGTCTCCCCTCTTGATTTTGGGTTTCCCTGGAAACTCATCCTTAAGTAGATCCTGAGCCTTCCAGTTCTTTCAGCTGTAATCCTATATTATATACGATTATATAGAGGACCTCTTGATGTGGTGGTAAAGTGTGGAGGGAGGGGAAGAGTCCTATAATCCTGTGATTAGAATTCAGTCATTCGATAGGCCTGTGTCCCTAGACTGTGACCTTCACAAGTGCTTCTCAGCTTTTTTCCCACCTTAGATGAGACAGGAAGCCTAAAGCACACTAAAAAAAAGAGTTGGGTAATTTCCCTTCCTCTTCTTATCCTTTCAGGGAAATTTCTGGTGAAGTTTTTTCTCTTGCTGGGTAGTCCTTTGTTGTGGAGAATGCTTTGACCATCTTGACTCTTCACCTCTTTAACGTGTGAACCTAGTGGGGTTCCTAGAGGTAAGACCCATGTAAGCATGGGCTTGCCCGTTATACTGGGCCTCCAAGAGTTTTTAATTCTCGAACTAGCCCATGCCGAGCCTTCAGGAATTTGTTGAAGTCATCATTTAAATGTTCTTACTGACTTCAGCAGCTTTGGATTCAGGTAAGCTGACCTGTATTCTCTGTATTTTCTTGTGTCTCCAGTTATTGGTGTGACTGTTTGTCCTGTCAAATCAGGTTTCTGATAGGTCTTTGGAAAGTTATTTTTCAACTTACTCAGCTTTTTCTCATTAGGAAGGTGGAAGTAATAACTTAGAAGCTCTTTGCATCTTGGAGTGATAACTGGAAGAGTACCATTGCTGCTGATTTTATTTACTGATAAGCATAATTACATTTAGAAAAATGTTTATGGTATTAGCAGTAAAACCAAATGAGTATATGGCTTTTTTAGTTATTCCAACAAAAGTTAAAAGAAATATATTTTATTGTGTTTTTGATGAAGGTTTACATAGCAGTTTTATGTTCCTATTCAACAGTTTCTATGCAAATTGTTCAGTGACATTGGTTACATTGTTCCTAGTGTGTGAACATTCTCAGTATTTCCACTCTGGTTGTTCCATTTCCGTTAATCCAGTTTTCCTGCTCCCTTACGTTCTCATTTTTGTTTTAAAGTAATTATTGACCATCTGGTCTCATATAGATGATTTTTTTAAAGGACCACAGTACTTTTAGGTGGTATTCTTCGTTTTGTGAGCCAATCTGATGTTTATTTAACAGGTGACCTCAGGGGCTAATTTTGATTCAAGGTTTAAAGAATATTTCAGGGCAATAGTCTCAGGGAGTCCTCCATTCTGAACTGGTCCAGCAAGTCTGTCTATTTTTTTGGGTGGGGTGGGAGTTGAGGTTCTGGGCCACATTTTCTCTTGTTATATCAGGGTCCATTTATTGTGGTCCTTATCAGGTCGGTAGTTCTGGTCTCAGTCTAAAGCTAATAGTTTGTGTAGACTATTAGTCCTGTAGACTGATTTCTTCTTTGAATCTTTGGTTTCCTTCTTTTTCTTTTGCTCCAGTGAGTAGATACCAATAGTTGTGTCTTAGATGGCCACTTGCATGCTTTTAAGACCCCAGACATTACTCACCAAACTAGGATGTAGAACGTAAACTTTATGAGCTATGTTATGCCACTTGACTGAGATGTCCCACGAGACCATGGTCCCAATCCTTCAAACCCAGGAAACCACTGGTTATGTCTAAGGGGTATCTATCTGTAACTCTGTCCCACTCCTAGAGATATTTTATTAATAATCCAGATTATGATATTTGGACCACTTTTCCCCTTGCAAAAGGAATGTTCTTAATCTCAAAGTGTTGATTTTCACTGATATGAGAAGTTGCGTTCCTTTTGTGTTTGGCCATCAAGTTTTATTTTCTTGAAACTGGAAGGAATTTCACATCTTCCTAAATTTGTTCTTGGATCCGTAGCCCTGAAATAAACATTCCTTCCGTGAGGAAATATTTGCACTACCCAAAGGAGCCACTTCTATGGCTGTGGAGTGAGGATAGGTAACAAAGAGACCTTGCATATTCATACTGTGAACATATTCCAGGGTAATGTCTATTCATGGATGATAATGGGAGTCTAATTAGATATGCCACACTTAATAAACCCTCTGCATGTGCTTGAGAATTCAGAGTCCAAAGATTGAAAATGAAGGTCTGTTTTGTAAAGTGGAGTTGATAAAAAAAATCTGCTTGATGATATTGCTATGAGGACTAAATGAAATTTGTGTGTGAAAGCACAATGTGACCTATAAAATACAAGGCAAATTATTAATGACTTGTTGAAGGAGTCAAGAGAACATATATGCTGATATAGAAAAGCTGTTGGCATTGTATCAGTTACAAATTACTTTTGTAAAACGAATTTCTCTTTTTGGAAATATGAGGGGTTGAATGAGCTGTCTTTCTTTATCTCATTACAGTCAACAGATTATATTCCAACATTAGTTTTGGTAGGGAGTCTAAAGCTTAGTATGATACATTTGTCTGGTAGTTATCTGAAAACAAATGCTCTAGTTTTATGTAACTGGGACAAGCTAGATTGATGTCCAAGTACGTCACGTGGTTTTAGAGTTTAGTATATCATACGGTTTTAAAGAGTAAATGAAAGAGTAAGTACTTAATTAGCTGCTAGGGAATGACTGTGACAAATATTTTTGGCGTCAAATATACCAGGAAATAGCATTTTTTTGCTGAAGTGTCTTAATTAGGAATGGCACCAGGTTCCATCCTTTATTTCACCTTCGTTCTTGCTTCTGCAGCAAGTCACGAAACTGGTCAGCTTTACAGTCCAGAGCTTTGTGATTGGCTACAAATGTGTCAGATTTCTGTTCTGTCTGGTTGTTAATACCCTTGGCAAGTTTGTGTAGATAATAAACAAACAAAGTGCCAAACCCATTTGAGAGCAAACAACGTATCATGGTTTGGAGAACATTCCTGTCCTTTCAAGTAGACTTATTTTTAGACATGGGAAGAATCTGACTCCTAATCCAAGGTGAAAAAATTGATCAAGGTATTTGAAATATTTTACCTCAAACAAATAATAGTGTGAAATGTGAGGAAAGCTATGAGCCGGTGAGAAAACAAAGAATCACTTACAAATAGCTGTGTACCTCACCTGAAAATGATCCTAATCGTGAATTTGCATTTCTTTAAAGTCTTTCTGTTAGTGATAATAATCCTATCCCTATTTCTCAAAAGGCAATTATCACATAAAATGGTTTATAATAGAAGTGTTATTGCTTTCCTGGTGTTCAGCATGTAAGATTTTTATTGGTATACTTGTCTTTTTTAATTTTTTTTCTAAGCACCTGCAATTATATTTACATTCTGACAAAATATAGCAGAGGTGGCACTTAAATCTCCAAGTTCCTGTCTACAATCCTAAGCAATTTGACGGTCTTTTCAGATCTACCAGTTTTCTGTAACAATTTCAAGTGCAATTAAAGCACAGAAGTATAATTTGTAAAGTTTCCATAAAGAATTTTTTTCTTTGGTTTTAGTGCTCTGTAACATTACAGTAACTTGCTTTATAATTAGTGTGGCAGATCTGGGATTAGCCCAGAAGTCAAGAAGCCTCAGTGGTAAGGTTTTAAAAGCTTAGCTTTGAATGTTGAAAAAATTCTGACTGTGCAAGTATGAAGAACAGAGGGGTACTAGCATTTGTGACCAATAATGTTGAGTGATTGGTCGAGTAGATTGCTGATGGTAGTGCACTGAATTACCTTACCGATGACAGTGTGTAGGAAACAGGAAGTGGGGAACAAAACACGAATTCTCTTCCTGGTTCCAGATTAAAATACAGGACTGTGATTTATTTTACTAAGAAAAGGTAATGGAATACGTAGGAGATATCCCAATAGCTGTGCTCACCCAACAATCGTATACTTACCAAGCATCTTCGGAGGGTTTGTGAAGGGTCTGGAATTTCCCCCTATTTACAAGCTAACAAAGTAGCCTGCCATGGTTTTCAAGGATGCTGACAGAATACCCCAGATTCTTGTGTCAGAGACAAAGGGCTTTATTACTTATACACGCCAAGCAGGCTGAGCTTCATGTTCGTGTCAGTTCCCCTTACCCATATGGAGGGACCTAGGTGGGTGCTGCAAAATGTTTATGTTACAGCTAAGGGGCATGAGCTTGGGGAATCTATTGTTTTTTGGGTAAGCTCACTCTTTATCCCAGAAGGAGATGTTAATCCATCCCTCAAGGTGGTTGTTGTTAGCTGCCATTAAGTTGGCCTCCAACTCTTGATGACCCCATATGCAATGGAATCAGACTATAGTGATCCATAGGGCTTTCACTGGCTGATTTTTGAGAATAGATCTTCCTATTCTGTCTTAGTCTAGAAGCTGCACTGAAACCTGTTCAGCATTATAGCAACACTAGCCTCTGCTGACAGACAAATGTTGGCCGCATGTAAGGTGCACTGGAGGTGCCTTGGCTGGGAATTGAATCTGGATCTCCCACATGGAAGATGAGAATTCTACCACTGAACCAGCACTGTCTTTCCCTCAGGGTTTACTTGCTACAAATATAACCCCGAGAAATGGCCTGGTTAGAAAGTGGCTTGAGGCTTGCATTCTTGGCATACTTAGTACAATTGTCAGGGAGGCTCAGGAACCATGGTAGATTGGTTCTTTCAACACTAAGAAACTCAAGAAAATTATCTTATAAGCTATATAGGTCTACTGTAACATACATAAACTCTATGCACATGTATTTGTAGTGTTAGACCATTATTATTCCCTGTTTTTTGCAAATAAGGAAGCTAAGGCTCCGTTCTGTTGAATAAGAAGCCAAAGTCACAAAGCAAATGGTACAGCATGTGCTGCAACACAACATTCTTAATTCATAGCCTAATGTTATTGCCATTAGGCTCTGCATTACTGCTAGATGATTTTCAGGCCATCTTGGCTAAGTGTTTCAATGAGGTACTTTTCCATTATTTTATTTACTGTTGTCTACGCTTCAGGAAATGAGAGCTCCTTTTGCTCATTTACTACTGCATTTTGATTCTGTTGGTCTGCTGTGTTCCTAAATCTTTTCCTTCCTTTAGGTTAGGAAATCTGTTTATTTCTAAAGGCCTGCAGCTTTCACAAAGTTCCTGGAAACAGGGTCAAATCAATGAAATTGCCTGTTACCATAAAATTTCAGAGTTGTAGAGATAAAATGTACATTAGACACTATTTGGTCTAACTACCCTGACTCCATTTTACAAATAAGAAAGCGGAGGTCCACAGAGCCTTAGTGAATTGCCGCTCAAGGTCATGGGTCTTATTAGTGGTAAAAACAGGACCAGAATCGGGTTTTATTTGTATCTAAAATTCAGTGTTCTTGTCACAATACTCTTCATTCTAAAAGAAAAAGAATTCTAGGATATTGGTAGAAGCTTAGTGCCTTTTTATTATGAGTTCCGAAGTTATGTTTAGTAGCAATAGAACTGTTTTTCACACACAGGATAATCAGTCTAGCTATTGAAATGATAAGAATTATAGTTATTTTAAATTGTGGGGTACAAACTCATATGCTCTTCTAAGCCCAGGAGGTAGCATACATGTGTGAAATAACTCGTGTGGTAAGTGAGAGGAATGGAGTCTATGGTAAACTGGAGAAAGCACACCCATGCAGACACTTCTGATTGAACATTTCTTAAACAATGTATAGTCCTCCAGTCCATGTCTGTCTCTGGGTTTGGCCCTTTTGCAAGACCTGCCTTGAATAACATGATTTTAAAAGATTTGTTATATCCTTAAATGTGATTATGCCACATAGACTTTTAGAGCTAAATAGGATATTAATTGTCAACTGCTCTAACCTCATTATTATGCTGAATGTGAATGAAGGAGATTTCATGACTTGCTCAAGTCCACAAAGCTAGTTTAGGACACCAACTGTGACAAAACCAGATTTCCAAACTCCTACTTCCCTGTGTTCTTTCAACCTCATCTTGAAACATTAAAAAAAAAAAAAAAAGGAAAGAAAGAAAATTCAATTTTGCAGTGAAAAGCAAGGGGAAAATCAGATTTGACATGCAGGGACATATTTAGCAGATAACTTCTTAGGCACCAATCAAGAATTAGTTATTGAGTGTATTTACCATAGGCCCATGCTAAGTGACATGGGGCATACAAAGATATAGAAGACCTTTTTGTTTGTTTCCTCTTTAGTTGGGGAAGTCAAAACTAATATTGGAGAATAACTAAATGCTAGATTCTTAGGAATTGACTTTAAGAATAATAAAAGTTCAGAAAAAGGAAATTTTTGCGGATTTAAAGATCGTAACTCTCCATATTCCAACAATTACCTTTAATAGCATATTTAAGAAAACCATCTGTTAGGGCCAAAGCAATATTACAATATTTTCTGGAGGATGCCAATATTAGAATTGTGTGTGTGTGTTTTAGAGAGGTGAATTGGAATTTTCATGTTAAATCACAATATTATCAATTGATATCTTAAATGTCTTTTTGGCCTCGATTTTGGAGTTAATGGCAAGTGTGAAATAGATTTAAAGGTATAGCAACCAGAGGTTATGCTGGGTAGAGGGCGATATCTACCTTATGACTAGTGTGTTCTAAGAATACCTTTTTTTTTTTGAGCAATGATCCTCCATGTCTTTTGATTTATGTTTTGTTTTCACAACAATTAAAGTTCTGTTTTCATACTCCATAATACTTTAGTGAGCCTTACCCCAGTTTTATAGTGGTAAGAAATTCCTCTCATATGCCTGTTTGGTAGCACTGGTGTCCTTAGCAGATCTATTTCTTCTGCCTTTTTCTTTCTCTGCATCTCATATACTCAGTCTTACTGCTCTGTCTGCGGAGCTCTTCCTCGGTAAATACCTGGAAATTAATTCTAGTCTGAGGATTGGCAAACATTTCCTGTAAAGGATCAGGCAGTAACTTTTTTGGCTTTGTGGGCCAGATGGTCTCTCTCACAATTACTAATCTGTGCCTACGTAGCTCAGAAGCAGCCATAGACAGGAGGTAAACAAATAGGTGTGTATGTTCCAATGCAACTTGATTTACAAAAAACAGGTGGTGGGTTGAATTTGACCCTAGTCATGGTTTCCAAACCCTGCTTTAATCATTGGTATCAAAATAGGGAGTGCTTACTCCAAGGGTGGAGTAAGATGATACCTTATTATATAGGAAGACATTTCTATTTATATTTTCTTATGTAGCTTCCATTTATAACATGCATTTTGTTTTAATTTTATAATGTACATAATATGCTAATAAAGTAGAATGTAGTTAATAGATTAACAATTATTCATATATTGGAGCACCTGCTCAAAAATTTTTATACCAATAGTGAAAGAAAAAGATTGAAGAATTGAAGACTCCTGCTACAACTTTTCACATTCTTCACGAAGGCCACACATTTGGAAATATACCTCTCCTGTGCTTAAACAAGAGAAAGGCATTACTTGCCTGACGAGTAGTGAGTATGGAATTGTGGAACAGGGAAGGGATTCTAACGAATGTTCTGTCCTATGCATTCTGTCTTTCGCTCTTTGTCTTCCTAACATTTTTATTAGAATTGTTTCAGGTGCTAAACCTTTGACCATTAGCCCATGCTCCCTTATGACATTTTCCTTATGACCTTCCCAAGAATATTCTGAATTATTTATTTCTAAGTACTCTTAAAATCATATCTTGCTCTTTGTAATAGAGTTATTCCATCTTTTTATTGATGTCTCAGGCCCTGTATTTTATAGCTTTTGCTAACCCCACAGCACCTGACAGAATGATATGCAGAGAGCAACATGTTCATAACCAAATAGGAAGTAAAGAAAACACTCAACTACAGACCCTTTTTAGAGACCCGAGTTTGAGTTGTTGACCTATTCTTTAGGCCAGTGTGTCCCTCCCTTTGCCTGAAGTTGTGACAGTTGTGTTTTGAATGTATCTTTAGATCCATTCTTTCCATTCCCAAAATTGCCACTGGGATGTATTAATTTTAACTCTTACATGAATGAGACTTCATTTTATTTTGAGAACTTTTGTTAATTTCATGAGACTGTTGGATACAATTTCAGATACTTTGGGGCTGTTATAAATCCTATATATAGGTAATCATCAGAGATTTACAATTTAAGATGAATCAAAGCCTTTTTAATTGTGTAACATATTACTGCTTTCTAGCAGCCTGCTTTCAATCCTTACAATAGAGAAGTTGCATGTTTTAAATCTTTGTTGTTCCTAACCATTAATTATTGTGCTTGTATTTACAGAGAAAGCTGTAAGTATAAAATCTAATTAATAGAGACAGTTTTGTGTTTTTGGTGTGGACTTGTCAAATTAGAATTTAGGTTACTTTGGGAATGCAAAACAGACCACGCTAACATGCTGCCTTGATCAACTTTTTTTATGTCCATTTTGTGGCAGGTCGGCCCTATCTCCACACACTCACTTTCAGAATTATCCTGAATTCCTGTCTGAATGTTTGAAGCTAGAGTAGATCTTTTGAACCTTTAGTAGTGCTCTTAGCCTGATTAGTGTTTGTTTCTCTCAGTACTAGATCCCTCAGAGGGGAAAGTTACTCTCTTACTTTCCAGTAATTAGTTTTTAAGCTTCCAGAAAGCCAAAATTATAGCCATAAATTTTCTTTTCCCGTTGTCATTGTTAGTTGCTGTTGAGGGGTGAACGACTCATGGCAACCCCATGTGTGCAGAGTAGGGCTGTTCCATAGGGTTCTTGAGGCTGTGACCTTTCGGAAGCAGATCCCCAGGCCTCTGGGTGGCTTCCAGGTCCCTCTGGCTGGGTTCAAACTGCCAACCTTTCTGCCAATAGTTGAGCTCTTAACCTTTTGCACCACCTAAGGACTCCTTTCTCTTCCTAAAAGAGAAAATTGTTTTAAACTGTCTGAAGAAAATAATTTCAGATATTAGTAACTAATTCAGTACATTCTTAAAAATGTCACTCTTTGAGTTTCCATCTAAATTTGCTTATTTCTTTTTTTGGCTTTTTTTTTTTTTTTTTTCCCATGCCCACCCTTTGACTCTCAGTTTCTGTTTGTAATGGAACAAACGAGACACTTGAACTTGAGGAGGCATCTTGTAGAGTTGGGAGAATGAGGAGAGGAAGAAGATGAATCCTTACATAGTAATTTGTACTGGCTGCTCTTCTAGACACTTGTAGGTGAAGAGTTTTTTTTTAATGGGCCTTAACATGTTCCAGTATATGGGAGTCCCTGGGTGGTGCAAATGGTCAGGCACTCTACTGCTAGCTGAAAGGTTGGAGGCTGGGACTCACCAGGGGCACCTCGGAAGACAGGACTGGAGGTCTCCTGAAAGGTCACAGCCTCGAAAACCCTGTGGAACACAGTTCTACATGGCACATAGGAGGTTGCCATTTGTTGGAATTAACTTAATGGCAACTAACAACAGCATGTATGTATTTATTTATTTTTGGTTGGCTTCTGGACAGATGATGTTTGAATGGTCAACTGCCATAGTGCTGTGGGTATGTGTCCGTGTATGTACAGAGCAACGTGTTCATAACCAAAAAAGAAGTAAAGAAAACATTCAACTGCAGACCCTTTTTAGAATCATCAGTAAGAGTATATAAGGAGAGTACAGGAAAGCATCAGATGTGTTAGTGCTTTACAAAAATTGTTGATAAAATGCCTGCCATTATTTGTGAGTGTAGGTCGGTATGCTGTTCAGTGTGTGATCAATTTTAATGTATTTATATTTGTGACAGAGGTAAGTCATTCTACCTTTGTTTAGATTGATTGACTTTGTCACTTTAAATTGAGACATGCATTGAGATACATACACAGAAATTGAAGCAATGTTTCTACTGGTTACATCAGGTGACTGGGTTGAGGATTTTGGGTTTGTTATGTTAAAGCCTACAAGTTGTGAGGCTAGAAAAGATATATGGTGTTTTCAATTTCCTTCAATTATAGATTCTTATCTACATTAAGAGAAGTTTATATTTAAAGATCTAAGGGCTGTATGTAGTGAGAAAAATAATTCCGTGCCCTGTTGCATCTGGAAAACATAAATTAGATTTTGATAAAAGTAAGTTGGTTCTTGATAAAATTCTGAATGTTAATGGAACAAAAATTCCCACTTGAGCCTAATCATTTTCTTTCTGTACCGTTTCTTTTTCAGTGGTATAGGCTGACTTTTTTTTTTTTTTGGCACCCACTTATAGCAAATAACTGTGAAACATTTCAAACCTCAAAGTGACACTAAAACTGTGAAGTATGAAATGGAAGTGCCAGAGCGTGTGAGACACGTTGCATAGTAACTCGGTAGCTCAGTGTGTGCATGCCAGAGAATTGGCAACACCATTGCAAGATGCAACATGATTGATGCTACAAAAATAGATAAATAAAAGCAACCTTCCTTTGCAAACACTCCCTAATACCTTAAAGTAACCACTTTCTGTGTTTAGCAGCCCTGCTTAGTAATTACACCTATCTGCTCTGACCTTCTTGCTCTGTCAAAGTTGCTAAATGGTTATGATGAAGGGGTACGGTATTTTAGGCTTCCCCATGGGTGCTTGCTGTTTTTTTATCCTAACACATAGATGTAATTAGTTTTGATCATTATATTGACTTGCATTTATATCTGTCACCCAACTCCGATGATCACTCCCTTCTCAGGTTGGTTCAGACAATATTCCAGTTTGAGGCCACTGAGTTCTTTGAGCGCTCAAAATCGAATTCAGTGCCTACATTAGAGTTTTCTTAAGTGTTTACCTGTTGTTATTTGTAATTCTAGTTTGTGTATTCATGTGTGTCCTTTTTGGGAAGCGTGTTAGGAGGGATTTGGGGTTATTACCAAGTCCCCGATATCCTCAATTCTTTGGGAGGGAAAGATGACACTTGGGTGCCCTGGTGATGTCCTTGGTGGAGAAGGGAGTCTGGTCAGATAAAGCAAGTGCAGGTAATTTGTTTTGTCTCAGTGTAAAGCTGGAGAAACAATAAAAACACTAATGACAATAGCAACAGCTCTCAACTTCCTGCGTGCTTATATCCTTGGTGTTTTATATTCATTTATTTTTTATCATAGCATTTTTTTAAATAACTTTGTTTTTTAGAGAAGTTTTAAGTTTACAGAAAAATTACATAGAAAGTAGAAAGAGTTCGCCAGTTCCCTCTGCGTAATTTCTCTTATTATTATCAGTTTGCATTAGTGTTGTATATTTGTTACAATTGATGAACCAGTATTGATACACTGTTTAACTGAAGTCCTTAGTTTACATTAGAGTTATACAGTTCCAGGGACTTGGACAAATGCACAACGTCATGTATTTACCATTACATTATAACAGCGAATAGTTTCAGTGCCCTAAAAATGCCCTGTGCTCCACCTATTCATCCCTCCCCTCCACTCCCTGAACCATTGGCAACTACCGATCTTTTCACTAGCTCTATAGTTTTGCCTTTTCCAGAATGTCGTGTAGTTGGAATCGTACAGTATGTAGCCTGGTTCCTTCCAGTTAGTAATTTGCATTTAAGGTCCCTCCATGTCTTTTTGTGACTCAAGAGCTCTTTTTTTAAACCACTGACTAATACTCCACTGTATAGATGCAGCACAGTTTGTTTACCTATTGAAGAATGTCTTGGTTATCCAGTGCTACCATAACAGAAATAAATGGGTGGCTGTAAAAGAAATTTATTTTCTCACAGTTTAGGAGGCTAGAAGTCTGAATTCAGGGTGCTGGCCCTAGGAGAAGACTTACTCTCTTTGTTGGCTCTGGAAGAAGGTCCTTATCTATTCTGAGTTCCTGTTCCTGGGCAGTCTTCATGTACTTGGAATCTGTCTTCCTCCATCTCTCTCTCTCTGTTCATTTGTTCAATCTCTTTTTATGTCTCAAAATACTCCCTACACTAATCCTGCCTCATTAACCTGACAAGGGCAGCCCATTCCCAAATGGGATTATAACCACAGGCATAGAGGTTAGGATTTACAACACATATTTTTGGGGGACTCAATTCACCCTATAACGTTCCACCCTTTGCCCCCCGCAATTTATGTCTTTGCCACGTGCAAAACACATTCACCCCATCATGTCATCCCAAAAGTCTTAAATCTAAGTCCAAAATCTCATCTTCTGATCATCTAAATCAAATATGGGTAAGAGTATATGTGTATTCTGTCCTAGGGCAAAATTCTTCATATACGAACCTGTGAAATCTAGAATACAAATTATCTGTTTCCAAAGTACAACGGTGGAGCAGGCACAAAGTAGACATTTCCATTACAAATGGGAGAAATTGGAGGAAAAGAAGGGATAACAGGCACCAAGCAATTCCAGAACCCAGAAGAACAAATTATATTAGCTCTCAAAGCTTGAAAATTATCTTCTCTTCCCTGAGACCATCTGGGCAATGGCCCTGCCCTCCATACACTGGGTGTTGGCCACACTCTCTGAATTTTGGGTGGAGGCCCCTCAGCCCTGGGCTTCAGCTCTGCCTTCCAGACCCACTGGGACAGCAAGCTTGCTCCTTTGGCTTTGGGAGGCCCCATTCTTCTAGTCCATCTAAGTGGTGACCCTACCTCGTTGGCCCAGCAGGCCCCATTCTTCTGCCCACTGGACATGGCAGCCCTGCCTCCTCAGCTTGGGTGGCAGCCCTATCCCCTGGCACACTTTTATGGCAGCCCACACTCCCAACTGAGCTGGCAAAGATCCGACTCTTTGAAACCTATTAGGCTGTGGCCACACCCTTTGAGATCCAGGAGACTGTAGCCCCATCCTTTGAAACCAAGAAAGCCCTGCTTCTCGTGCCTTCCAACAGTTTTGCTGCTCTCTTAGCTGCTCCACAGATGGTCCTTTTCTTTTCTTGGAGGACAATAGGTTAGCTCCTTTGGCTGGTTTCTTGACAAGAGGCAGACAGCATTCTTTCCTTTCATTCTTTCTCTGTCCCCTTCAGTCTAAGCTGTTGGGTTTTCTGCTGTGGTAGTTGGTTAGATCCATCAGTCACAGGCTTAATCTCTTTAACAGCATTCTGCTTGTGGGCAATCTTCATGTGCTTGGTATCTCTCTTCCCTTGTCTCTCTCTCTCTGCTCATTTATTTAATCTCTTTTTATATCTCAAAAGAGATTGACTCAGGATGCACCCTGTACTAATCCTGCCTCGCTAACATAACAAGGACAACCCATTCTTAAATGGGAGTATAACCACAGGCATAGAGGTTAGGATTTACAACATATATTTCTGGGGGACATAATTCAATCCAGAGGAAAGGGCATCTTGGTTGCTTCCAATTTTTGACAATTGTGAATAAAGCTGCTATAAATATTCATGTGCAGGTTTGTGAGTAGACACAAAATTAATTTATTTGGGTAAATAACCATAAGGTAAGCCTATGTTTAGTTTTGTTAGAAACTGCCAGACTGTCTTCCAAAGTGATTGTACCATTTTGCATTCCCACCAGCAATGAATGAGGGTTTTTGTTGTTCCACAGACTCACCAACATTTGGAATTGAGTTTTGAATTTTAGCCATTCTAATTTTTTTTAATAGGTGTATCGTTGGTATTTCATTTTAGTTTTAATGTTTGCATTGCTTTTGTAACTCATTTAACACATCGAAATATCATTTAAAATGCTATCCACCAGTTTTAAGAATGAAGAAACCGAGATTCAGAGAGGAGAAATGACTTAACCATGATCATCTATGAAGATGTAAACTCAGTCTATTTACTCAAATAGAATCATGCTCTTTAAGTATATCACATACTGTCACATAAGTGTATCATACTGTATGGTATGGTTCATTCCCTGAGTAAATTAGTATTTTTCATGAGTTGTTTCTAAAAATCATTTTCAGGAGAGAAATTTGCAACAGAAGGTTAGTACTAGAGGGTTTAGGAGGTGCTGAGGTGTTCAAATGAATCCATAATGGTGCTGTAGGCAGTCTTGCATCCACATAGTAGTGAGAGAGAAGGGGGACAGGTATGGGAGGTGGTAACCTGACAGAGCCAGCCATCAGGAGTGCTACAAAAGTAATGAATTTGAGTTATCAGGTATTGCCCAGAGAAGAGGGTGTGGATTCAAATATGCTCAAATTTGGAGAGCACCTACGAAGGGGCCAGATTAATTGCAGGACTAAAGAAGGTTCCAATACCTAGAAGTCAGTTCTTAACTCACGTCTAGGTTAGAAAGGAGTATACTAGCCTTCTTGTTTCAAGTTTGTATGTATGCATGAATCTGCCTGCCCTTGCATTAGTTGGACCGTCCATCTGTCCGTCCATCTGTCCATCAGTCCGTCCATCCATCCATCCATCCAGTTATCCCAACAGGAAATTCAGGGTTTCTGTATCAGAGACAGACTTTTAGTTATTCACAGGGCATCTTGCCTCAGTTCCCCATGCTCCCGGCTCCCTTGGTACAATTCAGTGAGGGAAAGTGTTACCTGCACAGACAATGGCATTAGTACCACAGAAGAGGAACTCTGAAATTATTAATCTTAGAGTTTATATAGGGCATTTGGCACATTTACCCATCGAAGGGGGTGGGGAGACTGTTGTCCTAGAATGTAAACAAAATCCTTTTGGGGGGAGGTGAAAGCCCCTAAGACTGTTACTTTTTAGAATGTAAATAAATGGCTCCAGGGAGGTGCCTCTAAATCTCTCCTGAAGTCTCTTTCTTTAACTTCCAAGGCATGTTTGTTTGACATTCAGGCATCCTTTAACCCAAACCCAGACCAAACCAAACCCATTGTCACTGAGTCAATTCCAACTCATAGTGACCCTATAGGACAGAGTAGAACTTTCCCATAGGGATTCCAAGGAGCAGCTGGTGGATTCGAACTGCTGACCTGTTGGTTAGTAGCCAAGCTCTTAACCCAGGGGCCAGAAATCTTTGCTCAGAAAGCCCTGCAGAAATGTGCAAGTATTCTTGGAGAATTGTCTCCTGACACCTGTTTAAATTGGTTGAGAGGAAGATCAGGATCGCTCAACTAGGTATATACATCAGTATTTTTCTATTAGGTGTCCTAGTGCTAGAGCCCAGTAACTAAAGAAGGGATCAGATTTGCAAGAGTCATTGAACTATAGCCACAGTTTTGGTTTCTTGTTGCAGAATGTGGCACAGGAAAGACCACTTTAAACATATATATATTGACACTTTCGTTAAGACTTCGACTATAATATTTACTTGGTTGGGATTCAGCTATTTCACTAATGAATAACTAGTATTATTTTCATTTTGTGAGACAAGTGTATGCTACCTAATTTGCCAAAGTCTTGTTGAGTATTGTATTTTATGACTGGATGTTGTTGTTGTTTTTAGACACTGTTGAGTTGGTTCTGACTGACAGCGACCCTGTGTACAACACAACAAATCATTGTCTGGTCCTGTGCCATCCTCACAATTGAAATGCTTGAGTCCTTTGTTGCAACCGCTGTGTCAGACCATCCTGTTGAGGGTTCTTCTCTTTTTCGCTGACCCTCTATTTTACCAAGCATAATGTCCTTCTCCAGGGTCTAGTCCTTCCTGATAAAAACAAAAAACCAAACCCAGTGCCATCGAGTTGATTCCGACTCATAGCGACCCTATAGGACAGAGTAGGAATGCCCCATAGAGTTTCTGAGGAGCACCTGGCAGATTCAAACTGCCGACCCTTTGGTTAGCAGCCGTAGCACTTAACCACTATGCCACCAGGGTTTCCTTCCTGATAACATGTCCAAAATATGTGCGAAGAAGTCTCACCATAGTTGCTTCTAAGGAGCGTTCTGGCTGTACTTCTTCCAAGGCAGATTTCTTCATTCTTCCAGTAGTCCACAGCATATTCAATATTCTTTACCAACATTGTAATTCAGAGGGATCCATTCTTCTTCCATCTTCCTTATTTATTGTCCAGCTTTCTCATATATATGAGGTGATTGACAACTCTGTGGCTTGGGTCAGGTGCACTTTAGTCTTCAAGGTGACATCTTTGCTTTTCAACACTTAAAAGAGATCTTTTGCAGCAGATATGCTCAAAGTAATACGTTGTTTGGTTTCTTGACTGCTGCTTCCATGGGTGTAGATTGTAGATACAAGTCAAATAATATCCTTGACAACTTCAATCTTTTGTCCATAGATAACAATGTTGCTTATTGGTTCAGTTGTGAAGATTTTTGTTTTCTTGATGTTGAGGTGTAATCTATACTGGAGGCTGATCTTCGAGTCCTCTTCACTTACAGCAAGTAAGGCTGTGTCATCTGCATATTGCAGGTTGTTAATGAGTCTTTCTCCAGTCCTGATGCCCAGTTCTTCTTCATACAGTCCAGCTTCTTGGATTATTTGCTCAACATACAGATCAACTAAGTGTGGTGAAAGGATACAACCCTATCGCACACCTTTTCTGACTTTAAACCATGCAGTATTCCCTTGTTCGGTTCAAACAACTGCCTCTCGGTCTATGTACATGTTCCTCATGAGCACAATTAAGTGTCCTGGAATTCCCATTCTTTGCAATGTTATCCATAATTTGATATGATCCACACAGTTGAATGCCTTTGGATAGTCAATAAAACACAAATAAACATCTTTCTGGTATTCTTTGCTTTCAGCCAAATATCATCTGACATCAACAATGATATCCCTTCTTTCACATCATCTTCTGAATCTGGCTTGAATTTCTGGTATTTACTGTAGATATACTGCTGCAACCAGTTTTGAAAGATCCTCAGCAAAATTTTACTTGCTTGTGATATTAATGATGTTGTATAATTTTTGTATTCTGTTGGATCACCTTTCTTTGGAATGGGCACAAATATGATCTCTTCCAGTTGGTTGGGCCAGTAGCAGTCTTCTAAATTTTTTGGCATAGATAGGTAAGCACCTCCAGCCCTGCATCTGTTTGTTGAAACATCTCAATTGGTATTCCATCCATTTCTATAGCCTTATTTTTCACCAATGCCTTCAGTGCAGCTTGACTTCTTCCTTCAGTACCATGGATTCTTAATCATATGCTACTTCCTGAAATGGTTGAATGTCTGCCAGTCTTTTTGATACAGTGATTCTGTGTATTCCATCTTCTTTTGATGCTTCCATGTCATTTAGTATTTTCCCCATACAGTCTTTCAGTACTGGAACTCGAGGCTTGAATTTTTTTTTTTTTTTTAGTTCTTTCAGCTTGAGAAATGCTGAGTGTATTTTTCCCTTTTGGTTTTCTATCTCCAGCTCTTTGCACATGTCATCATAATACTTTACTTTGTCTTCTTGAGCTGCCCTTTGAAATGTTGTGTTCAGCTCTTTTACTTCATGATTTTTTCCTTTTGCTTTAGCTATTCTACATTCAAGGCAAGTTTCAGCATCCCTTCTGACATCCATTTTGGTCTTTCTTGTCTTTTTGATGAGCTCTTACTTTCTTCATGTATGATATCCTTGATGTCATTCCACAACTTGTCTGGTCTTTGGTCGTTAGTGTTCAGTGGGTCAAATCTATTCAGTCGTTAGTGTTCAATGGGTCAAATCTTGAGGTGGTCTCCAAATTCAGGTGGAATATACTCAAGGTCATACTTAGGCTCTCATAAAATTGTTCTAATTTTCTTCAACTCCAACTTGAACTTGAATGTGAGCAATTCATGGTCTGTTCTACAGTTGTCCCCTGACCTTGTTTTCACTGATGATATTGAGCTTTTCCATTGTCTCTTTCCACAGATGTAGTCAATTTGATTCCTGTGTATTCTATCTGGTGAGGTCCATGTAACTGTAGTTTTGTCTTGCTGTGCTAGCTTGGGTTCTGCTATAATGCTGGAAGCTGTGCCACCAGTATTTCAAATACCAGCAGGGTCACCCTTGGTACACAAGTTTCATCTAAGCTTCCAGACCAAGACAGACTAGGAGCGAGGAACTGGCAATCTAGTTCTCCAAAAATTAGCTAGCAAAAAGCTTATAAATGACTGGATAGGAGAGAAAAATGAATGCCTGTCAGAAGTTTTAGGCATGAGGAAGTTTATTTAGCATAATATGACTTTGTATTTTGTTTTTACTATGTAATGTTATTATTAAAAGTTTAATTTAAATAATATTTTGGTATCATTTTATCTGATGACATTTATAGATTTTCACTTAACAAGTTAAATGCCAGTCTCAACTCTTGTGTAAACTGTAATCAATGTCATGCTATGTTTTTCTCATTATTATAGTCATTACCATCACTAATTTTATTGAGCACTTACTATGCACCAAGCACTATGATAAGTACTTTCATATGTCATCTTACCTACTCCTCATTGCAACCTATTATTATCATGTACACATTTTACAAGTGAGGAAGCTGAACTTAGAGATATGATGTAATTTGCCAAAAGTCATTCAGGCGATCAAGTATAAAAATCAAATTTATGCCCATTCATGTCCATCTGACTCCAGTGTCCTCTTTACAACTTCTCTATATTGTCTCTAGTAAATAATGCAGTATACCCACCGTAGAATAAGGTTCCGATTCCTGCAATATTGTATCACCTAACATAATTTGCACCTGGTGGATATTGAATTGGTTATCCTTGAATAAATCGTGCTAAATTTTATTGGAGTTTTGCAGTTTTCTCCTTCCTTTTCATGACTCTAATATTATGTCTTTAGATTTCTAAAAATAGTTATCATCTATTTAGTGTTTTAGTTCATCTTGCACTGTCATTTTATGCACTGAAGTCTCATGGTGGAATTAGTTGCACTGACAAAGCATGGATTAATTCCCAGCACTCTTCTGAAATCACAGGGAACTTTATATTCTCATGCATTTAATTCAGTTTTGCTTTCAGTTCCTGACTGAGCTTGTTTTTTCATCCATTCAAGAAAAGTATATGCTATGGAGCTCTGTTGGTGCAGTGGCTAAATAACTCTGAGTGTTAAGCAAAAGTCGGCAGTCCAAATCCACTAGCTCCTTGGAAACCCTATGGTACAGTTCGGCTATGTCCTACAGGGTCGCTGTGAGTCAGAATCAACTCAACAGCAACAGGTTTGGTTGGAATATACGCTGTGATAGGCACTGAGTTATTCCTTTAATAAATGAATGATCACCTGTGTTGTAGGACTAAGAGAAAACTTTTGGGAAGTGGATATGATGTTTTCTCCCTTTCTTACTACTTTCTTGGCACTTGGCATATGGCTGAAGGAGGTAATAACGATTTGTTAGCTGAATGATCTTACTACTATATTGAGGATATAATAATAGATACATGAAGGTAGAGTAGAAAAAATATGTCTAGTGAAATCTGATGAGTTCAGACCTGTCTAACACAAAATGTCTTATTCCTCTTCCTGACTGAAATTCATCACATCTGTACCTAGTAAACATACTAATAAATGCTTTCATATATTCAGTTAACATTTATCAGGTGCTTTTTATGTATAACGCTGTACCTGAGTTATAAAGAAAAATAAGAATACCTCCACTATTAAATTGGGGAGATAGTTAATCATTTATCAATTCAATAAATAATTCAGTAACTATTTATTGAGCATTTATTATATGCTAAGCACTCTTCTCGACAATGACAATATGGTTGTGAACAAATGGAGTTTAGGTTGTGCTGTGGGAATAGATGAAAGCAGTTAACAAAAAGTAGGGCCATCAGAGTGAAGGAAATAAACAGAACGACGTAATGGACGAACTGTGGGAACTTCTTGATAGGTGATCTAAGATATGAAGGAGGAGGATGGTATATCCTGAGGTTTGCTGGTAAACTGGGGGAAAAAAGACTGATTTATAGCATTTTCTGACATTCATAGTGTAAATACTCTCATCATGGCTCATTTTAGGCTACCAATGGCTTAACAACTAGATTTCAAAATTCCTGAAAATTTAACAATCAACTCTCAAAAGCTGGTGCAGGCCAGCACAGGACATCACCGGCAGCAGTATGAATTGTTTGAGGAAGACCATCCCAGGCAGTGAAAAAATCCTGAGTAGGATAAGGGGTTGACTTATTCAAGGTCCACAGAAGAAACCACTGTGACTGCAGTGTAATGAGATGTGAAATCAGGTGAGAAAAATGGGCAGGAAGCAGATGATATAGGGCTCGGTAGGTAATGGTAAGAAATGGATTTTTAAGAGTGGTAGAAAGTCATTGGATGGTATTAAGGAGGAGGTTATGTTGTGATTTTTTAGAAAAGATCTGACCTCTATGTGTAGAATGGAGTAATAGAGGCTGGAGTGAAAACAGGAGGCCAGAAAGTTGTTGTTCAGTCCAGGCAAAAGTGGATGGTGGCTTAGTCCCAGGTGGTATGGTAGACTGGGTTATTGTTCAGCATATATTTGTTATTTTCCTTTTGTGTTGCAGTTAATTCCCTGCCCCCACTGACTTTGAAATTGGCCATGTGCTTTCTTTGGCCAATAGAACGTGAGATGACATGATGCAAGCAATGACTTTAAATGTGCTTAGCTTGTCTCTCACAATCCTTGATCTGCCATGATAAGAGCATATCCCAGGTAACTACTCCCCCTCCAGCCTGGCCCAGCCAAGGCAGCTGATCCACAGCCTCAAGCAGTGCAGTTCTGGCCAACTCACTGAACCCTGAGCAAGAAAAAATATAAACTAGTAAGCTACTGAGTTTTGGTTTGATTTGTTATGTGGCATTGTGGTGATAATTGTGGTATTAATGCAAATGGAGAGAATGGACAAATTTGAGATATATTTTGGTGATAGGCAATGAGTTTCTGGCTTGAACGAGTGTCTATCTGTGTAATTTACTGACATGAAAAAGACAAGAAAGAACAATTTTTGGGATGGAAATCAAGATTTCCATTTACATATATTTGAAATATTTAACTTTGCAAGTGGAGATAGCAACTAGACAGTTGTGTATATGAGTCTGAAGTTTTGAGAACAGGTGTGGACCAGAGAAGAATGTTTGGGCATGATCGATGTACGCAAATCATTTAAAGCCATGGAACTGGATGAAATTTCTGAATGAAAATGTGATGTTAATATAAACAAAAGGACTTAATCAGAGGCCCAAGTCTTTCCGTGCATTAAGGGTCTGATAGAAGAGGGAGAGTCCTAAAAGGAGATTGAAAATGAGCAGCCAGTGTCAAGGGAGGAAAATCAGGAGAAAATGTTGGCACTGAATCCCTTCTGAAAGGAGAGTGTCTTCATTGTCACTGAGTACTGCTGAAGGCCAGTAGAAGAAAGATGGAGATGTGTCCATTGGATGAGATACCATGGAGATCCTTATGTCTTTGATAAGAGTAGCTTCCAAAGAGCTATGGCTATGCAGGCTGGATTGGGAGTGGACTGAATGGTAACTTGGGTGAGGAAGTGCAAAGAGTACATGTGTATAACTAATTAAAACATTTTGCTCTAAAATGAAGAGAAATTGATTAGGAAGTGCTAGAGAAGGTTTTTGTCTTGCTTTGTTTTATTTTTAGGTGTTAGCTATGAAGATGACTGCATTAAGTGGAAATCAAGTTAAAGGCTTTTATTTGACCTTGGGCAGATCTCTTACCCACCCCACTTAATATTTATTTCAAGTGTTTTCCACTTTCTTGAAGACTGTTATCAACCCTTAGTAAATAACCTCATCTCCTACTTCGTGGAGAAAATAAATGTCTTCATGGTAAAGTTGCTAGAAAATTATAAATAGCCACCTAAAACCTTATGTACGGTTTTAGAAGAAGAGGCCTCTTTTCTCCAGGTGAAGGCTAATTTCAACCCTATCTTACCCCTTCCTGTCTCTTCCAGGAACCCAACTCACTTCTTATGTATTGTTTTCTTTTTTCTGTATCTTCATCTTCTCCTTCTCTATAGCCTATAAACATACCAAAGTCTTTCCCACCTTCAACTATATTGACATCAAAACACCCTTATTCAAACTTCTGTCCCCATGGTGATCATTTCATCTTTTCAAACCAGACCTTTTCAAAGGGGAGTGCATTTATTATCACCAGTATCTTTGGAGATAATAAAATATTGCTTCTACTTCCATCTTTCCATTAAATTGACCACCAATGACTTCCCAATTACAAGAGCTAAAAGATACATTTCATTCCTTACCTTAAATTCATGGATATGGAAATAAATTGTCCTAGCACTACATTTGTAATTGCCCAATTAATTTGTGTTATCACTTAATTATTTAGTTAATTTTTTTTCTAGAATGTAGGCTCCATAATCCTCAGGTTATTTCTGTATTCTTAGTGCCTAGCAGAATTCCTGGCACCCTGTAGGCGTTCAGTAAATATTTGTTGAATGAATGACTGAATAAATAAAAAAAAGAATAAATAGATGGGTAAAAACAGTCCCTGTCCTCAAGAGACCATGAGAAAGTTCACAATCTACTGAAGAATTGGCATTTTATATAACACACATGTGCTGAAATTCCAACAGTTGAAAATCATATGACATCCACCCAGCCCACACACTAGAATGTGAAATGTCAGTAAATTGCAATCTGTCATTCTTGGCTAATTAATCTGTCTATAAATTTGAAACATTTTAATTTTTAAATTTTATTATAGATTACCTCAGATAAAAGAACCAAAAGAAACCCCACTGCCATTGAGTCAATTCTGACTCATAGTGACCCTATAGGACAGAGTACAACTGCCCCATAGAGTTTTCCAAGGAGTGCCTGGCAGATTCGAACTGCTGACCTCTTGGTTGGCAGCCGTAGCACTTAACCACTACACTACCAGGATTTCCTCAGATAAAAGAGTGTGTCATAAAAAGAGGGAAAGGTGAAAGAGCCATTTTACAATCTATGAAAAAAAAATCTCATTTTTTGAATGAAAGGGAAGCACTTTTATAGTATCATTAAGTCTGTCTTAGTTATCTGGTGCTGCTATAACAGAAATTCCACAAATGGATAGTTTCCACAAACTAATTTATTTTCTCATAGTTTAGGAGGCTAGAAGTCCAAATTCAGTTGGCCAAGTCTAAGGGAAGGCTTTCTGTCTCTGTTGGCTCTGGAGGAAGGTCCTTGGTGCTTCAGCTTCTGCTTCCTGGTTCCTTGGAGATCTCCATGTGTCTTGGCATCCTACCCTATCTCTGCTCTGCTCCATTTCTTGTTTAAAATTCTTTTATATCTCCAAAGAGATTGACTCAAGACATACCCTATGCTAATCTTGCCTCATTAACATAACGAAGACAACCCATTCCCAAATGGGATTATAGCCACAGGCACTGCTGTTGTTGTTGTGTGCCATTGAGTTGATTCCAATTTATAGTGACCCTACAGGACAGAATAGAACTGCCCCATCGGGTTTCCAAGGAGCAGCTGGTGGATTCAAACTGCCAAACTTTTTGGTTAGCAGCTGAGCCCTTAACCACTGTACCACCAGGGCTGTACCACAGGCATAGAGGATAGGATTTACAACACATATTTTTCGGGGCCACAGTTCAATCCATAACAAAGCCTCTGTGTAAAAGAGACTTTAAAGCTCTTCTAGCCCAACCATTTTCATAATATAAAACCCCACTACAATGTTTTCAAGAAAGTTCCCAGCCGGTCTCTGATAAGAGACACCTAAGAGAGGCAATGCATTCACTTTCGTTGTATTCAATTTCTCAATTATTAAGAATCTAAATCCTAGAAAACTAGTTCCTAGTAATTTACATTGGTCCAGTTTTCCTCCCTTAAATAACTAAAATTCTCAGATTGGCTACTTCTAGCAACCTGAGTTAGAACTTCAGTTTTTTTTTTTTTTCCTGTGGAAGGCAGAAAAATAGGAGTTCTTTATGATGGTAGGATAGAAATGGGAGTCAGTTGAAAAACATGTGTACAGTATCTATGATATCTAAGGGAAAAATCAAAAGACATTAATTCATGTCGCCAGCAAACAAAATAGTTATATTAAAAATTGTATGTATCTGAATAAGACATTAAATATTTTATTTGATTCTCATATTTTACAAATGTTTGAAGAATGTGCTAGATATACTGAGGTGCTGACAATTCCAAAGGGAGATGTCTCAGTCTGCATCATCAGCTGGTTTACAAACTAGTAATGGGAGAAATGGGCCAAGTAAACAATAAAAATAATAATAAAAAAAGGTACTACAAATCATTTCAATGTTAAAATAAACCAAATAGCATCCCTTGAGCTGACTCTTGAAATGGGAATGACTAGTGAAGTGGGGACGAATATTCTAGGGATTTCTTCATTCAACAAATTTTTATAGAGCACTTGAGAATCCAAAATAGAAAAAACAAAAGAATAAACCCAAAGAAATACCTTAGAGCAGAACTCAATTTCTGCTCCTAGGAGTTTTTTTTTGGCCGTCTTTGGGAACAGCTGCTCATCTTCAGTGGCCTTGAGCTTTCAGTTTCAATAGACCTTGCATAGGCAAGGAGTAGAGACAATACTTATGGCACATGCAAAATGGGAGACTACATCACCGACTTCACTGAATTCGAGACCCTCCAAAAGGTGATGCCCTCAGTGAAAGATTAAAGCAGGAATACATAAAAAAAACCTTGCTTGGAGAAGGAAATGGCAAAGAAATATGACTATCTCAGCCTTGGCTCTGAAAGGAGAGAAAAAGGGAAAGTTTTCTATGATAATTCATAACTGTAAATGAGGCCACCTGGGATTGAATTAGAATTCATATTACTAGAGTCTCAAAAATCCCTAAAGTGACTAAGTGCCTGGAGGAAGCAAACACAAATCGTTCCTTGAGGAAAGGATGTTAATCCCAGGCTTCAGATAATTCCCATTCCTATGAGTTATGAGTTTATAATTTTTAAAAAATCGTAAAATGCATGATGAGGAAATGAACCACTGTGAGTGAGACCCAGCTTCTACCCCCCACCCCCCAGTGGGATTAGAGTCACAAAAATTAAATATTAGAATATTCTGATACCAAAACCAAACCAAGCCCAGTGCCGTTGAGTCGATTCCAACTCATAGCGACCCTATGGGACAGAGTAAAACTGCCCCATAGAGTTTCCAAGGAGCACCTGGTGGATTCAAACTGCAGACCCTTGGGTTAGCAGCCATAGCACTTAACCACTATGCCACCAGGGTTTCTGAATATTCTGATAGGGAATAGAAAATCAGTATACTTAATATGTTTAAAAAAATAAAAGTATAAAAATATGAATTATAGACCACAAAAATGTTCAGGAAAACTTGATAAAGAACCAACAGGAATAAAAATACCTAGGAATAAATATATACTATTTTTTTTTTTTTAGTTGAAACAAGAAATTTAATAGCAGATTTAATTGAACTGAAGATACAATTAGTAAACTAGAATGTATCTTGAGTCATTTATAAAATGCAGCACAGCGAAACAAAGAGAATGAAAATGCAAAAGATTAACAGTCCTGGAGAGGATATTGAGAAGTTCTCTCTCTCTCTCTCTCTCACACACACACACACACACACACACACACATAAACAAAATTTTCTCTTCAGGAAACACTAGGAAATGAGAAGAGAAAGGTAATTTTAGAAGAAATAATGACAACTGCTTCTTGGAAGCTTGATGCCAGGTCTGGGCAGGGAGAAGACAAAGTGAGCTTGGAACTCCTACTGTGGCAGAAAGCAAGAAATGCTCAAAGAGCAATGAGACATCTCAAGATGGTGCAGAAGCTTAAATAGGCTTTGGCTGGCTGATTTTGGCATCGTGAGCTTCAACAAGAATAATGTTGGAAGCAGATTATAGCACATTGAGTAAAAAAAATTAATAAATCCATAATGATTCTCAAAAGAGGGGGAAAAGAAAAACAAAGAAATCTCTCCTTTATGGGAGAATGCCAGTTTATAAAAATACAAAATCAAAACTAAACGCTTGGCTGTCGAGTTGATTCCGACTTAGCCACCCTATAGAAGAGAGTAGAACTGCCTCCTAGGGTTTCCAAGGAGAGACTGGTGGATTTGAACTGCTGAGCTGTTGGTTAAGCGGCCATAGCTCTTAACCATTGTGCCACCAGTGCTCCATAAAAGTAGAAGGAAACATAAAACATCATTTTGCAACTACTGGGGCAGTAGGGAAACCTTGGTGGCGAAGTTGTTAAGATCAACGGTTGCTAACCAAAAGGTCGGTGGTTTGAATCCACCAGGCACTCCTTGGAAACTCTTTGGGGCGATTCTACTGTGTGTATAGGGTCACTATGAGTCAGAATTGACTGGACAGCAAGGGGTTTGGGTTTTTTTGAGGGGGGCAGTAGAGCATAGTGATTAAGAGTGTAGGTCAGAGGAATGAGGATTTGAGTCCTGACTGTGTACCTCGTAAGTTTATAAGATCTTGGGAAAGCTGCTTTTCCTCTTCTGTAAAAGGGAATAATAATACTTATTATTAATAATACTTCACCAAATAATAATACTTCACCAAGAAGACTGTTTTGAGGCTTAAGTGAGATAACTCATAACCCACCCACTGCCGTCGAGTCTATTCCTACTCATAGCGACACTATGGGACAGAGTAGAACTGCCCCGTAGAGTTTCCAAGGAGCGCCTGGTGGATTCAAACTGCTGACATTTTGGTTACCAGCTGTAGCACTTAACTACTATGCCACCAGCGTTTCAGGGAATACTAACACTCCTGGTACGTTATAAATATTCAACAAATATTGACATTCTATTTTCCATTTCTCTGAAATCTTTATATTCTGTGTTATACATTTTAAAAATAAATTATATAATGCAGTCTGGCATATTGTTTGTTAACAGTGAGACCCCAACTAGTTTGTAAGTTTTTCCAAAAGAGAGTTTTGTCTCATGTACTGTCTGTATCTTTTGATATAACTGACCTAATAGCAGCAAAATACTCAATAGATACTTGGTTCAATGTTTTTGGTATATGAAGTCCCATTATCTTTACAAAGTTAATAGAAGGTAATAGGTATTTAAAATATTTATGCAAATTTCTCTTTAGAAGCTGAAAGCTAGAGATTTTTTAAAACAAACTTTTGCCATTTCTGGGGTTTAGTCTTGCCTATTGCCCTCGAGTCAATTCTGACTCAGCAAGCCTATAGGTAAGGGTAGAACTGCCCCATAGGGTTTCTTCCAAGGCTGTACTATTTACAGAAGCTGGCTGTCCCATCTTTCTGCCACAGAGCAAGCAGTTAGTGGGTTTGAACTGCTGATCTTTCAGTTAGCAGCCGAGAGCCTAACCACTGTACCACCAGGACTCCTTGGACTTCAGTTGTACTATCAAATGGATGAGATTTCTAGAGCACTCAATGTTCCTATTTGCATTAACTAATTATTGCTAAATTATTTTAAAATATCAGGCCCTCCTATAAAAACGAAGCCTTATGACGGTAATGATAATAATAATGCTGCTATGTATAAACAAGGCTGTTTGTGTCGTGGGTGTGCGCTGCGCTGTTGCTGACATTTCTCTGGGAGCTAACTCTTTTCTGATAGATACAGTTCCTTTACTCGATACTTTTCAGTTCTAAATTTTAGTAATTGCAAAACAGCTGAGTATCATGGGGTGAAGAAAAAAAAAACACTCCAATGTGTTTTTAGAGTATCTCTGTGGTAGTAATTTTTTGAAGAATATTGTACTTGTTATTAAAAAATCTGTGATTTGCAATTTAATTTGAAAAAATGCACTTAGAGCTTGAAAACTAATAGTATACAATTAGAGCATTTGGTTTTAATTCCAGAACAAGTTAAACTGGGTAAAATCATGTCTGAAATTGAATCAGTGAGTAAAAAAATGGAGAAAGAAAAGCAACAACACCATGGGAAGACCAGGTAAGGTGTTAATAATAGCTAACCTATAGAAAATACATGTGTTTTTTCTACTTTGCCAGTATTCCCTAATTGTCATGGTTTCTTGTTTCTCTATTAACACTCCTTGCATGAGGCTAATTTATCCTTCTGTTTGAGTCCCTCAAAGAGTATCAATTATCAAAATTTTAGTATGCAGTTCAATTAACTTTTGAACTGGAGGATGTCTGAGCAGTTAAGCAAACCATCTGGGTTTTATAATGCATAAGCTCAAATCCAATTTGTGACTTTCTTGAGAAAAATGCCATATTTTATGATAATATTACATAAGTTTTTGAATTTTAATAACTCATCTCCAGCAATTATAGAGCAGAGCAAGTTATAATTCTTAAATTTAATAATTTCAAGTTAGTCTTTTTCTAACAGAAAGTGAGGCCAGTTATACAGAGCAGTTTGAATGCAGAAATTTTCAGCATCGCTTCTGCGTTCCAAAGGTGTCTGGAGATGGTTCAGCTCCTTTTCAGAATTATTCCACTAAGTGGCATCAGCATATTCAAAATAGCCTTACAAATGTTTACATAATTGTTGACCCTAAAGCTACCAGTAGAGCCTCTAATGGCCCTTGGAGGACAGGACGCCCTGCCTTACCACACCATAACTGTAAGAAAACGCTCTAAATCTGTACGGTGCTCACAGGTTGTACCAGGAGGCCATTAGAAAATGGGCACCAATAACTAAGGGCACTAATAACACTCAGAGCCTGTACACGAACTAGCACATGGAAAGTAGCTTTTATTACCTACAAGAAGCAGACAGCATACAACAGGAAAAGTTCTACCATGAGCAGTCACCCCTCCAAAACTGTCTGGGCAGAGATGATGAATCTTCCCTGCAGATTCCGCTTTGTGCCATGGATGAAGAGCTTAAATGGAACCCCACTTACTCTCCCTGGCCAGGTAGGTCCACTTAGGTGAACTGTAAACCATGCTATGTGTCCTCCACCTGTACTGTAGCTGAGGAGACTCCCAAAACTTCCTCTGCCAGCTATTTTACATCCCACCCAAAGGACTAATTGTGTGTGTGTTTTTTTAAACCCTGCTAACAAGTAGCTTCTGCACCATGCTCCCCTGACTTCTTGAGGAGGGAGGTGGTTGGCCCATAATCGTGTCTTTAATTTTGCTAAAAAACATCAGGACTCAGTGGGGATGGTAGTTTGTTCTGAGGCCTAAAGATGACAGCAGGGAGAGGAATGGAGAAAACCATGTCTGCACCATGCTCCCCTGACTTCTTGAGGAGGGAGGTGGTTGGCCCATAATCGTGTCTTTAATTTTGCTAAAAAACATCAGGACTCAGTGGGGATGGTAGTTTGTTCTGAGGCCTAAAGATGACAGCAGGGAGAGGAATGGAGAAAACCATGGCTGCCTGGCTTGTCCGAAGGATTTGCACTTACGGTGCTTCAGCACATACTTTGTAGGTACGTAATCCACCAGGCGCTCCTTGGAAACCCTACGGGGCAGTTTTACTCTCTCCTATAGGGTCGCTATGGGTCCGAATCGACTCGACAGCAGTGGGTGTTTTTTTTTTTTTTTTAAATATAACTGTAGATTTTAAATATTGCTCTGTTAAAATATATTTTTCAGTGGCTTGTTTTACATTAAGTCATTAATATAACATGGTCAGAAATTTGGGCTAATGGACACAGTCATAAAATAGAGATTTGAGAAAACTTTGCCAATGGCTATGAAGAATGTTATGAGTCTTATTTATGGTGTGAATTGTGCGGAACAGGAGAAGATCCATGTTCTAAAGTAACCATTTTCTTGGCTTGAGTATAATATGATACGTGAATTTGGACGAGTGGAATGTCTGCACAGTTTTGACCCTGGGATTTGCTTTTATCCGTGATAAACCAGTAAACCAGTTGCTCTCGAGTTGTTTCCAACTCGTAGTGACCCCACGTGTGTCAGAGTAGGACTGTGCTCCGTAGGATTTTCAGTGGCTGATTTTTCGCAAGTAGGTTGCAGGTCTCTCTTCTGAGGCATCTCTGGGTGGACTTGAACCTTCAACCTTCTGATCAGCAGCAGTGCATGTTAAACCCATGATAAAGGAACGTATTAATTAAAAAGAGGAAAAAAATTATGGCGTTAGGAATTTACCATTTTAAAACGATTTCTTTTTTGCTTTTACCCAATTTAAACCAAAACCTAGATTAGTCCTAGCAGAGTGATAGCCATTAAAAGAGCAGTAAATACAGGAGTTTAGCCAAATAATTTAGAATTTCAAATAAGCTTTTAATAACAGGTTAAATAAAATGAACTCGTGAGAACATTCTGTTTTCAATATATTTAGATGAGACCAATAATACAAGGAAGAATAATAATGATTTAGGGATAAGCCACTCACCCATTAATAATAAATCTGATCAGGTATAATATCTTTCAGTATAATGCCTTTCTCAAGAAGATTGAATGTTTCCCAAAGAACTCTTTCTTCTGCAGCGGTGGAAGATAAAGGTCCCTTGACACCATAACTTCCCATTTTTAATGAACACATGTCCTGCTTAATGAGGAAGATCAATTCCCTTTGAAATTAGCAGCAAGTGCATAGACTTCCAATGACAACCTGGGGCACATAAAGCCTGAACTTCAATCCACCTGGGCTCCTTTGTCCATATTTTTATGGCAGTAACTGATTTCCTACCTTAGCAGTTAGCTTCGTTTCATTAATGTTAGAAATGTGATGGAAATGCAGAGGGAAAGACAAATAAGTGTTTTGGACCATGGTGACTCTGGGTTTTAGAAAACCCATGCTTAACTAGACAAAATGTCACTAGACACAAATTTTTATTGAAATTTCATTCACAAAAATGAACACAAGGCAACTTAGCAGTGAGGATATAAGCAACAGTAAGGAAAATAGAATCAGACAGGAAATCAGAGAGGGGTTTGATAACAATGCAGACACAGGCTCTAGGACTAATTAGCATGAGTTATTTAACTCTTTGGAAGACTTCCAATAGGCTTCTGTTTAAGACGAACAGACTATTATGGGAAAAGTTGTGTATAAACCACTTATAATTCCCCTGATGATGCTTTGGGAAATGCTGATTTTTGAAGTGACATATAATATTCTTTGGTAAAAAAGCCAAACCAAACTCATTGCTGTTGAGTCAATTTCTACTCATAGTGACCCTAGAGGACAGGGTAGAACTGTCCCATGAGGTTTCCAAGGAGCATCTGGTGGATTCTTAGGTAGACCATAAACATATTGGTCCAACAAAAGACATTTCTTTGCACAAAACATGGTAGTCTTTTAAATTTATGATTACTTCCTTTTTCCAAATTAAAAAAAATTTTTACCTGCAAACCAAAAACCAAACCCATTGCCATCGAGTCGATTCTGACTCATAGTGACCCTATAGGGAAAACAAAATCGAATACTTCTACATCTTCACATTTAAAGTTAAAGAAGTTCTTCAATGTGTCTTTGAATTCTAATTTCATACATTGTCATGCATTAAAATACTCTTTTTATTATAATAATGATAAAATTTGGGTGCATTTTAAGTGTTAATTTTTCACCAACAAAGTCCCTTTATTATTCACTTTTTTATTAGTGCTAATTTCTTAAAAAAATTTAGGTGGTAATATTTGAAGATATGACATCTGCATTTCTGTAATGGCATTTTGTAATGCAGGCAAGTGAGCCTGGACTCCCTTCCTAGTTTTCTGTTAGTGAGAGTTTCCTGTGTGTTACATGACAATTTGTGTTTAGGTTGTTCTGATCAGTTTAGTAAAAGAATGAGAATATTATAAAATAATTATAGAACCCCTCATGGCATTTCACATTATATTGAAGCAACTCTACCATTTTACTTTAAAGTTTGTAACATATTTTGCATAAATGGATGAATTGAGACGTAGCTCTCAATTGTAATATCTCATTATTAGTAAGGAATCTTTGAATAAAATGCAATGAACAGTTTTGATTTGGAGATTAAATAAATAATATTTAATCACAGACCAAATATTAGAAAGCAATGTGAAGATCAGTTTATCTTGGCCCATTCTTGGTGGCATACAAATAAATTCTAGAATTCAAGAGGAATTTTGCAAAGCTGTCTTCATTCTGAAGCCTCTTATATTTTCTCTTCACACTATTTTAGGGATACACTCAGTCCTTTAGCCAAGTTCATGAACATGACTGCGTGAGTACAGTTATCCTACTGGATCCTATGAGTCAGCCATTCATTTACTGTTTATTGAGTGCTTACTAAGTGCCACATGGTAAAACTCTGAGTGGAACAGGCACAGCCCCTCCCCTCATAGACCCTAGCAGTTTGGTGGGAAATTGGCAAAATGTTATAAAACTCTAAAACTTTATATAACATTTGACTCAGCAATTCTACTTCTAAGCATTTATACTAAGAGAAGAAAATAATTGGACAAGTGCACAAATATGAATGTTCAAAGATATTCATCCTTGTTTATAAATAACAAGTAGAAGCAACCCAAAAATCCAGCAAAAGGAGATTGGTAAATAATCCTTTTTTATGTTAACCCAATGTAAAGGAATGCTATGAAGTGGGATAAAATAACAATATACATCTCTGTATATTTACAAAGAAAGATATTCACAATGTGTTATTAAGTGAAAAAATTAAAAAATCGGATGTATTTATGTACACATAAGCATAGAAAAGTATGGAATATGCTGAACATGATAACTATAGATTCAGTATAATGTACTAAAAAGGAGCTTAGCTTTTGAAACCCTACTGCCTGGTTCAAATCTTGGTTGCACCTCTTTCTAGCTGGGATAACCTGCATAATATACTGCTTAACCCTAAAAATCTTAATTTCTTCATCTATAAAATAGTATAATAGTAGTAAATACCTAAGAGGCTTGTGAAGATTAACTTAGGTAATATGTGTATAGTGTCTGGTATAGTAAAGGTGTGCAATATTACTGTAATATCAGGGTTTTGAGATTAGGGGTGATTTTTATTTTTTTTCTTTTGCCTGTTTACATTTTATAAAGTTTCCAGATGGTACCTGATTTTTAATTTACCCCCTTTGGTTGAAAATCTCTAAGGCATGATAGGAAAACATGCTACTTAAACTCTGTTGCAAAACGGTGAAGGTATAGGTACAACCTTTGTCTTCCTGATTTCTGTTAAATGACACACATTGTAATGTTCCCTTGGTTATTCAGTCTCAGAGTCGGCCAAATTTGATATTTTGTTTTTATTCAACAATAAATACTTAAAGAGGGCCTACTATATGTCCTTCTCATTGAGGGTACAATGGGTAGAGCCTCTATTGATAGGAAAGAGGTGGTTTTTGCTCAGTGACTAGCATATAATCCTATAACATTAGTCTTGAGGGGTTGTATTACAAAATAAAAAAATCACCCAAAGATATAACTTTATGTTTCGGAAACAGACTGTTGGGTTCATCTGCCTTCCCTGTCCATCTTGTCTTGCCCGGGTGGCCCATCACCTCCTCTTCAGTGGAAAAAGGTGAGTCTTGTAGCGTAAATGTTGATTGCAGCCCTGTGGCTTTCACTATTTTGCATTCATCTAAAAATGCAAAAGCAAAGAACGATTATTGAACACAGTTATTTCCTTACATTTCATTGCAAATCTGTGTCAGAAAATAAAGAGATTTTGAAACAACCACTGATAACTAATTTTCCACTCCCTTTTTTAATTTGAGAGAGTGTATTGCATGTGTGTGTGTGTGTGTGTGTGTGTGTAAGAATAGTGAAGGTTGCAGGAAATTATAAAGATAAATTCTCATAATTAAAAAAAAATTTCTGTAGTTGAGTTACTTTTTTTTCTGTAAATACAGTTATTTAAAAAAAAAGTATATGATTCTTTACAATACCTTAAGTGTGATTAAGAAACTTTGGAACTTAGTGTGCTACTTGAAGATCTATGGAACTGTTGATTTAAAAAAGCTATTTGAAGTTTTTCCTGTTTTTTTTTTTAAACTTGTTACTTATGTTTTTCAGCTTCATGCTGTCATTAAGAGAAAACTCTGCTTGTAGAGTGGGACTTTGATTGATTTTGGAAGAAATTTTTGAAAGTTTGCAGAATAAACTCTTCTTTGGGTTTGCAAGGAACTCTTGCATAAAATATCCTTTATCCAACTACAGTTTTTCCAACTTTTATTTGTTTGGCTTATGATAGAAAGAATTCAGGCATTAAGTGGAAGATTACTACTTTCAACTTAAAATTTATGTAACACATTTTCTTTAATCCAACCACTATTCACCAAAACTATTAATATTTGTGAATGTGATATCCATATCTTGAAAACATGCAGTCGGCCAGTTTAAAAATTTTATTGCTATTTCAGTTGATAGTTTAAATTATTTTAAGGCTTGATCAAGTTATTTGAAGCCCCAGAGTAATAAAATAACTATGTGAGTCTCACGTGAATCTGGAAGTTGAATAAGTATGTAAAGAAGTGCATATTGGCAAATATTTCTCACAAGGTGTAGGGGATTATGGGAGAAATAGTTTTAGTAGATATTAACGCTGAAATCTGATGACATTGGAAGCTGAGGTCTACAGCTTGACACTTAGGGTATTTCCAGGGTCACTTTAGTATTGATAGAAGCCTCTGTTTTCTAATACCATAAACCTCAGATAAATCGCATGTGTCTTCATTTTGCAGAAGAGCTTCTTAGTTCTGTGGAATAGTCAAACCAATATTCTGTTAGATGTAGAAAGAAAAATGAATTTTATTGAGCAAATAATACAGTTGGGGCAACACTGACTTGAAATGCAAAGTGTTCTGTTCTAAAGAAAAAGCAGAGCTTTTATACACAAAGTTCAGCATGACTAAAACCATTATCATCTTGTAAGCAATTCTTTCTTCGTATCAGTTGTTTCTTGAGAAGAGTCTGTGCAAGGACAGTTTAGTTACATGCTTCCTGGAGCATTCTTGGTACATTTTTTTCTGAGAACAACTACTTCTACTTCCCCTTTCTGATTTCCCAAGAGTGCCATGAATTAACCCTTCATTGAGAGCTCAGTCTGAAAGTTTCTATATGTTGAACTTTTGCTAGCACATTCCGTTTTTTTGATCAAACCCCTGCTAAGGGGTGTTGATCACCCACAGTTGAGTAGCCTTTCTTCTGCAAGGACTTTGTCCATTTCCTTGAAAAGATTTGGTTAATTTTGATCTGTTTCTTTCACCTTACTGAGCTGACAAGCCTCATCTTCAAGGTGAGCAGATCCTCATTGGAGTCATAGTACAAGCAAAGCCAAAAAGGAGGAACAAATCCAGAGTGAAATCAAACAATGTGGGTCAACATGACATGCCCAGGGAAAACAAAGGAGGGACTTTCTGGTAATTAATGGGTTTGAAAAGAGGGCTTTAAGTAAAAAGAGGCACATATAATAAAATGGTCAAATCAAGGGGTGGGATTAATTTTCTCCATGGTTTCAGTTTCCTTAAAATACATGATTCTTTGCATGGGAAAGGAATTTTCAGGCAGTTACAAGTATCAGGCATTTTGTACAACATCTGATTAATCTTATAATACTTATTATGATAAAGAAATTAATCTAATTTACAATATGAAGTGTCTAATCCAGTTTTTTGTTAAAGAGTTGTTACAAATAGATAGTCATCCTATCTGCAATGAGATTAAGTATTTACCTAGACTAATACAGGAAAGGGAGGGCCTATCCCTGCTATTGAAACCAGATGAATAAGCAGAGAGCTTTCTATGGGAAGTTGAGTATCTAAGTAGACTGTTCCCTCTTTGGGTCTAATTGAAATATGATACCTGAGGTTGGGCTGATAGTCCAAGGGAGCGCCATGGTCTACTTAATTTCGAGAATAAAAAAAAATTACCAGGGAATAAGACTGCAAGTATACAATAAGGCTAACAGCATAAAGGTAGTTACAACTACTAAACAAAGTCCACAAAATTCAGCAACATGCATGAGGTCCTGTTCTGTGATCTTGGGGTTAGTTGTCTACCTCAGATGTCACATGCTTCTGGCCACTTGAGCATTTAAATGTAATTTTTAAATCTTCAGAAGGCTGGGTTGTCCAAAGGGATGTTTTGGCTTTCTTAAGGTGAGATAAATAGAATCTTAAAATTTGATTTGTTTTAGTTTGACAGCACATAAATTGGTAAGGAGAGCTAGATATGGTCCTTTCCAATGAGACTCTAATGAGTCATTTAATTGATATCTCATCCAATACACATATTCTCCTGGGAAATGTTTGAAATAAAACACCCTGAGCCTATTTAGTTAGGACTTTGACATGAGCCATAACATCTTCTAACTTTATTTGAGGTATAAAAATAGAAGCTAAATGATTATACTATTGCAATAGAGATCTGGACTAATGAGCTCTTAAAAGGGGGAGGGCATCAGCTGGAAGAGGTAAGTCAGTTAATACTCAACCTTGGATCCAACTTAATCTTTTAGTATATCTGCATATCCATCTAGGTCAAAACCAAGGCCAAAGGTAAGAGCCAAGTAACCAAGATGCACCATTTGGGCTGGTCAAATAGCAAGCATCAGGAGATGGGAAAATATCCTTACCATAGGATATTCTGTAGCCAGCACAGTGTTATTAGTTATTGAAATAATTTATTCTTACATTAAAAGAAGGAAAGGAAAAGAAAAAAAATGTTTATCTAGAAAATAGAAGATTGAATATCAGCAATATTCTCATATAAACTTTATAGAAATTATTTTAATTTATTCAGTACTATGTAATTTTGGTTCTATGTAATTCTGGATCAGCAGCAGTCTGAAAAGCCCATTAGCTTCTACATAAGAATTTTATAAATCTTGATTTTGTCCAATAATATCCATGTTCAAAATATTATGGTCATCTTCATAAGTTTGATATAGCTCATTTTTGTTGAAATATTTTGATCAAGAATTTTCAGTGAATCAGCAAAGTAAAACTTCTCTGCAGATGACAACGTCAAAATGTCCATGGTTAACTTATAATAATAATTCTTAAAAGTGAAAGACCTGATGGGAATTACAAAAGTGATGTAAAGCCAAATAAAGTCAATTCAAAAAAACTTGAGAATATCTCTAAACATAATGATTAATCTTATTTTCAAAGATCTTCAGATATAATACATAATAGTCTTGAGACATAAATACTAAATAGGATATATCAAGAGTATACCAAGATTATCAAGTCTTTAAACATTTGAATAGTTTAATAAAAATTCCATGGGTAAATGATGTGAATTCTTCAGTTAAAACCATTGACTTTGATGATGCTAGATTCAAAGGAAACAAAGTTAGCAACTAAAAATAAAATTATGACATAATATTATGTGTTTGTTTTCTCATATCAGGCAAACATTACTGACACATAAATTCTAATTCTAGGAAATTTGGTAGTTCTGATTTGACATGTTTCATGTAACTCATATTAAATGAACTTTTTTTTTTTTAGCACTTTTCTCTTTGAAAAACAGAAAAAATATTTTGTGGCTTTCCACAGTTTCAGAGTTGTCAGGAGTTTATCATAGGTCACTGAAAAATAATACTTGAGTTATTTAAATTAAAAATCTTAAGGGTAAAAACATTAACTTTTTCCAAAGCAATGTGGCTTGGTTTTTGACTCAGGAATTTATACTGTTGAACCCTTACATTTGAGGCAGATTGCACAAAGAAAAAAAATTAATTTTCCAACCCAGTAATCAAAGAAATTTTGTTATCTTAAAACTGGGAAACTAATTTTTTAACTTTATATGCTATTTAACATTAAAGCTCTTAAATATTCTTATAAATTAACCTATCAAACTTTTAGCTGTAGGAAGTAAGAACTTTCACTACATAAAATGAACTACCTTTTAATAAATGTTTTAAATTTCTGGTCCTTGTTACATAGCTTTCATAGTACAACCGTCTAGTGGCAACGATGAACATATTCATTACCAGATATGTATCTATCTATCTAAAAAAAATTTTTTTTTTAATCTATCTGTATATACACATGCACACACACAGACACACACACACATATATATGTATAACTTTCTCCATGGCATAAAAAGTAAGAGCCTGTAAATTTCAATTATAATGAATATCCATTAAATGAATTTAATATCAGTAAGTTACCTAAAAATCTTGGAAATTAAGCCTATGTACTACAAGACATAATTCCTTTGACGTAGTTTGTCTAAAGAGTCTATATTTCCATTCAAACCTTTACTATTTCTTATATTTTCTCAATCTAGCATTAGGTTTGTCTTTTTTTTTTTATGTTGGTGATCCATCCAATTTCTGGTAACTGAATTAAGACAGCTTTTTTTCTTATTTTTAGATTTCATTAATGTCCACATCATTTATCTTCTTTTATTTTGCTTAAAAACATTTTCACCTGGCTGGAAGGGGTCTTTTAAAACCTTCTCTGGAGCACTATGGGTCTCAGATGCTCATTATTAAGAAGGAATTGTTTAATCTCAATTCATTTGCATATCTTTAAGCTGGCCTAGGTATTTCAAAAGACAAAAATATAAATTCTGTCTTTCTAATTGAAACTTACTCCTTTTCCTGATATAAAACATACTCATATATATTAAAAAATTCATATATATTTAGATTAAGTTAGTAAGAAAGGTTTTGCTTTTAAGATTTGCTTTCAAGGTTGACATAAACATAAAAACTTTTGTGAGGATGAATTCATTTTTGTTAATTCCTGGGAATATTGGGGTTATTTAATTTATGTAAGTTCTTGTTTATCATTAAACTGATCAGAGTAAGTTCTATGAAGGAATATTATTTAATTTAATAATACCATCTGAAGGTAGGAAATTATTACATTTTGATAAGCTTGTCTTTTGCATACTTTATAAAAAAAATCTTTTTTTTTTTTATAGGATCATTTAAAAAGCTATTTGTAATAAATGTCCTTTTTAAAGCTTTGTTATACTAATCAAAATAAACAGTCCATCCTTTTTCAGGGCACTTTTGAAATAAAAAAACCTAACCCATTGCTGTCGAGTTGATTACGACTCATAGTGACCCTATAGGACAGAGTAGAACTGCTCCATGGAGTTTCCAAAGAGTGGCTGGTGGATTCGAACTGCCGACCTTTTGGTTAGCAGCCGAATGCTTAACCACTGGTGCCACCAGGGCTCCACTTTTTAAACAGACCGGTTTATATCAAAGTTTTTTTAGAGTAGCTACTAACGGCCCAGATCATAAAACAGTCTCACCAAAAACAGCAACTTCTAGCCATGGCTTCTAACCTGATACAAAACAAAAAACTCAGTCACAATGATCTAGACCAGAGGCAAGCTCTCAGAGCTAAATGAAATAGGAAAACCACATAAACTCATCAGTCTGTGAGGTCAGTTCAAAAATCAGGCTTATACAACACCACAAAACACAAACAACCCAGTTTCTTAAAGTGTATTCAGTAATTTCTTGGTAAGATTGACTCAAATAAACAGAAAAACAGGTATTATATAAACTCATTTAGTTGCCAGAGTCTCAGATGGAGGGATATCAGATCCTCAGGCAAAACCTAACCAGCAAACAAACGTTCCCCAAAAGAAAGAAAAGACAACACAAATGGGAACTCATTTTCCTAAAATGGAAGGAAAATGAGCAGATGGAAACTCATTTTCCTGAAGTGATCACTGAAATTCCAAATTACTTGAACAAATTTTTGAACATGAACCCTCTCTTGGTTATCTAGTGCTGCTATAACAGAAATACCACAAGTGGATTGTTTTAATAAGCAGAAATTTATTTCTTCACAGTAAAGTAGGCTAAAACTCCAGATTCAGGGCATCAGCTCCAGGGGAAGGCTTTCTCTTTCTGTCAACCTTCTCATCAATCTTCTCCCAGACTAGGAGCTTCTCTGTGCACGGACCCCAGGTCCAAAGGATTTTCTTTCTCTTGGCACTGCTTTCTTGGTGGTATGAAGTCCCTCTGCTTGCTTCCCTTTCTTTTTTATCTCTTCAGAGATAAAAGGTGGTGCAGGGCACACCCCAGGAAAACTCCCTTTACATCGAATCAGGGATGTGACCTGGGTAAGGGTGTTACAATTGCACTGTAATCCTCTTTAACATAAAATTAACATCACAAAATGGAGGACAAATGCACAATACTGGGAATCATGGCCCAGCCAAATTGATACACACATATTTTGGGAGACAGAATTCATGACAAATCCCAAACCACCATCCCGATAGGGGGGGAAATCCAGGTGATTTATCAAGAGTGTTAAGAATAGGCTGAAACTTTGGTCTCCCAGAGTCAAATCTTGAAAACTCTGGGATTTCTTCATAACAGCCATACAAAATTTGGTTTCATTCCTTCTACCTAATTCTTTCTGCTGGCCAGAGACCTAGTCTTTTAGATGCCACTAGGTACCAATCAAAATAGACATCCCACTGAGATTTTGTAATTCATGAGCCTCTATTTTCTAATTTACTGTGCAGGAAAACTAATTTAGAAAGGTCAAAAGTCCCTTCAGAGTGGCCACTGATTTTCCAAACTATCTCTGTTAAGATCACACCAGCCAAACTTAGCATTTCCCATTTCCCAGCAGATTATCAAAACCTACTTGTAAAAAAAAAAAAAAAAAAAAAAAAAACTTGTAAGAACACAAACAAATCCTAGAATGAAAAATAAATTTCACAATAAAATTCAAAGAGCTTTTGATGCGAGAGTGCAGAGCTTGGATTTGAGAGGTTATTTACTTTAAGGCGACTTCTGAGGATTCGTGGAAGCAGAGAGGCCAAACGGCTTGGTTGGTACCAAACTCCGAGTCCTTGATGCACTGAGGGTCATTAAAGATAATACACTTTTGAAATCCCACTTGTGATGCCAAGAAATGTCAAAGAGTCAAACCAATACTCTGTTAGGAGTGGAAAGCAAAATTAATTTTAATGAGGGAATAGTACAGCTCGAGCTGGGGCACATTGAGTAGAAATGCAAAGTGCTTTTTAGAAATGCAAAGTTTTAAAGAAAAAGCAGAGGTTTTTTACACAAATTTCAGCATGACTAAAACCACTATCATCTTGTAAGCAATTCTTTCTTCATATCAGTTGTTTCCTGACCTGAAAACAGTCTGTGCAAGGACATTTTTGTTACATACTTCCTGGGACATTCTTAGTACATTTTTTTTTTCCCAAGAACAACTACTTCTCCATCTACTACCCCTTTCTGTTTTTGCAAGAGTGCCACGAATTAACCCTTCATTGAGAGCTTAGTCTGAAAGCCCCTGTATGTTGAATGTTTGCTAGCACAATTCATTGAGGGGTTGAGTTAATTCTTATGATTTTAGTCTGAATATAGGAATTCATGTGAGTCATCTTATTTCACATACATGGAGTTGACTATATAGGGGCATATGCATTATTTATTCATTGCCAAAAAAAAAAAAAATGGAAGAAGGTCTTTCTAAAGTGTTTGTCTAGTGAATCTCAGTTTTTATCTACATGGTTATGGTAAAATTTAAGTGGAAGGCTGGCAGAATGGGCAGTCACCTCTATGCTGTGTTTTCAAATGCACTAGAGGTTGTACTCATGCAAAAATGATCTGTTGCAATATCTGAAGTATCTCCTAATGGAGCCATAACTTCATGGAAACTAAGGATTTCCCACACCTCTCATAGTGCCTGGAACTTAGTAGGCATTAATAAACATCTGTTAAGACGACTGAATGATTGAATATAATTAAAAGAAGTCACCCAAGTGGAATATACTTTATTATGTGCCTTTGTGTTTGTTTCTGCATACTAGGCCAAAATTTGATGGGAAAGTAGAATACAATAATAACATCAATGAATATAAACATGGAGAAGAATGGCACTGGGCAGTTTTTTTTTTTTATTTTTTTTTATTTTAACACTTCTTCTTTTTACTGTTTAAATGTAGACTTCAGAGGTAACATAAAAATAAGTAAAATATTATTCACTGTAGTTCCTATGCCTTAAAACAAATTTTTGGTAAGATAATTAGTTTTATGATACTGTGTTTTGTCATTGGTGCCATTGAGTTGATTTTCTACTCACAGCTACCCCATGTGAGAGAGTAGAATTGTCCCATAGGGTTTTCTAGGCTGTACTCTCCAGTGGAACAGATCTCCAGGTCTTTCTCTTGTGGAACCACTGGGTGGGTTTGAACTGCCAGCCTTTTGATTAGCAGCCAAGTGCTTAACTGTTGTACCACAGGGATCCTTATGATATTGTATGCTTCTCAATACTCATATAACTTGAAGGGGAGTTGGAAGGTTGAGCATACTGAAAGTATAAAAAATGGCAATAAAAACTGTTATTTTTAAATGCTATAGGGTAAGTAAGGAGCCCTGGTGGCACAGTGGTTAAAACACTTGGCTGCTGATCAAAAGGTGTGTGGTTTGAACCCACCAGCTGCTCAGCAGGAAAAAGATGTGGCAGTCCTCTTCCATAAAGATTACAACCTTGGGAACCCTCTGGGGACAGTTCTACTCTGTCCTGTAGGGTGCCTATGAGTAGGCATTGACAACAATGGGTTTGGGTTATTTATTTATTTTTTGGCGTATAGGGGAACTATTCTTTCTTATTTTAAAAGAAATGTATCTTAATCAAGTAAGTACAGGGATTTCATAACTGCTTTGTTGTTGTATGTGAAGTGTATGAATCAGAATCAACTTGATGGCATTTTTTTTTTTTTTTTTTTGGTAAAGTGCTTGTTTTATTCTGAGACAAATAATATGTTTACAAGTACAGGAACTTTCAAGAAATAAAGTTATATAAAAATGCCTAAAGGCTTGTGACCAGCAACTTGTTTTATATAAGCTATCAATTAAGTGTGAAAAATGTTAATTTTCTTTCTGGATAACCTCAGTGTGGTTCTGGCTTTGTGTCTTGGGTGAAAAATAATAAATACATTTTATATGCTAGTTAATTTTTTAGTTCATTTTATGCTTATCTTCTAAAAAAATCTTCACAACAAAGCTTTTTCTCCCCATTACTATTATTACCCTACTTAATTTGGTAAGTTATAGGTTCAAGGACTATATGAAAAAGTCACTGAAGCCTATTTAGTAATAGAATGTAACTTAAATAATGAGAAAATGTAGATCTTGAAGTTTTCTGTGGAGCAAATGGTAATTTACTGGACTCGAAATTGCCCAATTCATCTTTAGAATAAATAAATCATTCTTATTAAAGAAAAAAAGGAAAGGAAATTAGAACATGGGAATTAAGACAAAGTCATGATTTCTTTTCATTTAACATTAAAAAATGTGTATGTTACACTGCATGAATTCTTGCCTTTTAAAAGCAGTATAGGATATTGGTTAAGAGTAAATCATTGGAGTTATTCTAATGAGGTTAGAATTCTAACACTGCAGTTTCTGGTTGGGAAACCTCATCTGAGTTATTTAACTGCTCTGTGATTTAGTTTATTTTATAAGTGGTGGATAATAAACATACTCATCTCAAAGTTTTTAGGTAATGCTTGTAAAGTACATAACATACTTCCTGGTACTTAATAAAATTGAGGTATGATTATGTTATAATTTTATAAGTATAAATAAAATTTAAAGCATAATAGAGTCAAAAGTCTGGTGTTTGATGACCTCGTTTTGACCCTATCTTAAGGAATAGGTTACTAGGAATACATATATTACTAGAAAAACATCTCTTTACAGCACTGATTTACTTATACTACTACAGCCTGCTGTGGGGGACAGTGGTGGTTCAGTGGTAGAATTCTCACCTTCCATATGAGAGACCTGGATTTGATTCCAGCTGGTGCTCCTCAAGTGCAGTCACCACCTGTCTGTCAGTAGAGGCTTGCGTGTTGCTGTGATGCTGAACAAGTTTCGGCAGAGCTTCCAGACTAAGTCAGCCTAGGAAGAAAGACCTAATGATCTATTTCCAAATATACAGCCAGTGACAACCTTATGGATTACAATGGCTTGTGGTCCCTATGAGTTGAGGGCTGACTTGACGGCAGTTAACAGCAACAACAACCACAGCCCGGAACCCAGGAAAAGAGGTTTATTGTTATTGTGTAAACACAATCACTTGTCCTTCGTGGTTTACACTTCATGGTTTACTCTCCATGGTTTCAACTGTTTTCGTCATCGTCGTTGTTAGCATCCTGCTGTACACCTTGAATCTGACTGTTTAACTCTTTCTTTTTAATAATATTTTATTGTGTTTTCAGTGAAAGTTTGCACAGCAAATTTGGTTCCCATTTGATAGTTTCTATACAAATTCTTCAGCAACATTAGTTATATTTTTCATAATGTGTCAACATTTTCTTTTTGTTTTGGTTGTTCCATTTCCCTTACTCTAGCTTCCCTGTACCCTCATCTTCTCTTCTCTGTTTTGGAGTAATTGTTGACCTTTTGGTCTCATGTAGATGCTTTTTTAATGGAGCATAGTACTTTTTAGTACTTATAGATAATATCCTTTATTTTATAAAATAAAATAATGTCCTTTATTTTAATATCTTTTATTTTGTGAAAAGTACTTTTATTTTTTGCTAGAAGGTAACCTCAGGAGATAGATTCAGTTCAAGGTTTAAAGAGTATCTCAGGGTGATAGTCTCAGGGAGTCCTCCAATTTCTTTCAGCCGGTCCAATAAGTCTGGATTTTTTAAGAACTTGAGTTTCCTTCTGTGCTTTTCTCTCATTCTGTCAGGAACCATCCACTGTGGCCCTGATAAGAATGATTGGTAGTGGTAGCCAGGCACCATCTAGTTCTTTTGGTGTCAGGGTAGATGAGGCCATGGCTTGTGTAGGGTGTTAACTCCGTAGACTAGTTTCTTCACTGAGGCTTTGGTTTCCTTCTTTCTGTTTTGTACCTAATGAGTAGAGACCAATAGTTGTATCAGTCATGATTGTTTAACTCTTGACCTCAAATTTGGTAGGCCAGTCTTAAACTGATATTCCTTAAGTACTCCTTTTCCACTAGTAATTTCAAAGATTTCTCCAATCTCATGATTCTAAGAGAATAGGTCCAGTGTAGACACTCTTTTGCTCAGAAAAACACTTTAACAGACTTAAAAAAAAAAAATGCCCCTTGGAAGGAAGAAGTTGTGCCAAAGAAGCCCATGTTGCTGCATGTAACTGTGTGGCCTGGTGCAAATCTCTTGAGCTGTCTGGGCTTTAGTATCATCATTTGCAATTCTCAGGGAAAGAATGAAACAGCCTTCAACTAAAGAAATGGAAGATTAGAAAATTTCATTTCTGTATGATTGCTTCTCAGGCATTGACACATCTGCATACACATTTCGTGCCCTCCCACAGCCTGTTTTTGGCAAGATCCCTCATCTCTCCCTACTTGCCATGTTCACAACCTTGCCACTATTTTTACCTTGGGGCCCTCAGGATGAATCTTACTGAGAATGTGCTGTCTACATCAGTATCGACAAGACACCTAGGACTTCCAGGTTACTTGTTATCACCACAACCTCATTCTCTCTATATATGTCTTTGTTTCTGACCTCATCTCCCACCCCTCCCACTCATGAAATCTGTTCACTGTGTTTCCTGAGTTTATAGTCATTAAAAAAAAAAATAGTCATTACCTAGTAAAAATCCTAAGTCCTTAATATTGTCTAAGTGTTGTCTTCACCATTTTGGTCTCACTGGTATCTATGCCCTGCCCCCAACACTGAGAACATTTCTTCTTGTTCTGTCCACTCAACTGGTAATGGTTTTCCCTCCCATGCCTTACACCTCTGGGACTGGAGATGGATAGGTGTCTTTTCTTCTCATTGCGGCTTTCAGAACATTCTCCCCTCCTCTTCCCTAAAAACTCTTGGCTGTGAATCTCTTGTTAGCAAATTATATGCTGTATTACTTTTTTTTTTCTATTACTTCTTTTTTATGGCACTGCGTACTGGGTATTACTTCTTTTTACAGTAATCTATTGACTTATTACTCTCCTCTTATTTCATAAAGAATATAACCCCTTGTCTTAGTTAAGTTTCTCTAGAGAAACAGAACCAGTGATCAGTTGGTCAATCTATCTATCTACAAGCATACCTCAGAGATATTACAGATTCAGTTCCAGACCACTTTAATAAAGTGAGTTACACACATTTTTTGGTTTTCCAGTACATATAAAAGTTGTTCACACTAAACCATAGTCTATTAAGTGTGTAATAGCATTATGTCTAAAAAATAATGTACATTCTGTAATTAAAAAATACTTTATTGCTAAAAATGTCAATCAGCATCTAAGCCTTCAGTGAGTCATAATCTTTTTGCTGGTGGAGAGTCTTCCCTTAAAAACAAAATGTCCCTTGGAAGGAGGAAGTTGTGCCAAAGAAGCCCATGTTGCTGCACATAACCGTGATGGCTGCTGACTAATCAGGTTTCTGAAGGTTGGGGTGGCTATGGCAATTTCTTAAAATGAGACAACAATGAAGTTTGCTGTATCAATTGACTCTTCTGTCATGAAAGATTTTTCTGTGGCATGCCTTGCTGTTTGATAGCATTTTACTCACAGTAGAACTTTCAAAATTGGAGTCAATCCTCTCAAACACTGCCACTGCTTTATCAACTAAGTTCATGTAATATTCTAAATCCTTTGTTCTTATGTCAACAATGTTCATAGCATCTTCGCCAGGAGTAGTTTCCATCTCAAGAAGTCACTTTCTTTGCTCATCCATAAGAAGTAATTCCTCATCTGTTAAAGTTTTATCATGAGATTGCAGCAATTCAGTCACGTCTTCAGGCTCCGTTTCCAATTCTCTTGTTATTTCTACCAGCTATTTCTACCACATCTGCAGTTACTTCTTCCACTGAAGTCTTGAACCCCCCAAAGTCATCTTTGAAAGTTGGAATCAACTTCTTCCAAACTGCTGTTAATGTGACTATTTTGATTTCTTCCTATCGATAACAGATGTTCTTAACGGCATCTAAAATGGTGAACACTTTCCAGAAGGTTTTCAGTTTACTTTGCCCAGATCCACGGAAGAATCACTATTTATGGCAGCTATAGCCTTTTACAAAATGCATTTCTTAAATAATAAGACTTGAGAGTCAACATTACTCTTCGATCCATGGGCTGCAGAACGGATGTCGTGCTAGCAAGTATAAAAACAATATTAATCTCCTTGTCCATCTCCTTCAGAGCTCTTGGGTGACCAGGTGCATTGTCAATAAGCAGTAATATTTTGAAAAGAATTTTTTTTTTTTCCTGAGCTGTAGGTCTCAATAAACCCAAAACCAAACCCACTGTTATTGAGTTGATTCTGAGTCATAGCGACCCTATAAACCCCATTGACGTTGAGTCGATTCCAACTCGTAGCAACCCTATAGAACAGGGTAGAACTACCCCACAAGGAGCACCTGGTAGATTCGAACTGCTGACCTTTTGGTTAGCAGCTGTGGCACTTAACCACTATGCTGCCAGGGTTTCCAGTGACCCTATAGTGGGCTTAAAATATCCAGTAAACCATGCTGTAAAAAGCTATCCTGTCATCCAGGCTTGTTCCATTTATAGAGCACATGCAGAGTAGATTTAGCATAATTCTTAAGAGCCTTAGAATTTTCCGAATGGTAAATGAGCATTGGTTTCAACTTAAAGCCACCAGCTGCACTAGCCCCTAACAAGAGAGTCAGCCTGCCATTTGAAGCTTTGACTTGTTTTCTCTAGCTATGAAAGTGTTAGGTAGCATATTGTTCCAATATAAGACTGGTTTGTCTACACTGAAAACTTGTTGTTTAGTGTAGCCACCTTCACCAGTTCTCTTAGCTAGATCTTCTGGATAACTTTCTACATCAGCACTTGCTGTGTCACCTTGTACTTGGCTTCTTTCCTTACACTTCATGAACCAACCTCTGCTAGCTTCAAACTTTTCTTTTGCAGCTTCCTCACCTCCCTCATCCTTCATAGAATTGAAGAGAGTGAGGGCCTTGTTCTGGATTAGGTTTAGGCTTAAGGGAATGTTGTGGCTGTTTTGATCTTCTATCCAGACCACTAAAACTTTCTCCATATCAGCAATAAGGGTGTTTTGCTTTCTTACCATTTGTGTGTTTGCTGGAGTAGCACTTTTAATTTCCTTCAGGAACTTTTCCTTTACATGCACAGCTTGTCTAACTTTTGGTGGAAGAGACCTAGCTTTTGGCCTCTCTTGGCTTTCAACATGCTTTCCTCACTAAGCGTAATCATTTCTAGCTTTTGATTTAAAGTGAAAGACATAGAATCTTCCTTTCATTTGAACAATTAGAAGCCATCGTAGGGTTATTAATTGGCCTGATTTCAGTATTGTCATGTCTCAGGGAGTAGGGAGGCTCTAGCAGAGGGAGAGATATGGGGGAACGGCCAATAGGTGGAGCAGTCAGAACACACACAAAATTTTTCAGTTAGGTTCCCTGTCTTATATGGTTGCGGTTCGTGCCACCTCCAAACAATTAAAATAGTAACATCAAAGATCACTGATCACAGATCACCATAACAGATATAATAATAATGAAAAAGTTTGAAATGTTGTGAGAATTACCAAAATGTGAGACAGAGACACAAAGTGAGCACACACTGTTATAAAAACTGAGCTGATTAACTTTCTTGACACAAGGTTGCCACAAACCTTCAATTTGTTAAGAAACACAATATCTGCGAAGTGCAGTAAAACAAAGTATGCCTGTATCTATCTATCTGCCTGCCTGCCTGCCTGTCTATCTCTCTCTCTCATCATCTATCTATCTGTCTGTTTATCTATCTATCTATCTATCATCTATCTATCTATCTATCTATCTATCTATCTATCTATCTATCTATCTATCTATCTATCTATCTATCTATCATCTATCTATCTATCTATCATCTATCTATCTATCTATCATCTATCTATCTATCTATCATCTATCTATCTATCATCTATCTATCTCTCTATCATCTATCTATCTATCTATCTATCTATCTATCTATCTATCTATCTATCTATCTATCTATCTATCTATCTATCTATCTATCTATCATCTATCTATCTATCATCTATCTATCATCCACAGAGATTTATTTCAAGGAATTGGCTTACGTAATTGTGAGGGACTGGCAAGTCCAGAATCCTAAGAGAGGCAACAGGCTGGATATTCTTGCAGGTTTATTTCTCAAGATCCGTAGGTCAGGTGATGGGAAGAATATCAGAGAAATGTTCTGCCAAAATGTCTGTTTATTTTCTGGAGGTAGAATGGACCCTAGAGAAGCTCTCTTTTCAGCTGATTGATTGACTACAGTTAGATTACATTATGGAAAGTAATTACATTACTATTTACATTAGATTACATTATGGAACAGCCACTAAAATAGTGTTTGGCTAAACCATTGGGAACCATAGTAGCCAAGTTCATACATAAAGTTAACCACCATACTGCTGGATCCTTATTACTTTCTCTAACACTAGTTTTGTCATAATCATTGGTAATTTTGATATAAAATACTCTCTAATTCCTTGGCTTCTCAATTCTTTGAGCTCTTTTTCTCTAATGATTTTGCCCTCCATTATACCACAGATATTCTTCAATAGTTATGGCCTAGAAAACTTGTCTTTAAAAATATTTGTAATACCTCCAAAATTTGACTTTGAAGGTATTCAACCATACAATCCTTCAACCATACAATCTCCTAAATTCTAGTGATTTTATAAACTGCCACTCAGAGTCTATAAATGGAGCTAATGTTTATAGGAGGCCCATGGTTCAATTTTTAAATTTCTTCTCTAGCTACACTCATGCCCTTGGTAATTTTATCCAGTTCCTTGACTTTAAATACCAATTATATGCTGATGCCTACAAACTTTTATCTCCAGCTTGATTATTCTTTTGAATTCCAACTCACATTTAACTGCTTAATCAGCATATCCACTTGGAAATTTAATAGATATTTTAAACCTACAGTGTCCAACTCAGGAACTTTGTATATATTGTTCTCTCTCTGCCTGGAAAACCCTTTCCCTCAGATATTACAAGCAACTTTCCAATATCTCTGCTTTCAGGGCTTTGCCCAGTGGTTCCTCATCAGGGAGACATCCCTGACCACCCTATTACAGTAGCAGTTGTACCTGCCAGTCCTACCTACAGCTCCTGCTTTATTTTGATCTCTAGCACTTAGATCATACGACATATTGCCTATTTTACTTATCTGTTCTTGTCTGCCTTCTCCTGCTAGAATGTAATCTCCATGAAGGCAGGTATTTTTGACTGCTTTGTTCACTAACTAAATTTCTTCATATTGCCTAGTACATAGGAAATGCCCACTAAGTTTTGCTGCATGAGTGAAAATACAATTATTTTATCTTCTAAGTTATACCAATTTTCATACTGATTATTTTCTATTCAAATGAGAAGAATTATCAAGTTTATTAGAATAAATATTTTCACCCATGAAGCTTAATAATACTGTTTTCATTCTGAATAAAAAAATACAGCTGCATTTTCTTTTCTAGAACATGGTTTATGTAGCAAGAGCTTTCTGGGTACAAAACATCTAAGAATGATGGTTAAATGTTAAAAGGTAACTTTTAAAACATGGCTGAAGTTGTAGGAAAGCATAAAAAATAATAAAATCAGAAAATATAAGAAAGCTTGATTCCATAGGGGTTTAAATATTCCTCAGCTGGAGTTTGCTTTCAGGGCATACCTATTCCTGGTGGCATATTATCTTCATAGTTACAAAACAAAACAAACAAAAATTGGCCACACTTTCTGTTTCTCTTTATCTCTATCTATCTATCTGTCTATCTGTCTATCTGTCTATCTGTCTATCTGTCTATCTGTCTGTCTGTCTGTCTGTCTATCTATCTATCTATCTGTAATCTAATCTACCTATCTAATCTATCTATCTTAGGCTTCATGGATCCAAAATTAACAGAAATCCTTGTTTTAGGACACATTATCATCACTTGTCCAGAAATTACTCTTTTATTTATTTATGTAGTATTTCATTTTATAATGAGCACAAAGGAAGTCACCCACAGCAAAAGAACAGCTTGGGTAAATCTACTTGCATGCTCCTTCCTAATATTATCCACCTGCTTCCATCCAAGATTTGTAGTTCTGTATAATTCTTGGTTCTAATCCTTGGTCTGTTACCTTGTGGCTTGATTTTGAGGTAGTAAAATTTAAAAATAACTTGACCCCCTTCTGGGATAATAAAATGACTGTGAAGCATTTTAGGTTAACTCTTCTTCTACTTTGAGTTTCATACTATCATTGCTCATTATTTCACTTTTTAAAAATTGTCATCTCACAAAACACATCATATTATTATTGTTTTATAAAAGTAATGTTTGTTTAGATTTACATATCCCCAGGTGGACGAAGGCATTCATTGTCAAAAGGAAAACTTGGAAAGTTTTAGGATGAAATACAGATGGAGATGTTATAACCTTTCTTTTATTTTGGCCTTTTAACAGTCCTCTCAAATGTATTTTATAGTTTTCTGTATATTTTTTGTTAGATCTGTTCCTATGTATTTGATGCTATTATAAATAATATATAAAATATTATTTCTGTTCCCCCACTGGTTTTGGGAACAAAGAAATATAATTGATCTTTTCATATGGACCTTGTATCCTATGGCCATTTTTACATTAATTTACTAATTGTCCTAGTTTATCCTGTTGATTTTTTTGGGATTTTCTATACGTATATAATCATGTTGTCTGTGAATGCTGATAGTTTTAGTTCTTCCTTTACTATTACCTTTTATTGTATTTTTTTCTTACCTCCAGAACAGTGTAAAATAGAAATGTTGTTAGGCTTTCTTGTCTCATTTCCCATCTCAGGAGGATTTTTTTCTATATATTTGTATTAAATATGGTGTTTACTATAGGCTCTTTTGGTTAGATTAAGGAAGTTCCTAGTTTGCTAGGGTTTTTTTTTTTTTTTTTTTTAAATTATGAATCATGTTGACTTTCTGTATCTGTTAAGATGATTATATGATTTCTCTTCTTCTCTTAATGTAGTGATTTACTATACTGATTGATTTTCATACGTTAAACTAATCCTTAATCCTGGAATAAACCAAACTCAAATTAATTTACTAATATTTTGTTTAGGAGGTTTTCATTTTTATTCAAGTGAGAAATTGGCCTTTAATTTTCTTTGTTTATAATGTCCTTGTTAGGATTTGGTATTGATATGATGCTGGCATTAGACAATAAGTTGGAAATTATCCCCTTTTTCTGTTGTCTGAAAGAGTTTGTTTAAAATTGGACTATTTTCCCCCTAAACATTGGGGAAAAAATCACTGTTGAAACCACCTGGGGCTGGAGACCTCTTTATGTGGAAGCCTAAAATCACAGAATAAATATCCTGAATGATATCAGACTGATGAGACCATCTGTTTCATCTTCCATCAGTTTTAGTATATTGTGTTTTTAGGAATATGCCTATTTATCTAATTCGTCAAAAGCATTGCTGCAAAGTTGTTCATAATAATGTCTAATGTCTTGCTTTTCCTTATTTATGGCCCTCTTTCCCTCCCTTCGCACCCACTTTGGTCAGTATTGTTAGAGTTCTTCAAACTTATATTTTTTAAAACCAGCTTATAGAACTTTGCCATTAGCTTTGCCAAGTTTCTCTTTGGTATATTGCTTTTTACTTTATGAACTCATATTAATTATCAGTTTGTCCTACTTGGTGGCTTGAGTCTTGCTGTGTTGCTAGAAGCTATCACAGTATTTCAAATAGCAGCAGGGTCACCCACAGTGGACAGGTTTCAGCAGAGCTCCCAGTCTAAGACACACTAGGAAAAAGAGCCTGATAATCTACTTCTTAAAAAATTGACCAGTGAAAATCTTATGAATAGCAGTGGCACATTGTCTGACATAGTGCCAGAAGATGAGCCCTTCAGGTTGGAAGGCACTCAACAATACGACTGGGGAAGAGCTGCATCCTCAAAGTAGAGTTGACCTTAATGACATAGATGGAGTGAAGCTTTCGGGACCTTCATTTGTTGATGTGGCACAACTCAAAATGAGAAGAAACCGTGACAAACACCCATTAGTGATCAGAACATGGAATGTACCAAGTATGAATCAATAGAAATGGAAAGTTGTCAAAAATGTATGGAACACCTGAAGGTTGATATCCTAGCTGTTAGTGAGCTGAAAGGGACTGGTATTGGTTGTTTTGGATTGAACAATCATGTGAGCTACTATGCCAAGAATGACGAATTTAAGAAGAACAGCATCACATTCATCATCAACAAAGAACATTTCAAGATCTGAAGCACAACTCTGTCAATGATAGGATAATATCCATATGTCTACAAGGAAGACCACTTCATGCAAATATTATTCAAGTTTATGCATCAACCACTAATGCCAAAGATGAAGAAATTGAAGATTTTTACCAACTTCTGCAGTCTGAAATTGTTCAAACATGCAATCGAGATGCATTGATAATAATTGGTGATTGGGATGTGAAAGCTGAAAACAAAAAAGGATCAGTAGTTGGAAAAAACAGCTTTGATGATAGAAATGTTTCCAGAGATTGCATAATAGAATTTTGGTGGGTAATAACTTATTCATTGGAAATACCTTTTAAACAACATAAATGATGACTATACACACAGACCTTGCTGGATGAAATACACAGGAGTCAAATCAACTACACCTGTGCAAAGAGATAATGGAGAAGCTCAACATCAATCAGAACAAGGGCAGGGGCTGCCTGTGAAACAGTCCATCTATTACTTATATGCAAGTCCAAGTTGAAGCTGAAGAAAATTAAAACAAGTCCATGAGAGCCAAAGTACAACCTCAAGTATATCACACTTGAGTTTAGAGATCATGTCAAGACTAAATTTGACACAATAAACAGTAATGACCAAAGACAAGGTGAGTTGTGGCATAACATCAAGGAAGTCACACATGAAGAAGGCAAGAGGTCATTAAAAAGACAAGAAAGAAAATAAAAGACCAAAATACGTCAGTAGAGACTCTGAATGTTGCTCTTGAACGCAGAGTAACTAAAGTGAAAGGAAAAAATGATGAAGTAAAAGAGCCGAATAGAAGATTCCAAAGGGCGGCTTGAGAAGACAAAGGAAAATATTATAATGACCTGTGCAAAGACCTGGAGATAGAAAATCAAAAATGAAAAAATACACTCAGCATTTCTCAAACTGAAAGAACTGAAGAAAAAATTCAAGCCTCACTTTGCAATATTGTAGCATTCTTTGGGCAAAAAATTGAACCACACAGGAAGCATCAAAATAAAATGGGAGAAATATACAGAATCACTGTATCAAAAAGAATTTGTTGATGTTCAGCCATTTTGGGGGGTGGCATATGATCAAGAACGGATGGTACTGAAGGAAGAAGTCCAGGCTACACTGAAGGTACTGGTGAAAAAACAAGGCTCCAGGAGTTGACTGAATACCAACTGAGCTGTTTCCATAAACAGATGAAACACTAGAAGTGGTCACTTATGTCTGCCAAGAAATTTGGAAGAGAGCTACCTGGCCAACCAACTGGAATAGATCCATAACATGTGTCCATCCCAAAGATAGGTGGTCCAACAGAATGCAGAAATTATTGAACAATATTATTAATATCACACACAGGTAAACTTTTACTGAAATAATTAAAAAATGCATGCAGCAGTAAAACTACACGGAGCTGCCAGAAATCCTAACTGGATTCAGAAGAGGATGTGGAATAAGGGATATCATTGCTGACGTCAGATGGATCTTGGCTAAAAGCAGAGAATACCAGAAAGATGTTTACCTGTGTTTCATTGACTATGCAGTCATTCGAATGTGGATCCTAACAAATTGTGAATAACATGAAAAATGGAAATTCCAGAACACTTAATTGTGCCCATGTGGAACCTGTACATAGACCAAGAGAAAATATTGAAGTTATCAAGGATTTCGTTTTACTTGGGTCCACAATCAGTGTACATGGAAATAGCAGTTAAGAAATCAAATGACCTATTGCAGTGGGAAATCTGCTGCAAGAGATCTCTTTAAAGTGTTAAATAGCAAAGATGTCACTTTGAGGACTAAGGTGCACCTGTCTCAAACCATGTTTTTTTCAATAGCCTCTTACGCATGGGAAAGCTGGACAATGAATAAGGAAGACCAAAGAAGAATTCAGTGTCAGAAGAATGAACAAATCTCTCTTGGAAAAAGTACAGCTAGAATGCTCCTTAGAAGAGTGGATGGGTGTGAGACTTTGTCTTTTGTACTTTGAATATGTTATCAAGAGTGACCAGTTCCTGGAGAAGGACATCATGCTTGGTAAAGTAGAGGGTCGGCAAAAAAGAGGAAGACTCTTAACGAGATGGATTGACACAGAGGCTACAACGATGGGCTCAAATATTGTAACGATTGTGAAGTTGGCACAGGACCAGGCAGTGTTACGTTTTGTTGTACATTGGGTGGCTATGAGTTGGAACCTACTCTCCAACATCTAACAAAAACAATAACAAAAAAATCAATAACTGATGTGTTTTTTTCTCTCTTTAATACATATCACAAAGCACAGAAGTGTGTCTATGGAAAATAGCACCTATGGTAATTAGTTTTAAATTGCTGAGTGATGTCCCACAGCTGGCGATGGAAACAGCAGTGGCCAATAGAAACTGCCCATTGGCATCCTCCTCAGGTGGCCCCCAGGGCTCCTGCCACACCTGCTGTACCCTAGATACGCCTCTGTCAAAGCGTGATACCAATTTTATGGACCAACAGAAATGTTTGCATCCCTAAGTACAGTTTTGAATCTATCCTAAATCTGAGGTGAAATATTCATTACTATGTGTTAACTCACAGGGAACCAAAGTCAGTTATTCTTCTAATTTAATATCCTGTAACAATATTCTAGTGCCCTAAAATGTACTTTAAGCCAATGAGAATCTCTGTTGTCTTTGGGTGGTTGAGCTTTGAAGTACTTCCAAATTTTCCTGTGCACTCTATGAGATAGGTTTGTAGTTTAGATAGATGGAGCCAATAACTACTGAGATCACAGAATATTTTTTCTTTGCTGAAAGGAGAAAAGAATACTTTTCGTCACTCCCGACTACTTTGCAAAGGTAAAATATTTCATTGCTCTTAAGTTGGAATTAATTTGTAGCCACTATTCAAGGAATCTATCCAGTTACACACCAATGGGTATAAAAATGGATTTTCTATTTTATAACCTTTCATTTTCATCAGTGTGTTTTTAGCTATGGCCTCTGGGAAATGCAGGAATGTTTCTTTCAATCATTTCATACATATGAATCTTTTAAACATGAGGTAGTAAAATTATGCCCACAAAAATACACAAAATTCTATTGCTTAAAGAAAAAGCCAAGATTGTTTGACTTGAAGGTTTATTGGGCCTTAGCAATTTTCAAAATGCCATTTATTAAATGTCATACTAATTACTTGTGCCATCAATCTTGTAAAGGAAATCTCTGTGAGAGCATTTTCTGAAGTTTTTTTTTTTTTTTCCCTGTCTGTCTGGAATATTTCTTTTTGAATATATACACTGAGTATTTAACTTTCTAAAACTTTAATGGTGATTAATTTACCTACAGTAATGTTGAACTAATTTTTAAGATACACAAAAACAGGATCTTATTCCTTAACTAGCCTTATTAAGAGCAATTTTCCTACCAGACTTAGAATCCCTTTTCTATACCATGATAGTTTCTCTGGCAAAAGTTTTAAAAACTGGAATAATTCATGACCATACTAATTTACAAATATGCAGTATACAACTTTGCAAGCTTATTTGACTTATGGAACAGAATATATTAATGCATGGAAATAAGGATACTCCTAATGTTATTTTTTTTCCTGGACTTCTAATTTTTATCTTAAATTCCTTTGTGGGTCAAATTTGGTTGGGAAAGTTTGTCTTAAAAAAATGTTAAATAACATTGATGCCTTTTCTATTATTATTATTTTTTAAAACTAGACCATTTGTTTACTACTTAGAAAAAGAGAAAACACTAAGAATTTTAAAAATAATTCTTATGTTTTTTGGGACACTTATTGCTCCCTGATAATTTTCATATAATTGTATGTGAATGAAAGTGCTTTTCTACAATTAATCTGTAGAACATCCATTTTTAGAGTGATATTTATAAACTATTTTTAAATTTCAGTATTTCTGTTATAATACATAATTAAAATAGATAAGAATTTTGTGCATAATTGTAATACCACAAATCTTTTAAAAAAATTCCACTGTAATTAATAAATTGGTGTAGCAAAAAATAATTCAAGTGGATAAATGTTTTATTTTGTTTTCAGTTAACATTTCTTTCTTTTTTTTTTTTGATTTGGCAGAGTTCGGTTTGAAATCATTGAACATCAATGAAAATAAAAACATATTTTCTGGAAAATAGATCAAGGGCATTATTTGGTTGTTAAAAAAAGAAAGCAGAAACTTTTAATATACTGTAGGTTCTATTAACAAACATTACCTTTGTGTCAAAAGATTGGTCTTAAAATGAAAAAAAAAAAACTTACATAAAAGTATAATTAATTCATGAAAACTGAGGATCTTAACTAAGAAGAAAGTTACGAACAGAAATAGTATAGAGGTGGGGAATGTGGTTAGGATTTAAGGCATCAGGAAGGAAAACAGTGAAAAAAGAAACAGATAAAAAGATTTTCAAGTAAGATGAGGGAACAGCAAGAGAAAAGAAAGAATTATTTTGCCTTATTTAAGATGGGAATAAAATGACTGTTTTTATCTATTTTGGATGAAATAGTTTATGTAGAAGTTCTTTTTAAATTGTTAAATGCTAAACATTAATAACTATTTTTAGAATAAACCATTAATACTTGAATCTTTGAATTATTTAATATAAATTATTTTGGAAAAGTTCTAAAGTTTTTTTAAAAGTCTCATTTTAATACATTTCAAGAATCCACAGAAATTTTGATTCTCCTCCACAGTGTATTTTCAAAAGAACCTGAAAGATTAAAAAATATGTATATTTAAACTTTGTGCATTTTTCAGTGAAATAAAAGAGCTTATTCATGGATAAACTTCCTGGATACTTAAGTTTTGAAATGTTCAATTTGTTTTGTGAATTATTTATTTTAAAACAACTTCAAATTAAGAAAGTGACTTTAAACTATTTGGGTGGAGCTTTTAGCCTTTTGGAGACCTGGTGGCACAGTGGTTAAGAGATACAGCTGCTAACCAAAAAGGTCAGCAGTTCAAATCCATCAGCCTCTCCTTGGAAACCCTATAGGGCAGTTCTACTCTGTTCTATAGAGTCTCTATGAGTTGGAATTGACTCCGTGGCAACAGGTTTGGTTTTTTGTGTTTTAACCTTTTAGGAAAATTATTCAAACATGATTTGGCACCATTAAGTATGAATAATATAAATTCCTTGTGTGAAGATACTAATAGAAGATAAGTAGAATATTTAACTTGTCTTTTTTATTGAAATAAAACTTCAGAAACTATTATTTAAATAAAAGGAACTATTCTAAGAATCTGTTCAATTAAACCACTGCCTGTCTGTCAGTTTGTCATACTGTGGTGGCTTCTGTGTTGCTGTGATACTGGAAGGTTTGCCACCCATGTTTCAAATACCAGCAGGTTCACCCATGGTGAACAGGTTTTGGCTGAGCTTCCAGACTAAGACAATGAAGAAGGACCTCGAAGTCTACTTCTGAAAAATATTAGCCAGTGAAGACCTCATGAATAACAGTGGACCATGGTCTGATATAGTGCTGGAAAACGAGCCCCTCAGGTTGGAAGTCACTCAGAATACAACCGGGGAAGAGCTGTGTCCTCAAAGTAGAGCAGATCTTAATGATATGGATGGAGTCAGGCTTTCGGGACCTTCATTTGCTGATGTGGCATGACTCAAAATGAAAAGAAACTGCTGCAAATATCCATTAATAGTTAGAATGTGGAATGTACAAAGTATGAATCTAGGAAAATTGGAAGTCGTCAAAAATGAAATGGAACTCATAAAGATGAATATTCTAGGCATTAGTGAGCTGAAATGGACAGGTATCGGCCATTTCAAATTGGACAGTCATATGGTCTACTGTGCTGGGAATGACTTATTGAAGAGGAATGGTGTTGCGTTCATTGTCAAAAAGAACATTTCGAGATCTGTCCTGAAGTACAATGCTGTCAGTGATAGGATAATATCCATACGCCTACAAGGAAAAACAAAACAAAACAAGGAAGACCAGCTAATATGACTGTTATCAAATTTACACACCAACCACTAAGAACAAAGAAGAAGAAATTGAAGATTTTTACCAACTTCTGCAGCCTGAAATTGATCAAACATGCAATCATAATGCAATGATAGTTACCGGTGATTAAAATGTGGACTTGGAAACAAAGATGAAGGATTGGTAGTTGGAAAATATGACCTCGGTGATAGAAATGATGCCAGAGATCTCATGATAGAATTTTGCAGGACCATCTTTTTTCAACAACATAAACAGCAACTATACATATGGACCTTGACAAATGGAATACACAGGAATCAAATCAACTACATCTGTGGAAAGACATGATGGAAAAGCTCAATATCATCAGTCAATACAAGGCCAGGGGTTGACTGTGGAACAGACCATCAATTGCTCATATGGAATTCAAGTTGAAGTTGAAGAAAATTAGAACAGGTCCACAAAAGCCAAAGTAGGTCCTTGAGTATATCCCACCTTAATTTAGAGACCATCTCAAGAATAAATTTGATGCATTGAACACTAATGACTGAAGACCAGATGAGTTGTGGAATGACATCAAAGATGGCATATGTGAAAAAAACAAGAGATCATTAAAAACTCAAGAAAGAAAGAAAAGACCAAAATGGATGTCAGAAGAGACTCTGAAACTTGCTCTTGAATGTCGAGTAGCTAAAGCTAATGAAATAAATAATGAAGTAAAAGAGCTGAACAGAAGATTTCAAAGGGCAGCTCGAGAAGACAAAGGAAAGTATCATAATGAAATGTGCAAATACCTGGAGATAGAAAACCAAAAGGGAAAAATATACTCGGCATTCTCAAGCTGAAAGAACTGAAGAAAAAATTCAAGCCTCGAGCTGCAATATTGAAGAATTCTACGGGGAAAATATTAAATAATGCAGTATCAAAAGAAGGTGGGAAGGATACATAGAGTCGCTGTACCAGAAAGAATTGGTTGAAAACGTTCCACAATTTCGGGAGGTAGCATATGATCAAGAACCGATGGTACTGAAAGAAGGGGTCCAAGCTGTACTGAAGGCATTGACGAAAAACAAGGCTTCAGGAATTCACGAAATACCAATTGAGATGTTTCAACGAACAGATGCAGAGCTGGAGGTCTATGCAGAGCTGGAAGATAGCCACGTGGCTAAAAGACTGGAAGAGATCCATATTTGTGCCCATTCCAAAGAAAGATGATTCAACAGAATGCAGAAAGTATTGAACAATATCATTAATATCAGGCACATGTAAGATTTTGCTGAAGATCATTCAAAAGCTGCTGCAGCAGTATATTGACAGGGAACTGCCAGAAATTCAGGCCAGATTCAGAAGAGGACATGGAAGCAGGGATATTGTTGCTGATGTCAGATGGATCCTGGTTGACAGCAGAGAATACCAGAGAGATGTTTACCTGTGTTTTATTGACTGTATGGATCATAACAAATTATGGATAACATCGTGAAGAGAGGGAATTCCAGAACACTTAATTTTGCTCACGAGGAACCTGTGCTTAGACCAAGATGCAGCCGTTTGAACGGAACAAACGGATACTGTGTGGTTTAAAGTCAAGAAAGGCGTGTGTCAGGGTTGTATCCTTTCACTGTACTTACTGAATATGCGTGTCAAACAAATAATTCGAGAAGCTGGACTATATGAAGAAGAATGCGGCATCAGGATTGGAGGAAGACTTATTAACAAATTGTGATATGCAGATGACACAACCTTGCTTCCTGAAAGGGAAGAGAACTTGAAGCACTTACTGATGAAGACCAAAGACCACAGCCTTCAGTACAGATTACACCTCAACATAAAACAAGAATACTCACAACTGGACTAATATAAGCAACATCATGATAAGTGGAGAAAAGATTGAAGTTGTAATGGATTTTATTTTACTTGGACTGCAATCAGTGCCCGTGGAAACAGCAGTCAGGAAATCAAATGACGCATTTGTATTGGGCAAATCTGCTGCAAGAGACCTCTTTAAAGTAAAAAGCAAAGATATCACTTTAAGGACTAGGTTGCAGTTGACCCAAGCCATGGTGTTTTCAGTCGCCTCATGTGCATGTGAAAGCTGGACAATGAATAAGGAAGACTGAACAAGAATTCATGCCTCTGGATTATGGTGTTGACGAAGAATATTGAATAAAGCATGGACTGCCAGAAGGACTAAAAAATCTGTCTTGGAAGAAATGCAGCCAGAATGTTCTGTAGAAGCAAGGATGGTTAGACATTGTCTCACATACGTTGAGGATGTTATCAAGAGGGACCAGTCCCTGGAGAGGTACATCATGCTTGGAAATTCAGGGAAAAAGAAGAACCTCAAGGAGATGGATTGACACAGTGGCTGCAACAATGGACTCAAGCATAACAGTGATTTCGAGATGGGGCACGTCCAGGCAGTTTCATTTTTTGGTACAGTGAGTCCCTGTGAGTTGAAATTGACTCAAGGGCACCTAGCAAGCAAGCAAACAAGCAGGCATTCAGTTAAACACAACTGTGTTCAGATCTCAAGTGTACCATTCAGTCAGGTGCAGAGTAGAACTCTCCTCAGTCAGTTCTTTGACAAATGAGTATTAAGACAATATTTCTATCACCTCAGAAAGTTTCCTTCTGCCCTTTCCAGTCTATCTTCTCCTGCCTTCTCCTCCATCTCCAGAGACAAACACTATCTGATTTCTATCATGATAGTTTAGTTTTAATAATTTCAGAATTTCATAGAAATGGATCACAGAGTATGTATGTTTTCAGGTCTGGCTTTTTATTTAGCATAATGCTTTTGAGATTTATCCATGTTATTGTGTGTATCAGTAGTTCATTCTTTTTACTGTATGATGTACCACAGCATATCTACCCATTCTCCTGTTGATGGGCATCTGGATTGTGTCTAGTTTGTGTCTATTATGAATAAAGCTTCCACTAACATTTGTGAGGGCATATGTGTAAAAGTGTTTGTGTGAGCATATACTTTTATTTTCTTGGAGTAATACCTGGAGGGGGAATTGCTGGATTACAGCATAGACGTGTGTGTAACTATTCAAGAAACAAAAAGCTTTACATTACAAAGTAGTGATACTATGTTATACTCCCATCAGGTGTATATGAGTGCTCCAGTTGTTCCAAGATTTGTTGTTGTCAATCTCTTTTGTTTTGGCTGTTTAAAATGGAGTATTATATTGAGCTTAAATTTGCATTTTTCTAATGACTAATAATGTTGAGTGTTTTTCACATGTATTTTCTATTTGTGTATCTTCTTTTGTGTAGTGCTTGTGTCTATTGTCCTTTTTTAAAATTGGGTCTTATGAGCTTTTTCGTTATTGATTTGCAGGACTCTGTATATATCCTGGATATAGGCCCTTTGTCAGTACATGTGCTGTGAATAATTACTCCCAGTCTTAACTTGCCTACTTATTTCATGAATTTTCTTATGAGCAGAAGGTTTTGCTTTTGGTAAAGTCCAGTCAGTGTTTTGACAAATGAATATCAAGACACAGAATATTTTTTTCACCTCAGAAAGTCCAGTTTATCATTTTTTCCCTTACGTTTTGTGCTTCCTGTACCTTCTCTAAAATCTTTGCCTGTCCAAAGGTTATGCAAAACTTCTAATTTGCTTTTTTTTTCCTGGTGGCTTTGCTGTTGTTTTGAGCACAGTTCTAGTCTGCAGCACATGGGGCTGCCATGAGTCGGAATCAAACTCGGTGGTAACTGGTTTGGTTTTTTGGTTTTTAGCTGTTGTTTTAGCTTTTATATTTTGACCTATGATCCGTCTCAAACTGATTTTTATGTATGGTTTAAGGTGGCACCATTTAAGAGATTTTTCTTTCTCCATTGAATTGTTTTGTACCTTTGTCAAAAATCTCTGATCACATATGCACAGGCCTGTTATAGGACTCTCTGTTCTGTGCCATTGATCTATTAATATATCCTATTGCCAGTACGACATTATCTTACTGCCGTAGCTTTACAGTAAGTCTTGACATCGTGTGGTGCATGTTCTCCAATTTTGTTTCTTCCCGAGATTGTTTTAGCTATTCTTGTTCATTTGCTTTTCCAAATAAAATTTTTTGGAGGGTTAGTATTTTTTTTAAGGAGCTTTGGTCACGCAATGGTTGAGTGCATGGGCGCTAACCAAAAGATTGATGGTTTGAACCCACCTAGTGGCTCTATGGGAGGGCATGTATTTTTTTTTAACAACTTTATTGAGATCTAATTCACATACTGTACAATTCACCTACTTAAAGTATACAATTCAATAATTTTTAGTATATTCACAGATATGTGCAACCATCATCATAGTTAATTTTGGAAGATTTTTAGCACATTAGAAAGAAACCTTGTACCATTTACCTATCATTCCTCCACCCCACCTTTCATGCTAAGCAGCCACTGATCTACTTTCTATAGAATTGTCTATTCTAGACATACCATGTAGTTGGAATCATATAATAAGTGGTCTTTCCTGACTGGAGGGCAGGGCAATAGCCTCATATCTTCTTGGCTTGCCTCGTCCTGCATGGAACCACCACTTTAAAAGCTTGACTGAGGGTGACTGGGGCCCCAGTATTTTCAGTGGAGGCTTTTAGAAAAGAGTTGTAGAGTGGATGCCCCTTGTACTTGGAGTTTTGAAGAGTTCTGTACCATCAAGCTAGCCTATATTTGACCCTTAAAGATTTAGTAAAGCTTCACCTTTTCCTTCTTGCCTGGTCTGTGGTACTCAGATCTTCTTCCCCAGGTCCTCCCAAAGTGAATGTTTCGTATTCAACCTCTCCTCAGAGGAGCTTATCACCCTTTGTACTGCAGCTTAGTGGGTCTGCTCACTTTTGCTGATGATTAGTGCTTCAGTGCAAACTCTTCTTAATGCCAAGAGTGTTTATGGGTGTGGAAATAAACAGATTGAAACTGTCTTAGGCTGGATTCTCTAGAGAAGCAAAATCAGTAAGACATATAAATACACATATATAGAGAGATTTATATCAAGGAAATGGCTCATGCGGTAGTAGATGCTGAAATGTTCCATGTCCATGGGTCAGGATAGAGGCTTCTCCTGATTCTTGTAGCTGCAGGGGCTTGCAAACCCAAGATTGGGAGGTCAGAGAGTAGGGCTCTTGCTCACAGGCTGTGAAGATCAATGAATCCCAAGACTGTCAGGCAAGATTGCAGGTAAGCTGATTAGTTCAAAAAATTGTTTTATAGACTATGTGGCTTCTTCTCATTGTTAGGGCAGACATCATGTTCTTTTGTGGTTTTCTATATCTAAAGTGAAAGTTGTTGTTTCAGTTGTTAGGTTCCATCGAGTTATTATTGATTCATGGTGACCCTGTGTAACAGAGTAGAATTGCCCCATAGGGTTTTCTTGACTAATCTTTATGGAAGCAGAGTGCCAGGTCTTTCTTCTGTGGAGCCACTGGGTGGGCTCGAACCAACTTTTTGGTTAGCAGCTCAGTGCTTAACTGTTGTGCTGCCAGGGCTCCTTTTAAAGTGAAAGTAATAACCCACTGATGTGGAAACGATTCCAACTCGTAGTGACCCTATAGGACAGAGTAGAACTTCCCCGTAGGGTTTATACAGCTATAAATCTTTATGGAAGCAGATTGCCACATCTTTCCTGAGGAGTGGCTGGTGGATGCAAACCACCAACCTCTTAGTGGCTGAGCGTGAATCCATTGTGCCACCAGAGCTCAAAGTGACAGTAGAGCTCTGCATATTGTTTAAGACTTTGAAATCTTATTCCTTAATATTACACCCAAAAGCCCATCTAATGGGTTTGATTTTTTATATCTCTTTCTTAGCTTTGGGCCGAACTTTTCAGGATACATTTCTTGTGTTTGAATTAATAATACTGAATGATTGATTAAATAGAGGTGTCCAAATTAAAAAAAAATTACAAATTTACAATTGAAAGAATGAAAAGACCACGAGTCAAATAACCAAGGTAGAAATTTCATCAGATCATCAATATTAGAGCTTCAGATTTTTCTTTTCTAAAGTGGAGGAGGTGATCCATCTCTTATCTACCTCTCCGTGGGCATAAGGCTGAAACAAGATAGTTTATGTAGAAGTTCTTTGTAAATTTTTACCATGTTTAACAGATATTTTACTGGCAAACTATTTCCGGAAAGCAGTATATATAATTAAAGCTCAAATCATTAAAATAAAGTTTTACTCTAATAACAATATTTATATTACTTTTTTTTTTATGGCCTTTGGGTGGTAGGCAGGAGAGGGCATATTAGACAAATATTTATTGATCATCTACTTTATGTATTACATACTCCACTTGTTGCTAGAGAGACACTGGTGAACTGGGCAAAAACATTGACCTTGTAGAGCTTACATTCTAGTGGAGATGGATAGACAATAAACAAACAACTTTCTGATGCTCTGCTGTACTTGAGGATAGTTCTGACCTAGGATTTCACAGTATTTTCAACAAAGCTACCCGATGAAGACTTGGTGAGGGAGTAGCTGAGCTGAGCCTCCTTGCACCTTACTGTGCAGTTGTGTTCCTTCTTTTGTTAAACCACGCTTGGCCAGGTAGAAAAATTTTGTTATTAATGTTTTGCTGTGAGGTCTGCTCGCTTTTGCTGATGATTAGTGCTTCTGTGCAAACTCTTCTTGGCATTGGGAATGTTTATGGGTATGGAAATAAACAGATTGAAACTGTCTTAGGCTGGATTCTCTAGAGAAGCAAAATCACTAAAGCGTAAAAATACACATATATAAAAAAATGAGAGATTTATATCAAGGAAATGGCTCATGCAGTAGTAGATGCTGAAATGTTCCATGTCCGTGGGTCAGGATAGAGGCTTCTCCTGATTCTTGTAGCTGCAGGGGCTTGCAAACCCAGAATTGGCAGGTTAGAGAGTAGGGCTCTTGCTCACAGGCTGTGAAGATCAATGAATCCCAAGACTGTCAGGCAAGACTGCAGGTAAGCTGCTAGCTCAAGTCCCAAGAACCATAGGTCAGATGAACAGGAGCCAGCTGCAGGATCCAGAATGAGCAAAATCCCACAAGCCTTGCCAGAATGTCCACTTGTATTCAATGCAGGCCACATGCCCAAGAAAACTCCCTTTCAACTGATTGGCTACTCATAGCAGATGCCATCATGGAGGTGATTACATAATATCAAATCTCATAATGGAAGTGATCACAACATCATATGACCATCAAACCACTGAGAATCATGGCCCAGCTAAGTTGATACACGGCCCTAACCAGCATGCTATCTTATTTTGGAAAATTTAATACAAAAGTAAAGAGATTAGGATAGTAAGTCCACATGTACCCATCACTCATCTTCAACAATTTTGAACTCATGGCCAGTATCATTTTATTCATACACCCACCCAATTCCTTTCTCAGCTTGGGTTATTTGAAGCTAATTCCTTGATGTCGTATCATTCCATCCATAAATATTTTTTCAGCTTCTATTATAAAAGATAAGGAACTTACCATCTCACCTAAAATTAATAATAACTTATTAATATCAATGAGTATCCAGGAATTATTCAAATGTCCACATGTTTAATCATATTTTGATAAAGCTTTATTTAGGTAGAGACAGAGGAGTTATCTACCTGTTTTGTTTCCATGTTTTATGGCAATAGAAATATTTTGTTTTATGAGTATACATAAAGGAAATAAAAATGTCATGTGAATTTTGAAAGGAAAGAGGTGTTGATTAAATTCTTCTTAACTTTTTGAAAACTGACTATACAAAATACTGTGCTGGGTGTATAGGAATAAAAATAAATGTTAGACATCAGCTATGCCTTATAGAGAATTTGTAATCTTGTGGCTGAGTTAAAACATAAGAAAAGGCAATCCACAATACAAGGCAGTAAGTTGAGTTCTGTCCCAGTGATGTAGACTAGTAGCTCTGAGTCTCCATGGCTTCTCACATTGGTGTCTCATAATCAGTGAGGCGATTGCAAGGATATTTTTCTTAATACCGAAAAGGCAATACTTTGAAAATTGTGTTTGAAAATAATTTAGAGTGATTTCAGGGTTATCTTTGTCATCATCTTTGTAATCATGCCAGTTGAATTCCTTTGAATTCCAATTTACTTTTTGAGTAGAGAGAAAAAATGGAGTTACAGCTTGGCTTTGAAATTTAGGTGTGCTTTGGGAAGGTGGAGACTGATGGGGCTGTGTCATGGGCAATATGGCATAGGCAAATATGTACAGATGGACCTTAATGCTCTTTTAGGTTGAAATGTTCATATACGGGCATGTTGCTGTTGTTAGTTGTCTTTGTTGACTGTGACTCATTGTGACCCCATATACAGCAGATGAAATGTTGCCCAGTCCTCTGCCATCCTCACAATCATTGGTTTGCTTTCATCCATTGTTGTAGCCACTGTGTGTTTTGTGTGCCTTCCAATCTAGGGGGCTCATCTTCCAGGAGTATACTGAACAGTATTATGTTGTGATCACAGGGTTTTCATTGGCTGATTATTGGAAGTAGATTACTAGGCCTTTCTTCTTAGTCTGTCTTAGTCTGGAAGGTCCACTGAGATTAGGTTTTACTATGTTAGGTAGGTTGAGAATGAACTTAATTTTGTCCTCAATTATTCTTAAAGTTCCTACTAAAATAATACATATTATGTTTCTCTAAAGGACCAAATTTTGTTGAATTTGATCTGTGGGTGTGTAGGAGGGAGAAGACAGAGCATCTGTGAAATATTTTATTAATACAGACGATTTTCAATTATTAGTAATAATGGAAACAGGGCCCACATGGCTAACTGAACTTCGCAGATAATTTCTAAAGTGTTAATATCTAGAATTTCCATCATGCTCTCGGAACTTAGTCTTTTATTTTTATAGCAAATAGAAATATTGATTTAAGTTTTATCTTTGCTTTTTTGTCTGATGATTATTGAAAGGACTGAAAAGATCAGGTGAGAATTGGCTAATCCTGAATCCCTGTAATTATAATTGTTGATCTCAATAATGGGAAATTCTTGTCTATAGCTCATTTCACTAGTCTTGTTTATTACATTGATGTGTGATATTTGCTGTAGCTTTATAGACTTAGACTTGGTTAGCCTTCTAGAGCTTACAAGAATTTTTTATTTTATTTTCCACTCTACTCTCCCTGTGATTTAGTTAAATTCCCACCAACTACATATGGTCTAGACCTTTTAAGAAGGTACCTAGGTGGCACAAATGGTCTGTGCTTGACTGCTAACCTAAAGGCTAGCTGTTTAAACCCACCCAGAGGGTACTGCCTAAGATAAGGTCTAGCAATCTGCTTCTATTAAGATTAAAAACCAAAAAACCAAACCCACTGCCATCGAGTTGATTCTGACTCATAGCGACCCTATAGGACAGAGTAGAACTGCCCTGTAGAGTTTCCGAGGAGTGCCTGGCAGATTTGAACTGTCAACCTCTTGGTTAACAGCTGTAGCACTTAACCACTACGCAACCCCAAAAAAACCCGGGTTTCCCTGTTAAGATTACAGCCTAGAAAACCCTATGGAGCAATTCTACTCTGTAACATGTGGGGTCACCATGAGTTAGAATCGACTAGATGGCCATAAACAGCAATAACAACAAAAACAACAACAAATACCTTGTAAGGTGAAGAACTAGACCCCTCCCAGATATGACCAGGAGAATAAAAACGAACGGAATGAAACATTTCAAATAACCATTCAGTAATAAGCACCGCTAGGGCTGAAATTCTATTCTGTAATTATCCTCTTGTTTTTGTCATTTTGAGCACCACAGTCTTTTTTTTTTTCCTCTTTTAAATGTATTACTTTAATGAGCTTTTAGTAAAGATAATGATACACTAATGAAGTTCAGTCTTCTGACAAGCCAATCATCAAAAACAGATGGAAATAACTAAAAATTAACAACCTTTCTTAAGGGATTAGATTCTTGTTTTTGTTTTCTAAAAAGGCCAGCTCATTCCAGAATTTACACAGTAATTCTAGCTCATGCATAACTTGCAAATAAATGAATACCAAAGATTTGTGACTAATAATTTTGTAGGTAGTTTTTCTTTTCTAAAGCTTACATTGTACGTAGGGTTGCTATGAGTCGAAACCAACTCTATGGCACCTAAGAACAAACAACAACAAAGCTTACATATCCTCTCATAAACAAAATATGTCTTTATTGTAGAACTTCTGGACACCAAACATTTAGGTCAAGTTCCTTGTAACTGAAAGATAGTGGCATATACAGGCAGTTCCTGGGTTATGAACAAGATCTGCTCCTTACTCTGTCTGTAAGTCAAATATATGTCAGAACTGGTGCATATGGTTCTTATTTAGCTTACCTTGGTGGCGTAGCGGCTAAGACCTTGGCTGCTAACCAAAAAGTCGGCAGCTCAAATCCACCACCTGCTCCTTAGAAACCCTGTGGGGCCATTCTACTCTGTCCCATATGGTCACTACGAGTCAAAATCAACTCCATGGCAACGGGTTTGGGTTTTTTTGTTTGTTTGTTTTAGTGCAAGTAGGAACCCTGGTCGTGTAATGGTTAAGATCCTGGCTACTAACCAAAAGGTCAGCAGTTTGAATCCACCAGCTGCTCCTTGGAAACCCTATGGGGCAGTTCTACTCTGTCCTACAGGGTCGGTATGGGTCAGAATTGACTCAACAGAATGGGTTTGGTTTTTTTTTTTTTGGGGAGCAAGGAAAGCATCGAAGCCTTTTCAATTATTTAAAAGCTGCATGTGTGGCGAGTGAAGGTGATTGTAATGAAGAATTTGTTGTGAGAAAGGGTTGGTTCAGTTGTTTCAAAGTGAGGGCAAATTTACGTAACATTAAAGGCCAAGTATGAGTTGTTGGTAACTCGCATGTTCATATTCTGGGGACTGCCTGTACACATTTCCTTTAGTAATGGAGCATGCTTGTAAAGGCATCATGGGGAGTCACCCTCTCACCCCACAGGCATTCCACCTTGAAGACTTTCCAACAGTAGGATCATCGACCAGCTTCAGAGATAAACTGGAGAGGTTGATCTATCTTTTGGCTAACTTAGCCTGCTTGTTAGTTCATTTAAATTGTTCAAAATAAGATTTGATTGTGTCAGATTGTTTCCATGTGGCAGGAGATCAAACTGAACAAGGTTTGAGCCAAACTATATCCCAGCTGTTTTTATAAATAAACCATGGTGTAGGTCGTTTAGCAACCCTACCAGGGTGGGGGGAAACAACTCGGATAACTTTCCTCAAAAGGTGACTTTGTCAGAGTCAGGCAGTTAAAGCTTCATGTCCCTCACAGTCAGCCCATTTAAAATAAAAGAAAAGAATAGAATACAGAAAAAAATGGTTATAGCAGAAGCATGTAGTTTTAAGTATTTTGACAGATTTTTGTTTTGTCTTTTGTTTATGGAACTTGTTTGTTAATAACTAAGAGCATAATGTATATAGTATTTTAAATTTTTTACATTGTGGTTATAATGCAAAGCAGTTTATAAGTATAATTTTTGTTTTTGTTACAAAATTATTCATTGAGTGAATATATTCTAGTTTATTTAAGAAATTCCCCATTACTGGGCATTTATATTATTTCCGATTTTATTATTGTGTGTGGGGTGATCCACAAGACCACTCCCAGGTTCAAGAAGGCTCACGGAACTCACTGTATAGTTTTACTCATGGTAGGATTTATTACAGTGAATGGATACAAAGCAAAATCAGCAAAGGGGAAAGCCTACTGGGATGAAACTCAGAGGAAGCCAGGCAGAAGCTTCCAAGAGTTCTCTCCAGTGGAGTCACACGGGACATGTTTAATTCTTCCAGCAGTGAGTTGTGACGACACATACAAAGTGTTTTCTACTAGGCAAGTTCATTAGAGACTCAGCACCCAGGGTTTTTACTGGGACTTGGTTTTTATAGTCCCTCTCTGCTGAGCACATTCCAAAATTCCAGATTCCCAGAAGGAAAAGAGATGTTCAGTATAAACCATATTGTTTGCACAAACTCTAGGCATAATGGGCTACTCTTTTCATTTAGGAAAAGTTTTATGTCACTGTAGGGAAATGTTTACCAGCCAAGTTCTCAAATGCCTCCTAAGGGCCAACCTCCCAAGTGTCCCTTTCTAAGAACACCAGTCTCAAGCCTGCTGTGTTAACTCATTCTGCACAGTTATTATGAATAATGGTATAAGAAACACTTTGGTTAATCAATCTTTAATCACATTTCAGATTATTTCCATCGAAAGATTCTTAGAAATTGATATGTAAAAATACGGACATTTTAAAGACAGATGGAAGAATTTAATGTTTTAAAATTCATTATTATATGAGAAATCAAAAGACTAGTTAATTGGTGCTTCCTATTGGGGACTACTGAGATCACTACATTGAATTACCCAATATCCATTTTTCCCTGAGTCCTTAGTTTTTTGTCTAGGAACCTGTGACTTCCCTGTCATTGGTAAAGCACACATCATCCAATTCACTTTAACATTCAGTCGTTCAATAAAATAAGCACATATTCTGTACCAGGCATTGAGGTTGTATGTACAACAGTGAACTGCACACAGTCCTGATCCTTCTAGAGTTTATAATATGCAGCCAGCATGACCTATATTTATCAGAGTGCCTTCTGACAAAGATGACAAGTGAGGGGCCATCCCACAGGTGCTTTCGGATCACGAATTCAGATAACTGTCCCTGCATTGCAAGAGTAAATCTGGGATAGACCTGGTACCTGGGCTCGTTTTTGTTAATCTAGTCTACACTTTTTTTAAGCCTGAGACCAAAGTCTGCTAAAGACATGGGGACAATAGCAGGTTATCTTTCTCCCTTCCTGGCAGGGAAATATGAGTTCTGACTCTTTCAAGTGTGTATTTGTTAAAAAGAGTTTAAACAAATTGTGTTTTTTTCCATTAAAAGTATAAAATGTGCTTTTTAGGGAAAAAGAATAAAATTTAGTTTCAATCCAATGGCTCCCTAGAGGCAAACATTCTTAAAGTTCTCTGATGCTTTCTCTAGACTTTGCTTTTGTTCATAAATTTTTAACATAATTTTCACCTAAAATTACATATACTTATTTTTAATGCTTCCTGTATAATTGGGATTAATTATAATTAATTACAGAAAATTTGGAAAATATAGAATACTATCACAAAAAAAAAGAAAGAAAAGAAACCTACCTGACATTCTACCACCCAGAGGTAAACATTTTTAGCACTTTGGTGTATTTTCATACAATCTGTTTTCCAGTTACAGTACAGGCTATGAATGTCCAAGTTATGGACAACTCATACTTGCCCTTTAATGTTATGTAAATTTGCCCTCACTTTGAAAGCAATTAAACCAACTCCTATTCACAACAAATTCTTCATCGCAGTCATCTTCACTTGCTGCACATGGAGCTTCGAACCTTGTCTTGCACTAAAACCGTTGCCATTGAGTCGATTCCGACTCATAGTGACCCTGTAGGAGAGCGTACAACTGCCCCATAGAGTTTCCAAGGAGCACCTGGTGGATTCAAACTGCCAACCTTTTGGTTAGCAGCCACAGCTCTTAATCACTACGCCACCAGGGTTTCCTAAGCAGGGCTAAATAAGAACTATATGCACCTGTTCCAACGTAAAATTTAAAGACCGAGTAAGAAACAGATGTCGTTCGTAACCTGGGGACTGCCATAGTCAAACCATACAGCTACATGGGAACACACTCAGGTTTTTCCTGTAATATAAAGAGAAGCTTAGTGACGGGTAGGAGCCCTGGTGGTGCAGAGGTAAAAGCACTTGGCCGACAATAGAAAGGTTGGTGATTCGAACCCTCCAGCCACTCCATGGGAGAGAGATGTGACAGTCTGCTTCTGTAAAGATTTCAATTGTACTCTGTCCCATAGGATTACTATGAGTCGGAATCTACTTGATGGTAGTGGGTTTGGTTTGGTTGGGTAGTGAGGAGTGATTTTATGATTCAGGTGAGTCAGTTTAAGTTTTAAAAATGGAGAAGAATCATTATGGAAGTTCTCTGAAAAGGAAAATTGCTATTATATTGTTCTTTGTTATTCTTCTCTCTGGGCATAGGTTCCAAACCAAATAAAATATTTAGCCATTGTAATTGCCTCATATAACAGTACCAGGTTTTGTTGTTCATAGAACAAGATTCTATTTGAAAGCATTTTTCATTTAAACTGTGAGTGGGTTCAAGTTTATACCCTAGGAATCAAATTGCTTGGTTCCTGGAAAGGTAGAATGAGCAGGTAAGAGACTGTGGGGTAAAGCCTGGCAAGGTCAAGCTTTAAGTCTGGGATGTAGAATCCATGTAACTACAAGTGACCTACTAGAACTGAGTACACTTGTTACGGGAAGAACTGCTGGTACTGTGATACCATGGTTTCTGAATTCTTTTGTTCTCAATTTTTATTAATCTCTTGATTTCCAGAGAAATGTTTGTTTACTCAAACAACGGTATACAGCTTTCTGAGCAGACTTTCAGAGCCTTGGTATTTGAGAGTCATTTCTTTCCTGACTTTTAATATTAAAGACAATTTGATTGGTTATCAAATTTCTGTTTCACAACTTTTCTTTTGCCTGAAATCCTGTTGATGTTCTCCTATTTATTGGTTCTTTTACTGTTTCACGGAAGAAATTTGAGGACAACTGGAGTTTTGACACCTCTGCAGTTTTTTCTTCCTGCACATTGGTAGAATTTTTCTTTGTTCTTGCATTTACATGTTTTGCAAAATTAGTTTATGTAGATCTCTTTTAATTCATTTCTCTCACAACACAATGAGCCCCAATATTCTGAAGAGTCATTTTTTTTCTGTTCAGGAAAATATTCTTCAGTAGTGAATGTTTTCTTCATTTGTTCTGCTTTCATTTTTAGTAGAGTGTATGATTCCATTGATGGGTATTTATTTTTTTCCTCTTTAACCTATATTATTGTCTCATAGTTTTCATCTTTGGGTACTCCTCTTGTGCATTCTAGGCATGGCTGCGAACTCTTTCTTTCCACAGTCATCTGATAATCTGCATCATCACTTACTCACCTATTAACTCGGAAGTACATTTTCATTCCGCCATTGCATTTTTTAAGTGTTTTCCTTCTAAAAAATGTTTGTTTTTATTTTTAGTTACTTTGCAATATTATTATGTTAAATCTTAGCTTGTTTCTCTTCATTGCTTTTGTATCGTATCTTAAAAATTGCCTTGTTATTGTATATTAAGGATGCCAAACAGTTTTCTAAAATTGTTCTCTGGATATTTTTATTTTCAGACTTAAGCTCTTTTAGTGGATTTTCAAAGTTGTGAACGGTATTAGTTTCCTGTGGGTGTTGTAACAGATTACCATAGGCTTGGTAGTTTAAAATAATGTAAACTTTATTTTCTTACAGTTCCGGAGACCAGAAGTCTGAAATCAATTTCACAGAGCTAAGTCAAGGCATTGGCAGACTGTTTCCTTCTTCAGAATCTAGGGGAGAATCCGTTTCCTTGCCTTTTCTAGCTTCTGGAAGCAGCCTGCATTTCTTGGCTCGTGACCCCTTCCTCACATCATTCCAGCCTCTTCCTTCCATTGTTGCGTCTCTTTCTCTTCTGTAGTCAAATCTCCCTCTGCCTTCCTCTTATATGAACACACATAATTACATTTAGGGCCCACTTAGATCTCCTCATCTGAAAATCCATAACTTAATCACAGCTGCAAAGCCTCTTTTGAAAATCCATAACATAACACAACCTTTACCTTCCAGGGATTAGGCTGTGCACATCTTTGGGACCATTATTAAGTCTACCATAGGACCTTTCCTCTCATGTTGTAGTCACATGGGCTCCGAAATCAGCTAGGCCTGGGTTCACACAGCCGCTTACCGGCTGTGTGAAGTTGGGCAAGTGACTTAATCTGTTTTTTAAATGTCAATAATATCATCATCCACTTTATAGGGTTATTGTGAAAATGAGACCAGGTAATGTGTATAAAGTGTTTAGCAGTCTGAGCCCTCAATAAATGCTAACCAGCATTACCACAATTGCTTGTACGCCTCAGTTTGTTTGCTCTGAAAAAGGAGACATAGACCTATGCAGAGTCAGCGAACATGTAGATCTTTGTCAGCTCTGCTCTGTGTTCTCTCGGGTACATTGATTACATTTTCTGGTTCTGTTGCTGATGAGCAGGTATCAATGTCTAGTTCTTTGCCTGATTACAGATATGCCGCTGGAACATTTTGCCTCTATTGAGGTGAAGTCTTTTTTATTCCACTTCTTCATTCTTTATTGCTCTTAGCTATTTAGTACATGAAAAAGGACAGTTCTCATTATGCACTGTTACCAAGAGCTGCCTGTCTAGGCCTCTACATAGAACTCTTCACTTACAATAGGATTGTATCAAATCCTGATGCTACAGCCGGGGTTACTTCCTTTCCTAGTTGTTTTCTTTGCATTATAGCATCCAAGTAGATTTTTCTTGATGAAGGTAGGGAGAAGGAAGCAGTTCTTTAAAAGCAGCACCCATGTTGTAAAGAAATGGCTCATTGTTCTTTTTTATTCTCCTTGGAAGGATTAAGCCTCTCTCTCACATTGTTCAGTGGGTGATGGGCTTTATTAATAAGGCAAAGAATGGAAGGGTCATGACTGCTTTTCTCAATTCAGTTCATCATCCTAATGATTAGAGGAAACCACTTCTCATCTACAAATTGGTGAATGATTAGACTTACTTTTTGTTGATTTTGAGAATTTTCATCCTTTCCTTTATCACTATAGTACATTAGTGGGTCTTTAAAAGGGGCTAGCTGCCTCACAGCTGAAGGTAACATGCCATTTGGAATGAGAAATTTTCATTCTTTTTGAACTTTTTTTATTCACTATCATCTAGGAGGTATCTGCCACCACTAACAAATACTTGGCAATTCGGAAAGATATTATGCAATGGTGATGCGACTGATCTGTATTATACTTTTCCTAATCAGAATAAAGTTCCCCTACAATATTGGTGAGGAGCCCCGGTGGTGCAGTGGTTAAAGCAATCGACTTTTAACCGAAAGGTTGGCAGTTTGAAACTACCAGTGGTTTCACGGGAGAGAGATGTGGCAGTCTGCCTCCATAGAGATCTACTGCCTTGGAAACCCTGTTGGGTCACTACGAGTCAGAATCAACTCGATGGCAGTGGATGGGTTACTATATTTGTGACTCACCTTAAGTTTATCTTGGTGCTATTTGCTCTGTATCTGCAAGTATCTGCTCCTGTCTAGTTAAGAAAGGAAGAAATGTATGTCTTATTTGATTTCTCTGAGGACACTCAAATAATATAGCTAAATAGAATACATTATTATATAAAAGTATAAAAAGAGTTATCCGTATTTCTTAGATGTTTTATAAAGTAATGTGAGAACCATGAATACTGGCTGGTATTAGATGTACAGAACTTAGTCTATTGAATCTTGATTGTTATTGATCCTTTTGGAGACAGCTCATTATCAGCAAAACAAAAACCAAGGAAATCTTTTAAATAATTTTAGACTATATACCTTGTTCATTTTTGAACTACTAACACATATGAATTGATTTAAATCAACATTTTAGTCACTGGTTCTAAAATTTAAACTGATGTTTTAACAGATGAAATTCAGCTGCCCAAGCAGACTTCTGGGGTTTGATAATTCAAATGATTAAGATGCTATTTGTCAACTCTAGTTTACCACCCCTTTTAATTATATAGATAATCAAACTAAGAACTGCTAATTCTGTCTCCTAACTATTAATTGTTTGTAATTACCTACAGATTAAAACTGCATGGGCAATTAACTCAAAGAATTAATTGATACAAAGGAATTGATAAAAGGGAAACAGAACGAGTTTGGCATAAAAGAGGCTCTAGGGACACTCTAGGCCCACTGAACTCAGTGGTGTCTTGGGCTCTATCATGTCCTAATAGAAATACTTTGCATTCTCATTTGAGCTTCCTTTGGCTCTGTTAAGGAACCCTGCTAGCACAGTGATTAAGAACTTGGCTGCAAACGGGAAGGTCAGAGTTCGAATGTAACAGCTGCTTCTTGGGAGAAAGATGTGGCAATCGGCTTCCATAAAGATTAGAGCCTTGGCAACCCTATGGGGCAGTTCTTCTCTGTCCTATAGGGTTACTATGAGTTGGAATCGACTTGATGGCAATGGATTTGGTTTGGTTTGATTTTTGCTCTTTTGGAGGCTTTTTCATAGAAACTTTCTTAAGAACATGATGGTTTTTTGTTGACTGAAGCAGTATATTTGAAAATTTTGAATTGCTATTTTTGGGTCTTTTGCTGATATCCTGGTGAATTGGAAAAGTATACCTATTTGCAATATGGGCATTTGTCGATACTGGAATTATAGAAATGGTGTAAGATTTAATTAGCTAATGATATTTCCTTCTTTCTTCCTTCTTTGCCTTTCTTTTTTTCCCTCTCTCTGGGCAGTACCACATGCAGTATAAAAACTTATCAGTTTTTTGTGAGTCATCTGAATAATTTAAGTTTCTAAAAGAAATATCTCCCACCTGTGTAAATAATTGGCCCATTGTTAGCTATGTAAATTTGAATAAAAATGGGAGATAAACTAAAAAGCCGCCTCCAACTGGAAGGTATTTAAAAACGATTGCTATTATAAAAAACAGGAGAGTGTTAGGAAGTGAAGGACAAAGATCTGGTGAAAAACACTTGCTTGTGAAAAAAATAGATCCTAAAAAATCTGTTTCTAAAGCTTTTCCATTTCTTCAGGTATTTTTGTCAGTTGCATCATGTGTGGGGGCCTTTCACCTTTACAGCTTTGCTGGTTGACCTTTCAATCAATGCTAGAGCAGCCCCTGAACTCAGGGAATTGCATGGAACATTTGCCAGGGCACAGATTACATTCGGTCTTGTGGAGAACACAAAGTAAATAAAATAAGGCATGCATGCAGAAGAAAACAAAATGATATGTACTAGTGACATAATGTAAAAAAAACAGTCTAAAATAAGTATCGAGGAAATGCAGAGCCAGGGAGACACAAGTCTGGGTGGATTATTTAACAAATTTGTTTATGTTCAAAGTTAGAACCTATTTTGCTAATAATTCCTTGTTAGCTTGATGAGACCATTTTAATTCCTCTCAAAATTTTTGTTATATTTTCCCTATATTTGTTTAATCTCAAAATAATTATTTTCTGTCCTGTTGACTGATGAAGTGAGATTATTAATAAGATTTCTTAGTTTTTCATCTATCAATATATAGTCTGCTTTTGCATGCACGCGTGCATGTATGTACTCGCACACAGACACACACACACACACACGTACACAGACACATGTCTATACGAGGGCCCATGAGTGTCCAGAATTCAGAATCTTCCTTTCTTTGTGGCTTTATCTGTGAAAATTGTTAGCTCTGTGAAAGGCTGGTGAAGCTTTAGTCTGATATATGACTTTGATCTTCTTCAAACTATCAGCTTCTAACTTTCCACTGACTTTGTGGAATAAACCAGAATTTGCTGCGTATCACCTTCTGTGACTGACTTGTGAGGAGGAGTCATTAGCATAGATCAGTGTGTGAATGATTACCTTGAGGATTTTAGTGGAGGCTTTATTGCTTCCTGAAGTGGAAAAAGTTATAGCTATTATTTTCAAGTTTGATACCTATATACTGGAGAAGATAATACATGGCCTTCCTGACTACCTGAGTCTGTTTTGTGGATAAACAAGACAAAATATTTGAAAATACTGTAGACTGTCTTGGGAAAATAAGTTGTCTACCTTTCAGTTTTGTAGCGGGTTGGACTCTTCAATGCTGAAGTTTTCCTTTGTGTCTATGAGATTTAACCTCTTAAGGCTAATTCTTGTCCATAAGTATTTAAATCACCACATTTATCACATTGCTAATGAATCAGAAATGCAGAGCAGTTCAAAGTAAGATATTGTCCTTGCCCTAGAAAAGTTTATAAATCTGAAAAGGAGATTGGGCAGATAAACACAATTTTAAAAAATACGTGAGGACACTCATTGTAGAAGCAAGGTGAGGGAAGTGGGTGGGTCAGAGACAGTGCTGGTGAGTTGGAAAATGCTTAGAATTAGTCAAGAAAGCTTCATAAGAAATTTGGGGGCTTACACATCTCCAGTAGCTCTTATTGTTCTTTTTATACCCCCCTTGGGTTTATAAAAGTTCCCAAGTAAAAACATAGTGTATGACTTTTCCCTTACTATCTTCTGCTCATTACCAATATTCTGAGGGTGTCTATAATCTCCTCATTGCTGGTATTTGCTTCCTTTAAAGAATCTCATTTATTCACATGGAGCTGTGATTGAATTATACAATTTATTATGTTGTCTCTTCTAGAGATTTTGTCTTTTTGATAGAGGGCAGAGACACTTTTTTGACTGAAAAGGCCTAAATACATATAAAATTTAAATGGAGTAAGATGTTCCTGTGAGATAAGTGTGTGTGTGTGTGCATGTACATGTGGGTGTGCATGTTTTGATTAGGATGTTTCTGAGATCACATCATTTTTTTTATTTAACAGGTTACATCTCCGCCTCCCTATGGGACACTTAAATTATGATCCTGTAAATAAGCTGAAGTAATGAAATCAGAGAATTTATTACTTTTGAGTTTTCTCTAAATCTATATAAAATTAACCAGTCCATGGGATACTCCATTAAATTCAAAGCTTCAGAAATGAATGTATGCATATAAACAACTACTAGAAGGGAAATTGAAAATATGAAAATAGTTTAATTCATCTGGATGGTAGGATTGAACTGAATTTTTCCTTTTTTTAATGATTAATAACCTGAGATGTAAATGGACAAATACATCTTAAATCCCTTCCTTGTCATAGAAAAAAAAAAGTTTCTGCAGAAATTCTATGTAGCAACTGCTATGAGACAGAAGACGTATGTATATATTGGCTAACCTTTGCTCTTTCAACCTATTTACCTTAAACACTTTTAATAATTTCCTTTACTGTACAATTTTAAGATTTGTCCCTTTGTAATTATTCTGAATTTTCCTTTAAACTACTTAGGTAACAGAGAAGTACTTCTCCTTTTATTTTTATAAACACTATTCACAAATACGATTTTGCTTTGAGCTTCCTTTAATAAGTCAGTGTTCTTGAATAAGAGGGTGAAGAGAATGATGCTATTGGTTTTCTGATGGACACACTGTAAGCAGTAAAAACAGGAAAGTGGTACTGTATGGAGGAACCAATTAATTGAAGCCCCTCTCTATTCAATGCTATCATTTCATCTCTTTCTGATTTGATGACAAGATATGATTTTAATAAAGAATAGTGGGCCCATAAAGATGATTTGATTTCCTCTTTGTAACAATCAATACGATCAGTGGGTACATTTCCTGGATAAATATTATTTTAACCTACATTGCTGTTTCCAACAGACAGAGCATCCTATGACTGGAGAGGAATTCCCTCAACAAGGTCTTTACGTATTTCTCTTGAACGTGGTCGGCCTAGTTTCTCTGGACCACCATCATTTTTGTGGGAGTATTGTAGCGTAAGTATTTGTAAAACTGGGCACAGAGTTGAATTACCATTTTCCCAGGAAATTCTTGGATTAATTTTGATACAACATGTGAGATTTTACCATGTTTCTAAAATGATTCATATTTCTTCTGAAGCAATGCTTCAGTTCTGATTTCATGTCTTGTTTAACCTGTCTTTTGTTTAACATAGAAGTAAATATTGCCTTAGTGCAAAATATGTGTATTGTTTTTCATTTGAAAAGCACTAATAGTCGAAGTGATCATTACATGGTTTGCCCAAGTGTTATAGTACAGCAACTAATTTTGCGACGGTACTTGTAGAATTAAGAAAATATAATGGAGGCTAATGGAGACTGAAGACATCTGTTAGTACTGTGACAATGGGAAGATGAAAAATCCAAGGGAATTTCACAACCATACATTACTGGTTTTCTGAATGAGGACTCCCTGAGACGGGGTGTGGGAACCTGTGACCTGAAAATGAACTGGGGCTTCACCTTAAGCTCATGTATTCATCGGGTCAAGTTCTAAAATGTCTTTAGGTAAATAGTTGTAGAAACACATGTGATTCAGACATCTTTGACAACAGTTTCCTAAAAGGCCACACGATGTTATTTTATAACATGGCGTCTCACAGTGTCTGCATACACATCTGGAGTTCTCACTTCTCTTGTGTGTTCTCTTCTTTGTATGAATGTATGTGTCTGTTTCACCTTTTGTCTTTTTCATGTCACCAATTGTTTTTCCTCTTGTACAAGACAACTGGGGTATATTTAAAAATTATATTTTCTGTCTATTGAGTAGTTCTTTCTCTGTCAGCTTGAACACTTGTCGACTTTTTCTATTTGTCCTGTAAAAACTTTGAATTGTATAATATTTAGCTTACATGTCAGTCAAATTTATTCTAACTAAATCATTCAGCCCTGTTTTTTGGCAAGGAAATCATATGAATATTATATACTGTTTTCTGAAATGCTAACAGTCATTGTAATTCACTACTTTCATGACATAATTATTATAGTATAAACAGTTACCCCCAACTCACAGAATATGTATTTCTAATGCATACATGTTCTAAATAAAAGTAATACACATAAAAGGCTGTTTTCATTAAGTTCCAAAGACAGTTAAAAACTGAGCTGCAGGATTTAAGCCCCCCAGCCCTGTCCCGTTACATGCTGACAACTTAGAAACTGATCCTAGACATGTGAAGAAGTACATTAAAACATGTTTCCTTGGGCAACATACCTGGCAAGGATAGACTAGATTGTGGAGCTCTGAATTCAAGCCTGAGAGTGTTCATTGCTTGCTGAATAGGAAATTAGGGTCACAAAATGCTAATCACTGTGGCTTTGACATAAGACATGGTGCTTTGGGATAGTGCACCTATCTAAAGAGTTCAAAGTGGATTGGCATGTAAAACAGGTGACGAGTAACAGGCCTTTTGTGCCTGAGTATAAAGGCTTGTGTTTTATTGTTATGTATGCTTTCTGTAACACTCTCAAACCATACATATCAAATGACATATGTATAATTTACTTATAATGAGACATTAGGAATAGACAATTTCTGAATTTAGAGATAGAAACATAGAAGTATGTGAGGGATGTAGCAAACAACCTCGCTAAGATAGCCATGCACCTACATGCGGTGGTAAGGAAAATGTAACATATAGTTACATCTCTGTAAAATGGACTAGAGACATTAGATAAGTCATAAACAACCCCCTTTAACCCCTAGCCTCAAAGAAAAGATGCTGCAAATGGCTAGTGTCTGACATTAGAGAAAAAAAAGCAACACACTAGTCTTTGTTAGATATTACATCACCTGGCTGTTGCTGTGTGATACCAAAGTGAGAAAATCGCATGTAAACCCTGTACCTCCGTACATTTGCTGAGAGAAGGCAGCGGCAGACTTTGCCTGCCACAGCTGTTCTTGGACCCCAGCTACAAGGGACCTCCGCTGTGGTTAAATCTTCCTCCTGAGACCACTTGTTACAGGTAAAAGCCTGGAGTCTAAACATTTGGACTCTAACCATCTGACTAATCTTGTATTGTCATGATTCTTGAGTCTTAATTGAGATGTTTCAACAAACGGATGCAGTGCTGGAAGTGCTCGGCCATCTATGCCAAGAAATTTGGAAGACACTTACTTGACCTACTGACTGGAAGAGAGCTACATTTATGCCTATTCCCAGGAAGGATGAGCCAACCTAATGTGGAAATTATTGAACAATGTCATTAGTATCACATGTAAGTAAAATTTTGCTGATGGTCATTCAAAAGCAGCTGCAGCAGTATATCAATGGGGAACTGCCAGAAATTCAGGCCAGATTCAGAAAAGAACATGGAACCAGGGAAATCATTGCTGATGTCAGATGGATCTTGGCTGAAAGCAGAGAATACCAGAAAGATGTTTACCTCTGTTTTATTAACTATGCAAAGACATTTGACTGTGTGGATCATAACAAATTGCGAAGAATGGGAAGAATGGGAATTCCAGAACACTTAATTGTGCTCGTGAGGAACCTTTACATAGATCAAGAGGCAGTCATTTGGACAGAACTAGGGGATACTGTGTGGTTTAAAGTCAGGAAAAGTGTATGTTAGGGTTGTATCATTTCACCATACCTATTCAATCTATATGCTGAGCAAATAACCTGAGAAACTGGACTACATAAAGAAGAACAGGGCATCAGGATTGGAGGAAGACTCATTAACAACCTGCGTTACGCAGATGACACAACCTTGCTTGCTGAAAGTGAAGAGGACTTGAGGCACTTACTGATGAAGATCCAAGACACAGCCTTCAGTATGGATTACTTCTGAACATAAAGAAAACAAAAATCCTCACTAATGGACAACAAGCAACATCATGATGAATGGAGAAAAGATTGAGGTTGTCAAGGATTTCATTTTACTTGGATCCATAATTAACACCCATGGAAGCAGTAGTCAGGAAATCAAAAGACAGATTGCCTTGGGCAAATCTGCTGCAAAAGACCTCTTTAAAGTGTTGAAAAGCAAAGACGTCACCTTGAAGACTACAGTGTGCCTGACCTAAACCGTGGTATTTTCCATCGCATCATATGCATGTGAAAGCTGGACAATGAATAAGGAAGACAGAAGAAGAATTGATGTCTTCGAATTGTGGTGCTGGCAGAGAATACTGCCAAAAGAATGAACAAATCTGTCTTGGAAGAAGTACAACCTGAATACTCCTTAGAAGCGAGGATGGCGAGACTATGTCTTATATACTTAGGAGGTGTGGTCCAGAGGGATCAGTCCCTGGAGAGGGACATCATGCTTGGTAAAGTACAGGGTCATGAAAAAAGAGGGAGACCCTCAGTGGATGGACTGACACAGTGGCTACAACAATGGGCTCAAGGAAAGCAACGATTGTGGGCATGGCACAGGACTGGGCAGTGTTTCGTTCTGTAGTACATGGGGTCACGTGGGTCGGAATGGACTCGATGGGAACCAAGAACAACAACAACAAATGAATGTCTTGTGGTCTTGCTTGTGTGCCTTGCCCTGACTGCCTTGCAATAAGCTAAATGAGTTTATTTATGATAACTTTGGCATTTCTTTACTTAATTTCCAAATTGAACCGTGCGTGACATTTATCTTTGTGTATGAAATCCGGGGTGGGGTGCGGGGTAGACTTCAGGGGAGTTGATGTGAATGGATAAGAAGAGATAAGATTCAATCCCTACATTTCTTTCCTGTTGATCACTGCATTTTCACTTTGCACAACTGAAAATCTAAATAGCTTCTTCTAGTAAGGATTAACCTTTTATTTATCTTTTAAAACATGAACACTGTTAGAAAGGATCAGACGCCAAGAACTAACTTATCTTGAATTTGTTTAATCAGTTCAGAAGACAAAAGTAACTGGGCAACTTGAAAAGGTAGGAGCCTGAGTTGCTAAAAGGAATAGAGATAGGGGCGCAGAAAGCCTTGCTTTCAATTTTATAGGAGAGAAAAATATAATACATTTTGCTTTTGAAACACTCTTTAAGCTCGGCATCAAAATCATAATTTGCTCAAATAAGAAAGTCACTGTGCATATACTTTAAGGCTAAAAGAATACAGTTCCTTTTAAGCATGAAGTTTTTTATTTGTAAAGTATTTTGTATCCTTTTATGTCCTTAGTTCTAATTAAATAGTAATTCAAGGTGCTATATGTCTTTATGCTTTAATGTTTCAGGTTTATAGTATCAGAATAGTGTTAGACTATCCATTTGTTTTAAGCAATGGTTGCAGGGACCCCCTATAACGTCTTTACATGAAGTCTGAAGAATCTGTGTCCTGAAGAAAAAGTTGTTAATGTTACTTTTTTATATTTTCTGAAGTACTGAGATACATACAGCCTTAATTATCCTAAAAGATCATACTTATTCAAGGTGAGCAACTGTGAATATAATCTCTTCTCTAACATAAACATGTGATATTACATGGCACTAATATAGTCAAGACCACCATCTCCAACTTTCCTGCCTGAATTTCACATCACAACTCTTCTTTAAAGGATTCGCTAACTTTATGATAATGTCTGAATCTATCTTGGAACACACAACCCGCAAGACTATAGCAATAAAACAACCTTGGTATTTACCAGAATGCTGAGACGCAAAACTTAGTGCATTTATCAAAGTACTCTTAAAAAGGGCTAAAATAAAAATAAATACTGACGAGAATTATTAGAAGTAGTTCATATCTACCAAATATTTGGCAACACAACCCAAACCCAGTGCCGTCGGGTGGGTTTATTCATTAGTTGTCAGTAAGGCAAAAAACTCTCCTCACTATAAAAAACTGAAGTACCCAATGTTACTATGTCACAGTGGTCCTAGGGGTCAGGGGAGTTTCCCTGAGAAGAACTTCTGTCAGAAGACCCACCCAGAATGGGGATGAGATGAGAAGCAAGAGAGTAGGTGTGCATGGTTGTGTGTGTGTTGTCGTGGTGGCAATGGCGTCACAGATAGGGGAATAGAGGGAGAAATGTGGCAAATGGCAGAAAGAACAGTTATAGTTGTCCAAAGTGGGAAAGCAAGGGGCCTTTCAGGAATTTAAACAAGGTCAATGTGGCAAAAGTGCAACATGCAAGAGGGGAAGTGGCAAGAAAAGAAACTAAAGAGATAAGCAAAGACCAATCATCATGAAAGGAGTCCCTGGGTGGACAGACAGTGAAATACTTGACTACTAAGTTAGGTGGTTCTAACCTACCAAGAGATGCCTCAGGAGACAGGCCTGGTGATCTGTTTCCATAAAGCTCACAGCCTTGAAAACCCTGTGGAGCAGTTCTACTCTACACACATGGGGTCGCGATGAGGCAGAATAGACTGTACAGCAACTCTTTTTTTTTTTAAAATCATCCTAAAGGGCCTTGTAGATCTCCTTAAATTGTTTATGCCTTAAGATAACTGGAAGCCATTCACTCACTTTATCTTTAACCCTGGGTAAGAAGAATTTGCTTAACCTTGACACTAGAAGTTGGAATTACAAGCAAATAGAATTTGGCTTTATAATATGTTACGTTGTGAACAGTTTTGTGTTTCCAATCAAATAATACAACGGGAGCCTCCCCAGGTATCCCCAAGGCCCAAGAGAAACACATCCTAAATAAGAGAAGTCACTGGTCAGACTTCTAAACATATTTATAGCTTCATATTATAAAAAAATCATTTGTTTTATAGAGACATATTTTTAGAAATGAAAAAATAAATTTCACATATAACAATTTCTTAACATTAGCTTAATTCTGACTTAAGCATGGTAGACTAGCTGGGAAGTTTTTCTTATTTTTAACACATGAAATATCTTATTTTGCTCTGGAGAATTTTCTTCAGCTATATCCGTAAAAGTGAATATAATAAGAATCTAAGGAGATTTCCTTCTTTTAACTTGGAAAGTCAGATGTCTTCTGAGAAACAGAGTTTTAATTCTCCTGGAATTCAGATTTTGGGGTCCATGGAGTTTGGGTGACCACCCAGACCATTGTCCTGAGATGTTCTTTTGAACCTTGAGCCTTGAGAGGATTGGCTTCTAAAAGCCACTAATATTGGTAAAGGCCATTTTGTCTTAGGCATTGTGCTCTTTTGAAGCATTATCTGTGTGCAGTCAGGCTGAGAAATAGACTCCAAAGGTCAGATCAGAACTATGTTTTAGGGTAAATCAGTGATTATTTTAATTGTTCTTCAAGACAATGCCGTATGAAATCTTTCTTGACCACAATTGTTTTTCATCAGTTCTGTTCTGGACTTTTTCTATGGCAACATCGATATATGGAGGGTAACAATCTTTGAAAGTTCTTTCCTCTCTGGAACATTTTGAAATGTTACCCCAATTTGCAAATCATATATTAAATAAATTCTGTGTCTGTTATTGGCTTAATATGGTTTTTGTTTTAATACTTCTTTTATTGTAATTCTTTACCAAACTGTACTTTTAGAAGGCTGTAGACATTCACTTCAAGTGTTTTATTTACATAATGAAAAATGGTAAATTAACTTATTATGTAAAACATATTTGCTCATTTCTTTTTCCCACACATTACATTTTCTTCTCTGCTCTTCTTCTTCCCTCTTTCAAAATATTTGACGAGATACTATACTTTCCTACTCATGATTTTCTCCCCTGGTGAGCTGCATTTGATAAAAGAAGGTCATATGACTTTGATTTTCTGACATTTCTAATGTTAACCTGGCTATATTAGGCACAAGATGGAGTCACATATGCTAAGCCCCATGTCAGCAAACCAAAAACTAAGCAAGTTTCTATTTCTTATAAATGCCTGACCTTCCCAGGAGCCGAAACCTAAGTCACCCAGTCTTCGATGACTGCCTTAGCTGTAGTGTATGATCTGACAATGAAAGTTCCCAATATTTCATGTAAAGAAAGTAACTTAGAACTAACCAGTCACTTTTTGCCCACTGTTACTTCCTGTTCTTACACAACTTTGCCTGTGTAACTTTTGTCCTTTAACTTGTCCTTCAGATCTCTGGTGTGATTTTAAGACCAGACACTTCCCAATTCATGAATTGCAAATGAGTTTATAGAAAATTTGCTTTGTTGACATTTTATTTTCTACATTAAGAATTAGTGCAAATCCTCACAACTATTAAATTTACAATTTCTGTTTATTCAAATGATCTCTAACTTTTTTTTTCTTTTTTTTAAATAATTTTTATTGGGCTTTAAGTGAAAGTTTATAAATCAAGTCAGTCTCTCACACAAAAACCCATACACACCTTGCTACACACTCCCAATTACTCTCCCCCTAATAAGGCAGCCCACTCTCTCCCTCCACTCTCTCTTTTCGTGTCCATTTCGCCAGCTTCTAACCCCCTCCACCCTGTCATCTCCCCTCCAGGCAGGAGATGCCAACATAGCTTCAAGTGTCCACCTGATCCAAGAAGCTCACTCCTCACCAGCATCCGACCCCAACCCATTGTCCGGTCCAATCCATGCCTGAAGAGTTGGCTTTGGGAATGCTTCCTGTCACGGGGCAACAGAAGGTCTGGGGGCCATGAGCACCGGGGTCCTTCTAGTCTCAGTCAGACCATTAAGTCTGGTCTTTTTATGAGAATTTGGGGTCTGCATCCCACTGCTCTCCTGCTCCCTCAGGGGTTCTCTGTTGTGTTCCCTGTCAGGGCAGTCATCAGTTGTACCTGGGCACCATCTAGTTCTTCTCGTCTCAGGATGATGTAGTCTCTAGTTCATGTGGCCCTTTCCGTCTCTTGGGCTCGTAATTACCTTGTGTCCTTGAGGTTCTTCATTCTCCTTTGATCCAGGTGGGTTGAGACCAACTGATGCATCTTAGATGGCACTTGCTAGCGTTTAAGACCCCAGACCCCACTCTCCAAAGTGGGATGCAAAATGTTTTCTTAATAGATTTTATTATGCCAATTGATTTAAATATCCCCTGAAACCATGGTCCCCAGACCCCTATCCCTGCTACGCTGGCCTTCAAAGCATTCAGTTTATTCAGGAAACTTCTTTGGTATTGGTGTAGTCCAATTGTGCTGACCTCCCCTGTATTGTGTGCTGTCTTCCCCTTCACCTAAAGTAGTTCTTATCTACTATCTAATTGGTAAATACCCCTAGCCCGCCCTCCCTCCCTCCTCCCTCTCGTAACCACAAAAGAATGTTTTCTTCTTAGTTTAAACTATTTCTCAAGTTCTTATATAGTGGTCTTATACAATATTTGTCCTTTTGCAAATGACTAATTTCACTCAGCATAATGCCTTCCAGGTTCCTCCACGTTATGAAATGTTTCACAGATTCCTTACTGTTCTTTATCGATGCATAGTATTTCATTGTATGAATATACTATAATTTATCCATTCATCCATTGATGGGCACCTTGGTTGCTTCCATCTTTTTGCTATTGTAAACAGTGCTGCAATAAACATGGGTGTGCATATATTTGTTTGTGTAAAGGCTCTTATTTCTCTAGGATATATTCCAAGGAGTGGGATTGCTGGATCGTATGGTAGTTCTATTTCTAGCTTTAGCTTTTTAAGGAAGCGCTAAATTGATTTCCAAATTGGTTGTACCATTTGACATCCCCACCAGCAGTGTAGAAGTGTTCCAGTCTCTCCCCAGCCTCTCCAACATTTATTATTTTGTGTGTTTTGGATTACTGCCAGCCTTGTTGGAGTGAGATGAAATCTCATTGTAGTTTTGATCTGCATTTCTCTAATGGCTAATGATCATGAACATTTCCTCATCTATCTGTTAGCTACCTGAATGTCTTCTTTAGTGAAGTGTCTAGTCATATCTTTTGCTCACTTTTTAATTGGGTTATTTGTCTTTTTGCAGTTGAGTTTTTGCAGTATCATGTAGATTTTAGAGGTCAGGCACTGATCAGAAACGTGATAGCTAAAAACTTTTTCCCAGTCTGTAGGTAACCTTTTTACTCTTTTGGTGAAGTCTTTGGATGAGCATAGATGTTTGATTTTTAGGAGCTCTCAGTTGTCTAGTTTTTCTTCTACATTCTTTATAATGTTTTGTATACTGTTTAAGCCATGTATTAGAGCTCCTAACGTTGTTGTTATTTTTTCTTCCATGATCTTTATCGTTTTAGATTTTACAATTACGTCTTAAATCCATTTTGAGTTAGTTTTCGTGCATGGAGTGAGGTATGGGCCTTGTTTCATTTTCTTGCAGATGGATACCCAGTTATGTCAGCACCCTTTGTTAAAAAGACTGTCTTTTCCCCATTTAACTGTTTTGGAGCCTTTGTCAAATATCAACTGCTCATATATGGATGGATTTATGCCTGGATTCTCAATTCTGTTCCATTGGTCCATGTATCTGTTGTACCCGTACCAGGCTGCTTTGACTACTGTGGCAGTATAATAGGTTCTAAGAGCAGGGAAAGTAAGGCCTCCCACTTTCTTCTTCTTTTTCAGCAATGCCTTATTTATCTGGGGCCTCTTTCCTTTCCATATGAAGTTGGTGATTTGTTTCTCCATCTCCTTAAACAATGTCGTTGGGATCTGCATCGGAATTGCATTAAATGTATAGATCACTTTTGGTAGAATAGACATTTTTATAATGTTAAGTCTTCCTATCCGCGAGCAAAGTATGTTCTTCCACTTACGTAAGTCTCTTTTGGTTTCTTGCAGAAGTGTACTGTAGTTTTCTTTGTATAAGTTTTTTACATCTCTGGTAAGATTTATTCCTAAGTGTTTTATCTTCTTGGGGGCTACTGTAAGTGGCATCGATTTGGTCATTTCCTCTTTGATGTTCTTTTTGTTGGTGTGGAGGAATCCAACTGATTTTTGTATGTTTATCTTGTATCTGGATAGTCTGCTGAACTCTTCTATTAGTTTCAGTTATTTTCTGGAGGATTCCTTAGGGTTTTCTGTGTATAAGATCAGGTCATCTGCAAATAGAGATGCTTAGACTCCTTCCTTGCCAATCTGGATGCCCTTTATTTCTTTATCTAGCCTAATTGCTCTGGCTAGGACTTCCAGCACAGTGTTGAATAAGAGCGGTGACAAAGGGTATCCTTGTCTAGTTCCTGATCTCAATGGTAATGTTTCCAGGCTCTCTCCATTTAGGGTGATGCTGGCTGTTGGCTTTGTATAAATGCCCTTTATTATGTTGAGAAATTATTATGTTGAGGAATTTTCCTTCTATTCCTATTTTGCCAAGGGTTTTTATCATGAATGAGTGCTGAACTCTGTCAAATGCCTTTTCTGCATCAATTGATAAAATCATGTGATTCTTGTCTTTTGTTTTATTTATGTGGTGGATTACATTAATTGCTTTTCTAATGTTGAAGCATCCCTGTATACCTGATATGAATCCCACTTGGTCAAGGTGAATTATTTTTTGATATGTTGTTGAATTCTACTGGCTAGAATTTTGTTGAGGATTTTTGCATCTACATTCATGTGGGATATAGGTCTATAATTTTCTTTTCTTGTGGTATCTTTACCTGGTTTCGGTATCAGGGATATGATGGCTTCATAGAATAAGTTTGGGAGTATTGTATCATTTTCTATGCTCTGAAATACCTTTAGTAGTAGTGGTGTTAACTCTTCTCTGAAAGTTTGGTAGAACTCTGCAGTGAAGCCTTCTGGACCAGGGCTTTTTTTTTGTTGGGAGTTTTTTGATTACCTTTTCAATCTCTTCTTTTGTTATAGGTCTGTTTAGTTGTTCTACCTCTGTTTGTGTTTGTTTAGGTAGGTAGTGTGTTTCTAGGAATTCATCCATTTCTTCTAGGTTTTAAAATTTGTTAGAGTATAGTTTTTCATAGTAATCTGATATGATTCTTTTAATTTCAGTTGGGTCTGTTGTAATATCGCCCATCTCATTTCTTGTTTGGGTTATTTGCTTCCTCTCCTGTTTTTCGTTTGGCAGTTTGGCCACTGGTTTATCAATTTTGTTCAGTTTTTCAAAAAACCAGCTTTTGGTTTTGTTAATTCTTTGAATTTTTCTGTTTTCTGTTTCATTAAGTTCAGCTTTAATTTTTATTATTTGTTTTCTTCTGGTGCCTGTGGGTTTCTTTTGTTGCTCTCTTTCTATTTGTTCAAGTTGTAGGGATAATTCTTTGATTTTGGCCCTGTCTTCTTTTTGGGTGTGTACATTTATTGAAATAAATTGGCCTCCAAGCACCGCTTTTGCTGTGTCCCAAAGGTTCTGATAGGAAGTGTTTTTATTCTCATTGGATTCTCTGAATTTCTTTATTCCATCCTTAATGTCTTCTATAATCCAGTCTTTTTCAGCAGGGTAATGTTCAGTTTCCAAGTGTTTGATTTCTTTTCCCTGCTTTTCCTGTTATTGATTTCCACTTTTATGGCCTTATGGTCAGAGAAGTTGCTTTGTAATATTTCAGTGCTTTGGATTCTGCAAAGGCTTGCTTTGTGACCTAATATGTGGTCTATTCTAGAGAATGTTCCGTGTGCTCTAGAAAAGAAAGTGTACTTGGTTGCTGTTGGGTGGAGTGTTCTGTATATGTCTACGAGGTCAAATAGGTTGATTGTGACATGTAGATCTTCCTTGTCTTTATTGAGCTTCTTTCTGGATGTCCTGTCCTTCACCGAAAGTGGTGTGTTGAAGTCTCCTACTATGATTGTGGAGCTGTCTATCTCACTTTTCAATGCTGACAGAGTTTGTTTTATGTATCTTGCAGCCCTGTCACTGGGTGCATAAATATTTAATATGGTTATGTAGTCTTGGTGTATTGTGCCTTTAATCATTATACAGTGTCCTTCCTTATCCTTTCTGATGAATTTAACTTTAAAGTCTATTTTGTCAGAAATTAATATTGCCACTCCTGCTCTTTTTTGATTGTTGTTTGCTTGATATATTTTTTCCATCCTTTGAGTTTTAGCTAGTTTGTGTCTCTAAATCTGAGGTGTGTCTCTTGGAGGCAGCATATCGACGGATCTTGTTTTTTAATCCATTCTGCCACTCTCTATCTCTTTATTGGTGCATTTAGTCCATTTACGTTCAGGGTAATTATGGATAGGTATGAATTTAGTCCTGTCATACTGATGTCTTTTTTGTGTGTTGACAGCTTCTTTTTCCTACTTGATTATATGTGCTGAGTAGATTTTCTTTATATATTGTCCTTTCCTCATATTTGTTGTTGTTGATTTTGTGTCTGCTGAGTCTGTATTTTTTCCCTTGTATTTTATTTTGATGCGTAGGATAGTTTGTCTCCTTTGTGGTTACCTTATTATTTGCCCCTATTTTTCTAAATTTAAAACTAACTTTTATTTCTTTGTATCATGTATCTTCCTCGCCATGTGGAAGGTGTATGATTACATATCTTAGTCCCTGTTTATTATTTTAATGTTGTCTTCTTTCATATAATAACATCGCCGTTACCCTGTGTTGGTTTTTTTTTTTTTTTTAAAAATCCTGCTGTGTTTTTTTGGATTTCCCTGTCTGGGTTGACTTCTTGTTGCTCTGCCCAGTGTTCCAGTCTTGGGTTGATACCTGATATTTTTGATTTTTCTAACCAAAGAAGTCCCGTTAGTATTTCTTGTAGTTTTGGTTTGGTTTTTATGTATTCTCTTAACTTGTGTTTATCTGGAAATGTCTTAATTTCACTTCATATTTAAGAGAGAGTTTCGCTGGGTATATGATTCTTGGCAGGCAATTTTTTTCCTTCAATTTTTTATATATGTCATCCCATTGCTTTCTTGGCTGCATGGTTTCTCCCAAGTAGTCCGAGCTTATTCTTATTGGCTCTCCTTTGTAGGTGACTTTTCTTTTATCCCTCGCTGCCCTTATAATTGTCTCTTTATCTTTGGTTTTGGCAAGCTAGATTATAATATGTCTTGGTGATTTTCTTTTAAGATCTACCTTATTTGGAGCTCAATGAGCATCTTGGATAGATATCTTTTCATCTTTCACAATATCAGGGAAGTTTTCTGCCAACAAATCTTGAACAATTTTCTCTGTATTTTGTGATATCCCTCCCTGGTCTGGTACTCCAATCACTGGTAGGTTATTTCTCTTGATAGAGTACCACATGATTCTTAAGGTTTCTTCATTTTTTTAAAATTCTTTTATCTGATTTCTCCTCAAATATATTAGTGCCAACTGATTTATCTTTGAGTTCAGAAATTCAAGCTTTTACTTGCTCAATTCTTCTCCTCTGACTTTCTATTGCGTTATCTAATTCTGTAATTTTATTGTTACTCTTCTGAATTTCTCATTGCTCTCCATGTATGGATTTTTCCAGCTTATTAAAGTTTTCATTATGTTCCTGAATAATCTTTCTAATTTCTTCAGTTGCTTTATCTGTTTGTTCCTTGGCTTGTTCTGCGTATTGGCTCATTTCCTTCCTGATGTCTTGAAGGGTTCTGTATATTAAACTTTTGTATTCTGCATCTGGTAATTCCAGGAATGCACTTTCACCTAGAAGGTCCCTGGATTCTTTGTTTTGAGAGCCTGTTGAGGTGATCATGGTCTGTTTCTTTGTGTGATTTGATATTGACTTTTGTCTCTGAGCCATCTATGAATGATTTTATTAGTTTATGCTTGCTTACTGTTTCATAGCTGCTTGCTTTGTTTTGTTTTGCTATACCGCTATGGGTTGCTTGAGTGATCTAGCTTGATTATTTTCACCTTTGGAGCTCTTGTGTCCTGTCCCCAGCTGGCTAGAGCTGTTATCAGGTATACCAGTCTAGAAGTCCATTCAGTTTTCTTGTATGAATTCAGCTCAGGTTTCCAGGCAGCTGATATCAAGTGTATGGTATAGGCTCTGTCCTACAGTCTTAGAGGGGCAGGGGTGATTGGCGTATATACCAATACGTAATTGCAGCAGGTGGTCATGCTCTGAACAAGGCAGGGGGCTGAGAACCGACCCTGAAGTGTCTCTGAGGAAAAAGTGTCACTGTTCCCTAGAGTGTGCTGGTGGGTGGGTTCTGCAGAGGGACCATGGGCACCCAAAGTTTTTGGTTGTAAGGACTGGGAGGTACCAGTTATCTTTGGACCCCTGTTGCAGGTGGCTGGGTGACCTGAGTGGAGCTACCAGTCCTTAGGTCCCTGATGTGGGTAGGTGAGGACCTTGTTTAATAGGCAAAGCAATGTTGAACATCAAACACCCACCTCTCCACCGCACAGCTGAAATGGTTGGAGTTTGCCAGCAAGGCCTCATTCTCCCGAAAATGGCCCACACAGGTCCATGCAGAAGGGAAAGGTGCTCAAGGTCCACAGACTGTTTATGCCTGGACAGGAGCCACTTCTGTCTTGGACTCCCCCGGTTAATGGAGCTAGGAAATTATCTTTTCCCCCACTTGCAAATGTTTGCCTTCCCCAAGGCTGGAAGGATGACTCTAGGTGCTCACCAGGGTCTATCTCATGCCCAGGGAATCAGCCGCTGAAGCCGGCTTGGGGTGGGAGAGGCGCGGTAAAATATACGCAAGTACTTAGCTTTTCTGAGAGCGCACTCTTCTCCGCAGGTTCTGGATGTGTGAGTGGGCTGTGTGGCTGGCTGCTTCTCCCTGAAGAAACTGCGGCCCTTGCTGTACCAGCCCATCACTGCTCCGGGAATGGTGCTTGAGGGCTCCCCATGATTTAGGTCTGGTAACTCCTCTCCACTTCTGAACAGCCTCTTCTTCCCCCTGCCCCTCAGTTCGTTGTCTAAGCTTGCCTTTGATGCTCAGGGCTCCCAGCTTGTCACAAATATACTTGTTTCACTTGTTTTTTCAGGTCTTTGTTGTAAAGAGGGCTTGACAGAAGCGTCTGTCTATTCTGTCATCTTGGCTCCGCCTCCTCTCTCTGACTTTTTTTGCAGTCATTTTAGGTAGAAATGAAAATTATTTTTGAAAATCTTGTTATAGGCATAGGGATTAACCCAGACTCTGAGTTAACAGCAAAGGGAGTATGATTTTTTGGCATTATGAATATCACTCCAGCTCTTTACTTTCATTGACTTTTTGTCTGTCTTTTTTGGTCCTATTATAAGAAGTAATGATGGCCAATGCTGTGCATCATCATCAGCCTTCACATTTTAATTTTGAAATGCATATTTCTTTTCCTATGAAATATTAACATTTTGATTCTGTTGCTGAATGACACAAGTATTTACTTTGAAACATATATATATATATATGTATTATTTACATAGTTACATTTAAAAGCCAGTATTTCAGTGGTCTTGTTCCCTTACAGCAGTATTAACTGGGCCTGAACTTTATTTTTATAACCTTTATTTATTTTATTTTATTGAATCTTTTCTCATAGGTAGAAATTCCTGTTATCCTACGTAAGAAAATATTTATTGAAAAAAAAAAGGAGGTACTCCATGCAAATTACAATAGTAATAAATAGGTCATTTAGTTTATATATTTTCAGCTAGTTTTGCTGAGTTTTAAAAGAAGACATTATTAGCAAATCCAAGATTTTGAATTGTAGTGTTACCTAGATTTACCAGTGTACCGCTACCTAAATTTCATCACAATCCCACTAACATTCAATATTCTCCAAAAGTTGAAGTTAGGTTAATAAATCGGATAATTACAGATTTATATTTTTTAATCAATTTAGTTATATAGGGAAAAATCTTAATCTTTGCTCCCCATGTCTTTTATCATAAAAGATCACTGGATTTTTACTTTTGGGAGTCATTGTGCAATCTGTTTTTATTGAACCAAATTCTCTCAAATAATAACTGTCCCTTAGTTCAAGTTATCAGATGGGAAAGATGTTTGAGGAGAACTAGGTCTATCTGCATTAGTAATAGCGTAAACAATAGTTTTAGTCCCACAATTGCCAGTCGATATATGTATTCTTTTTTGAGATAAACTGGAGTGTGATTGTTATCAAAACCTTGGTGAAAGAATGAAAAGTTGACTGTAGCATGTGAACAGATATTAGATACTTGAGAGAATGAACAGAGTGTGCCTGCCTGCCCTGGGGAATCCCACCCCTCACCCCACCTCCTGGGAAGCCAAGTATGCTTGTTCTGTAGTAAAGGGAACATTAACTAAATTTCTTAAAAAGTAATGAAAGAACAAACTGTAAAAAGGCAGCCAAAAAAGGCAAACATCTGTTACTGAACATGTCTCACTTGACTTCCTTTTAATGTTCTCAGGAATAAATTTATCAACTAGAGAAGGTTCAGCACTAATTAGCTTGTTTTCATCAAACAAAATGCACCAGACATGGATGTTGAATATGAATGAAAACTTTAATAGTAATAATAAGTAGGCATAGACAGTGCCGTAGTCAGGGTTATAGCTACAGGCAGTGGATATTACTGTGGTTGTTAATATTGTGTTGATTTAGATTTGCTATAATTTTCTTTTTTAAATGATTAGGAAAAGAGTGTCTAAAAAGTCAAGTGTGTTCATTAAACAATAAAAATGAATTGGGCAAAAGGTTATACACTTTTAGGCTGATGAGATGTTAGAATGGTTTGGAATAATAAATATAGAGCTACTTAAAGGCAAAGTTTGTAGCAGAAATAGCAGCAGTAGTAATAGTTATAGCTGTAGTTGTGAAAACCTGAAATTCTTTATTCAAAATCCCTGCGGCCAGGTACGTTTGGGGATTTAGAATTTTTTTGAATTTTAGTAAGATAAGAAGATAAGTAGATCTGCAGCAGCACCTTGTAATCAAATACGTTTATATTTTACAAGGATGCATATGAGTATTCTCATTAAATGGGAGATATAGGTCACTATATAGGCCTTTCATTGGTTCAGGTCAGATTTTGCAGCCAAAGGTGGATTAAGGTTTGCCTCCATATGTGTTATAAGATTTTCCTTTTTTTGGTTTTCAGAGTTTTTGTAGATTAGAATCTCAGATAAGGAATTGTAGACCTATAGTTGTAGTAGTAGTTTTAGTAATATTAATGGCAGTGGTACTTGTAGACGAAGGAGGATGGAAAAGGTAGGAACACATACACACATGTAAAAAAAGTGCGTATATATACATGTGTATACACATATATTTTGTTGTTGTTAAGTGCTGTCAGGTCCGTTTTGATTCATAGTGACCCTATGTACCACAGAACAAACACTGCCCGGTCCTGCACCATGCTCACAATCATTGTTATACTTGAGCTCATTGTTGCAGCAACTGTGTCAGTCCATCTCATTGAGGGTCTTCCTCTAATTATTATTAGTTGCATAAGGAAAATATCCTGATCATGTAATCACTCTTTTTTTAAAATAATATTTTATTGTGTTTAAGGTCAAAGTTTACATAGCAAATTAGAATCTAATTTAACAATTTCTACACACATTATTCAGTCATATTCTTTACATTTTTCACAGTGTATCATTTTCGTTCATTTCTGTTATGGATTGAATTGTACCCCTCCAAAAAATGTGTGTCAACTTGACTAATCCATGATTCCCAGTATTGTGTGATTGTCCGCTATTTTGTCACCTGATTTGATTTTCCTATGTGTTGCAAATCCTACCTCCATGATGTTAATGAGGTGGGATTAGCAGCAGTTATGTTAATGAGGCAGAACTAAATCTATAAGATGAGGTTGTGTTTGAAGTCAATCTCTTTTGAGATACAAAAGAGAGAAGTGAGCAGAGAGACATGGGGTTTCATACCACCAAGAAAGTAGTACCAGAAGCAGAGTGCATCCTTTGGACCTGGGGTCCCTCCACTGAGAAGCTCACCAGGGAAAGATTGATGACACAGACCTTCCTCCAGACCCAACAGAGAGAGAAAGTCTTCCTCTGGAGCAAGCGCCCTGAATTTAGTCTAGCCTATTACTAGACTGTGAGGGAATAAATTTCTGTTTGTTAAAACCATCCACTTGTGGTATTTGTTATAGCAGCACTAGATAACTAAGATGATTTTGTTCCAATTGTACCATTTCCAGTACTCTAGTGTCCCATTTCCCTTACTTTCTTAACTTTGCTTTAGCATAATTGTTGACCATTTGGTCTCATGTATATGATTTTTTAAGGGAGCTCATTACTCACAGGTGATATTCTTTATTTTATGAGCCAATATATTACTTAGCTAAAAGGTGACCTCGAGGGATATTTTTGGTTTAAGGCTTAAAGAGTATCTCAGGGTGATGGTCTCGAGGAGTCCTCTAGTCTCAATTGGTCCAGTAAGGCTGGACTTTTTAAGAACTTGAGTTCTGTTCCACTTTTTTTCCCATTCTATCAGGATCCACCTGTTGTTGCTGTGATCAGAATGGTCAGTAGTGATAGCCAGCCACTGTCTGGTTTTTCTGGATTCAGGGTAGATGAGAGTCTGTGGTTTGTGTAGGCTACTTTCATCTCTGAGTTTTTGGTTTTCTTCTTTCTCTTTTGTTCCAGACAAGTAGAGAGCAATAGTTTTATCTTACATGATTCTTGGTACCTTGGTACAAGTTATCCTAGAATGAATTTGAGAGTGGCCATGTCCATATGATTCCCACTGGCAGAATCAGGTAGATATGATTACATATCTCTGGTAGATGCTACTTCTCTAGTGTTCTTTCCTAAACCCCACCTGAAAGAGTAGTATGTACCACTGACTATTTTCATCACATGATGTGATGGTTAAGATTGTTTGTCAGCTTGACTGGGCCCTGATTCTCAGTGTTTATATGTGACTACTCCCAAGATGGGATCTGCTGTGAGTAGCCAATCAGTTGAAAGACAGTTTCCTTGGGGCTGTGGCTTGCATCTGAATATAAGCAGCCGTTCTGGCTTTTTGCTCACTCTGGATCTTGCGGCTGCCTCCGGTTCATCTCACCTCTGGTTCTTGGGCCTTGAGCTATCAGCTTACCTGCCGATCTTGGGATTCCTCAATCTTCATAGCTGGTGAGCGGAGGCCTGCTCCCCAACCTGCTGATCTTGGGTTTGCCAGCCCCTGCAACTATGTGAATCAGGAAAAGACTTGTCTTACCTGCCAGCCTTGGGATTCCTCGATATTCATAGCCTGTGAGCAAGAGCCCTGCTTTCTGACCTGCCGATCTTGGGTTCACCAGCCCCTGCAGCCACATGAACTGGGAGAAGCCTATGTCCTAATCCATGGACTCAGGATGTTCCAGCCTCTACAATCACGTGAGCCGTTTCTTTGATACAAATCTATCTCTATATATTTACACGCTTTACTGGCTTTGCTTCTCTAGAGAACCCAACCTAAGACACACGATGTGTTCCAGACTGACAGTTGTGAAAGTCTTGAGTTTTGGGGTGCTTGATGATGAGGACTCCTAGCCGAGACTTGGGATCAATAACTTACTGTGTTTGTTAACTTGTTACCTTTTAGAGACTTAATCTTATAATTAACAAAATGTTTTCTTTATAATGGAGCTAAGAAAGAATATCATCAGCTTGTTCTTAAGGAGTTTTGACACAGCGTATTTAACCTCTGTGTTCCCAGAAAGGAATGTCTTGCCATTGTCTCATAACTACTACCCTGTAAAAGCCCTAAATTCGCTAAGTAGTAACTAATCAACAAAGACACGTTAAACGAATCATGTTTAGATCTCCGCTTCAAGATATCCCACCTCCCACTTATAATTTTTAATCACTGAGCACCTATCAGAAATTTTATGTTGTTAATTCCTGGTTTTAGTGTATAAATATGGCTCTCTGACCCAGCACAGTGGAATGCTGTGGTTTCATTTTTGGATTATATGTTTCCTCAGTTTAAACTGTATCTTGCCTCCAATAAAACCCTATGCTTTTGCTTTAACAGAGTATGCGGTAATACTTTTTGACACAAAGCACGTTGTATCTCTTTATTGGTTTATTCCGTTTTTCCCACTGAAATCTAAGTTCCATAAGACTGCGGACATTTTTAAATTACTGATATAGTCCCAGTGCCTAGAATAGTACCTGTCACAAAACAGGGATCCATAAAGTAGTTGCTGAATAAGTGAATAACAGATAGTTTTAAATGTCCTCTAAAAAAGAAGACAAAAGAGACCCAAGGTGCAAAAGCAGTAAAAAACATACTTTTTCTATGTTGCTCAAAAAGAACTGTACAATTTTTAATCTCTTTTTTCTGAAATTGACTTTTGTCACATCTCCTTTCTCTAGAATCGGGCCATTCTCATTTTCTCCTGCAGTTCTCTTGCTGGCTTCTGTTTTCCTTTTTTTTCTAACCTCCTCCAACACTCTCATTAGAAGATTCCCTTTTAGACTGTAGGTGAAGAATGTTTCATTGGCTAATTAGGAAGGACCAAACCCATCCCAGGTGCACAAACTCAAGAGTTTCAGTCATAGGGGATCCTGGTGATGAAGAATTGGCCACAAATGGCGAGATCTGGTTGGTAGTAATCTAGTGCTAAAACCAGAAAACCAAACCCATTGCTGTTGAGTCTGTTCTGACTCAGAGCGATCCTGTAGGACATAGAAGAACTGCCCCACAGGGTTTCCAAGGCTGCCACGTCTTTCTCCCTCAGAGTGGCTGGTGGGTTCAAACTGCCGACCTTTTGGTTGCAGCCAAGTGCTTAACCACTACACCACAGGGTTCCTAATCTGGTGCTACACACACTATAATTCAGTTGTTGCATTAAGAGATTATTGAACAGTGGAGATCATATCAGTGACAAAGGTTGTTTAGGACACTGAATCAGGTTACATTTTATCCTTGTACCAACATATAGGATAGCTTCCAACTTCAAATTGCTTCAAGCCTTTGTCTTCTTCTGTTCCTCCTACATCTATTACCACATTTCTGACCATTCCATAAAGCTTTTTAACATTTGCTTTTTACCTTGTTTTAAAATAATTTATACAAAGTATGCTTGGAATACACCTATTTTGAAGAAAACACAGATAACTCAAATAAAAAGCAGAAAATCAAACATACTTCTAACACCAAAAATATGCCTTATTTTTTCCTCCAGAAATATATTCTAAACATTGCTTCATATCGATTAATGTATTCTTTATACCAGTATTCCATTTATGGATACAACTTATTTTTATTATCTTGGCAATTGAACAATGCTTTAATGGAATGTAGCGTACTACACCCACTCCTCATGTATTGCCATGGTTAGGTTCCAAAGACCAGGTTGTTATGTGAAAATCAGCGTTATGCAAAAATGGAGGATGACCACATCAGATCACAAAATGGAGAATGACTACATCATCATCAAATAACTACCACTAAGTTAACACATAACCCTAACCATCACAGACTGTGTTAATCTTGCTTTGCACCTCAGTGTTTGTTAGTGACAAATGTACATTGTTAATGCACAAAATAGTCAGACAGTACATTTTTCACTATTGTTTTAATGCAAATTGTCAAATAAAGAGATAGTTGATAATTGAGGAGTGGGTGTATATTTATACTTAAGTTTTTGTAGATATTCCTAATTTCCTTAGGATAAATTCTTTGCAGTGTAATTCATATCATATATTGTTAAATTGTCCTCCAAAGAAGTTTAGTTTTAGATTTATGACATAGGTTTCCACTTCTCCTTCTTCCTGAAAAACAAAAATACACGCACACAAACGAACCAATTAAAAGTAGTTAATCATGTATGAAATGGCTTAGCATAGTGTGCCTAGCTTGTAGTAAGGGTTCAGTGAATTACAGTTGGTATTAATAGTTTATTTATTAAAGTTAAAAGATTCATTAAAAATCCTTTCATGGAGGATTCATGATAGCTTATAAAACTATATACAACATGAATTACTGTGTAAATAAAGACATCAGAGTTTATGGAAAAGAAAATAGAAAAAATAAAGTTAAGAGTTAGGTTAGTATACAAAATTCCTAATTTGGTATTATATATTTGTATTAAGTGGGCCAAAAATTTAGCTGTGGACATTTTAGCAGCTAATAAAAAGAGTATATAATGATTAGTTGCTTGATTCGGATGTTTCCATGAAGTAGAAACAAACCAGAAAAATATATGATGTAGATGATTACAAAGAAGGTGTGGTGAACTAAATGTCGTGAAAAATGTATTAAAAATGTGCTTTCAGAAATTGCAGTAATAAGCTGTGTATTACCCTCATTTTAATCATAAGGCCAAAGGAAAATTTGGTGAAAGGAATTTTACAGTGGCGGGAACGCTTAGGGTGTGGGTTGTTACTGTGGAGGTGGCCGTGAAAATGATATGATTCTAGTATTAAGTTCTCTGCAGGAGTCCGAACTAGTTCTTCCCTGTTTAGTTATGCCCAACAAAGTAAAACTGGACCAGACCTGAATTTTTAAAATTGTGGGTGATCTGGAGCCATAACCAGAACTGGAAAAATTATGAGTTGATGTCCTTCTGTAAACTTAATCTCTCTTTTAGAAAATAAGGGCAGTGTATGCGTTGCATAGCAACCAGATCTCTCGCCCATTGAATTCTGTTCAGACTCAAAGATGGTGGATGCTTGCATAACTTTGAATATGTGTCACTCTCCTCAGCCCTGGCACTAATCCACTCTCATGCATCAGGCTCCTGAAAGGGCTCACCACATCTCTTCTGATTTTTCCCTTTCTGGTTATGGGTTCCGGATCACCCAAATATTAAAAATTCTGGTCTGTTCTGGTTTCACTTCACTGGCCATGACTTAACTGGGAAGAACTGGTTTGAAGCCCTGGTTCTCTGCTAATGTAGTTTAAATTAAAGATAGAGTTTAGATACTTTGAAAAGTGGGGGAATATCCTTTAGTCCCTTTTTACTCCTTGTATGGTGCATGGGCCAATAGTTAGAAAAGTACTCTCTGATCTATAGAATCAGAATCTGTATTTTAACAAGATCTGTAGTTACTTAGAAGCACATTGAAGTTTGAGAAATACTGTTTTAGGAAATTATCCATTATATTGTTGCTTTTAACTGACCTTCTGATAAATAGTGACAGCTGTACAAAGTATTTGTTTTTCCTGAGAAATATATGAAGTGCAGATATATTCTGTGTGAATTTAGAGTGATGAGCTGGAATAGGAATGCATTTTCTTGTGGAAGTTAAGGAGTATGAGTATAACTGTCTTAGGCTGGGTTCTCTAGAGAAACAAAACCAGCGAAGTGTGTATGTGTATACACACACACACATGCACTCACATATATATATATCTCAAGGAAATGGCTCACAAGGTTGCAGACTGTTAAACCCCAAGTCTATGGGTCAGGCTGGAGGCTTCTCCTGGCTCATGCAGGGACTGACTGATAATAAAGTTTTTGCCCCAACAGATTAATCTGGCCATTTTCTATAAGCTGATGTAGGCTTCCAAGTATATCCTGAATTGCAAGGTATTAGCTCTCAAAGTCCTTCAGTAGGTTCCTACTGTTAGTTATAATTTATTAATTCTGTTCTGCAGCTCCAGACCTACCATATAGTATATAAATCTCATGCCAACAATAAAACCCACCACTTAGAATGTCTTCATGTTCAACTTAATTAAAAAAAATTATAAAAAATATTGAACTCAAATTTTTAAGTACTGTCCAATTTATGTCTGAATTGTTTAGTAATAACCACACAGGATGCTAGCTTAAATCCAAAGAGATAAACATATTCCAAACCAAATAAACATTTTATTTAAATTTAATCATCAATTTCAACATTAATATGAACACAGCATGTTAAAATGCCTCTAAATTGCATAACAGAAACTTTTTCAATTTGTTCTTATATATATATATATATATATATACACATATATGTATGTATATGGAAACCCTGGTGGCGTAGTGGTTAAGTGCTACAGCTGCTAACCAAGAGGTCAGCGGTTCAAATCCGCCAGGCGCTCCTTGGAAACTCTATGGGGCAATTCTGCTCTGTCCTATACGGTCGCTATGAGCCAGAATCGACTCGACAGCAGTGGGTTTTGGTTTCGGTATATATATATAGTCTATATATTTGTGTAGTTTTAACTCCAGCTGATAAAAAAAAAAAAAAATTAGTCATATTGACCTATAGAATACGGAATACAGAGTCACTGTACCAGAAAGAATTGGCCAACATTCAACCATTTCAGGAGGTAGCATATGATCAAGAATTGGTAATATTGAAGGAAGTAGTTGAAGCTGCACTGAAGGCATTGGCAAAAAACAAAAATCCGGGAGCCGACAAAATACCAACTGAGATGTTTCGACAAATGATGCAATGCTGGAAGTGCTCACTCATCTATGCCAAGAAATTTGGAAGACAGCTACCTGGCCAACCCACTGGAAGAGATCCATATACGTGCCCATTCCGAAGAAAGGTGATCGACAGAATGCAGAAATTATCTAACAATATCATTACTATCACACGTAGGTAAGATTTTGCAGAAGATATTTCAAAAACAGTTGCAACAGTACCATGATGGGGACCTGCCAGAATTTCAAGGAGGATTCAGAAGAGGACACAGTGAGGGATATTGCTGATGTCAAATGAATCTTGGCTGAAAGCAGAGAATACCAGAAATACACTTACCTGTGTTTTATTGCCTGTGAAAATGCGTGCAGCTGTGTGGATCATAACACGTTATGTATGACATTGCTAAGAATGGGAATTCCAGAGCACTTAATTGAGCTCATGAGGAAATTGTACATAGACCAAGAGGCAGTCATTTGACCAGAACAAGGGAATACTGTGTGGTTTAAAATTAGGAAAGGTACGTGTCAGTGTTGTTTCCTTTCATCATATTTATTCAGTCTGTATGCTGAGAAAATAATCTGAGAACTGGACTACATGAAGAAGAATGTGGCATCAGTATTGGAGGAAAACTTACTAACAACCTGCAATGTGCAGATGACACAGCCTTGCTTGCTGAAAGTGAAGAGGACTTGAAGCACTTACTGATGAAGATAAAAGACTATAGCCTTCTGTATGGATTACACCTCAACTTAATAAAAAAACAAAACAAAACAAAAAACCAAATCCATTGCCAGCAAGTCTATTCCAACTCATTGCGACCCTATAGGGTAGAGTCTGTGCTATAGAGTCTCCAAGGAGTGGCTGGTGGATTCAAACTGCTGACCTTTTGGTTAGCAGCCTAGCTCTTAACCACTGCACCTCCAGGGCTCCTCACCTCAACATAAAGAAACCAAAAATCCTCACAACTGAACCAATAAGTAACATGATAATAAATGGAGAAAATATTGAAGTTGACAAGGATTTCATTTTACTTGGATCCACAATCAACACTCATGGAAGCAGCAATCAAGTAATCAAATGACATAGTACACTGGGAAAATTTGCTGCAAAAAGCCTCTTTAAAGGCTTAAAAAGCAAAGATTTCACTTCGAGGACTAAAGTGCACCTGACCCAAGATGTGGAATTTTCAGTGGTCTCATACACGTACAAAAGCTGGACAGTGAATACGGAGGTGGTTGTTGTTAGGTGCCCTAGGCTTGGTGACCCAGTGTACAACTGAATGAACCACTAACCCAGTCCTGCACCATTCTCATAATCGAAGATCAAAGACCGAAGAAGAATTGAGGCGTTTGAATTATGGTGTTGGCAAAGAATATTGAATATACCACGGACTGCCAGAAGAACGAACAAACATATCTTGGAAGAAGTACAGTCAGAATGCTCCTGAAAAGCGATGATGGCGAGACTTTGTTTCATGTACTTTGGGTGTGTTATCAGGAGGGACTAATCTCTGGAGAAGGATATCATGCTTGCTAAAGTAGAGGGTCAGCGAAAAAGAGGAAGACCCTCAACTAGATGGACTGACACAGTGTCTGCAACAATGGGCTGAAGCGTAGCAGTGATAGTGAGGACGGCACAGACTCGGCAGTGTTTAGTTCTGTTGTACATAGGGTCATTACGAGTCAAAAGTGACTCCACGGCACCTGACAACAACAAGAGTTTAAAACTTCCGAATAAAGTAACACATCTGGTAGCAGCTGTTCAGTGGCTTGACATTCTTGAATTTTATAGCATCCAAGCACTCACACAATCCACAAGAACATTTTGGTACCATACAACCAATAAGTGGTGGTTCCGTGGTAGAATTCTTGCCTTCTATGCCAGAAACCCATAGCTGCAGCTAAACAACATAACAATAGGAAATTGGGTTCCCTTGGGTTTCCCAAATCTCTTCTTTCTCTTACTCTCAAGGAGAGAGACTATTCGAAACTCAAGAGATTCTTCTATCACATTATTTTTAAGATTTGTATTGTTTAATAGAAATTTTATATATTGTTTGATATAAATCATACAAAAGAGTGTGTATATAATAGATATTCATAATTTGAAGGGTAAAACTAAAACGAATAGCCACAAAGCTTAAGGAATAGAACTCTGTGTGTTCTACTTCCCTTCGTATCCTGAGGATACCCAGCTCCTTAATTTTATGTTAATCATTCCCTTGCCTCTCCTTATAGTTTTAGCACATATACACATATCCCTAATTAGTATTTTGTTTAGCTTTGCTTGTTTTTAACTTTATGTAAATGGAATCATAATGTTCTCTCACTTTTTGTTCAACAATTTATTTTTGAGATTCATCAATCTTCATTAATGTCAACATGTGCCCCCGTGGTTCATTCATTTTTGTCAATGTACAGCATTCCACTGAATGAATACGCTGTAATTTAATCATCCTTTCCATTGCCAAGAGAGATTTAGCTTTATTTTGAGTCATTTCCTATTATGAATATTTCTGCTACCAGCATTCTGGTACACGTCTCCTGAAGCACATGTGCTAGAGTTTCTCTAGGGCAAATATTCCCAACATCAGTAGGAACCTGCATTCTGTTGAATGAAGAGTGGGTTAAATATATGCCAGAGTGTTGTGTCCTTCAGCCCTGGGCCAGGTGGGCAAGGCCTGGGCAGTGGGAGTGCTATAACTGGTTGCCTCCAGTCTCTGGCAGCCTCGTCCATTTATTTCACCACTGACACCTGTTTTCCCAGCAAGTGGAATGACTTTGCTGTCCAGTAGGCATATGTTCAACTTTGTTAGACAATAGCAAACAGTTTTCCACTGCCATCAACAGTTTATGAGAGTCCTCTTTGCTTAACATGCTTGGAAGCACTCAATATATTCAGAATTTCAGCTTTTGCCAATTTGATAGGTATGAAATGGTATTTCTTTATGATTTTTCTTTGTGGTTTTCTAGTTACCAATAAGGTTGAGCATTTTTTCATATGTTTCTGGGCCACTGTTACTTCTTTGTAAACATCATACGGTTGTATTTTAAAAAATGTGTTCAGATACATTTTTAATACTTTATTTAATTTTTTTCTTTCCATTTTATACTTTTTATATATTATTGTTTTATATTATAAAAAGTATACTTACACTTGATATTTGGAAGACAGCTACCTGACCAACCCACTGGAGGAGATCCATAGACGTGCCCATTCCAAAGAAAGGAATTTGGAAAGGAATTGACATTTTTTTCCCTCTTATTCCATTTTTCCTTTTTCCTAGTTTGGCGTTTATATTCTTGTTTTTACTTTTTATATGTGTTTAACCTATACATTTTGATATACACATTTAACTTAAAGTATAAAGTTCATTAGTATCTTACCGCCTTTTCACCTGTACTGAAGTCTTACATTGTCTTAACGGTTAGAATTTAACACTCTTAATTTTTTTAACCTCAAGAGTTAGAAACAATTACTTTTTGTTTTATACTGCAGCAGTTGTTTAGGTTTACCTACACACTTGTCAGGTTCTTCACTCGCTGTTACATCTAGCAGCACACACTTACGGGATAAATTTGCTTTCTGAACCAGATTGTTTATAAGCACCTTTAGTGATGGTTAGTTGGTACAAAACTTGGAATGACAATAGTTTCTTTTTCCTTCTCAACCATTATTTTCTTGACATTTAAAAGTTTCATTCCCCTGTGTTCTAGTTGCCACTATTGCTGTTGAAAAGTCAGTTATTTGCCCTCTTGTCTTTCCTTTGTAAGTAATCTGTTTCTGCTTTCTGTCTGCTTCTAAGGACTACTGTTTTTTGTTTTTGTACTAGGGTGTTCTTCTGTTTTAGTGTGAGTGTGTATGTGTGGTTTCGTTTGCATTTATTCCACTTAGCATTTGTTGGGCTTTCTAAATCAGGGAATCCATGTTTATCAGCATTAAAAAAACAACCAACAAAAACTTTTTTTTTTTATAATTTTTATTCTGCTTTAAGTGAAAGATTCCCAGTCAAGTCAGTATCACACAAAAACCCATATACACCTTGCTACACACTCCCAATTACTCTCCCCTAATGAGACAGCCCACTTTCTCCCTCTACTCTCTCTTTTCGTGTCCATTTCGCCAGCTTCTAACCCTCCACCGTCTCATCTCCCCTCCAGGCAGGAGGTGCCAATATAGTCTCAAGTGTCCACCTGATCCAAGAAGCTCACTCCTCACCAGCATCCCTCTCCAATCCATTGTCCAGTCCAATCTATGTCTGAAGAGTTGGCTTCGGGAATGGTTCCTGTCCTGGGACAACAGAAGGTCTGGGGGCCATGACCACCGGGGTCCTTCTAGTCTCAGTCAGACCATTAAGTCTGGTCTTATGAGAATTTGGGGTTTGTAACCCACTGCTCTCCTGCTCCCTCAGGGGTTCTATGTTGTGTTCCCTGTCAGGACCGTCATCAGTTGTAGCCGGGCACCATCTAGTTCTTCTGGTCTCAGGATGATGTAGTCTCTAGTTCATGTGGCCCTTTCTGTCTCTTGGGCTCCTAATCGCCAGGTGTCCCTGGTGTTCTTCATTCTCCTTTGATCCAGGTGGGTTGAGACCATTTGATGCATCTTAGATGGCTGCTTGCTAGTATTTAAGACCCCAGACGCCACTCTCCAAAGTGGGATGCAGAATGTTTTGTTAATAGATTTTATTATGCCAATTGACTTAGATGTCCCCTGAAACCATGGTCCCCAGATCCCTGCCGCTGCTACGCTGGCCTTCAAAACATTCAGCTTATTCAGGAAGCTTCTTTGGTTTTGGTTTAGTCCAATTGTGCTGACCTCCCCTGTATTGTGTGCTGTCTTTCTCTTCACCTAAAGTAGTTCTTATCTACTACCTAATTAGTGAATGTCCCTCTCCCACCCTCCCTCCCTCCCCCCTCTCGTAACCACAAAAGAATGTTTTCTTCTCAGTTTAAACTATTTCTCAAGTTCTTATAATATTGGTCTTATACAATATTTGTCCTTTTGCAACTGACTAATTTCACTCAGCGTAATGCCTTCCAGGTTCCTCCACGTTATGAAATGTTTCACAGATTCCTCACTGTTCTTTATCGATGTGTAGTATTCCATTGTGTGAATATACCATAATTTATTTATCCATTCATCCATTGATGGGCACCTTGGTTGCTTCCATCTTTTTGCTATTGTAAACAGTGCTGCAATAAACATGGGTGTGCATATATCTGTTCGTGTAAAGGCTCTTATTTCTCTAGGATATATTCCAAAGAGTGGGATTGCTGGATCGTGTCGTAGTTCTATTTCTAGCTTTTTAAGGAAACGCCAGATAGATTTCCAAAGTGGTTGTACCATTTGACATTTCCACCAGCAGTGTATAAGTGTTCCAATCTCTCCCCAGCCTCTCCAACATTTATTATTTTGTGTGTTTTGGATTAATGCCAGCCTTGTTGGAGTGAGATGAAATCTCATTGTAGTTTTGATCTGCATTTCTCTAATGGCTAATGATCGTGAACATTTCCTCATCTATCTGTTAGCTACCTGAATGTCCTCTTTAGTGAAGTGTCTATTCATATCTGGTTATTTGTCTTTTTGCAGTTGAGTTTTTGCAGTACCATGTAGATTTTAGAGATCAGGTGCTGGTCAGAAATGTCATAGCTAAAAACTTTTTCCCAGTCTCTAGGTGGCCTTTTTACTCTTTTGGTGAAGCCTTTGGATGAGCACAGGTGTTTGATTTTTAGGAGCTCTCAGTTGTCTAGTTTTTCTTCTACATTTTTATAATGTTTTGTATACTGTTTATGCCATGTATTAGGGCTCCTAACGTTGTCGTTATTTTTTCTTCCATGATCTTTATCGTTTTAGATTTTGTATTTAGGTCTTTGATCCATTTTGAGCTTGTTTTTTTTGCATGGAGTGAGGTATGGGTATTGTTTCATTTTTTTGTGGATGGATATCCAGTTATGCCAGCACCATTTGTTAAAAAGACTGTCTTTTCCCCATTTAACTGTTTTGGAGCCTGTGTCAAATATCAACTGCTCATATGTGGATGGATTTATGTCTGGATTCTCAATTCTGTTCCATTGGTCCGTGTATCTGTTGTACCTGTACCAGGCTGCTTTGACTACTGTGGCAGTATAATAGGTTCTAAGAGCAGGGAAAGTAAGGCCTCCCACTTTGTTCTTCGTTTTCAGTAATGCCTTATTTTTCCAGGGCCTCTTTCCCTTCCATATGAAGTTGGTGATCTGTTTCTCCATGTTTTTAAAGAGTGTCATTGGGATTTGGATCGGAATTGGATTAAATATATAGATCGCTTTTGGTAGAATAGACATTTTTATAATGTTAAGTCTTCCTATCCACGAGCAAAGTATGTTCTTCCACTTACGAAAGTCTCTTTTGGTTTCTTGCAGAAGTGTATTGTAGTTTTCTTTGTATAAGTCTTTTACATCTCTGGTAAGATTTATTTCTAAGTATTTTATCTTCTTGGGGGCTACTGTAAATGATATTGATTTGATGATTTCCTCTTCAATGTTCTTTTTGTTGATGTAGAGGAATACAACTGATTTTTGTATGTTTATCTTGTATCCTGATACTCTGCTGAACTCTTCTATTAGGTTCACTAGTTTTCTGGAGGATTCCTTAGGGTTTTCTGTGTATAAGATCATGTCATCTGCAAATAGAGATACTTTGACTCCTTCCTTGTCAATCTGGATGCCCTTTATTTCTTTATCTAGCCTAATTGCTCTGGCTAGGACTTCCAGCACAATGTTGAATAAGAGTGGTGACAAAGGGCATCCTTGTCTAGTTCCCGATCTCAATGGTAATGTTTTCAGGCTCTCTCCATTTAGGGTGATGTTGGCTGTTGGCTTTGTATAAATGTGCTTTATTATGTTGAGAATTTTCCTTCTATTCCTATTTTGCTGAGAGTTTTTATCATGAATGAGTGTTGAACTCTGTCAAATACCTTTTCTGTATCAATTGATAAAATCATGTAATTCTTGCCTTTTGTTTTATTTATATGGTGGATTACATTAATTGTTTTTCTAATGTTGGACCATCCCTGCATATGTAGTATGAATCCCACTTGAATATGGTGAAGTATTTTTTTGATATGTTGTTGAATTCTATTGGCTAGAATTTTGTTGAGAATTTTTGCGTCTACATTCATGTGGGATATAGGTCTGTAATTTTCTTTTCTTGTGGTGTCTTTACCTGGTTTTGGTATCAGGGATATGCTGGCTTCATAGAATGAGTTAGGTAGTATTCCACCATTTTCTATGCTCTGAAATACATTTAGTAGTAATGGTGTTAACTCTTTTCTAAAAGTTTGGTGGAACTCTGCAGTGAAGCCTTCCGGACCAGGGCTTTTTTTTTGTTGGGAGTTTTTTGATTACCTTTTCAATCTCTTCTTTTGTTATGGGTCTATTTATTTGTTCTACCTCTGTTTGTGTTAGTTTAGGTAGGTAGTGTGTTTCTAGGAGTTCATCCATTTCTTCTAGGTTTTCAAATTTGTTAGAGTATAGTTTTTCATAGTAATCTGATATGATTCTTTTAATTTCAGTTGGGTCTGTTGTGATGTGGCCCATCTCATTTCTTATTCGGGTTATTTGTTTCCTTTCCTGTATTTCTTTAGTCAGTCTGGCCAATGGTTTATCAATTTTGTTAATTTTTTCCAAGAACCAGCTTTGGCTTTGTTAATTCTTTCAACTGTTTTTCTGTTCTCTAATTCATTTAGTTCAGCTCTAATTTTTATTATTTGTTTTCTTCTGGTGCCTGTGGGTTTCTTTTGTTGCTCTCTTTCTATTTGTTCAAGTTGTAGGGATAATTTTTTGATTTTGGCCCTTTCTTCTTTTTGGATGTGTACCTTTATTGATATAAATTGGCCTCTGAGCACCGCTTTTGCTGTGTCCCAAAGGTTCTGATAGGAAGTGTTTTTATTCTCGTTGGATTCTCTGAATTTTTTTATTCCATCCTTAATGTCTTCTATAATCCAGTCTTTTTTGAGCATGGTATTGTTCAGTTTCCAAATGTTTGATTTCTTTTCCCTGCTTTTCCTGTTATTGATTTCCACTTTTATGGCCTTATGGTCAGAGAAGTTGCTTTGTAATATTTCAATATTTTGGATTCTGCTAAGGCTTGCTTTATGACCTAATATGTGGACTATTTTAGAGAATGTTCCATGTGCACTAGAAAAGAAAGTGTACTTGGTTGCTGTTGGGTGGAGTGTTCTGTATATGTCTACGAGGTCAAGTAGGTTGATTGTGACATGTAGATCTTCCTTGTCTTTATTGAGCTTCTTTCTGGATGTCCTGTCCTTCACCGAAAGTGGTGTGTTGAAGTCTCCTACCATGATTGTGGAGCTGTCTATCTCACTTTTCAGTTCTGTTAAAGTTTGTTTTATGTATTTTGCAGCCCTGTCATTGGGTGCATAAATGTTTAGTTATATCTTTTTGGTGTATTGTCCCTTTAATCATTTTATAGTGTCCTTCCTTATCCTTTCTGATGGATTTAACTTTGAAGTCTATTTTGTCAGAAATTAATATTTCCACTCCTGCTCTTTTTTGATTGTTGTTTGCTTGATATATTTTTTCCATCCTTTGAGTTTTAGTTAGTTTGTGTCTCTAAGTCTGAGGTGTGTCTCTTGTAGGCAGCATATAGACGGATCTTGTTTTTTAATCCAATCTGCCACTCTCTGTCTCTTTATTGGTGCGTTTAGTCCATTTATGTTCAGGGTAATTATGGATAGTATGAATTTAGTCTTATCATACTGATGTCTTTTTTTGTGTATTGACAGCTTCTTTTTCCCACTTGATTTTATGTGCTGAGTAGATTTTCTTTATATATTGTCCTTTCCTCATATTTGTTGTTGTTGATTTTGTTTCTGCTGAGTCTGTATTTTTCCCTTGTATTTTATTTTGATGAGTAGGATAGTTTGTCTCCTTTGTGGCTGCCTTATTATTTACCCCTATTTTTCTAAATTTAAAACTAACTTTTATTTCTTTGTATCACCATATCTTCCTCTCCGTATGGAAGGTGTATGATTACATTTCTTAGTCCCTCTTTATTATTTTAATGTTGTCTTATTTTATATAATAACATCGCTGTCACCCTGTTTTGGGCTTTTTTTTTTTTTAATCTTTGTTTTTTTGGATTTCCCTGTCTCGGTTGACTTCTGGTTGCTGTGCCCAGTGTTCTAGTCTTGGGTTGATACCTGATATTATTGATTTTCTAACCAAAGAACTCCCTTTAGTAGTTCTTGTAGTTTTGGTTTGGTTTTTACAAATACCCTCGGCTTTTGTTTATCTGGAAATGTCTTAATTTCACTTTATATTTAAGAGACAGTTTTGATGGACATATGATTCTTGGCAGGCAATTTTTTTCCTTCAATTTTTTATATATGTCATCCCATTGCCTTCTTACCTGTATGGTTTCTCCCAAGTAGTCCGAGCTTATTCTTATTGGCTCTCCTTTGTAGGTGACTTTTCGTTTATCCCTTGCTGCCCTTATAATTCTCTCTTTATATTTGGTTTTGGCAAGTTTGATTGTGTCTTGGTGACTTTCTTTTAAGATCTACCTTATGTAGAGTTTGATGAGCATCTTGGATAGATATCTTTTCATCTTTCACAATATCAGGGAAGTTTTCTGCCAACAAATCCTCAACAATTTTCTCTGTAGTTTCTGTTATCCTTCCCTGTTGTGATACTCCAGTCACTCGTAGGTTATTTCTCTTTATAGAGCCCCGCGTGATTCTTAAGTTTTCTTCATTTTTTATAAGTTCTTTTATCTGATTTTTCTTCAAATATATTAGTGCCAAGTGATTTATCTTCGAGTTCAGAGACTCGAGCTTCTGCTTGCTCAGTTCTGCTCCTCTGACTTTCTATTGAGTTATCTAATTCTGTAATTTTATTGTTACTCTTCTGAATTTCTGATTGCTGTCTGTCTATGGATTTTTCCAGCTTATTAAACTTTTCATTATGTTCCTGAATAATCTTTCCAATTTTTTCAGTTGCTTTATCTGTGTGTTCCTTGGCTTTTTCTGCGTATTGCCTCATTTCCTTCCTGATGTCTTGAAGGGTTTTGTATATTAAACTTTTGTATTCTGCTTCTGGTAACTCCAGGAATGCACTTTCACCTAGAAGGTCCCTGGATTCTTTGTTTTGAGAGCCTGTTGAGGTGATCATGGTCTGTTTCTTTATGTGACTCGATATTGACTTTTGTCTCTGAGCCATCTGTAAGTTATTGTATTTAGTTTATGCTTGCTTACTGTGTCATAGCTGCTTGCTTTGTTTTATTTTGGTGTACCCCTATGGTTTGCTTGAGTGAGCTAGCTTGATTATTTTTGCCTTTGGAGCTCTGGTGTCCTGTCCCCAGCTGGCTAGAGCTGTTATCAGGTATATCAGTATAGGAGTCCATTCAGTTTTCTTGTATGAATTCAGATGAGGTTTCCAGGTAGCTGATATCAAGTGTGTGAGACAGGCTCTGTTGTACAGTCTTAGAGGGGCAGGGGTGATTGGCATGTATACTGGTATCTGATTGCTGCAGGGGGTCATGCTCTGACCAAGGCAGGGGTCCGAGAACTGACCCCCAAGTTTTTCTGAGGAAAACGTGTCTCTGTTCCCTAGAGCATGCCGGTGGGTGGGTTCTGCAGAGGGACCATGGGCACCCGAAGTTTTTGGTTGTAAGGACTGGGAGGTACCAGTTATCTTTGGACTCCTGTTGCAGGTGGCTGGGTGACCTGAGTGGAGCTACCAGTCCTTAGGTCCCTGATGTTTAATAGGCAAAGCAGTGTCAAACATCAAACACCCACCTCTCCACCGCACAGCTGAAATTGTTAGTGTTTGCCAGCAAGGGCCTATTTCAGGAGAATACAGGTCCATGCTGAAGGGAAAGGTGCTCAAGGTCCATTGATGGTTTATGCCTGTACAGGAGCTGCTTCTGTCCCGAGTTCCCCCAATTAATGGAGCTAGCAAATTATCTTTTCCCCCCAGTTGCAAATTTTTTCCTTCCCCAAGGCTGGGAGGATGGCTCTAGGTGCTCACCAGGGTCTATCTCATGCCCAGGGAATCAGCCGCTGAAGCCGGCTTGGGGTTGCGGGGTGGCGGGGGGGCACGGGAAAATATAAGCCAGTACTTAGCTTTTGCCAAGAGCACCCTTCTCTTCAGGTTCTACAGGTGTGAGTGGGCTGTGTGGCTGGCTGCTTCTTCCTGAGGAAACTGCGGCTGAATGCTAGGACCAGCCGCTGCTGCCGCCACTCCAGGAATGGTGCCTGAGGGCTCCCTGCGATTCAGGTCTGATAACTCCTCTCCACTTCTGAACAGTCTCTTCCTGCCCCTGCAGTTCAGTTCATTGTCTAAGCTTGCCTTTGATGCTCAGGGCTCCCAGCTTGTCACAAATATACTCGTGTCACTTGTTTTTTCGGGTCTTTGTTGTAAAGAGGGCTCGATGGAAGAGTCTGTCTATTCTGCCATCTTGGCTCTGCCTTCTCAAACTCTGTCTTATCTATTTTAATCTATCTAGACCTGGTGGCATAGTGGTTAAGAGCTTGGCTCCTAACCAAAAGGTTGGCAGTTCTAATGCACTAGGTGCCCCTTGGAAACCCTATGGGGCAGTTCTGCTCTGTCCTATAGGGTCGTTGTGAGTCAGAATCAACTCGATGGCACCTAACAGCAACAACAACGTAAGTGTATGTTTATATCTCTGTCTCCATATATATATGTTCTTACCTCTTAAATATTGTTTCTCTTCCACTCTTGCTTTATAAAACTGTAGTTAAAACTCTCTTTAGAAAACTCTGATTGGACATATGTTGAGTCACACATGAAGTCCCTGGGTGGTACAAATGGTTAACACCCTTGGCTGTTAACCAGAAGAGTGGAGGTTTTTGTCCATTCAGAAGTACCTTGGAAGAAAGGCCTGATGACCTACTTCCAAAAAAGTAGTCATTGAAAACCTTATGACTCTGACACACATGAGGTTGGCCTAAGTCCAAGTTGACTCAATGGCTACTTTTTTTTCTTTTTGAGGCTCTCATGCAGTTGTCCTTGTCTCTTTTTCTTCTTTTTAATATTGGACATCTCTTTTTATCTTATTGGTACACTTGAATCACTTTTCCTCCTGACGTACCTTTTAGCTTATTGTTTCTCTTTTATCTGCCTATTCTTTTCTTTTGCTATTCATTGAGCTTCTAATTATTATATTTTTCATTACTGGAACCTCTACTTGTTCTTTTCTAAATCTACCTGGCCAATTTTGATAGTTTTTGGTTCCTTCAATGTCTTTCTTTAAACATAAAATAGACTTATTTCATATTCTTTACATGATAATTACAATATCTGTAGTCTTTGAGGTTCTGAATATGTAGTCTGCTGTTTCTTCTAACTCTTGAATTACTTATTTTCTCATATATTTAATGACTTCTCTGATTCAGAGATCATTTTTCTTGGTTGTTTTATTGTGAAAATTATTTGAAATTTAGATGTAAACTGTATTCATCTGAGAATGATTTATATTTGCTTTTACCAGGTACTTTAGGGCACTACAAACCTGGGACCACTTTAGTCTACATTTTTGCATTATTTTGATGGTGGGGGTGGGAATTGCAGGTTGTGTGAATTCAGGCACTAAGTCCATGTGAGTGAGGTATTGTGATTAGAAATTCCTATAGGAGAATTGCTTTCCCTCTCCACCCAGTACCAAGGCCACGGCAGGCATGTAATCTCAGTTTCTCTCTCTTTCTTTTTTCTTTTTAAATCCTAGTTTATATTCTAAGATTATCGCCTTTGTAGTATCCAGGTTTTATGAGGGGTGTTCTCAGATCTGACCTCCTTTCATGCTCTGGGTTCTAGCTTTTGTCTCCTCATTGCATTAAGCCCAGGCTCTAGGCCATCAGGGATTGCCATACAACCTCCAAAGCAAAGACAGGCTTCACTACCCATAAAACAGTAAATTCAACATTTCTTGTTGATTTTGGCCAGAAAAGAATACCATTACTTTCCCATCAGTTCCACCATGCATTAAAAAAAAAAATCTTTTAATTTTATGTGTTTTAGAATTCACTGTTGCATTGTGCTGTGATTTCTTACCGTAAACCTATTCTTGGAAACAGCAATCCCCTTATATCCTTCACAAGTAGGTTTCCATCTTCGTAGGGACTTACGCTGGGCTTCAGACTTCCCTGTCCAGCTCCCTCCTCTTCTTCAGCTTTCTCATTGCCTCCTAGGCCATACTTAAAACTCTACATATAAAAGAATAAATTCCCATGGTTTTGATACTTCCTGGAGGTTAAAAAAAAACTTCCTCTAAAAAAAAAAAAAAATTTACTTCCTCTAGTGACTAGTAAATGAACAACCTGTGTTTTACTGGGTCAACTTTTCAGTCTTCCCTAATTTGAAATGTGGATGGATATTTAAGGACATATCCAATGTAATGGCCGTTACAGAGTGACCAGTATTACCACCGGGATCTCTTACCCACTCTAAAGAAATGTGAAACAAATGCCATATTTAAGCACCACCTTCCAAAAAAATGGCTGATGTGGCTCCAGGAAATTTTGAGAACCTACAGCCTTCCCAAGTTGATCACAATTTCCTACGGGCAGATATATAGATTCTAAACAACTCCTGTGGTTTGTCTGTGTTCTTGGAAGCTCAAAAATTCAATAATGCAAAGAGAATGACTTGTGAAAAATTCCAAAAAAGATGTGTATGGTGCCTTCTGGCTCTGCATGTGTGCAAGTTGTTGACATTTTCTTGTTTGAGCCGTTTCTTAGACCAGAAGCAGTGCCAGTAGAAGGCATGAAGCTCAGCGCTGTTTCACAGAAGGTGCTAGTGACATGACTGACTTCTGGAGCAGAAACACAAGTGTTAACATGCAAGCCTGGCAGAAAACCTTTTCAGTTTATTTCACATGTTTTAAGGTGTAATTTTATATGTATATTCTATTAATGATTTTCTCTTCGCAGTTACCTATTTTTTAAACAAACCTTTCATTTCACCCTTAATGGTGTGTTTGTGTATGCTTCTGGTAGGGTCATAGGCTGTTTAAAACTATGAAAATTCCTTGCTACTTTGAAAATACCATTTAACCACATTTGAGGGGTAAGTGTTGGGATGTTATATACCAATTATAGATTACCTGTTTATAGCAAACATATTCCAGAAATTCACACTAATCATAGTAACAGAAATATGTCTAGCATTGTAATGCAAACCAGAAGGCTAGGTAAAGATCTAGGGTTAGTAAATGAAAGAGTTCAATTGTTAGACTATGAGAGAAATTGGCAGCATTATCAAAAGGAAAAAAAAGTATTTTGAGATGAGATTTGGAAAAAGGAGAGGAATTGATGGATTAGACAACTACTTCTAGAAAGACGCCTGAGGTGTAATAATATTGTACAAATTATTGAAAGTAAACTTGGTACCAGTAAAATTGTGGGATTTGAGAAAATATTTGGGGGAAAGGAGTCTCAAAAGTGGATTGGAATAAATCCACTCAGGTTGTTAAAAAAAAAAATTGGAAAATTTTGAGAGGAGAGTTTGGATAAATGACTTATATCTTCAGCCAAGCATTTAGGGCATGTCACTCTAGATGCAATGCCGCGGAGACTAGGAGCTGGAAGAAGTTAAAAGAAGCAGATGACAGCTGTCCAAAGAGAAGAGAAAGATCTTGAGAGAGAGTGGAGTAGAAATCAAGGCAGAGTGGACTTAAGACTTGAATTTATAGTGTAAAAGGTAAATATGTAAGTATGTAGAAAACTAAAGTTTTAAAAAAGACCGCCACCATCACTACCAACAGAAGCAACAATGAAACAGTTTCTAATTGTGTTTGGTAGGAAGAAAAACACAAATGCAAGTTGCAAGACAGTGCATGGGAGGGGAAAACAAAAACAAAAAACAAAACCAGAGTACATCTTAAGAAGGAAATTCCTCAAGAATGTTTGAGATTGTTTTACTTAGCAGAGTTCACATTTGACACCTTTCATCATGGAAATCATGCCAGTTCAGTTAGTCTGGCCAAGAGGAAAGCAGTTGAAAAAAAAAAAATTTGGCAAGTGTAAAGACTAGTATGACATAAGGACAGTGTGTTCCAGTCCAAGCACATGCCACACCGCATGGCTCTATGCAAAAGTATAGGCGATAAAGATTAAAAAAAAAAAAAAATTCTTTTTTTGTAGCCATGGCTATGTGTCATGTAGCATTTTGAGGGCAAATTTAAAAAGGCCCTACTTCACATTTTATCATCACCAACATGTTACACATACATTTAAAAAGTGTTGTTTTTGAAGTTGATTGCTTATTTTGGGGAAAAAACAAAAAACATCAGGGAATTCTGAAAGTAGCAAATACTTGAGAGATGATGCAAACAAACCCTCAAGGTTATTGTTGTGTCCTGACCTAACTACAGACAAAGGTTAACCTTAAATTTTATAGAAGGAATGGCACGAAATAGAAATTAACATATACAAGTGAGAGTGCATCTGAGATAGCGGTATAAAAAGGAATGAAACTTAACTCTAAACGAGAGATTTGTGCTATATTTACTATATTTAAAGCCATTACTTTGTGCCTCGATGCAGAGTATTTTGGCAGTACAGGTGCACCTTTGTTTCCCATTTTCCTCTGTGCATTGACCCTTTATATTGCCTAGGATTTAATATAAGTGACTTCCATTAGATTTGTTATCAAATAGTGATTAAATATCTATCTAAAACTTAAAATGCAGAACTGAAATAAGCATCTTCCTTGTAGTAGCATGAGTCTACCATGGATCAATAGCTAAGAAACTCCCTGCTGCTGACTTTATTTTACAGAGTCAACAGGCAACATCAACAACCCCACGTCCCCTGACTCTTTACCCATTTATCAAGAGTACCTCAAATTCTTCTTCCCCGTTTTCTTCAAAAGCTATTTTGTACAAAAGAATTGCCATTGTAGATTACAAAGGGTATATGTAATCCATCAATTCCTCTTAAAAAAAAAAAAAATCAAACCCGTTGCCGTTGAGTTGGTTCCGACTCGTAACGACCCCATAGGTTTCCTTACCAGAACTCCAGTTTTATTCTTGTATAACATCAAATAACGAGAGAGGTAAGTTCCTGGCCCAGTCATTCTGATGTCTTGTAAGCTCATTTTCTTGAGTTGTTCTTTTATTGTTGGCCTGTATTGAAGGAGTATATAAGAAACGTCCATATTAAACTCCACTGTAGTTGTTGAAGAGATGCTATTGAAGGGAACCATTACATCAGGCTTCCTTTGAAGGACTTCTGGGAGAAACCCAACATAGAAAATAAGTTTGCTTTTCTTATAGATATGAATGTTAGAACTACTGTATTTTCTTTATTAGTTCGATAACTGAATTACAGAGCCATATCTGCGTTATACTTCAAGCAATATTAGAGAATATTTGGCATTATATTTCTACCTACATTTTCCCTTTTAATCTGATTTTCTTATTTTTCTTTTCACATATACTGTATTCTTTATAAATTGCCTTGGATTGTTTTTAATAAGAAAGGACAAACAAGTAAATAAAATTCTCCTTGGTAATAAGTTTTTAAGGATATTTGCTCACTGCAATGAGTGGCAAGAATTTTGTCCCTGAGTACCAAAAGATGATGGAGAAATTTCAGGGATTTTACTCCTTTGGGTGTGCTTACAAGTTTATATCCATGGTTTAGGTTTATAATATATATTACAATGTTCTCTTCTCTCTGTGATAATATAACAGAACTTCAGTGAAACTAACATTTTACAGGCAATAAAATTGTTTCCTTATTTATGCCAAATCTTTTTTCTTATTCTAGAAAAACCTTTTGAAGAAAGAGCAAAAACCTTCCCAGCCAGAACCAAAGCCACAACCTAGGTATATATATATTTTTTATATACTATAGTATGAGAGTAGAAATTAATATACTTATTTTTAGTTTTATCAGTGCAGTTTCTAACTTTTGTGTCTAGGTTTAAAGGAGGGTAGATTGTCAAAAGCTCAAATTTTTTTTTTTTGATTAACTTTTATTGTGCTTCAAGTGAACGTTTACGAATCAAGTCAGTCTGTCACATATAAGTTAATATACATCTTACTCCTTACTCCCACTTGCTCTGCCCGTAATGAGTCAGCCCTTCCAGTCTCTCCTTTCGTGAAAACTTTGGCAGCCTCCAACTCTCTCTATCCTCCCATCCCCCCTCCAGACAGGAGATGCCAACACAGTCTCAAGTGTCCACCTGATATAATTAGCTCACTCTTCATCAGCATCTCTCTCCCACCCACTGTCCAGTCCGTTTCATGTCTGATGAATTGTCTTTGGGGATGGTTCCCGTCCTGTGCCAACAGAAGGTTTGGGGACCATGACTGCCGGAATTCCTCTAGTCTCTTCCAGACCATTAAGTATGGTCTTTTTATTTGGGGTCTGCATCCCACTGATCTTCTGCTCCCTCAGGGGTTCTCTATTGTGCTCCCTGTGAGGGCAGTCATTGATTGTGGCCGGGCGCCAACTAGTTCTTCTGGTCTCAGGATGATGTAGGTCTCTGGTTCATGTGGCCCTTTCTGTCTCTTCGGCTCTTAGTTGTCGTGTGACCTTGGTGTTCTTCATTCTCCTTTGCTCCAGGTGGGTTGAGACCAATTGACCCATCTCAGATGGCTGCTTGTTAGCTTTTAAGACCCCAGACGCCACATTTTAAAGTGGGATGCAGAACGTTTTCATAATAGAATTATTTTGCCAATTGACTTAGAAGTCCCCTTAAACCATGGTTCCCAAACCCCCGCCCTTGCTCCACTGACCTTTGAAGTATTCAGTTTATCCCGGAAACTTCTTTGCTTTTGGTCCAGTCCAGTCCAGTTGAGCTGATCTTCCATGTATTGAGTGTTGTCCTTCCCTTCACCTAAAGCAGTTCTTTTCAGCTAATTAATCAGTAAAAAACCCTCTCCCTCCCTCCCTCCCTCCCTCCCTGCCTCGTAACCACAAAAGTATGTGTTCTGCTCAGTTTATACTATTTCTCAAGATCTTATAATAGTGGTCTTATACAATATTTGTCCTTTTGCCTCTGACTGATTTCGCTCAGCATAATGCCTTCCAGGTTCCTCCATGTTATGAAATGTTTCACAGATTCGTCACTGTTCTTTATCGATGCGTAGTATTCCATTGTGTGAATATACCACAATTTATTTACCCATTCACCCGTAGATGGACACCTTGGTTGCTTCCAGCTTTTTGCTATTGTAAACAGTGCTGCAATAAACATGGGTGTGCATATATCTGTTTGTGTGAAGGCTCTTATTTCTCTAGGGTATGTTCCGAGGAGTGGGATTTCTGGGTTGTATGGTAGTTCTATTTCTAACTGTTTAAGGTAACACCAGATAGATTTCCAAAGTGGTTGTACCATTTTACATTCCCACCAGCAGTGTATAAGAGTTTCAATCTCTCCGCAGCCTCTCCAACATTTATTATTTTGTGTTTTTTGGATTAATGCCAGCCTTGTTGGAGTGAGATGGAATCTCATTGTAGTTTTAATTTGCATTTGTCTAATGGCTAATGATCGAGAGCATTTTCTCATGTATCTGTTAGCTACCTGAATATCTTCTTTAGTGAAGTGTGTGTTCATATCCTTAGCCCACTTCTTGATTGGGTTGTTTGTCTTTTTGTGGTTGAGTTTTGACAGAATCATGTAGATTTTAGAGATCAGGCGCTGGTCGGAGATGTCATAGCTGAAAATTCTTTCCCAGTCTGTAGGTGGTCTTTTTACTCTTTTGGTGAAGTCTTTAGATGGGCATAGGTGTTTGATTTTTAGGAGCTCCCAGTTATCGGGTTTCTCTTCGTCATTTTTGATAATGTTTTGTATTCTGTTTATGCCTTGTTTTAGGGCTCCTAGGATTGTCCCTATTTTTTCTTCCATGATCTTTATCGTTTTAGTCTTTATGTTTAGGTCTTTGATCCACTTGGAGTTAGTTTTTGTGCATGGTGTGAGGTATGGGTCCTGTTTCATTTTTTTTTCAAATGGATATCCAGTTATGCCAGCACCATTTGTTAAAAAGACTATCTTTTCCCCAATTAACTGACACTGGACCTTTGTCAAATATCAGCTGCTCATACGTGGATGGATTTATATCTGGGTTCTCAATTCTGTTCCATTGGTCTATGTGCCTGTTGTTGTACCAGTAGCAGGCTGTTTTGACTACTGTGGCTGTATAATAGCTTCTGAAATCAGGTAGAGTGAGGCCTCCCACTTTCTTCTTCTTTTTCAGTAATGCTTTTCTTATCCGAGGCTTCTTTCCCTTCCATATGAAATTGGTGATTTGTTTCTCTATCACCTTAAAAAATGACATTGGAATTTGGATTGGAAGTGCATTATATGTATAGATGGCTTTTGGTAGAATAGACATTTTTACTATGTTAAGTCTTCCTATCCATGAGCAAGGTATGTTTTTCCACTTAAGTAGGTCCTTTTTAATTTCTTGTAGTAGAGCTTTGTAGTTTTCTTTGTATAGGTCTTTTACATCCTTGGTAAGATTTATTCCTAAATATTTTATCTTCTTGGGGGCTACTGTGAATGGTATTGATTTGGTTATTTCCTGTTCGATGTTCTTTTTGTTGATGTAGAGGAATCCAAGTGATTTTTGTATGTTTATTTTATAACCTGAGACTCTGCCAAACTCTTTTATTAGTTTCAGTAGTTTTCTGGAGGATTCCTTAGGGTTTTCTGTGTATAAGATCATGTCATCTGCAAATTGAGATAATTTTACTTCCTCCTTACCAATCCGAATGCCTTTTATTTCTTTGTCTAGCCTAATTGCCCTGGCTAGGACTTCTAGCACGATGTTGAATAAGAGTGGTGATAAAGGGCATCCTTGTCTGGTTCCCGTTCTCAAGGGAAATGAAAAGCTCAAACTTTTAAGGCCTTTCAGTTTGGCTCAGGCAAGGAGAAAACATTATTATTATTTATTATTTTTAGTATATAAATGATCATTCAGTAGGCCGGGCTGAAGTTTACTTTGTAGTATCTAGGAAGAAAGCTTTGTAAACTACACTGCAGGAAGAATGATGTAAGCTGTTGAAAGTGTGTCAGACACTGTGTGTTACAATTCACTATGGCAAAGTATGCCTTCCAGTGACTCCTAGCCATTCTGAGGTCATCACTCTGCTACTTTAGTGAAAAACTTCAGATTTTGTGAGCTAGATTAGAAGGTGAAGTAGAAAGAAGCCATTGTGAAAGATAGCAGTGAAGTTCGAAAAGGGTAAGTTTCAAGCTTGTGTTTTCTTGTTCACTGAGAATACATTCTTCCATTAACCCACCAAATATTATTTTAGTCCAACTAGGTGCAGAGCACTATGCCAGCCTGTGCAGATGCAAATAGCAAATGATGGTAAACCTTGGACAGTGAAGTTTGTCAGAAGCAACTAGTTTGGAAATCTAACGTCATGTTTTGCAAGCCTACTAAAACTATATCTAATGGTTAAAACCCACAATTTGTATAGAGGTTTAATTAAATAGATTATTCAGGCTGCCTTCATTTACTCCACATCTGTCTTCATTCTCCTCTCAATTATGCAAAACACCTGGCTCTACAGGTCCATAAGCCCTCATCCACAATTCCAGAATCCTGAATGCTACAGAAACTGAAAGTCAATGCTATCCAAAGTGGTACCAAAGCTTTTGGTGTCAAAATCTAACCTGACCTGATAGGTAATTATGATTATTTATAGTCTTTTCCCACTTCTTGTGAATATTCATGTCCTGCAGAAGTAGTAATAGTAATTATGTTAGATAATTTAAATTAGTATGCTTGATAACAGGGCACTGCCCCAGGCCCTGCCTTGGTGTTACAATGAATATGCTCTATTCATTGTGTTGATTTTCTAAAATTTTGAAAAATATCTGAATTCCAAACTACATCTGGCCCCAAGTTTCAAGCATTGTAGAATTTCATGATATGATGAAACAATGCAGTGCAATAAATGCTGAGATTGGATATTTTCTGAGAGCTAGTTACATAATCTAGAAATAACAGTCTGTTTTTATTATGTACTTGACTTTGTATTAGATATTTTTATTTAACTCTCATAACAACACAGTGATGTAAGTGTTATTATTATCACATTTTACTGATGAGGTTGGCTATCTTACTTAAGGCCATCCAGCTAGTTGGTTATAGAAATAAATTCAAACCTAGGTTTTTAATTACAGAGCTATCACTATAAATTGTAAGCTAAATTGTGCCCAGAGCTATTCCTGACTAAACTTTGAAGCTATGTGAAGGCATGATTTTTATGTTGCTCATATTTCTATTAATAGCTCCTGGCACAATTCCTGGAAGGTGTAGATAATAAATATTAATTAAGTAAATAAACAATTTCCAGAGGAGAAGGAAAAGCAGATTTCTATCTTGTCCTGCTGAGAAAATTTACTTTCAGTGATCCATAATTTATTCATATAACCCAAAACATTAAGCACCTGCTATTTTAGGTGCTGGAAGCCCTGGTGGCATAGTGGTTAAGAGCTACAGCTGCTAACCAAAGGTTGGCAGTTCAAATCTACCAGGTGCTCCTTGGAAACCCTATGGGGCAGTTCTACTCTGTCCTATAGGGTTGCTCTGAGCTGGAATCGACTCGACGACAATTTTTTAAAAAAATTTTATTTTAGGTGAGGAAGACCGAGTGAATGGGATACAGCCTTTGCATTTATGGACCTTATAGCTATAGCCTAGACTTGTCTTTTAATCCCATCATTCTTTCACTTCTCATATAGCAGTGGCCTGAGAACTTTCGCTAAAGTAAAAATGTGTCACCATAAACATGTTGCCCACTTTAACATTCAGAAAAAATTGCAGAAAGATAATTAAGTTTGAACTGGTAGAAGCTTAGGGAGACTTGCTTTAGTGGTTTCAGATCTGGTAATGGTGAAGCCAGGCTAACCCTCTCACAGATGATAATGATAAATTGGAAAAAATCACAAATAAATATTTGAAGGCACTGGAGCATGATGAAATGCAGACAGAAACTGAAGGGCATTTGTTTGATCTTTGAAAGAAAAGAACTGTGTAGGTGAGACCCCCCCCCCCCCCCAGTCGCTGGATCTGGAGACTGGATCTCGTACAGAAAGTCAAAGTGTTATTGGTGGGCAGTGTCAGAAGACACAGTTTGGGGCTGCCAGAATGACTGTGGATTGGGGAACCTCACAAAGGAGGGTGCCGCAAAGGCAGAAGCCCTTGATCTGCATATAAATTCCCTTTAAATCCTTGTATGACCCCTTAACTGTGCCTGTGTGGAAAAGATTCCTAGGAGTCCAGGAGAAAGCAATTTATGCCTGAAAGAACTGAATAGAGCTTTTAGTTCTTGTTTACCACAGAGGGAGACAGAAATGGGAGTCTGAATTCTGCCAAGTTACAGGGGGCATAGTAAACACCTTAGTCTTTCCATGGAAATCTCAGAAAGTCCGCACTTTAGGAGTGGAGTATTAAGAACAAGACAAACAGGTTCAAGCAAAAAAGCATGAAACTAAGCCTCCACAAGTTCATATGATAAATTCATAGTATAACCATCACCTAGAATTTTTAAAAAATCAACATTCATTAGAGGAAAATAAGATAATCTACAGTCTCTACAAATTATAATGTACAATGCTCAGCATACTGTAAATAAAGTAGACATGTGAAGAAATGGGAAAAAATGACTTCTGGTCAAGCGAAAAAGATGCTTTAATGTTGGAAGTAGCAGATAAGAGCTTTAAACAAGCTATTTTAAATATATTCAAGGACTTAAAGGAAAGGATGTTCAAAATGGCAGAGAATTCCACCAGAGAAATAGAAACTATAAAAAAAGAATCAAATGAAAATTCTAGACTGGAAAATAAAATATCTGAAATGAAAAATTCACTGGATGGACTAAAGAGCATACTGAAAAAGCCAGTAGAAATATCAGTGAACTTGACGATAGATCAATAGAAATGAATCTGAAGACAAAATATCGGCAAAAAAATTGATCAGAGCCTTAGTGACCTGTAGATTAATGTCAGGTGGCCTACTGTATGGGATCTGGAGACTTAGAAGGAGAAGAGAGGCAGAATGGGGTAGAAAAAGTATTTGAATACATAATGGCTGGATTTTTCCCAAATCTAATGGAAACCATCTTTATATAACCAAGAAGAGCAGCAAATTCTAAGCAAGATAGGTATAAGAAATCACATGTAGGCACCAGATATAAGAAATCGCATGTAGGCACCTCATAATCGAAGAGTTTGGTCTGAAAAGCAAAGAAAAAATTTTGAAAATAGTCAGAGGGAAAAAGACATTTCACAGATGCTTACAACTCTGACTAATGGATGTCTTCTCATCAGAAGTTATGGGGGCCAGAAGGCAATGAAATAACAGGCTTAGGGGAAAAAACAAAGAAACAAAAAACAGTCAACTAATAATTCTATATCCAGTAAACCATCCTTGAGAACAAAGATATTTTCAGCTAAATTAAAGCAGAGATAACTTATTGCCACTGAGTTGTACTTCTGCAAAGCCAAGGGAAATTATTTTGTCTGAAGAAAAATGATATTAATGATGTTTAAAGGGCACCAAAAATAGTAAATATATGCTGATCAATAGAAAAGAATATATTTTCTTTAAAAATTAATTGGTCATTTAAGGAAAAATTATAACATTGTTTTATAGTACTTATAAATTGTTGTCATTGTTAGGCATTGTCAGGTTGGTCCATAGTGACCCTATGTACCATAGAATGAAATGATGCCCAGTTCTGCACCATCCTCAGAATCGTTGCTATGTTTGAGCCCATTGTTGCAGCCGCTGTGTCAGTCCATCTCATTGAGGGTCTTCCTCCTTTTCACTGACCCCCTACTTTACCAAGCATAATGTCCTTCTCCAGGGATTAGTCTCTCCTGATAACATGTTCAAAATAAGCTAGACAAAGTCTCACCATCCGCACTCCTAAGGAGCCTTTTGGCTGTACTTCTTCCAAGACAGATTTGTTCATTCTTCTGACAGTCCATGGTATATTCAATGTTCTTTGCCAACACCATAATTCAAAGGCATCATATCTTCTTCAGTCTCCCTTATTCATTGTCAAGCTTTCATGTGCATATGAGGCAACTGAAAAATACCACGGTTTGGGTCATGTACATCTTAGTCCTCAAAGTGACCTCTTTGCTCTTTAACACTTTAAAGACATCTTTTGCAACAGATTTGTCCAATTCAGTATGTTGTTTGATTTCTTGACTGCTGCTTCTATGGGTGTTGATTGTGGATCCAGGTAAAATGAAATCCTTGACAGCCTCAATTTTTTCTCCATTTATCATGATGTTGCTTATTGGTCCAGTTGTGAGGATTTTTGTTTTCTTTATGTTGAAGTGTAATCCATACTGAAGCTATGGTCTTCATCAGTAAGTGCTTCAAGTCCTCTTCACTTTCAGCAAGCAAGGTTATGTTATCTGCATATTGCAGGTTGTTACTGAGTCTTCCTCCAATTCTGATGCCCCATGCTTCTTCATATAGTCCAGCTTCTCAGATTATTTACTCATCGTGCGGATTGAATAAGTATGATGAAAGGATACAACCCTGATGCACACCTTTTCTGATTTTAAACCATGCGGTATCCCCTTGTTCTGTTCAAAGGACTGCCATTTGGTCTGTGTTCAGGTTCCTCATGAGCTCAATTAAGTGTTCTGGAGTTTTTGTTCTTCTCAGTGTTATCCATAATTTGTTATGATCCACAGAGTTGAATGCCTTTGCATAGTCAATAAAACACAGGTAAACACAAGGCCAGATTAAGGCATCAGAGAGTCTTAAGTATTGATAATCTGTGGTCCCCCTCCTCTGCTTACTCATGCATGGCGTTAAAATGGGATATGCGATATATATATGTGCTGGTGTGTGTCTTAGCTATCCGTGATGTAACTTCTTTTTAAATGTGATTATAACATTAGTGATGAGACGCAGAAGTGGCGTATGCCATTTTAGTGGAATGAAATGAACTGGATTATAAAATTTTTAGTGGATGTAGGGTACTAAGATTTTTACTATATACCACATTTTCTACAAAAGAATATGCCACATATTCTACAACAAAGAAAATGAGTCCATGAATTGTTTCAAGAAGCAACATAAAATTCTGTTAATTTTCCACAAAGAAAAACTGACTTTCACCAATTGTGCTTTACATGGCTCATACTTCGATTTTGATACTTGTTTCATAATAAATGCTATAATTATAAATAAACAAATGAAAAGATGTCATCAAAAAAAATTTAATAATCAGAAAACAAATATTATAACAAATTAGTATATTTTATTTTTAAATCTTTCATCTCTAACATGTTGTAATTAAAAACACTTCTTTCTATCTTTTGCACTTACAAATTATCTTTAATGATTTTGTCACAATTAGCTGCTGAACAATATCTACTTCCATACATAATAAGGATAATGAATCAAGTCTTTGAATCATTGTACGCTGAGGGTTTTTGAGTCTCTTTAGGGATGAAAGTAAGTATTGTGTTGTGCAGTTTGTGATCATTAAAGTTAGGAATATGCATAAAGTAACACTGGGAAATATGTGTTGTATTTTATCTTCTGTTACGGAATCATACATGCAGACATGAGGAGTATTTGTTTTTCCTGAATCAGTAAACTCAGTTCTCATGTAAGAATGAAATTGTGACACTTCTTCGTAAAGGTTCGTATTTAAGTCATCAGGATAAGTATGTACTTATTCCTTAGATACCTTCACGCATTCCTCATCAGGTAAATCCATATTATTTAAGAGGGAACATCTATCTGAAAGAACTTCATATACTTTTGCCCTTCTTTCATGCAAGATTCAACTGTGTCAATGATGGTGTAGTGTGTGGTTATGTGAAATTTTTCTCTGGCACTCAATGATACTTCTGGAGGACTTCCATCATTTACTTGTTTCTTTCTAAGGCTTCTGTGAGGTGAACTGCTTGATAATCAGCATTTGGCAGTATTTGTTTGTTGTGTTTTCAAAATTCTCTTTTAGATTATACATAAAACCAAAAACCAAACCCAGTGCCATCGAGTCAATTCTGACTCGTAGCGACCCTATAGGACAGAGAACTGCCCCATAGAGTTTCCAAGGAGCGCCTGGAGGATTTGAGCTGCCGACCCTTTGGTTAGCAGCCGTAACACTTAACCGCTACAGCACCAGGGTTTCCAAATTATGTATATACCCTGTTAATGACTTGTAGAGATCTGTGCATGTCTTTAAATTTACTTCTGAATCTGGGAGAACTTGACTCATCCAGTGAAAATGTTGCATTATTCCACGTAACCAACATAAATACATACTTTAGCGCTTGCATTTTGTTGGCGATGTTTTCAACTTCTCTTTTGGTATCTACTTTTTGTGTCTGGGCTTCAGCGATATTTTCTAGGGAATCTAGAATGTCAGTGTATAATTCTAGGATTACGCTCTGTCACGGATTGAATTGTGTCCCCCTAAAATATCTGTCAGCTTGGCTAGTTCATGATTCCCTTGTATGATTGTCTACCATTTTATCTTCTGATGTGATTTCCCTATGTGTTGTAAATCCTACCACTATGATGCAATAAGATGGATTAGTGGAAGTTATATTGATGAGGTCTACAAGATTAGATAGTGTCTTAAGCCAGTCTCTTTTGAGATATTAAAGAGAGATGCAAGCAGAGAGACGTAGGTACCTCATACCACCAAGAAAGCAGCGCCGGGAGCAGAGTGCCTCCTTTGGACCTAAGGTTCCTGTGCTGAGATGCTCCCAGACCAAGGGAAGACTGATGACAGAGCTGACAGAGAAAGAAAACCTTCCCTTGGATCTGGCACCCTGAATTCAGACATCTAGCTTACTGGACTGTGAGAGAATACACTTCTTTCTGCCATCTACTCGTGGCATTTCTGTTATAGCAGTACTAGATGACTGAGACACACTTGTTGCTACAGCGCGCACTTCCCAATGTGTATTAGAAAGACATTTTAATACTGGATCATTGTCAAAATATGTTCTAAGAGCTGTTCATCAGTGAGTAGAGATGGCAAAAAAATATGTAGAGCAACTACACAGTAGACAAAAAAAAAAATCAACTGCTCCTGAACAGCAATCTGCTACACTATGTCCTACAAGATTAAGTGAAAGCGCAGCACATAGTATGAAAATGGCATATTCATTACATTCTAAAATTTTCTGTTACATGTTTTTATAATGCCCTGACATATTGGCAGCATTGTCATAGGATTGGCCTCTGCACTTAGAAAAATCAGTTTTGCAAACTTCACATAAATAGTGAGGTACTTCATTTGCAATTTCCTCACCACTATGACTTTTTAAGCTAGTAAATGTGATAAATCACTCGACAGGTTTTCCATCTGTTGGAATATATATCTTAAAAAATACTTAGCTGCTCTGTATGAGAAAGATCAGGAGTGGAATCCACAGACAAACTGAAATACCGAGCTATACTTATTTCACTGAAAAGAGTCGATCAAACTTTATCACTTATGAAGTTCATTAATTTTTCACGTTGTTTTAGATATATACAATGGGTTGCCCTTTCCTGTGTTACCATATTTTGAGATGTGACCTACTAAAAATGGATCAAACTGAGCAACAAGTTCAGGTAAACTCAAAAAATTTACGTTTTGTGGAGACACAAACACTTCATTTCTTCCTTGAAAAGGTAGTTCACATTTAGTGATTGTTGTAATGACAGCAACAACGCTCTGCAAAAAGGCTTTCCAGTCCTGGTGTTCTGCATTAATTTATGTTTCCAGTTCATGAGTTTAGCCAAAACCATGTCTTCGGATTAAATATGACTACATATAATCTCTGGGAATTGAACTGTTTTCATGTTTATCAATCAGAGTGGCACCAATTGCTAAATCGATCTGTAGCAAATTAAGAATTAAATGATTTAGGACTGTACAGCTTACAAGCAAAACAGAGCTGACTGATGAAGAATATAGTAGCCATTCCCTCTTATAATTGTCACTATTAACTTTGCACACTAGAAATATATTCTGGTTACAGAACCTTGTTTGTTTACCTCCAGAAATTTTCAGATGGCCCACTGTAATGCTGATGATCACCTGGCCCTCTTTTGATCAAGTAATTTATATTATTAGAAGGATTTTTATACAAAGCAGAATCTCTAGCTCTGTTATTTATAGAGTCCGCAGATGTGACAATTTCAGATTGTAAAGAAATTTTACTTTCTATTCCAATATTAATGATTTTTTTTACTCTAGCAAGGAACGGATGCAGAGTTCGGAACAAATTCTGTTACATTTGTGTTAGTCATTTCAGCACTAGCTGTAGTAGCACAACAATTTGCGCCCAATAGACTTGAACATTCAGTGGAAGAAGTCTTTTCTGATTCCTTACGTTTTAAAAAGGAGTTTTATTTTGGAGTTCCCTTTAGGGATTCACAAACCCATTTTTTAAATCTTCTGTGAGCTTTCATTTTTGCGCTCCACTTAGTTGTTGCCATTTTATTTTACCTACATTTAAAATTACATCAAGTAAGTTTGAATGATTAAAAATAAATAAAATTTGTTAAAAAAGTAAAATTGACATTCAGATTTGGACGTTAAAACAAATTTATATTTGAAAATTAGTAAGTAAAAAAATTGATTTGGAACATGGGATTTTGTTCTTCAAGTCTGAGATAGTCAAAAGAAATAGTACTTGCAAGGCAACTGGAGATGATTTCACTTCTTTGTCACACTATGTTTATTAGTGAGCCCTTCGCAGATCTCCATGAGTATTTTTTGTCTTGAAATAATACTTAAAAATTTGCACACTTACTTTCTGTCCTTTGATGCCACGTGCTCAGTTTTATTGGACTACTGTTGATACCCAGTGGGGGCGAGAGTGATCACAAAGAACATGACACAAATACAAAGGTATGCTCAATCGGAAGGTGCATTTAGGTTCACTTTGTGCAGGGCAGGCCCAGATACCTCATGAGTCATGTGATTATCTTGCTGCTGGCATGTTCTTATGTGGTCAGTGAGAGAGAACTGAATGTGAGGTTATACCTGATCAGTCTGAAATGAAAATATAATTGTTATTGTATACAGAATTTATAAATGTACATTTTATTTCTTTGTGGAATTGTTCAACTCTCATATTCAGAGATAAGTACATAGTTGATGTAACAACAGCACCACTTCTCGACAAGCAAGTTGCTTTGCAGGTCATAATGATAGCTATACATTTCTTGAAAGTCCGAAGGGAAATGGAAAATAAAACACATTTATATAACTTTTATTACCTAAATATTCATTTATTTCCTCAACTCCCTTACACAGAAATATGTAAATATTCTGATAAAATATAGATGTAATATTCTGATAAACACCCATTGTTGCCTTCATGGAAGATGAGTTTAGAAACACCCTCATTGTTATAAAACAAGAACATATTTTGCACGATAAATAAATACTGAATTGTGCATCATCTTAATGTGCCTAATACCTTGTTTATTAGCATACATAGAGTAATATCAAGCCCTGTGTCCTGTGCAAAAGGTAATACAAAATGAAACTTAGTACATAAATTAAAACTTTTCTTGTTAGATAATCCACTGCTGCCCAGTCGATTCCAACTCATAGAGATCCTACAGATAAATATTACTGCCAGTATTTTTCGATGTTTGCTGTTGTTAGGTTGAGTGGGTTCCAACTCATAGTGACCCTATGCACAACAGAACGAAACACTGCCCGGTCCTGCGCCATCCTTACAATCATTGTTATGCTTGAGCTCATTGTTGCAGCCACTGTGTCAATCCACCTCGTCGAGGGTCTTCCTCTTTTCCTCTGACCCTGTACTCTGCCAAGCATGATGTCCTTCTCCAGGGACTGATCCCTCCTGACAACATGTCCCAAGTATGTAAGATGCAGTCCATCCTTGCCTCTAAGGAGCATTCTAACTGTACTTCTAAGACAGATTTGTTCATTGTTTTGGCAGTCCATGGCTTATTCAATATTCTTCGCCAACACCACAATTCAAAGGCATCGGTTCTTCTTCGTTCTTCCTTATTCATTGTCCAGCTTTCACATGCATATGATGCAGTTGGAAATACCATGGCTTGGGTCAGGCGCACCTTAGTCTTCAAGGTGACACCTTTGCTCTTCAACACTTTAAAGAGGTCCTTTGCAGCAGATTTGCCCAATGCAATGCATCTTTTGATTTCTTGACTGCTGCTTCCATGGCTGTTGATTGTGGATCCAAGTAAAATGAAATCCTTGACAACTTCAATCTTTTCTCCGTTTATCATGATGTTGCTCATTGGTCCAGTTGTGAGGATTTTTGTTTTCTTTATGTTGAGGTGCAATCCATATTGAAGGCTGTGGTCTTTGATCTTCATAAGTACGTTCTTCAAGTCTTCTTCACTTTCAGCAAGCAAGGTTTTATCATCTGCATAATGCAGGTTATTAATGAGTCTTCCTCCAATCCTGATGCCCCGTTCTTCTTCATGTAGTCCAGCTTCTCGGATTATTTGCTCAGCATACAGATTGAATAGGTATGGTGAAAGAATACAACCCTAATGCACACCTTTCCTGACTTTAATCCAATGAGTATCCCCTTGTTCTGTGCAAACAACTGCCTCTTGATCTACGTAAGGTTCCTCATGAGCATAATTTAGTGTTCTGGAATTCCCAGTCTTCGCAGTGTTATCCACAGTTGGTTATGATCCACACAGTCGATTGCATTTGCATAGACAATAAAACACAGGTAAACATCCTTTTGGTATTCTCTGCTTTCAGCCCGGATCCATCTGACATCAGCAATAATATCCCTGGTTCTACATCCTCTTCTGAAACCAGCCTGAATTTCTGGCAGTTCCATGTCGAGGTACTGCTGCAGCCATTTTGGAATGATCTTCAGCAAAATTTTGCTTGTGTGTGATATTAATGATATTGTTTTATGATTTCCACATTTGGTTTGATCACCTTGAGACTAGGCATAAATATGGATCTTTTCCAGTCAGTTGCCCAGGAAGCTGTCTTCCATATTTCTTGGCATAGATGAGTGAGCACCTCTAGCACTGCACCTTTTGTTGAAACACCTCAATTGACGTTCCACCAATTCCTGGAGCCTTGTTTTTCGCCAATGCCTTCGGAGCAGCTTGGACTTCTTTCTTCAGTACCATCGGTTTCTGATCATATGCTACCTCTTGAAATGGTTGAACATCACTAATCCTTTTTGGTATAATGACTCTGTGTATTCCTTCCATCTTCTTTTGATGCTTCCTGCATCATTTAATATTTTCCCCATAGAATCTTTCACTATTGCAGCTCGGGGCTTGAACTTTTTCTTTAGTTCTTTCAGCTTGATAAACGCCGAGCATGTTCTTCCCCTCTGGTTCCATCTCCAGCTCTTTGTACGTGTCATTATAATACTTTACTTTGTCTTCTCGAGATGCCCTTTGAAATCTTCTGTTCAGTTCTTTTACTTAATGAATTCTTCCTTTTGCTTTAGCTGCTCAACGGTCGAGAGCGAGTTTAACAGTCTCCTCTGACATCCATCTTGGTCTTTTCTTTCCTGTCTTTTCAGTGACAACAGAGGTAGAACAACTAAATAAACTCATAAAAAAAGAAGAGATTGAAAAGATAATCAAAAAACTCCCAGTAAAAAAAAAAAAAAAAAAAAAAAACTCTGGCCTGGACAGCTTCACTGCAGAGTTCTACCAAACTTTCAAAGAAGAGTTAACACCACTACAATTAAAGGTCTTTCACAGCATAGAAGAGGATGGAATACTCCCAAACTCATTCTCTGAAGCCAGTATATCCCCGATACCAAAACCAGGTAAAGACACCACAAAAAAAGAAAATTACAGACCTATATCCCTCAAGAACTTAGATGCAAAAATCCTCAACAAAATGCTAGCCAATAGAATTCAACAACATATCAAAAAAATAATTCACCATGACCAAGTGGGATGCAAGTATGCAGGGATGGTTCAACATTAGAAAAATAATTAATGTATTCCGTCATATAAATAAAACAAAAGACAAGAACCACATGATTTTATCAATTGAAGCATTTGAAAAGGCATTTGACAAAGTTTAACACCCATTTATGATAAGAACTCTCAGCAAAATAGTAATAGAAGGAAAATTCCTCGACATTATAAGGGGCATTTATACAAAGCCAACAGCCAAGATCATCCTAAATGGAGAGAGTCTGAAAGCATTCCCCTTGAGATTGGGAACCAGACAAGTATGTTCTTTACCACTACTCGTGTTCAACATTGTGCTGGAGGCCCTAGCCAGAGCAATTAGGCTAGATAAAGAAATAAAGTGCATGCAGATTGGCAAGGAAGAAGTCAAAGTATCTCTATTTGCAGATGACATGATCTTATACACAGAAAACCCTAAAGAATCCTCAAGAAAACTATTGAAACTAACAGAAGAATTCAGTAGAGTACTAGGATACAAGATAAACATACAAAAATCAGTTGGATACCTCTACACCAACAAAAAGAACATCGAGGAGGAAATAGCTGAATCAATATCCCCTTGTTCTGTCCGAACAACTGCCTCTGGATCTATGTAAAGGTTCCTCATGAGCATAATTAAGTGTTCTGGAATTCCCATTCTTCACAGTGTTGTCCATAATTTGTAATGATCCACAGTCAAATGCCTTTGCATAGTCAATAAAACACAGGTTCTTTTTAAACATCCTTCTGGTATTCTCTGCTTTCAGCCAGGATCCATCTGACATCAGCAATGATATCCCTGGTCCCACGTTCCCTTCTGAACCCAGCCTGAATTTCTGACGGTTCCTTGTTCATATACTGCTGCAGCCGCTTTTGAATGATCTTCAGCAAAATTTTTTATGAGTGTGATATCAATGATATTGTTCTATAATTTCCACATTCGGTTGGATGACCTTTCTTGGGAATAGGCATAAATATGGATCTCTTCCAGTCAGTTGGCTGGGAAGCTGTCTTCCGTATTTCTTGGCATAGATGAGTGAGTACCTCCAGAGCTGCATCTGTTTGTTGAAACATCTCAATTGATATTCTGTCAATTCCTGGGGCCTTGTTTTTCACCAATACCTTCAGAGCTGCTTGGACTTCTTCCCTCAGTACCATTGGTTCCTGATCATATGCTACCTCTTGAAATGGTTGAACATCGACTAATTCTTTTTGGTATAATGACTTTGTGTATTCCTTCCATCTTCTTTTGATGCTTCCTGCATCATTTAATATTTTCCCCTTAGAACCCTTCGCTCTCACAACTCAGGGCTTGAATTTTTTCTTCAGTTCTTTCAGCTTGAGAAGTTTCGAGTATGTTCTTTCCTTTTGGTTTTCCATCTCCAGCTCTTTGCACATGTCATTATAATACTTTACTTTGTCTTCTTGAGCTGCCCTTTGAAATCTTCTGTTCTTTGACTTCATCAATTCTTCCTTTTGCTTTAGCTGCTTGACATTCAAGAGTAAGTTTCAGAGTCTCTTCTGACATCTGTCTTGGTCTTTTCTTTCTTTCCTGTCTTTTCAATGACCTCTTGCTTTCTTCATGGATGATATCGTTGATGTCATTCCAAAACTCATCCGGTCTTCGGTCACCACTGTTAATGTGTCAAATCTATTCTTCAGATGGTCTCTAAATTCAGATGGGATGTACTCAAGGTCATATTTTGGCTCTCATGGACTCGCTCTGATTTTCTTCAGTTTCAACTTCAACTTGCATATGAGCAATTGATGGTCTATTCCACAGTCGGCCCCTGGCCTTGTTCTGACTGATGATATTGAGTTTTTCCATCGTCTCTTTCCACAAATGTAGTCAATTTGATTTCTGTGTGTTCCATCTGGCGAGGTCCATGTGTATAGTTGCCATTTATGTTGGTGAAAGAAGGTGTTTGCAATGAAGAAGTCGTTGGTCTTGCAAAATTCTATCATTCGATCTCCGGCATTTTTTCTATCACCAAGGCCATATTTTCCAACTACTGATCCTTCTTTGTTTCCAACTTTCGCATTCCAATTGCCAGTAATTATCATTGCATCTTGACTGCATGTTCGATCAACTTCAGACTGCTGCAGCTGATAAAAATCTTCTATTTCTTCATCTTTGGCCCTAGTGGTTGGTACGTAAATTTGAATAATAGTCTTAGTAACTGGTCTTCCTTGTAGGCGTATGGATATTATCCTATCACTGAGAGCGTTGTACTTCAGGATAGATCTTGAAATATTCTTTTTGATGATGAATGCAACACCATTCCTCTTCGAGTTGTCACTCCCAGCATAGTAGACTATATGATTGTCCGATTCAAAATGGCCAATACCAGTCCATTTCAGCTCACTAATATCTAGGATATCGATGCTTGTGTGTTCCATTTCATTTTTGACGATTTCCAATTTTCCTAGATTCATTCTTCGTACATTCTAGGTTCTGATTATTAATGGATGTTTGCAGCTGTTTCTTCTCATTTTGAGTCATGCCACATCAGCAAATGAAGTACCCCAAAGCTTCACTCCATCCACGTCATTAAGGTCGGCTCTACTTTGAGGAAGCAGCTCTTCCCCAGTCATCTTTTGAGTGCCTTCCAACCTGGGGGGCTCATCTTCCAGCAGTATATCAGACAATGTTCTGCTGCTATTCATAAGGTTTTCACTGGCTAAAGCTTTTCAGAAGTAGACTGCCGGGCCCTTCTTCTATGGCTATGAGTAGGATCCAATTCCACCGGCACCTAACAACAACATAAAACAAACAGTAGTCCATGTTAGGAATGTGTGTCTTACATCAATCAAGTATTCTGTACAGAGATTTTTGAACTGGAGTTGCTTAGCAAATATTAATTCAACAGGCATAAAGGTGATAAACCAAGACAATATGTTTTACAATGTCAGAGTTTAAAGAAGACTCTGATGAATTTGAAACTCTAAAGTTCTAACTCAAAACATGTTTAAATGGGCAACAGCTGCCCAAAAGCAAAGACAAGAAGGCAGGAAGGGACAGGAAAACTGGATGAATGGACACAGGGAACCTGGGGTGGAAAGAGGAAGAGGAAGAGTGCTGACAGAATGTGGGGATTGCAATCAATGTCACAGAACAATTTGTGTATAAATTTTTGAATGAGAAACTCAAAAAAAGAACCTTAGTTCCCAATAATATCACTGTATTTACTCATTTTCCCAGTACTAAAATATACACCAATATAATATCTAGTTCTGTACCCTGAAAGGATGCAGAAGTAATGGAACCCCGTCACAATAAAGATACCTCTCACCTATGTCTCTGTTTCTAAATACTGTTTGCCACTAAAAGCACAACAGAACTCCCTGGAGAAATGCCTGATTCTAGTGAAAGTACAAGGTGATTCTGGAATATCTTATTGTGCAACAGCAGGATCTAATTTGACAAAACTTTCATTGATAAAACCTAGGAAAGTAAATCATTAAAGGATGGTAGAAAGTAATAAATTATAACATGTTGAATATAAAATAATTCATGAGTTACATGTTAACACTAAAATAACAAGCCCACAAATAAATGCAGGGAGAAGAAAAGCACTTCCTTATAGTAGAATGCCCACTAATAATTATAATTGTAGAAAGAATTATGGAGTGAAGTAGACTGCCGGTCCTTCTTCTAGGTTTGCTATTTTAGTATTATATTAAATTGTTACCTATGTTAGTATTATATTAAACGTATGATAGATTGTGTCCACGTGTATTACCAAACATATTTTAAAGTTATAAACATTGTTTACAAAACTTAGGACATAACTATATGTAAATGCTGTACAGTTAAAAAGTAGATTGAATTTACTGCAATGCTGACTTATTCGAGTTCCCTCATTTTTGTGTGCCATCTGCTACTGGAGTTCCCATTGGGTGTTTACCAGAACATTCTCAAGACATGACCCTGTGTGAACTTCCTTTTCAGCCGGCACATTCTCACACAATATAGCTGGTATCGATTTCATTTAGTGCCATGCCAGTTCCATTCCATTGCTGCACTTGCTTTTCCTTGTGTCTTGCCTGCTTGGCATCTATGGGTCTTTGCTATAGACAACCGATACCCCTGTTTTGTTAAAGCACATGCTTACCTTGAGTATTGGGTAATCTGTTCCTGGGTGAACATGTTTCTGGTGTTCTCTACTTTCAGCCAACGTCCATCTGACATCAGATGGAGTTCATGATACATCTTCATATCATTACATCCCTTTTTCCACATTGTTTTCTGAATCCTGCTTGTATTCCTTGTAGTTCCCTGTCGATGTACTGCTGCAACCATTTTAAATTATCTTCAGCAAAATTTTACTTGCTTGTGATAGTAATAATATTGTTTAATAATATCTGCATTCCATTGGATCACCTTTCTTTGAAATGTTCACAAATATAGATCTCTTCCAGTTGGCTGGCCAGGTAGCTGTCTTTAATTTTCTTGGCATAAATGAGTGAGTGCACCTAGTGTTGCATTCATTTGTGGAATATTGAGTGAGCACTTCTAATGTTGCATCCATTTGTTGAAATATCTCAATTGGTATTCCATCAGTTCCTGGAGCCTTATTTTTCACCAACGCTTTCACTGCAGCTTGGACTTCTTCCTTCGGTACTGTCATTTCTTGATCATATACTACCTCCTGAAATGCTTGAATGTTGACTAATTCTCTTTGGTATAGTGACTGTGTCTTCCTTTCATCTTCTTTTAATGCTTCCTGGGTTGTTCAATATTTTGCCCATAGAATCCTTCAGTATTGCAACTTGAAGCATGAATTTTTTTCTTTAGTTCTTTCAGCTTGAGAAATTCCAAGCATGTTCTTCCCTTTTGGTTTTCTAACTCCAAGTCTTTGCATACTTCATTATAATACTTTACTTTGGATATACCGGTGGCATAGCTTCCAGCATCACAGCAACACATAAGCCAACACAGTACAACAGACAAGCAAGTGGTGGAATTTATAAATTACACAGATGTAAAATATATGTCAACAATAGTAAAAGAATTGAGGATTAATGTGTGAAATTTTGGAGCCCTGGTGGTACAGTGGTTAAAGGGTCAGCTGCTAACCTAAAGGTTAGCTGAATGCACCAACTGCTCCTTAGAAACACTGTTGGGCAGTTGTACTTTGTCCTATATGAGTTGGAATCAACTCGATGGCAGTGGGTTTGTTTTTGATTTTGGTATATGGAATTATACACTTGCCAGGTTTATATATTTATGTGTAGTGGTATTAATTCTAAGCTGAGTGTAATAAGAATACATAGTATAATTCCAAGAGCAGCCACTAATACAAAAAGATAAACCTAGAAGGTAATAGAAAAAATAAAATGAATAACTCAAAAGAAGGCAGGATAGGGGGAAGATATGGAGTAAATAAAAAATAAATAGGAAAATAGTGAACCTAGCTGTAACAATACTTACATTAAATGTGGTGAATAAACACTACAATTAAAATGCAGAGATTGTCAGACTAGATAAAAATCAAGACCCAATGCTTAGCTGCTTATAAAAGATGCATATAAAGACACTAATTGGAAGTAAAAGTATTAAAAAAAAAATAAACCAGGCAAAAAATCAAACAGAAGAACAGTAGAGTGGCTAGGTTAACATCAATATAGAGGTCAAGTTAAGGACTATTTCCTGAGATAAAGAAGGATATTTCAAAATTATAAAATGGCTGATTCATCAGGATTATATAATAATCACAAATGTCTTTGGCCAAATAACAGAGATCCAAAATACATAAATCAAAAAATTGGAAGAATTGGAGTAAAGTAGACAACACCAGAGTTATCACTGGGGATTTTAACACATTTCCCTCAGTAACTGATAGGGAAACTAGCAAGAATGAATAATTATATTAAAAATTTGAGCAATCAACTAATTTGACCTAATTAACATGCACAGAATGCTGCATTCAACAACTGTAGAATATACCTTTTTAAAGTGCACATGGAACACTCATTATTAAAAACAGAAATCAGTGAAATAGGAAATAGAAATGATAAAGCATATTAATAAGTATGGAAGTTGGTTCTTTGAAAAACTTAAAAAAATTTCACAAGCTCCTACCAAAACTGATCAAGAAAAAAGAAGACAGAAAACACAAATTACCAATATCAAGAATAAAACAGAGAATATGTAAGAATATTTGAATAATTTATGCAAATTTGACTTGACAGCTTAGATGAAATGGACACATTCTTTGAAAAAAAGAAAACTTGCCAAAACTGACAAAAGAAATAGAAAATCTGAATAATCCTATGCCTATTGAAAAAATGGATTTTATTATCAAACAGGTCTCTCCCGTAAAGAGACTTGCTTCAAAATAATTAAAAAAAAAAATTATAACTGTTGCATGTAAACTAAAAAAAAATTTCCAAATTATTTGTTGATGTTTAAAGCAGCTGTCTTCTTGTATAAGCATTCTCCTTGCAAATATTCCTTACTCGGTTAGTTGTATTGTTATTGTTAGTTACTGTCAATTTGATTCTGACCCATTGCAACCCTGTGTCCATAGAATAGACTGTTTCATAGGGTTTTCAAGGCTATGCCCTTTTGAAAGCAGATCTTCAGGCCTGTCTTCCCAGGCACCACTGGGAAAGTTTGAACTGCCACTCTTTTGGGTAGCGGTTGAGCATTTAACCATTTGTGCCGTTAAAGGACTCCTTTAGTTTGACTCAAAAGCATTTTTTCCTCATTAAAAAAAAATGCCATTGAATCGAATTCTGACTCATAGTGACCCTATAGTACAGGGTGGAAATGCCCCATAGGTTTTCCAAGGCTATAAATCTTTACGGAAGCAGGCTGTCACATCTTTCTCCTGTGGCGTGGCTGGTGGGTTTGAACTGCTGAGCTTTTGGTTAGCAGCCCAGTGCTTGACTACTTGTACCACCAGGGCTCCTGTTTTTCCCTCGTAGGTGTTACTAAACTAAAAGTGCAGTCTTTTGAACAATAAGAAAATTATATAGCTCAAAAAAAAAGTAATTACTGTAGTTATTTTCTTAGAGTCAGTTAATCTGAATGCTAAACATTTTCTTGTAGTTTACTATCTGTTGCAGGCATAAAGAGTTGTGATGAAGTTTTTCAGGGCTATCTAGTTAAGTTTCCTAGGGATAACTTAACGCAGTTTGTAGGACAGTGGCTGGAGAGATTTTTGAGATCACTCGATTCAATCTTTTTGTTTTCCGTTTGAGAAAACTGAGATTCAAAAAGATTTAAGTGACTTTTTCAAGTTCACAAAAATAAGTAACAGAACTGTGACTAGAATCCAGTACTGATTGTACTGATCTTACTCAATCATGCTGCTATTATGCCAGTTTTATTTTAAAATTTAACAGCTTTTTTTATGATTACTTTAAAGAAAAATAAAAACAACTAAAGCTTGACCTAATTAGCAAAGTTGAGAGTGGTTCTAGTGATTAAAAAGTGTTAGTAGAATAGAATCCTGGAGAAAGAGAGAGAGAGAGAGGGGGGAAGGAATGAAACAGAATATGAAAATATTCAAAATAGTGAACAATGTCATATATACACCTATTCCTTATTTATTGACTGACTCATTATCTGACATTTAGCATTTATGACAATAGTAAAAAAATCTATCCGAATATTTTGCACATTAAAGATGTATGTCTGGCAGTAATGAACACCGAAGTGTGAGTGTAGAGTGACACTGACTGTGATGGTTAAGGTTTTGTGCCAGCTTGGCCGGACCATGATTCTCCGTGGTTTGAAAGTTATACAATGATGTAATTTGGCAGTTATGTAATGATGTAATTTGGCAGTTATGTAATGATGTGATCATCCTCTATTTTATGATCTGATGTAGTCATCCTCAATTTTAGTGCAATGACGGTTTTCATGTAATGACGTGGTCTTTGGAACCTAACCATGTCAATAAGTGAGGAGTGGGTGTATATGTATATATACCCACTTCATTGAAAATATTTAAGTGGGTGTTTTAAGTGAAGGTTTTCTTCTCTGGTGGTGTAGTGGTTAAGTGCTGCGGCTGCTAACCAAAGGGTTGGCAGTTCAAATCCGCCAGGTGCTCCTTGGAATCTCTATGGGGCAGTTCTACTCTGTCCTATAGGGTCACTATGAGTCGGAACTGACTCGACGGCACTGGGTTTTTCTTCTCTATTTGAAGAAAAATGATTTCTACCTTAAAAATTCCATGAACTTTTAGAACCTAAATGTTGGGACTGTTTATAGCTTGGCCTGAAGGATTTTCCTTGTTAGAGAGGAATTTCCCCTGTATTTTCAACTATAGGCTTCCTTGGAGTCGGCACGAGGCGCTGTACATTATAACTTTCCCTCCTTTATCAGTCAACTTGAACAAGATGTTGGTCAATTTCCAAAGTACTTTTGCGTTTCAGGGGTAAAAATATGTCACACGTGTACCATCATTGCCATGCTGCAATAAATACAAGAGAGCACCCCTCCCTCACAAGTTTACAGGGACCCTCTGCAGCTGGTAAATAAGACTGGTTTATGCTCCCATGCAGCAGTATTTTTTAAGGAGGCTGTCACTTGGCAGCTATAAGATGGGAGGGTGAAGCAAACTCAAAATACTGGTGCTGTACTTGACCCCCTTCTATTCGTGGTGAGGAATGAGCCCTCTCGCCTTATATGGATAAATAGTGGTGGGTAAGTTAGACTCCTGGTTATTTCTGTCCTGATCTTTAATGAAGAAGCCCTGGGGCCCAGTGGTTGAACACTTGGGTAATAACCAAAAGGTTGACATTTCAAATCCACCAGCCATTCCCCAGGAGAAAGATGTGGCAGTCTGCTTCTGTAATGATTACAGCCTTGGGAACCTCATGGGGCAGTTCTGCTCAGCCCTATAGTGTCACTATGAGTCAGGAATGACTTGATGACAGTGAATTTTGGTAATCTTCAGTGATTACAAACTTAAAAGCAAATGTTTGCATTCCTATATTTTGTCCACCTTCCTGCTTTCAAAATTTTGAAATGGGAGAAAATATGGTACTATAGTGCTTAGGCACACTTTGATTGATATATATATATATGTATATGTGTATATATATATATATATACGTATGTATATATATATACACACACACTTGTATGTATATTTATTGTGGTGAAAATATACACAATAAAACATTTGCCAATTTAGTAAGTCCTTTTAAAAAAAAAAATTTTTTTTTATACATATATTTCAGCAACATTGATTACATTCTTCATGTTGTACAACACTTAAAGCTGCCCTTTTCCCAAATTGTTCCACACCATTAGCATAAACTCAATGCCCTCTAACCAAAAACTCCCCTTTCCTCCCCCCTCTCATAGCTGGAAACCATGAATAATCTTTGGTTTCTATATATTTGCTTATTCCATATAAGTGAGATCATACAATATTTGTTCTTTTGTGACTAATTTCACTCAGGATGATATTTTTGAAATGCCACATTTTATATTTCCATTTAACTGTTGATGGACATTTTGGTTATTTCTACCTTTTGACTATTGTGAAAAGTGCTGCATTGAACATTGCTGTACTGGTCTCTGTTTAAGTTCCTGCTTTCATTTCTTCTGGGTTTATACCTATTAGGATTGGGATTGCTGGTCACATGTTCATCTTTTTGAAGAACGGCCAAACTGTTTTCTACAGAGGCTGTACCGTTTACATTCTTACCAGCAATGAATGAAGGTTCCGGCTTCTCCACAACCTCACCAACATCTACGGTTTTCCATTTTTTTTTTTTTTTTTTTGATCACCGACATTGTCATGGTGGTGAGGTGGTGTCTCATTGTGGTTTTGATTTGCTTCTCCCAAAGGCTAATGATGTTAAGCATCTTTTCACACACTTGTTAGCCACTTGAATATCCTCTTTGGTGAAATGTCTATTGAAGTCATTTGCCCTTTTCTGGATTGAGTTGTTTGTCTTTTTGTTTTTCAGTTGTAGGAGTTTATACAGTGAAACTCAGAACTCAACAAGATTGCCTTGTTTTTCAGGGTCTCTCAGGTTTTTCACCTTTGACATGGTGCAGTCTTATCACTTTTCTATCAGTTGTTTTAGTGGAAAATATTTGAGTTTTCCTCCTCTGACAGGTTTCTGCCTTACATAGGTTCTGGATTTCACAGGTTTTATTGCATGTATTTTGAATATTAAACCCTTATCAGATATATGGTTGCCAAAATTTTTCTCCTAATCTATAAAAAAAAAAAAAAAAAATTATATAGGTAGTCTTTTTGTTGATAAAGACCTCTGATGGACCAAAGCATTTAATTTTTTTTTTACTCTACTTTAGATGAAGGTTTACAGAGCAAACTAGCTTCTCATTAAATTATTTAGTACATCTATTCTTTTTGACATTGGTTACCAACCCTAAGACATGTCAACACTTTCTCCTCCACCTTGGGTTCCCCAGTACCAGCTTTCCTGTTTCCTGCTGCCTTCTAGTCCTTGCCCCAGGGCTGGTGTGCCCCTTTAGTCTCATTTTTTTTCATGAGCCTGTCTAATCTTTGGCTGGAGGGTGGACCTCAGGAATGACTTCATTACTGAGCTAAAAGGGCACAGAGGGGCCATACTCTTAAGGTTTCTCCAGTCTCTGCCAGACCAGTAAGTCTGTTTTGTGTGTATGTGTGTGTGAGTTACAATTTTGTTCTACATTTTTCTGTGGTTCTGTCCGGGACCTTCTATTGTGATCCCTGTCAGAGCAGTAAGTCGTGGTAGCTGGGCACCATCTGGTTGTGCTGGACTTAGCCTGGTGGAGGCTGTAGTACTTGTGGTTCATAAGTCATTTGGACTAATCTTTTCCTTATGTCTTTGATTTTCTTCATTCTCCTTTGCTCCAGATGGGGCGAGACCAGTGGAGTGTCTTAGATGGTCATTCACAGGCTTTTAAGACCCCAGACGCCATTCACTAAAGTAGAATGTAGAACATTTTCTTTATAAACTATGTTATGCCAATTGAGCTAGATGTTCCCCAAGACCATGGTCCGTACAGCCCTCAGCCCAGTAATTCGGCCCCTCAGGGAGTTTGGAAGTGTTTATGGAGCTTCCATGTCCTTGCCTTGGACAATTTGTGCTGGCTTTCCCAGTACTGTGTACTGGCTTACCCTTCACCAAAGTTACCTGTTAATCTATTACCTATTTAGTGTTTTTCTATCCTCGCCCTCCTCTCCCTCATAACCATCAAAGACTGTTTCTTTTTGTGTGTAAACCTTTTCATTAGTTTTTATAGTAGTGGTCTCATACAATATTTGTCCTTTTGTGATTGACTTATTTCACTCAGCATAATGCCTTCCATATTCACCCATGTTGTGAGATGCTTCACAGATTCATCATTGTTTTTTATCATTGCGTAGTACTCCATTGTATGTGTGTACCATAGTTTGTTTACCCATTCATCTGTTGATGGGCATCTAGGTTGTTTCCATCTTTTTGCTATTGTAAACAATGCTGCAATGAACATGGGTGCAAAGCATTTAATTTTTAAGAGGCCCCATTTATCTATATTGCCTTTTGTTTTTGTGCTTTTGTTGTCGTATCTGATAATCCATTGTTAAAAACTAGGTACCGCAGCCTTGCCCCTATACGTTATTCTAAGATTTTAATGGTTTTAATTTTCATATTGAGGCCTTTGACCCACTGTGAATTGATTTGTGTGAGGTGTGAGGTGCTTTGTTTGTACAAATATATGTACAAATGTTCATAAGACCTTTCTTTAGTAGCTTTATTAAACTGAGCGCATTTAGGAATAATTTACTAGGTTATGAAGTCCATACCCTTGGTACTTAATTTTATTTTGGGTTCTTAAAGATATGTTTATGTATTTTATGAATGGTGATTTTTTACTTTGACTTTATATTTCTGTTATATAAATATGGATTTCATACATGCCCTTGTCCAATATTTATAGACCATAGTTTTCATAGATGAGCATTTTATTTAAAAGTTGTTTAATACCTGAATGAGGTTTCTGCTTTCTCAATATTTCAAATTAACTGATGTATTTTTATAATCTGGAATTGTTAGAACTCCATAAGATTCAGAAGGTTGTTAGAAATCTACAAGATTCAAACATGATTGAGAAAGTCTAAAGTCTTCTTTAAGGAAAAAGACTTTTATCTTAAGGATTTTACAGAAAATCAATCCCAGTTCAATCTCAATTGCTAAATTTTTTGAATTTTATTTTTTTTGAAGTAAAACACTTGATGGAACTTTATAAGCCAGAAAGCATTAAAGTTGAAGAGACGTCACTCTTAATTTTTAGTGTTTAAAAAATGTTATGTATGCACTAATTTGAAGCCCAGTGGTGCAGTTGTTAAGCACTGAGCTGCTAACTGTAAGGTCAGTAGTTCGAATCCACTAGCTGCTCTGCAGGAGAAAGATGTAGCAGTTTGCATCCATAAAGATTACAGCCTTAAAAACCCTGTGGGGTAGTTTTGCTCTATTCTATATGGTTGCTATGAGTCAGAATTGACTTGACAGCAATGCATTTGGTTCTTTTGGTATGCAGTAATTTAATATACATGTTTATTTTTTATCTTGATTTTATAATGTTTTGCAATGAAGTGAGATCTCATATTTTCCTAGTATCATCTCTTCTTCATGCTCAAGCCATTTTTCTCTTGTTTTTTATATATCTTGAATACAAAGTATCAAAACAGCTTGTATTATTAAATGAAGGGAAATAATGTATTAGTGCACTCAGAGTTCATTCTCAATATCTAAGCAAAAATTATGAGCCAGGAGCTATATAGATAGTAATCTATTGGAGCATTGTGATAACATTGACCTTTTATTTCCTGTGAGAAAAAAAAAATTCATATACATAAACATTCTTCCTTGTGGCACATTTGAATTTATTTTGTACCTCTATTTCTAAAAATCTGCATTTTCCTCTAGATAGCCTACTACATCCCATGAATAAAGCACTTTTTTTTTTAATATCTCTGCAGTTAGCTCTAAATCCCTTGCAGATTAATATGAGTTCAGCGATAAAATTTCCTTTTGTTAAGCTTCTAAGGAGCATAATTGTTTTTAAAAATGTCTGACTGATTTCCAAATATAGACTAGAGGAGGAAATACATTCTCTTCGTTCAGTTGTAATATTACAATTGTAATTGTGATAAGTTCGGAGGTCAACTGTCAGCCTTTTACCTGTTAAGGCAAAATTGCATTATCAATTCTAAATTATCTCTTTTTTGATGTAATGCACTATAATACATATATAATATCTGAGTTTAAAATTCACATTTCAGAGTCTTGGAGATTTAAGTAGGTACTTGAATACTTCCTTATCTCAGAAATTGCTGTATTCTGTTTGCTCATCATCATTTTTTCCTGAAGGGGCTCATGTATTCTTATTTTATTTCAAAACAATTTTATAATTTATCACCTAGTAACATCCCTCTGATTTCTTCTGATTTTTGTTATCTATTGCTTGCTTATCACTTGACATCTTTTGTGAACAGTTGTTCTGAGTCACTAACCAGCCTTAACATTATTGGGAAATAAATTTATACTGGATAACATCTCTCCAGTAACAACTCCACTTTAGCATTGTCTTTGGAGAATTATAGACTCTCAGGGCGCAACGAACCTTAGAGATTTTCTACGAAACCCTCTATCCGAAGCATGAATCTCCTGTATAACACAGTGCCCACACAGCCTCTACTTAAAAAACAGCAGGGATTTGAAATACTTCTGTTCAAGTTGCATCCCCTTTAATTCTAAGGGTTGCTCTGACTTTTAGACAGTTGTCCATATTAAGCTAAACACCTATCTGCCTTCAGCTGATACCCATGGTTCCAAATTTTATCTTCTTGAAGCCATTTCTTGTTACCATTTTTTTTTAAGATTAAGCACATTGCCTCTATCAATTAATTTTATATATAACATTCTGCAACATATTCATTGTACTTCAAACTAGCTTAAGCAAAAGTGGGACTTACTTCAAAGGTGTAGAGTATCCTGAACATCTGTTCTCTGTATCTATTTAGCTCTCCAAGCTTGATGGACTGAGCAGACTGGAACAATGTTTTCAGGATGCGCTCTCCTTTCATTCGTTTTTAATCTCTGATTCCCCCTTTGCCCCTGCATGACTTTAATACCTCCTACTGCAGAGTTGCCCCCACCTATCCCCCACGTGGATGACATGACCAGCCCTGGACAAATCAGGCAGGAGTCACATGACTGGAGTGGGGGCTAGACAGGAAAAGAACAAATCCCCCATCTATATGCTAAAAACACAAAAATAAAGCTCTTAAAGTACCACAGCTTACAAATGAGCATAGTATTTCAGATGCACTTTTATCAAAAGAGGGGAGAGTGGGACCAAATGCTAGATGCTGTGATCAGTTCGTGAACCCCATCCTCTGTCAGCTTTGGGAGTCAGCTTCCTAAGGGCAGTGACTCATACCGACTTGAATTCTGAAAAAACGTTGAGGTCCTCTCAGATACTTAATGGGTCCGCATTCTGTTCTCTTCCCTCCTTTCCTTTCTTACGCCACCCCTTTCTTCCTTTCTTCATTATATTGCCAAGCTAGTAAAGAGAAGTAGTTGCTTTCAGGGAATTCAGAGTACAGAGGGGAGATCGACTTGGAGATAATTATAAAATAATGCGGTAACTGTAATGATGGAAGATATCTAAATATCTTCATGAGTCAGAAGAAAATTATTTGTGCATATAGAATTATATATATAGGAACCCTGGTGGCACGGTGGTTAAGAATTTGATTGCTAACAAAAGGTCAGCAGTTTGAATCCACCGGCTGGCTGCTCCTTGGAAACCGTATGGGACAGTTGTATTCTGCCCTGTAGGGTTGCTATGAGTCGGAATTGACTTGACAGTAACGGGTTTGGTTTTTGGTTTTGGTATATATATATATCAATTACAGAATTTTAGAAGTAACACCACCTTCTTTAAATGTTGAATTTAACGCCTTGTCACATTTTTCTCAGATAATGAGCTCACATGTTACCTTTCCAGTAATTGAACCTCCCTTGCCACTATGCACTACCTGCCATGACACGCTTTTTAAAACTGCGTCTTCTACCCTGCCACCACTCTCCAGATTCCTTACCCTGCTTTATTTTTTACTGTAACAAGCACACATAGCCTTCTAACATAATCTAGAATTAACTTGTTTACTATGATTACTGTTTGTCTCTCCCACTAGAATGTAAGCTCAGTGAAGTCAGGGGATTTTTGTATGTTTTATTCACCAGAATATCTTTAGTGCTTTAAAGAACCTTACACCTAATAAACAAACAGCCATTTTGTAGCTTCTGTCTCAAACTTTGTACTTCTTCCGGCATCTTCAGTGGAAAATCCAGTAACTGTCTCTCCAAATTTAAATAATAATGTATTCCCCTTTCTTAGTCTTCTCTTCTTGTGTCTCCTATTTCAGTTAATAATTACACTGACCACCCAGTCACCCAAGACTACTCAATCCATATTTATCACCTTGTTTATGAAGATTTTATGGGAACCTTGAAAATGGCTTTATCTTATCTAGTAAACACCAAACAAAAAATCATCCTAAAAATGAAATAAAGGCCGTGAATTTAGGATGACATGAGTTCTCCACATTCTTGCTCTCAGAACAACTTCTTTCTTTAAGACTTTACACACTATCCAATTGATATTAACATAATCTGATATCAAACTATAGGGTTGCTATGAGTCAGAATCAACTCGATGGCAGTGGGTTTTTTTTTTTATATCAAACTTGTTGATCCATACTTTGTTATTTATATACTTTTTCCTTTTTTTGAAAATCACGACATTTGCCACTCTCCAGAATTCTCACATTGCACTCATTCTCCAACTTCTCAAAGCCAGCATATCTCAGAAGATGAATGTGGAAAATAACATGCCTGAGTTCAGAAATTTTAATTAAGAACAGCTTCAGGATTGGTTATGAAATTCTTCCTTGGCTTGGGCTTCGGCTCTGTCCTATCTCATTCAGCCTGATAATCATTCTTCTGAGTAAAGTAGAATCAATTCAGCCTGAGATTATGCATTTCCATAAACTCCCAGTTGATGCTGGTACTGCTGGCCCTCAGACCACACTTTGAGTAGCAAGCTAGAGAATATATTTGACAATGTCCAGTAGTTCTCCCTCTGGTTCTGTCAATTCCTAGGATGACTTAGTTGCTTTCTGCCAGGGTTATCTAGTTAAAAGAGCTATAGTAAATCATTTTGATGATATCCTAGCTCAAAAGTCATGTTATAGGAAGAAATATTGAAAAATAGCAAGCAGAGAACTGTATCTCCTGGGAAATGGTGTCATCTCCAAACTTACACACCTATGTCAAAGTCAAGTGTTGTCAAGTACCTTCAGTTTTCCAGGCCTGCCTTCTTCAGGATAGTTTCTCAGTGGTTTAAGACGAGAGTAAAGATAGATAAGATAGCTAAATCTAGGCCAAACAGTTGTCTCAATTATCAGTTTCTTTTCCCTAAGATCACTTTATGGTGTTTGGTGTGTCCTGATGCTCTGTTTTCACTAAATTTTCTGGCTTACGATGGTTTCTTTGGAATGCAGAATGTCCGGTTTTTTTCTGCATCTTTAGGATGCTTACGAATATTGCCAAGAATTTTGAACTTCCTCTTAGTTGTCAATTGTGCAGTTTTGGTGTCTTCCTTCCACTACTTGTCCTCTTGCAAAAGGGTTCTGCTCAAGAATGCTGCACACCCAAGCAGGAGTGGGAACAGCCAGTGAACCCTCGGCAGCCCAGAGACCTGAATGCATCCAGAGTCTGACATCAGTTAGAATCACTGGAGGTCAGCACATCAGCACCATTCTAGTGTTCCAGTATGGCTTGATTAAGGAGCCCTGATGGCACAACATTTAAGTGCTTGGCTGCTAATTGAAAGGTTGGTAGTTTGAACCTCCCCAGTGGCTCTTCAGGAGAAAAATCTTGTGACCTGCTCCTCTGAAGATTACATCTAAAAAACCCTTTGAGGCAGCTTTGCTCTGTTACATGGTGTTGTTATAAGTTGAAATCAACTTGACAGCACCTACGAACAACACGGCCTGATTGGATGGAAAAAAAATCATGCTGGCTGGTGAGCCAAAAAGAACAAAAAGTACCCAGGTACCAATAGTCACTTTCTACAAAACTGAGTCAGAACATATTAGCTTACCCCCCAGGCTATATGAGCCCTCCTGACTCTCCCTCTGGAACAGAGATAGTGGCCCCCAAAGAAGGCTGGAGCCTGCTGTAGAATGTAGAAGAGAGCAAGGAAAAGAAAAAAAAAAAAACTGAGCACATGGAAGCAGTAACTGTGAAGGAGAAAATGGCTGGGTGGTTCAAGGGAAGGCCCTGGATAGATGTGATTCCCACATGAAATCCAAAGGAAAATGTTCGGAGGAGGCATAAGCACAACAGTGAAAAAACACACATGCATTTCAATCTTTAAAGCATAGCAATCCTACCTGCAAATAAAATGAGAATAAATGAACATCTCACACAGGGGCCAATTAGATTTGCAATTTTTCATGGAGGAACTCATAAAGAGGGTAAGTAGGGAGGCAGAAACATAGGCAAAGAAGGCCAAAGAGTCCATCTTACTCTACCTCCAGGTTGCTCTGCAGACTGTCTTCCACATTTCCTACTTTCTAACTAGCTTTTTATTGAAGACTTTTACCAACTTCTGCAGTCTGAAATTGATTGAACATGCAATCAGAATGCACTGATAATTACTCGTGATTGGAATGTGAAAGTTGGAGGCAAAAAAGAAGGATCAGTAGTTGGAAAATATGGCCTTGGTGATAGAAATGATACCACAGATTGCATGATTGAATTTTGTAAGATCAACGACTTCTTCATTGCAAATACTTCTTTTTTACCAATATAAACGGTGACTATACACATGGACTTCACCAGACGGAATACATAGGAATCAGATCGACTACATTTGTGGAAAGAGATGGTAGTGAAGCTCAATAGCATCAGTCAGAACAAGGCCAGGGGCAGACTATGGATCAGACCATCAATTACTCCTGTGCAAGTTCAAGTTGAAACTGAAGAAAATTAGAACAAGTCGATGAGAGCCAAAGTACGATCTTGAGTATATCCCACCTGAATTTAGAGACCATCTCAAGAATAGATTTGACGTGTTGAACACTAATGACCAAAGACCAGACGAGTTGTGGAATGACGTCAAGGAGATCATACATGAAAAAAGTAAGAGGTCATTAAAAAGACAGGAGAGAAAGAAAAGACCTAAGTGGATGTCAGAAGAGACTTTGAAACTTGTTCTTGAATGTTGAGTAGTTAAAGCAAAAGGAAAAAATGATGAAGTAAAAGAGTTGAAGATTTCAAAGGGCAGCTCAAGAAGACAAGATAAAGTACTATTAATGACGTTCAAAAAGCTGGAGATAGAAAACCAAAAGGGAAGAACAAGCTCAGCATTTCTCAAGCTGAAAGAACTGAAGAGAAAATTCAAGTCTCAAGTTGCAATATGAAGAATTCTACAGGGAAAATATTAAATGATGCAGGAAGCATCAAAAGAAGATGAAGGAATACACAGAGTCACTATACCAAAATGAATTGGTCGATGTTCAACCAATTTAGGAGGTAACAGATGATCAGGAACAAGGCTCCAGGAATTGACAGAATACCAATTGAAATGTTTCAACAAACAGATGCAGTGCTGCAAGAAATTTGGAAGATAGCTACCTGGCCAATTGACTGGAAGAGATCCATATTTATGCCTATTCCCAAGAAAGGGGATCTAACCAAATGTGGAAATTATGAAACAATATTATTAATATCACACGCAAGCAAAATTTGGCTGAAGATAATTCAAAAGTGACGGCACTGGTATATCAACAGGGAACTGCTAGAAGTTCAAGCTGGATTTAGAAGAGGACGTGGAACCCGTGATATCATTGCTGATGTCAGATGGATTCTGGCTGAAAGTAGAAAATACCAGAAAGATGTTTACCTGTGTTTTATTGACTATACTAAGTCATTCGACTCTGTGGATCATAACAAAATTTTGGGTAACATTGCAGAGAATGGGAATTCGAGAAGACTTAATTGTGCTCCTGAGGGATCTGTACATGGATCAAGAGGCAGCCATTCCAACAGAACATGGGGATACTACATGGTTTAAAGTCAGGAAACGTGTGCATCAGGGTTGTATCCTTTCACCATACCTATTCAATCTGTATGCTGAGCAGATAATATGAGAAGCTGGATTATATGAAGAAGAACAGGGCATCAGGATTGGAGGAAGACTCATTAACAACCTGTGTTACGCAGATGACACAACCTTGCTTGCCGATAGTGAAGAGGACTTGAAGCACTGGTGAAGATCAAAGACCATGGCCTTCAGTATGGATTACACGTCAACATAAAGAAAACAGAAATCTTCACAACTAGACCAGTAAGCAACATCACGATAAACGGAGAAAAGATTGAAGTTGTCAAGGATTTCGTTTTACTTGGATCCACATTCAACAGGCATGGAAGCAGCAGTCAAGAAATCAAAAGACGCATTGCATTGGGCAAATCTGTTGCAAAAGACCTCTTTAAAGTGTGGAAAAACAAAGATGTCACCTTGGGGAATAAGGTGCACCTGACCCAAGCCATGGTGTTTTCAATCGCCTCATATGCATATGAAAGCTGAACAACAATAAGGAAGACCAAAGAATTGAAGCTTTTGAGTTTTGGTATTGGTGAAGAGTACCGAATATACAATGAACTTCCAAAAGAACGAACAAATCTGTGTTGGAAGTATTACAGCCAGAATGCTCCTTACAAGCAAGGATGGTGGGACCGCGTCTCACATATTTTGGACATGTTGTCAGGAGAGCTCAGTCTCAGGAGAAGGACATCATGCTTGGTAAAGTAGAGGATCAGCAAAAAAGAGGAGGACCCTGGACGAGATGGATTGACACAGTGGCTGTAACAATGGGCTTAAGCATAGCAACAATTGTGAGGCTGACACAGGACGGGGCAGTGTTTCGTTCTGTTGTGTGTAGGGTCGCTGTGATTCAAAGGCAACTTGACAGCACCTAACAACAACAATCAACAATTTTGACCTACTGTTGTCTGACCATCCTTCTGAGTGTACCTGCTTGAGGCTCTCCCTGATCTTTTAGAAATGACAGTGCCTAAAACATATGTGTAGCAACTGTGGTTCAGTGGTAAAATACTTGCCTTGCGCTCAGGGGACCTGAGTTTGATTCCCAGCCAGTGCACCTAATGAGCAGCCACCACTTATCTCTCAGTGGAGGCTTGTGGGTTGCTATGCTGCTGAACAGGTTTTAGAGAACCTTCCAAACTACTGAAAATCAGCCAGTGAAAACCCTATGGATCATAACAGTGGTCTGATCTGCAAGCAATCATTGAAATGGCTTAGGAGTGGACAGCATTTTGTTCAGTTGTGCAAGGCGTTGCCATGTAACTCATGGCACCTCGATGGCAGCTAACAACAGCAACAAAACATATATGTGGTTAGAAATAAAATATTGAGTATAACATCACAAATTGCTCTTAGAATTGCTTAGTTGTAGTGAGAATTTATTTCATTATCTGCAGCTCTATTACCTAAAAAAGCTCTATTCTGGTGGTAAATAGAATCTGTGGGAATAGGTACCAAATCTTCATTAATTCTGCTCATTTTGAACAGGGGTCAGAAAGATAGATGAGAATCGGCAGAGCAAGCCCTCCCCCATGACTGACTACTGTCTGGGGTAAGAGCAGAGGGTTACCCCAAGAGGAATAAATTACTGTATTGGGAAGAAGAGTGGAACAACTATTACTTTCTCAGTTCCATAAATAAACTTGTGAAAAATAGACAACTCTAGTTGATGTGCCACTAAAAAATTATCTCCCAATACGCCTTTGCCATAAATGCCCCCGTCAGTTCAGTTTTCCCAGTACCCTTCAGGTAAATCATATATAAGAACAGTAAAAAGGGGGTTAAAATGCTTATCTTAAAGAGAATTCCTTGAAAGTACATCATTTTTTACTTTGATCACAAAGTCAGAATCAATTGAATTTGAACAATTGAAATTCCTACTTTTGCTTTTCCGTTATGTAAAATGATGACCTCAAATTAATTCCTAATAAGTAGCACGTCTCCAAAATGTATAATTGGGTGTTTTGAACTGACTTTGGAGTTTAAAAATCTCTATCTCACATTGAGGAAAAGCTGTTAGAAAATCGGAACCAAGAAGCAGAGGCAGTAACAATAAACCCCGTCATTTTTCTGATATGACGTAACGGTCCGGGAGAATTTCCTGTTTCTCGATCCCACTCCTAATTTTCTTCTTCAGTATTGACCACTTTAAACAGTTTACTGCTTGAAACCTCTAATCAGGGATTTATTCTGGTAAACAGTAGTCCATCTAGAAATGCAGATACCCTCAGAGACAGGCTTTAACTGTTTAAACAGATTGCTGTAGGGTTGGGGGAGCCAAAAATGGGCTGCCCTCGTTTTTGGGGGGACTAGGCCATCAAGCCTTTCTTTCATGGTGCTTCTGAGTAGACTTGAACCTCCAACTTTTCTGTTAGCAGCCAAGAGCCTTAACCATTTGCACCTCCAAGGGACTCTGTGAGGAACATTGTTGTTGTTCGGTGCCGTGGAGCCGGTTCCGACTCATACCAACCCTACGCACTTCAGAAGGAAACACTGCCGGTCTTTGGCCATGCTCACAATCGTTGTTATGCTTAAGCCCATTGTTGCAGCCACTGTGTTAATCCATGTGTGAGGAATACAGGGGTGCAAAAGGACAGGTAGAAGCACAGAAGAAAGTATTCATATATTTGTGGTTTTAAAATTTTGCCTGAGCTAAAATGGTATTATCTTCCACTTCGGGAGGATTGCATCTTATTTAAGAAAGTCTCAGGAACCCCGCTCTCATTTGCAAAGTGAATAGGTTTTAGTAGCATGAAGTATTAAGCTCTTGGGAAGATTTGGAAATGGAGCACTAAAATAATATTGGGACTAAAGTATGAACTTCGTGGAAATGTATCATATCCCTTTTCTTAAGAATATGTATCATCCATGTTGAATTTAATGCATTGTTTTAGGCTGAACAGAGTGCCTTGAGAGGATTAAAGTAGGCCACAAATTTGTTTTACTCATTTCCCAAGTTGCCTTCAGATCCAACATTCCAAGCGCGAGGGCATCACGTGTTTCTCCTTCAAGGCTGAGAGTACAGGAGACGAAAGCCCTCGACACAGCCTGAGAGCAGAGGATCCAAATCAGAGTAAATTGTGTAAATTATAACTAAACTGCAAAGCATTTGGACAAAGCAGGCATGCTGGTCTAATCAGGAAAATGGCGATATTTCCTTTTCGATAATGCAGGTTGGAAGAGGAATTGGAGGAGGAAGGCACCACAAATCTCTTAATATATCTCTGAACTTGGCAATCCAAACTGGTTTTGTCACGTATTTTCAGCTTAAAAAGTATTTGGCTTTTACAACAGCCAAAATAAGTATCCTTTAATCATTTTCAACCTATGAACAGATGGGCAAACAGTGCTTTTATAAATGAGGCATACAAAATATTCAATATCAGCCAAAACTAATCAGTAGCAATATCTGAACCAAACTCTAAAACCGATTTAATGTTTAATATATATTATCATTTAAGCATTAGCAGTTGAAAGGAAATTCCCTGTTCAAATGTTTGCCAAGCTTAGGGTCTACTTTTCAGACATATTAAACTTACTGATTAACTTATTGTTGTATATTTGCTCATGTGTAATATTGCTTAATGATTTTTTCTCACCCCCAAAACTTTATTTGATATGTTGCTTTGACCATAGATTCATCACATTTCAAGTGGAAGGTTAAATTCTGGTCCTTGGCCTTGGTCTTGCTCTCATTCTCGCATACAGTGACTTTAGAAGGAGGTGGTATGAGGACAAACAGAGTGGCCTCTCCTAATGGTGCGAAGTTGATGTTATGCCTAACCTTTAATAACTCACGTTTTTATCTTCATAAAGATTTTTTAAAGGGGTTTTATAGAGACTTTTTGTAGTTGAGAAAGTCCCTGGGTAAAGCAAATAATTTGCAGTGAACTACTAATGTAAATGTTGGTGATTCAAACACACCAAATGGCACCATGGAAGAAAGCCCTGATGATCTGCTTGCATAAAGATTACAGCCAAGAAAACTGTAGGGGCCTCAGTTCTCTTCTGTGACACGTTGTATTGTCGTGAATCAGAATTGCCTCAATGGCATTAGGTTTGATTTGGTTTTTAGTGGTTAAGATTCTCTGTGAAAATGACAATTCTCTCCACATCGGAATTGTGTTAAGACTTTGTGAAGGAAGATACATTTAAAAGTAACGCTTGGACCATTAAGTTTGGTCTTTTTCGTGAATTAGAATTCTGTTCTACATTTTTCTCCTGCTCTGTCTGGGACTCTCTGTGTGTTCTCCTGTCAGGGTGGTCATTGGTGGTAGCTGGGTACCATCTAGGTCTTCAGGTCTGATGTTGGTGATGTCTCTGGTTCATTTGGTCCTTTAGTCCTTTGGGCTAGTATTTTCTTTGTGTCTTTGGCTTTCTTCATGGAGGAACCCCTGAAACTATGGCCCCCAGATGCTCTATTAACCCAGAACTGAAAACATTCCCAAAGCCCACTCTTCACACAGAGCTTAGACAGGACTATAAAACAAAAAATAATACATGCGAGGAACGTGCTTCTTAGTTCAATGAGATCTATGAGGCTAAATGTGCAGCTGAGAAGGCAAGAAGGGATAGGAACTGGTTGAGTGGACCCAGGGAATCCAAGGTGGAAAGGGGGAGCGTTCTGTCACATTGTGGGGACTGCAACCAATGTCGCAAAACAGTATGTGTATAAATTTTTGAATGAGAAATTAACTTGAGCTGTAAACTTTCACCTAAAGCATACACACACACAGTAACACTTGAAGAGTAAGCAAATGATAGTTTCCACTGATTCTCTGACTTAGCCTCCATATATTTGACAGTCACAATACATTTCCCATATCTGCTACTCATTCTTGTACCTTGCATAAAATTGAACATTCCTGTACTCGAATCAGTTTGTGGCTGTATAGTTTCAGTGCAGCTGAAGCCGACGAACAAAAACCTAAAGCCAGTTATTTCAATCATCCTAACCATTGAGGACCAGCAATTGCCAATGCCAGACTTTCCGAAGTCATACATCATTTTGTCCTTGTAGGATTTTATCACATAGAAGAAGAGGAGGACTTTGAATTCTGACTGTGCTAATTACGACTGCATGATCTGGGGAAGCCACTTAAATCCCCTGAGCATCAGTTTCCTCATTTACCAAGTCACAAAAGTAACATTTATCCAATAAAATTATTTTGAGGATTAAGGGAGAAAGTGTGTCTGATGTAAATGCTTAATGCAAGGTTTGCAGCTACGAGTGCTGCAATTAATGGGTTTAATGATATTTTTCTTTTTCATTACACGATGCATGTGAATCTGTTTCAGAATATGTGAACAAAATTAGAAAAGAAAAAATCATTTTTCTTTATAACATAATGAAGAACTTAATCAAATGTTTAATCAGAGATTTGTATCAGTTTTATTGGAAGAGTCAATGAATGACAATCTCTGAGGGTGGGTCCTGAGCAGGAGTTCCTTGAAAATACCTCTCAGATGCTGGTGACACCGGAACCACTGCTTGAACAGAAACACTAATAACATTTCGGCACGTTTCTTTCTGTCCTTATTTATATGTATCATTTTTAAAAACGATGCTGTAATCATATAATGAGTGTAACTTAATATCTTTATTCCCTCAAAGTAATTTTATTATAACCATTTTCTCAAGTCATTACATAATTTTCATAAACATCACTTTTATGACCTCGAAATAGTCTATTAATTGGATGTAACACAATTTAATTAGTTATTTTCTTCTAATTTTCTCCCATTTTACATGACACTATGATGGACGTCCTCATAACAGTTTTTTCATTAAAAAAAAAAAAAAACCAAACCCAGTGCCGTCGAATTCATTCCGACTCATAGCGACCCTATAGGACAGAGTAGAACTGCCCCATAGAGTTTCCAAGGAGCGCCTGGAGGATTCGAACTGTCGACCTATTTAGGGCAAATTCCCAGAAGGGAAATTACTAGGTCTTAGGCTCTTGATTTGTATTGCCAAATCACTTTCCAAATGGGTTATACAGCCAAGAATAATGTTGGAAGTGCATCTTTAACCAAACTTTTTTTGGAATTGGATAATTTTTGTAGAGTTTTTATAATTTTGGAAATGAAAACCGGTACCTTGTAATTTAAATTTTAATTTAAAATTATTATTAGAACATTTTCCTATATGCATGTTTTCAATTAATTTTGTCAAGTTTATGATTTAATTAATCACAATGAAATTTTTATTTGATTACGTGATGAAACCTTTAAGGCTCCCTAGTGGCATAGTCATTGCAAAACCAAGGTTAGAAATTATTATTCCAAAATTTAGAACTATAATATAGACAAAATATGGGATGTTCATTTTTGTAAGTATGTGATGTCTCTTAGTAGAGATACAGAATTTGAAATTGAGAAATTGAATGAAAAAACACTTTATTATTATTATTTTTTTGTACTTTCAAAGACTGTCTTGGGTGCTTGGAAACGAAAAGAAGAAAAAATCAGCATATGGTCTCTTCTCGATAGATGCTTCTTTATCCAGGAAACAAGTGTCAATCTGACACAGTGTGAAGGAAGCTAATCCTCTTTGCTTGTTCTGTATACTATTCCTGGGTTATGTTGTTAGACAACAACTGAAGGACTAACTTAATTTTACCCTTTCCATCTGGATGATTTAGCAAAAATCTAAAACCAGTCTGAGAAACATGCAAGAACTCATTTAAATTACCCCAAGCACTTTACCCGTGGAATCTTTTTAGCAAGTGGCAATCATAAATACAGCCAAGACACTTTGAGAAACTGTGATCTTAGATACCCATCCACAGTAGCCACACTGCCAGGGACTGCTTCTGCTGATAGCTTTATTGTTCTCCTAGTCATCTGGCTAGAAGCTTCTTAGTTTCTTCTCAGCCTTCTGTCACACTCTATTGTTGTTAGCTGTTGAGTTGATTTCAACTCATGGCAACCCCTTGTGTTACAGAGTAGAACTGCTCCATAGGATTTTCTTGACTGTAACCTTTATGGAAACAGATTGCCAGGCCTTTCTTCACCCAGTCTCCTGTCCAACTCTATACCTCTTCTGATTCATTCTACATACAGTCACGAAGATATTGTCCTACTTTCCATTTCTTATCATATCATTCATTTGCTCAGTGAAGTGTGCTTTAATCCTCAACCCAACATTCAAGGCTCCTGAATCTGCCATTGGAGCCTCAATTGCTATGATTCCTCTCTATATATTCCTGGTGCCCCCAGATATATCCTTTGAGAGGAAATATAGCCTGTGGTTTGAGAACATGGGATTTGAAGTCATATGGATTTGAATTCAAATCCAAGCTCTGTGTCCTATTGTGTGGCCATGAGGAAAGAACATGATTGCTCTACGCCCTAGATTTTCTATTTGTAAGTTGGGACTTTCAGGAGTGTTGTGAGGTTTAAATGAGATAATACATGTAAAGTGATTGGCACTATAGTCAATTAGAAATTTCACAATAAGCAGCAGGGCTTTTTATTTCTCCTATCATCTTCCACACCATGCGAAGACCTGGAGTTAGAAAACCAGAAGGGAAGAACACACTTGGCATTTCTCAAGCTGAAAGAACTGAAAAAAAATTCAAGCCTCGAGTTGCAATAGTGAAGGATTCTACGGGCAGAACACAGAGTGATGCAGGAAGCATCAAAAGATGACAGAAGATATACACAGAATCAGTATACCAAAAAGATTTGGTGGACATTCAACCATTTCAGGAGGTAGCATATGCCCAAGAACTGATGGTGCTGAAGGAAGAGGTCCAAGCTGCACAAGACATTGACAAAAAAACAAGGCGCCAGAAATTGAAGGAATACCACTTGAGATGTTTCAACCAACAGATGTAACACTGGAAGTGCTCAGTCGTCTATGCCGAGAAATTTGAAAGACAGCTATCTGGCCAGCCAACTGGAAGAGATCCATATTTATGCCTATTCCCAAGAAAGGTGATCCAACCGAATGCAGAAATTATTGAACAATATCATTAATATCACATGCAAGTAGAATTTTGCTGAAGATCCTTCAAAAGCAGTTACAGCAGTACATTGACAGGGAACTGCCAGAAATTCAAGCCTGATTCAGAAGGGGATGTGAAATGAGGGCTATCTTTGCTAATGTCAGATCGATCCTGGCTAAAAGCAGAGAATACCAGAAAGATGTTTACTAGTGTTTTATTGACTATGCAAAGGCATTCAGCTGTGTGGATCATAACAAATTACGGATAACATTGCAAAGAATGGGAATTCCAGAGCACTTAACTGTGCTCGTAAGGAACCTGTACATAGACCAAGAGGCAGTTGTTTGAACAGAACAAGGGGATACTTCATAGTTTAAAGTCAGGAAAGGTGTGTGATAGGGTTGTATCCTTTCACCATACTTAGTCAATCTGTATGTTTTGTGTATGTGAGCACATAATTTGAGAAGCTGGTTTATTGAAGGAAGAACACAGCTTCAGGATTGGAGGAAGACTCATTAGCAACCTGCAATATGTACATGGCACATCCTTGCTTGCTGAAAGTCAAGAGGGCTTGAAGCACTTACTGATGAAGATCAAAGACTACAGCTTTCAGTACGGATTACACCTCAACATAAAGAAAACAAAAATCCTCACATCTGGACCAATAAGCAACATCATGATAAACAGAGAAAAGGTTGAAGTTGTGAAGAGTTTCATTTTATTGGGATCCACAATCAGCACCCATGGAAGCAGCAGTCAAGAAATCAATTGATGTGTTGCATTTTGCAAATCTGCTGCGAAAGACCTCTTTAAAGTGTTGAAAAGTAAAGAGGTCACCTTGAAGGCTAAGGTGCACGTAACCCAAGCCATGGTGTTTTCAGTCACCTCGTATGCATGCGAAAACTGACAATGAATACAGAAGACCAAAGAAGAACCGATGCCTTTGAATTATGGTACTGGTGAAGAATATTGAATATACCAGGGACTGCCAAAAGAATGAACAAATCTTAGAAGAAGTACAGCCAGAATCCTCATTAGAAGCAAGGATGGTGAGAATTCATCTCACATACTTTGGACATGTTATCAGGAGCAATCAGTCCGTGGAGAAGGACATCATGCTTGGTAAAGTAGAATGTCTGTGAAAAAGAAGAAGACCCTCAATGAAATGGATTGACACAGTGTTTGCAACAATGGGTTCAAGCATAACAACAATTGTGAGGATAGTACAGGACCGGGCAGTGTTTCATTTTGTTGTACATAAGGTCCCTAGGAGTTAGAACTGACTCGACAGCACCTAACGGCAACAACAGTAACCACACCAACTGTGTGCTTTCTATTTTTGTTTTTTTACCAACTCCCCCAAAACACTTTGTAGGACCTTGTTTACGATACATGTTTTCTTTTACTTTTTATTGTAGTTGTCATTGTTAGGTACCATTGAGTTGATTTCAACTCATAGCAACCCATGTGACAGAGTAGAATTGCTCTCCTAGGGTTTTCTGGGCTGTAATCTTTATGGGAGCAGATCACCAGATCTATATCTATATCTAATTATCATTAATACTAAAAGATAAATTCTTTGAGTGTAAGGACAGGATTTTATTTTACTTGGGATTCCTAATGTAGCTGTTTCCACCCACCCATCCATCCATCCATCCATCCATCCATCCATCCATCCATCCATCCATCCATCCATCCATCCATCCAGCCACCCACTCATCCATCCACCCACCCACCCACCGACCCATCCATCCATCCATTATTCATTCACTCTTCCATTAGTCATTCATTTATTTATTCCTGGTGGTGTAGTGGTTAAGAGCTATGGCTGCTAATCAAAAAGTCAGCAGTTCAAGTCCACCAGCCACTCCTTGGAAACCCTATGGGGCAGTTCTACTCTGTCCTGTATGGTTGCTGTGAGTAGGAATTGACTCAGTGGCAACTAGGTTGGTTTTGGTTTTCTACGACAAATATTTTTTGAATATTTCTAATGTTCCAGGCATTATGTTAAATACTGGAATATAATGATGACTAAAAACCCATACTCCCTATGTCTTGGAGCAAAATCTTTTAACTGAATGGCATGGAAAACTTAAGTATTTGTAAATTATAGTTAAAAAGAGTGAAGACAAAAATTTCATGACTATCAGGAGGTTGTCTAGTTCTCCGGATAAGGGGCCTCATGCAGATGGATGAGTAAGACTATAAAATGAAAACTCAGAGACAAAATAATTAAGAATGGAAAAGAATTTTGACTTGCAAAAATTTCTCAGTGGACTTAATGCTTTAGAAGAACTGGGTCACTGAATAAAAAATACAAGAGATATTAAAAAATAACATTTCTCATGTTGCAGATCATCTGCTCATGGTAAAGAGCTGCTTCTCTCATGACTGTTGTATCTTCAGGGACCGTCATATATCAGTCTTGCAGGAGTTAAAGATAGTTGTTTGGCTGTGGGCTCACTTATAACTTACAGAAAAGGTTCAAGGTGTCAACTACTTTGGAGATTACTGCTAGACAGAATTACCTCTTTTTGTTTACCAAAGGGTAAAAGGTGCCTTTTTCTCTTGAATGTCAGGTATTATGCCTATATTTACTCACGATGGAGGGAAGACAAGTTGTCAGCTTGCTTTTTCACACCTACCTGTGGTCAAATTCCACTCATGTAGGCACAGTTTTGACCATATAAGTTTGCTCAGCAACTGCTGACACAATAGCATTAATTTTGTGTTTTGTTGAGCCAGTTTTATTTACATAGGTGGAATAAGAGGTGTTGATTAAAACATAAAGACCTATATATGGTATGGTTAACAAAACTAGAATTATGTAATACTAAGGCATCACTTTGGAGTCCCCAGGTGGTGTAAATGGTTAAGTACTTGGTGCTTAAATGTTCAAATGGTTAAACAATATTCCTTGTTTGTAAGGAAGTGACACTGTGTCAGGTGGGAATTCCATAAGCGTTAGAGGAGACACCAAGCCAGTTTTCAGGAGGACTTAGCGGACATCATTTTCACATATAAAGGGAGCCTGTGCTACTTAAAAGGGGTCATTGCACCTAGTTAAATGATTTCCCTCTAAATGTGGCATCTTTGGATGGAAAATGGTTACAAACTAGATTTTTCAATTACATCTTCGTAGAAAAGAGTTTTGATTCTTTTTGAAACTTTATAAATACATACTCATAAAATATGGTGAGCTCAATATAAGGCCATTTTGTATATATTTAACTATTGTTCTGAGTCATATGTGTGGCAGTTTGAACCCATCCACAGGTGCCTTGGAAGATAGGCCTGGGAATCTGCTTCTGAAAGAGTACAGCCTTGAAAACCCTATAGAGCTGTTCTACTCTGCACGTATGGGGTCGCCACGTGTCCAAATCAACTTGACAGTAACTAACAACAACAACAATTGTTCTGAGTCATTTTGTAGACAAAATTAATTAATGTGTCCTTACTTTCTATAGAGGAGGGCTGGTGGCACAGTGGTTAAAGTGCTTAGCTGCTGCTGAAAGGCTGGCAATTTGAAACCACTAGTGGCTCCTTGGGAGAAAGATGTGGCTGTCTGCTTCTGTAAAGATTTACAGCCTTGGAGACCTTATGGGTCGGTTCTATTCTGTCCTGTAGGGTCACTATGAGTCAGAATCGACTCAATAGCAGTAGGTTTTTGGTTTTGGTACTTTCTATAAAATCATTATTCCTAATGATTTATTAATTTATTATCTATATTAAAATTTTCATTAGGATTTTTTTTCCTCGTGTTGTAAGGGATTAGTTAGAGCCATTTATATACCATCTAAAGGGTGTTTCATTCTAGTTTGTACAAGTAAAGGTAAATACATTGAAATTTATAAATAGATCCAAAGAAGGAAAGGAAGTTTTCTAATATTTTTATTAAAAAGTAAATATTAATCACAATATGATAAGCTTATTCAATCCTAGATCATTATTTACTGTTCTGACAGTCTTGGGTTAAGCTGACTGCCAACATGGAATTGCCTATTTCGGGGCCAAAAAAGGCTTGGAATCCTGAATTGATCCTTTGGTCTAGTCCAGCAGGTTCATAGTTATGATATCAGTTTAAACTTAGAAGCCTCGCTGTAAGTTTTTTCCTTCTATTATAAATTGTTAAGAATATGCTTTTTTCATAAGGCTGTCATTATTTTGATGCTTATTTCAGAAGACTCAGTTTATGATCTATCTTGTAGCAGGGACTTTGGGTAAGAGTGAGGAAAACATAGAAACCACCTGTCGATGATAAGACTGAATGGCATATTATATATTTAGTATGTATTTTGTATAATAACCAACAATATCAGAGTGGAGGGGAATGGAGTACTTTAATGAGGACATACATAATTATTTCATAAGGATTTAGTCATTGGTCACCTTGAAATAAGAAATTATTGACAGCGAGGGCAGTGACAAACACCTCAAAGTTTTAAAAAAAATTTATCCCATAAAATACATATAATGACTCACACTACTTGACAGAGATAATTTACATCTGAAAAAAAAATCAAATTAACATTTACTGTATTAGCCTCTGTGAATGAACATAATGTATATGTATCGGTTATTTATTGCCACAGTAAGACAACATAAACTCGTGGCTTGAAACAACAACTGTTATTTCTCATGGGGCAATTCTTAAGATACGGTCCTGGCTTGGCTGATATCACTTGTCTGTTCTCATATGCTCTGTCGTCCTTTAGAGGATTGATAGCTGGTTCCCATGTAGGTGCAGTTATCTGAGAGAAAGAACTGCGTAAGGCCTCTTGAGGCACATGCTCAGAACTGTCACATCATCACCTCCATTGGATTCTGTTGGCCAAAGCAGTTCAGAAGGTCAGCTCAGATTCATAAGGTGGATGGACTCCACCACTTAACAGGAAGGGCTGCAAAGTCACGTTGCAAAGATAGAGATATAAGAAGGTGTTAATAGGGCCATCAATGCCATCACTTTACTAGAGCGTGCTTCTGTTTGTATTAATAATATTTTAGTTATTATATATTTCACTTCAGGAGGCAGAGTTTTTCTTTGGTTAGTCACCTTATTTCATATTCTGGTCTTTGGTAAATGGAACAGCTCTCACTATGGTGTTGAATTAGATAAAAAATATGGGCCATGCAAAATACACTTTGTTATTTTTAGCATCCCTTCTTTTATATAGTGAAGCAGAAAATCTTTGGTATGGTCCTTCAGCCATCTGGGACACCCAAAACATAGTCAAGTTAAAAAGATATCAAAACAGTTTTATATCTTGAATTTGGGGCTTGAATCTGGGTTGCACAATGTAAGATAGAATTGCTGGAGGAGGCAAAAAAAAAAAAAAAAAAGTATGAGCAAAAGCCTTTAAAGTGCCCTTAAGAGTAAAAACATGAAACATACCACAAGTAATACTCAATATTAGCAACACCAGGTTTTTGTAAGAAGTGCATCATGAAGAAGAAGAAGATTCACAAGCATGAAAAAGGAATTTTTTTTTGGTGATACAAGGAACTTTTGTTACCTGTCAGAGGATATCAATGACACAGAATGGTTTTCCTCTTGTCAAATTAAGAGCAGACTGTGTAATCAAAGATCAATTTGTCAATGTAACAGAAAGGAAATAAAATTCTAACTTTACTCATTTTGTATGCTACCTATGTAGCACTTTAGAGTCAAGGATTCACAAGCATTTCTCTTCTATGATTTGTTTGTTCTTAAGTGCTATTCAGTCAGTTCCGATTCATAGCGACCATATATATAACAGAAAGAAACACTGCCCAGTCCTGCGCCATCCTTACAATCATTAATATGTTTGAGCCCATTGTTGCAGTCGCTATGTCAGTCCATCTTGTTGAGGTTCTTCCTCTTTTTCTCTGACCCTCTACTTTACCAAGTGTGATGTACTAGCCCCTCCTAATAACATGTCCAAAGTACATGAGATGAAACCTTGCCAACCTGGCTTCTAAGGAGCATTCTGGCTGTACTTCTTCCAAAAATAGATTTGTTTGTTCTTCTAACAGTCCATGGTATATTTAGTATTCTTTGCCAACACCATAATTCAAAGGCATCAATTCTTTTTCAGTCTTCCTTATTCATTGTCCAGCTTTAACATAAGCATATGAGGTGATTGAAAATACCATGGCTTGAGTTGGGTGCACCTTAGTCCTCATAGTGACATCTTTGCTTTTTAACACTTTAAAGAGGTCTTTTTCAGCAGGTTGGACCAATGCAATACATTGACTTCTTGACTGGTGCTTCCACGGTCATTGATTGTGGATCCAAGGAAAATGAAATCCATGGCAACTTCAATTGTTTCTCCATTTATCATGATGTTGCTTATTGGTCCAGTTAGTAGAATTTTTTTTTTTAGTTGTTGTTGTTGAGAAGTAATCCATAATGAAGGCTATAGTCTTTGATTTTCATCAGTAAGTGGTTCAAGTCCACTGCACTTTCAGCAAGCAAGGTTGTGTCATCTGCATATCACAGGCTGTTAATGAGTCTTCCTCCAAACCTGATGCTGCATTCTTCTTCATATAGTCTGGCCTCTTGGATTATTTGCTCAGTATACAGATTGAATAGGTATGGTGAAAGGATACAACCCTGATGCACACGTTTCCTGATTTTAAACCATGCAGTATTTCCTTTTTCTGTTCGAACGACTGCCTCTTGGTCTATGTACAGGTCCTGCATGAGCAGAATTAAGTTATCTGGATTTTCCATTCTTTGCAATGCTATCTATAATTTATTATGATCCACACAATAGAATGCCTTTTTATTGACTGGTATTCTCTGCTTTCAGCCAAGATCCATCTGACATCAGCAATGATATCCCTCATTCCATGTCCTCTTCTGAATCTGCCTTGAATTTCTAGAAGTTCCCCGTCAATGTACTGCTGCAACCATTTTTGAATGATCTTCAGCAGGATTTTACTTAACATGCAGTATTAATGATATTGTTTGGTAATTTCTGCATCCTGTAGGATCACCTTTCTTTGGAATGGGCATAAATATGGATCTCTTCCAGCTGGTTGGCTAGGTAGCTGTTTTCCAAATTTCTTGCTATTGACAAGTGAGCGGTTCCAGCGCTGCATCTGTTTATTGAAAATCTCAGTTAGTATCCTGTCGATTCTAGAAGGCTTGTTTTTCACCAGTGCCTTCAGTACAGCTTGGACTTCTTCCTTCTGTACCATTGTTTCTTAGTCATTTGTTATCTCCTGAAGTGGTTGAATGTTGACCTATTCTTTTTGGTACACTGACTCCTTGTATTCCCTGGCTCTTCTTATGATGCTTCCTGTGTCGTTCAGTATTTTGTCCATAGAATCCTTCAATATTGCAGCTTGAGGCTTCAATTTTTTCTTCAGTTCTTTCAGCTTGAGAAATGCTGAGTGTTCTTTTAGTTTTCTAACTCCAGGTCTTTGCACATTTTTATGATTAAGCTCATAAAAATTGACCTAACTTTGTCCAAATATAGTGTATTTCATAGCTTCTTATCAGATTTATTATTTGCAAATACAATTTACTTTCCCTCAAGTTTTCTGTAAGTTGTTCTACAACCTCAAATTTCTCTCTTTCGTTTATTTTTTTTGACATTCTCAAGATGTACTGTTTATCAAAGTCTGTATGTCTGGGGACAAAGATAAAGTTCTGTTCTTTTTTCGTTGATAAAAAAGCAGACAAAACACATCTATCATTTTGGAAACATTTTTTGCATTTCTTTGTAGTTCTTTTACTTAAATGTAATTGCAGTCATTCATAATTCATATTAACTATAGCTTTTAACCAAAATATCTGATTTCTGTTACCACAGACAGACACACACAGAAAAGTAGGTGACTAAGAACTGTATAAAATTCAAGGCAATTTAAGAGGCCAGCAGAGCTCTAGTCACAGCTGCTGGTGCCTCAGCAGTACACAGTTCACATCAGCCTGCAATCAATTATACTCCTTTAAGATTTGTTTACACCATGTTATTACAACATAGTGCTTTCCATTGCATCTTCATTTGGCTCCTTTGCATATTTTCATAATACTTCCCTATTTTTGAGAGAGAGGAGAAAAAGTCATGAACTCAGAATTCTTGAGGTTTTGCGGCAGGTCTTGAAATTCTGGACAAGCCAGAAAAAAACATTTCCATTTCATCTGCACTCCCATTGTATCTCATACATCAAAGCCCATTCATAAAATTTGTTATATGAACTAATAAAAAATCCTATTAGAAGGTGGAGCTCTCTCTTCCCTACCCAGACCACCCAGTACATTCAAAATCAGCTTTAAGCAAAGAAAGAAAGAAAGGGAGGAAGAAAGAAACAAACAAATCTGTATTTTTTTTTTCTCTTTTGGGGTAGATTTGCCTTTTTGAGCAAGATATCTCTCTAAGGCACAGAATGATATATTTTTATCATCATTAATCTACAAAAGTTTGGGAGAGAGAATGAGAGAAAGAACTAGCCGCAGGTGCAATAAAAAAAAAAAAAGCTACAGCTATAAGAACATCATAGAAGTATAATTTCCTTTGTTTTAGAAGGAGAGAAAAGGACTTGTTAAATTTAGGCACATAGGCACAGACAGCTGGCAGCCTCAGTTCTGTCTTCAGCAATAGCTCAAAAGTAAACACAAAGTTTGTGCTGCCTCAGCAAATCTTGTCGGTCAGTTATGGGAGTAGGAAGGTTGAAGAGTCAAAACGAGTGTCCCAGGGATACTTGTTATGAAAGTTTCTTGATCTGGAGCTGATCTCCATTCTAGTGTGTACCAAATGATTTCTTGAATGATTTTAGCTATAGTGGTGTGTGAGGGACATATAATCCAGAGGATATTAGAAGATTCCACAAAAAAGACAAATGCAAAATGACAGAGCTGGGATTACTTGTCATGTACTGCCCAACAGAAGCTAGATGGCTGGGTCAAATAATCAAAATCAGGTTGGCAATATTTCAGTCATCAAGGGAATGAAAATATGGCCATGTACAAAATAGAACAAGGTTTGTTCAAGAACCAGCTTAATGCAGAAATCAAAATGGACTCAGAGAAGAAAACAGAAACACAAACAAAAAATACACAGAAACTATCAGTGAGAGCCACTCTGAGACTCAGGCTGGGCCTGGGATGCAGAAGGCAAGTTCACTGCATTTCTTGGACAAGACTCGGCTCTGGTGGGTGCGTTGACCTGGGCATCCCAGTGGACCCTGCAGCTGTGAAAAGGAGATTCAGAAATAAGAGCATTGATCAGAAGGAAAAAAAAAAATTATCTGCTAAGAATTGCAAGGGAACTAGATTTTGGACTTAGAAAGACTTTCGTTAAAAAAAAAAAAAAAGGCCATCATATAAAAAATACAACAGGTGTATAAAGAAAAACACATACACACAAAATTACTAAGGTTGTAGGCAGTCTGCTCATGGTAGAAAATCAGCAGTGTTCTTACATGTCCATCCTCACTGCACAGACCATCCATATCAGTATTGCAGGGTTTATTGTGGCATCCGGTATGATTCTTAGCTTCTGCAGATTCTAGAGTCTATGAACATAGCGCTACACTATCGTTCCTCTCTATTGAAAGTATTTGGATATCAAAATTATTTTTTGGATAATGATTGGTAAGCAGAGTATCAGTGCCAAAGTGAAGTAGTTTTTAGTTTAAAATAGCTTCTGGGACAGGAGAATGATTTTGAGTAAACTTGCCTTACCTTTCATATGAAAATATCTTGTTGATCAGATTCTCTCTTTTGAGTAATTGTTGATAAACTATGACAAATTCATTTCCTTTTTGATTTCCTTACAGCAGAGGTTAATTTCACACATGGTATTGATTCTGGCATACTCAGCCTTCTTTGAGGAACCTTATTGGCATGTTTAAGTGGTACCATGCATGAATTCTGTTCACCAATTACATTTTCTATTTCAATATACCCATCATTGGAAAAAATTTAAGACTGCTTAAGGAAGTGTTTTTCTTTTTCCTAATAGTAATTAAGTTTTATGTTTTATTTTCAGGAAAAAATCTATTTCAATTAAAAGTGAAAAAGGTGAAATTAAAGTGAAAAGAATTGGACCACACATAGAAATTTTCCAAGTATTCCGCGAAAGGGACAGATTCACAATCACCAAAAAAATAGTTAGAATGATCACTGTCATGCAGGCGCATGTTAGGGGGTGGCTCGAACGCACACGGTTCCAAAGGATAATAAACAAGGTAAGGAATGAGCTAGATATCATAATATGTTGTCATTTCTTATTTAGATTCTATTAAGGAGAATTTTGAATAATTACCTAGTTGTTTTAGTCATCTAGTGTTGCTATAACAGAGATTCCACAAGTGGATGGCTTTAACAAAGAGAAATCTATTCTGTCACAGTCTAGTAGGCTACAAGTCCAAATTTAGGGCATCAGCTCCAGGGGGAAGGCTTTCTTTCCCTGTTGGTTCTGGAGGTCCTTGACATCAATCTTCCCCTCGTCAGTGAGCTTCTTAGCACAGGGATGCTGAATCCAAAGGAGGTGCTATTCTGGCTCTTGTTGCTTTGTGGTATGAGGTCCCTATGTCTCTCTGCTCACTTCTGTCTTTTATATCTCAGAAGAGATTGGCTCAAGACACAATTCAATCTTGTAGATTGAGTCCTGCCTCATTAACATAACTGCTGCTCATCTCATTTCATCATCATAGAACTAGGATTTATAACACATAGGAAAATCACATCAGATGACAAAATGGTGGACAGTCACATAATACTGGGAATCATGACCTAGCCAAATTGATACACACGTTTTTTGGGAACACAATTCAATCCATGACACTAGTCAAAATATATATGATTCCTCTAAGTAAAAGTATTGTCTACATTCTTTTAAGAAAATGTTATGAATTGTCTGCTCTGCTGACAGTTTCAGATTTTATCAAACTGTAAACTCTGAACAAAAGGCAAGGTTTATACTTAACCCAACAGTTCTGGAGCCACTTATCCCTAACCAGGACCAGTTATGTTTGACTAAAGTTGTTTCTCTTTTACTCTCAGGTTATTCCCCATTTAAAGCAACTTTCCTCCACGTCCCATACTCTTTGGTTCTCTTGCATAACACACATACACACTATCCATCTGGGCAGCCTTTGCTGTTGTGTGCCTTGGAGTCAATTCTGACTCATTGTGACCCTATATGCTGGAGTAAAACTGCCCATTAGGGTTTCCTAGGCTATAATCTTTACGGGAGCAGATCACCAAGTCTTTTCTCCTGTGGAGCTCCTGGTGGGTTCAAACTATAAACCTTTTGGTCAGCAGCTGAGCACTTAAAAATTGTGCTACCAGGCGCCTTTATAAGTAGCAGTCCTTACATTTGAAATAAATCATAAGGACCCATTTTAGCTGGGAAAATGTAGAAGAATTTGAATGAATGATCTTAGAAAACCTTAACTTGAGGGCTAAAGTTTTACTAATAATCAGGAATTTGGGAAAACAACTACATGTAATGGGCACACCCATCTACTCCAGTTCCTGTTTCTTCTGGGAGAATGTGTCTAGAATGGCCTTGCAACGAGTAACCCAAACAAATCTCTTTAAAAACATGGTAATGCTGTTACAAGGTAATCCTCTACCTCTCGTTGAGGGTAAAGACTTCTGTTGAAGGCGAAGGGAGAGGCAAAGGAGCAAAAAGTGCCTGTTAAACCCTGGGCCCTATTTAAAGAAACAGTTATATGGGTGGCTTTTTTAAAATCATCAGAAACTAAGATATGCTAACTTATCTTTTTGTTATTGTTACACAGAAAGTTGTTCATTTCCCATTTTCCAAAAGAAGACCTGAGACTATTTTAAGAGAACTACTCATGATGGGCGCCCTGGTGGTGTAGTGGCTAACTGTTAACCAAAAGGTTGAAGTTTGAATCCACCAGGCGCTCTTTGGAAACCCTATGAGGCAGTTCTATTCTGTCCTATAGGGTCGCTATGAGTCGTAATCAACTTGACGGCAGAAAGTTTAGTTTTCGTACTCATATTAGAAAATCTATTGGCATAGGTTGATTTTCTGGCATAGGATTTAAGGCAGACACTTTACCTTTGTAGAGCATCTTTTCTTTTCATTGTAGGTTACATACCAATTATAATGTATATTTGCATACTTACGAAGACCGAGTTGTTAAAAATTACGTGATTCAGATACATCTGATTTGTAGATTTATCATCATCATTATTATCACCCTGTCTCCACAAATACAGAGTTTTTAAAATATCTGAGAAAGTCCTGATTTCTCTCCACCTCAGATTTCCAAAGGATCCTGTTTGTGTGCAATACTTTATTAAAAGAGTTTTTTCTTTGAAAATTAAGTTTGAAATCTATAGCTAGTGTACCCAGTGACCTATTAACCAAAAAACCAAACCCACTGTTGTCGAGTGGATTCTGACTAATTATGAGTATGAGTCAGTGACCTATAGGAGATTATTATTTCTTTCTGAGTGCATAGGATAAATATTCACAGATGTCTACTCTGCAACTAACTTTATCCTACTTTGTCCCCAGTCTTTTTGTAAGATAAGAGGATAGAGAGGTGAGAACACCAATCCCAATATTTAAAGAACTTCCTGATGAAATGCTTCTGAAATGTACTGAAGTCAGTCCAAAGCTGGATGATCCCTCTATGCTTTCTTCTCTAATGTTTATGTCTTCTTTTGCCCACAAACTTTGCACCTCACTTGGTTAAAACATTTTTTAGCATCTGAGGTATGGGTTGCATTTAGTTAAGTTTGTTCCTTAATCCCCCATAACCTTAAACAGTTATAGGCTTTTATAGGAGTTTCTTTGTTGTCTCTTCAAAGCTTTTTCATTATTTGGGTAATTATAAATATGTGAAATTCTACTGATGAATCTGTCATATGTATCACTTTTTAATAATAAGGGAAAAGGATTTTTTCCCTACGAATTTGGAAGGCCTGGCATAGGTGACCTGGATACACTAAATAAGGTAAGAAAGACAAATAATTTGAGTCCTTAGTATTTTGCATTTTACTTGACAATTAGGTGCATCTTGTCTTAATGAATAATTTCCCACAGAATTAATATAGGAGGTGGGATAAAGAATGTTGGAGTGATTTTTTACGGAAGGAGTTCACACCAATAGCCATGAAACAGAGAAAAAGGCAAGGTTGGGGCAAAATGCATAGGAATTGTTGAGGAACCAACCTCAGGGAGAAGAAGAGCTCAGAGTAGTTTCACTACCACCTATTAACAACATTTGTCACTAGATAAGAAATTGTGGGCACGTGTGTGTGGATACACAACCGCCTGAGGAGAATACGAAAAATGAAGGGAAAGCTGTTACCCATGCTCCCTCTGTAAGGTGTTAATGTAACTATTTGAAAGTTGTCGTAAGCTTACCACCACTATAGAAAGCTAGTAGCAACCACCATGGAGTTCTACATTTAAATCTATGAAATCAGAACATAATAACAATAGCTAATACTTTAGAGTGCTTGAATAGTACAGTTCTAAAGAGTAACATCAATTAACTCCTTTAGTCTTCACAGAAACCTTATGAGAGAGTACTATTATTTGTAATCTCCATTTTACCCATGAAGAATCTGAGGCACAGAAGGTACAAGTTGTTTCCCCAAGGCCACAGAGTAAGAGACAGGCCTGGAATTTGGGTCCAGCAGTCTGGCTTAGAGACTTGATCTTAGTACCTGTGATATACTTCGTATTTAATGAATGGATAGTTTCCCAGCAATGGAGACATTGTTCAAGGCAACTGGTACCCAGTCTTTTCAAGATGAGTACAGATTTTATTCCTGTTTTCCCCCCTTCGGTCAATAGTGCATTTTGAAAACTTTTTTTCTCTATCAAATATATTGATTTTATTCAGTAAGCACTTATTTCCCCTGCTTGTATAATCAAAGCGAGAGCCTCATATATTCCTGGGGATCCAGAGACTATAGGCTGGAAATTATTGGCCTAGTGGAAGGAGCAAAAGCTCAGGGTAGGTGGCTTGAGTTACATCTGGGTCTGCCCTTGTTGTGTGGTTTCAGGTGAGTTATTTAACCTCTTCGTGCCCTGGTTTCATTGTCTTCCTTCGGGGATAATTTCACTAGGTCTATTTTGTAGGACTGTTAGTGACTTAAAGTGAAATGTTGTTGTTGCTAGGTGCTGTCGAGTCAGTTTCAACTCATAGTGGCACAACAGAATGAATCACTGCCCATTCCTGCATCATCTTCACAATCAATCGTTGCTATGTTTGATCCCATTACTGCAGCTACTGTGTCCATCTCCTTGAGGTTCTTCCTCTTTTTCACTGACCCTCTACTTTACCGAGCATAATGTCCTTCTCTAAAGACTGATCCCTCCTGATAACATGTCCAAAGTATGTGAAATGAAGTTTTGCCATTCTGGCTTCTAAGGAGCATTCTGGCTGTACTTCTTCCAAGACAGATTTGTTCCTTCATCTGAAAGTCCATGGTATGTTCAATATTCTTTGCCAACACATAATTCAAAGGCATTAATTCTTCTTCAGTCTTCCTTATTCATTGCCCAGCTTTCACATGCATATTAGGTGATTGAAAATACCATGGCTTGGGTCAGGTACACCTTTGTCTTCAAAATGACATCTTTGCTTTTTAACACTTTAAAGAGGTCTTTTGCAAACAGATTTGCCCAGTGCATTACATCATTTGATTTCTTGGCTACTGCTTCCATGGGCGTTGATTGTGGATCCAAATAAAATGAAATCCTTGACAGCTTCAATCTTTTCTCCGTTAATCATGATGTTGCTTATTGGTCCAGTTATTAGGATGTTTGCTTTCTTTATGTTGAGGTGTAATCCATACTGAAGGCTGTGGTCTTTGATCTTCATCCATAAGTGCTTCAAGTCCTCTTCACTTTCTATAAGCAAGGTTTTGTCATCTGCATAACACAGGTTGTTAATGAGTCTTCTTCCAATCCTGATGCTACGTTTTTCTTCGTGTAGTCCACCTTCTCAGAATATTTGTTCAACATACAGATTGAATAAGTACAGTGAAAGGATACATCCCTGATGCACACCTTTCTTGATTTTCAATCACACAGTATCCCTTTGATCTGTTTGAACCACTGCCTGTTGGTTTATGTATAGGTTCCCTATGAGCACAATTAAGTGGTCTGGAATCCCCATTTTCCCCCATGTTATCCATGATTTGTTATGATTTACACAGCGGAACACATTTGTGTAGTCAATAAAACACAGGTAAACATCTTTCTGGTATTCTCTGCTTTCAGGCAAGATCCATCTGACATCAACAGGGGTATCCCCCATTCCATGTCCTCTTCTGACTCCGGCTTGAATTTCTGGCATTTCCCCATTGATGTACTGCTGTGACTGTTCTTGAATTGTCTTTAGCAAAATTTTACTTACTAAAATGAAATAATGCCCTGTAATTATGTTGAAAAGGTAGAGTTTCAACAGAGATGTACATTTCTTATCTGCTACACTTTCAACAAAGATTACTGACCTCTTTTGACACCACATTCTATAATTTTAAAGTATTATATGGTGCCAGTGATTCTCGACATGCCTTCCATGGGCTCAGTGGGTCTCATGAATTCCCTGAAATTGTATGCAAAGTGTTATATGTTTGATATTTTTGTTTGTTTGTTTTTTGTGAGTAGGTTTATGCTTGTGGTAGGTTCTCCAAAGGGTCAAGTTTATAAATGTTGCAAACAATTTTAATGCTTTAGTGAATTTATTTTCAACTTGCCGTGATAGAAGCATATTTTGTTCTTTACTTTCTCTATTGCTCTGGTTCTGAACAGAGATGAGCATTTGCCTTGGCATTGTTCTGTGATGCCAGAGTGGCTGGAGAACACCCTGAGGTCTGGTCTTCAAAGCCTCCAGGAAATTCAAGAGATTTCCAAACTAGTCTGGGCATTGAGGTCTTCTCAGAAGATAAAGAGTGGCATCACGTCACAGCAGATGATAACGAAGTCAACCAAATGCTTTATCACAACATGTCACCGTAGAAGCCCTCCAGGTTGATAATGACACAGGTTTTTGAGCTTGGAGGAAGCGAGTCACCAGGCACAATTGAGTTTATCAAAGACATTTGCATTTGTTTGGCTATAGGCCCACATATCCCATAGCAATCAGGCCTTCATTACATGGCTCCTTAGGTATATACCGTATCATGTCCATCAAAATAATGGCTAATGTAGCATAAGATGACACCATAACACAGGTGCCATGTGAAAAGCATTCTACTTGCTTTGATGAATGTAGGAAAGAAACTCTCTGAATTTGACTCTCAGAATAGATGTTACTGACTCCTTTTGCATTCCAAATCAATAAAAATAAATCTGTAGTGGAGAGAACAGTATTGCCTATAAGGCTGACTTTAAGATAATATAGTAAATGCAAATTGCCAATGCCTCGGAAAATCCCGGGCAATTTTAGGAAAAAAAGAACAGTCTTAAGTGATTTACATGAAACCTTATGGTTTATAATAGTGTAATTTAAAAATTTTCTGCTTAACGCTAGTAAATCTCGTATTTTAAGAGTAACTATCTTCATTTTTAGAAAGCAGTATGCTTTAGTTACTAGCACGTGAGGTTACTATCGTTCTGTAGTCCTAAGTAAAAGCCAGTTTAGTGTGATCCATTAAATCAGGGTTATAAACAATAGAAGAGAAACATTAGAATAATTTTTTTTCTCCAGTATTATCACTCCTCTCATCTCACCGTGTCATGTGGCCATGTCAGGGAGGTAACGTTTGAAATCACCAGCAGCACTTTGGTGGCCAGGTTGTCACACCTTGGAAGTTTCCAGCTGTTCCCTGAGCAGCTTCCCCTCCTTAATTTCCTGATCCTTGCTATTCTCCCTAGGCTTTCATTCATATGTATCATGGTCTTTGTAGTCCTAGACTGCTTACAGGTTGAGTAATTGAGAGGTTTCTTTCACTCCCAAGATACTATTGATAAATGCCCAAATTAGCAGGGGGGAAATGTTTTCAAGGAGAAAATGCCACTTTGTGGTTATAATGCTAAGGCAACTCGCTGTAACAGAAGAACATGGACTTCGGAGTCAATAATTTTTTTTTAAAGAAGATATAATTATTGTTGTATGAATAATATGTGTGAAATATCCAAATACTTCCTCTCTCTGTATATTTATACATGTGTCAGTGTGTACATATAATACACATATGTAGTACTGATGATTAAACTTGACAATATATGTAAAACCCTGGAAAAAAGTAAACACTCCATGTTCTATTTCACTTAATCCTACAGTAATTCTGTGAGGTAGATGCTATACTCCTTTTATAAATGAAGAAATTTATGAAATGAAGAAAGCACTGAGAAATTAAGTCATTTTTTCAGAGTCACACAGCAGAAGGTGATAAAACTAGAATTCAAACCTACATCTTTCTGACTCAAAAGACCATGCCTACTCTACATATTGTATCAACTACTTGAACTGCTTTAGCCACGGACAAGGGTTGCTTAATATATAAGCCATATCTTAGCCCTATAACATTAATAAATATCCATAATCTAAGAAATTGGGTCAAGGATGAAAAGAAAAGGGTAATCGCAGATATTAAATTGCACTCTTGAAAGTTCCATAGTAAATCAAATTCCACATAACCTCAAATTAACTCACTCACTCCACAAAGCCATTCCTTTCCTGTATCTACCTATTCTACCACCCATTGCCCAAGCCATAAACCTGGTGTTCTCTTAGAGTCCTTCACCTTCTTCTTATATTCAGTTGGTGACTAAGTACTGTTAAGTCCACCTCTACATCTTTTCTTGTACTACACTTCCTCTCTGTCCTTGCTTGAGCTTCCATTCATCAACTTTCACATGGAGAATGGCAGTAGTCTTCTACTTGGTCTCCTTGCTTATAGACATTCTCCCATCTAATTTATCTGCCAATCTTATTTAAAAAATAGGCCATATTTTTAAAATGCAACTCCGATCACCTTATTCCATTTGTTATAACCTTTTGATGGCCCTTTAATGCATACAGGATAAAATAAGAACTCTCTAACATAGTACACATAACCTCCCTCCCACTGTTCAACTTCATCACATGATACCTTCTTATATAATTACACAAACGTAATTGAGAAGTTTATCAGAGCTCTCTAAGGATTCATACGTACAACATTTAATTATAGCACTTCCTGCTGTTGGAGAGAGTTGCAGAGTCTCCCAAAAGCTTCTGGAACAAAAATGGGTCTAGAAAACCTAGAAAGCAAGACCGGGTCCAAGATCAAGGTGAAAAGAAGAGCCTGTTAAAGACAATGTTGACTTTCTGTGTGAAAGTAAAATTCGAGATGAAAAGAATGGAAGCACTTTTAAAGGGTCAGAGTCAATATAGACTGTTGGTTTGTATTTGATTTTAAAATTCATTATTGTCATTGACTTTCTTTTATAGTCGGTCATTGGCATGGTGTTTTGTATGTTAGACGACTGCTCTGTTGATATGACTGAAGTTATTTCACCTACTGTTGAAATGCTAGTGTAACGGTTTTGTAATGCAATAAATAGTAAGTTTCCAGGCCCATACCTGTGTGAAGGGCTGCTGTTGGGGGAATTCTCGATAGACTTTCTGCTCTAGAGGCTGCACAGCAAATCACTGGATAATTGTCACTACTGTGGCCATCCCTCCACTGAGAACGTTCTATAGGTATACTTCCTGGCTGCCCCTTCAGAGCTTGTTGCCTTGGACAGTGTCTGCTAGAATGCCGATTTAAAATTCCTCAAGGGACTATGCAGTTTTCACCATTTCCTTTGAAATGCTCTCAATTTGGATTTATTTGAAAATAATGCAGAAGTATTAAATTATAGCAGTCATATATCAGGGGAACAAGAGATTGCTATATTTAACTATAGGCATTATTTCTTTCCACCATTCAAAATGTCCTTCTCCTTTAAAAAAATCTCTGTGTTGTTTGTTTGCCTGTGTTTTGGTTTATTAAAAATTATCTAAAGATTTTAAAAAGACACAAAAACACAAAATATTTTCCTTAGTGCAATGTCTTTAGGATTTGACTGACTTTTAATATTTTTATCTGAATATTTATAATTTTAATTTTTGAAATTTTAGTCCTGAGTGAGTATTTTCAGTTGCTATTTGCCAAAAATATTTAAATTCCTGGACATTTTAATGGTTGGTGGTAACAATAAGAAAAAAGTATTTGAAACTGGCTTTGAATAAATATTTGTTGAATAAATAAAATTGGAACAATTATGGAAAATCTGAGCTTTAAGGTTACCATAACAATATTACATACATAGATCAATCTTTACTCTTTTGGAGATTATAGAATTCTTTGAAAATTTGATAAAATATGAATTTCCTTTTGTTATCTCAAAAAACACAACAGAAACAAACAAAATCCTGAAGCTCATTTGTGGACCCTATGGCACAGTTGACCTTGTACAGAGCAGTTTTATTACATAAATGTGTTAGCTCCCAGTTACCTGAGAACTGTGTTCATTTATTTAACACTAATTTCTTCTTATTGATAATAGCTGCTATATGCATACTGGATTCAGTTTCCTGCCTTTTTATGATCTCTTAAATCATATAATCCAAAGAGGAATTTAGATAACTAAACCAAGGACTTAGATCATCTAAACTGAAGGGCTATGTGTCTAGTGAATAAAAAGTGCCATATAAACTGAGGTCTGGAAGAAGAGAGGTAGTTGTGTTTTGCCAGGTAGAATGGAAGACTGAGAGAGTTGAAGGCACAGGGAAAGACAATGTCAATGGACTTCAGTAAGATAGAACTTTTGGGGACGATTGGGAGGACAATAGCATAGAGGAGGCTGAATGTAGGGGTTAAATTGAGAATGTTCTTGAAAACTATGCTAAGGAGCTTATACTTTATCCTTAGTATAGGTGAGTGAATGACTTTAAAGACCAGTGACATGAATAGATTTGTACTTTAGAAAAACTTCTGACCCTGGACAATGTATTGGGAGAAAGTGATTGAGAAAGAACAATTAGTACGCTTTTTCAGTAATACAGTGACTGTTGATGGTGACTTGAGCTAGGGGTGGAAATGGACAATAGGGCTTTGGGTTTGATTGGATTTAGAGATAAGGAAGAGGGAGGCATCAAGAATGATTCCCAAGTTTTTGTCTTGGGCAACCTGGTATATGGTTATGAAATACATAACTTAAGAGGAAAAGCAGGTAGGGGAGAAGGAGAGGAAAGGAAAGGAGGCAGAGTCTAATTGTCAACGTGGCAAGTTTAAAATGCGTGTAACAAATCCAAATTGATATATCTGGGAAGCAGTTGGATATATGGGTCCAAAACTTAGAAGGGAGATTTGGGCCATAGAAAAAGTTTTAGTATTCATCGGTGGTTCTTAAATTCTTTTCCACCCTGACACACCTGAGAAGTATAAAGCCATCCAACCAATAAAATTAGCTCAGTTTGGCAGTGATTCTCATGTTATGGTCAAGAAAGCCGTTCCCCCAGGTGACTGCATGGTTCTCTTACTTCATTCAGTAATTCAGGGAGGCGCTGCTATCACAGGAACCACACAAATGGGCCATTTTCACTTTCCCTGACCCAGCCTTCTAACCATGAAAACCTCCTAGGTGACCTTCAGAATGCCTGAGATCTGAAAGGAAGGGGATTTCCTCAGAAGATGGGTTATGGCCCCCAAAGAGGATTTATTAGAGTCAGAGAAACTGACACTCAAATTGAAGATCATCATGGCCCAATACCCTGCTTTCTTCACAACTGTCATAGACCCGCCGCCAATCAGTACAGACCAAGCAGGGATCCTTCAGCTCATGTAAAAATCTAAACGCTGCTTGATTCTTAATTGTAACCTCTAAAAAACCCGTAGGGGTTGATTTGAAGAGAAAGATACCGAGTAGCATATGGTGGGGAGGTCTGGAGAACTCAACTCAACAACATGAAGGATTGGTGAAGGCTGGGTGGCTCCAGGACTTGGCTGGATGCTGAGACAGAAAGAGCCTGATGCAGACTCTGAATCCTGGCTGTTCCAACTCACACTAATGCTGCCCTTGAAAGGTGGATATTGCTGCCACGGTTAACTCAAACACATAAATAGATTTCCTGTTGTTTTGATTTTGTGTGTGTGTGTGTGTGTGTGTGTATGTGTGTGTGTTACTAGTTTCTGATTTAACGTGTGGGGCTGATGCAGATAAAGAATGAAGCTTTGTCACATGTTTGCATTCTAGCAGCAAAGGAGGCTTGGATCATAAACTTGACTTTTGGCTTCAAATTGTGGGAGGTGGGTTCTGCCTCCCACTAAGAATCCTGGGGAATTCTCCGAAAGGGCAACTGACTCATTTTTTTTTTTTTTTTTTGTAAAGGGCAAGAGCATATCAAACAAAAGGCAGATTAAAAACACACACGGGAGAATGCTATTAAATGTTGAAAAACCTTAGCAAAGATTCAGACTCTGCCATCTGATAGAATGAAAAACTAAATTAGCATACATTTACTACCTTCCTCTTCTCCTTTCTCCCATCAGGAGATCAAGAGATGTCATTTCATTTATAGTATTAATAAATTAAGAAATGTAGCTTTAAGGACACTTGAAAATCTTCAGAGGAGAGATGCAAATTTAAGCAAAAATGAAGAAAAATAAAATAGTAAAACACCTTTCAATAAATCACACTGAACGGAAAGTAGAATGACAGTAGAAAGAACAATCCTACATGCAAATAAAAAGAAATAATACTAGGAAAGAAACTAAAAAAAAAAAAAAAAAAATACAGAATAGGTGAAAAACATCAAATTCACTTGTATTAAGAGGAATATATAGTATAATTAAAAATGTGAGCTCTAGAGTTTCCTTGCTTCAGTTTCAAAACTAATTCTGGGACTTACTAGCTATGAGACCTCAGGAAAGTTATTTAAAGATTTTATGCTTTGGTTTTTTTACTTGCAAAAAATGGTATGAAAAACATACCAAAGGGAAGCTGACTCAGAGGAAATTGTATGAACTTAAATATATCACTGAATAAAAAATAGGGAAAAATAAATGAAATGAATATTTACTTCAATATGTCAAGAACAAGAACATAAACCTAAAAGAAGAAAAGAATAAATATAAAGAAAGTAATGAACTGGAAATTTTAAGGTGTAGAAATAATTGAATAGAAAAGAGAAAACCTGAAATAGATGAATTTTCAAAACTTGAATTTTTTTCTAAGGCTGTGATAGGAGAATGTAGAAAATGTATGTATAGAAAAATGTGAACAAAATTATAAGATAAACTGATAAAATTTGCACATGTGCTGCAAAGGGTTATTTTCCCTTAATATTCGAAGAGCTTTTAGAAATCAGTAAGAAAAACCAGAAAAAGCCTGGTGAAATATAGGTAAAGAATATGATTAGACAATTACAGAAAGAAAAAAAAGACAAAGGATTTGAGCACCCGGAGTGGGCAACGTGGGCAAGAACCATTCATTAGGTAATAATATCCTAATAAATTGTATTTTTCCTTGCTGAATGGGCAGTTACAGAAATCTGGGCACCAGCCTATGAAGCTTCTATGAAATATTCGGTCATTAAAACCTTTATTCTATGGGAAATATAGATATCTAATGAGAAACAGATCATAAGTGAAGTTGTCTGAACTTCAGGGAGATTATTTCAATCTGTCATGCATATAATTAGCCAACCTACAAAACAAACATTAATAAATACATCCATAACCTAAGAAATTGGGTCAAAGATGAAATGAAAGGAACAAAGTCAGATGAAATAGAAATATATAAGGAGCTTTACTGCCTATATTACTATTTTATAGGCTTTGTATCATGGACCAGATTTGAAAACAGTTATAAATATGTATCGCAGAACAATCCATCGTGTTAGATATCGGCTTGGTCTTTGGAGGACGAGAGAAATTGTAAACTACACAGAGCTAGAGGAATGGATGGACAGAAAAAAATGTAAGTGCTGCGTTCATTTTAGCTTTGATTTTAGGTTTGGAATTAATTTAAGCATTGAAACTTTACACATAAGTTACAAATAATTACCTGTAGATACCAAAATTAGATCATATTTTATATTGCTATAAGCTATTTCCAGTTTAAGGTACCATATTGTGTATCTGGACTAATTTATTAAGATTCTGTGTTGACAAGCAACAGAAAACCAATTCTGGCTAACCAAAGCAAAAGGAAATTTAAAGGAAGGATACTGGAAAAGTAGCTGAAGTGTCAGATTTTAGACAGAAGATGAGCCAGAGCTGGTCCAGGGATCTCAGAAGCAGGAACTAAGGAATGTGTGCCTCTGGGAAATGAATAAACCTCTATTGCTTGAAAGCTTTTTTTTTTGCTTTTAATTCAAATTCTAGGGAAAGAGTGCCTGATTGGTTTAGCTTGAGTTGTGTGCCCATTACTTGGTTGGAGGAGGCTTCAGAGTTGTACATAGGCTGTATCCACTGGGAGAGGGCTAGGTCTCTGAAAGAAAATTAAATATTGTTGCAGAAGGTCAGTTAATGGTTACTGAACAGTCTAAATGATAGATATCCACTGTTGTTATTGTTGCTGGTTGCCATCAAGTCAGTTCCAGCTCACACCTACCCCATGTGTGCAGAGTAGAGCTGCTTCCTAGGGTTTTCAAGGTTGTGACCTGTTGGAAGCAGATCAGCAAACCTGTCTTCTTGAGGCACCTCTGGGTGGGTTTGAACCACCAATCTTTTGGCTGATTGGTGACTGCTTAACCGTTTGTGCACCCCAGAGTGTTGGAATGTTGCTTATGAGTGTTGGTATTCTACCTACAGAACAGGATCTTCAGTTTATATCTTAATTCTCACTGATCCTGACTTCTGTTTGCATTTAATGAATTCAGTATTGCTGAAAAACCCACTGCTGTCGAGTGTCCTCTGACTCATAGTGACCCTATAGGACAGAGTAGAACTGTCCCATAGGGTTTCCAAGGCTGTAATCTTTATAGAGGAAATCCTGGTGGAGTAATGGTTAAGAGCTGCTAACCATAAAGGTTGGCAGTTCAAATCCACCAGGTGCTCCTTGGAAACACTGCACAGTTCTACCCTGTCTTGTAGGGTTGTTGTGAGTCAGAATTGACTCAACAGCAGTGGGTTTGGTTTTTTGGTTGATAATCTTTACAGAAGCAGACTGCCACATCTTTTTGCCATGGAGTGGCTAGTTGGTTCAAACTGCCAATCTTTCGGTCAGTATTGCTTAGGATGGGTATGACAGCCAATTTCTTGACTAAAGAAAAATAAGTAATGCAAGTAAATTATGTCTATTTGGCATCTATGTCTTACTGATTTACATTTTTGCTAGTTTCAGCTAATTATAAAATGTTTATTTCACATTGTATAATAAGTTCCATGAAGACAGAGACTATGTCTGCTTTGTTCATCCTTGAGTACCTGCTACCTAGCAAATGCTCAGTTTATCAAAAGGGCTCAAAAGTATTTGTTGAAAGGATGGTTTTGGTTAAGTCCATTAATTCTGTTAAAGATAAGAGCTAAAATATATTTACAAATAATTAGAACTCTGTGTTAGAATGATTCATTTCCCATGGCTGCATAGAAGAAAGAAGAGAGAGGGGGAGAATGAACTTCTGCATAAGTCATGGGTATCGGGTAGATCAGTCAGTATACCTAGTTCAGCAGCCTGATTTCCAGAATAAAAAAGTAGAAAGGGACAAAGGGTCAGTGAGATGGAAAAACCAGAGGAAAATGGGACAAAGTGAAAGCAAATGAGAGACAGAGGCAAAGAAAGAGAAGACCCTTCTCCTATTACAAAGCTGCAGGCCCCCTTTTACTTATGTGATTGTTGTTAGATACCATCAAGTTAACTCATGGTGCCTCCGTGAACAGTGGATCTAAATGCTGCCCAGTCCTGAGCCATCCCCATGATCGGCTACAGATCCTACCATTCCACCATTTCTATAGGGCTTCCATTGACTAATTTTCGGAAGTAGATTGCCAGGCCTTTCTTCCTAGTCTGTCTTAGTCCAAAAGCTCTGCTGAAACCTGTTAAGCATCGGAGCAACATGTCAACCTCCATTGACAGATGGGTGGTGGCTGCACATAAGGTACATCGACTGGGATCAGAGCCAGGTCTCCAGTACAGAAGGTGAGAATACTACCACTGAACCACCACTGCCCCATCTCATACTTATACCAAAACCAAAAAACCAAACACCTTGCTGTCGGGTCGATTCCGACTCATAGAGACCCTATAGGGCAGAGTAGAACTGCCCCATAGAGTTTCCAAGGAATGCCTGGTGGATTTGAACTGCTGACCTTTTGGTTAGGAGCCACAGCATTTAACTGCTATGCCACCAGGGTTTCCCTCATACTTACAGAGCCTTACAAAAAAGATAGAGAGAGATTACACCTATATGTACTCAGATTTTAAGATTTTTGCACGTAAAGTCTCAAACCACTAATATAAAATTAGCAAAATATTCTCAGTACTCTACTCCTGGATAGTAGTTTTATATTCCATAATCTATTATGTATGGATAGATTTTATAGTATTTTTTTTAATCAAGATACATATGAGGACCTTACAATTATTGCACTGATCACTTTCTCTTTCGTGCCTGTTTTATTATTAGCTTAATCACTTCCATATCACATACCTTCCTAAATGCTCCCACCATTTTACTCAGTTACATACTCAAAAGTATATTAAAGTTCATTTTTTTTAACCTTTTAAAACCTTATGTATTTTTTTAGTTTTATTTTCTTCCCGCTTGATTTCTTCTGTTTTCTGTGTAACTGCAGATTTTACTTTTTTTGCATCGTAAAATATCTTCTCAGTTAAAAAAAAAAAAAACCCTAGCATGGTTTCTCTCTTCTAGTCTGGACCCTCATGGTTCTGCCCTGAGAAGCACTTTCAGTAAAAGGCTTGAAGAAGATGAATGGTGTAATAGCTGTATATGTGTGGGGAACGTGTTCTAGGCAGAGGGAGTGATAAACACAAACTCTGTATGTTGAGGGAACTAGTGCTGGAGAAAGCCAAGAGGAGGCTAGTGACACTGGAATGAAGCTTGTAAGTGAGAGCAAATCAAGGTGAAAATGGAGAGGTAGCAGGGGCTCAGGTTGTGTTGATCCTTATAGACCATTGTGTTCTAGCTTGAGAGAGTTGGGAAGCCATTCGAGGATTGTGACAAGAGAGCTATGTTCTAACTTATGTTTGAAAAGATTACTATGGCAGTTTTGTTGAGGATACACTGACACGTGGCAAGGACACAAAAAAGGAGTCTGGTTTGAACAGATGGTGCTGTGTCCAGCATGGGACTTGAGCAGTAGAGTAGAATTAGCTAAGGAAGGTGCCCAGGAGATGGCCTGGATCAGCCCGCTCCTTAACCCACAGCCTTTGTTTGTATGTTGGAGATCCAGAAATTTCCATATACCTTAGTAGAGGATGCTGGCAATAACAATGGGCATTAAGTTTTTCCTGAAACATTGCATCAGTGACTCTGTAGTAGAGGGCCACAGAGCAGGCTGACAAAGTCAGGGGTTAATGGCAAGATTTCAGAGGAGCTGCAATACCATACTAGGAAGACCCAAAATGATGCGTGAGTCAGCAAGGGGGAAGTGCCAGATGAGTTTTGAGCAAAGAGCCATGTTACACAAGCAGGAGACAGCTCAGGAAGCCAGGCTAGTTAGGACTCACAATACAGCATTAAAATAATGGTCTCTCCTAGCACCATGATGAGGACATATAAGCTTACCCTGTGGAGTCAGTTCTGACTCATGGAAACCCCATATGTGTAGACTAGAACTGCTCCATATGGTATGCAAGGGAGTGACTTTTCAGAAGCAAATCACGAGGTCTGTCTTCCAGGGCACCTCTAGGTATATTCAAACTGCCAACCTCTTGGGTAGTAGTCTGTCAGTTTATCGTACTGTGCGGGCTTGCATGTTGCTGTGATGCTAGAAGCTATGCCACCGGTATTCAGATACCAGCAGGGTCACCCATGGAGGATAAGTTTCAGCTGAGCTTCCAGACTAAGACAAACTAGGAAGAAGGACCCAGCAGCCTACTTCTGCAAAGCATTAGCCAGTGAAAACCTTATGAATAACAGCAGAAAATTGTCTGATATAGTGTGGGAAGATGAGCCCCTCAGGTTGGAAGGCACTCTAAAGATGACTGGGGAAGAGCTGCCTCCTCAAAGTAGAGTCGACCTTAATGATGTGGACGGAGTAAGGCTTTCGGGACCTTCAATTGCCGATGTGACACGACTCAAAATGAGAAGAAACAGCTGCAAACATCCATTAATAATTGGAATCTGGAATGAGAACCTGGAATATGAATCTAGAAAAATTGGAAATTGTCAAAAATGAAATACAATGCATAAACATCAATATCCTGGGCATTAGTGTACTGGTATTGGCCATTTTGAATCGGACAATCATATAGTCTACTGCACTGGGAATGACAACTTGAAAAGGAATGGTGTTTCTTTCATCGTCAAAAAGAACATTTCAAGATCTATCCTGAAGTACAACACTCTCAGTGATAGGATAACATCCATACGCCTACAAGGAAGACCAGTTAATACGACTGTTATTCAAATTTAAGCACCAACCACTAGGACCAAAGATGAGGAAATAGAAGATTTTTATCAGCTGCTACAGAGTGAAACTGATCGAACATGCAATCAAGATGCATTGGTAATTACTGGCAATTGGAATGCGAAAGTTGGAAACAAAGAAGAAGGATCAGTAATTGGAAAATATGGCCTTGGTGATAGAAACAATGCCAGAGATTGAATGATAGAATTTTGCAAGACCAATGACTTCTTCATTGCAAATATCTTCTTGCTCCAACATAAAGAGCGACTATACACATGGACCTTGCCAGATGGAACACACAGAAATCAAATTGACTACATCTGTGGAAAGAGACGATGGAAAAGCTCAATATTATCAGTCAGAACAAGGCCAGGGGCTATCTGTTGAACAGATCATCAATTGCTCATATGCAAGATCAAGCTGAAACTGAAGAAAATCAGAGCAAGTCCATGAGAGCCAAAATATGACCGTGAGTATATGCCACCTGAATTTAGAGACCATCTGAAGAATAGATTTGATGCATTGAACACTGGTGACCGAAGACCAGACGAGTTGTGGAATGACATCAAGGAGATCATCCATGAAGAAAGCAAGAGGTCATTGAGAAGACAGGAAAGAAAGAAAAGGCCAAGATGGATGTCAGAGGAGACTCTGAAACTTGCTCTTGAACATTGAGCAGCTAAAGCAAAAGGAAGAATTGATGAGGTAAAATAACTGAACAGAAGATTTCAAAGGGCAGCTCAAGAAGAAAAGTAAAGTATTATAATGACATGTGCAAAGAGCTGGAGATGGAAAACCAAAAGGGAAGAACATGCTCGGCATTTCTGAAGCTGAAAGAACTGAAGAAAAAATTCAAGCCTCGAGTTTCAATAGTGAAGGATTCCATGGGGCAAATATTAAGTGACGCAGGAAGAATCAAAAGAAGATGGAAGGAATACACACAGTCATTATACCAAAAAGAATTAGTCGACATTCAACCATTTCAAGAGGTAGCATATGATCAGGAACCAATGGTACTGAAGGAAGAAGTCCAAGCTGCTTTGAAGGCAATGGTGAAAAACAAGGCCCTGGGAATTGATGGAATATCAATTGAGATGTTTCAACAAGCAGATGCAGCACTGGAGGTGCTCACTTGTCTATGCCAAGAAATATGGAAGCCAGCTTCCTGGCCAACTGACTGGAGGAGACCCATATTTATGCCTATTCCCAAGAAAGGTGATCCAACTGAATGTGGAAATTATAGAACAATATCATTAATATCACACGCAAGCAAAATTTTGCTGAAGATCATTCAAAAACGGCTGCAGCAGTATATTGACAGGGAACTGCCAGAAATTCAGGCTGGTTTCAGAAGAGGATGTGAAACCAGGGATATCATTGCTGATGTCAGATGGATCCTGGCTGAAAGCAGAAAATACCAGAAGGATGTTTACCTGTGTTTTATTGACTATGCAAAGGCATTCGACTGTGTGGATCATTACAAATTATGGATAATATTGCGAAGAATGGGAATTCCAGAACACTTAATTGTGCTCATGAGGAACCTTTACATAAAGAGACAGTTGTTCGGACAGAACAAAGGGATACTGATTAGTTTAAAGTCAGGAAAGATGTGCGTCAGGGTTTTATTCTTTCACCACACCTGTTTAATCTGTACGCTGAGCAAATAACCTGAGAAGCTGGACTGTATGAAGAACTGGGCATCTGGATTGGAGGAAGAGCCGTTAACATCCTGTGTTATGCAGATGACACAACCTTGCTTGCTGAAAGTGAAAAGGATTTGAAGCACTTACTAATGAAGGTCAAACACCGCAGCCTTCAGTTTGGATTGCACCTCAACATAAAGAAAACAAAAATCCTCACAACTGGACCAATGAGCAACATCATGATAAATGGAGAAGAGATTGAAGTTGTCAAGGATTTCATTTTACTTGGATCCACAATCAACAGCCATGGAAGAAGCTGTCAAGAAATCAAAAGATGCATTGCACTGGGTAAATCTGCTGCAAAGGACCTCTTGAAAGTGTTAAAGAGCAAAGATGTCACTTTGAAAACTAAGGTGCTCCTGACCCAAGCCATGGTATTTTCAGTCGCATAATGTGCACGTGAAAGCTGGACAATGAATAAGGAAGACCGAAGTAGAATTGACGCCTTTGAATTGTGGTGTTGGCGAAGAGTATTGAATATACCATGGACTTCCAAAAGAATGAACAAATCTGTCTTGGAAGAAGTACAACCAGAATACGCCTTAGAAACAAGGATGGCGAGACTGCATCTTACATACTTTGAACATGTTGTCAGGAGGGATCAATCCCTGAAGAAGGACATCATGCTTAGCAAAGTACAGGGTCAGCAGAAAAGAGGAAGACCCTCAATGAGATGGATTGACACAGTGGCTGCAACAATGAGCTCAAGCACAACTACAATTGTAAGGATGGAGCAGGGCTGCGCAGTGCTTTGTTCTGTTGTGCATAGGGCCGCTACGAGTTGGAACGGATTTGACGATGCTTAACAACGACAACAAGGGCTTAACCATTTGTCCCATTCAGGAACTCCTAAGCTTACCCTTGTTGTTTTGTGTCTCCGAGTAGATTCTGGGTCATAGAGACCCTATAGGACAGAGTAGAACTGCCCCACAGTTTCCTAGGCTGTATGTAATCTTTAAGGGAGCAGACCACCAGGTAATTTGTCTTGTAGTGTGACTGGTGAGTTCAAACTGCCAATCCTTCAGTTAGTGGCCGAGTGCTTAACTATTGTGCTACCAGGGCTCCTAAGCTTACCCTAGCACCCAGATATCAAATAAGTCAAAAGGGAGAGAGGAGGCAGGGAGGGAGCCCTGATTAAAAAAATTTAAACTTTGACTTGACTACTCTTTAAAAGAGATTGTTTACACCGTGAATGTTGTTGCTTTTAGGTGCCATCGAGTCGGTTCCGACTCATAGCAACTCTCTGTACAACAGAAGGAAACACTGCCTAGTCCTGCACCATCCTCACAATCATTATTATGCTTCGAACTGGAAATGAGTTCCCTTTAATTGACAATTTTAGGATTTGCCCCCATCATTAGCACACAATTGATGTCTGAGAGCAAGATGAGATCAGTTGGAGAAAATAATGAAAAAATCACATTTTTTATATATCAGAGTAAACGTACAAATTTTGACCCTGGTACATATGTTTTTGTGTATGTGCAATAGCTAAAGAAGGATTCATCTATTTCTGTTATACTAATCATTTTAATAGAGAGCTATTATGTTATTCCTATTGGGCAACTGGAAACCCTGGCAGCATAGTGGTTAGGTGCTACAGCTGCTAACCAAAGGGTTGGCAGTTTGAATCTGCCAGGCGCTCCTTGGAAACTCTGTGGGGCAGTTCTACTCTGTCCTATAGGGTCGCTATGAGTCAGAATCGACTCAACGGCACTGGGTTTGTTTTTTTGGGTTATTGAGCAACTTGGGATAGATAGGTTAGTGTCATGGATTGAATTGTGTCCCCTCAAAATATCTGTCAGCTTAGCTAGGCCATGATTTCTTGTATGATTGTCTACCATTTTGTCATCTGATGTGATTTCCCTGTGTGTTGTAAATCTCATTACTGTGATGTAATAAGATGGATCAGTGGCAGTTATACTGATGTGGTCTACAAGATTAGTGTCTTAACCCAATCTCTTTTGAGATATAAAAAAGAAAAGTGAGCAGAGAGACACGGGGACCTCACACCACCAAAAAAGTAGTACTGGGAGCAGAGCGCGTCCTTTGGACCTGAGGTTCCTGCCTTGAGATGCTCCAAGACCAAGGGAAGACTGATGACTAGGACCTTCCTCCAGAGCCGAGAGAAGGCCGAAGCCTTCCCCTGGAGCAGGCACCCTGAATTCAGACTTGTAGCCCACTAGACTGTGAAAGAATCAACTTCTCTTTGTTAAGCCATCCATTTGTGGTATGGCTGTTATAGCAGCATTAGATAACTAATACATTTAGCATCCCAACTCCTCAATTTGAAAGCTGTGTATTCTTTCCAACAGATGTTTTACTTATTCAAGCTTCATTTTTCCTCTAAAAGTAAGATAATAATACTAGTTTGAGGTTTTTTAAAGGGTGAAGGATATTACATATAAAATTCCCAGTATCATGCCTTTCAAAGAGTAAGTCTGTAAATAAATGATAGTTATTATTTATTATTGTTATTATTACCTTAGTGTCAAGGGAAAGAGTGTAGTTTGAAATTGGGAGGCTCAGTTACAGAGGCTATAACCATTTAAGTCTAAGGATGACAATTTAAATTTGGCATAAAAGTGGTTTTTGTTTTCAAATTTATTTTCTAAAAACTGTTCTGTACTGAGCATCCCAACTAGTCACAGCCTGAGGGCTCAAAGAGAATTGGTGTCAGTGCAGAACTGTGCTTTTGGATCTAGCAAAAGGACGTCTAGAAATATAGGGCTCTTCAAAGAGTTTTATACAGTGGCCATTCATTGTAGCATTTTTAATTAACAGCAAAAATGAGCATCGTACTAAATATCTAATTAAAGGGGGGTGGTTTAGTAAATAATTAGCATTTTTATGATAGAATACCATGAACCCATTAAGAATATTTACTGGAAGCGATAATGTTCTTGGTAAGATAGATCAGTTAAGTAGATGTCATAACAGTAAGTATAATAGAATTATCTAAATTGTGCTCCTCTCCACAATAGATGAATAGATAGCTAGAGGGCTAAGAAGGAAGAAAAGAAAGTAGGAAGGAAGAGATGAGAAGGAAGAAGGGAAAATATGAAGAAAGAACATAGAACAAAAGGAAAAAACAACAATTAGAAGAATATCAAACTGCTGTAGTGAGTGGTGGCAGCGCCATTAATTTTGTGTGCATTTTTAACATGTCTAATTTTTCTAATATCAACATGCATTACTTTTACAGTAATAAAAACTATAAGCTGTTAAAGTATTCATAACCAATGGAATAAATACATTTAAAATTTTTTACCCTAAATATAAATATGAAATATCTCTATTCTTCTAAGTTACATTAAATACTGTGGTTCTTTTCAAAATGCTCATGAATTTTCTAATTTACATTATTTCAGCTAAAATTTCCTTATGTCTCTGTGAGGAGGTATATAAAGATATATGAAATATGATTTTTAAAGTAATTTTTATTGTGCTTTAAGTGAAAGTTTACAAATCAAGTCAGTTTGTCACATATAAGCTTATATACACCTTACTCCATACTCCCACTTACTCTCCCCCTAATGAGTCAGCCCGCTCCCTCCTTCCAGTCTCTCCTTTCGCGACAATTTTGCCAGTTTCTAACCCTCTCTACCCTCCTATCTCCCCTCCAGACAAGAGATGCCAACACAGTCTCAAGTGTCCAACTGATACAAGTAGCTCATTCTTCATGAGCATCTCTCTCCAACCCATTGTCCAGTCCATTCCATGTCTGATGAGTTGTCTTTGGGAATGGTTCCTGTCCTGGGCCAACAGAAGGTTTGGGGACCATGACCACTGGGATTCCTCTAGTCTCAGTCAGACCATTAAGTCTGGTCTTTTTATGAGAATTTGGGGTCTGCATCCCACTGTTCTCCTGTTCCCTCAGGGGTTCTCTGTTGTGATCCCTGTCAGGGCAGTCATCGGTTGTGGCCAGGCACCATCTAGTTCTTCTGGTCTCAGGATGATGTAAGTCTCTGGTTCATGTGGCCCTTTCTGTCTCTTGGGATCATAGTTATCGTGTGTCCTTGGTGTTCTTCATTCTCCTTTGATCCAGGTGGGTTGAGACCAATTGATGCATCCTAGATGGCCGCTCGTTAGCATTTAGGACCTCAGATGCCACATTTCAAAGCGGGATGCAGAATGTTTTCATAAAAGAATTATTTTGCCAATTGACTTAGAAGTCCCCTCAAGCCATAGTCCCCAAACCCCCACCCTTGCTCCGCTGACCTTTGAAGCATTCAGTTTATCCCGGAAACTTCTTTGCTTTTGGCCCCGTCCAGTTGAGCTGACCTTCCCTGTATTGAGTATTGTCCTTCCCTTCACCTAAAGTAGTTCTCATCTACTAACTAATCGGTAAATAACCCTCTCCCACCCTCCCTCCTTCCCCGCCTCGTAACCACAAAAGTATGTGTTCTTCTCAGTTTATACTATTTCTCAAGATCTTATAATAGTGGTCTTATACAATATTTGTCCTTTTGCCTCTGACTAATTTCACTCAGCGTAATGCCTTCCAGGTTCCTCCGTGTTATGAAATGTTTCAGAGATTCGTCACCGTTCTTTATCGATGCGTAGTATTCCATTGTGTGAATATACCACAATTTATTTAACCATTCATCCGTTGATGGACACCTTGGTTGCTTCCAGCTTTTTGCTATTGTAAACAGAGCTGCAATAAACATGGGTGTGCATATATCTGTTCCTGTAAAGGCTCTTATTTCTCTAGGGTGTATTCCGAGGAGTGGGATTTCTGGGTTGTACGGTAGTTCTATTTCTAACTTTTTAAGAAAACGCCAGATAGATTTCCAAAGTGGTTGTACCATTTTACATTCCCACCAGCAGTGTATAAGAGTTCCAATCTCTCCGCAGCCTCTCCAACATTTATTATTTTGTGTTTTTGGATTAATGCCAGCCTTGTTGGAGTGAGATGGAATCTCATTGTAGTTTTAATTTGCATTTCTCTAATGGCTAATGATCGAGAGCATTTTCTCATGTATCTGTTAGCTGCCTGAGTATCTTCTTTAGTGAAGTGCATGTTCATATCCTTTGCCCACTTTTTGATTGGGTTGTTTGTCTTTTTGTGGTTGAGTTTTAACAGAATCATATAGATTTTAGAGATCAGGCGCTGGTCGGAGATGTCATAGCTGAAAATTCTTTCCCAATCTGTAGGTGGTCTCTTTACTCTTTTGGTGAAGTCTTTAGATGAGCATAGGTGTTTGCTTTTTAGGAGCTCCCAGTTATCTGGTTTCTCTTTGTCATTTTTGGTAATGTTTGTATTCTGTTTATGCCTTGTATTAGGGCTCCTAAGGTTGTCCCTATTTTTTCTTCCATGATCTTTATCGTTTTAGTCTTTATGTTTAGGTCTTTGATCCACTTGGAGTTAGTTTTTGTGCATGGTGTGAGGTATGGGTCCTGTTTCATTTTTTTTTCAAATGGATATCCAGTTATGCCAGCATCATTTGTTAAAAAGACTATCTTTTCCCCAATTAACTGGCACTGGACCTTTGTCAAATATCAGCTGCTCATATGTGGATGGATTTATATCTGGGTTCTCAATTCTATTCCCTTGGTCTATTTGCCTGTTGTTGTACCAGTACCAGGCTGTTTTGACTACTGTGGCTGTATAATATGTTCTAAAATCAGGTAGAGTGAGGCCTCTCACTTTCTTCTTTTTCAGCAATGCTTTACTTATCTGGGGCTTCTTTCCCTTCCATATGAAGTTGGTGATTTGTTTCTCCATCACATTAAAAAATGTCATTGGAATTTAGATCGGAAGTGCATGGTATGTGTAGATGGCTTTTGGTAGGATAGACATTTTTACTATGTTAAGTCTTCCTATCCATGAGCAAGGTATGTTTTTCCACTTGTGTAGGTCCGTTTTAGTTTCTTGCGGTAGTAGTTTGTAGTTTTCTTTGTGTAGGTCTTTTACATCTTTGGTAAGATTTATTCCTAAGTATTTTATCTTCTTGGGGACTACTGTGAATGATATTGATTTGGTGATTTCCTCTTCGATGTTCTTTTTGTTGATGTAGAGGAATCCAAGTGATTTTTCTATGTTTATCTTATAACCTGAGACTCTGCCAAACTCTTCTATTAGTTTCTATAGTTTTCTGGAGGATTCCTTAGGGTTTTCCGTGTATAAGATCATGTCATCTGCAAATAGAGATAATTTTACTTCTTCCTTGCCAATCCGGATGCCCTTTATTTCTTTGTCTAGCCTAATTGCTCTGGCTAGGACCTCTAGCACAATGCTGAATAAGAGCGGTGATAAAGGGCATCCTTGCCTGGTTCCCGTTCTCAAGGGAAATGCTTTCAGGCTGTCTCCATTTAGAGTGATGTTGGCTGCTGGCTTTGTATAGATGCCCTTTATTATGTTGAGGAATTTTCCTTCAATTCCTATTTTGCTGAGAGTTTTTATCATGAATGGGTGTTGGACTTTGTCAAATGCCTTTTCTGCATCAATTGATAGGATCATGTGGTTTTTGTCTTTTGTTTTATTTATATGGTGGATTACATTAATGGTTTTTCTAATATTAAACCAACCTTGCACGCCTGATATAAATCCCACTTGGTCATGGTGGATTATTTTTTTGATATGTTGTTGAATTCTATTGGCTAGAATTTTGTTGAGGATTTTTGCATCTATGTTCATGAGGGATATATCTGTAATTTTTTTTTTTTTGTGGTGTCTTTACCTGGTTTTGGTATCAGGGAGATGGTGGCTTCATAGAATGAGTTAGGTAGTATTCTGTCATTTTCTATGCTTTGAAATACCTTTAGTAGCAGTGGTGTTAACTCTTCTCTGAAAGTTTGGTAGAACTCTGCAGTAAAGCCGTCCGGGCCAGGGCTTTTTTGGGGGGGGAGTTTTTTGATTACCTTTTCAATCTCTTTTTTTGTTATGGGTCTATTTAGTTGTTCTACTTCTGATTGTGTTAGTTTAGCTAGGTAGTGTTTTTCTAGGAATTCATCCATTTCTTCTAGGTTTGCAAATTTGTTAGAGTACAATTTTACATAATAATCTGATATGATTCTTTTAATTTCAGTTGGGTCTGTTGTGATGTGGCCTATCTCATTTCTTATTCAGGTTATTTGTTTCCCTTCCTGTATTTCTTTAGTCAGTCTGGCCAATGGTTTATCAATTTTGTTAATTTTTTCCAAGAACCAGCTTTTGGCTTTGTTAATTTTTACAATTGTTTTTCTGTTCTCTAATTCATTTAGTTCAGCTCTAATTTTTATTATTTGTTTTCTTCTGGTGCCTGATGGATTCTTTTGTTGCTCACTTTCTATTTGTTCAAGTTGTAGGAACAGTTCTCTGATTTTGGCTCTTTCTTCTTTATGTACGTGTGCATTTATCGATATAAATTGGCCTCTGAGCACTGCTTTTGCTGTGTCCCAGAGGTTTTGATTGGAAGTGTATTCATTCTCTTTGCATTTTATGAATTTCTTTATTCCCTCCTTAATGTCTTCTATAACCCAGTCTTTTTTCAGGCAGGTATTGTTCAGTTTCCAAGTATTTGATTTCTTTTCCCTAATTTTTCTGTTATTGATTTCCACTTTTATGGCCTTGTGGTCTGAGAAGATGCTTTGTAATATTTTGATGTTTTGGATTCTGCAAAGGTTTGTTTTATGACCTAATATGTGGTCTGTTCTAGAGAATGTTCCATGTGCACTAGAAAAAAAAGTATACTTTGCAGCTGTTGGTGGAGTGTTCTGTATAAGTCAATGAGGTCAAGTTGGTTGATTGTAGCAGTTAGGTCTTCTGTGTCTGTATTGAACTTCTTACTGGAAGTCCTGCCCTTCTCTGAAAGTGGTGTGTTGAAGTCTCCTACTATAATTGTGGAAGTGTGTATCTCACTTTTCAGTTCTGTTAAAGTTTGTTTTATGTATCTTGCAACCTTGTTATTGGGTGCATAAATATTTAATATGGTTATATCTTCCTGGTCAATTGTCCCTTTAATCATTATGTAGTGTCCTTCTTTATCCTTTGTGGTGGATTTAACTTTAAAGTCTATTTTGTCAGAAATTAATATTGCTACTCCTGCTCTTTTTTGCTTGTTGTTTGCTTGATATATTTTTTCCATCCTTTGAGTTTAAGTTTGTTTGTGTCTCTAAGTCTAAGGTGTGTCTTTTGTAGGCAGCATATAGATGGATCGTGTTTCTTTATCCAGTCTGAGACTCTCTGTCTCTTTATTGGTGCATTTAGTCCATTTACATTCAGCGTAAGTATAGATAAGTATGTGTTTAGTGCTGTCATTTTGATGCCTTTTTGTGCGTGTTGTTGACAATTTCATTTTTCCACTTACTTTTTTGTGCTGAGACATTTTTCTTTGTAAATTGTGTGTTCCTCATTTTCATAGTAGTTGAATTTATGTTTGCTAAGTCATTATGTTTTTCTTGGTTTTTATTTTGAGTTATGGAGTTGTTATACGTCTTTGTGGTTACCTTAATATTTACCCCTATTTTTCTAAATAAAAACCTAACTTGTATTGTCCTAAATCGTCTTGTTTCCACCTCCATATGGCAGTTCTATGCCTCCTGTATTTAGTCCCTCTTTTTGATTATTGTGATCTTTTACATATTGACTTCAATGATATCCTGTTTTGAACGTTTTTTTTCTTTTTAACATTAATCTTGATTTGTTTTTGTGATTTCCCTATTTGAGTTGATATCAGGATGTTCTGTTCTGTTATCTTGTGTTGTGCTGGTATCTGATATTATTGGTTTTCTGACCAATTTCCTTTAGTATTTCTTGTAGCTTTGGTTTGGTTTTTGCAAATTCTCTAAGCTTGTGTTTATCTGTAAATGTTTTAATTTCACCTTCATATTTGAGAGAGAGTTTTGCTGGATATATGACCCTTGGCTGGCAGTTTTTCTCCTTCAGTGCTCTGTGTATGTCATCCCATTGCCTTCTTGACTGTGTGGTTTCTGCTGAGTAGTCTGAACTTATTCTTATTGATTCTCCTTTGTAGGAGACCTTTCTTTTATCCCTGGCTTCTTTTAAAATTTTCTGTTTATCTTTAGTTTTGGCAAGTTTAATGATAATATGTCTTGGTGATTTTCTTTTTGGATCAATCTTATATGGGGTTGTTCGATGAGCATCTTGGATAGATATCCTTTCGTATTTCATGATGTCAGGGAAGTTTTCTGCCAACAGATCTTCCACTATTCTCTCTGTATCTTCTGTTCTGGGACTCCAATCACACGCAAGTTATTCTTCTTGATAGAGTCCCACAAGATTCTTAGGGTTTCTTCATTTTTTTAAATTCTTTTATCTGATTTTTCTTCAACTATATTGGTGTCAATTCCCTTGTCTTCCAGATCCCCCACACCGCGTTCCAATTGCTCGAGTCTGCTCCTCTGACTTCCTATTGAGTTGTCTAATTCTGTAATTTTATTGTTAATCTTTTGGATTTCTGAATGCTGTCTCTCTGTGGATTCTTGCAGCTCTTAATTTTTCCAATATGTTCTTGAAAAATCTTTTTGTTTTCTTCAACTGCTTTATCAGTGTGTTCCTTGGCTTTTTCTGTAGATTGCCTTATTTCATTTCTGAGGTCATCCCTGACGTCTTGAAGCATTCTATAAATTAGTTTTTTATATTCTGCATCTGGCAATTCCAGGATTGTATCTTCATTTGGGAAAGATTTTGATTCTTTAGTTTGGGGAGTTGTAGAAGCAATCATGGTCTGCTTCTTTATGTGGTTTGATATCGACTGCTGTCTCCGAGCCATCACTAAGATATTGTACTGATTTATTCTATATTTGCTCACTGAGTCTTATCTTGTTTTGTTTTCTTTCAATGTACGTAGATGGGCTACTAGATTGCACTGTCTTGATTGTTGTAGTCCTTGAATCACTTATGTCGTATTACTAGCTAGTTTGGGCTGTTACCAGATATATAAGCCTAAAAGTCCATTCACTATTCTTGAGTAGAATCTGATTTGGGCTCATCAAGTGTGTGGTGCAGACTGTCACCTACCCACCTTAAGAAGTAGTGGTGATAGTTGTGTGCACCAGATTCTTGGAGCAGCAGGGGTCACACTCCAGGGGGGTCAGGATGCTGACAGGCTTCCTGTGAATGCCAGTGAGGTAGGTGTGTCTCTATTCCTAAAGCACCTTGGTGGGTGGGCTCTGCAGCTGTACCTTAGGCCCCCACTGCAAGTACCTCTACAGATTGGTAGGTGTCAGGAGGCTAGGTGGCCTGGGGGGAGCTTCAGCCCTCAGTTTCCTGTTGTGGGTCAGTGAGGGCTCTGTTGAATACACAGAGATATCAGACCTGGGAAACTTGTCTTTCCAGTAATCTGCTAAAACAATTACAGTCAGATCCCTATCAGAATTGCCTTTGCTTTATAATAGCCACCTTGTTCCCTGTAGGGATGAAAGCCCAAGACTTTGGATCACATATGTTTGGCTGGAGTTGGTTCTGTGTTTTTAGTCCAATTAGGGAAGGTTTTTTGGTCCCTGGGTTTTTTGTAGCTGCTTCTCCCAGGCCAGGAGAATGGGTTAGGAAAAGACCAAAACAGAAAGAAAAACCACAGAGCACTTCACTCTCTAGCTCAGGAAATTCCAATGTTAATGAAGCCTCCTGGGAAGGGGAGGGGAGGGTTCAGATAAATAGGAGAAAGTAGCACCCCGGAATATAGACAAAGTTACTTATCTTGCTTGGGATGACTGTGTTATCTGAGATTCCCGACGGGCATGTAGACTGTGTGTGCTGGCTGGGTAGAGATTGTCCCCGAGGGTCAGGCCCTGTTCCCGTGCTTGCACTGTCTCAGAAGCCGCGGTTAGTTCCTCCGCTCCCAGTCCAAAGCCCAGCACCAAGATTCCCCAGCTAGGATGCCGCACTCCTGGCTCCAAAACCAGTCGCTGCCTCCCAGTGACTTCTCCTCCTGTCAGCCATGTCGCTGCTCTGTCTGCATGCACTGGCTGGGCTTCCCCTGAGGTCACTTCTGGGGGCTAGGGCTGTGTCCCGTGTCTGCGCCGTATCAGGATGCTGTGCTCAGCTCCCCTGCGTCCAGTCCAAAGCCTGGCACCAAGGTTTCCTGACTGGGATGCTGGCTCCAGGCTCTGAAAACAGTCACTGCTTCCCCGTGGTTGTTCGTTCTCAGTCTCTCTCACTCAGGTCAACTCTTTAGATCTGTGTTTGATGGTCAGGGTTCGTAGATTGTCATGTATGTGATTGCTTCACTTGTTTTTCCAAGTCTTTGTTGCAAGAGGGATCTGAGGTAGCTTCTACCTAGTCAGCCATCTTGGCCCCACCTCCGAAATATGATTTTTTTTTATAAACATGGCAAATTGAACAATTGAGCTTATGTTTTAAAAAAAACCCATGGCTGTCGAATGGATTCTGACTCATAGCAATCCTGTAGAACAAAGTAGAACTGCCCCATAGGGTATCCAAAGCTGTAAATCTTTACGGAAGCCAACGTCTTCCATGGAGTAGCTGGTGGGTTCAAACTGTGGATCTTTTGATTAGCAGTGGAGCACTTCAACAACTGTGCCTCCAGGAATCCTTAGTTTCTGTTGACTCCCTCCCAAAACAAATAAAAACACAATGTGATGACAGTAGGTAAGAGATTTTTGAAGCCAGAAAGTAGGTTGATGAGAGGTAACTGATTTAGTAGAAAAAAGTAAGCTGAAAGTTAAGCAATAACAGTTAGAGAAGTCAGAAGGAAGCAGGCTAAAATTTGCTGCTGAACCCTGAAAATGGTCAGGAATTAACAGCTCCAGTTGCTCCAGGAGATGGGAGGGTGTGGAGAAGAGGTAAATGCGTGATTTCTTGAGATCAGAAGAATTGTACACGTACCTTTTCCACCATTCATTCCCAGGTGACTACCCCCTCACCTTATCAGAAGATTGGAGGCAAAACCATATCAACTATGGTCTCAAGGACTGTGAGCAAAACTGAGGGGTGGAGGTGGACACTGTACTGTAAAAGAAGGGATTTAACCTGTGTTTCCATACCAAAAGCTGCAATTGCCTAATAGCCCTGTTTCTTGTTATAACTCCTTTTCCTTGCTTATACCTATCAGGATAGATATTGAAGGATTCCTCCATGGGGAATTTGAACAGTTCCCAGTAAAAGGCCCATTGTTCCTGATTTGTGGGGTCTTCCACAAGACAGCTGTTTTCCCACTTACGTTACTGATGCAGTCTTTTAGTTGAATAACTTCCAATCAGCATTTTAGTAACATGTTCCTTAAAATAAGAATTATTTTTAGCTTTCTAAGAAATCCTCTAATAAAAATATAGATGCCATTTAAGCAACAAGTACAATAAGAAAAAGGAACTTGGGGGAAAGAAAAACATGACAAGTAGCAGCAGAAGAAAAAGCTATAATTTATCATTGATAACCTGAGGGCTGCTTCAAGGGTGGGCATTAAGAGAAGATGCTGAATCCATGAGATGTGTATGGGAAGTCGTAAAAGGAACATTAAAAGAACAAGAAAAAGAGTCTTGCTACTTAAAGATAATGGAAGTGGTAATGAAAAATTCAATAGGAGGTTTGGAAGAGAAAGATGGAAAAACCTTCTAGAAGATGAAACTGAAAAGATAAAACATGAATTAAAAAAAAAAAAAAAAAAAACCCAAACCTATTGCCATAGAGTTCCTTCCAACCCTATGTGGTACAGATTACAACTGCTCCGTAGGGTTTTCTTGACTGTAATCTTTACAGAAAGAGATCACCAGGCATTTGTTCCTTGGTGCTACTGGGTGGGTTCAAATTGCCAACCTTAGGCTAGTAGTTGAGTCCAAATTGTTTGCGCCCTCTAGGGACCTAAAAGATGACTAGTAGGATAGAAACAATATGAAAATCAGAGGCTTATTTTAAGTGTTGTCAAATCTCAAAACCCCATTGCCGCTGAGTCGATTCTGACTCATAGCGACCCTGTAGGACAGAGTAGTACTGCCCCATAGGTTTTCCAAGGAGCAGCTAGTGGATTCAAACTGCCAACTTTTTGGTTAGCAACCAAACTCTTAACTACTGTGCCACCAGGGCTCTGTTCCCAAATATAGTGCTTAGAAATTCCCAAAAAGAACAGAATGATTTGAACAGTATGGTGGTGAGAATTTTCAAGGAAAATTTCCCACCCTGGAGGAACATGCATTTCAAGGTGTGGAAGGGTCCAAATGCCCACACCCCATATCAGGACACATCATCATAAAATCAGAATACTGGGTGCAAAGAGAAGATATACAATTTTCCAGACAGAGATAAAAAATAGGTCACACACAAAAGGTTGGGAAAAAGAATTTTATCAAACCGTCTACTACAGTGTCTTTGGAAGCTAAAAATGTAGCAGTACTTTCAGCATTTTGAGGAAAAAACATTTCTAACTTAGACTTCTATACCCTACTAAACTATCAACCAGATGTGAGCATGGAACAAAGATATTTTCAGAATGCAAGTTCTTAAAAATTTTACCTCTCACGCATCCTATCTCAGGGAGTTCCTGGAGGGTGTGCTATAAAAGTCCAGGCAGTTAACCGAGGGAGATGTTTAAGGAATCAGGGGAACTACACAGGGGAAAGGCAAACGGAAGCCTCACAGTGACAATGCAAGAGGGAAAAGGACTGGAGCAGGACTGTGAGTTTCAGGAGTAATGCCTCTGAAATAAAAAGGGACAGATAAACAACATGACCGTTTTGATCAGGTGAAAAATTGAACTGAGAGGTGTTTTACAGAACTGATGGGGAGAGTTGGAAGACTTAGCAAGTAATCAAAGAAAGTTATATAAGTAAAGGGAACACAGGTATTAATTACAGGGGAAAAAAAGCTATTCAGAAAAACACTGTAATCACTCAGCCATGAACAAACTTTACACAGTTAAAAAGTGAAAACACTGGATATATTTTTATTACAGTTTAAACTATGGGGAGAGTTGAAATATGCATGTAGGTGTGTGTGAATGATGATATGAGATGTATATTCTTTATGCTTAACTGTAGGTCAATAGGCAATATTTAAAACTGAAAAAAAATAAAATGGGCAGTATTCACATTCTATTTGGAAATATGGAGGTAAGTATCAGAAGAAAGAGTTAAAAGAATTAGAAGTGGTTGTTTCTGGTGAGTGGGAATTAGAGATGGAGGGAGAGGACGGAAGGGCCTGCTGTTTTTATGTAGTCTTTAGTGCTATTTAATTTTAAACATTATACACATTTATAAATTTTATAAAATATAAAAGTAAATGTTAAAATAAGTGAATAATTTAAGTAATTACCAACCAAAACACTGATTTACATTAAAGGTAATAGTCACTCTAAAGTCCACAGAATTTGCAAGTTCTAATATGCCTTTAGAGCCCTGATGTGGTTAAGAGCTTGGCTGCTAACTAGAAGGTCAGCAGTTCAAATTCACCAGCTGCTTCTTGGAAACCCTATGGGTAGTTCTACTCTGTCTTGTAGGGTTGCTATGAATAGGTATCGACTTGACAGCAATGGGTTAGGTTTTTTTTTTTTTTTTTAATATGCCTTCTTATTCTTTAGAAAATTCTTCATCTTTTTCATGTGTTGATTGCTGATGAGTGACATTTGACAGATAGATATGCAATTTTTAAGCAGTTTTCAATAACTAGAATATTTAACTAATTACCAGGATTTAAGTTTTATAATTACAACCTTGCTTGCTGAAAGTGAAGAGGATTTGAAACACTTACTAATGAAGATCAAAGACCACAGCCTTCAGTTTGGATTGCACCTCAACATAAAGAAAACAAAAATCCTCACAACTAGACCAATGAGCAACATCATGATAAACGGAGAAAAGATTGAAGTTGTCAAGGATTTTATTTTACTTGGATCCACAATCAACAGCCATGGAAGCAGCAGTCAAGAAATCAAAAGACGCATTGCATTGGGTAAATCTGCTGCAAAGGACCTCTTTAAAGTGTTGAAGAGCAAAGATGTCACCTTGAAGACTAAGGTGCACCTGCCCCAAGCCATGGTATTTTCAATTGCATCATATGCATGTGAAAGCTGGACAATGAATAAGGAAGACTGAAGAAGAATTGATGCCTTTGAATTGCGGTGTTGGCAAAGAGTATTGAATATACCATATCCTGGGAAAAGAACGAACAAATCTGTCTTAGAAGAAGTGCAATCAGAATGCTCCTTAGAAGCAAGGATGGTGAGACCGCGTCTTACATACTTTGGACATGTTATCAGGAGGGATCAGTCCCTGGAGAAGGACATCATGCTTGGCAGAGTATAGGGTCAGGGAAAAAGAGGAAGACCCTCAACGAGGTAGATTGACACAGTGGCTGCAACAATGAGCTCAAGCATAACAAAGATTGTAAGGCTGGCTGAGGACTGGGCAGTGTTTTGTTCTGTTGTGCATAGGGTCGCTATGAGTCGGAACCAACTCGATGGCCCCTAACAACAACAGCAAGTTTTATAATTACCTTATTATACTTGCCAGGATGTTAATTCTGCTATTGTGTTGCTGAAAGTTTGCTTGCACTAGGGCACAATTTGTGGATTAAGGGCATTGCTATCCATTAATATGGTTACATAACCATAATGTGCCTCAATCTGATCATGTGTAAAATAACTGATTAATCAAGTTGATTAATTAAAGGCCAAAACAGTGAAGGGTACATATACTTTTCCAAGGAAAAATATATCTACTTAAACATAAAAGACAAAGTGACATTCTTTGCATCTTGTTTTGAGTTTCTCCAGAATCAGGCCCTTAGTCAGGAATTCAAATACAATTAATTCATTTGGGAACTGATCCCAGGAAATACCATTAGTTAAGTGGCGAAGCGAGACAAAGAAGTGAAGAAAGTCACAAAGTGTGAATTTGGGACCTCCAGGAAACAGTATAGCAAACTTGTCTTGAGTGGTGTGTCTTTATCTACCAACCCCCTCAGTCATTAGCTGAGGGAGGAAGCATTAATTCCCTGGCACTTCTGGTCAGCTGCTGCACAAGCGGGCAGAGTTGAGTCCTGCAGCCAGAGGGAGCCTTTAGGCAATGAAATGCAGATGCTGGTAATTGAAAGTCAAGTCAGCACGCACAGAAATGGTAAAGACAAGGAGATGTGGATGGGGCACCTACAGCAACTGCTATAGTTTGCTTATTTGAAAAAAAAAAAAAAGAGAAAACGCCACAGATATGTTAAATGTAGATTTATGTTTATTTATTTATTTTACTGCTGTGTTGGAAGGTCTGGAATAGCTATACTTGTGTTTAGGCAATTACTAAATATTTCTTGAAGTTGTTGATGTCTTATGACTATCCCATCAAATGAATGAATGAATAGAAAGTAGAAATCCATATAGTTGAGTGTCAGGATGATATATTAGCACATTATCTTCTCTTAGAAACCTCTCTGGTGCCTTTTGTCATTTGTAGCCGGCATTTCAGACTAAGCCGGTACTTAGGCAGGCTCTGTCATCCTGTAAATGGTGACTAATAATGAACTTCATAGGGTTAATCCATCATGCTTCAGAGTGGAGGGTTACGTTTTTGAAAGAGAAAATAAAAATGTTTATGGAGAATTAAAGTTACAAAATGTACACGCTAATTCTCTTAGCCGTTGTCTAATGTAACGAAACTAACGTTTAATGTTAAGTATGAGAGATGTCTGAGGGGTTGCCCAGTTAAGCGGTTTTCTGTGGTCGGCTAGGGCTAAGAGTGGCAAAGTACCTTAAACTAGGGAAGTAGGAATGTATGAAGCCAGTGAGCGAAAAGCAGACATTGTTCCCAAGTAGACAACTAATCACAAATGGAACGAGCAGTCCAAGTGAGAATCATTAGTTTAAGTAGTTCAATAGAATGTGAGTGAGAGCCAAAAAGAGAGGAAAATACTAGGAAAGCTAAAAAGTATGGAATACTGAAGTGGGTCAGCAGGAGTGAGGCCCCAGGAATACTGACATTTAAAGCAGGAGCTAGCTATGTCTTATGCTGTGATTTGAGAGTTGATGCATGTAGGGTCCATGGGCAATTGTCCTGTAAGCCAGGCTAGAGAATACCAGTGTTCTCCTTGGTGAAGCGAGTCTAAATTTCCCTTACAAATCTGGAGTTAAAATTTCATCAAATCCAGATGAACCTTTTAGATAGCTTGGACCTGATATGTTATTTATAAAGATTTTTTTTTAACCTTCTTTCCCTTTTTATAGTCTATGAAACAATGTTTGCTAAGAGAGAAGATTGGCAGGGATTAGAAAGAAGTGAGCTCCTTAAGTACTTCAATGACTGTGGTCATTTCCCAACTCAGAAACAAATTGATCATGTTTGGAATCTGGTCCATACGGGTGAGTAGCTTCTTTTTTTTTTCTTTCATTTTTTTCCTTCATCTTCCTCCTCTCCTTATTTACCTTCCCTGCTTTACTCTTTCATTCTCTTACTTTTATTCAACTTGGCATATAAATCCCTTTCCTCAAAATTTCTCTGTATCTGCTTTTAATATAAATGAAGGAAGACATTTAAAGGATAAGTTAAAAGAAGTTAATGCAATAAAGGCATTTTTTGGGGTGAGGGGATGGATATGATTTTAGCTTTTTATAAGTTTTAGATAGATAGGTAGATGATAAATAGGTGGATGGATGGATGGATAGATGATAGGTAGATGATAGAGAGAGAGAGAGAGAGAAAGAAAAGAAAGAAAAGGAAGGGAGGGAGGGAGGGAGGGAGGGAGGGAGGGAGGGAGGGAGGGAGGAAGGAAGGAAGGAAGGAAGGAAGGAAGGAAGGAAGGAAGGAAGGAAGGAAGGAAGGAAGGAAGGAAGGAAGGAAGGAAGAAAGAAAACAGAAATAAAATCAAACCAAATCCATGGCCGTTGAGTTGGTTCTGGCTCATAGCAACACTATAGGACAGAGTAGAACTGCACCATAGGGTTTACAAAGCTATAAATCTTTACAGAAGTAGAATGCCGCATCTTCCTCCAGTGGACTGGCTGAGGGTTTGCACGGCTGACCTTTCTGTTAGCAGCCCAGTGCTTGTCCACTGTCCCTATATATATATATAAAAATATACATAGATATAAAATAATTTATGTCTAGCTGAATATATTTTAAATATCAGTGCTAAAAAGCTTACTTTTGGATGGTTAGCTTTGGTACTGAAGAATATAGCCAAGTCTAAATGTTTGAAATAGTAAATTATTTCAATATAATGGAATTTTAGTTAGAAAATCATTTATTTTCTGAACACTAAATAAATGATAGTAGTGTATGAAGAATATTTATTAAGTAAATTCAAATGGAGTAACATTCCTCTCTTTTCTAAAAACTAATAAGGGAGTGGGAATGGTCAACAGGGCTTAAAAAGTCCTGGTGAAATGTCCTTAATTCCTAGAGATACTTGTCAACATTTTTCTGTGTCTATAAATGTTCATTGACTGGCAAAACCATTCAAATCACTTTTTTCTTCAGTGGTCATGACTATGTTGTTTGTTTAAGTAATTTTTTTTTTTGATGGCAAAAATGTAAAAAGTACTAAGCAATAGCAATTGATATCTATCATTCCAGTTTTTTTTTTTCTCTCCATATGACGTTATTTTATGAAAATTGAGATTACAAGCAGTCCCCAGCTACCAGTGTCTGATTTATGGACACCTTGTACTTAAGGACAGACTGCCATAAAGCCTATTATATTAAAATTTTTAGTGAAATACAGTGTTTCATAATAAGGAGCACACACATTACTTTTTACTGATCGTGAAAATATTGAGCGGTTTGGAAGTGTTTCTTAAGTGTTTTTTATGCATAAAAACCAAACCCATTGCCATTAAGTTGATTTCGACTCGTAGCGACACTATAGGACAGAGTAGAACTGCCCCATAGGTTTCCAAGGAGTGGCTGGTGGATTTGAACTGCCAACCTTTTGGTTAGCAGTTGAACTCTTAACCACTGCACCACTGGGGCTCCCGAAAGGTAAATATATACTATATACTAAGAAAAACATTTGGCTAACCGACACTAAATAAGAATCGTATGTACCTGTTCCATCTTACCTACAAATTTGACTTAAAGACAGGCAGGAATGGATCTCTTTCGTAATGTAACCTGGGGACTGCCCGTATTTTCTGTTATTTGAAAATCTGCTTTTTTTTTTTGCTGAACAACATTCATGGATGAGTTTTCAGGCCATTAAATATTCTTTTACAGTAGTATTTATGGCTGAGTAATAATCTATAATGTGGATTTTCTTTAATGTATTTACTGTTATACATTTATGTTATTTTGAAGTTTCCATTACAATAAATAATAATAAAATGAAAAACTTAAATGGAGCAAAATGGAATCGATTAAGTATTTCAGAAACATTAATTAGCGTTAGTAAATTAAAATACAGGAGTTTTTAAAGTTAACATTTTCATTGAGATGTTTTCCTCTACTGATTCTTTTGGCGTATAGTGTATAATGGCTTAGGCTTAGAACATGATTCTAGAGTTAGCCTGCCTGGGTGCAACTCCTGGGTGCACCACTTACTAGCTGTATGTCTTTGAACAAGTTATTTGTCCTGTCTACACCTTATATTTCTTGACTGTAAAGAGGAGCATCATGATAATATCTAACTCATTGGACTGTTGTGAGGTTTAAGCAAAATAATTCATGTAAAATGTGAATTCTATCTTATGTGTTCAATAAATGGTTATCAGTCTTATCTTTTAAAAGAATTATCAAAATAAATTTTAATAATTATTTTTTATCTGTATTTATATAAAAGTAGCTCTTAAAAATGTTTATGTGTTGAACCTAATTGTATCATGACTCATTTTTATAGAGATTTTGTGTTCAGTGTTTTTGGTGTGCCTTTTTTTTTCTACCCATTTCATATCTTTTGATTGTATAATGCTGGAGGAGGTGATATGCTCATTTATGCACTTTTTACAGATGAGAAAACTGAGGCTTTAGGAAGAGACTTTTCTAAGCTCGTTGGCAGAGCTAAAACTTTAACTCTGGTCTCTTCAAGTTAAGTTCTATGCCCTTTCCATTTTACTAGGTGGGAGATCTTTAAAAAAATCAGTGTTATGAAAACATAATTAGATGGATGATTAAAACATTCTTGATTAGTCCAAAGGACTAATGAATCACAGCTACCACAGCCTCCACCAGACTGAGCCCAGCACAACTAGATAGTGCCTGGCTACCACCACCTACTGCTCTTACAAGGATCACAATAGAGGGTCCCAGACAGAATTGGAGAAAAATGTAGGACAAAATTCAAACTCACAAAAAAAACACCAGACATACGGATCTGACAGAGACAGGAGAAACGCTGAGAGTATGGCCCCCAGACATCCATTTAACTCAGTACTGAAGTCACTCCTGAGGTTCACTCTTCAGCTAAAGATTAGACAGGCCTATAAAACAAACAATAACACACATAGTTCAACAATGTATATGAGATTAAATGGGCATATGAGCCCAGGGGCAAGAATGAGAAGGCAAGAGGGAACAGGAAAGCTAGACAAATAGAAGTGGGGAACTTGAGGTCAAGAAGGGGAGAGTGTTGATACATTGTGGGTTGGCAACCAATGTCACAAAACAATATGTGTATTAATTGTTTAATGAGAAACTAATTTGCTCTGTAAACTTTCACCTAAAGCACACACACACACAGTCTTGACAGCTAGGACTGTCTTTTATCCATCTTTCACGGATTCTAGGTATTGTAATTCAGCCGGTATTCTGTAAATGGTTGAGTCCATTAGACTTCTCACTAAATCTAGAAGTTTCGAAAGAAAATTTTGTTTAAAAACATACTGTTTTTATTGTAATTCATGACATGGAAAGCTTTACAGAAAGGTATCACTCAAATAATTTTAAATATAAGTCTAATTATATTGCACCACCAAGTTAAAAAATTCTTTTGATACAGAGGAAACTTTCATTTAAAATGGAGATATTCTAAAATAATGGGAAGAAAACAGAAAATTTATGAGAGAAAGGAATTAAATTAATGGTTTTCTACTTGCTTCTGGTATTTTTTTTTCTGGTATAGATTTCATTTTTAATAGACTGATTTTATGCATTTTAGATTGTCAGTCACCATCATTCGTACTGACTGATTGTGGATAGTAACTCCAGATGTGCAACCCATGCCTTTTTTTATCAGTAGAATATTCCACCTAACACATGTGTAGTTAACTTCTTCAGTGTATTGCACCAAGTAGGTCAAATTCCTAAAACTGTATGCGTTCAGGTATTTTTAGCTTTTTTTTTTTTTCTATTCTTTATTCTTATCACTATGGTAACAAAAAAAATTGACTGAGGACATGATTTTCCTCTGAAAATCTTCATTTAGAATGATGCAACTTCAAACTGCGTATACAGACTGATCTTAAAAGTGAAAAACTATGGGAAGGTGGAAAACTGTTTCTTTGTTATACGTTTAAATCCCTGCTAATGAAACTAGTAATAATTGCATGGAGAGAAAGGAAAATAATACATAGTGGTTCTAGGTTATCTATTCATATACCTGCCAACTTTTTAGAAGTTTGAACTTAAAAAGTTTGCCAGTGTTTTTCCAATGTGTAAATAGACCTTATGGTTTATTATTTGCAATCGAAACTTACAGAAAAACCCAGCAGTGAAAACAAACCCGTTTTTATTGTGAAACACTAGACAAAAATCTTAAAATCCTAAGTATGGAAAGTACCAAAGCAAACCTCTTGCAGTTGAGTCAATTCCAATTTATTGTGACCCCACGTATTACAGAGTGAACTACTGCATAGAATTTTCTTGGCTGTAATCTTCATGGAAGCTGATTGCCAAGCTTTTATTCGGCAGCTCTGCTGGGTGGATTCGAACCGCCAACCTTTTGCTTAGTAACCAAGTGCAATACTTATGCATCTGAAGTAGATATGGCTTGAGATGTGATGGACTTATTTTAGCCTGACTAGTTAGTTTTTTTTTTTAGTTAGTGGCAAACTGTAACTACATCTTGAGCTTCCTGTTCCTCGGGACATGGTTTTGTCCACCACAAACAGACAACCCTGCGTTTTCTGCCCTTTTTTCAAATGATGACTTTATGTTATTAAATGGGAGGCCTACAATTATTTTCTCTTAAACAATTTTTCACGGGAACAGCAACTCTAGCAGTAAAATTTTAATTACATAGAAAAGGGATTAGAGAGGATTTATTGAAAAAATAGATGATGCTAGGATACAAGAAATGTGAGTCACTCTAAATTACAATAGCAAAATAATGCAGAGATACAAGAGGTAACATGTTGTGGCGGCATTGGCTTAAATAACTTCTAAAAAGGAAATGTAATATATTCTTATTGTATAATATTTTAAAAGTACGCACAGAAGATGAAGTGAAAAATTACAGCAATTTATGTTCCTGAAAGGCACGAGGCCACTGGCTAGAGATCAACTAGAACAGATAGAAGAGGTCTTGTAAGGAGCCTTCAGTGCCACTATTAACATTTGAGGAATGTGTCTGAACATTTATGTTCTTTATTTATACAATAAAAATGTCATCACACTACATACATATACGTTGCGGGTACAAATCTCCATCTACAAACTTTGCTTTCCTGTAACTTAATTTTTATTTCTAGCTCGCATCCACCAGAAATTTAATTCCAGTCAGTTTGATTTTTGTCATAGATTGAGTTGTGTCCCCCAGAAATACCTGTCAGCTGGACTGGGTCATGATTCCCTTGTGTGACTGTGTGATTGTCTACCATTTTATCTTTCGATGTGATTTCCCTATGTGTTGTAAATCCTATCACTCTGATGTAATAAGATGGATTAGCAGAGGTTATATTGAGATCTATAAGATTAAATAGTGTCTTAAGCCAGTGTCTTTTGAGATACAGAAGAGAGAGGTGGACAGGGAGACATGACGGCCTCATGGCACCAAGAAAGCAGTGCTGGGAGCAGAGCGCATCCTTTGGACCTGAGGTTCCTGCGCTGAGATGCTCCCAGAGCAAGGGAAGGCTGATGACAACATCCTTCCTCCAGAGCCAACAGAGAGAGAAGCCTTCCCCTGGAGCTGACACCCTGAATTTAGACTTCTAGCCTACTGGACTGTGAGAGAGTACACTTCCGTTTGTTTAAGCCACCCACTTGTGATACTTCTGTTAGGGCAGCACTAGATAACTAAGACAGTTATTTATTCCCTTCTTCTGTGATTACATCTCAACAAGAATGGATACACTTACATGGTGACATAGCATGTGAGATGTCTACCTAATCTGCAGTATCACCTGTTGACACTGGAATTTTCTTGGACATCCAGTTTATTGGCACTTAGTCCAAGAAGAATTCTCTTTTTTATTTTTTAACAGCTGTATTTAAGTGTAATTTATGTACCAAAAAATCCACCCATTATAAATGTGCAGTCAGAGGATTTTTACTAAGTTAATATTGCTGTGCAACCATCACTACACCTAGGTTTAAAAGATTTTCGTAATCCAAAAGAGATCTCTTGTGCTCATATGCAATTAGTGTTTACTGCAACCCCCAGCTCCAGGCAACCACTGATCTGCGCTCTGTCTCTATAAGTTTGCCATTTTTAAGAATTCCTTGTGAACGGAATAATTCAACATGTAGTCTATTGTGACTGGCTTCTTTCACTTAGCGTAACGTTTTCAATGTTCATCCATGTTATAGCATGTGTCAACACTTCATTCTTATTTATTGAGAAATACTTTTCCATTGTATGGCTATGGCACACTCTGTTTATTCATTCATTATTTGATTCCATTTTTTGGCTATTATTAATGATGTTGCTATGAATATCTCATTGTGATTGTAATTTGCATTTCCATAATAACTAATGATACTGAACATCTTTGCTTATTAGATATTCATGTATCTACTTTGGAGAACTGTCTATTCAAAACTTTCATTAATTTTACAAGTGAGAACTTTTTTTATTATAGAATTTTGTCTTCTTTCTATAGGCTGGATATAAATCTTTTATCAAATGTGTAATTGTAAATATTTTCTTTCATTATATGGCATGTCTTTTCATTTTCTTAATATGTTTGAAGAGCAAATATTTTTAATTTTTATGAAGTCTAGTTCATCAGTTTTTTTTTTTTTTTCTTTTCTGATGTAGGCTCTGGTGTCATAGCTAAGAAATCTTTGACCATCACAAGACAACAGAAATTTTCTCATATGCTTTTTCCTGGAATTTTTATGGTCTTAGCTCTTACTTTTTGGTCTGTGATCCATTTTGAGTTAATTTATGTGTATGGTGTGAGGTAAGGGTTTTTGTATATGCTTGCTTTCTGCTCTGATGTTTATTATTTCTTTGCTTCTGCTTGCTTTGGCTCAATTTAGTTTTTTTTTCTGCTTTTTTAAGATGGGAGCTTAGATTATTGACTGGAGAACCTTACTTCTGTCAAAAACTGTGAAAGATCTGAGATTTTACCTTGCTTAAAGCTAACAAGTTAGCCTGCCACAGTTCATGGATACTAGTAGAAGACCCAAGACTCCTGGGTCAGAGAAAAAAGATAGTGTTTTATTCACAGCAATGGTAATAGCCAAAATATAAAGTCTTTTGCTCCAGTTCCCCAGCCCCAATTCCCACAGGGTGATAAAAAAATTCCAGATATCTGCACACATAGCGTGCTATATTCCAAATCAAGAGCTTAAAGAACTTGAATCTTTTAAAATATAGTAAGCATGTCTGCCCTTCATGCAAAAGGGAAACCTTGTCTTTATGATATTGGACACAAAGCATGTCTGCCTTTTTTCCCCAGAGGGAGACATTTTCTCTGCCTTCCAATACAACTTACTGTGCAAACATTGAAAAGAGAGTCTGGAACAAAGGACAACTGGTACCTCTGCATAAACACAAGAGATCTTTGGAAAATTGTCTTCCACAATATACACCCCTTGTGTTCACATTGTCTTGCCTTCTGATGAGTTTTCCTAGAAGTATTCTACAGTTGGCCACTCTGATTAGTTAACTGGCAGAGTTTCAGACAAAATTCATTCATTTTATCTTATGTGACATTTTAATTAAATCTGCTATCAACAGAACTTGAATAACTGAGTGATGGTTAGAAGAATGAGGTGGGGAACACATCTGGGGGTGTTTACAGATGTTTTTCCTGGGAGATGTAGGGGCCGGGACCACCCACTGCTCTTTCTGATAGACTTCTTGATAAGGAAAAGTTAAATATAAGATTTTCGCAGTAGTTTGGGAGAGTCACACCAGATTGTTTGGGGTTTGCTTTATGGCCTACTATATGGTCTATCCTGAAGTATTTTCCATATGCACTTGAAAAGGATATGTGTTGGGTTTTAGTTGATAAACTTGAATAATTGATAGTGCTTTTCCAGTCATTTAAATTCTTAATGGTTTTCTGTTTAGTTGTTCTAACAATTATTATGAGTAGGGTATAGAAATATCCAGCAGTAATCATTGTCTGTTTTCCCTTTCAATATTGTTAGTTTTTGCTTTGTGTATTTTGGGGATTTTGTTGTTAGCTGAGTATGCATTTATTGTTGTGATATAGTCCTTATGTATTATTAATGATGATATGATTATTAAATGTCCCATAAATGTTTTAAAGTCTATTTTGTTTGGTATTAACGTCTTACCACATTTTCATGATATTCCTTTTTCTATCTTTTTCTTTTAGCCTATTTGTGTTTTTTAATATAAAGTGCTTCTCTTTTATATAGCATAAAGTTGGAGCTTATTTTTATTTTTTTATAGCATCACAAGTTCTGTCATTTGATTGGAATCTTTAGTCCATTCCCATTTATCACAATAGTTGAAATGTTTGTATTTTTGTCATTTTGCTATTTGTTTTCTATATGATTCATATCTATTTTGGCACTCCGTTCCTTCTTTACTGCCCTCTTTTGTATTTTGTACAAACAGTTTTAGTGTGCATTTATAATTTCATTATGAATTTTTTTAACAGTATTGTTTCAATTATTTTATTAGTCATCATTCCGGGGACTGCAATATACATCTTAACTCATCACAATATATTTCAGTTTAATTCTAGTGTAATTCCAGTTAAATATACCAGGTTTGCCTCAGTGTAGCTCTGTGTCCACTTCTTTGTGCTATTATTGTCATATATATTACATCCATATAATTTATAAATCTAAAAATACTTTTTTATAATTATGGCCTTATGTAATCATATTTTTAAAGAGATTAGAAGAAAAGTTAAAAAAAAAATTAGATAGTTTTTTACATTCACCCATAAAACCAAAAAAACCAAACCCATTGCCGTCGAGCCGATTCCAACTCATAGCGACCCTATAGGGATGCTATGAGTTGGAATCGACTCAAAGGGAGCAGGTATATTCACCCATAAAGACATTTACTATATTCAGTGTTCTTTATTTCTCTGAATATGAGTTACCCTCTAAAGTCTTTTCCCATGAGCAGGTCTAAATTTTCTCAATCTTTTTTAAATTTGGAAATGGTTTTAATGCCTTCATGTTCAAAGAATAGTTTTTTCTGCATATAGAATGCTCGGTTGACAGGGTTTTTTTGTTGTTGTTGTTCCTCACTCAGTACTTTGGATATTTCATTCCACTGCCTCCTGACTGTCATTGGTTATGATAAGAAGTCAGCTGTTATTCTTTCTTTTTTCTTTTTTGTTTCCCAGTACGTGCTGAGACATTTTTCTCTGTTTTCAAATTATCCCTTTGTCTTTCAGCAATTTGGCTATGGTGTTTCTTACTTTCTTTATTTTTTTTTTCCCTAAATTTTATTTATTTTGTTGTTGCTGTTGAGAATATATACAGCAAAACATACACATATTCAACAGTAGTTTCTACATGTACAATTTAGTGACATTGATTACATTTTTCAAGTTATGCAACCATTCTCACCCTCCTTTTCTGAGTTGTTCCTTCTCCATTAACATAAACTTACTGCCCCCCTAAGTTTTCTGTCTAATCTTTTGAGTTGCTGTTGCTTTTCGAGTTGCTTTTCCCCATTCATTTCTTGCCAAGTTTGTTACTTATACTAACAGTGCCGCTGGGTATGGGTTTTTGTCCTCCCTTTAAGATCAATTCAACCCTCTGTGGGGGCTGGTCATGGAGGGAAAATAATAATCTTAATATTCATATTAATATTGGTTCAGTTCTTCACAGCCTAGTCATGAACCATTTCAGTAAAACCTGGGATCTGAAGATAAATAGTTGTTCACTAGAGAAGGATGGAATTCTCAAAAATATGAAGGCAGGTAAATGAGTAAAATTCTTAACCCCAAATCAGATAAACTTAGGAAAGTCCGGCACATGCCCTAATGGCTTTTTAAAGATACTACTTTTTAGGTATTTACTATGCATTCTGTAATGCTTTCAAACATGTGAGAGGTACACACACATTCTCTTCTTTCGTTGATAATTTCAAGGATAAGTCATAAAGTGAAAGAAAATGCGTTAGAGCATACTGAATGGACACCTTCCTTGGTTGAAGCAATCCAAGATCTTTTTGATGGAATTGCTGTTGCAAATATTTTCAACAAATATATTTTGGACACTTAATATATGTTGTGAAATATAATGTAGTTAAAAGATATCAGAGTTCTCATGATAACTGGAGGCTTATATATATAGCAAAATTGCACGTTTTTCCCATTCATTTCCTGCCAAGTCCGTTACTTATCCTGACAGTGCCATTGGGTATGGGTTTTTGTCCTCCACTTAAAATCAGTTCAGCCCCTTGTGGTACAATTGATTTTCATATATACATATGTATTTTTTTTTTCCTGTAAAACCTGTGAGAGCCAAAACTCTATGGGACTGCTTTATTTTTCCCAGTCTCACAAGTTTTCTGCCTTTGACAGGGCGCAGCTTGCCAGTTTTCTATCACTCTGTATTAGTGGAAAATAAATGAGTTCTCCTTCTCTGACAGGTTTCCATCTCACACAGGTTCTGGCTTTTGCATATTTTACTGAATGTGTATATATATGTGTGTGTGTGTATATAATTTATAAAAGCATATAAATATGTATATATATACATATAAAAGTATATGTACATACACACACAGGCAATGTTCTAAGTGCTTATACATTCACACATGCATCAGATGCTAAGATGATATAGATATTAAGCATGTCTTAAATCTGGTCATTAGGGAAAGGTATAGAGAGTAGTCAAGACTTGACTTAATCATTGTAAGATGAGTTAACTAGAAAAAAAAAGACAAGTGTTTAATACATAAAAGAGCGATTGCATGCCAGGCAAATTAGAATTTGGTGCAGCTTGTGACAGTGAGTAGGGGAAAGTCTGTGTCTGCTAGGTGTTTAAGGGGAGAGGTCATCATGTTGCTGAAGATGCCAGATCATTCACTGAGATCTGTTTGACTCTGGTAGCTTTGCCCTAAAGGATTCTCACTATTTTCAAGCTTCTTATTTATCTATCATCAGCCTAGTTGAAATGGCTTATTTCCAATTGTGCAGTGCAAATAGGATTCTGGATATAAATCAGCTTTGTTTCAGTAGGAGCTATTTAAACATTTTTCCCTAGAGCTTGAATAACCCTGGATAAACTGGAGTCCAAACCCTAGGGGCAAAGAGCAATCCTGAAAGATCTGTCTATCATCGTCTTGCTTCAGCTACCTAATCCAAGCAGCTGCTTCTGCAGTTCCACCTGCTCCTCCCGCAGCACTTTTTAAAGATGGTTCTTGACATGTTGTCTCATCTTACAGTATTTAACTCTGTTAATGCCTTCTACACCCTAACTGTGGCTGTGCAAAGCCTGCTAAAGCCTGTGCTAATGATATGCCCTTGGGAATGAGCATGGCTAGTGAAAAGCTGTCCCCTTTTCCCTTTTTTCTGTCCTACTCTATGATCATGTGAGTTGTTACTGCCATTAGAAAGTTACTCTAATTACCCATTTTGTATTTTTTTTTAACCTTTAAGTCTTCTATTATTTGGGCTGAAATATTTGTTTCATTGTTATGGAAGCTGCATAGTGAATCTGATTTAATTTCGTAATATTACTTAACACCAACTATTCTTCCAAAGTCTGTTTTTTATAAGTAGAAAATAACCATCTTTAAGAAACAGCAGGAATTGGAGAGTGGTGTAACTTCAATAAAGGTATAATTACTTTCATAAGTCTGGTAGAGAAGAAGGCTTTGGCTCCTTTTCTTAGATCACTGTTTATTAGGATTACATACCCAGTGCTCCTAACATGCAGAGATCCACTAGCAAGTCTTTGTTTTATCTGATTAAATTACTGTAATATCAGGAATATAAACTCCCTGGTGAGAACAGCTTTGTAATGCAAGTCTCTGATAAATGAAAGAAGCACCAGTATATAATATTTCCTAACAAATTCTTAAGCTAGGCAAAATTTTATGACATACTGCAAATGTTTCCAACATCATAAACATAGCATTAATGAGCTTTGTTTTCCCTGGCATTTCTCTTGATCCAGAGTCCCATTAATTGCCACAGTAAAGTGAAAACTTCCGAAGAACTTCGTGTTCAGTTTTTTAGTCATAATAAGTTTTGCAGTGCTCACTCAGTCCACTTCTTAAGTTACCTTTAGGAATGGACATGTTCTAGTATTTTTGAATCAAGCTTTGAAAAGAAGCTATGCTTTCTTCAACAAGGCACCATGATACCTCCATGCTGTGAAGCCTATCAGGCACTTTATTAATTGTAAGTGGTATTAAAATGAAAGCAGATGATTCACATTTGTAAAAGCAAGATTCTTTCTGGAAGCTACCAGTGTGGCAATGCAGAGGCTAATTGTTAATGCCTAAAGGATTATTTCCTTAAAGTTTTCCTCCAAAGCCATGACAACCCAAGAGTTTCATCACTTTCCAAAATTTACAACTCTATGACTGTTAGCATGTTGAGATCTACGTGGGAATACAGTTGTGCAGTTGTGTCTCTTATCAGAGTTATGTTGGCAATGTTTATAGAGTAAGTTTCTTTGGGGGCATAGTCTTTCAGACATTTAATGTACTTCATTTTCTTATTGTAAAGATTCTGGGTTTATATTCTATATGTCTGTCTTTAGAAATATTCCTGCCAGTGATTATTATTTTTTTTATCTACCAATGTTTAGCATGATAAGTAACCAAAAATTCCATTTCAGCTGATGTTGTTCAGTGATTTCTACATAGAGGATTTGATTTGCATATAGTTCCTCATATTTGCTTGCCATTTTTTGAGTTACATAAGCACAGGTATGCATATACAAGCACATTTGCTTAACATGTGTGTTATAGTTAATGACTCCCATCAGTGCTATCTAAAATAAAGACAGATATCAGAACTTTCCCTCTCTCTCTTTTTTTTTTTTTTTTGGTTGTTGTCGTTGTTGTTAGGTACTTTGAGTCTCTTCTGACTCATAGCGACCCTATGTACAACAGAATGAAACACTTCCTAGTCCTGCACCATCCTCACAATCGTTATTATGCTTGAACCCATCGTTGCAGCCACTGTGTCAGTCCATCTCATTGAGAGTCTTCCTCTTTTTCACTGACCCTGTACTTTACCAAACATCATGTCCTTCTCCAGGGACTGGTCCCTCCTGATAACGCATTCAGAGTATGTGAGACGAACTTTTGCCATCCTGGCTTCTAAGGAGCATTCTGGCTGTACCTCCCCCAAGACACTCTTACTCTCACTCACTCGAATTCTAAAGACTTCCCTAAGGAGAGCAAGGATGGAGTTACCCTCCTGTGGTGGGAACTGCCAAACCACTGTGGGCCTTGCACTTATGATCCACCCATGGGCAGTCACAGCCAGAAACAGAATGGGAAGCCCTATCTTGCATTAATGCTCTGTACCAGCTGGTTAATTTCCAGCTGGTTAATTTCTAACAGGTCTATCTCAATCTGCTCTTTGGAAAAAAAAAAAAAGATTATTGCAGTAAAAAGTGTCATGTGTTTCATGTATGAGATGATTGCTGAAATAACTATGTACCAGCATGCTTTTCACCCCTGCTTTTCTGCAGATGTCTAGAACCAATCGCTATTAGAAACTCTACTAATATCATGTTCTCCATGATGTTTTTGCTTTCAATAAGTGACAAAGAGCCCTGTGACCAATGACCACATTCTACAATGGTTAGTCTTTTTTTTTTTTTTTTTAGATCATGCTAATTACAATTACCTCCTTGTAGCATTTGCAGCTTGCTTTAATGTATTTATGGACCTATTTCTGTTTCCAATTGTGTTTGTTCAGTCTTCTGGAAGTATTTGCAAAGAGCAGTCTCTACTATATCCAGGCTTTAATAATCTTGAGCCCTCATTTCTAAAGATTATTTTCCTGTAGACTTTGTTATCACCAATAACTGCAAATCTCCAAAATCTTTCTTTATAGCCTCTTACTCTCTGACTGCCTCTTTGTACCTCTCTAACTCATTGTATTAGTTCTTTCCCTTCAATAAATCTGTAACCAGGTGGGGACATTCAATTTATTGATTTTACTTTGTACAGTGTTCATAGCCTCTCAAGTCTTAACCTCCCATCTTATTCAGCTTAAGTTCATTTCATGGAGCCTCTACCTACACCTTAACTCCCTTATCGCTTTAATACTTAATTTCCAAAAGGCCGAACCTGATAATACCAACTATCTACCTAGGTTAAGCAGCTGGCTATGATGGAAGAAAAACGCAACCGTGTCAATTTATTTTGCTTTAAATTCTTGACCACAACTATCAAGTGGACCATCAACACTACCAGCAATCTTACTCCATTTTTGAGTTAATTCAATTTCCTCCTCTCCCAGATTACTAGTCCACACTATCTCAGCCCTACTCAAATTTTAAACACCTCCAATATTTTTCACTCCACTTATGGCCTTATCTCAGGTTAAATTGATATAGCAGAGGCAGTTAGAAAAGACTATCTTATCTCCTTACCTCTGAGTCGGTCAACCTACCTGCATCTGTACCCACATAACCTGCTTCACCATTGTGACCCTTGCAATGGACTGATTTTCCCTTCTCAAATCTAAGGTGATCCTTTCCACTTGAGCACAGGATCACCTGCTCTTTTTCCTATTCAGGAATATTGCCCTTGTCTTTACCATTTTTACTTCTGATTATTTCCCATATCTCCAGTACCATTTATTTCTTCTCTCCTGGACCGCTTCCCATCAGCTTAGGAATATGATGTAATAGTTTCCATCTTACAAACACACCCTCCCTAGGTGCCACTTAACTTTTTGGTTCTTCCCTCTTCGGTTACTTTTCAATTCCTTTTCTCTCCTGTGTAAGCAATTCCTCAAATATGTTGAGTCTATTAGTTATTTCTACTTCCTGACCTCCCATACCTTTTTTTTTTCTTTCCGTTTCAAGGCATATTATGAAATACTTCTGACTTGTAAAAGAAACAAGGAAATACATAATAAGCACTATCCTGGTTAAAACTCAAAAACCAAACCTGTTGCTGTCGAGTCGATTCTGATTCATAATGACCCTGTAGGACAGAGTAGAACTCTGTGGCTGGTGAATTCGAACTGCTGACATTTTGGTTAGTAGCCAGGCTCTTAACCACTGCACCATAAGGGTTCCAAACCCAAGTTAAGAAAAAGGTTAAAGACACAATCGATTCCCCTTAAGTACTTCTCATTTGCATTCTCTTATCCCTCCTCTTGATTCCCAGAGTCACTATTTTGAATTTACTGTTTTCCGTTGCTACTCAGGTTGTTATGCTTTTGCTATACATACACACACACACACATATATATATAGGTACTCTGAAGCAATGTAAAGTTTCATATTCAATAAATAACATTTTAATGTAATTTTTTGTTCTTTTGAAGCTTGTTCTGTGCCAATTATTATTTTTAAAATATATTTATCCATGTTGATACATGTACCATTAACTCATTCACTTTAACTGTTGTTGTTGTTAGGTGCCATTGAGTTGGTTCCGACTCATAGTGATCATATGTACAACACATTGAAACACTGCCCGGTCCTGTGCCATCCTCACAATCATTGCTATGTTTGAGCCCATTGTTGCAGCCACTGTGTCAGTCAATCTCGTTGAGGGTCTTCTTCTCTTTCGCTGACCCTCTGCTTTACCAAGCATGATGTCCTTCTCCAGGGACTGGTCCCTCCTAATAACATGTTTAAAGTATGTGAGATGGTCTTGCCATTCTTGCTTCTAAGGAGCATTCTGGCTGTACTTCCAGGAGAGATTTGTTTGTTCTTCTGGCAGTCCATGGTATATTCAGCAGTCTTTGCCAACACCATAATTCAAATGCATCGGTGCTTCTTCCATCTTCTTTATTCATTGTCCAGCTTTCACATACATATGGGGTGATCGAAAATACCATGGCTTAGGTCAGGTGCACCTTAGTCCTCCAAGTGACATTTTTGTTTTTTAACACTTTAAAGAGGTCTTTTGCAGCATATTTGCCCAGTGCAGTACGTTGCTTGATTTCTTGACTGTTGCTTCCATGGGTGCTAATTGTGGATCCAAGTGAAATAAAATCCACAACAACTTCAACCTTTTCTCCATTTATCATAATGTTGCGATAGCGTATTCCACTGTGTGAATGCACCATAATGTAGTTCTCTTTTCTTTTGTTGATAGATATTTAGATAGTTTCTATTTTCTTCTATTCTGGTAGATTTTATTATTGCTCAATATAATTCCATCCCACTCTAGGCGGGAATCATACTTCCCTACATGCAGTTCTGGTGGCTCAGTAGTTAAGTGCTACAGCTAATAGCAAAAGGTCAGCAGTTGGAGTCCACCAACTGCTCCTCGGAAACCCTACAGGACAGTTCTACTCTGTCCTATAGGGTCACTATGAGTTGAGATTGACTCAATGGCAATGAGTTTGGTTTTTGGTATCCCACTGATGTTAGTCATTATGTGACATGACTGGCCTATGAAATGTTAGCAGAAGTGATATTTTTCCCCATCCAATCAGCAACTCTAAGAGCAGTAGTGCCTTTCTGCCATGTCTCTTTTCCCTCTGCCACTGGAACTGGAAGGACTTACAACCCATCTCCCAGAGGCCTCCTCGTGTGTGAAGTAAGTGTGGTAAAGAACTGCCGCCAAACCAGGGTACAGGTATAGCATGAACAAGAAATAAAAATTTGTTATCACAAGCCATTAGAATACATGCTAGAATTTCTTTAGGAGTCATACCTAAGAGTAGCTGGGTTGTAGGGCACATTCATCTTTGACTTTACTAGCTCCTGCTCTGGAAATTAGTTGTATCATTTACATTTCTACCAGCAGTGAATAAATTCTCATTGTTTTCATCCTTTAAAGTATTTGATATTGTCAGGCATTTTATTGTCAATTTAATGGGTGAAATGGTATCTCCTTGTTAGGAATTTTTTTTTTTGTTGTTATTATTAGTGAAGTTGACATATATTCATGTATTACAGGCCATTTTGTTTTCCTCTTCTCTGAGCTGCGTTTTCTTATATACATTTTTCCCCGTTAAGTTATCAAATTCTTTCATATTGTAGAGTAGAAGTTCTCTGTATCTTCTGGCTATTAACCCTGCATTAGTTATGTGGACAATTCTATTTTGTGAGTTGTCTTTTTACCTTTTTTAAATCTTTTTTTATCCATATCTTTTTCATGAATGAAAGTTTTCAAATTCTAAAGAAATCAAGTTTATTAATCTTTTCTTTTATGTTTTGTGCTTTTTGTGCCTTATTTAAGAAGTACCTCTTTCAATGTTATAAACATAGTTTCTTATAAACTTTAGCTTTCATATTTAAGTTCTTAATACACCAAATAATTGATTTTTTTTATAAGATGCAGTAGAAGTAAAGTGCTACTGTTTTATTTTTCCCTTTGAATATCCAATCATCCCTGCACAGTTTATTGAATAGTCAATTTTTCCCAATGATCTGCAGTGTTACTTCTACCATTTATCAAATTCCCATCTAAATATGGGTAACTTTCCGCGTCCTCAGTTCTATTCCTTTTGTCTTTTGATCTGTTCCTGCATCAATCCCCTAACTGACATAACTTAGTAATGAATGAGTCATTATACCTGGCCAGGAAAGTTCCACCACTTTTTTTTTCTTTGATTTTCTTGGCTCTTCACTTCTGTATAAATGTGAGAATTACCTTTTCTATTTCCATTAAAAAATGCAGCTAATATCTAGATATTTTGTAGAGAATTGACTTCTTTTTGATATTAAATCTTTCTCTATATGAATAAATTTTCTCTCTATATGTAAGTTTTGTATTTTTTGATGAAGTTTTTTTTTCCTCCCTAAAAGTCTTAAAAATCTTCTGTTAGACTTGTTTCTGAATACCTTATAGTTTTTGTTGGTGTTCAGGTGTAAAGCAGATTCAGTTCTCTTGTAATGTTCGCTAAACTGAATGCTATGTACACAGATGCTCACTTCTTTGAAATCTTTTATACATCTGAAATGTTTCAAAATAAAAATTTCAGTATCTTCTAGTTGTTTTCTCTCACACATAGGATAAAATCCAAACACATAACCAGTGCTACATTCTCTACCTTTCTGACTTGATTCCTACCTCTGACTCTTCTGCTTACTCCAATTCAGCCAGGCTAATGACTTTCCTTTTTAGGATACACTGAATTTATTACACTTGCCTTTCTACTATGTAGAATTTTCTCCCCTTTTGGCTCACTTTGCAAGAGTTTCGCTCAGACGTCTGCTTAAAAGTTGATTGCTCAGAAAAATCTTTTCTGAATTTTCTTCCTGAAAGAGCCAATCCTCCTACCACTGTCTTCTGCCCTCTGTCCTTGTTCCATCTCGTTAATATGATTTGATCTTCTTCATTCCACTTATTACTATTTGAAATTATATTCTGCATTTATTTGCTTGTTTATTGTTTATCTCCTGCACTTGCCTGTTGATTTCCAACATGTCAGGGACCTTATCTGTCTTATTCACTGTTGTGATATAGTTCATAGAATAGAACCTTGTATATAGAAAGAGGAGCCCCTGACTGGTGCAAATGGTTAATGCACTCAGATGCTAAACAAAAGGGTGGAAGTTCAAATCCACCAGAGGTGCCTCAGAAGAAAGGCCTGGTGATCTACTTTGGAAAAGCCAGCCACCGAAAGATCTGTGAAGCACAGCTCTATCTGACACACATAGAGTCACCATGAGTCAAAATCAACTCAGTGATGACTGGTTTGGGATATTTTTATATGGAGAGGAGGGGAGAGATGGTGCCATCACTAGCAGCAGACTGAAGGACACATGGCAGTGCTAAGGTAAAATATGTGAAAAGAAAACATTTCTTACTTTTTTCTAAAATAAATTCAGTAGAAAAAAAGATAGGCTATGTCCACTCTTCAGAAAAAGTCTGCTTATTTCAGAACTTTCCAAAACTCTTCCCCAGGCAAGCCCCTGGGGATCCTACAGCATGACCCAAGAAATACTTTCTTATTCATGAGTGCTCTGTTTAGTTAGGGAAGTGATTATAAGCATGGAGCATCTATTGCAAATGTATAATTTTATAGGTCTTGAGAATGGTCTGGTCCTTGACATCATACCCCCATCACTTCTGCTCACCTGGCTTTTGTATTTATTTAGTTTGCATGTTGTTTTCAGATTTTTAAAGGTGAAAACAGCCTTCCTCTATCCTGAGGCTATGTCTATACAGGCATATTCAAATAGATTTTCTGCAGGGATCTGAACCTAAGAAAATACTTGCATAGCCAGCCAAGGATGAGTCACCCAACAAAAGAGAAAGCTGTGGGGTAGGGTTGAGTGGATTAAATCAGATTAGGATAAAAATACATGAGTTGATGGAGGAGCTGGCCCTGCTGCCAGGCAAAGCTATTCTCTTTTGTGGCCAACAAGGGGCCTTCCATGACCAGTTATGTTAATCAGACATCTGCTATAAATATGTTCATAGGAAAATTAATAAGTAGTACCAGGCCAGTGTCTGTTATGAGTCAGCAGAAATGGACTGTTTAATCACACTCAATGTTTAAATATTTAAAAGGGGCATTATTCTGATTGTCAAAATAAAAAATAAAACGGAATGATAACTAGTGTAGTTTCTCTGTGGGATCTGGTTCTGCTAGTGCTGCATATAATGAATTCTAAAATCTGCTGGGATGCCAGCTTACATTCAAGAAATTACTATTTGCAACCTTCTGATGACAAATACATTGAAATTAAAAATAGGAGGTGGGACCAAGACAGCAGAGTAGTCAGATGATTCCAGTGAATGCTCTTACAACAAACACCTGAAAAGACAAGTGAAATGATTACATTTATGACAAGCTAGAAGCCCAGAACATAAAAGACAAAGTTAGAAAATGGATTGAGAGGCAGGGAGAGAGAGAGACAGTTCAGAAGTGGAGAGGAGTTGCCGGACCTGAATCACCGGGATCCCTCAGGCACCATTCCCAAAAGCAGCTGCTGGTGGTAGCGTTTGGCCACAGTTTCCTCAGGGAGAAACAGCCAGCTGTACAGCCTACTCACATTTCCAGAACCAGAGAAGAATGACGCCCTTGGCAAAAGCTAAGCATTTCTGTATATTTTACCACTCCCCCAGCCCTAAGGTCAGCTTCAGTGGCTGTCGGTTTCCCTGGGCCTGAGGTAGGCCCTGTTGCATGTCCTGAGCCATTCTCCCAGCCTTGGAGAAGGAAAAAATTCACAATTGGGGAAAAGATAATCTGCCAGCTCCTCTATCCTGGGGAGCTCAGGGCAGAAGCAGCTCCTGTCCAGGCATAAACGGTCCGTGGACTTTGAATAACTTTCCCCTCTGCATGGACCTGTGTGGCCTATTTCAGAATAGGCCCTTGTTGGCAGACTGTAACTGTTTCAGATGTGTGGTGGAGAGGTGGGTGTTTGATTTTTGACACTGCTTTGCCTATTAAACAGAGTCCTCACCTACCCACATCAGGGGCCTAAGGTCTGGTGGGTCCACTCAGGTCACCCAGCCACCCATGACAGGGGTCCAAGGATAACTGGTACCTGTCAGTCCTTACAACCAAAAGCATTGGGTGCCCAAGGTCTGTGTGCAGAACCCACCCACCTGTGTGCTCTAGGGAACAGGGACTTGCTTTCCTCAGACACTCTGGGGTCAGTTGTCAGCCCCCTTCCTTGTTCAGAGCATGACCCCCTGCTGCAACCAGATACCAGTACCTACAATAATCACTCCTGCTGCTCTAAGACTGTAGGACAGAGCCTGTACCACACACCTGATGACCAACTACCTGGACATCTGAGCTGAATCCATATAAAAAAAGTGAATGGAATCCTAGGCTCATATATATGGTAACAGCTCTAGCCATCTGGTCACAGGATGTCAGAGCTTCAAAGGTGAAAATAATCAAGCTAGCTCACTCAAGCAACCTATTTTGACATATCAAAACAAAATAAAGCAAGAAGCTAGGATATAGTAAGCAAAAATAAAATAAACTAATATAATAACTTAAAGATGCCATGGAGCTAACAGTCAATATCAAAGCACATGAAGAAGCAGACGATGATCACTTCAACAAGCTCTCAAAACAAAGAATCAAGGGGTCTTCTCGATGAAGGTGCTTTCCTGGAATTACTGGATGCAGAATACAAAAGATTAATATATAATATGCAGAACTCTTTAGGACATCAGGAAGCAGATCAGGCAACATGCAGAACAAGCCAAGGAACACAGAGATAAAGCATTTGAAGAAATTAAAAAGGTAATTCAAGAACATAATGAAAAATTTAATAAGTTGCAAGAATCCATAGAGAGACAGCAATGAGAAATTCAGAAGATTAACAATAAAATTATAGAAATAGACAACTCAATAGAAAGTCAGAGGAGCAGAATTGAGCAAGTGAAAGGCAGAATTTGGTGAGACTGAAGATAAAGCACCTGGCACCAATATATTTGAAGAAAAATCAGATAAAAGAATTTTAAAAAATGAGAAACCCTAAGAATCATGTGGGACTCTTATCTAGGGAAATAGCCTACGAGTGATTGAAGTACCAGAACAGGGAGGGATAACAGAAAATACAGAAAGAATTGTTGAAGATTCGTAGGCAGAAAGCTTCCCTGATATCATGAAAGATGAGAAGATATCTATCCAAGATACTTAAGGTAGATGTTAAAAGAAAGTAACAAAGGCATATTATAATCAAACTTACTAAAACCAAAGACAAAGGCAGAATTTTAAGAGCAGCTAGGGATAAATCAAAAGTTATCTACAAAGGAGAGTCAATAAGCTCGAACTACTCAGCAGAAAACACATAGGTGAGGAGGCAGTGGGATGACTTATATAAAGCACTGAAGGAAAAGAATTTCCAGCCAAGAATCATATATCCAGCAAAACTGTCTCTCAAATATGCAGGCAAAATTAGGATATTTCCAGGTAAACAAAACTTTAGGGAGTTTGTAACAATCAAGCCAAAACTGCAATAAATACTAAAAGGAGTTCTCTGGTTAGAAAATCAACACTATCAGATATCAACCCAAGACTAGAACACTGAACAGAGCAATCAGATATCACCCAAGGTAAGAAAATCACAAAAATAAATTAAGATTAAAAAACACTTAAAACAGGGAAAAGCGATGTTATTATGTAAAAGAAGACAACGCTAAAACAATAAAGAGGGTCTAAAATGTAGTCATAGATCTTTCATATGGGGAGGAAGACAAGGCGATATGAAGAAATAAAAGTTTTAAACTTAGAAAAATAGTGGTAAATATTAAGGTAACTACAAAGGAGACTAAAGATCCTACTCATCAAAATAAAATACAAGAAAAAAATAGAGACTTGGCAGAAACAAAATCAACAACAACAAATAAAAGGAAAAGATGATATATGAAGATAAACTACTCAGCACAAAAAATTAAGTGGGAAAAAGAAACCGTCAACAACTCACAAAAAAAGACATCAAAATGACAGCACTAAACTCATACCTATCCATAATTATACTGAATGTAAATGGACTAAATGCACCAATAAAGAAACAGAGTGGCAGAATGGATTAAAAAACACGATCCATACATATGCTGCCTACAAGGGACACACCTTAAACTTAGAGACACAAACAAACTAAAACTCAAAGGATGGAAAAAAATATATATCAAGGAAACAACAATCAAAAAAGAGCAGGAGTGGCAATATTAATTTCTGACAAAATAGACATTAAAGTTAAATCCACCACAAAGGATAACGAAGGACACTATATAATGATTAAAGGGATGATATACCAGGAGGAAGTAACCATATTAAATATTTATGCACCCAATGACAGGGCTGCAAGATACATAAAACAAACTCTATCAGCATTGAAAAGTGAGAAAGACAGCTCCACAATTATAGTAGGAGACTTCAAGACACCACTTTCACTGACAGACAGAACATCCAGAAAGAACCTCAATAAAGATGGAAGGTCCAAATGCCACAATCAACCAACTTGACCTCATGGACATATACAGAACACTCCACCCAACAGCAGTCAAGTATACTTTCTTTTCCAATGCACATGGAACATTCTCTAGAATAGACCACATATTAGGTCATAAGCAAGCCTTAGCAGGATCCAAAGCATCAAAATATTGCAAAGCATCTTCTCTGACCATAAGGCCATTAAAGTAGAAATCAATAACAGAAAAGGCAGGGAAAAGAAATCAAACACTTAGAAATCAAACAATAGCCTGCTCAAAAATGACTGGGTTATAGAAGACATCGAGGTTGGAATAAAGAAACTCATAGAATCCAATGAGAATGAAAACATCTCCAATCAGAACCTTTGGGACAGAGCTAAACCAGTGCTCACAGGTCAATTTATATCAATAAATGCACAGGTACAAAAAGAAGAAAAGGCCAAAATCAAAGAATTATCCCTACAACTCGAGCAAATAGAGAGCAACAAAAGAAACCCTCAGACACCAGAAGAAAGAAAATAAGAAAGATTAAAAAAAAAAATAGAGAACAGAAAAACAATTGAAAAATTAAAAAGACCAAAAGGTGATTCTTTGAAAAAATCAAAATTGATAAACCACTGGCCAAACTGACAAAAAAAAAAAAAAACAAACAGGACAGGAAGCAAATAACCCAAATAAGAAATAATGAGATGGGTTATATTACAACAGGCCCAACTGATTTAAATGAATCATATCAGATTATGACAAAAAATTGTACTCTAACAAATTCGAAAACCTAGAAGAAATGGATGAATTTTTAGACACCCACTAAACTACCACAAACAGAGGTAGAACAACTAAATAAACCCATAACAAACGAAGAAATTGAAAAGGTAATTAAAAAACTCCCAACAACAACAACAAAAAAAGCCCTGTCCCAGATTGCTTCACTGCAGAGTTCTACCAAACTTTCAGAGAAGAGTTAACACCACTACTACTAAAGGTATTTCAGAGCACAGAAAAGAATGAAATACTCCCAAACTCATTCAATGAAGCCAGCATATTCCTGATACAAAAATCAGGTAAAACCAAAAACCAAACCCACTGCCATTGAGTCGATTCCTACTCATAGTGACCCTGTAGGACAGAGTAGAACTGCCCCATAGAGTTTCCAAGGAATGCCTGGCAGATTTGAACTGCCAATCTCTTGGTTAGCAGCCATAGCGCTTAGCCACTATGCCACCAGGGTTTCCAAACCAGGTAAATACACCACAAAAAAAAAAAAAAAAAAAAAGAAAAGAAAAGAAAAATACAGACCTATATCCCTTATGAACTTAGATGTAAAAATACTCAACAAAATTCTAAACAATAGAATTCAACAACATATCAAAAAAAATAATCCACCACGACCAAGTGGGATTCATACCAGGTATGCAGGGATGGCTCAACATTAGAAAAACAATGTATTCCATCATATAAATAAAACAAAAGACAAGAACCACATATATACTGATGCAGAAAAGGCATTTGGCAAAGTTCAACACCCATTCATGATAAAAACTCTCAGCAAAATAGGAATAGAGAGGAAAATTCCTCAACATAATAAAGGGCATTTATACAAAGCTAACAGCCAACATCATCCCATATGGAGAGAGTCTGAAAGCATTCCCCTTGAGATCGGGAAACAGACAAGGATGCCCTTTATCACCACTCTTATTCAACATTGTGCTGGAGGTCCTAGCCAGAGCAATTAGGCTAGATAAAGAAATAAAGGGCATCCAGATAGGCAAGGAAGAAGTAAAAGTATCTCTATTTGCAGATGATCTTATACACAGAAAACCCTAAAGAATCTTCAAGAAAACTTCTGAAACTAATAGAAGAGTTCAGCAGAGCATCAAGATACAAGATAAAGATACCAAAATCAGTTGGATTCCTTTACACTAACAAAATGAGCATTGAAGAGAAAATCACAAAATCAATACCGTTTACAGTAGCCCCCAAGAAGATAAAATACTTAGGAATAAATCTTACCAGAGATGTAAAAGACCTATACAAAGAAAACTACAAGACACTACTGCGAGAAAAGAAAAGAGACCTACATAAGCGGAAAAATATTCCTTGCTCATGGATAGGAAGACTTAACATGGTAAAAATGTCTGTTCTACCAAAAGGCATCTATAGATTTAATACAATTCTGATCCAAATTCCAACAACATTCTTTAATGAGATGGAGAAACAAATCACCAATATCATATGGAAGGGAAAGAGGCCCCAGATAAGTAAAGCATTATTGACAGAAGAACAAAGTGGAAGGGCTCACTCTACCTGATTTTAGAACCTGTTATACCGCCACTGTACTCAAAACAGCCTGGTACTGGTACAACAACAGCTACATGGACCAATGGAACAGAATTGAAAATCCAGACATAAATCCATCCACATATAAGCAGATGATATTTGACAAAGGCCCAAAGTCCGTTAAACGGGGAAAAGACAGTCTCTTTCACAAATGGTGGTGGCATAACTGGATATTCACTAGCAAAAAAAAAAAAAAAAAAATGAAACAAGACCCATACCTCACATCATGCAGAAAAAGTAACTCAAAATGGATCAAAGACCTAAATATAAAATCTGAAATGGTAAAGATCATGGAAGAAAAAATAGGGACAATGCTAGCAGCCCTAATACATGGTATAAACAGAATACAAAACATAACCAACAATGCACAAACACCTGAAGAGAAACTAGATAACTGGAAGTTCCTAAAAATCAAACACCTATGCTCATCCAAAGACTTCATGAGAAGAGTAAAAAGATTATCTATAGACTGGGAAAAAGTTTTTAGCTGTGATGTTTGTGATCAGCGTCTGATCTCTAAAATCTATATGATACTGCAAAAACTCAACAACGAAAAGACAAATAACTCAATTAAAAATGGGCAAAGGATTCGAACAGGCACTTCACTAAAGAAGATATTTAGGTAGGTAACAGATACATGAGGAAATGCTCAAGATCATTAGCCATTAGAGAAATGCAAACCAAAACTACAATGAGATTCCATCTCACTCCAACAAGCCTGGCATTAACCCAAAAAACACAAAAGAATAAATGTTGGAGAGGTTGTGGAGAGACAGGAACACTTATACACTGTTGGTGGGAATGTAAAATGGGGGAACTACGTTGGAAATCCATTTGGTGCTTCTTTAAAAAGCTAGAAATAGAACTACCATATGATTCAGCAATCCCACTTCTTGGAATATATCCTAGAGAAGTAAGAGCCTTTACGCGAACAGATATGTGCACACCCATGTTCATTGCAGCATTGTTTACAATAGTGAAAAGACGGAAGCAACCAAGGAGCCCATCAATGGATGAATGGATAAATAAATTATGGTATATTCACACAATGGAATACTACACATGGATAAAGAACAATGATAAATCCATGAAACTTTTCATAACATGGAAGAATCTGGAAGGCATCATGCTTAGTGAAATTATTCAGTTGCAAAAGGACAAATACTGCATGAGACCACTATTATAAGAACTCGAAAAATAGTTTAAACAGAGGAGAAAATATTCTTTGATGGTTACGAGAGCAGGGAGGAAGGGAGGGAGAGGTTTTCTCACTAATTAGATAGTAGATAAGAACTATTTTAGGTGAAGGGAAAGACAACACACAACACAGGAGAGCTCAGCACAACTGGACTAAACCAAAAGCAAAGAAGTGTCCTAAATAAACTGAAAGCTTCGAAGGCCAGCATAGCTGGGGTGGGGGTTTGGGACCATGGTTTCAGGGACATTTATGTCAATTGGCATAATAAAATCTATTAAGAAAACATTCTACATCCCATTTGGAGAGTGGCATCCGGGGTCTTAAACAGTACCAAATGGCCATCTAAGATGCTTCAAATGGTCTCAACCCACCTGGAGCAAAGGAGAATGAAGAACACCAAAGACAAAAGGTAATTATGAGCCCAAGGGACAGAAAGGGCCACATAAACAAGAGGCTACATCAGCCTGCCCCACGTGTCTGTCAGTTTGTCATACTGTGGGAGCTTGGATGTTGCTGTGATGCTGGAAGCTTTGCCACCAGTATTCAGATACTAGCAGGTCACCCATGGAGGACAGGTTTCAAAATAGCTTCTAGACTAGGACAGACTAGGAAGAAGGACCTGGCAGTCAACTTCTGAAAAGTATTAGCCAGTGAAAACCTTATGAATAGCAGTGAAACATTGTCTGATATACTGCTGGAAGATGAGCCCCCCAGGTTGGAAAGCACTCAAAAGATGACTGGGGAAGAGCTGCCTCCTCAAAGTAGAGTCAACCTTAATGCCATAGATGGAGCAAAGCTTCCAGGATCTTCATTCAGTGATGTGGCATCACTCAAAATAAGAAGAAACAGCTGGAAACATCCATTAATTGGAACATGGGATGTACAAAGTATGACTCTAGGAAAATTGGAAATTATGAAAAATGAGATGGAACGTGTAAACATTGATATCCTAGGCATTAGTGAGCTGAAATGGACTGGTATTTGCCATTTTGAATCAGACAATCATATAGTCTACTATGCTGGGAATGACAACTTGAGGAGGAATGGTGTTGCATTCATCGTCGAAAAGAACATTTCAAGATCTGTCCTGAAGTACAACGCTGTCAGTGATAGGATAATATCCATACGACCACAAGGAAGACCAGTTTATACGACTATTATTCAAATTTACGCACCAACTGCTAGGGCCAAAAAATGAAGAAATAGATTTTTACCAGATGCCGCACTCTGAAATTGACCGAACACGCAATCAAGATGCATTGATAATTACTGACAATCGGAATGTGAAAGCTGAAGACAAAGAAGAAGGGTCAGTAGTCGGAGAATATGGCCTTGGTGATAGAAACAATGCCAGAGATCAAATGATAGAATTTTGCAAGACCAATGACGTCTACCTTGCAAATACCTCCTTTCACCAACATAAACGGTGACCATACTCATGGACCTTGCTAAATGGAACACACAGAAATCAAATTGACTACATCTGTGGAAACAGACGATGGAAAAACTCAATATCATCAGTCAGAGCAAGGCCAGGGGCCGACTGTGGAACAGACCATCAATTGCTCATAAGCAAGTTCAAGCTGAAACTGAAGAAAATCAGAGCAAGTCCACAAGAGCCAAAATATGACCTTGAGTACATCCCACCTGAATTTAGAGACCATTTGAAGAATAGATTTGATGCATTGAACACTAGTGACTGAAGACCAGATGAGTTGTGGAATGACATCAATGGCATCATCCATGAAGAAAGCAAGAGGTCATTGAGAAGACAGGAAAGAAAGAAAAGGCCAGGATGGATGTTAGAGGAGACTCTGAAACTTGGTCTTGAACATTGAGCAGCTAAAGCAAAAGGAAGAATTGATGAAGAAAAAGAACTGAACAGAAGATTTCAAAGGGCTGCTCGAGAAGACAAAGTAAAGCATTATAATGACGTGTGCAAAGAGCTGGAGATCCAAAACCAAAAGGGAGGAACACACACGGTGTTTCTTGAGCTGAAAGAACTGAAGGAAAAATTCAAGCCTCGAGTTGCAATAGTGAAGATTCTATGGGGAAAATATTAAACGACACAGGAAGCATCAAAAGAAGATGGAATACACAGAGTCATTATACCAAAAAGAATTAGTCGATGTTCAACCATTTCAAGAGGTGGCATATGATCAGGAACCCATGGTACTGACGGAAGAAGTCCAAGCTGCTCTGAAGGCATTGGTGAAAAACAAGGCTCCAGGAATTGATGGAATATCAATTGAGATGTTTCAACAAAGAGATGCAGCACTGGAGGTGCTCACTCATCTATGCCAAGAAATGTGGAAGACAGCTTCCTGCCCAACTGACTGGAAGAGATCCATATTTATGCCTGTTCCCAAGAGAGATAATCCAACTGAATGTGGAAATTATAGAACAATATCATATGCAAGCAAAATTTTGCTGAAGATCATTCAAAAACAGCTGCAGCAGTATATCTACAGGGAGCTTCCAGAAATTCAGGCCTGTTTCAGAAGAGGACCTGGAACCAGGGATATCATTGCTAATGTCAGATGGATCCTGGCTGAATGCAGAGAATACCAGAAAGATGTTTTCCCACGTTTTATTGACTATGCAAAGGCATTCGACTCTGTGGATCTTAAAAAATTATGGATAACATTGCAAAGAATGGGAATTCCAGAACACTTAATTGTGCTCATGAGGAACCTTTACGTAGATCAAGGGGCAGTTGTTCAGACAGAACAAGGACATACTGATTGGTTTAAAGTCAGGAAAGATGTGCGTCAGGGTTGTATTCTTTCACCATACCTATTCAATCTGTATGCCGAGCAAATAATACGAGAAGCTGGACTATATGAAGAAGAACGGGGCATCAAAATTGGAGGAAGACTCATTAATAACCTGCGTTATGCAGATGACACAACCTTGCTTGCTGAAAGTGAAGAGGACTTGAAGCACTTACTAGTGAAGATCAAAGACCACAGCCTTCAGTATGGATTGCATCTCAACATAAAGAAAACAAAAACCCTCACAACTGGACCAATGAACAACATCATGATAAAAGATTAAAGTTGTCAAGGATTTCATTTTACTTGGATCCACAATCAACAGCCATGGAAGCAGCAATTCAGCTATCAAAAGACACATTTCATTGGGTAAATGTGCTGCAATGGACCTCTTTAAAGTGTTGAAGAGCAAAGATGTCACCTTGAAGACTAAGGTGTGGCTGACTGAAGCCATGGTATTTTCAGTCATATAATATGCATGTGAAAACTGGACAATGATTAAAGAAGACTGAAGAAGAATTGATGCCTTTAAATTGTGGTGTTGGAGAAGAATATTTAATATACCATGTCCTGGGAAAAGAACGAACAAATCTGTCTTAGCAGAAGTACAACCAGAATGCTTCTTAGAAGCAAGGATGGTGAGACTGCATCTTACATATTTTGGACATGTTGTGAGGAGGGATCAGTCCCTGGAGAAGGACTTCATGCTTGGCAGAGTACAGGGTCAGTGGAAAAGAGGAAGACCCTCAATGAGATGGATTGACACAGTGGTTACAACAATGATCTCAAACATAACAATGATTTTAAGGATGGCTTTAGGACCGGGCAGTGTTTCGTTCTCTTGTGCATATAGGGTCGCTATGAGCAGAACCGACTTGATGGCACCTAACAACAACAACAGCAGCCTAAGACCAGAAGAACTAGATGGAGCCCGGCTATAACTGATGACTGCCCTGACAGGGAACACAACAGAGAACCCCTGAAGGAGCAGGAGAGCAGTGGGATGCCGACCCCAAATTCTTGTAAAAAGACCAGACTTAATGGTCTGACTGTGAGTAGAAACACCCTGTGTTCATAGTCTCCAGACCTTCTGTTAGCCCCAAACAGGAACCATTCTATGGCCAACTCTTCAGATAAGGATTGGACTGGACTATGGGATAGAAAGTGATACTGGTGAAGAGTGAGCATCTTGGATCAAGTAGACACATGAAACTACGTGAGCAGCTCCTTTCTGGAGGGAGGATGAAAGGGTAGAGAGGATCAGAAGCTGGCCAAATGGACGCAGAAAAAGAGAGTGGAGGGAAGGAGTGTGCTGTCTCACTAAAGGGAGAGGAACTAGGAGTATATAGCAAGGTGTATATAAGTTTCTGAATGAGAGACTGACTTGGTTTGTAAACTTTCACTTAAAGCGCAATTAAAAAATAAAAGACAGTAAAAATATAGGTGTATGTCTTCAGTAAATCTAGTTAATGCTTTCCCTCATTCTCAAAGTAGATTATAAGCATCTTGGGGATAGAGTCACAATCTTATGCCTTTTTGAATCATCAAGATTAGCACATTTAAAGATAATTTCAAAATATTTATTGAAGCGAAGAAGGGAAGGAAGGAGGGAAGGATGATGGTAGAAGGTGAGAGGGAGAAAGGGAGGAAAGAATGAAAGTAGGGTGGAAGGAAAAAAGAAAAGGAAAGAAGGAAAAAAATCAATGAGGATTCTAGCACTTTTGAAATTTTAAGGTTGAAACATAGAGTTTATAAGAAAACAAGTCTTCTACTCAAATGTCTATCTTTATATTATTTTCTTCTTAGCACTTGAGATGAATTAGAGAGGAATTTTGTCAGAGCTGGCCTATGGCACAAATCTTCAGAGGGAAAACACGTGTTTTTGCATATCAACAAAAAGAAATAACCAAATAGTTCTTTATAAAATATTATTGTACATTGAATGTAGTAAGTTTGTCATTTTGACATAAGGTTATAACTTATCCTGCTATTGCTATTCCTGGATTTCAGTATTGTCAAATTATATTGAGTGTGAAGCTTGGAAGATTTTCTGAAAAATATGTTTCTTTTTAAAATATCCTTGCAAATAAGTTCCAAATGTTACTAGCCCACTGCTCCCCACAAAAGAAATAGTAGTAATTATATACAGACCATTGGTGTAGTGGTTGAGAGCTATGGCTGCCAACCAAAAGGTTGGCAGTTCAAATCCACCTGGAGCTCCTTGGAAACCTTATGGGACAGTTGTACTCTGTCCTGCAGGGTCTCTATGAGTCGAAATCGACTCAACGACACAGAACAACAACAACAGTACATAGACCATGAGAACAAAGTAGCCTATACGTTTTTAGGTACCTGTGCCTCTTCTAGTCCTTTACCTTGAAATTTTCATAATTTAAAACAGAATATGACTTTAACTGACTTACTAGAAGTAAGTGTGTGTGTGTAAATAACATGATAGCTAGTTATATTTTCTTTGAATAAGTTACTAGCCTTTTCTTAGTTCTTTTTCACCTTAAAAAAAATCTCTGATTATCTTATCCAAGTTAGGCCTCAAATGACAACTACGGTGGAAAAGCATAATATTAGGAGAAATTAAATGGATTTACTTTAAAATTTAATCCTTTTGCAATGATATTCTCTCATGATTAATGTATTTCAAAACTGCTCTTATCGTTCCAGCAGTTTACTCAGTTCAGTTTTCTATTCTCTGTCCTCTTTGCTCTTCCCATGGATACATACATTTTTGTATACCACTCACTCAACCAATAAATATTTATTAAGTATATCATATGGCTGATGCTATTCCAGGTTACATGGTGTCATGGATTGAATTGTGTCCCCCCAAAATACATGTCAACTTCGCTAGGCCAGGATTCCCAGTATGGTGTGACTGTCCACAATTTTGTCATCTGATGTGATTGTCCTAAGTGTTGTAAATCCTGCCTCCATGATGTTAATGAGGCAGGTATAGAGGCAGTTATATTAATAAGGCATGACTCAGTCTACAAGATTAAGTTGTGTCTTAAGTCTATCTCTTTTGAGATGTAAAAGAGAGCAAAGAGCAGAGAGACAGGGGGGCCTCATACCCTCAACCAAGTAGTGCCAGGAGCAGAGTGTGTCCTTTGGACTTGGGATCCCTGTGCTGAGAAGCTCCTAGTTCAGGGGAAGATTGACAACAAGGACCTTCCTCCAGAGCCAACAGAGAGGGAAAGCCTTCCCCTAGAGCTGGAGCCCTGAATTTGGACTTATAACCTGCTAGAGGGAATAAACTCCTGTTTGTTAAGCCATACACTTGTGGTATTTCTGTTACAGCAGCACTAGATAACTAAGACAAATGAATACAGTGGGTTCCATTCTACTGGGAGAAGCAAATGAATATATTAGTTGGATGAAAAGTGCTGTACTAGAAGAATATAGCATGATAAGGTGATAGAGAGCAATGTGAGGACTTTTATATATAGGGCAGGGCCAGGAAAATCCTGTCTAATAAGGTGGTATTTGAACAGAGACTTGAATGAAGTGAATGAGAAAAACACACAGATGGCTGGGCGGGGCGGGGGGGCAAGTCTCTAAAGCAGGAGTACATATTGACGGAAGTCAAGCAAGCCAGTGTGGTTGGAGCAGCTAGAGCAAGGCAGAGAGTGGGAGGAAATTAGAGTGGTCACCAGGGACCAGAATATAAACGACCTGGGAAGAGACTGGATTTTATCCTAAATGTAATGGTGACTTCCTCTGATTGATGATGAAAAATAATGTTCACGACTACTGTTGCATAGACTGTAGGGTGTAAGAGTGCAAGCTAGGAGTTTGGTTAGGAGGCTATTGCAACGGGGTCAGGTGAGAGATAATGAAGGCTTGGACAAATGGTTTACAGGGGATGGGTGATAAGAGTGGTTGGATTTAGGAACCTCTTGAGTAAGGCATTTCATATCATTTTTGGGTACTTGCAATAAAAAATTGGCCTAAATCCAGTTACTGTGGTCTTTTGGCAATAGTGTTAATCTTTATTCAGAACATGACACTCGTTCCAGGATCTCTATGGAAAATGGCATGGCCTGTAGGAAAACACTGGTAGGCAATGCCAATGAAAATATGAGATGAGATGAGATCTTTATGGTTTTATGAAAAAAACATGTCACTTACCAACCCAAGGGCAGATAATTAAATGTAAAAACTTGAAACTATACCATTTGGAATGAAGGAAATCTTACTTTTAAAATGTATTATTTCTTGCCCAATAATATTTGCATTTAATAATTCATATTACTAATTCCATATTATGACTTTGCTCAGTTTTTCTTTACTTTCACATTGTTGCTACCTTTTTCCATTATTAAAGGAGTGTATTACTGAATAAGTGCCTTTCAGCATAGCAGAATAAAGATAAATACTTTTACTCCCAACAGAAAAAAAAATTCGTCTTCATGAGCTTTTAAGGCTCATCTCTACAGGGCAATACAGAGGACCACTAAAGTTATCTGATAGGAGGAAGTACAGGCTTAGGATTTTTTTTTTTTTAACACAAAACTGTGGCATGTGCAAAGTTTATTTTATGGACTCCCCCGTCTTCTTTGTTACCCTTATATTCATTTCCTATACCCAGAATCTCAATTTCCATTCTGCTTCTTCTTTCCCAATTTCCTCCTCTACTGCAGCATTTGACTCTCCCCTGCCGGCTTCTTCAAGGTTTTGTGAGAAAATTGGCTTATTGTCTTTTACTTCACCTTCTTCTGAGTTTGTGATAACTTGCATTTTTCAGTAATACCTGATAAGACAGTGATGGGTGCATAATATTATCCTTGCCATACAGAAGTTATGCAATTTTACAAAACCCTTTAATGCTTTAGCCCAAAGGATTGATAAGTGATGATCAATGAAATGTCAAGCAAGGGAGCCTCTTAGGGTCTTCATGGCGCCTTAGTTGAAAAGGCTGAGTATTCCATTTAAAATCAAGATAATCTCTCATAAAGATATCCACACACGAAGTAACTAGGTTACTGACGTGTGCAAGAGGACTAGGACAGAAATGCTGCTATTGGGCCATCTGTTGATACCAGGAAGAGTAAAGTGGCGTGATTCTTTGAACATTCTTCCTACAGTATTATTTTTTTGTTCATACTGCTTTCTGGCTGTGTTTATATCAGTGCGGCATGTTACAGCGGATGTAAACAGATCTGAGTGAGAGAGAATAGTGTTTTCATTCTAGTTTAATCACTAACTAGTTCCGTAACCTTGGGCAAGGTAACTTTTTGAACCTCATTTGCTTGTTTATAAGATAGAATAATACCTATTAAAGTTGATGGGGGAAGATATATATAAAGCAACCCATCCACAGTGTCAGAAATACTGGTGGCTTTACGTCCTTTTTCCTTCCTATTCTGGGCGAAGGACTCAACCTTTTAAACCTGCTTTGGTCGGTGTGGCCAACGTCATGCTTAGTTTAGTGCTTCCTACTTGATGGGAAGGATAATCATGGTCTTTTTATAGCGGGTTGATCTGATGAGTCCCTTCTCAGTTTGGTACCACTATTATAATTTAGCTCTTGCTGAGATCATAATTTCAGGAGTCAGATAGGGAAGTACTTTGGTATGTAACAAAAATTCCCCTTGCTGGGCTGATTTGCAAATGCCCTACAGCTGAACTTGGTTGTAATTATGCTGTGGGAGAGTTTTTATAAAAACAAATAATAGAGCCAATTATTTGTAAATTTTTTAAATGAATGAGTGCCTAAAAATGGAATATAACATTCAACAATAAACAGAATGTATAGGGAACAACGAAAAAACAAAATTAAAAACATGCTAAGATGATTATCTTTTGTTCTCATATTTATCCTTCATATGTAAAGAAGTGTCATAAAAATGCCTTTTTGTGTAATTTCCTAGATCCAGTGAATCTCAGGAGTGACCTAATTATGTCTTCATGATGGATCCCTTACGGCCCAGTGGTTAAGAGCTAAGGCTGCTAACGAAAAAGTGACTGTCCTATAGGGCCGCTGTCAGTCAGAATAGATTGGATGGCAACAGGTTTTGTTTTTTGTTTTTTTTGATGATGTTCTGTGGTATGGATACCTCAGTTTATTCAGCCATTCTGCTGTTGATCAGAATGTACTTTGTTTATGGTTTGGAACATTACAAACATCTTTTTGTAGTGGTGCTTTTATTTCTATGGGATAGATTTCTGAGAGTTAGATTGTTGATTCAAATTTTGATTATAGTTACAAAATGACTTTCAAGAAAGACTGTAGCAATTTAAATTTCTACCAGCGATGTTTGAGCATATCTTTTTTTTCTTCTTCTGAATTGCCACTGGCAGGTATAGTTGCCAATTTGATGAGTAAGAAATGACGTGAACTTATTTTAGTTTACATTTCTGTGTACCATTTAGCTTCCTTTATATTTTGTGACTCCCGTATAAATTACCTATTTGTAATGTTTGCCCCTTAAAAAAAAAATTGTTCTCTTTCATCGATCTTAATGTGCTTCTTACTGTATTGTGAAGATTAATCCTTCATTTGGCATATTTTTACAACTGTTTCCAGTCATTTAATTAGAAAATTTGTTTATCTTTTGTGATACAAAGGCTTTAAATTTCTATGTAATATATGTATGTATCTTTTACACGTTTAGTTTTCCTTTCTTGGTTAAAAAGGTTTCCCAACCTCTACTAAAATTTTCTTTTAAAATTCTTATTAAATTTTACATATCTTTAATATTCTTGGAGATCATATCTGGATATGGTGTGAGACAGGGGTCCAACTTTATTCTCTTCCAGATGGATATCCACTTGCATCAACATCATTTCCTAAGTTAACAATCCTTTGCCCTCTAATGAAAATACCAACTTTTCTGTATATCAAATTCCTATATACACTTAGCTCTAGCTAAGGGCTCTTTATTCTGTTGTATTGATCTGTGTGTCTATTATATTCACATTTTTGTTAGGAATGATTGCTGGATTCTATCTACTGATGATTCAGCATTAATTGATCATACACTTTTTTCTGTTTTAATATTTTGATTCACTATATTTTATTGATAGATTTGCTGACATTGAAGAGTGACCTTCCCAGAATAAACCATACTTTTTTTTTTTTAATAATGATAATACTGCTGGATTCTATTTGTTGATATTTTATTTAGAATGTTTTCATCTATTTTCATAAGCTGAGACTAAAAAAAAAAAAAAAGCTGAGACTAGTCTATACATATTTTGGAATAGCTCCATCATGTTTCCTATTAAGATCATGTTGGTTTTATAAAAGAAACTAAAATTTTTAATCATTTTCTATGGTTCAGGAAAGTTTGAAACATGGGAATTATCTGTTTGATAAAGCTTAGGTAAAACTTAGGTATAGAACATTTGTTCCAGTTGCCTCTTTAAAAGGAAGGTTAGTGATCACTGTTTCTACTTTAAAGTAATTGTTCTACTCAGAGTTCCCATTTTTTGGATAACTAGTAATTTATATTACTTTTAGGAAATTAATAATTTCTTTAGGCTTACAAGTGCATTACAGATTGTCTAATGTTCTTCTATAATTTCTTTTAGTATTTTTTCTTCAAATGGTGATGTTGCCTTTCTCGTTCTCCTATTTCTTTTGAAAGCTTGCAAGTATTTTCTATGTTATTAGTCGTTTCAAATCATCGCCTTTTGGATTTGTTCCTCTACTTTTTGTTTTCTTTTTTTAATTAATATCAGCTTTTTATTAGGTGTTTAACATAGATATTAAGTTCCTTTATTTATGTATTTCTCCCTTAATAATGCAGGAATATAAGGTTTAAATTCGATCTAACTATAATTTTAGTTGTTCTAATTGTTTTGTATCAAGTTTTCACTCCTGTCTAGACACCAGATAATTTCTGTTTTGTTAGTTTAAATATTGCTTTATTGATTTATAACTTACATAGCCTAAAGTGCACAAATCTTAAGTGTACAGCCAGATGACTTTTATGTATCTCTACACCTGAGTAATCAGCATCGAAACCAACATATAGAACATTTACATCACTCCAGAAGATTCTCTTGAGATCTTTCACAGTGAATACACCATTCCCAAGAAATAACTACTAAATTTACTTCTATCATCATGGATTAGTTTTACATTTTCATGTAAATGGAATCATACAGTATGTACTTTTTGTTTCTGACTTCTTTCATTTGTAACATCTGTGGGAGTCATTTATGTTGTTGTGTTTATCAGTATTTCATTATTTTTTGTTCTTGTTTAGAATTCCGTTGTTGGATCAATCACAGTTTATTTATTCATTCTCTTGTTGATGGAGATTTTGTTTATTTCCTGTTTAGGATTGTTATGCATGAAGCTGTTAGGAACATTCTTGTACATCTTTCTTTGTGGACATATGCACTTATTTCTTAAAGGCTTATACTTAGGAACGCAGTTACTGAATTGATCCAGGAGTTACTGTAAAAGTTTTTTTTTTTAATTTTATTGTATTTTAGTTAAAATTTACAGTGCAAATTAGTTTCTCATTCAGAAATTTAAATACAAACTGTTTTATGACATTGGTTGTAATCCCTACTAAGTGCCAGCACTCTCTCCCCCTTTCCCTTTCTATCCCGGGTTCTCCATGTCTGTTTGTCCAGTTTTCCTATCCCTTCCTGCCTTCTTGTCTTTGCTTTTGGGCAGGTGCTGCCCATTCGTCCTCATACACTTGATGAAACTGAGAAGCATATTCCTCACATGTGTAATTGTTTGTTTTATAGGCCCATCTAATAATCCTTGGCTGAAAGGAGGACACTGGGAGTGGCTTCAGTTCTGAGTTAGCAGGGTGTCCAATGGCCATCATAGCCTAGGGGGTTTCTCCGGTCTCTGTAAGATCTGCAAGTCTGGTCATTTTTTGTGAATTTGATTTTGCTGTACATTTTTCTCCTGCTCTGTCTGGAACCCTCTATTGTGATCCCTGTAAGAGCAGTCAGTGGTGGTAGCCAGGTGCCGTCTGATTCTTCTGGGCTGAGGTTGGTGGAGGCTGTTGTTCATGTGGTCCATTAGTCCTTTGGACTAATATTTTCCTTGTTTCTTTGGTATTCTTCATTCTCATTTGCTCCAGACGAGATGGGACCGATGGACATATTTTAGATGACGCTCACAAGCTTTTAAAACCTCAAACACTGCTTACCAAAGTTAGATGTAAAACATTTTCTTTATGAACAGTGTTATGCCAGCTGACCTGTATGTCCCCTGAAACCATGGTCCCCAGCCCTCAGTAAACTCCATCCTTCAAGATGTTTGGATATGTCTAGAAAGCTTTTATGGCTTTGCCTTGGTCAAGTTATGCTGACTTCCCCTGTATCGTGTGTTGTCTTTCCTTTCAACAAACTTAGCAGTTGTCTACTATCTAGTCAGTGATTTTCCCTCCTCTTCCTCATAACCATTAAAGATTGTTCTTTTCCTGTGTGTAAACCTTTTCTTGGGTTTTTTATAGTAGTGGTCTCATACAGTATTTGTCCTTCTGTGATTGGAGTATTTCACTCAGCATAATGCCCTCCAGATTCATTCATGTTGTGAGATGCTTCTTGGATTCATCATTGTTCTTTATTATTGCATAATATTGCATTGTGTGTACTTACCATAATTTGTTTACCCATTCATCTGTTGATGGGAACTTAGGCTGTTTCCATCTTTTAGCTATTGTGAATAATGCTGCAATGGACATGGGTGTGCATATGTCTATTTGTGTGACGTCTCTTATTTCTCTAGGATACATCCCTAGGAGTGGAATTGCCATATCGTATAGTGTTTCTATTTCTAGCTTTTTAAGGAGGCACCATACCATTTGCCATAGTGGTTATACCCTTTTACATTCCCACCGGCAGTACAGAAAGTTCCAATCTCCCCGCAACCTCTCCAACATTTGTTATTTTCTGTTTTTTTGATTCGTGCCAGTAATGTTGGGGTGAGATGGTATCTCGTTGTGGTTTTATTTGCATTTCTCTAATGATCACCAGCATTTCCTCATGTGTCTGTTAACTGCCTGAATGTCTTCTTTGGTGAAGTGTCTGTTCATATCCTTTGCCCATTTTTTGCTTGTATTATTGTCTTTTTGTTATTGAGGTGTTGAAGTATTCAGTATTCTATAGATGTTAGAGGTTAGACCCTTTTCAGATACATCGTAGCTGTTTCTCCCCAATCTTTATGGGATCCTTTTACTTTTGGCGAAATCTTTTGATGAGCTTAAGTGTTTAATTTTTAGGAGCTCCCAGTCATCTAGTTTATTTTCTGGTGTTTCTGCATTGTTAGTTATGGTTGGTATTCTATTTATGCCATGTATTAGGGGCCCTAGCATTGTTCCTATTTTTTTCTTCCATGGTCTTTATCATTTTATGTTTTACATTTAGGCTTTTGACCCATTTTGAGTTAGTTTTTATGCATGATGTGAGATATGGGTCCTGTTTCATTTTTTTACATATGTACACCTAGTTTTGCCAACACCATTGGTTAAAACAACTGTTTTTTCCTCATTTAACGGACTTTGGTCCTTTGTCAAAGATCAGCTGACCACAGGTGGGTGGATTTACATCTGGGTTCTCCATTCTGTTCCATTGGTCTATATGTCTGAGGTACCTGTAACCAGGCTGTTCTGACTACTGTGGCTGTGTTGTAGGTTCTGAGATCAGCTGGTGTGAGGCCTCCTACTTTGTTCTTTTTCTTTATAATGCATTGCTTATCCAGAGCCTCTTTCCTTTCCATATAAAGTTTGTGATTAGTTTTTCCATCGTGTTAAAGAGTGCTATTGGTATTTGGATCAGGATTGCATTATATCTGTAGATCACTTTGGGAAGAACTGACATTTTCACAATGTTGAGTCTTCTATCCATGAGCATGGTATGATTTCCGTTTATATAAGTCTTTCTTAGTTTCTTGCAATAGTGCTTTGTAGTTTTCTTTGTAGAGGTCTTTTACATGACTGGTTAGATTTATTCATAAGTATTTTATCTTTTTAAAGGCTATTATAAATGGTATTATTTTCCTGATTTCCTTTTTGAAGTTCTGTTTGTTGTCGTATAGGAATCCAACTGGTTTTTGATTGTTTACCTTGTATTCAGCTATTCTGCTAAATCTTTCTATTAGTTCCAGCAGTTTCCTTGTGGAATCTTTGGGGTTCTCTATGTATAGTATCATATCAACTGTGAACACAGTTTTATTTCTTCCTTTCCAATTTTGGTACGCTTGATTTCTTTTTCTTGCCTTATTGCTCTAGTTAGGGCTTCCAGAACAATGTTAAATAAGAATGGTGATAAACAACATCCTTGTCTTGCTCCCATTCTGAGGGGAAATGCTTTCAGACTCTCTCCATTGCGAATGATGGTGGCTGTTGATTTTGTATAGATTCCCTTTACTATGTCGAGGAATTTCCTTTCTGTCCCTATTTTATTGAGAATTTTTATCAGGACTTTTAGACTTTGTCGGATGTCTTTTCTGCATTGATTGAGATAATCATGTGATTCTTTTGTTCTATTTGCGTGGGTGGATTATGTTGATTGATTTTCTAATGTTGAACAATTCATACTACCTAATATGAATCCCACTTGGTTGTGGTATATTATTATTTTTTATATAATACTGAATTCTATTGGCTACAAATTTGCTGACAATTTTTGCGTCTATATTCATGGGAAATATTGGTGTGTACTTTTCTTTTTCTGTGGTTTTTTTGCCTAGCTTTGGTATCAAGGTTATGCTGGCTTCATAGAATGAATTTGGGAGTATTCCTTCCTTTTCTATGCTCTGAAATAGTTTGAGTAGTACTGGTATAAGCCCTTCTCTGAATGTTTGATAGAATTCTCCAGTGAAGTTGTTCAGGCCAGGGCATTTTTTTTCTTGTTATTGGTACTTTTTTTTTTTATTATTACCATACCAATCTCTTTTCTTGTATCTGTTATGAGTCTGTTCAGATTTTCTACCTCAGTTTGTGTTAGTTAAGGTAGTTAGTGTGTTTCTAGAAATGTGTCCATTTCCTCTAGGTTATCAAATTTGTTGGATTACAATTTTTCATGATATTCTGTTCTGATCCTTTTTATTTCAGTTTGGTCTGTTGTAGTGGCCCGATCTCATTTTTTATTTGTTTCCTGTACTGTTTTTGTCAGTTTGGACAATGATTTGTTATTTTGTTGCTCTTTTCAAAGAATCAACTTTTGGTCACGTTGATTCTTTCTATTGTTTTTCTGTTCTCACTTTCATTTATTTCTGCTCTAAGCTTTATTATTTCATTTATTTTGGTACTGGTGGGCTTCTTTTGGTGTTCTCTTTATATTTGTTCAAGTTGTAGGGCTAACGTTTTGATTTTGGCCCTTTTCTTCTTTTTCGATGTGTGCATTTACTGCTATAAATTGACCTCGGAGAACTGCTTTTGCTGTGTCACAAAGGCATTGATATGCTGTGTTTTCATTCTCATTTGATTCTAGGAAATTTTTTATTATTTGATTCTTTTTTTTGTTTGTTTGTTATTTGATTTATTCTATTACCTAGTTGTTTTTAAGTAAGATGTTATTCAGATTTCATGGATTTTTTTTTTTTCCTCAGTCTCCCTGTTATTGATTTCCACTTTCATGGCATTTGATCAGAAAGAATGCTTTGTATTATTTTGATGTTTTGGATTTTGGTGAGACTTGCTTTGTGGCCTAAAATGTGGTCCATTCTGGAGAATGTTCCATGTGCATTGGAAAAGAATGTATACTTTGCTGCTATTGGGTGGAATGTTCTATGTATGTCTATAAGGCCAAGTCAGTTGGTTTTGGCCTTTAGATCTTCTGAATCTTTGTTGAGTTTCTTTCTAGATGTTCTCCTTTACTAAGAATGGTGTGTTGTAATCTCCTGCTACTATTGTGGAACTGTCTGTTTTTCTTTTTAGCGCTGTTGAAGTTTGTTTTCTCTATTTGGGAGCACGGTAGTTGGGTGTGTAGGTGTTTATTAAGGTTATGTCTTCTTGGTGGATTTTCCCTTTAATTATTTTATAATGTCCTTTCTTGTCTTTTAAGGCTGATTTTTTCTTAAAGTCTGTTTTCTGTGAGGTTAGTATTGCCACTCCTGCCCTTTCATGGTTACTGTTTGCTTGGTATGTTTTCTCCATCCTTTGATTTTTAATATATATCTTTGTGTCTAATGCTATGTGTCTTATAGACAGCACATTGATGGGTTGTGTTTTTTTAATCCATTCTGCCACTGTCTGTCTCTTTATGGGTGCCTTTAAACCATTTACATTCAGTGTGATTATCAATAGGTATGAGTTTATTGCTGTTATTTTGTAGTTTTTTTCTGTGGTGCTGATGTTTTCTTTGTTCCTCTTACTTTCCTGTGCTGAGTTCCTTTTGTCAGTGGATTTTCTTTTGTTTTCTTTCATTATTATAGATTTTGTGTTTACGAGGTCTTTACGTTTTTCTTCTTTTTTATTCTGATGGATAGGTTTGTTAACTTTCTTTGTGGTTACCTTGAAGCTTACCCTTATTTTCCTAAGTTTGATCCAGTCTTTTATTACTTGATATCACCTTGACTTCCTCTCTTTTGAAAGTTCTGTTCCTACACCAAAGAAAGATCCTTTCTTTGTCTTTGGTTTTGACAAATGTGATTATGATATGAATTGGTGACTTTCTTTTGGGGTTTACCCTATATTCCCCTTTTATTGTTTTGATGTTGTTGTCATTTACAGATTGATGTCTCTCTTTTCCTGTTTTAAGTCTTTTAGCTCTGTTTTATTACTGAGAGTTCTTTACCTATGTTGGTATATGGCTGATGCTGTCCTCAGTCCTAGACTCTGGTTGGTGTCTGATGTTGCTTGTTCTCTAACTGAAGGACTCCCTTTAATATTTCTTATAAATTTCGTTTGTTGTTGTTAGGTGCCATTGAGTTGGCTCCAACTCATAACAACCCTATGTACAACAGAACAAAGCACTGCCGGTCCTGCACTATCCTCACAGTCATTGCTATGCTTGGTTCCATTGTTGCAGCCACTGTGTCAAACCATTTCATTGAGAGTCTCCCTCTTTTTTGCTGACCCTTTACTATACCAAACATGACGTCCTTCTCCAGGAACTGGTTCCTCCTGATAACCTGTCCAAAGTATTTGAAACAAAGTCTTGCCAACCTTGCTTCTAAGAAGCATTCTGACTGTAGTTGATCCAAGACAGATTTGTTCATTCTTTTGGCACTTCATGGTATATTCAATATTCTTCACCAACACCATAATTCAAAGGCATCAATTCTTCTTCAATCTTCTTATTCATTGTCCAGCTTTCACGTGCATATGAGGCGATTGAAAATACCGTGGCTTGGGTCAGGCACAGCTTAGTCTTGGTTCAGTTGACATCTTTGCTTGGTTTTTATGAATTCCCTTAATTTCTGTTTATCTGGAAATGTCCTGATGTCACCATTGTATTTGGGACATATTTGCAGGATACTTTAGTCTTGGTAAGCAATTTTTTTCTTTCAAGGTTTTATATATGTTGCCCTATTACCTTCTTGCCTGCATGGTATCTGCCCTGTGATCAGAGCTTAGTCTTATTGCTTCTCCTTTGTAAGTGATTTTTGTTTGTCTTTAGCTGCTCTCAGGATTCTTTCTCTGTCTTTGGTTTTGACAAGTGTGATTATAATATGACTTGGTGACTTTCTTTCAGGGTCTACCCTATATGGGATTCATTGATCTTCTCGTATGGTCAGCTTTTCATCTTTCTTGATATTTGGGAAGTTTTCTGCCAGCGCATCTTCAACAGTTTTCCTTTTGTTTTGCATTGTCTCGCCTGTTCTGGTACTCTGATCAAGTGCACATTTTTGCTCTTGATTGTATCTCACACAATTCTTAGATTTTCTTAACTTTTCTTCGTTCTTTCCTCTGATCTATCCTCAAAGTGGCATCCATGGATTTCTTTTCAGTATCACTGATTCTGTCTTTAGTTGTTTCAAATTTGCACCTAAAACCTTTTATTGCATTGTCCATTTCTGAAATTTTGTTGTTTATCTTTTGGATTTCTAGTTGCTGTTTTTATATAATTTCTAATTATTTATTTTGATGTCTTGTTCTTGTATTATTTTCCAGAATTCTATTGTTTTGCCTGTTTTTCTTGATTTTGACTGTTCTCGTTGGTTTTCTCTGTGTTTTCCATGATTTTGTCTATTTTTCCTTTTTTTTCCCCCCCTGTGTTTTCCTTGATATCTCTTTCCTAATCTCTTGGTGAGCCCTAAATATTAGTCTTTTGAATTCTATATCAGATAGTTCCACTGCCTTTTCTTCTACCAGAAAGTCATCTGATTATTTTGGTCATTGCAGGAGCCATCTTGTCCTGCTTTTTTATATGTTTTGATATTGTTTGCTATCTCCAAGACATTAAAGTATTATTTTCTTATTTGTTGATTGTATGTTTGTTTGTTTCATCCTATTTTTTTGTTTTGTTTTGATAGGTCAGGACAGGTGAAACAGGCTTGCTTTGCTGCTTGCTTGTTTGTGGCCATGATAGCTCTCGCCACCTTATCCAGGTGGGCAGGGCAGCAGCAGACAGGGTGAGCTTGCTTGGCTGTACAATGGTTTGGTGAAGTAGCTGAGGATGGACTGCGTGGGCACTGCCTGCCTGCCTCCTGGTTTTGGACCAGTGGCGTAGAAGCATTCACAGCCCCTCTGCGTGTAGGTGGGGTAACAGATGCAGGATGGTATGGGCTTGCTTCTCACCATTTAGCAGCTAGTTGAGTGGCAGAAGGGGAAGGGTGGTGCAGACCCAGTGCAGCAAAGGGTCAGAGTGCTGGGAACGCCCTAGCCACAGTGGCACAGTGTGGGCCACTGGGAAGGGGGGTTATGTGTGGAGCTACGTGGGGAGGAGAGAAAGAAAAGAAGAGAGGAAAAAAAGAGGTAGCTAGCAAGTGGGGGCAGATGGATGGGAGGCTGGTGGGAAGGGGAGGAGGTGATGTACTGGGCTAGGTGGAAGGCAGAAAGAAAACAAAGAAAAAGAAAAAAGAATTAAAAATGGCAACATGGTGGGGGCCTGTGGGTGTGGATGGAGCAGACCTGGGGCAGTGGCAGTTCAGTGTATCGGTGGCACTCTATCCATGGCAGCAGGACTGGGGCCAGAGGGGTGGGTGGGAAGCTGGTCTATGGGGCTAGGTGGAAGGGAGAAATGAAAAGAGGGAGAAATGGCAGCGCAGTGGGGCCCAACAAGTTGGGGCAAGGTGGACACAGGGGCCAGTGGGAAGGGAGGGGAGGTGGCTTATGGGTTAGATGGAGGGGAAGAAAAGAAAGAAAATTAAAAAAATGATGTGTTGGTAGCTTTGGGTGGAGGTGGGCCAGACTCAGGGTAGCAGCAAGCCAGTGGCTCTCTAGCCGTGATGTCACAGCGGTGCTGATAGGAAGGTTGGAGAAGTGGCATAAAGAGTTAGGTGGGAGGGAGAAAGAAATGGAAAAAGAGAAAAAAAAAAAAACTCTGCAGTGGTGGCTGGCAAGTGGGGGTGAGGTGGACCCGAGTGCTAGGGGGAAAGGAGGGGGGAGTGGCTTTTGGGGTTAGGTGGGAGAGAGAAAATAATAAAGAAAATAAAGAGAAAAATAAAATGATGTGGCAGGAGCCAGTGGGTGGGGCAGAGTGCACTCAGGTTGGTGGAAAGCCAGTACCTATCTAGCCACATCTGTGTGACAAGGTCCAGTGGTGGACAGGGCAGATGGTGTAAGGAGCTGGTTGGGATGGAGAAAGAAAAAGAAGAAAGAGAAAATAAAAATAAATAAAAAACTAGTAGCCCAGTGAGGACTTACAGGTGGGGGAAAGGCAGACCTGGAGTGGTGGTGGGCTGGTGGCTTTCTAGACAGGTGGCATGGTTGGAAGGGGTGGAGGTGGCATATGGGGCTGGGGGGAGGGACAAAGGATAGGAAGAAAGGGAAGAAAAAAATGGCGGAGTGGGAGATGGCAAGTGGGGGCATGGCTAACCTGAGGCAGTGGGCTGGAGGCTCTCTAGCTGTGTGGTGCTGTGTGAAGGGGTGTAGGTGGTGTATGGGGCACAGTGGGAGAGAGTAAGAAAAGGAAAAAATAAAAAAAAGTGGCACAGTGGGAGCCAGCTGATGTGGGTGAGGCAGACCCAGGGTGGTGACAGCCCAGTGACCCTCTAGCTGAGTGGTGCAGTATGGCCCGACGAGAAGGGGTGGAATGGTATATGGGGCTAAGTGGGAGGAAGAAAGATAAGGAAGAAATTGAAAAGAAAAAGAAAAAAAATGGCACAGCATGAGCCAGCAGGTCAGGTGGGGTGGACTCAGGGTGGTGGCAGGCCAGTGGCTATCTAGCAGAGTGGTGGGGTATGACCGACCTTTCGGGAAGGGGTGGAGATGGCATACAGGGCAGAATGGTGAGTGGTGGGAAAGTATGTTTCTCCAGTTACCGGGTGCTCTGTATCGTGTTGGGAGCTCTGTGAAGTTGCCTTCCCGTACTCCCTGTCTGGGGTTGCTCCTGGCTGTGTTCCAAAATAGCCATGCTGTGCCATGTTAATTGTCAGAGGAATCCCACTCCATGTCTCTCCTCATTCTCTGTTATCTACCAGTTTCTTCTTTCATTTAGTGTTTTATCTAGTTCTTTATCCATTCTTTTGATGCTTAAGGTTCCAGGATTGACATTTGTATCTGTTTTACTTAGTTTTTCGGGTCTTTGCTGCAGAGGGACAACATGGTGTATCTGTCTGTGGCACCATGTTAGCTCTGCCTTCTCTACAAGTCTGTTTTTAATTTCCAAGTACTTAAGATATTTTATCCCCACATGTCTGTCAGTTTGTCAGGTTTCAGCTGAGCTTCCAGACTAAGACAGACTAGGAAGAAGGACCCAGTGGTCTACTTCTGAATAGAATTAGCCAGTGAAAACCTTATGAATAGCAATGTAACATTGTCTGGTAGTGCCAGAAGGTGAGCCCCCAGGTTGGAAGGCACTCAAAAGACGACTGGGGAAGAGATGCCTCCTCAAAATATAGTCAACTTCAGTGATGTGGATGGAGTCCAGCTTTCAGGACCTTCATTTGCTGATGTGGTACGACTCAAAATGAGAACAAACAGCTGCAAGCATCCATTAGTACTCAGAACCTGGAATGTACAAAGTATGAATCTAGGAAAATTAGAGGTTGTCAGAAATGAAACGGAATGCGTAATGTCGATATCCTAGGCATTAGTGAGTTGTAACGGACTGGTGCTCCACTCAGTTGGAATGAAAAACCGAAGAGGAATGGTGTTGCGTTCATCATCGAAAAGAACATTTCAAGATATATCCTAAAGTACAATGCTGTCAGTGATAGGAAAATATCCATACACCTGCATGGAAGACCAGTTCATACAACTGTTATTCAAATTTACGCACAAACCACTGAGGCCAAAGATAAAGAAAATGAAGATTTTTACTAACTTCTGTGGTCTGAAATCGATCAAACATGCGATCAGGATGCATTGATAATTATTGGTGGTTGGAATGCAAAAGTTGCAAAGAAAGAAAGATCGGTAGTTGGAAAATATGGCCTTGGTGATAGAAATGATGCCAGAGATCACATGACAGAATTTTGCAAGACCAACAACTTCAATGCAAATACATTTTCCAGCAACATAAACAGTGACTATACATGTGGACCTCGCCAGATGGAATACACAGGAATCAAATTCACTACATCTGTGGAAAAAGACGATGGAAAAGCTCAATATCACCAGTGAAAAAAAATTTTTTTTTTTTGTAAATTATGTGTAACTGGATTTTGCTTTATCAGTCAATTTGGTTATGTTTACTGTGTCTCTTACTTTGTTGTTTCCTCCTTTCTCTTGTCCCTGTTTTTTTGCTGATTCAATCGAACTATTTTTTTCCTTTTTATTCATGTAAATTGACAAGTTCTACTGCAGTGTTCCATTCAATCAATTTTAACTGCCCCTTTCTATTTAGTCATAATCAAACACATATTTATCTACTGTTACGCACGAACAAGATACTATTTGCACTCACCAAGGCATTCTTTTCACTCAAGAATACTCTTATTCTGCCCTCTTTCAAACTTAGGTTTTACAGCTATAGTTAAGTGTTATTACTTCCAGATTATTAGATTTTCTATTTCCAAGACTCTTATTTAGAACTTATTTTATGAATAATTTTAGGCTGTCATTATCCATTTTGATTTAAATCTATCTGTCTGTCTGTCTATCTATCTACTTTGGACATGTTATCAGGAGGGACCAGTCCCTGGAGAAGGACATCATGCTTAGCAGAGGGTCATCAAAAAAAGAGGAAGACCCTCAACGAGATGGATTGACATGGTGGCTGCAACAATGGGCTCAAACATAGCAACAATTGTGAGGAGGGCGCAGGACCTGGCAGTGTTTCCTTCTGTTGTGTACAGGGTCTCTATGAGTTGGAACTGACTTGATGGCACCTAACAAACAACATCTATTTATAAAAAGATGTTGATATAGCTATTCCATGACTTTGCTCTTCACCAGTTCCTTTCCCCTTCACCTTACTCTATCTTGTGTTTTTTCCTTTGATTCATTTTTGTTTGATAATTACCCTCAGAATGGAATAGATGGGTAATGTGGTCTCAAAATTCTTGAATTTCTGTAGATACATCTTCTTGTGCAGTCTAAAAGAGCTCAGGCCAGCTGACTCCTGGCCAGGCTCCAGGCTTCACCGAAACCCTTTAGAACGTGGAGGACACAGCAAGTGCTCCACTCAGTTGGAATGAAATGGGAGAAGAAGGAGGCAGATAGAAGTCCAAAGGGCTAGAAGTCTTAGTTACCTAGCAGAAATACCACAAGTGGGTGGCATTGAAGAACAGAAGTGAATTTTCTCATGGTTCTGGAGACTAAAAGTCCAAATCAGGATCTCAGCCATGTTGATTCTCTCTGCTAGCCTCTCTTAGTTTTTGGTGCCTGCTGAGGATCCGTGGAATTCCTTGGTGTCTGTCTTGCCCATGTGTGTGTATTTGTCTGTTCTAGTCTTTTTATAAATCATAAGTGATTAGGTTTAGGATCCATCCTACACTGATGTGACTGCATTAGCATAACATAGGAAAAACAGGATCATATCTACAGGTACAGGAGCCAGGAGTTCAACACATATTTTTGGTGGACACAATTTAATTTATAACAGCCAGTATAACTTGACTGACTTATTCAGAAGCTGTTATTCTTTTCTCTCAAAATGGAAAACTGAAGTATTGTGAAATTCAGTGAGTTTCTCTCCATCACACCTCAGCCTTTTATGTTAATGTTACAGATATTAAATATCAGGTTATGTTTTGGAAAAAGTTCGGTCAAATCTTTGTCTAAAGAGTCAATTGACTTAGAGACTCTGTAACTTGCTGACATTCGAATGCATTTTAACCTAAAACTTTGACCCTTTCTTGGGAAGTTTTAAAGATTCAAATATTTTAACTGAATTAAAAAAAATACAAAAAGTAGAATAATTTTCCTTTCTGTATCTGAGAGAAACTGAATTATTTTCATGGAAATCGTGAACAGGGAACAATTTGCATGGTGGGAAACTTTTTTATTATCTTTTTTTTTTCCTTTTCTGATTCTTTTTTTTTTTTTTAATGCATGGTTGCTAAGAAAGATGCTAAGAGAATTGAGGTTACCATTTCTTGTCATCCGTTGTTCTCCAACTAAGAGCCTGGATTTGAGGCCTGTGTAAAGATGAGTTATGCCCCTGATCAGGAGGTACTATTCATGAATAATGTGGTGAGACTTTGGGTTAAAGCTGTTGCATATGGGCCAAGGTGAGAAAGCACAGCTCAGGGTGGATTAGTGAGCCATTCTGCCCTTAGTCCTGCTCTTTTACAGACTCCCAGGGCAGCTTGAGATCCCATGGCCCCATGGAGACCACCATAGAGAACTGCTGTGCCCAGCAGAGCAGCAGGAGAGACTGGTGCACTTGATAGACTGGTGCTCTTATGGGGTGTATGGGAGAGGAGGTGTGCCTCCTAAGCGGCCTGTGAGCATTAGGCTCCCAGTGAAGAGGCAAGGTGGAAAAGCATGAGTGGGTTGTGTCTGCAGCTCTGTGGTATATATCCTGGAGACTCCAAATAACTGGGAAAGATCTTAAAGAAAGCACAAGGTCTTGTAATCATTCAGATAAGGTTAAGAGCTATTAGAATTTGTGCATTAATACTAATAAGACTGTGTTTATACTGACAGGTTGGTGACACCTGGGGCATTAAAATTACACTGCTCTGAATAAGGAAAAGTACATCTGACATATTTTCTACCCCCTTGAGATGATACATTTTAACTTTAATCTGCCCACTACTCTTAGCAGCAGCTTCTTCATTTTCCCCATCCTCTTCCTCAGCGCTGCTAGCTTTCTGCCAGAAAGACAGCATTGTGTTAGTAAGGGTTTGAACTCTGAGTGGGGCAACCATATAATTTATCTTCTCAAACATGGTATTTTGGGAATGAGAGGCAATGCTGTTAATAATTATGTTGGGACAGCAGTCAGAATAGTGAAACTCCCTGATAAAAAAGGACATGTGGTCAGCTGAGCTCTCAGAGTCGGACTTTGTAGATATGAATTCTGTATCTGCCATCTAAAAGGAGCCCTCTTGGCACAGTGGTTAAGCACTGGGCTGCTAATGGAAAGGTTAGAGGTTCAAACTCACTTGTGGCTCCATAGGAAAAAAGACCTGGCAATCTGCTTCCCTAAAGAAAATAGCCTAGGAAACCCTATGCAGGGTTGCTATGAGTTGAAATCCACTTGATGGCATGCAACAACACGTGCCATTTATGAGATCATGAGTACATTACTCAAACTACCTTTGTTCTGATTTCTTACCTTGCAAAAAGGGATAGTAATGATAGCCACCTCATTAGGAAGTTGTGTAGAATAAACAAGTTAATATATGGAAAGCACTTCAAGCAGTGCCTGACATATAGATGAGGGCTTAAAATATGTTAACCATTACTACCATATCATTACCTTTTAATAAGCGTGTCTTAACCAAATCTAATATATATTGTTTAATGGGTATCAAACATGATAGTGTATTAAAAGCATGACACATATTAAATGACACTTTTTTTTGTACACATATTGTTTTGTGACATTGGTTAACAATCCCATGACATGTCAACGCTCTCCATTCTCCACCTTGTGTTCCCTATTACCAGCTTTCCTGTCCCTTCCTGCCTTCTAGTCCTTACCCCAAGGCTGGTGTGCCCCTTTAGTCTTGTTTTGTTTTATGACCCTGTCCACTCTTTGGTTGAACGGTGAACCTCAGGAGTGACTTTATTACTGAACTGAAAGGGTGTCCAGAGGCCATACTTTCAGGGTTTCTCCAGTTCCTGTCAGGCCAGCAAGTCTGTTCTGTCTTTTTGAGTTAGAATTTTGTTCTACATTTTTCTCCAGCTCTGTTCCGGACCCTCTGTTGTGATCCCTGTCAGAGCATTCGGTGATGGTAGCCGGGCACCATCTAGTTATACTGGACTCAGTCTGGTGGAGGCCATGGTAGATACGGTCCCTTAGTCCTTCGGACTAATCTTTCCCTTGTATGTTTAGTTTTCTTCATTATTTCCTTGCTCCCAAAGGTGTGATGCCAGTGGAGTATCGTAGATGGCTGCTCACAGGCTTTTAAGACCCCAGAGCTACTCACCAAAGCAGAATGTAGAACATTTTCTTTATAAGCTATGTTATGCCAATTGAGCTAGATGTTCCCTAGACAATGGTCCCCATAGCCCTCAGCCCAGCAATTCAGTCCCTCAGAGAGTTTGGGTGTGTAAATGACACATTCTTAGGAAAGCAAATTTCAAAGGTTTGATCTGATTCAAAGAAAAGCAAATATCACTCTCTTGGCAAGAAAAAAAAAATATATATATATATATAGAATGCATTTTCCACTTTTCCAAAATGGTACAAAGAGTCCAACAGTCACCAAACACCAATAGAAAAATAATCACGTTTATTTAATATTTTCTCTGCATTGTAGATACCATCAAGCTGCTCTTATTTATTTATTTACTGGATTCAGGAAGTTGATTTCTACCTAGAAAAAAAAAGCGGTAAAACCTGTTAAATGACCTACTGCATTGTTTGACAAGAAATGGCAACATAGGGATTTAGAGTCATCTGTCTGCTGTCTTCTCTAGATCAAATGATATGGTTTGTTATCTATTATCTATTGTATGGTTGACTTGTCCTGGACAAGGAAGCTTGATTCAGGTGTCTTCCCCCTTTGTTTCCTTTCCTGGCTCATCCTTAAATGCTCCCCAAGAGTCTCTCCCTCGTTGCTTTCTCTACTTTTCCTCAGTGCTTTCCTTAGATGACCTCATCACCTTTCTCAAAGTTTATTGTCATTGTCATTCACATCTTTTTCTCTGGCCTGACCTGTTGCCTAAACTCTCTTTTCACATTTTTAATGTTCTGTAGGTCATTTCCATCTGGATATTCACTGGAACCGAAATTCGGTGGGGTACTTTCCATGTGTTCTCTTGATTTTTCTTTAATGCTATCTCTGGCTCCCTTTCTTTCTTTTTTACTCCCCTAACTTCTGCTTTTATTTGGGCCATGTAGCTTACGAATATGCAACTACAATAGCCCCTTCGATGTTATCGTATTTGGAAAAATATATAAAAAATATTTTGTTCAGGCTTAATATTTCCTCCTTTTTAGGAAGCTTGAATCATGGTACGTTATTTGTACATATTACAGAGACTTAGCCCAAAGGAATAAATTTAAACTGTAATATTTTAGGCAGTGAGGGTGGGTAGGAGAAGAACTCCTCTCTAAGTCTCCTTGATCCACCCAGTTAGCACGGTGTTAGCAGAGATTTATTCTAATTTTGGATAAGGTTAATTATGACCTTTAGTGGATAGTTACTTCCTCTTTGCCACCCCCATGGTGGCATACTTCCCTGCGTTCTTGATATTGGACTTTGCCATTTGACTAGCTTTAACGTCATGGAGGGTAGGATGTACTTTGTTTCATAGCAATCACTGCTTGATACGAGTTTCAAAAATTTTTTTTAACTTCAAATTAGTGAAATATTTCATTATGTGTTACTTCCTAAAGCAAAAAAAAAAAAAAAAAAGTGTTGCTGTCGAGTCGATTCCAACTCATAGTGACCCTACAGGACAGAGTAGAACTGCCCTGTACAGTTCCCAAGGTGTACCTGGTAGATTCGAACCACCAATCTTTTGGTTAGCAGCCATAGCTCTTAACCACTACACCACCAGGGTTTCTGTGATACCTATTAAGGGAGGTGAAATGAATTCATATACTTGATAAAGACTGTCATTATAATGTTTGAAGGAAAAGGAAGGAATCCTAATAGATACTTAGTGTCTAGTTTCTCGTGCTGTCATAGCAAAAATACCACAAGTGGGTGGCTTTAAAGAATTTAGGAATTTATTATCTTGCAGTCTTGGAGGCTAGGAGTTCTAATTCAGGGTATCAGCAGGGCTATGCTCTGTCTGCTCTGAGAGAAGATCATTTCTTGTCTCTTTCACCTTCTGGTATCCCTGAACATTGCTTGCCGTTCTTGGCTTGTAGATGGGACTTTATACTGTCTCTTCCCTCTGTATGTGTGTGTGAGTCTATTCTGTTTTTTATATAAGACACTGCGCATAAGGATTAGGTTTAAGACCCACCCTGCTGTGGTATGACCTCATTAGCATAACAAAAGAAAGCCCTATTTCCAAACAGGGTTACCTCCACAGGTATAGAGGTTAGGACATCAGCATATCTTTTTGGGGGACACAACAACACTGAACATGTCCTTTCACTCAACAAACTAATTCAAACTTTGATCTCAAACCTTGATGTGATTAAGAATAGCTTGGGTAGATCATCTGAAGAGCAAATCCCTGGACCTTACCCCCAGCAATTGATTAATTAGATTTGGGGTGAGTACCAGGAAGCTCTATTTTCAACTATCACCCCCAGGTGATTATGATACAGGTAGTCCAAGAGATACTGGTTTCATTTTGTTTTATTGTCCTTCTTTCTCTTTTTATTTTTAAAGATGCACACATCTTTGAATGGATGACACATAAAATAATGTAGGAAATGAAATGATAAGAGATATATTCTATTCTCTTGAATCCTGCTCATTTTTTCTTATCCATTATGAGATGAAGATAGAAGAGCAGCATCATCCTAGTATTTTTGGTTTCCAGTAGTTTATGTCATACTCTCAGCATGCTTTAATTTTTATTTTTGTATTATTTCTGTTTAATACTAAACAGTTCTCCAGAGGCCTCTTTTCAACCACCAATGTTCCCTTTGGCAGTGAAATCCACTTACCTTAACTGACTTTGATTATACTTCAACCTAGTTCTCAGAGTCATTATGGTAATATTCATTTTGCTATCCCAAAAGGCTCTTAGTATTCATCAAATATTTGATTAACATTGTCTAATAAGGCTTATAGGATGCAAAAACATGAAACTTAACTCCGCCATGATTTTTACTACTGTCTGTTTCATTAACACTGTGAGTTGCTTCGCTAAAATAATTAAAATCCATAATTGAATATACTAGAATAATTTTGGAAAATTAGTTTAATTATTCCAGTACTTCCATTTGGAAAGCTTGCGTTATTTATTGCAAGTAAATGAATAAATGTGGCACCTCTCTTCTTTCTTTTCATTTCATACTTACTCTTTGGGAGGGAATATTTATTTTGTATATTTGTATTTTTTCTTTAAAGGCAGTGAATAACAGCTCTTAAAGCTATGTTGACAAGAAGAACATAAGGGTGGCTTGGGTGCTATAAATAAGATGAGTGCCCTAACTGCAGAAGTCTCATTCACCTTCAGGAACTGGCTCATTATACCAAGAAATATCCAATTCCCTCTCCTTAGTGAGTGTGCTGTACAAGTTTTAAATGATTCCATACCCTTTAGAAGTAAAACTTAAGATGGGAAATTGTAAATCTTTCAAAGAATCTCTTTGGAATAAAGAGCTTAGATTTACTGTCTCTACTAACTTTAGACTTTATTATCCACTAGTTAGCATTGGGTTTAGTTAGCTAGGGTGGGTTGGGGGTATGCATAGTTCATTAGTCTGCATTAGCTCTGTAGTTGAGCAAGGGACCTAGGACATGGTTGGGGTTCAGTTATTCATCAGAAAACTGTAGGTATTTTATAGACTAGGACATAGAAATTTAAACAAAGTATTTTAAACTTAGATTAAATCTGTGTTGGTTATATTCATATAGCAATCCAATCAATCATACTGTAGGAAACTGAGTGTATATTAAAAACATTTCAAAACAAAAACATTTCAGATCAACTTTATGAGGTAAGTTATTCAGAACACTGGATGATTATAGTGACTTCATTTTTTTTTTTTTGAAACACATATTTATGAGAAATAGCAAGGGCCTCAGCGGAAATTACACAATTAATTTTTTAAGAGGTCTGGGGTTCACCCAGTCTCAATAATATGAAGTCATAAGCCACAAGTATGCTTGGATTTCATAATTGTGTGCTTTACCTTTGACTTAGAAGAATAATTCAACTGACAACACAGAATCAAATGAAAATACTCAAACAATTTTAAAGGGAAATAAGTTAAACTTAATATGAAAGGTCAAAAGCTCTCCATTAAAATTTATATTTGTGAATTCTCTCAAGTTAAGCTAAATAAATATCTGTAATAAAGAGTTTAACTGTGGCATTGCCATTTCTTTTCCAACTTTCTTAACTTAATATTTGAAATAAAATTTCAAATACTAAGTTTTGAAGTGGCATCACCACACTGCTCAAAAGTCTAATTTCTAAACCATTTCCCTACCCTCATCCACATTTTTACTCCCCAACTCCACCCCTACCTCCCCAACCTTTAAAAACTACTTACTTACGCTTTCTAAGGGAAGTTGATCAATTGGAATAAGAGAGCTTAGTTTATATTTTCCATTAAGTAGATCTCATGTTCCCCGGAAAACTAAGGGGTTGATCAATGTTGATAGCCACAGCGTTGATGATACTGGCAGTGACCTTAGCTTTTGAAAACGTTTGATAATTTCATGCAGTACCTGGCTGTGAAGTCATGAGTCTGTCTCATTCACTAAGCACCTAGAACTATATCTGGCATAAAGAAAGTATGTGGTAAATATCAGCTGAATAATGAATGCAAAATAGGTGCAATAAACAAATATTTTAAAGGCAACTATAGTCAAGACCCAAGTATTCTGAAATAGCATGTATTTATTTATTCATCAGGTATTTAGTGAGTACATGTTATGTTTCAAGCACTATGCTAGGCCCTGGAGACACAAAGGAAAACAGGACAGATACTATCACTGCCCTATTGTGATGTATAATCTGGTGCAGGATATAGAGGATCATGACACATAATAGTAAGGACCATCACATAGGAGGACAATGTGCCATGGGAGCACAGAGATACAAACTGGGGGTCTCATTAAATATATTTTTTTTAAGTTATATATCAGTTGAGATCTGAAGAAAGAATTGTATTTAACACAGTTAAAGCAGAGGAGATAGAAAGGAAGAATATTATACGCATGCTGAATGAGGCTGATGAAGGTGTAGCAAGGGATACATTATCTGTGTGCCTATAGGTCATACTGAGGAGGTTGAACTTTATTCCATAAGCAATGAAGAAATATTTTAAGTAAAACAGGAAACCCAGAAGCTTAACTGCAAATGATACATTTGATTTTAGAAACTGTGTGGCTTTAGTGACTTACTTCCAAATAATAGAGTATGGAAAGAGAATAACAGTAACTTTAAAATAGAGAAAGGTAGGAAACACTACTATGCCAAAATTATCAAGATTAACATCACCAGTAATGTGATGTGGGTATCAGGGACCCCCTGATATGATGTGAGGAGGAAGGTACTTCACCTCTGTGGTATTAGTCCAGAAACCAACCACCCCAGTCTAATCAAAAGAAAAACATTCAACAAACCCGAATTGAAGGACAATCTATAAGATATCTGGCCAAGGGTCCTCAACAACTATCAAAGGTCATGAAAAGCCAGGAAAGACTTAGAAACTATCTCAAACCAGAGGGCACTAAAAAACACATCAAATAAATGCAATGGGGTATCTTGGATTGGACCCTGGAACAAAAAGAGGGCATTAAATGCAAAACCAAAAACAAAAACAGCCATGTGTCTGTCATTTTGTTGTACTGTGGTGGCTTGCTGTGATGCTGGAAGCTATGCCACTGGTATGTCAAAAACCAGCAGGGTCACCCATGGTGGACAGGTTTCAGCTGAGCATCCAGACTAAGACTAGGAAGAAGGACTTCGTGGTCTACTTCTGAAAAACTGGCCAGTGAAAATCTTATGGATAGCAGTGGAACACTGTCTGATATAATGCCTGAAGATGAACACCTCAGTTTCGAAGACACTCAAAATATGACTGGGGAAGCACTGCCTTCTCAAAATAGAGTCAACCTTAATGACATAGGTGGAGTCAAGCTTTTGGGTCTTTCATTTACTGATGTGACGCAACTCAAAATAAGAAGAAACAGCTGCAAACACCCATAAAAATCGGAACGTGGAATGTATGAAGTATGAATCTAGGAGCCCTGGTGGAGTGCATAGTTAAGCGTTTGGCTGCTAACCAAAAAGTCAGCAGTTGAAATCCACCTACTGTTTCTTGGAAACCCTATGAGGCAGTTCTACTCTGTCCTATAGTCTCTATAAGTCGGAAACGACTCAACGCCAACAGGTTTTAAACTGTGAGAGAATAAATTTCTCTTTGTTAAAGCCATTCGCTTATGATATTTCTGCTATAGTAGCACTAGTTAACTAAGACAACAATCAACGCCCGTGGAAGGAGCAGTCACGAAATCAAAGGACATATTGTATTGGGAAAATCTGCTGCAAAAGACCTCTTTAAAGTGTTGGGAAAAAAATGTCACTTTGAGGACTAACGTGAGCCTGACCCAAGCCATGATATTTTCAATCGCTTCATAGCATTCAAAAGCTAGACAATGAATAAGGAAGACTGAAGAAGAATTGGTGCCTTTGAATTATGGTATTGGCGAAGGATATTGATTATGCCATGGACTGCCAGAAGAATGAACAAGCCTGTCTTGGAAGAAGTAAAGTAAGAGTGTTCCTTGGAAGCGAGGATGGTGTGACTTTGTTTCACATGCTTTGAACGTGTTATCAGGAGGCACCGGTCCTTGGAAAAGGACACCATGCTCAGTGAAAAACAGGAAGACCCTCGATAAGATGGATTGGTACAGTGGCTACAACAATGGGCTTAAACGCAGCAACAGTTGTGAGGATGACACAGGACCAGGCAGCGTTTCATTCTGTTGTGCTTAGGATAGCTATAAGCCAGAACCCACTTGACTGCACCTAACAACTACGGTGAAAAAAATGGTGAAATCCAAATAAAGTCTGGAATTTATTTATTAGTAGTGTACCAATATTAGTTTACTAGATTTGACAAATATACCTAAATCGTGGAAGATGGTAACATTAGGGGAAAATTAAACCAGTGCGTCTATTCAGATACTCTTTGTACTATCATTGTAACTTTTCTGTACACCTAAAATTACTCCAGAATAAAAGTTTTATTTTTAAAAAGTGAAAAAATAGTATGTATGACTAAGACTTGATTGATTTGCACATAATATTTGCAATACTTAGGACATAAAAATTTAAATGCTATGTTATATAATGAGTTCTTTAAATTGATAAAAGAGAAATAACTCGGTAGAAAAATGGGCAAATGATATTACAAGAAATTTCCAAGAAAAGCAAATTCAAATAACCAATAAACATGGTCAGCCTCACCAGTAGCCAAGGAAGCAAACTAAAATAACAATGATATATCTCTTTTCTCCTATCACACTGTTGAAAGTTAAAAAGAATAGGAATATCAATGTTGGTGGTAAATCCAAGAACATGAGATTCTCACACATTGCTGGTGGGGATTTCATTATATTCTTTGTAGAAATTAGTTTTGCAATACATAGATATAATATGTATACATTTTTCAGAAGTCATACTTCTGGAAAAGTTTTCCATATAAATAAGCTAGTATAAAATAAGGTGCCCTGGTGGTGCAATGGTTAAGTGCTTGGCTGCTAACCAAAAGGTTGGAGATTCAAACCAATGCAGCGACTCCATGGGAGAAAGATTTGGTGATCTGCTTCCATAAAGTCTAGGAAACTGTATGGAGCAGTTCTCTACTCACATGAGGTCGCTATGAGTCAAAATCAACTTGACCGCAGCTAACAAGTATAAAATAAGGATGTTTAATGTAGTTGCTTTTTTTTTTAGTGGCAAAAAATAAAATTGAAATGCAAGTGTATGTGAATGTTGAAAAAATTGTGATATATTAATATCAAGGAATCAAAAGCAACAGTTAAGAATGAATTAGAACTAAGGTTTAGAGTGATATTATTCTAGAGTGTTCAGACGGTATAATTAAATAAGAAAAGCAAGATATAAAGAAATGTATAAAATAATTGCATTTTGTAAATTTAATGATGACACAAATATATATGAGACATGTTCATTATATATGCTAGTCTTAGGGAAATGCAGTAAAGAAATAACTTTTTCTCCAGTAAGAGCCATCGCACAAAAAGGTACATGCAGTACTCTTGACAATAGCATAAAGATGGAAACATCCTAGGTACCCATCAATGGATGAATGGACAAAAAATTTATTGTAGATTCCACAATGGAATACTATATGCAACAATGATGAACCCTTGAAACATCTCAAAACGTGGAAGAATCTGGAAGGCATTATGCTGAGTGAAATTAGTCACGAAAGAACAAGTATTGTATGAGACCACTATTATAAGAACTTAAGAAATGGTTTCAACAGAAGAAAACATTCTTTGATGGTTATGAGGGTGGAGAAGGAGGAAGAGGGGTATTTACTAACTAGATAGTAGATAAGAATTATTTTAGGTTAACGGAGGGACAACACACAATACAGGGGAAGTCAGCACAACTGAACTAAACCAAAAGCTAAGAAGTTTCCTGAATACAAGCAAGCACTTCAAGGGACTGAGTAGCAGGGTCAGGGATCTGGGGACCATCGTTTCAGGGGACCTCTAGGTCAATTGGCATAACAAAGTTTATTAAGAAATGTTCTGCATCCCACTTTGGTGAGTGGCATCTGGGGCCTTAAAAGCTAGCAAGCGGTCATCTAAGATACATCAATTGGTCCCAGCCCACCTGAAGCAGAGAAGAATGAACACCAAAGACACAAGGAAAATATAAGCCTAAGAGACAGAAAGGGCCACATAAACTGGAGACTCCATCAGCCTGAGACCAGAAAAACTAGTTGGTGCCCGGCTGCCACCAATGACCACCCTGACAGGGAACACAGCAGAGAGTCCCTGACAGAGCAGAAGAAAAGTGGGGTGCAGAACTCAAATTCTAGTAAAAAGACTAGACTTAACGGTCTGACTGAGACTGGAGGGACCCCAGAAGACATGGCCCCCAGACTCTCTGTTAGCCCAGAACTGAAACTATTCCCAAAGCCAGCTCTTCAGACAAAGATTAGGCTGGACTATGGGATATGAAATGATACTTGTGAAGAGAGTACTTCTTAGCTCAAGTAGATACATGAGACTAAATGGGCAGCTCCTGTCTGGAGGCTAGATGAGAAGACAGAAAGGGACAAGACCTGATTGAATGGACATGGAAAATCTGGGATGGAAAGGAAGTGTGTGCTGTCACATTATAGGAAGAGCAACTAGGGTCACATAACAATGTGTGTATAAATTTTTGTATGAGAAACTAGCTTGAACTGTAAACTTTCACTTAAAGCACAATAATAATATAATAATAAATGACCAAACAGACTTTGCCAGATCTCCCTTCCTTGTCCTTGAATTATATCTTAGTCTAAGATTTTCTTTAAAAATTCTGTATATATCCTTTTATTTTATTCTAGCTTTTAATATTTCTTAAGCCACTTTAATTCTGACTTCTTTCCTACCTCCTACTTCTTTAACTTAGATAGGTAGGGGAGTCTGTTTGTCTTTGAAATTTAAAAATGCATCTGCTATATAGTTATGTTTTTTTTTTTTTCTGCATTAATTCTCATGATTTGGTGAGCCCTGGTGGCACAGCGGTTAAGAACTTGGCTGTTAACCAAAAGGTCAGCAGTTGTAATCCACCAGCCGCTCCTTGAAAACCATATGGGGCAGTTCTACTCTGTCCTATAGGGCTGCTATGAGTTGGAATTGACTCAACGGCAATGGGTTTGTGGTTTTTTTTGTTGTTGTTAGATACGCAGATTCAGGTGTTTTTGTGCATCAGAAAAGTTTTCGTTTTAAAAATTTAATTTCTTATTTGTGTTTCCATCTAAATTTTTTCTGGTCTCTTCTTTAGGAATAACATATAGATGTCAATTAGATGATGATTGTCTAGCCTTCCTGCTTATTTGGCTTTCCTTTGATTGCATGGAAACCCTGGTGCCACAGTAGTGAAGAGCTATGGATGCTGACCAAAAGTTGTCAGTTTGAATCCACCAGGCACTCCTTGGAAACCCTATGTGGCAATTCTACTCTGTCCTGTAGGTTAGCTATGAGTTGAAAACAAGTTGACAGTAAGGGGTTTGGTTTTGATGGCTTGGAGACTCTCTCCCATTAATCCTCAACATAATAAATTAAAATTTTCTGTACTCTCAGTTTTACTATTCATTGCTCCTGGTGCATATTTCAGTTCTCTAATTGCCTTTCTTCAGTTCCCTTACCGCTTCGTGAGCTTTTTTCTTTTTGTTTCCAGCCTGTTGTTTTACCATTTTGTTTTTCATGTTTAGTTTCAGAACCCATTTTTACCCTTGAATTTAATTGTGAACACAAATCAAGTTAGTACATTAACAGTATTTACTTCTGTTTTCAATGGTTATAAATTATTCTGGTAAACGTTAGTCTTTATCTTGAATACTCTAGATATATTTACTTTCTGTGGTTTATTTCAGTAAGAAACTAGAGCAATGGGCAGTTAAATGCCTGCCCTTTTGTCATCATGTTACCAGGAATATTCTTTTCTATACTCTTAAAAACAAAACAAAACAAAACCCTTTGCTGTCGAGTTGACCCCAACTCATAGCAACCCTATAGGACAGAGTACAACTGCCCCATTGAGTTTCCAAAGAGTGCCTGGTGGATTTGAACTGCCAACATTTTGGTCAGCAGCCATAGTACTTAACCACTACACCACCAGGGTTTCCTGTATTCTACCCAGTGCTGTCGAGTCAATTCCAACTCACAGGGACCCTATAGGACAGAGTAGAACTGCCCCCATAGAGTTTCCAAGGAGCGACTGGCGGATTTGAACTGCTGACCCATTGGTTATCAGCCACAGCGCTCAACCACTATGCCACCAGGGTTTCTTCCTGTACTCTAGATAGCTGCAATTTCTTCTGCACTTCTGATAGGATTTTCTCACCATCCTGATTAAGCTCTTCTAGAATCATGTAAGTTGATTTTATTCATCAAGCACTGAATAACTATTATGTTTCAGACAGTCAGGCTACCAAGATGATTTTTTTTTTAAATCCTTTCTTCAACATTACTTATCTAAATGACTAACCAGCAAGTAAATAACTAGTTTGCAATACAGTGTTTCTGTAGCTTCTTGGGAAAGATATCCAAGAGTATATAACTTTAAACTGAGATTTGATGGGCATGTAGGAATTTTTCTGTCCAATGCAGGAGAAGGTGGTTGCAGGGAGAAGTGACAGCTTGTGCTGGAATCCAGAGTATGAAAGCGAAGGAACTTTAAATAGTCCATGCTGTTTGGACTTTAGGATATATGTGTGGAAATGCCTGAAGATAAAGGTGGAAGAAAGGGCAGAATTCAGATCATGAATTCTGCATCTTCTACTAAGGAGTTTATATGCTGTCCTGTGGTTAATGCATACCAGTGAAGCATTGCTCCAGAGTTTCCAAGGAGTGGCTGGTGGATTTGAACTGCTGACTTTTTGATTAGCAGCCATAGCTATTAACCACTGCAACACCAGGGCTCCATTTTTTAAGGATGAGAGTGAAGAAATCATTACACTTGTTTTAGAAAGGTGATTCTGGCAGCGGAATGGATGGAATATAACTAGAGAGAAGGGAGAACAATTAGGAAAAAAATTGCAGTGGTTCACTTGAGAAATGATGAGCCAATAAGCTCACTTGAGAGATGATGAGCCAATATAGTAACAATAGGGCTAGAGTGAAGACAACAGATCCAGGCAATGTTTGAAAGGTCGAATCATTAGGACTTGATGATCAGTGAATGTAGAAGAATTGGGGAAATGAAAGAGTTGAAGATGCCTTTTTAGTAGCAAGGAGGGGAGGAGAGTTGGAATTGTTTTCTGGAGAAACATCTGTTTAGTTTTTTATCATTGAATTTGAACATTTACATTTGAAGCTGGACATAGAGGTCTAGAGCATAGGAGAAAGATCAGAGCTATAACTATAGCTCTGTGAGTCATTACGGTATAGTGCTTTGTGAGTCACTTGGGTATAATGCTATTGCCTAGGGAAGATACATTCAAAAAAAAAAAAAAGGAATAAAACAATACAGAATTTTGGAGAACATAAACATATAAATTCCTTTCAGTTTAGCATATATTTGTTAAGTCTCCACTATATATCAGACACACATATGGGGAAACCTCAAAATAAGACTAAGCGTGAGCACTTAGCTAGCTGAAGAATCAGAAAAGAGCAGTGTCATAAAAGGGAGATTTTTAAGATAGGGAGGGTGGTGAAAAGGGGCAAGTACCGTTTGCACACTAGTGAAATGAAGATTGGCAGCTGCATCAGATGTGGACATTAGGAAAATTGAAAGGTAGTTGAGAAAGTAGAGGTAGTGGTCAAAGTTCTATTTTGTAAAGCTTATCTGCGAAGAAAAGTAGAGAGACGGAGGTTTGTTAGCAAACCTGGGCTCTGTTTAATGAAAGCCAGAAGAAAGGGAAAGCCTTATTATACGAAGAGAAGGGATAATTGATGGAGGAAATGGAAAGCAAATAGATTCCAAGTGCTGATGACCACAGGAGAGCAGTTAAGATGGTGTGGGTGATGATGTTTTGGTTAAAGGGGAAGAGGAAGTTCAAAATTATTTTCTTTTGTGTAGACATTCATACAGGAACAGTGGTAGAGGTTGGGCATTTACAGAAAGGAATAAAACATAGTTCCTTAAGGGGCTCATGGTAGCTTATTTATGCATCAGTTTTGGCAACTGTTGTGCACTGCTGCCTTATGTATTCTTCATAGGAAACAGCCATCCCCCCCACCCTTCACAAGCTCTTTCATAACCAACCAGTTGCCACATAAAGCCTGTTCCACTTCTGTTGACTCCATGTGTGTCAGATGAGAATTGTATTCCATAGGGTTTTTAATGGCTGCTTTTTCAGAAGTAGATTGGCCAAGCCTATCTTCCAAGGTGCCACTGCGTGGACTCGAACCGCCAACCTTTCAGTCAGGGTTGAGCACATTAACTCACCTCTGATTTTTTTTCCTTAAACCATATTGTGGCTTGGTTGTTGTTAACCCAGTTGTTGCTAGGTACCGTCAAGTTGATATAGACTCATAGCGACCCCGTGTAACAGAACAGAATTGCCCCATAGGGTTTCATTGACTGCAGTCTTTACAGAAGCAGATCTTCAGGTCTTTCTCCCACAGAGCTGCTGGGTGTGCTCGAACCACCAACCTTTTGCTTAACAGCTGAGTGCTTACTCATTTGCGCCACCAGTGCTCCTTATACTGCTGGTTATCACCCATTAAATATTTTAAAAAATCTAACTGGGCTCTAATTAGATTTTTTAAAATATTTAATGGGTGATAACCAACAGTATAAATAAAACCAACAGTATAAGAAACATTTATTCCTATAGATTTTAATGGCTTAGGCTATGAAGTACCAAGCCATGAAAAAATAATTTTAAACTTTATTCTGTAATCCATGAATTACTTTTTCTTACATAGATTTTTGTTTTCTAAAAGTTGGTAATCATGACTTCTGTGTCTTTTTTCGTTACTGAGAAACAACACTGCCAAAAGAAGGATCCCAATGGCGCAGAATAGCATAGCTGTCCAGGTTGATACCAATTCATTGTTCTTCATCTTTCCACATCATCTCCCATAGTATGTGATTCTGAATATAATGGAATCAGGGCCATGTATTTCTAGAGTATTTCTCTACTTAGCCAAAAGAAAAGCAGTATTAAAGGAAATGATAATGATTTTACTTAAATATTCTTACTGACCCTAGTTCGACCCCTTTGATTTCCATTGTTTTCCCCTAAGTGTATCTAAGGCATCTTCTTAAAAACTGGTTCCACGGTTTCTCTTGCTATTGATGTCAATGTGTCTGTGGTTTCTGGAACCATCCTTAAAACAAAAGGGACAAGAACATCTTTTTGTCTATCTCAGTCTTTTGGTATCCTTTCAAGTTTTTATCCTAAAAACTTCTAAAAGTCCTAAAACTTCTAAAAGTTATTCAAGGTGACATACATTCATATCTGAAAATACTTTCAACCATCGCAGATTTAGTCATCCAGGTTGGAATATCTGAACTGTTTTCATATGTCTAAGTGTTTTTATTTCTTCTCAGTTATCTTGAGCCTCAATTCACTATGTCTAACAGAAGATTGTTCTTGCTTCCTAGAAGCATATAGCAGAGGGTATGTATTATCGAAAAGATACTAATTTAAGCCTGCAAGTCTTTTGGCATTTTGCTGGCTTATGTCATAAATAACCATGCTGACTTCTAGAAGTGCAAAATTTAAGCATTCACTCAGCAGGAATAGCTCCCTTTATTGATACTTGAGACCTTTCTCAATTAATCATTTCCTTATTGTTATCTCAGATTCTTTACATTGCAAATACTGAAAAAAAGGCCTTTGAAACAAAATTTCTTAACTAAATTTCATGTGGACAAAATAGGAACTTATTAATTGTTCATTTAAACTACTTCTCCCCAGTGAGGGTTTGGAAGGTCTGCTAAGCATAGGCTGTTACCCTGGGCCACCTGGGAAAGAGAGCTGTGTATTCTCAGGATGGAGTGAGTTATAGGAACTTGTTGATTGAGGGTCAGACAGAAGAACTAGTCTTAAGGCAATTTCTAAGATTTATTTATTTTTTCTGTTCCCTGGCTTTGAGATTGGACTAAAATTTTCATCCCAAAGTAAATACAACTGACTGTGCGCTATTTTAGTCAATCTACATCTCCTGTCCTCCTTACTATGGACTGTGGAGATTAAACCCATTTCCGTCAAGTTGATTCTGACTCATAGAGACCCTATAGGCAGAGTAGAGCTGCCGCATAGAGTTTCCAAGGCTGTAATCTTCTTAAAATCAGACTGCCACATCTTTCTCCCATGGAGCAGCTGATGGGTTCAAACAGCCAACCTTTTGGTTAGCAACTGAGCACTTAACCACTGAGCCACCAGGGCTCCTATGAGATTAACTCCAAAACCAAATCCATTGCCCTTCAGTTAATTCTGACTCGTAGTGACCCTATAGGACAGAATAGAGCTGACCCATAGGGCTTCCAAGGAGCAACTGGTGGATTTGAACTGCCAGCCTTTTGTTTAGCAGCTGAGCTCTTAACCACTATACCACCAAGGCTCCAGTCTGGAGATTAGGCATGTTGAATTTATCCACACCTCTTTAATTGGAATCACAGTACTGTAGCATCAAGTTTAGTTTTTTTTTTTAAATCAAGACTTTAAGAGCTTTCATTTCTTGCCTATACAGCTCTTAGATAATTAATAAGGACCATTTAAATTAAAAAAAAAATCTCTGGTAGCATTTTTTGTTTTGCTGAAGTAAGCTGTTAGCCATGTGCCTCTAACAGGTAATCTTCTAGATTTTAAATATTGCTGTTTCTTTCTAGTTTTACAGTATATTTGATTAGTCAATAAAATATAGGTTCATAGTGTTCTACATCCTAGTTTGGTAAGTAGAGTCTGGGGTCTTAAAACCTTGCGAGTGATGATCTGAAATACAATTATTGGTCTCTACTAGTGTGGAGCAAAAGAGAATGAGGGAAATCAAAGACTCAAAGAAGAAACTAGTCCATGGGACTAACAGGCCGCATGAACTACAGCCTTTTCTAACCTGAGACCAGAGGAACTAGATGGTCCCCAGCTAGCACTACCAGCTGTTCTGACCAGGGACACAATCGAAGGTCTAGGTAGAATGGTAGAAAAACATAGAACAAAACTCAAATTCCTGAAAAGGCCAGACCTACTGGACCGATAGAGACTAGAGGAATCCCTGAGACTTTCACCCTAAGATAACCTTTGAACTTGGAATTGAAGCTATTTCTACAGGTCACCTTTCAGCCAAATAATAGATTGGCTTAAAAAATAAACAATATCACCCATAAGTAATGTGCTCCCTTAAGCAATTAATTATATGAGACCAAATGATTAATATTTATCTAGAAGCAAAGATGAGAAGGCAAGGAAGGGAAGGGACGCTAGATCAATGGACACAGAACAAACAGAATGGAAATAATGAGAATGATGACACATTGTAAAAATTGTAACCAGTGGCACAGAACAATTTATATAAAAATTGTTAAAAAAACAAAAAACAAAAAAAAACCATTGCCAACAAATTGATTCCGACTCATAGGGACCCTATCGGGCAGAGTAGAACTGCCTCATAGGGTTTCCAGGGAGAGGCTGGTGGATTCAAACTGCTGACCTTTTGGTTAGCAGCGAAGCTCTTAACCACTAATTTGCTTTGTAAACTTTTACTTAAAACACAATATTATTTAAAAAAATAATAATAAACGTAGGATCAGTATCTTTCTGAATTAGACTTACTATGTTTGTACTCTCCTTTACTAAGGCAAATAGTTTTTTTCTTATATTTGATGAAAAATATTGTTTCCTTAAAAAAATTTTTTTAAGTGGGTTTTACTAAGGCAAATAATTTTTTTCTTATATTTGATGAAAAATATTGTTTCCTTAAGAAAATTAGGAAACCCTGGCGGTGTAGTGGTTAAGTGCTATGGCTGCTAACCAAAGGGTCGGCAGTTCGAATCTGCCAGGCTTTCCTTGGAAACTCTATGGGGCAGTTCTGCTCTGGCCTATAGGGTTGCTATGAGTCAAAATTGACTCGACAGCACTGGGTTTCTGGGTTTTAAGAAAATTAAAGGGTGATAAAACTAGTGGGTACTTTTTTGTTTCTGGAAAAAGTAGCAGGTGGATGCACATGAGTGTATATTTTTAATTTAAGGAGTAATATTTAGATAAGCATTTGCACCTAACGTTTCTGGTTCTCTGCACAACATCCCCCACCTCTATTCTGCTCCCCAGGAATCAGAAATTACGTTTGTATTTTAGGAATTTTGGGGGAAGTGAGTATATGTGTTTTTCTCTGCTCATTAAGGGGTAAATCATGGCCTTAAACTTTGTAGCTGGATATCACTTTTAACAGCTGCTTTCTAAATACCCAGCTGGGCTGGTCATCATCAATTATTACGTAGTTTGTATTTGGCGAGTGTATGAGTTTCTTAGGGCTGGTATGACATAGTACCACAAACCGAGTGGCTTAAAACAAAAGACAAGTATGCTCTTGCAATTCTGGAGGCGGGAAGTCTGAATTCAGGGTGTGGGCAGGGGCGTGCTCTCTCTAAAAGCTCTTGGGGAAGATCCTTCCTTGGCTCTTCCAGCTTCTGACAGCCCAGGCAGCACAACTCCAATCTTTGTCTTCTTTTCCTGGTCTTCTTCCTTCTGTGTCTCTCCCTGAGTCTCTTCTCTTCTTTTTATACGGACACCAGCTATAAAGAGATTAGAGTCTACTCTAAAGACTTCATCTTAACTAATCATATCTGCAAAGACCCTATTCCTAAATAAGGTCACATGCATAGGTACTGGGGTTAGGTAGGACATGATTCAACCCGTAGCCATCGGGAACGACAATCCCTTAACAATTTTTCAGGCAGATCCAGAGCTTTCTTATCCCCTCACATATTAATTTTTAAAAAAGTCACTACCATTTATTCCAGTCCAAAAAGGTAATTGTGTTTCTTCCTTTTACCCCATTTCTCCCCACCCCTGCTATCCAGGCACTGGACGGACGCATGGGTAGGGAATGAGCATGTCCTGTTCCTGCCTTCTCTTCTCCCAGATGGGCCTGCCTCACCTCTTTTGCTTCTCTTACCTCTGTCAGAGTGGGCGCATGGAGTGCGGGGTGGGGAACTGGTAGAAACATTAGCGAAAGGCATGACAATATTTTTTACTTAATTGTCTTCCAGTCATTTCCTCTCTTATCAACTGTGTGTTTCCTTCATAGCAGCCTATGAGGACCTCTTTACTGTGGTTTCCTGGTAGAGGTGATGGTTCCAGCATGACCTCCTCTTTAGTTTCTTTCTGCCTTGCCCATGGCACAACTCAGAGCCTCTGGCCACTGGGATCCCTTGCCCTGCAGGAAGTCTTCTTTGTTGAATTCCTGCAAGGCAGCCCAAGCCTCCATGGCAAACTTGATCTGTTAGAAACATGAAATTCTTGCCACATCAAACAATGTAAGTGGTGGCTGCTTCCACTATTAACCTTTCCTCCTTCTGCCACTTTCCCCAATTTCTTTTGTCCAGTATTCCCAGAGCAAATTGGCTGTATAAGCAGATACCTAAGTGGGAGCCCTGGTGTAAGAGTTTGGCTGCTAACCAAAAGATCGTCAGTTTGAATCTACAGCTGCCCCTTGGAAACCCTATGGGGTGGTTCTACTCTGTCCCATAGGGTTGCATTGAGTTTGGTTTGGTTTTGGTTAACTGGAAGATGGGATGTTGGTGTCCCCTCAAAGCTCCTCCCAGTTTTAAGGATGATCACTTGGCTTTGGATAGGAGGAGCATATTTCCCCCTTCCCTTTAGAAACAAAACCAGAAACCAAACCCATTGTCGTCGAGTGGGTTCTGACTCATATTGACCCTATAGGACAGAGTAAAACTACCCCATCAGGTATCCAAGGACCACCTGGTGTATTCAAACTGCCAACCTTTTAGTTAGCAGCCATAGCTCTTAACCACTATGCCACGAGGATTTCCTTTAGAAACAAGGAGGGAGGAAACACATTACCTTTTCCCTAGACTACTGACTTACTCTTCCAAATATTCTCCTTCACATTCGTAGTGTTCTGTGTAAATAGCTGGGTGGACCTGAAAGGGTGAGGTGGGCTGGTGGCAGGGCCAGTTCTAACTTCTCTTTGGAAGTGTTGCACAGATGTGTCTGGGCTTCTCTTTACAGTGTGGAGTTTTATTGCACCTATGACATTCAGCTTTGGGCTATCAGTCACAATTTGGTGACAAAAGAACAAAACCAATGGGTAACATAACATCTAAAGTTGTGAATCAAAAAAAAAAAAACAGAAAAAGAAAATCAAGAGAAAAATCGCAAATCAGAGTATATCAACAAATTTGCAATTGATAAAAATACATAGATTTTTTTTTATAGGTCATTTTCAAAACCGAAATAAAATTTCAGCATTAATTTTTAACCTTGAAAAAAATCTTTCAGGAAAATGTGACATTTTCTGCTATTATCTGGGCAGGAAATGAAAGGTTAGTTTTGCTCTTTGCATCTGTGCCTTAAAGCCCTATGGCATCTCTGTTTTTCAGCTGAGAGGCTTTCTCAGTCCGGGCCCTCCCTGGAATTCCCCGCTGTCCTCCTGTGAGGCTCAGGATCCAGGTATGGGGGTAGTAGCTGCCATCACTCATAGTTTTATCCCTTGGCATTCTATTTTCTGAAAGACTGCCTAGGGAAAAACCAAAAACCAAACCTGTTGCCATCGAGTCGATTCTGACTCATAGCGACCCTATAGGACAGGGTAGAACTTCCCCGAAGAGTTTCCAAGAAGTGACTGGTGAATTTGAATTGCCAGCCTTTTGATTAGCAGCTGTAAATGGGATAAACTTTTTGCTGCCCCCTATTTTTGCAGCTCCTTAGGACAATTTCATAGTTCTTTCCCACTCAGAATTTTATAGTTATTCTTAATGAAAAAGAAAAAAAAAGGAGAGACAGAAGGGGAAGATTCCGTGAAGCCTTTCTGAACATCTCTCCCAGTCCCCCAGCAGAACTGACTTCCTTTTTTTGACTTCCTGTTGTCATCCATCACTTAAAAGACTTTATTGCACTTATTTGTTTCTGTCCCCTCTGCTAGATGGTATTTGGGAGCAGGTGCCTTATCTTATTTGCCATTGTATGAAATGAATGAATGAAAATTGAATGAAATGAAAAATAATTAAATGAACAAATTATACACGTTATAGACTGTATTAGTGTCTTATTGCTGCTGTAACGAGTCACCACAAACTTAGTGACTTAAAACAACACAGATATATTATCTTACTGTTCTGGAGGTCAGAAGTCCTAAAACTAAGGTGCCAGTATGGCTGCATTCCTTTTAGAGGCTTTAGGGAAGACCATTTCCTTGCCTTTTCCAACTTCTACAGAGTATTTGCATTCCTTGGCTGTTGGCCCCTCTCTCAAAGCCAGCAGCATCGCATCTTCAAACCTCTCTCTCTGACCTCTGCTTTCATCTTTACATCTCCTACTCTGAATTTTCTGTCTCCCTCTTCTAAGAATCCTGTAATTAGTTTGGGTCCTCTTGGATATTGTTATTTTTGCTGGGTGCTATCCAGTCAGCTCTGACTTTAAGGACCTTATGTATAACAGGACAAAACATTGCCGGTCCTGTTCTGTCCTCACAATCCTTACTATATTTGAGCCCATTGTTGCGACTACTGTGCCAGTCCATCTTATTGAGGGTCCTCCTCTTTTTTGCTGACAGTCTGTGTTACCAAGCATGATATCTTTCTCCAGCAATTTATCCTTCCTGATGACATGTCCAAATGAACGAGACAAGTGTCACCATCCTCAATTCCAAAGAACATTCTGGCTGTACTTCTTTTAACACAGACTTGTTCATTCTTCTGGCAGTTCGTGGTATAGTCAGTATTCTTCAGCATCACCACAGTTTGAATGTGTCAATTCTTTGATCCTTCTTTTTCACTGTCCAAATTTTGCACAAATAAGAAGTGATTGAAAATACCCTGATGTGGGTCAGGTGCACCTTAGTCCTCAAAGTGACATTTTTGGTTTTTGATGTTTTGAAGAGGTCTTTCACAGTGGATTTATCCAATGCAATCATCCACCTCAGTAATCCAGGATAATCTTCCCATCTCAAGATCCTTAACTTAATCACTGCTGCAAAGTCTCTTTTGCCACATAAGTAGACATAGCCACAAATTCTGGAGAATATGATCTGTGCATCTTTGGGGGACCATTATTCAGCCCGCCAAATAGACCGTCACAGCATTCTTATAATACAACAGTGACCCTTGCTTACAATTCTTGGTCCCATTAAAAATAAGTGAGAATAATGCTGGATTGTAATAAATATTGTTATTCCTGGGCTAGAATTTGCCAATACTCTCCACCCCCACCCTGCCCTCCTCCTCTAACTCTCCCCCGCCCCGAGTTTGACTCTCCATTTAGTAAAGATGTTGGTGGCCTTTCTTCAAAGATGTTTCCACTTCCCTGCACAAAGGCCTGGAGATGGAAACTGCCAGGTCTCAGAGCATCACAGACCTGTTCCATTTACTTAATCTCAAGCAGTTAAGTAGCTCCTCTTCCTCCAAGATGGCAGAGCACTCAATAATCAGGGATCAGGTAAGTAATTAGCCATCAGATTCTCACTATTATTAAAATCCATCCGTCAAACCAGTTTACCAACTCAGAATAGACATTTGTTTTTGGTGTTGATTATTTCTGGCAAAGCACGCTTTAAGCAATATTATATCTGAGAAGTAATTTCTCAAGCTTTCTGGCCCTCTGCTTTCATTTTTACATCTTCATATCAAGGTGCCTTTATACTACCCATTTTGCCTAGCATCTCTGCTCTGCCCACTGTTTCTGTAAAAATTTTGCCTAGCCAGCAAGGTTTCTTCTGTTATTCCCCTCTTCCCAGTGCCTTTTTCATATTCCCAGATTCTAAGATTTGGAATCAGTCTTTTATTTTTATCCTACTTGGAAACTCTATGGGGCGGTTCTACTCTGTCTTATAGGGTCGCTATGAGTCGGAATCAACTCGACGGCACTGGGTTGGGTCTGGGCACTTCTGTTGAACCTGTACCATATAGCTTTCTGTGTGTGTGTGTGTGTGTGCATGTGCACGGGTGCACATGCATGTGCTGAATGTAGAATGGTACATGTGCTTAAGAGAATAGGCTCTGAACCCCAAATGCCTGTATTTTGAGTCCTGGCTCTAACATTTGTCAGCTTGGTGACCTTGGACTAGTCACTTTACTGCTCCAGACCCCAGTGTTCTCACCTGTAAAATACATTTTTGTGAGAATTAAATTAAAGCTCTTAGACTAGTTCTCAAGCTCCTAATAAATTCTATGTATTTGTTAGCTACTGTTTTTCAGTGATAACTTATTAAGTATTTATCTAACTGTGAACAATAGATTATAAACTGTTAAAAGAAAATGGCAATTTACTAGTCATTACTACATACACCATAGTATATAGTACAGAGTGCTTGGTATAGGTCAGAAACTTGAAAATTGTTGACGAGAGTTCTAAGCATTTATTCTTTCCCTTTCCCTGTATTCCTTGTGTCTATAAATGTTATCATCATTCTCCCATCTGACCAAGTCCCAAACCTGGAAATCATTCTGCCCCTTCCTTTCTCCTCTAACACCTCTCTTTGAGCTGCCTGTACTTTCTGCGTCCATCTCCAGTCCAACCCCTGGAGGCCAAGTCTCCTACAACAATACTCCCTTTTCACTCTTGTCCTATATAATCCATTCTGTAGCTGACAGCCGAAGTAATATTTAAAAAACATAAGTCAGAGCACATTTCCACCTTGCTTCAACCCCTCCCATGCCTTCACTACACTTAGAATAAAATCTATACCCCTTATCCTGGCCTACCACGCTGCTCATGACCTGGCCTCTGCCTGCTTTCCAATGTCATCTTGTTCCGCCATCTCCTGCCTCACTCTCCTCCAGCTCTCATGGCATTCTCTCTGCTCTTCACACCTGTCAACCTTTTTCCCGCTTTAGGGCCTATAATGCTTTTTTTTTTTTGGAAGGGGGAGGGGTGTGACAGCCTGGCCTCTTCGGCCCTGGACTGAGATATTAAGATTTCTTTCTGTTACGGAAATGGTGCAGTCAACCCAATGCCTTGAGTTCTCTGCTGGTGTCTTTGGCACAAACGTGAAAATGGAAGTCTTGTTTTTGTTTGCTAATCAGGGTCCTTATTTTTGGCATTGAAAGTACAAGCTCATTAGTGACTTTGGGGTATTGAAATTATGAAAGGCAACCGAAGATCAGAGCTTGGAATGACATTTACCCATGCAGTTGTATTGAGGCTTATTTCCCAGCTTGCAGCTGGTTATTTTTCTTGCTATTCCCTTATTTGTTGCAGAGACTTGTTGCAATTGTTGTAAATGTTTGTATCTACTTATTAGAGTGATTACTTTGCATTTATGTCTCAGCAGTGTGCATACTGTAACTCACACAAAATGCTAGCTGTTAAAAACGACTGCTGGGCCTGAGTTAATTAAAAATACAGAGGAGGCTGAATCTTATCGTGGGTGTAGTATCAGACTCTGTTTGGACAGGAGTTTTTATAGACTATAAAGTGGCGCGTGCCAAAAAAAAAAAAAAAGAAAAGCATTGTATCAGGAGACAGCCACGTGCTTGAACCATACTTGCTAATTTTTATGCAACAAATAGATGATTTGAGTTTGATTATGATTCTCATTTTCAGAAATTTATACATCAGCCAGCTTGCAGCAGCATGTAGATTTTTCTGTCATTTCTAAATTTCTTCCCCATCGTCCTTCCCACTTCTCACACCCACCTTTTTTTTTTCTCCTCAGTGAAGGACAATGTTAGCAGCAGCAACAGTGCTTGAATTAACTGAATTTATTTTCTGTGTGTTTGCAGAATGGTTCAAGGTCCACAGCAAGGTGAATCTTTCTCAGACTATGCATGCATTCTCCAACCGCAGAGATCACCCAAGGGTAAAACTACTGATTGCTGGGAGCCATTAGGATCCCCTTCCATCTCCTCCTTTAGAAAGACAGACAAGTCATAGGATTGATTGCTTAATGCAAGAAATATGAGATCTCTCTCTAACCATATGGTTAGAGGCAACTTTAACATAAACGTTTTGGGGAGTTGTAGCTGCTTGGATGGACTAACAGTATCTAATTAGCACAGGTTATAGTCAGTTGGAGGTCCCTGCATGATGCAGATGGCTAATGCACTTGCAGCTAACCAAAAGGTCAGTGGTGCAAGTCTACCCAGATGTGCCTCAGAAGAAAGGCCTGGTGATTTACTTTCAAAGTACCAGCCACTGAAAATGCTAAGGAGCAAAATTCTGCTCCGATACACGTGGGGTCACCATGAGTTGGAGTCAACTCAGTAGCAACTAGTTTGGTTTATTGGTTTTTTATAGTCAGTTGGTGACAATCTTCCAAGAATAGTAAAATTATGCCATCGGAATTAAAGAGTTATATAAAAAATTTTAGTGTTCTTTTTTAATTGATCTAAAAATTATTATTATTTTTAGTCCATGGTAAATTAAAGCTCATTCAAGTTTTTGTTGTGGGAAGATCATTTTCTCTTCTAAAACTCTACCTCAGTAAGAAAAAAAAAGAGGGGATGGAGAATGGCAAGAAAGAGATGAAAAATTTTTAAAAAGTGTTTAAAGGTTGTTATGCGATTGAATATGAGGACATAGGGAAAGATTTCTGGATTTCATGCTTGGCTGGTTGAGCCAGTAGTCTTACCATTAACTGAGGTAAGGAATATAGGAGGGGGAGGAGGTTTTGCAGACTAACACCAAATTAGAGGTTAGTTTGTGGGTTATTTACTTAAGTTGCTTAATGGGCAATTAAATATATGTGTCTAAGAAATGACAGTGATCTCTCATCCCATTGGTGTCAGAGTTTATGTGACCCACCCAACTGGTAAGATCATAGTTTTTCTTCCCTTTCCACTGTACGTTCTATATTCCATCCAAAGATGTGCAAGAGCATGACCTTGTCAGGTATAGAGAAGCTTTCTGTGGCCAAAGATCTATTAAGATTTATAGTTACCTCTTAGAATATCCCCCATGAGTCTGTCAGTTAGTCGTTGTGGGGACTTGTGTGTTGCTGTGGTGCTGGAAGTTATGCCACCAGTACTCAAATACCAGCAGGGTCACCCAGGGCGGACAGCTTTCAGCTGACCTTGCCGACTAAGACAGACTAGGAAGAAGGACTTGGCAGTCTACTTCTGAAAAGAATTAGCGGGTGAAAACCTTATAAATAGCAGCAGAACACTGTCTTCTATACTGCCCAAAGGAAGATGAGCATCTCGGGTTATAAGGCGTTCAAAATACAACTAGGGAAGACTTGACTCCTCAAAGTAGGATTGACCTTAATGATGCAGATGGAGTCAAGCTCTTGGGACCTTCATTTGCTGATGTGGCACAATTTAAGATGAGAAGAAACAGCTGCAAACATCCATTAATAAACAGAACCTGGAATGTACAAAGTATAAATCTAGGAAAATCGGAAATCATCAAAAATGAAATAGAACACATGAACTTTGATATCCTAGGCATGGGTGAGCTGAAATGAACTGGTATTGGCCATTTTGAATCAGACAATCATATGGTCTACTATGCGGGGAATGACAACTTGAAGAGGAATGACGTTGCCTTCATCGTCAATATTTCAAGACCTATCCTGAAGTACAGTGCTGTCCGTGATAGGATAACATCCGAATGCCTACAAGGAAAACCAGTTAAAACAACTATTACTCAAATTTACATACCAACTACTAAGGCCAGAGAGTAAGAAATTGAAGATTTTTACCGACTTCTGCAGTCTGAAATTGATAGAATGTGCAATTCAGGATGCACCGATAATTACTGACAATTGGAATGCGAAAGGTGGAAGCAAAGCAGAAGGACTGGTAGTTGGAAAATATGGCCTTGGTGATAGAAACGATGCCAGAGATCACATGATTGAATTTTGCAAAACCAATGACTTCTTCACAGCAAATACCTTATTTCACCAGCATAAATGGCGACTATACATGTGGACATCACCAGATGGAATACACAGGAATCAAATCGACTGCATTTGCGGAAAGAGATGATGGAGAAGCTCAATATCATCAGTCAGAACAAGGCCAGGAGCCAACTGCAGATCAGACTGTCAATTACTCATATTCAAGTTCAAGTTGAAACTGAAGAAAATCAGGATGAGCCCACGAGAGCCAAAGTACGAACTTGAGTATATCCCACCTGAATTTAGAGACCATCTCAAGAATAGACCGAACACTAATGACTGAAGACCAGATGAGTTGTGGAATGATATTAAGGACATCATACATGAAGAAAACAAGAGGTCATTAAAAAGACAGGAGAGAAAGAAAAGACCTAAATGGATGTCAGAAGAAACTCTGAAACTTTCTTTTGAATGTGTAGTAGCTAAAGCAAAAGGAAAATATCATGAGGTAAAAGAGCTGAACAGAAGATTTCAAAAGGCGTCTCAAGAAGACAAAATAAATTGTGATGTTGGTGAAGAATATTGAATATACCATAGACTCCCAAAACAGTGAACAAATCTATCTTGGCAGAAGTACAACCAGAATGTTCCTCAGAAGCAAGAATGGTGAGACTACGTCTCACATACTTTGGACATGTTATCAGGAGGGATCAGTCCCTGGAGAAGGACATCAAGCTTGGTAAAGTAGAGGGTCAGCAAAAACAAGAGAGACCCTCAACAAGATGGATTGGCACAGTGGCTGCAATAATGGGCTCAAGGATGGCAACAGTTGTGAGGATGGCGCAGAACCAGGCAGTGTTTCGTTCTGTTGTGCATAAGGTCGCTGTGAGTCAGAACAGACTCGATAGCACCTAAATACAACAACATTGGAGTCTCTAATATGATTCTGGAGTTCAAAAGTCAAAGCCAGCAATTTAGGTCTGGGAGTTGTTTTAGGCACATTTCAACAGGACTGTGGATGTTAGAGAGAAACTTGAGAACAGGAATCAGCCCCACATACACTTTTTATTAGCATAAGAGGATATGAACGCAGCATAGTCTAAACTAATTCTTCTTCGTGGCGTCTCCCTTCTCTTTTCCCATGGGCCATTGTCTCGGCTTTTGCCTGGGTGGAAGCCATGATTAGCTCTCCCCTTGTGGTAAGCAATCATCCTGGTCATAAGTACTATGAAGGATAAATATACCTTTCGTATGCATTACTACAAGAAGATAATATTCCATTAAAGAAGAGTTTTCATGGACTGGCTAATGGTGGGAAGAAAGGCACTTTCCAGGTGCATTATGGGAGATGCTACAAATATGAGTCTTCGAAAACTGTGTGGGAATCTTAGAAAAATGCATTGAAATAGAGGAAAGAAATCAATAGCAAATTAGTGGGAAGTATATTTATTCATTTAAAACTGAATAATGGAGTAAATGGGTAAAGAGTAGCCAGGGATAAATTATAAATATTATTCTAGAATGTTTTTCCAGTTACTGATTAGATTAATAGGATATTTGCTTTCTTTTGAAGAGTTCTATCTTAAAAGATCTTTTTATGATGAAAATTCAATACCATTAGGGTTGGCAATAAACCATATTTGAGGCACCTGGCTTTATCTTTTGACAATATTTTTAAGTATATCCCACTGAAATTTTCTGTTTAACAATAGAGGATTGTCATGGTTGCTGTCATTATTTGAGGTTTAATACAGTATGACACTTGGTTTCAAAATGCTTATCAACATATATGTACCTAGATACACAGATCTTCTACTGTGTGTGTAGTTAAGTACTATATGCATATTTATATATCTGATAGTAGAAATGCAAAGAATCTTAAGAATCCAGCTCAGTTTTTCAAAAGCATTAGTTTAGGACTTTGACTTTTTTGCATTTGTTATGCAACATATTTTTTCAGCTTACAGTAATATTTTACACTTTGTTAACCCGATCATTTTCAACAACTGCTTTTAGTGGTCGTAGAGCAAACACCAGTAAAATGCAAAATCAAGAACCCCCTACTCTCTCTAACTTTGATTTTTTGAAAATACAAATATTGATGTTTGCATTTAACTAAGATAAAAACCCCAAAATTTAATCATGTTTATATTTAGCATGCATATCAAATTCTAGCACATCCCTCATTAATATATTTATTACATTTAAAAGGCTTTCAGAAGAATGATAAACCTATTTTAATACATACATAATACATATTTTTTTTTCTTCACATATATTTAGTTGCAGAGATATCCTTGCGCCCATAATGCATGACAACAAAGCAGGTCAATCTCTTAAACAACAGTATTTCATTCAGTACCTTGGTGGTTGTAATTAACGTTTCTGTTGAGTTCTAATTATAGTTTTTGTATCACAGCCATTATGCTAATGGTGTTATTCAGTAGTATGTGAGATTGCATTCATTATCAGTGGTGAATTAAACCTTTATTAAAGAAAAATTCCCGCAGGCCTCATTCTGGAGTTAAGTAATTATTCATTTGGTTGTATCCTAGCAATTAGCTTATATACTGTAGCACTCATTATTGAGTTTCTATACCTCACTGAATGAGATTAACCCACCATGGTAAATAAATGCCTAACAGCTCCCAAGCTCACAATGTGTTGCTTTTTAAGCGTATTATTATGTAACAAAATAAGGAATCAGAATGCGTTGAAGCAGCGTTCTGGCTTCCAACAAATAATGTGCTTGCTGGGAAGACTATGCTGGACATTTTGTGTTTAATTCAGAATTCTAAAAAAATGCAGCTGAAGCCCTCCATCGCTATGTTCACCTTTGTGGGTGTCTATTTTCCTTTGTTTAACCCCATTCCATTACTTTTATGCTCGTTGAATTATATTACTATGCCCATTTGATGTTGATAAAAGCCTATTTCAATAGCACAGCCTCTAAGTAGAACGTCCAACTAGGTCTCTATTCAAATAGTATTTGGAGAGGGCTACATCATAGAAACCTTTTAGCTGGATGGGATTTAATTAAAAATTGTTAAAATTTGTTTGATCTGTAGTTTTATTTAAAATATTTGAAATTACTACTCTCTTTTTACATTGCCATTTACGCCGTCAAAAGGTCTACCTTCTCACTGTCCTATACAGAAGGCCACCATGTTTTCAAGTTTCCACGTACATGGTCCACTGAAGTTATCTTTTGGATGAAGTATCTGTTATTGCCTTTTCTTCTCTTGGGAATTATCTTAGTCTACCCTACTTTGCCTCTTCTATTTTCTCTAGAATTTACAAAACACACCCAAATTAAAGTTTAGAGCAGAGACCTGTTAGATTATACATGCCTCTTTTCAGTCCCTAAGGAGAAAGCTATCACCTTCTTCGTTACCCTCTTTCGCACAAGGGCAACCTCAAAAACAGCAGTGTACAGTTATAGCAATGATGTAGCTGAGAAAATACTGTTAAAAATTTTTCTTGTGCATTTATGTTCTTGGTCTGAAATGAAATTAATATGAAAATGAACTTAGAAAATTCAAATTTTGGTTATTTTCAATCCATAGTCTATCCCAGGAGCCCTGATGAAGCAGTGGTTAAGAGCTCGGCTACTAACCAAAAAGTCAACAGTTGGAATCCACCAACCACTGTTTGGAAACCTTATGGGGCAGTTCTCCTCTGCCCTGTAGGGTTGCTACCAGTCAGAGTTGACTCAAAGGCAAAAGGTTTGGTTTGATTTGAGTCTGTCTCAAAAAGAATTGGTCGACTTTCAGTGATTTCAGGGGGTAGCATATGACCAAGAACTGATGGTATTGAAGGAAGAAGTTCAAGGTGCACTGAGGCACTGGTGGAAAAGAGACTCCAGAAATTGATGAAATACCAATTGAGATACTTCACCACATGGAAGCAATGCTGGAAGCACTCACTTATCTATGCTAAGAAATGTGGAAGACAGCAACCTGGCCAACTGACTGCAAGACATCTGTATTTGTGCCCATTCCAAAGAAACGTAATTCAACAGAATGCAGAAATTATCAAACAGTATCCATATCACATGTAAATAACATTTTGCTGATGATAATTCAAAAACAATTGCAGCAGTACATCAATAGGGAACTGCCAGAAATTCAAGCAAAGATGTTACTTTGAGGACTAAGGTGCACCTGACCTAAGCCATGGTATTTTCAGTTGCCTCATATGCATGCAAAAGCTGGACAAGGAATAAAGAAGATCGAAGAAGAATTGATGTCTTTGAATTACGGTGTTGTTGAAGAATATTGAATATACCATGGACTGCCAGAAGAATGAACAAATCTGTCTTGGAGGAAGTTCAGCCAGAATGCTCCTTAGAAGCAAGGATGGTGAAACTTCATCTCATATACTTTGAATATGTTATCAGGAGGCACCGGTCCCTAGAGAAGGACTTGGTAAAGGGTCAGCAAAAAAGAAGAAGACCCTCAACAAGATGGGTTGACACTGAGGCTATAGCAATGGGCTCGAACACAGCAAGAATTGCGAGGATGGTGCAGGACTGGATAGTGTTCGATTGTACATAGGGTCGCTTTGAGTTGGAACCGACCCAACAGCACCTAATAGCAGCAGCCTATCACAAGTTTGGAAACCCAGGTGGCGTAGTGGTTAAGTGCTATGGCTGTTAACCAGGAGACTGGTAGTTCGAATCCGCCAGGCGCTCCTTGGAAACTCTACAGGGCGGTTCTACTCTGTCCTATAGGGTCGCTATGAGTCGGAATCGACTCAACAGCAGTGGGTTTATCACAAGTTTATTTTTCAAAAGTGAACAGTATTTTCAAAGAGGACTTTTGTCATCTTGAAATTAATTTGCTCATTTTAGCATAACTGTTGTGTTTTTATAATGACTGTTTTATTATCAGGATATTCCCTGTAGTAGTGAATTCATTGTTGACTGTGAGGGAAATTAATATATTTAGTTTTAAATGTTTTAGTTATCTTTGTAGTATATAAATATAGTGTGGCAAACATTTTTCATATGTAAATACAGATATTAAAATACTTAGTCTATCCATACCAATAAATGTTTAGTTTTTTATATGTTAAAAGAATCAAGTATCAAGATATATAATCTTTGAAAATATCTTTATTTCTATAAATATTTTAAAGAGCCACTATTGTTAAATCACAGTGATTAAACTTGGATCTACTAATGGCATAATAACCATGCTTGTGTCAGTGGTCATGTAAGGATTCCTGGTGGCACAGTGGTTAAGATCACAACTGCTAACAACATTTCGAAACCACCAGCCACTCCTTGGAAACCACATGGAGTAGTTCTACTTTGTCCTGTAGGGTTACTATGAGTTGGTATCCCCTTGTTCTATTTGAATGACTACCTCTTGATCTTTGAACAAGTTATGCATAGCACAATTAAGTGTTCTATAATTCCCATTCTTTGCAATGTTACATATAATTTGTTATGATCCACACAGTTGGATGCCTTTGCATAGTTGATAAAACACAGGTAAACATCTTTCTGGCATTCTCTGCTTTAAGAAAAAATTCACCTGACAAAAACAATGATATTTCTCGTTCCACGTCCTCTTCTGAATCTAGCTTGAACATCTGGCAGTTCCCCGTCAATGTACAACTGCAGTTTTTGAATTATCTTCAGAATTTTAACGTGTGGTATTAATGATATTTTTTGATAATTTCCACATTCCATTTGATTGCCTGTCTTTGAAATGAGCACGAATATGGGTCTTTTCCAGTCGGTTAGCCCTGTAGCTCTCTTCCAAATTTCTTGATATAGATAAGTAAGGGCTTCCAGCACTGCATCCATTTCTTGAAACATCTGAATGGGTATTCTGTCAATTCCTGGAGTCTTGTTTTTTTTGCCTATGCCTTCAGTGCAGCTTGAATTTCTTCTTTCAGTACCAATGGTTCTTGATCATATCCTTCCTCCTGAAATGATTGAATGTTTACCAATTCTTTTTGGTACAGTGACTCTATCTTCCTTCCATCTTCTTTTGATGCTTCTGGTGTCATTCATTTCTTCGCCTATAGAATCCTGCAGTAATGTAACTCAGAACTTGAATTTTCCCTTCCGTTCTTTCAGCTTGAGAAATGCCGATCGTGTTCTTCCCTTTTAGTGTTCTAACTCCGGGTGTGGGCATTTCATTGTAATACATTACCTTGTCTTCTCAAGCCGCCCTTTGAAATCTTCTAACAAACTCTTTTACTTCGTCATTTCTTCCACTCACATTTGCTACTCTGCCCTTAAGACCAAGTTTCTGAATCTTTTCTGATATCCATTTTGATATTTCTCATCTTTCTTGTCTTTTTAATGGCCTTTAACTTTCTTCATGTATGATATCCTTGGCGTCTTCCCACAACTCTTCTGATCTTCAGTTATTAGTGTTCAATGCATCAAATCTATTGTTGAGATGGTTTTTAAATTCAGGCAGGATGTATTCAAGGTCATACTTTGGCTCTTGTGGACTTTTCTTTAGCATCACCGTGAACTTCCACACGAGCAATTGATGGTCTCTTATGCACCCCTGGCTTTGTCTTGACTAATAATATTAAGCTTCTTCAATGACTTTTTCCACAGATGTAGCCTGTCAAGTGAGATCCATGTTTATAGTCATTGATTATGTTGTTGAAAAGAAGTATTTCTGATAAATAAGTCATTGGTCTTATAGTATGATTACCGTATATCTGGCACAATTCTAAGAAACTTACAAATGTTAACTTGCCTAATTCCCTAAAACCCCAAAAAGTAAATGTTGCCTGAACCCAGGCAGTGAAATGCCAGACCCCTTGACTCTCCAACACAGTACTAAGCTGTCAGTGGCTTTTTGCATTGCAGATTCTTTCTCTATTATCTTCATAGCATCCTTGCTATTGGATTATCTTGTTTGTTTACGACTATTTTGTTGTTTCATAGCACTTACTGTGTTCCAGGGAATGTTCTAATAGACTAACTCATATAATCCTCACCACAAACTTATTAGGAAGGTATATTACATTTTATAGATGAGGCAACCAAAGCTCAGAAATGTCAGGTAACTTGTCCAAAGTCACACAGCTAGTAACTATTGTAGCCAGAATTTAAAGCCATGCAGGCTGGCTCCCGAGTTAGTGCTACTAGCCACTCTATACTGCCTCAAGTGAGAGGAGGAACCTGCTTCCTCCACTGTATTGTCAGCACTGGCACCCATGGATGTTTAATATTTATTAAATTTTTAAGTGAATAAATGCATCTTTTTGTCAGTCAACACTCTAAGTATAAGCCCTCGTCCCAATATTTTACTTTCCTTCTCCTTATTCATCTGTTCTCACTTTCTGATACCTAAATTATTCCAGTGTGCACTTGGAACTGCAGGCCCCCAACCATCCAACTCTTGTATCTGATTCCCTTGGCTTCTGGTCTTAATATAAATATGACTTTCCCCTGAAGATGCCAGTTCTCCTGTAGCCCTCTTAAGTATTGACTTGGAAGTTTTCTTAAGATCCATAGCCTCAGGGCAAGAGATAGGGTTGTTATGTTTCTGATTTCCTATTTTTGCTTCCAGACCACAAATTCTTCTTGTAATAGAGTTTTCTTTAAGAGGTCTGTGCCATTTGGTCAACCACCCACTGACAAATTTTTGCCAATTGCTGCTCTCATTCTATGAAATCTTTGACATTCAACTCTTGCATCCTGGGCAATTTCCACATCCACATGGATTTCCCATGTAACACATGGGACCACTTCCTTCACGATGACTTTATCCTTCATTCTACCTTAGCCGCCCACTGAAAAATCACAACTTAACATCTCCTAAGTGCTCACTTCTGTTTCCATTTATCTGTGAGACTATGTAACCTACTGTCTGCCTCCTCTTGGGTCCCTCTTGACAGTAACCACCATGAGGGCAAAGACCAGGTCTATTTTTGCTTCCTTTGCATGTCCCAAGTGCCTAGGATGGAGCATGAAGCAAAGTAAGTGTTCAATAAATATCCACTTCCTGGTTATTCACATTTCTTTCCCCTGTCACCAGAGTGGAATTTCTTTACAGATTGCCTTCCCTGTGTGCATATTAGCTCTTGTTAACAGGCTGCTGGGAGATCACAGACTGCCGGTTCAGCAGAAAAAGCCTAAATGTCAGTCCTGGTTTAGGTTCAGTTGAGACATAAAAAAATAACTTCAATAAAAGGTTGTCTAAGATAAGTCTCGAATGAACATCAGAAATTGATTTATCAAAGATGGCAGGAAGGGCATTCAGACCCTTAGTTTTAACTTTATGAACAAAGCCATATTTCACATTAATGATGTCCTTTTTGATAGATGTAAGATCTATTGCTGTCTATTTTCCCCTAAAATTCTTGCCTTTGGTGCATGATTGAATAACAGTGAGGAGATTACAGGGCAGTGCTGATGGCTATAAACTTCTATGTATCCAGCTGTTTTTCTAGAAGCCAGACTTCTGTCTTTCCTCAATTCGTGAGGCTCCTTTCAATTTAATTTCCATGTAATGTATGTGAAAAACTTTGTGAATTACAAAATACTATTCAGATGAAAAGTTGTTCTAATTGTGTTAATTGTAGTTAGATGCCGTCGAGTCGGTTCTGGCTGGTAACGATCCTATGCAAAACAGAAGGAAACATTGCCAGGTCCTAGCCTTGTTCACAACCACATAACATAGCAGTATTTTTGGTGGTGAAAAGGTTGTATTAAGTCAGCCTGAGTTTTAATTCCAGTTTATTCAGTATTGTCAATCATTTTTTGAAAATTTGGATGGGCAAAAAATACATTTCAGTAATTTCATTGTGTACTTCTGGGGCAGTAAATGATTGAATATCTATTTAAATGTTTATTAACCATTTGCATTTCTTCAGTTAATTTCTTATTAAGTTTTTAAAATGATTTTTCTAATTTTTATTCTTTTTGTTGAAGTGCTTAGTAACTTCTACAGACTAATCCTTCGTTATCTAGGTTGCAAATTTTTATTTCACTTATCCGTAAGCTATAATCACCAAATACATTGTTATTATTACTATTTTGAACAGTTGATCTGTTAGATCAATTAAGAATAAAAAATAAATGATTCTATTTTACCTCCTTTTATTCCTTCTGGAAACCCCAGTGGCCTAGTGCTATGGCTGCTAACCCAAGGGTGGGCAGTTCGAATTCGCTAGGTGCTCCTTGGAAACTCTATGGGGCAGTTCTACTCTGCCCTGTAGGGTCGCTGTGAGTCGGGATCGACTCGACAGCAGTGGGTTTGGTTTTTGGCTTTTATTCCTTCTCTAGTGCTCTGCCTTTCTTTTTGTAGATACAAATTTCTGACCGATATCATTTTCCTTCTCAAACTTTTAAAAAATATTTTTAGAGTTTTTTTTAATGTTTCTTCCAAGGCAGACCTACAATTTTTTTTTGGCGCGGGCGGGGAGTGAAGCTGGGAAGGTCTTTATTCCTCCTTCACTTTTAAGGGATAATTTCTCTGGATACAAAATTCTAGATTTTTTTTTTTTTTTCTTTCAGCACATTAAATATTGCACCCCACTCTTCTTTTACTTGCATGGTTTCTGATGAGAAATCCCTTGTCATTCTTATCCTATTCCTCTATAAAACTAAAAACCCGTGGCTGTCAAGTTGATTCTGACTCCTAGTGACCCTATAGGACAGAGTAGAACTGCCAGGTAGACTTTCCAAGGCAGTAATCTTTACAGAAACAAACTGCCGCACAGTTCTCCCATAGAGTGGCTGGTGAGTTCCAACCACTGACCTTTCAGTTAGCAGCAGAGCACTTAACCACTATGCCAGCGGTGCTCCTTTCCTCTGTAAGCAAGGTGTTTTTCCCCTCTCTGGTTACTTTGAAGATTTTATCTTTGCCTTTGATTTTGTGTAGTTTGAATATGATGTGTCTAGTTTTAGATTTTTTGTTACTTATCCTGCTTGGTGTTCTCTGAACTTCATAGATCTATGGCTTGGTTCTGTCATTAGTTCTGGAAAACTCTCAGCCGTTATTACTTTAAACATTTCTTCTGTTCTTTTCTCTTCTTTCCCTACTATTCCCATTATAAGTATGTTACACCTTCCGTAATCGTGGCACAGTTCTTGTATACTCTGTTCAGCTTTTCGTTTTCCTTCTCTTTGCTTTTCAGCTTCAGAAGTTTCTACCGATATATTTTCAAGCTCACTGATTTTTTTCCTTTGGTTGTGTCTACTGATGAGCCTATGAAAGGCGTTTTCATTTCTTTTAGAGTGTTTTTGATTTCTAGAATTTCTTTTGATTCTTTCTTTGAGTTTTCATGTCTCTGCTTCCATTGCTCATCTGTTATTGCATGTTTTCCAGTTTTTTTTAATAAGGGCCCTTAGCATATTAATTACAGGTTTTTTAATTCTCTGATAATTCCAAAATCACTGTAGTGTCCTTTTTTTTTTTTGTCTCCCCTGTTTTATTTGGATATCCCTAGAGCCTCCTTCTACTGTAGGGTCTGAGGCTTTAGTTGTAATCCCCTGATACTATACAGGAGCCCTGTTGATGTGGTGGTAAGGCATGAAGGAAGGGAAACATTCTGTAATCCTATGATTAGGTCTCAGTCTTTTAGCAAGCCTGTGCTTCTGGGCTGTGCCTTCACAAATTCCTCTTGGCTTATTTATTTTATTTTTTACCTTAAGTAAGGCTAGGGAGGATTGGAGTTGGGTATTTCTATTCCCCTACACCAAAGGCTACACCGACCGGAGTTGGGTATTTCTCTATCCCTGGTTGGTTAGACTCTGGTAAAACGCAAATCAATTAGGCTCTGATAGAATGTTTTCCTTCAGAGTATTTGTTCATGAGAACAGAATGCTAGGAGCATATTTCAAAACGGTTACTTTTTCCATGCCCCTGCTGGCTACCTGAGGGGATTTCTCTTTGATCTTTAATGCAAGGACCTGGCGGGGCTCCTAAAATCGGTGAAAATTTGGGGGGTTCCCATAAGGCTGGGCCCCACACATTTTTCTTTCTCAAAATGGTCCATGCTTAGACTCCAGCAATTAGTCTATTACCCATTAGTGCTCCTATCTGTCAGTTGCTGGCTCAAGCAGCAACTGCTGCTCCCAGTAAGCCGTACTTCCCTGTATTTGTCTGTCCCACCAGTTTTCAGGGTGTTGGTTTTCCTGTGACCTAACCATCTGATGGATGTAAGAAGATTTGTTGATTTTTCATTTGCTCAGGCTTTTTCTTGTTTTGAGAAAAGGAGTGATGATTTCCAAGCTCCTTATGTGTTGAACCAGAAACTGAAAGGCTAACTGGTGTTTTTTCCATTTGTTATGGTTGTGGATTTGTCCATTACTCTGTGTTTATATCAATTTTTGCTGAATGTTCCCCAGTTGTTGATACCTTTATATAATCTTCTAATCTTAGCAAATAACATTTAGAATTGTTATGTCATATTTGTGGATTGACACCTTTTATCATTATGAAGTTTCACACTATATCTTTATAATGCTCCTTGATCAAAGTTTACTTTGTCTGATATTATATTTACAATAGCTTTATTTATTTATTAAATCTGGTTGTTGCTTACATAGCATGTCTATTTCCATCTGTTTCTTTCAAGGTTTCAACATTTTTACATTTAAGATGTGTCTTTTTTAAGCAGCATAAATTTGCTTTTGCTTTTATTCAGTCTGACAATCTTTGTTAATTGCACCATTTATTCAGTATATACACCTACTCCTCACTTATCGACTATCTTGTTATCGACATTTACAACAATAATAAAAAATCTACTATCCAACTATTTGCACATTAATGAGGCAGTGGGCGTGGTGGCATGACTGTGGAGCATCCCGTCCCTCGAGGACGGACTCTGGTTGCCTCTGGGAATGTGATCCAAGCTGCCCCATGCCCTCTGCTCTCTGTTGCTGGCAGCGGCACTGCACCCAGCTGCCGTGTGGGGCTGACCTCCTCCGTGGCCCCTGCCTCTGGGCACTTGTGCAGGCGGCACCAAGCCAGTCATCGCTTGTTCTGGGTTCCCAGCACCTTTGTGGCCTGAGGTCTTACAGCTCAAAATTGTTGTGGGGTGGGAAAGGGGAAAAGACAGAGGCATCGAAGAGGGTGCTTGGAAGAAATGCATGCAAGTTTAATGACATCCCAAAGTGAGCTGAACTGGGTCTGAAGCCTCTGCCTCAGCATGGCAAAGTTCCCAGTGCCCTCACAGAAAGCCCCGAGCCTCAGTGACCTGCCAGTCCCGGAGGGCAGAGTAGGCTCTGGGATCATGAATGCAGGACTTGCAGGGGTGAGAGTGGAGCCCTGGAGGCAGCTCCATGAGGGAAGCTCTGAGCCGACACAGAGGAGGGTGAAGTGGTTAAGCCGAGGGCCCTCCAGTTACACAGCCCAGCCTTAACCAGCTTGGTCTCCTCCAAGCCTCCTTCTCTACAGAGGAATAATCCATAACTGGACTTGTCACAGTGATGAACGCGTTAGTAAATCTGAGCTGTTATTATTTCTATAATCATTTTACAAATAAAAAAATTAGACAAATGGTCTGAAAACAGAAAAAAATCCTCCATTTTTGCATAATGCCAGTTTTTGCATAATGACCTGGTCATTGGAACCTAACTGTATCGATAAGTGAGGAATGAGTGTATTTTATATGTTGTTGTTAGGTGCTATCCAGCCAGTTCCAACTCATAGCGACTCTGTGTACAACAGAACGAAACACTGTCTGGTCCTGTGCCATACTCAGAGTTGTTGTTATCTTTCATATATTTGAATTTAAATCAATCATCTGATTATTTGTTCTCTATTTGTTCAACTTGTTTTATGTTTTCTCCCTTTTCCTGAATTATTTTTTATCATTTAAATGTTTTTATATTTTCATTTTTTATTCTTTATTATTTGGTGGTTATGTAATCTTTTAACTATCATATTATTATATTTTATCTTGGTTACCATAGAGATTACAACATGCATTATTGCATTATTAAAATTTAATGTTAATACTTTTACCACTTCTAGGAATGATAGGGCTTTAGGTCACTTAAACTTCATTTTATCCCTCTATCCTGCTTTTTTTTTTTTTTTTTGCTATTGTTGCAATTTTTTTCTAGTTCTACATATATTTTAAATCTTTTAACACATTATTATTTTTATAAGACATTAGTATTTTTATACAGTCAAATTCATTTAGAGTCACCCAAATATTTAACCTTTCAAATTGCTCTTTATTTTGTCTTTTGTTTCCATATTTCCATCTTAGATCATTTTTCCTCTCTCTGAGAACTCCTTTTATTGTTGATCAACTTGTGGATTTTTTTTTTTAATACATTAATTATTTTTTCTTCATTTTTTTGAAGAATATTTTAGCTGGATATAAAATTCTAGATTGGCATTCATTTATTTTCAGTATTTTGATGATATAATTCTATTACCATTAGGTTTCCATAACCTTATTGAGAGTCAGAGTAGTCTTATTTTTTTCCCTCTCGAAGCAAATGTCTTTTTCCCTGTTTTCCTTTAACATCTTTGTCTTATTTTTAAAGAAAATTTGCTATGTGTGCCTTTGTATGATTTTATTTGTGTTCATACTCTTTGGGTTTCCTGATGTTTCCTGAATTTGTGGTTTGATTTTTCAAACTTTAGAAATATTCTAAAATTTCTTCTTTTCCCTCTCTTCTCTCCTTCTGGGGCTTCATTATGTATGTGTTAGACCTTTGCATTTTCCCTGTATATACCCTATACTCTTTCCCGTGAATTACATTCTTTTTTGTGTATAGCCTGATTGTCTATGGTAAGAACTTCAAAAGGTCCCACCGATGGAGGGCTCACGCCCCAAAAGTTCCCATGAGTGTTGATGGCCTTTTCAAGGCTAGGCCCCATCTTCTGAATGTTCCCCAGTTGTTGATAACTTTATATAATCTTCTAATCTTAGATCTATTTGCATAATTCTTTCAAGTTCTGTAGCAAATCTGTGACCAGTGCTACAACTTGTCTACTCTCCTTGATCTCTGAAAAACTGGGAACTAAGAGTGCAGTTCTCTGTTTGCTGCTGGAAGTTCTCCACTATGCCATTTCTCATCTTTCCCCACTGTTATTTTCCCTTTCTCCGGTAACACAGAAGTCGGTCTATAAGCTCAGTGGTTAAGTAGATTCCCAACTATAAATCAAAAAGTAAGTCTTCCCTGAAGAAACCCCCATTGTTTACAAACAAATTTTTGGAATCTTTTTCACTTTGCATTGGGGAGATTGCCACAAACAGGTGAGAAGGGAACACCTTTCTTATACTGGCTTCCCCTCAAGGCATCCTCATCTCTCCCAATGGTGGTGATAGTTGTGTAGTGCAGTGAGCACTGAAGGAAGTTATAACAGTTTTTCACAGTATGCATCTCTCAACAAGTTTTATAGGGAGATAGTCTCAATAGCTTATAGTTTTATAAACTTTGAATGTGGTGTATCAGCCTTTGTACTCCTCTCGGACTTTAGATACCAGTTTTGTCCCTTGGCTTCTGATATAATTCTGTTACATAGAGAAACACTATGTTTTTAGTTACCTTATACAAGGGCTTGTATCCAGCTTGAAGACCAATTAAAAGCTTGTGTATGATTTATATAAACTGTGCTTGTCAAACCATATAGGTCACATTTTGCGTTATGTAATTAATTGAAAAATGAAAATGTAAATCTATGTTGTTATTATTGAAATTTATCTCATTTATACCCAATAGCTTATGAAAAAGTATCTTGCACAAAGACCAGCATCTAAACATATTTTCCCCTTCTTCTTTACCTATCCTGTGCGACTATGTTATGATTTAAGGTATTAATGGTTTGGATGCTTCTGTAGACTTGTTAGTGTCACAGATATAATGAAATCGGGGGTGGCGGTGGTGACAGAAACAAATTAATATGTATGATTTTCTTTTATCTGTATCTCTATATGTACACCCTACTTTTAGACTTTCTATTTCTATTCAATTTTATCTCATTTTTATTTGTAAACTACTAAGAGGGTAGGGGAGGATCTAGACCTGCTCTCTCTATATGTTGCAAATTAATTAAAATTAAAAATTCAGTTTCTTAGTCACACTAATCTCATTTCAAGTTCTCAACAGCCATATAATGCTAGTAGCAACCATATGGGCATCATGGATATAGGGCATTTTCATCATCCCAGAAAGTTCAACAGGATAGCACTTATCCTAGAGAACAAGAATCTAGAGTTGACGAACACCCCCTAGGTCAAGCAAGGCAATCTCAAAAGATCCCCTCAAAAGCAATTGTTGAAGATACAATTAGGCAAATTAAGTCTGCGTGAGAAACACACATTGGTTTGCTATGGGTAATCAAGGCATGGTATCAAAGTGTAAGACAGCAGGCAGTAGTCGGAAATGAAAACAGGTAACTCAGACAAATCTTCCAAGGGAGTGGTTTTAAGGCTGGGCTCCTAGTTCAGAGAGCCCTCGTAGGAGCAAAGCAGGATAGATTCTGATCCCTGGATGGGACTAGAAACACCCAAGGTACTACATCAAGAATTTGGTTAGGGAAACAGGGTGGATCTGGGTTCTGGATTTGGAGTGAATTTAAGATTCACATTGGAGTTTATTCATGAGGACTAAGTCTAGAAACCAGTTAGTAGAAGTAGATTATAATCTCAGAATAAGGTTGACACTAAGAGCAAATTAAAATCCCCCAATTAAGAATGTGAAGCAGAGCAGAACCCTTAGGTGGGGTTCAGTGTCCTTTCTGTTGAGATTGGAGGTATGAAAGCCTGAGATCAATAACTCATTTTAATTAGGTGAGTAGCAGTAATATACGTACAAGATGAAAAAGATGAATGCCACAAAGCTTTATAATTCTACCTTTGTGCTCAACCTAGAGAGAAATAACGCAATTAACTCTTATTTTTTATCTGAACAGCTAGTCCTCTGAGATTCAAGTTTTGTTTTAAAGTAGCATGATTAGGAACTTTCTAAAAAGGTTTCTACTTACTGGGTCTGCTGGTGTTATTTTCATGTTTTACTTCTGAACTTTTTTTTTGTAAGTTAAAGCTATGCTATTTTTCCAGAAACGCTAAACATCTGGTTTGACAATTGCAATCATTCTTTCATATTCATTATGATTTTAATTTTGATCCTCAGCCATTATATTGTGAAATACCATATTTGCTTTAAGTTACCTAATCAAAATGTTATAGGCATCTTAAAAAGAACAATGAGTTCATTTTAAAGAGAAACAAAATAAAAACCCATATGCTTAGAGTTGAGACAGTGGTTACGATAATGCAGTATTCAGGGACTTGTAATTTAGCCATCACAGTTTCATAACCAATTGTTCCCTGGTCCTCAGGGATTAAGAATATGGTTTCCATGGTAATTTTGGATTCTGAAAATGCTCATCTTTGCCCTAAATGGATACTAAATAGTTTGAATAGAAAACAACCTGTCTGTTAGCCAGGATTACACATTAGTGTGGTAAGAAAGAGAAATACACTATTGTGTAAAAATAGACTAATTTCAGGGCACCATAACAAGTTCAAAGTCTGTAAAATCACAACCCCTTGATTGCCAGTGTTAACAAAAGCTTGTTCCTTAATTACCTGTATTGCGTTCGGCTTCTGTTTCCTTCGAAAGCCCAATTATGGCTAATAGCAGGGGTAAGCTGTACTCTTGTTTATGGCAGTTTATTTTAAAGTGCTTTATTTGATCATCTTGGTTGTCATTGGTCTTCACGATTTAATGAATCAGTTTCAGATTTTAATTGAACACCTCCAGTGTTAGTATACTGTCTTCATCTTGTCCAAGTGTATAAATGGAATTCTTATATAATGTGGATATCTTTTTTTAAATTTTTCCTAACCAGAGGCTGTCCCCTTAATGATGGAAATCATGCTATTTTCCTAAGATTCTTACAAACCGTTTTTTCAAAGCAGTAATTCCAACACCTCATACCAAAGGCATATTTAAAATGTGGAGAAAAGAGATGGAGAGCTTTAATTTATCCCTTCCTCCTACAAATTCATTTTCTCCCAGTGCATTGTTCATTGCCTAATCATTCTCTGCAGCTCAGGTTCATATGTTCTCCTGCAGAGACTAGCAGCCTGCCTTCTACAGTTGAATCCAGTATAATTCAACAGTCTAATTTCTGATTTAATTTTGTTGCTCTCCAACTGTGATGTAAGCCCTGTTAAGAGAGTTGAATGCAACTTGTGGCACTTTGCCTCAGTTGAAAATACTTAAGCCACTATTCCTCATGCACAGCAGAGTCATTGTTTCCGTGATAACTAATGGGCTCTGAGGGGAAAAGGGAGAAAAAGATATATGCAAGAGGAACAGGAAAAGACAGAAATTCAAACAGTGAGAAGCAATTCTATTGCTTTATTGAAAATTAACTTCACAGTACTATGGGTGGCAGGTGCAGTGGTGGAGATGGGAAAAGATGAGTAGTTTTTCATTTGCATCTTTCCCTCTAACACTGCTTCCTCTCCCTCCCAATCTTTAGATGGTCGAGAGTAAGACAACTGGGTTGGCTTGTCATATATTTTTATCTTTTCACTGTTATTTATGGTTGTAAGGAGTTCTGGTGGCACAGTTGTTAAGCACTCAGCTGCTAACCAAAAGGTCAGTGGTTCAAATCCACCCAGTGGCTTTGTGAGTGGGTTCCTAAGATTACAGCCCAGGAAATGCTATGTAGCAGTTCTGCTCTGTCACATGGGGTCATTATGAATTGGAATTGACTTAATGGCACATGACAACAACAATTTGTAGTTGTTTTGCCCCAGTCATTTTCTTTCTGAAGAAATGTAATTATTCTGTTTTTGATCTACCCCCTGAAAGGTCTAGACCTTTCCCCTGCATTGGCCAACCAATCCCTTGGAAACTTTTATTCAATGTGTGGTCTGAGGACCAGCAGCATGGACATCAATCACTTGAGAGCATGTAAATATTAAGAATCTCAGACTTTACCCCAGACCTACCAAATCATGGTTGGCATTTAGGAAACACATATATAAAGCATTAACATTAACAAGATTCCCAAATAATTTATAGGTACATTAAGGCATGGTTATAGATCAGTTGAATCCCTAGATGGTACGATTAATGTGCTTAGCTGCTAACCGAAAGGTTAGAGGTTCGAGTCCACCCAGAAGTGCCTCAAAAGGAAGGTTTGGTGATCTACTTCTGAAAAATCAGCCACTGAAAACCTTATGGAGCACAGTTCTACCCACATGGGATCACTATGAGTCAGAATCAACTCAACAGCAACTGGTTTTCATTGATAACTTAATAGGTGTATAAAATCCTTTTAGGTACAATTTATCTAAAGAAGAGCAGAATATATGTTTAAATATTTAAAAGCAACTGTCTTTTGTGGTGTAGGATCTTTACTTTCACATTTTCTATTCATTAAAAAAAGAAGGAATAGAAATTGCTTTTTAACATTCTCAAGCTTCTATATCTTCCTTCTAGCTTAGTTTGGGTTTCCTTATGGAATTCTAATGGAACTCATAATACTTCTACCCATGCCACAAACCATTTTGGCCATTTATATCTGGGCATGTGGTTTCTTCCAAATCTCCTCAGTCTTCAGTTACGCATCACTTCTTTTCCTTGACAGTGTACTAAACAACCTTATAGGATGATGCAAGAACAAACATTTCTCTTGGGACTAATCCAAGTTTTGGTAAAACTCAGTCTTTACAAATAGAAAGTTCTTCTTTTGAAAATTACCCACACTGCCCAGGTATATTTTCAGGATGTATCTAAGTAAGTTACTTCTTCAGTTTTATGGGCTTCATGTTGCCATTGACAAGAAACTTGCCACACTAGAATCTACCTTTTTTTCCAATTAATTTCAATATTGAAAATAAAACGTTACACACTTTTCATATTTCATTTCTTTGACATTTTCTAACCTAGGCTGATGTAAATAAACAAGGACAGATGCTCGTAAGAGTGCTTTTTTAAGCCAATCAAGCAGAACTAATTCTTGATGCCATAACATGGTGACAGGGATCATTAGATGGTACTTTACCATGAATGTAGAATGCCTTGTGACCCTTGTTTGGGTTGAACAACTACCTTAATGTCACGTTTTACCGTTTGTTTTTCACAAAGAAAATTTTCAAAGTAGTATAATACTAGTATGTGAAGAATATAACTAGGATTTTTCAAATTCAATATTTGGGTTTTTTTTTTTTTTTTTTAAGGGAAACAACTTTATTGCACTGAAAATAACCATTCCCTCCTTTCTCTTCCCCTCCTCCTTCCTTTTTATTTTCATTTTTCTCTTCTTTCAATATATAACCATCGATACTCTTTTATGTGACACTCCCCGTGGTACTTAAAATTTTTTCTTTGATCCCAGAGATCAATTTAACCTGAGGTAATATAATACTCAGTGTAATTCAGACATTTATTTGGGAACTCAAGAGTGGAAATTTTATATAGCTAAAAAATATTCCTCTATGTCCCCACCCATTTCTAAAATCTTGAGAGCAAGTTAAAGTTATATCATGAAGTTAAAAAAAATATATATATTTTTTAAATTACTTCTTCATGGCTGTCTATCCAGTTAATCCAACAGCCAACATTTGTTGAATATCTACTGTGTGTCAGGCATTGGAAGACAGAGGGAAATGGCTGAGAATGATAAATATCTGGCCTTGTTGTTGTTGCTTGGTAACTCATTTTAGCCCGATGTTTGCAGAGTAGAACTGTGCTCCATACAGGGCTTCAAACAGTTCCGAATTGGTTCAGTAATTGATGACTCAAATGAAGGCAGCATACACATTGCATAGCAAACGAATCTGTTGCGCGTGGTTGGTATGCAATGCATCCACTGCCCTTGTGCAATTACTGAACCATTCCGAACCGGTTTGTAGCCATGGCTCCATACGGTTTTTAAGGCTGTGACCTTTCAGAAGGAGATCTCTAGTCTTGTCTTCTGAGGCACCTCTGGTGGGTTTGAACTACTAACCCTGAGCACTTAACGGTTTGTACCACCCATGGATTCTCATCTGTCTTTAAGTTCGGGTAGTGTGACCTTAAGGCAACGTGTTAAATAGCTCAACATAGATCATTCTGTTTTCATCCTGTGTCTACTTTATCCCATTGAAAGAAAAAAAAAATCAGTTGTTTCATGTTCATCTTGAATGTGATTGTGATCATATCATAGTCTTTTAGAATAAGGAGTGCTAAGTTTTATCTTTCATCGTAATCAAAGCCACTCTGTAAAACATATGGGAACATTTTCAGGGATTCATACTCCCACTGCACTATAATCTAGTGGTGCTGAAAGTAAAATAACAATAACAGGAACCCTCCATCTAGCTTTATTGTTATGACTCATGTTCGCCATTTGCTAGACTGGATGGCTGCCTAGGGCACCCAAACAATAAACTATTTAATCTGTGGCAAGACATAATCCCCCAAACCTAGTACTTTGCAGAGGAT